>NC_092872.1:176469030-177719030 GCF_028372415.1 Notamacropus eugenii | reverse complement strand
TTCTAGTTGATTAAAAATCTGTGAAGATTGTTGACGATGTATCCTTCTCAATTCAAATCTGATATTTATCAAGTGTACGTTTCGTACAAATTTCTATGCTAAGTGTTTTGCTCAATACTGAGATGACCCTGTCATCAAGGAACTTACAACCAAGTATGAGGAATAAAAGGAGGACCCAGATAATTATCATTTTGGTCCTAGGACCTGTGATTATATACACATAATTATAATACAAGGCAAGATTTTCTAGGTCCTATAAAAAGGCACAGAAGAAGATCAGAGTCAGAGGCCACTTAGAGGAGAGGGAACTGACACTAGGTTGAGGGGATTAGGGAGATTCAAAGTCACAGAGATCATGCCAAGCCTAGGAGGTCAAAGAACCAAGTTATTGAACTGAGAAGAGATCTGTTTGAGAAGTCTATTCCAATTCACAATTATGTCACCCTAGTCAAGGGTTCCTAGACTGAGACTTAGGATCTTATATGTATATGCATATATGTATATATTTTTATAACTACATTTCAACATAATTGGTTTTCTATTGAAATCCTTTATGTAATGTATCTTATACATTTAAAATATTCTGATTCGCTCCACAACACAAAAAGGTAAAGATGCTTAGTTCTGGTTAACCTAGTTTTTTAGTTAAGAACCCCTATTCGTTAGATGCCAACAGAATGAAATTATAAAGGTTTTCCTAGTCCAACTGCCGATTTTGCCAGGGAGGAAACTGAGGCCCAGAGAATGATACGATTATAGAATATGAGAAGGGCTCAGTTTTACTTCCTTATTTTTCACACAAAGAATCGAAACCAAGATAGCTGAAATGACTTGTCCAAAGTCACAAAGCAGTTTAGTGAAGATGCCAGACTAGAACCCTGGTCTCTTGGCACCTATTCCAGAGATCCTTTCCCTGCCAGGAAGTGTGTAGATGTGGGGAGCTGCTGGGAAGGAGCAGCCAGGCAGCAACAGGAGATTGTGGGAGACCACAGATTATAGACAGAGGATACAAACATTTTTAAAAATCCTTTCTTGGGATGTGCTCTGCAGAGTATCGATGGTGGAAAGTGGGGAGTTTTGACAGAGGTCAGCAAGATGCAACAGTTGTGGCATGAGCCATGTATTGACCATAAAAAGTCAAAGACCTAGCCACTTGACAAAGGTTCAGGCCTGGCCTGTTGAAAAGGATTGTTCTTCCTGACCTACTTTATAGATTATACATATTCCAGAGCCTGAAAGTTAGTTATGGTACAAAACCATAACAATATGTTACTGGAGTATAGAAAATAAAACAATTAGGCAGTCTGTTTGTTTGTTTTGGCTTTGAGGGAAGGAGAGAGAGAGAGGGGGAGAAGGAGAGGGAGAGGGAGAGGGAGAAGGAAAAGGAGAGGGAGAGGGAGAGGGAGAGAGAGAAAGAGAGGGGAAGGGGGGAGGGGAAGTCTGCTGACTTCACAACTGGAAATCCAGCACAGAATAGTTTTGCCTGAATGTCTCAACACTATATAAAGACAGCCAGATGTGAGGATGACATCTGCATTCTTGGGGCTGGAGCCCCTTCTGTGTGACTGAAGTCCCCTTTGTGTAGTCTTGCCAACCCCATTCCTCCCATGAGAGTTACAGCCGCCCCTTATTCCCATGGACTTTATAGGGTAGAATCATAGCATCCCAATATTGAAGCAGGAAGGATTCTGATGCTCCCATTCCCAGAGTCTTACTGATGGGGACACATAATTGTTTAAGTTTTGTTGAAGTGACCAAGAATTCCACTTTCTCCTTAATCTGTAGAACTACACATGTCACTTGGATACTCTACTGGTTTGAACTGGTCTTGGCTGCTTCATTCTATTCAGCTAGGGTCAAACTGTAGCTATGAGGCTTTTAGGCCTGATTGGGTCTTCTGATATTCAAGGGACAGTGGTTCTGGGGGCTTTGCCTCTGTCTCAAATTGGGAGAGAGAGACCTACAATGAGAGGGGTGCCTGCTCAATTCAGTGCAATGAACAAACATTTATTAAACACTCACTAGCTGCAAGACACTGTATTGAAACTTTCCCCTTAAGAGTGTTGGATTTGGAATCTGAGGGCTTGGCTTCCAATATCAATTTTTGCTTTTTTGTTACCTTTTTACATGAGCAAATCATTCCATCTTTCTGAGCCTTGGTATCCCCATCCATAAACTGAGGAAGATTGGACTAGATAACTTCCAGCATTTCTTGTGGCTCCATGTCTAAGATCCTAGGATGATCCCTCAAGACCCAGATTGGTAGTCTCTCCCCCATGGAACTTCTCCTGATCCTTTTAATTATAAATTAACTCAAATTTTCCTAGAGTACTTTGTTGAGAGCTCACCTACACTACAATCACATTGTTACTTTGTCACTTCAGTCATGTCTGACTCTTCAGGACCCCATTTAGGGTTTTCTTGGCAAAGATACTGGAGTGGTTTGCCATTTCTTTCTCTGGTTCATTTTACAGATGAGGAAACTGAGGCAAATAGGCTTAAGGGACTTGCCCAGAGTCACAGCTAGTGTCTGAGGCTGGATTTAAACTCTGATCTTCCTGACTCTAGGCCAGGGCATTCTATGTACTGCACCACCTAGCTGCCCATTATATGATACTCATTGGTGAGTATATGTACACATATACATACACACATATTTAAGTTAGGAAAAGAGGATTCTCATAAATAACTTACAGGGATTGCTACTGGTGAGTGTGTATACATATATTATGCACATGTATAGGATACACACATACTTACAAATTTGTATAATGTATATACCTACATACATACATACACATGAGTTAGGAAAGAAGATTCTCATTCATCTAAATTAGAAGGCTTGCTCTCCTGCTGATAACAGTACTGGGTAACATGGGATTATATATCCTATCCGCTCCCTTCTCTTGCCTCCCCTCTCAATGTACACACTAGACTACAAGCTTTTGAAGAGCAGAGGCTGTGTTGTTCCTCACCTTTGTATCCCCATTACCTGGCACTTAGGAAAGTAATGAATAATAACAAAAGCTGGCATATATATTGTCCTTTAAGATTTGTAGTGTTTTCCTGTGTTATAGCATTTGATCCTCACAACAACCGTGAGAGGTTGGCACTATTACTATTCCTATTTTACCCCTGAGATAGGTTAAGTGACTTTCCCTGGGTCACATAGCTAGTACATGTTGGAGTCAGGATGTGTACTTGGTCCTTCCTGACTCCTAAGTTCAGCACCCTATCCACGGAACCTATGTGAGCATACTGCAGGAACCCTTGGTTGAACTGAATTGGATTGACTTGAAGCCCAAAGAGCGGATAATCCTATCTTTGCTGGCAGGCTCCATTGGCAGGCAGGGATACAGTCTGAATAATAAAATAAAGAGGCAGTCACCTAAACAGAAGCTGCACAGTCTTCAGGCTCCAGACCTCTGGACAAATCATCAATCCAGAGATAACTCTATTTATTGTGATTCACAGAGGGAAAGCAGACAGGCGAAAATTCCTCCCTGAATCTGTTCAGCCCTCCATTTTTTGAGCTACCCATGGAAAGAAAGGGAGTGTTGAAAATGAAATTCACCAATCATTTTTAACCCTCATTAGTTGGAACCTTCTCATTCAGAAGCTTCTTTCAGGTAGACAGAATGGGATTGTCCAGTCTCCCCCTTACCTTTCCCACTGGGGTTGTTCCCATATCCCATATCTTGTGTGGCAAGAGGAAAGAGATGGACTCGTCCCAAAGTCTGGATCATGGCTAACAAAGAGACAATTGCCTATTGTTTCTATGGTGCTAGCATGCTGTCAGGCCTTACTCCAACCTCCCCTTACTCATATACCTCAGGACCTACCACTGCTCCCTGAACTCAAGTACTTAACAGCTTGTTTTGGGGTTTTATAACAGGACGACATGAGTACAACTGACAAATTAGATAAAGGCACACACAAAAGAAAAAACTAGCGTTCTGTTGATACTCTGTTGTCAAGGGAACTGCCCCCTATTTTTTTTAACAGTAAATGTTCTGCTTTGATTAAAACCAACGTGATTGTCTTTTTGAATTTCAGTCATCTTATATTTCCTAACAGGGATTCAAGCTTGGCCAAAACTTATATTGTAGACACTGCAAGCAAGGTACAAGGTTCATGCCTTTCATAAAAGCAGGGTGGCAAGTGCTTTTGTCAGCTGAATCTTTACTCTTGTTCAACTGATAGCTAACTGAAAACCTTTCAGATATTTTTCATGTGAAATGCTCCCAAGTTAGATCTATCCCCATTCTATACTTATGCATTTAATTTCATGAATGTAAGCACAGGATTGTACATTTGTCTGTTAAATTTTAACTTATTGGCTTTCCCCAGTATTTTAACTAATTGAGATACTTTTAAATCTTTTAGAGATCCCATGACATAAGGTGATGAACTTGAAGTCAGAAAGACCTGGTTTGAATCCCATCTCAGTTATTCAACTAGTTGTGTGACTCGGGAAAATGTCTCATTTTCCTCCTCTGTAAAAAGAGTACTGGGCTTGGAGTCAGGAAGACTCATCTTCCTGAGTTCAAATCTGGCCTCAGATACTTTGTAGTTGTGTGACCCTGAGCAAGTCACTTAACCCTGTTTGCCACAGGTTCCTCATCTGTAAAATGTACTGGAGAAGGAAATGGCAAAACCGTTCTAGTATCTTTGCCAAGAAAACCCCAAATAGGGTCACAAAGAGTCACCCATGACTGAAAAGGCTCAACAAGAACAAATTGAGGATTATACTTGTAGTACTTAGTGAGCAGAGTTGTTGTAAGATCCAGTGTGAAAACGTCTATAAAACATTTTGCTGCAGTTTCATTATTTTTATTATTATCTAGCATAGTAGTTATTTCTCAGCTTTATGTTATTTACCGATTTAATAAATATCTCAATATAGAATATCTGATCTTGACATCTTCATCTCACTCATTGAGAAAAGTATCCAATGGTACACAGCGCTGTCCTAACCCAAACTTCCAAATCATGTCCTCAAGTTTCTTCAGCATTCTGGTGTATAATTCATCTGATCCTGGAGATTCAAAGCTAAAATGGCTAGGACCTACTTTTGATTCCCTTACCTTAACAGTTTTCTTCATATACTGCCATACTGAAAATTATTCTTCTTGCTGGAGAGAGCTAGTACCAAATAGGAGTGGAGTAGTTCTACCTTCTCTCTTTCACCTATTAGCAGTAACTAACACCTTCTTCAGTGGGCCTATTACCACAACTTTTAAAATAATTTTAAACATTTCCCTGGAGCATTTTTCAAAAGCTTCAGTTCATATGAGGCTGTAACCTTTGTGACACTATTTGGAGAGGCTTGTTATCACCATTTTATATTCATATTTGCCAAAGTGCTCCTCATTTGATTTTTTTTACATTTTCCATTAATCAGACAGCTCACTTGATAACTGCATTGACTTGTTTATGTGATTCCTACTTTCCTTCCTTATCGGCATGATTTCTGATTATATTGTCAGAATTTATTTTTCAGCATCAACCATCTCAGATGAGACAGTTTTTTAGACTCTCTAGCCGTGGGATCGTGCCGTTTCCTTTTTTCAGATCAGGGTGTCTGTGTGGTTTGTTTTTTTTTAATTGTCCAGAGCACGTGTATAACTACGTATAATGTTTTCTTTCTTTGTTATTACAAACTTCAAGTTGATGTGGTCACTGTCTCCCAAGGTTCCTGTCACTTCCACATTTCCAACCAACTCTCTTCCTTCTTAGTCAAAAATAATTACAGAATAGGAGTTCCCCTTGTTTCTTCCTCTGCTTTCTGAGAGATGAAATTTTCAGGAGAATACTTTAAGAATTTACTAGATATTCTACATTTAGAAGAATTAGATTACTAGTAGATATCAGTATAGTGTGACATCTTTCCAGTTCATGTTATGATTGTTTGAGAAAGTTTTATAATCTATACTAGAAATACATGTATTCAGATTTGCACTATTTGAACTTATAATTATGTAAAATATAGAAATTAGTTGTACACCAATAGAATATGCAGTACAAGTCTAAGTAATGTGACCACTTCCTGGAATTCATTATTTGTACTTATCAATATCTAGCTATAATCACATAATCAGTGCTGGAAGGAACCATACGTATATATTAGTTTGACCCCATTTTATAGATAAGGAAACTGAGGCATCAGGACGTATTATGGCTTGTCAATGTCACATGGTTAGTGAGTTGCAGAACCAAGATTAGTACTTACATCTCTTGATGCCTCATCATGAGCTTCTTTTCCTTACCCCACATGAATAAAACATGTCCTCCTTCTGGCTAAGTGAGTGATAACTTCTCTGAGACTCAGTTCCATGTGTATAAAATGAGAGATTTTCTTTAAAAAATGAAAAGTCTTTAGAGTCTCTTAGGGTTTTGATGGTCCTAAGCTGGCCTACACCCTTCAGAACAAACCTCTACAGCTACCATACTCTTTCAATAGTGACATGATGATATTGCTTCATACTGAAGCAATTTTCCTTTTCAAATGGGCACCTCTGGTATCAGTTGGGCACTCCATTTTCAGTGTTTTGTTCTTGAGGTTTTGTTTATTGAGAAATAGAGAGAGTCAAAGTCTATGGAGAGGTGTTTCCATAGATACTAGCCATGGTGTGGTACTTCATCAGAAGAGTGAAAAACCATATTGGCTTAGTAGGAATCTCTCTTCTCTAAAAGAAATGTTCCATGAATAATAGCTGAGTTCTATAAAAACTTGCTTGTTTAGCAAATCTAGCAATTTGTTGCTAAAATCTGTGAACTGAGTGGGGCATAGGGGGTGGGGAATAAACTCCATTAATAGGTAAAAGATCATTAAAAAATTTTTTCAACAACAAATATAGTGATATGAAAACATGGATACAATCAAAAACAATATTCATTATCCAAGTTCATTTATTCATTAATTCAACAAAAATGATTAAGCAGTTATTTTGTACAAAGTTCTGTGCTAGGCATTAGACATGCACAGATAAATTCTGTACAAGCCCTGCTTTCATGGCATTAATAGGACACCACATGACGTAGTGGATAAAGGATTGAACCTGGTCAGTAGACTTGTGATCAAATTCAGGCTCAGACATTTATTAGCTTTGTGACTCTTGGAAAAACACTTAACCTCCTTCAGTCTCAGTTTCCTCATCTGTAAAGTAGGGATAGAATAACACTTACCTCAGATGATTGTTGTGAGGATAAAATGAGACAATTTGTGCAAAGCACAAATATGAGATATTAGGTATTAGTAATTAGTACCGCAGGGGAGGAGAGGAAAAGGATACAAATATAAAGGAGAAGTCTGGACAGTTAACTAGGAGAAATTTGACAAGTGACTTTAAGTGTATGTGTGTGTGTGTGTGTGTGTGTGTGTGTGTGTGTGTGTGTGTGTGTACAGAGAAAGTTTTATGGAGGAGGCAACATCTGATTTAGGCCTTGAGAGAGTTATCAGCAAAGGAAAAATGAGGTGGAGGAGGAGTCCATTCACAGTAAGGTATGGCCTGAGCAAAGACCTGATGGCAGTCCGGGAACAAGGACCACTACAGTCTAGTTTGACTGGAATGTAGAGTATGTGATGGGAAGAAGTAAGGATAGGCAAATAGCTTGGAACTAGACTGTGGAAGACCTTGAAGGTTAGAGTTTGATGCTTATACTTGATTCTAGAAACAATCAGCAAAGCGTTTAGCTAACTAAGTCATATTCTCATAAGTGTGAATTAAGATTCCTTGGAAAGTTGTATGAAAAATAGATTGGAGAGAAGAAACAAACACAGAGTCATCCAATTTCATAGTTGGAAGATCCCTCAGAGGTCATCTCATCCAACCTGTGTTGAAGGAGGATGCTTTCTGCATCATACCCTACAAATGGTTGTCTAGTCTTTGCTCATAAATCTCTAGTGAAAGAGAACTGAGTACTTACCTAAGGCTACCCATTTCACTTTCAAGTGGATTATATTATTATTTGTGACATTGAACTTAAATCTACTCCTCTCTTGCTGCTAGCTGTTGTTCCCAATATGCCCTTTGAGTTCAACCAACCAGAGCAAGTCAGACCCTTCTTCCACATGAGAGATATTGGAAAATAGCTGCCATCCATCCACCAACACACATATATTAAGTGCTTCCCCTGTGCCAGGTGCTGTGCCAGGTTCTGGGGATTTGAATGCAAAGAACAAAAATCCTTACTTGCAGTGAGCTTACATTCTGATGGAAAAGACCATACGTACCTATTTCATTATATACAGATAAACATAAAGAGAATAAATACAAATGAATACAAATTAGCCAAATGCAAAGATCAGGAGAAGCTTCATGGAGAGTGCATTGCCTAAGCTATGGCTAGAAGGAAGAGAAGAATTCTGCGAGGCAAAGGGGAGAATGGAGGGCATTCCAGTTATGGTGAATGACCTGTACAAAGGCTCAGCAGATGAAGATGGAGTGGTGTGTATTAGGAACAGAGAGGAGGCTAGTTTGGCTAGGTCACAGAAGGCAGGAGGTGGAATAATGTCTAGTGAGGTTGGAAAGATAGATTGAGGCCAGGTTGTATAAGGCCTTAAAAGCCAAATGAAAGATTTTATATTTTATAATTGACATCATAGGAAGCTACTGGAGTTAATTTAGTAGTGGGGGAGAGGTTGATATAGTCACATCGGCATTTAAGGCAAATTACTTGAGCAAGAGTACGTAGAATGGACTAGAGTGGGGAGCGGCCAGTTAGGAGGTCGTTACAATAATGGAATGAGAGGTGATGAAAGCCTAAATTAAGGACATAATTGCGTGAGGCAGGAGAGATGGTTGGATATGAAAGATGTTATAGAAGTAGACATGGCAAGATTTAGCAAATGATTGTATATGTGGCTGAAGGAGAACGAAAAGTTGAAAGTAATGCTGAGGTTATGACCATAGAAGAATGGAAGGATGCTGGTACCTTTGACAGAAGTTGGGAAGTTTAGAAGAGACGAGAGTTTGAGGGGAAATATAACGTTGTAGTTATTATATAAATTGTCCTCCTGATTCTGCTTATCTCACTATGCATTAGTTCATACAAGTCTTCCTCCCTCATATTGAAAAAATAAATCTGTTTTCTCCCCATTCTATCAAAAAATAAAGAAAAATAAAACTTTTGTAAAAATATGTGAGTCAAGTAAAACAATTTTCCTGCATACAAATATATGTTTTTATGTTTGTGTTCATGTGTATGTGCATATATATATGTATGTATGTATGTACAATGCGTGAGGTATTCTACAGATGTAAAAAGTTGCGTGAACTTTAGGATGAAATCACTGAATTGTTAATTTTACTTAACTGTTTTACTTGGTGACAAGAGACTTCTCATGAAATGGGAATAATCAGTAAATGTTTACAATATAAAAAAAAATTCACTTCAAAACTTCAGAACAAGTAAGTTATGTGGTATCCAAATGACCACTTTTATATTTTATGAACTATCTTTTAAGATCTTTCATGATTCTTAATCTTGTTTGCTTAAGGATTGCCTCCCAATAATAGTTGTATATATTTCATTTTCTTACAATTTGTTTATGTCCTGTTACATTAAGGTAGAATATCCAGTTCGTGCTTATTTTGATAAATCGTGTCCAATTCTGGTCCACGCTTAATTTCCACTAAATTGCCTTCAGGTTTTTCTAGTAGTTCTTGTCAATTAAGAATTTTTATATTTCTTTATAGTTTATGCTCTTGAGTTTATTAATAATTGGACTGCTGTGTCTGGTTGTTAGTCTCCCTCATCTGGTCTATTCCATTGATCTACTTCTCCCTTTTCTAATTGGTACCAAATAGTTTTTGTGATTACTGCTCTTTTATATGATTGAGATCTGGCAATAAAAGACCTGTTTAAGTCTTAATTTTAAAAAAAAAATATTTTCTTTGAGATCCTAGATTTTTGTTCTTCTGAATGAATTTCGTTACTTTGTCGAGTTCTATAAAATAATCCCTTGGAAGTTTGATTAGTAGAGCACTAAATCCATGAATTAATTGAGGTAGTATCATTTTTAAGCATATCGATGCTGCACAGTCACAGACAATAGATATCTTTCCAATCATGATCTTAATAATTTCTTATTAGTAGTTGTGTTCGTATAAGTCCTGACAGTGTCTTGATAGATTAACATCTGGATATTTACTCACTTCATAGTTATTTTGAATGGATTTTTTCTTTCTCTTGTTTTTTCCTTTTTCTTCTTTTTTATGTTAGTACTCTGTAGAAATGCCGCTGATTCCTGCAAAGTGGTCATCATGCAGATGCAGGAACTGAGGCCCAGAGACTGGAAGTAATTTGTGCCATATCAAATAAGTAGTAGTCACTGGACAGGCAGGATTGGAACTTCAGTTATCTCATCCCAAATCTGATGATGCCCTTTGTACTTTATCTCACTGATCCCCTTAGTATTTTTTGTTTGCATTTGAACTCATCTATTTCTAGATCCCTGTGTAGGGATTACTCCTCAGCCCATTTAAACTAGGCAGAGAGGCCTTACTTAAACAGTTAAGCTAGAAAATGGAGGCCCAACCCAAAGCACAATTCATGAATTAGCTAACCTCTTCCCTGTTTTAGTGAGATAGGGCCACCCTATATGCTGTATTGATTGTTTTCCTGCCTTGTTGCACTGACAGAGTTCAACTTTAATCTTGGCAGTGATCAATAGGTATGGTTTTTTTACCTAGTAATAAAAATAAAAATGACTTACTCTGGTACTATTCTAGTGTTATATAGCAGGTTGTTAAATGATTTACAAACTGATATTGTTGGGAAGCACCATTCCATAAATGCAGTTGCCTAAAATCCTCTTACTTCCTCCAACTTCATTTTCTTTCTATATGAGTCAGAAGATTATAGGTCTCCCAAATAGAAAAGTCCAATTTCTCTTTTCTCTCTCTGCCATTTTGTTCTATAACATTCATTATTCCAAAGTAGGGAAGGTCTTCTATATAAAATTGTAGTCATAGGCAGAGCCATAAGAGCACTCAGACCTCAACTTATCAAAAGTGAGGGGGTCACAGATTTGGAGCTCAAATGGATCTGAAAGATCAAGTCCATTGCCCTCATTTTACAGATGAAGAAACTGAGGCCTGGGGAGAGCAAGTGAGTCACCCATTGCCCTACAGGTGGTAGGTCTCTTGACTATGCCAATGATGCTTGCCTCACTAAGTCATATAGCTAGGTTCTTATTAGTACAGAAAATTATTTGAATTCATACTACATATTTCTATTGGGTTGGAACCAATAACCATATTTTATATAATTATAATTTCAAATAGTGTCCTGAGTACTTTAAGGGATTTGTTATTTGCACTAATCAGGACCTGGCTGTAATCAAACTGTCATTGAAGAAATAAATTCCAGTAGAGCAATGACGTTTCCAAGAGGGCTGGCTATCATCAAGAATCTGAAGCCATTAGAAATATCTGTGATTTCTTTTTTCCATTCACCAAACTGACACTTAAGTGGCCATAAGGTGTAACAATACAATGCAATAGAAAATGAGGAAGTAAAATGAAACATGACAGTGTATAGCTCTCAGAAAAAGTAGGGGAAAAGACAAATATCCACACAGGTCTAAGCTACAGTGTGCTAAGTTCATTGGAGAGATACAACCTGGATCATAGGAGAGATGCAAGATGGGAATCTTCACTTACAGCTGGGGAGATCAGGGAAGCCTTCCTGAAGGAGGTGATACCTAAGCTGTACCATGAATAAAAGGAAGCTTGAGACTTACGGATTTGGGAGAACTATTCCAGGCACTGTGGGTAGGTTATACAATGGCATGGAGTTATAAAAATGGCAAGACAAAATTGGGGGATGGAGAGTAGTTCATTTTGACTGGGATGGAACATATATGAGAGCTGAGCTAAAATCCTACCTTTAACACTTACTAGCTGTGTGACATTGGACAAGATTACTTAACCTCTCTGCTTCAGGCCACTCCCTAGAACTTATCCACTGAGTGATGGATGAATTGTCATCTGCACTGATTTCCCATTGAGGAAATTTTATGTGATAAAGTTTAAAAGGTAATTTAGAGCAAGATTAGGGAAGGCTTTGGATATCATGCTAAAATATTTGCATTTTATGCTAGCAAATATACAAACATAGTGTAGGTCCTGGAAATATTTCCCTAGCTCCCCACATTAGCTTAAACTGAGATGCTCCGTTTCCTGTTGAAACTGATGCTGTCTCTTGCACTGAGAGATTTGTTTATTCCTGAATGAAAATTTCTTTATAAAAACTATCTAATATTTATTTTGTGTATATTTATATGGGTACACATGGTCTTCCTAAATAGATTTTAATCACCTTGAGGCAAGGACAACTTGTGTTTAGCTTTTGTCTTCATGTCCACAGTGTGAATCACAGTGCTAGGCACTTAATAGACTAGATGCTTGATTGATTCAATAAGCAGTCTTGTACAATTTTATTTTAAGTCCAACATATGACTGTAAGTAGCATGATTAATTTCTTTAAAAACAGCAGATATTGCCCATCAAATAGCAAACCTCCTTCAGCATCTCCTTTTAGGAGCAGAACTAGGAGTGATGATGTTATACAGTGAAAAGGAGGATAATTTTGGAGTAGAATCCTGGGTTCAAATCTCTGCTCTTTCGCTTTCCTACCCTTATGATTTTAGTAAATCTCAAATCTATTTGGGTCTCAATTTCCTCATCTTTAAAATAAGGAATTGGATTCCCTTACAGATCTAAATCTCTGCCCCTCAGATCCTACAAAATTGTCTGTTTGGCATTCCAACCTCTTTATAACCTTTATATCCTCACCTGCCTTTCCAGTTTTCTTATACCTTATTCCTTGACACATATGCTTCATTCTAGGGACACTGGCCTTCTGGGTATTCTAGGAGAGAGCATGACACTCTATCTCTCTGTTTCTGAGCATCCTCCATGCTTGGACTCTGATTTCTTACCTCCTTGGCTCCCACCTAAAATCCCACCTTTTACTGGAAGCTTTCCTCAACCCCTGTGACTTCTAGTGCCTTCCTCTGTTAATTATTTCTCATTTATCCTGTTTATAGTTCGACTTGCATGTAATTGTCTGCATATTGTCTCCCCTATTAGTGCATGAGCTCCTTGAGAAAGGGATTGTCTTTTGACTCTTTTTGTATCCCCAGCATTTAGCCCAGTGCCTGGCACATAGTAGGTGCTTCATAAATGTTTATTGATTTATTGATCCTAAATTCTAAAAATTTTGGCTTCATTCAAGGAAAAGCTTCTTAACAATTAGAACTGTCCTAAAGTGAAATGATCCTGGGTAGGTAATGAATGGCAAAGGCTGATTGTCTACTTGCCAGGTACATTGTAGAAAAGATTCTTGGTCACATTCTGTTTAGACTAAATGACCTTTGAGGTCCCTTTCAACTCTGAGAGTCACATTTCTAAGATATCTTTCAGCTTTAATATTGTACTCTTGAACCGTGTGCCTTTACCATATGGTTAGCCTCTCACAAAACAGGAATGGGTGGGGAGAATTACAGAGAACAGCTACAAAGTGCCACTCGCTCTGGGGTTAACAGTAGTCTGCTAAAAATAAGCTAGAACTATGTATCTCTCAGAACCCTCTGATGGATTCCTTATAATTCTGCCTCTGAAATATAAATTTGAATTCTTTTTTCTCTTTGAATCTGCTGAAGCTACTGAACAAGATTATTTTGCATTTAGAGTACCAATAATCAAATTAAAATTTATAGATGTGATTCTTAACATCCAGCTCTTGGGGCAGACGCCTGTTTCAAGCTTACGGGAGGACATTGATTAGAGAATCTCAGGATGGACAGGCATGGATGGGTTGGGGAGAACATTTAAATGGGTGGGATCACAGATACATCTGAGTATTTGAGACTGTGAAAAGACATTTCAGTTTAGGCTTCCCATCCCCACTGCATTTGGAGAATACTTCTGCAGATAAACAGAAGGTTGGAAGCTATGGTGTTTCAAATGTTGAAGGCAGGACCTAGACCCTACAGTTTGCCAATAGAATTTCGCTTTCTATTTCCTCTCTCTTTATGAACTTTTTCTTTTGCTTTCTCTACCTCATTACCCAGATCTATCAAAGCTGACTGTTAGATTTCAGGTGAAGAAGCATGGAATAAACCCCCTTACCACAGAAAGGTTGGGCACTGAAGACAAAAGGGCAAAACTAGGCTTTACTGAGCTTTTTCACCCTGTGCTAAATTCCAGATATTGCCTGAAATTATCTCCTCGTTCTCCAAATATATGTTTGCAAAAGAAAGTTAAGATTTCTAAAGCACAGTCAAAGTCTCACCAATTTGGTTTTGGTTTTTGGTCAAGGGTGGGGGAGTGGGATTGGTCAGAACTGGCATAGTTATAATTTCTCTAGTGTTTAATAAAAAGGAACAAAATGATATAATAAACGAAAGTCAATGGGTCATAAAAAATTTGGATTACTATGTAAAGGACTTAATCTACTTTGTATTGCCTGAGGGAAGCTCTCCTGTCCATCCCTGACCCAGTGTGGAATGTATTAGTAGAGTTTCTGAATGAGAATGAACAAAATAAAACCACCAATTACATGGAACATTGGGCTAGAACTGTTTCTGAGCCAATTTCTCATTTTGGAGAAGTGTGTTTGGTCCCTTCTATTTATTTTCCTCCTTAGTTAAAGGTTGGAGTGCTATGTTCCCTCCTTTCCTCCATTAATACAGAGTGTGCTGTCTTTGTTAACTATCAAACAACCTTACAAGAAGAGGATTATTGATTACTTCTCCAGGTCTGCTGTTTCCTACTCAAGTTGAATTTAGGTTCACAGGTTCATAGATTTAGAGCTAAACAGGAATTGAAAGGGCAGCTAGATGATGCAGAGGATAGGGCACCAGACCTGGAGTCAGAAAGATTCAAATCTGACCTCAGAGACTTACTAGCTATGTAATCCTGGTTAAGGCACTTAACACTATCTGACTCAGTTTCCTCATCTGTAAAATAAGCTAGTGAAGGAAATGGAAAAACACTCCAGTATCTTTGCCAAGAAAACTCTAAATGGCATCATGAAGTGTTGGACATGACTGAAAAAAAATTACTGAACGTGATCTTAACATCCAGTTCTTTGGGCAGACTCTTGTTTCAAGCTTACATTGTACGCTGATTAGAGAATCTCAGGATGGACAGGCATGGATGGGTTGGGGAGAACATTTAATTATTAATAATTTCAATCATTTTAAAGATGAGGAAACTGAACTCCAGAGAGGTTAAATGATTCACCCCAAAACATACAAATAATTAATCTCCAAAGCAGAATGTGAACCCACATTTGGAACAAGTTGGATTTGAGGAAATCCTAACCCTGATTGATAATCCAGATGATAAATGGGGGAAAATCACTGCAGATCACAAATCTGAGTTTTGAGAAGACCTTTATGTAGACACATCGACACTAATTCTCTTCCAATAAGAGGATAGTGAGCCCTCCATTTTCCCGTTCAGTAATTCCAACTAAAGGGTGTAGCCCATTGTAATTAAAATTCCTAATTGAAATACAAGTGTTTACTAAGAGCCTGCTCTGAGGAAAGCACCATGGTAGGTGACATAAGGACATGAAGATGAGTCAGCCATGGTCCTGTCCACAAGGAGCTTGCCTTATAATGCATTGTGGGAGTGGTATAAAATATGGACACAAATGAACTAGCGGTTAAAGTACATGAGACACTAAAAGGCTGTGGAAGTTCAAAGGGAAGAGGAATCACTTTTGACTGGGGAAGGGGGAAAAGGATAGAATTTTTAAATACAATGAAATGTCATTAGGTTAATACAGCAAATATAGTTAACTAAACACATCTAGTCCAATACAGGACTTGGACTAGATGACCTTCCCGCTCTAAATCAACAGATTCATAAATTAATGTCAAGTTAATAATACAGAAGTAGCTATGTGGCATAAGGGATAGAGTTCTGGACTTGGCATAAGGAAGACCTGAGTTCAAATTCTAACTTTAATACTTCCTAGCTATTGGTGTGACCCTATGCAGTCACTTCATCTCTTTCAGCTTCAGTTTCCTCAACTGCACAATGGGAATAATGAGATCATCTACCTCACAAAGAAGCTGTGAGGATCAAATGAGAAAACAATGTAGAGTGTTTTATAAACTTTAAAGCCTATATAAATGCTAGCTCTTATTCTTGTTATAATAAAGTTGCCAAGTGCTACTTCTAGATGTTTTAAAGACTAGATGAAACTCGTTCTTTTATGTACTTCTTGTCCACCTCTATGGAATATAATCTCTTTGAGGTTAAGCATGGTTTCATTTATCTTTGTATCCTCAGAACCTAGAACATAGTCCTATTGACTTGTTTCAAGCTTCTGCAATTGATTAGGTTGATACATTGATATAATTGATACATTGATACAATTGATTAGATTGATACATTGATAGAATGATGCATTGATTAGAGTATCACAAGATAGAGAGTCATGGATGGGTTGGAGAGAGCCTTCACATGGATGGGATCACAGTTACATCTGAGAGTTTGAGACTGTGAGAAGACATCTCAATTTAGACTCCCCACCTCCACCCCATGTATAAGAATATTTCTGCAAATAAGAAATAAGAAAAAATAAGAAAATTGGAAGCTACAGTGTTTCAAATGTTGAAGGCTGATGAATAGTCAACAGGAACTAGTCTTGCAGTTTACCAATAGAATTTCTCTTTCTCTTTCTTCTACTTCCATTAATATGTGATCATCAATTGATGAGCAAAGAGCAGCATTCTTTTCCTATAAAATATATTCTAAACCAATTTTCTCCAACTTTTCTGATTACACACATCTCTATCAGAAAAAAGAATGTGGGACCAAGTATGCATATTTAAATGTGTATTTATTTATAAATTATATATGCCTAGAATATAGTCAGTATTTAATAAATGCATGTTGAATGAGTTTGGCCTCTCAAATTGATTACACATGCCCTGGAAATCCTGTTAAAATTTTCATTTGCTTCACAAACTCATTTCTTGGTTTGGACAAAGGTAAGCTTCAGTCCAATTCAGTATAATACATAGGAATCAAATTCTGAACCAGTAGAGACTGAGTTACTAAGGTTTCATTTCCTCTGTGAAGTAATAATACTTTTTAATTAGGAAGAATAATTCACCAAGGCCATGGGGCATTCAGTTTTCATTAAAATAAGCCAAAACCGGCACCTTCACAACTTCCATTCATTGTTCTACTTTCTTTGGAGTCAAGCAGAAGTATAACCCCTTTCCCAACTGACATACTTTTAAATATTTGAAGACAGCTATCATGTGCTCAATCTCCTCTTCTCTAGATGGAGCAACACTAATTTATTCAGTCTTTTATTTGTATATCATGGTTTACAGTCCTTTATCTGGCCAGTCTCTTTTGGAAATCACTTTGCTGTGTCAATTTGTGTGTGTTATGTGTGTGTGTATGGGTGCGAGCATGTGCGTTAGATGAGTGAATGTGCTCAGAAATGGTGGAGGGGTCTGAGACTGGGCATGTGATATAATTGGAGGGGAACTCCGAATGTGTAAGTTCCCTCCACTAATATAGATCAACAAATCATCTGAAATTTAATCTTAGAAAATTATTTTAATATATTATTCAGAGAACTGTCAGTAATAGCTTTTGCAAAATATGTGGCACAGAACTGAACTCAGTGTGTTGTTGGTGTTCATTTGTTTGAGTCATGTTCGACTCTCTGTGACCCCATTTTGGGGTTTTCTTGGTAAAGATACTGGAGTAGTTTTCCAGTCCTTCTCCAACTCATTTTTAAAGATGAGGAACTGAGGCAAACAGGGTCAAATGACTTTTCCAGGGTCACATGTGTGTTCATCCTTCATTGCTGAAGAAGACCATGCCATCAGAGAAATAATGACATGACTTGCACTTGACTTTGTTTTGAGTGAGGGAGGGCTGTGCAGGTCACCAGCCTCACTTCTCCTCCAGAGCCATATGAATCCAGTGACCAGATATTCAGCAGGATGACTGGAGATGACCCAGAATGAGGCAATTGGGTCTAAGTGACTTGCTCAAGGTCACATAGCTAGTGAGTATGAAGTGTCTGAGGTGAGATATGAACTCAGGTCATCCTGACTTCTGCACTGGTGCTCTATCCATTGCACCACCTAGCAGCTCCTCACCCCCAAGGTCACATAGCTAGCAAGTGTCTGAGGTCAGATTTGAACTCAGATGAATCTTCCTGATTCTAAGCCTAGTGCTCTATCTGTTGTACAGCCTAGCTATCCCATGCCAGTTGTACTCTTCCTTAAATTACATTGGAATGATTAGCCCTCTCGTTCCAGACACTATGCCTCTGTTAATGCTCAAGAGTATGTTTGTTTGGCTTCTGTGTCTTGCTGTTGATGCATAGTGAGCTTAGAATCCACTAAAATCTCCAGATCCTTTTTTTTTTTTTTTTTAAAAAGGCCTGTTGCCTGGTGCTGCCTCCCCCTCTTCTATTTTTTACAGCTGTATTTTTGAACTTAAGGATAGGACTTTGCATTTATTCCTATTCGATCCTGTCCTCTTAGATTCAGCTTTACTGTTCTAACTTATCAAGATTTTTTGGGATCGTGACTCATCCATCATATTAACTATTCCTTTCAGCTTCGTGGTATTTGTAGATTTGATAAGTATGACATCTATCTCATCCTCCAAATCATGGTTTCAAAAAAAATCACCAGCACAGAGCCAAGGACAGGTCCCTAAGGGGTACTTCACTGTAGATGCTGTGAGCAATTATCCTTTGAATTCTTTCTCTCAAGGTTGATATCAATCCCATTAACCATTTCTCTTTGGGTACGATCATTCAACCACTTTCAGATCCACCCAACTATAGCATTGTGTGGTCCAAATTTCTCCATTTTGTCCATAAAGTTGTCATGAGAAATCTTGTCAAATGCCTTGTGAAATCAAGCTGTATTGTGTCCATGACAGTTACCTAATCACTGAGTCCAGTAACCTTGTGTCAGAAAAAGAAAAGGAAATTTGTCTGATATGAAATCCTCTTGATCAGCCCATGCCGAACTTGATGATGAGCACTTCTTTTTCTAAATACTTGCAGAACATCCCACTAATAACAATATTTTACCAGAAATTAAAATTGTTTGCTAGTCTGTTTTTATAGACTCTCCTTCTCCCCTTCCACCCTCCATTAAAAAAAATAGAACATCTGCCCCTCTCTAGTTATGTGATCATAGTATATTTTCAGAGCTAGAAATTTGATCTTATAAATAACCAGAGTCCCAGAAAGGCTGATGTGAGTCTCCTAGGTGTGAGAGGGCATGTCTAACATTCACCTAAGCTCTTATGTCCTGGGATATGTGCTCCATTTTTTGTGTTTCTCCTGAGAGTATGGAGAGTGGCCAGCAGTCACGTCCACTAGATCTTTCTGTATCTCAGGATGTACAATTGGAGGGCTGAACTAACTAGTTTTTAATCTCCCTTCCTGCTCCAGAAATCTATAACCCTAATTCCCAGAGCATTGAGCCATCTATTAGTGTGGAGCTACACAGTTCTACTTCCTTTTCTTCTGTCATATTTTTAAAAAATGTGTTTGGAATGGAATTGTAGCTCCCACTTCTGTTTTATCTGTGACCACTAAAATGTGAGTCAGGACCCAACCCAAGGTGGGAAAGAAGGGACAGGTGTTTGGGTCTGCATAGCATAGAGCTGAGGACTGAGCTTGCCATGGGTTGGGACATGGCATAAATTGAAGTTTCTTGGACAGAGGAGTAAGGAAAGGCCACAGCTGGAAGATCCCCACAAAAGGAGTGAGTAGAAGTTTGTGGCTTGATCATAAGTAGATTGACTTGGTTGCTGGGAATTCAGGATACTGAGTAGAAGGTGCTAGAGGTAGACACTGGTGCCTGTATTATAAATGGGTTGACAACATATTCCAGCAATCTGGGGATAGGTTTAAAGTCTCCTTACTAAACTAACAGAGAGGGCCTGCTTTGTGCCTAATTTACAACATTCAGTTCCTTTGAAGTCCTGTGTGAGGTTGGCCCCGCCTTCAACCAAATTAGCTATTGCTGTCAGAGAATTATTAGATCATAGATCTAAAGTTTCAAGGGATCTCAAAGGCCATCTAGTTCAACTCCTTCATTCAAGCTCAGAAAAGTTGTGACTTTCCCAATGTCACCCAGGTGCTCCAAAGCCCCACTGGCTTCCTATTGCCTATGAAGCAATAACCAAACTCATTTATCCTCACCTTCTGTGCCTTCCCAAATCTCTCTATTCAACTATACTCTCCAGCAAAAATCTTCTATTTCAGCCAAGTCCTTCTCCTTACTATTTCCAAAACACACCATTTAATGATCATTTATTCAGTTCCTACTATGTGTAACGCATTAATCATTCTGAGTGATCTGAAAGAACAACGTTGCTTTTTGAAAGATACGGGGAAAATTGGAGTTGAAACGTGTTGATGTTGATGAAGGAGGCAGGGTGGGAGGTAAACTGTGAGTTTGAAATGAGTTTTCAACTTACGTGGAAATATCCAGCAGGTAGTTAGAGATGTTGTATAGAACTGAAAACAAAACTTAATTAGAGTGTCATCTGAGATTCCTAATAGAGCTCTAAAACTTGTTTACCGTCCAATTCCAGCTCTCTATGAGTTACCCTGAAAGAAATTTCATTTTTGTTGGTAGCTTTGATAAAAGAGGTCAGTTCTCAAGAAGTCTCCCTTTCTCTTACAGGCAACAGTAACAGATGTACAATTTGGCCCCATGAGATTCCATCAGGATCAGCTTCAGGTAATAGTATCTGAACATGGGTAATCATTCCTTGTCATGTTTCACTTTCCAGCTCATTTGGTGAACTTCACTTTGCACAGTCAGTGTGGTACTGAAAAGATTTGTGTAAATCGATTACAACATTTTTTTAAAGAAATTTCATACTTGAAACATATGAGATTGCTAATTATAAAAACTTATTTAGGGTAGTTCTTTTATATGGTCAATAATCCTATACTGATTTGTTAGCTTTGGAAATCCAAATTTTCACATAAGCTCCAAGTGGGACCCATCTGTGCCCTCCTTCTTTATCAGACCAAGAGTCAAACCTGGCTTCCAAATGCTGTTCACACTCAACATGATCTTCCCCATTTTTGGTCCTCCTAGTCTTAGAACAGGTAATGGATTTTGGATTCTACTTAATAGAGCAGGAAGAATGTAGTGATGGGAATTATTTGATGCTGCCTGCGCTGAAAAGCATTAAAAAAAGAGAAAAGCAAGTGAAAATGTATGGGTTGTTCGCCCTTTTTTGAAAAATATTCAACAAATTTCATCTATTTCAACAAATACATAAAATATACCTACTATATGCAAAATATGCACATGGTACACAAATGCTGTGGGCTAAAATGACAGAGATAACCATATGATATTCTTTGTCCTGAAGGAGCTTGCGATCATGTGGAGGAGATAAGATTCCTTGTCAGCATAAGGGGAACTCCCTTCATTACTACCTGAAAAGCAGAGAATCTGAGCAGTTCTTGATCGGAGAACATTATCCTGTTGTTTTCATATTCATCCTTAACAAAATTAATCCCATACCTCTTGGTTTTTCCAAGGTTATTGAACCTCACTTGGCTAAGTTTTTGATGCGCCTTGGCCCTTTGCATCCACATTCTCTTGTGTTCTCACATGGCATGGCCATTCCTGCCTGGCCAGTCAGTTTCTGTGTACTCCAGCCTGCACTGGGCAATACCAGTAAGAGGCAATGTATTTCTCCTCTTTCTCCAAGAGTATCTCCCTACCTCTCCAGAAAGGAAATCCATAGTTGATTTTCCATACTGTGTTCATTCCTTCATGGCCATGTACTTGGAGTAAGTCTAGACAGAAATTCCATGGTCTTGCCCTGGATCCCTGGGAAATATAGAATCCCCTCCATCTCAGACTTTGGGTGGCCTAAGATTCAACATGATATTATGGATATGATATATCCATCAAAGCTGCCATGTGTGAATCTGCAAAGTCTGTGCCCAGATGAAGGACTCTGTCAGAAAACCCCTAGTTCTCCCAAAGCAGCTCGTTATATCCTTGGGTATTATAGCCCCTCATGCATTCTGTAATCTAACCATCCTCACCTATCTGTTCTCACACAAAACACTCCATTTCCTATCTCCATGTAGTTGCATAGACTCTTCCCCATACCTGGAGTGCTCTCCCTCCTCATCTCTGCCTCTCAGAATTCTTGGCTTCCTTCAAGATTCAGCTTAAATGCCACCTTCTACAGGCAGCCTTTCCTGGTCCCATCAGCTACTAGTGCCTTCCCTTCTCAGATTACCTTTGATCTTGGGTGGACCTATTTATTTACATGTTATCTCTTGCCCTAGAATGGGAGCTCTTTGAAGGAAGGGACTGCTTTTTCTATTTTTTCATTTGTTTATTTAATTTTTTATTTCCCCAGAGCTTACCACAATACCTAGCATATGGTAAGCAGTTGATAAATGCTTGTTAAATAATTGGACAGCAGTTTCCTAGATTTGAATTCTTTTTTGATAGTATTTTTCCAATTACATGTAAAGACAATTTTTAACATACTTTATTTTTAAGTAAAATTTCAAGTTCCAGTTTTTGTCCCTCCCTCCTTCTTTTTCTCTTCCTTAATGTGATAAGAAATTTGATACAGGTTATATATGTGCAATCATGTAAAACATTTCCATGTTAGTCATGTTGTGAAAGAAGAAACAGAACAAAAGGAAAGAAAAACTACCAAAAAATAGTGAAAATTATATGCTTCGATCTACATTCAGACTTCATCAGTTCTTTCTCTGGATGTGAGTAGCATCTTGTATCATGAGTCTTTTGGAAATGTCTTGGATCATTGTAGTGCTGAGAAGAGCTAAGTCAGTCATGGTTGATCATCTCACAATGCTGATGTTACTGTGTACAATGTTCTCCTGGTTCTGCTCACTTTACTTTGCATCAGTTCATGTAAGTCTTTGCAGGTTTTTCTGAAATCCACCTGTTCGTCATTTCTTATAGCACAATTGTATTCCATTATGTTCATATACCACAACTTGTTCAGTCATTCCTCAATTAATGGGCATCCATTTTCCAATTCTTTGCCACCACAAAAAGAGCTGCTATGAATATTTTTGTGCCTGTGGGTCCTTTTCCCTTTTTTTCTTGACATTTCTGCACCTGTTTCTCTCCAATCTCCAGTAAAGACTTATTTCTGCACTTTCTAATGAATCTGCCCTAATTCAGAAAGGGTTCCTTTAGGTGATTAGGTGATAGTTGAAGCCCATTTCTAAATCTCCTACTTCCTTCTCTAGACCAGCTTACCCATAGTCACTAAGACCACTCTTCTCTTTATCTGAGTCTCATTAGGAGATCTTCTATATCCACAGGTTTCCCAAGTACATTAACTCAGCCTGCCCATCACAATTTATTTCTGGATTTTGGTCAGTGCTTTTCCCTAGCTTTCAAGTGGACATATGCCTCTTTATTATAGCTAGCCTAATGATCTGAATGATTTTTTTTTTAAATC
The DNA here is from genome assembly GCF_028372415.1 of Notamacropus eugenii. Lineage (NCBI taxonomy): Eukaryota > Metazoa > Chordata > Mammalia > Diprotodontia > Macropodidae > Notamacropus > Notamacropus eugenii. The sequence goes on along the minus strand of NC_092872.1, from coordinate 177,695,517 downwards.
AGACCCCTTAACAGTATCCCTGATGTTATATTTCATACCATCAAGGCAACTAGATTCCCTTTTTCCTTGCAGTAGAATTTTGTTTCAAACATTTTGTGTATATACCTCTACACTGAACACACACTTCTTCACCAGCTGTGGGTTCCAACCTCAGTTTTCCCCTAACATCGCACTTCATAGTCATTTTCATTGAAAACTATGATCTTATGGAGCTAGAATCCACTCAGACTTGCTCGTTAACCATAATAAACCTGGTCCAGGTCTCCTACAAGCAAATGGAGCCCTACCACCAGTTGTCCAGCAACTTTTAAGGTAGAGACTGACCACAACCATCCATATACAATTGCTAATCCAACTATTCATTTTAGAAATCAGAAGATAGAACTTCATGATTTTCTCTGATTGTTCAGAATCATAACTTGCATACTCTTGTCCCTTTCCTTTTTTTGTGTGCCCAGGGTTCCGGGAGTCATTGCTCTAGAAGGGTCATGAGAACCTTGAGCTTCAATAAATTGTTCTGCAACCAGCCCCAGTGCTCATAAATGACAACGGAGAATTCATGGTTCTGAAAGTTCAAAACTTCTGACAGTGGCATGACTAAACTCCCTAGTGAAAGGCCATATATCGTCTAACCAAGTATATCTGGAATGTCCATACTCCTGAGCTAGTCCACCAACAGTACTTTAAGGCCAGGAAGTCACTCTAGGTGGAAGAACGGAATCAAAATTTCAACATTACATGAGCAAAGTAGACTAGAAAAGCAGACAGTGCCTACCAGTCCTTGGACACTTACTGCTTGCCTGCTTTAAGGAATCAGTGTTGACACCATGATTTCCAAGACCCTAAATAGCTAATTAGTTGATGTTCCTGATCTGTACCTTTCTTGGTACTCTGTATCTATTTTCTTCTCCCTTTATTATCCAAACTTGCTCTCAGTAAAATACCATGGGTTGGACTTCCATAAACACCCTAGCTTTATTCATAAGATCGTAGTTCTAGAGCTGGAAGGTTCTTGGGGGCCATTAGTCCTACCCCTTCATTTTACCAATTAAGAAGCTAAGATTCAGGGAGACTAAATAATTTCTCTGGTCATACAGGTGGTAAGTGTCAGAGGCAAGATCTGAAACCAGGCCCTCCTGACTCCAAAGCCAATGTCATTTTCCACTCCCATACTGTTTAAGATTTCTCATGAATATTTCCTTTGCCACTATTTGAGAATATGCTGCCTGGCCAGACTCTGATTTGGCCTCATAAAGTGTAGGCCCTGTCAGCCTTCATCTCCTACTCAGCAGCAACAGTCCGGGCAAATCTGGGCCTGGTAAAAAAAAAAAGTGATTATGATACATAATAATGTAAGATGAATGTGCCAGAGAAATATGAACCAGAGCTAACTAAACACTTCCAGTTGACTTTCTTTGCAGTATTTGCACAAATTTTGGGTTAGTAATGCTGAATGATTCAGTAAAATTCTTTAAATTTTAAAGTATTAATTGTTCCAATGGAATTATTTAAATTTTTTGAAATCTTAACTATGTTTTATATTCTGGATAATCATATTTGCTCCATAGTGAACATGATTATTTGAATAATAAAATGTTTGAGTGTTAAAGCTGATTGTAGTAATAGCAAGACATAAGACCCAAGTAAAACACTTAACAAGTAGTTGTTGTATATCAATTAAGCATGCATTTCCTGAATACCTATGGTGTACTTAACAAATGAAACAGACACAATTTGTAAACTCAATTTGTATATTAGGTAAATTGAGAAGGGAAGGCATGTATAAAAGCATTATTTCCTGGCAGCTATAATATGCCCCCCCCAAAAAAAGTTTTATAGATTATATCAATGAATTTGATTTTTAGAAGAAAATTATATGTGTGCTACACATTTAGGGTTATATATCTCTATAGATATATCTAGATATAGATATGAATCTATAGATAGATATGAGTATATATGTATATATGTTTATATATTCATCCTTTTTTTAAAAAACAACTTGTTGTCATTGGACCAGTACGGGGAGAAGGATGCTGAGGTCACAATCTGTGGTTGGTTTAAAAATGTTTGTGTTCCTATGAATTAGGTACTTTTAGTGTTTACCAAAGAAGACAGCCAGAGTAATGGATTCTGCTGGGCATGTGAGAAGGCAGGGTTTAAGTGCTCACTTGCGAAGAATCCTCAGTCTGCGCTTGAAAGCTTTCTGGAAAAGCATCACGACATCATTATCATTGATCACAGACATTCTCGGCAGCTGGATGCAGTAGCACTGTGCAGGTAAGAATGGACCTCAGCTCACTGATAGAGCCTTGGAATCACATGCTGACCTGTATCAACTCTGGGAGTACGGTCCCATCTCTTGACTTCTCAGTATCCCAGGTCACTTCACAAGTCACTGAGCAAGTCACTTAACCCTGTTTGCCTCAGTTTCCTCATATGTAAAATGAGCTGGTGAAGGAAACGGCAAACTCCTCCAGTATCTCTTCCAAGAAAACCCTAAAGTGGGGTCACAAGAGTCGGACATGGCTAAAAACAACTGAATAAGAAAATAGTGTTCTTGAGTTCTGCATCCCTGCGGAGTCTGACTACGTAGTAAGTGTAGTACTATGAGCAGACTAGCAGGCACAGATCAGAGGAGAATCTTAAAGGAAAATCTTTAGCTTGGTGTCTGATGAAAGAAAGGTCCAAGGAAGAGTCAAATACATCATAACCACAACAACTGACTTCCATTGTGCCCTTTAAAGTTGACCTAATGCTTTATTTGAACCCCGAACCTCTGTGACTTATTGTCTCCATTTCGTCAGCGAAGAAACTGAGACCCAGAAAGGTTAATGACTTGCTTGTGGTCACCTTGTTCCTAAGTACTAGAGTTAGGATTCGAACTCAGATTTTCTTGACTCTAACACCTATGCTTTATTCAGAAGTCTATATTGTCTCTCTGTGGATACGTAATTAATTATGAATGCATATCTACTGAAAATTAATAGTCATTTCACATGGCCATTTTAAGAAAGAAAATTGAGATTTTAATAAAATACAGTGCTGTCAAACTTTGATTAACTAGACCCCTCAAATAACAGGATTTGGCAGGGAATGGGGTCTTTAATTTTATAGGGTAATAGATATATTTAAACAGTGTACAGTCAAGTTTCTAAAAGAGATCCAAAAAGCAAAGTATCAAAATGCAGGTGTTTCCTTGTAGAGATAACACACTAAACCACTCTCAATCATGAATAACTTGGCTCAGATTAGTTTATTAAACCTCCTTGCATATTACCCAGCAAGAACCTAAGGAAATGTAACTGTGGCATATTGAAAAGAACATTGGACTGGCTGGTAGGAGACCTGAATTCTTGTCCCAACTCTCTCTTTTCACTAGCTATGTGACCTTGGGCAAGTGACTTTATTTTTCTGGGCTTCAGTTTCCTCATGAAGGGATTGTTTCAAAGAATCTCTAAAGTCTCTTTCAGTGGTAACATACTATGGATGTGATTCAGGATTACTTAGTTTTAATGCTAGAGGGGACTGACTTCCAAATGCTGTTCTCACTAAACTTAAATAGTTTAAAGTGTCAAGAGCACCTTCAAGGGGGTCAAACTCAAGTAGAGAGGGATCCCTGCAGGCTACATATTGACTTAGAAAACCACAAATTAACATTATCTCTGTTCTGTTTCATGTTTGTTTATCTTATTAAACATTTATTAAGTTTATTAAATAAATTAAATTGTTTATAAAACATTTCCCAGTGACCTTTTAGTCTGATTCAAATCCAAAATTGATACCTCTGACTTAGAACACAAGGCATTCACATATGAAAGGAATGCCTTAGTCAGGGAACTCTGGGTGATCAGAAAACAGATGTTAGGAAGTATAAGGTAGTAAAAGAAGGAGGCCAGATGAGTAGATGCTAAAGATTCACTCTGCCACCTTCAGCAATTTTGTCCATGTCCAAATATCTATCAGTAATATTGCATACTGAAAATTCATCTTCATTTTGATGACCCTGAAGCCTTCTAAAATGGTGAATTATTTTTTTTAATGTCATTCTTATTTTACAGTACTTAACTTCATACAGAAAAGGATAGCATAGTGCTGCATATTGGAAAAGCTTTTAATAACTAGGGTCTATTTATTCAATGCCAAGACATCCATGGAATGGATGAATAAAATGCTTATTGAGCTCTGCTATGTAATGGGTGCTGTAGTGGGTACAAAGATGAGGAAGGCACGAGCTTTGGTCTCATGGATTTTACAGTTTAATAGAAATAGCCCAATTAAGTAAAGGGATGTAGTGCTATACTACTCTTAATTGACCAGAAACTTTAATTAACCAAAATGACAAACTCTCTGAGCATTCTACCTAATCACGATCCAATGGTATTATAAATAATACTTTTTATTGTTTGTGAGTACAGAACGTCCACAGCGTTATTTGATGCCAAGGTTATAGAGTGGGCTGCCCCAGCTGTGATTTGTAATTGTTAATCTACAGCAGGTTGATTAGAAGACACTATCTTTAGGGAGGAGCATTTCGTTAAATGTCACAGTGGTCAAATAATAGAAGTATAGCTACGTAGCTATTTGTTGAGGGGCTTTATAGTTTGGATTTTAAACAAATGTTCGGTGGGCAGGGTTAGAGGGAAGGAAAGATTAATGGAAATGCTTGCTAATTAAAAATGAAAATAAAATTACTGCAAATAATAAGTCATGATATTCATGTAATACTTCGAATTTTGCTAGATATTTTACATACATTATCTTGTTTGAGTCTCACACTAACCCTGTGAGGGGTTAGGTATGGCAGAAATCATTATCTCTATTTTAAAGATGAGGAAATAAGCTCAGAGAAGTTAATTTGCCTGTGGTGATAGCTAGTAACCATCTCTTTGTAACTCCAAATCCAGCACTCCATCAATTATTATTTTATACTTCAGTAAATCCAGAAGGATTTGAAATGAGCCATTAGTACTATCAAGCCACGAATAGCCCATTTCCTTGAACCTCCTTCAAATTCTCTGAACAGAAAGGGATCCTGGCAGAGCTGTGATGCTATGGGGCCAAGTAGCCTGATGCCCTAGGAATTCCTGCTGGTATCCTTTCTACCCCATCCTCCAGTTTAAATCTCTGAGCGACTCCCTATTTTAAAAACTTTGATCTTTCTTCGTTGATAGTGAATACAGTTGGAAAGGCACTCCAGCTACACTTCAGAGCTTGGACCCGTGCTCCTCCAACTGCCCCCCTGGCAACCCTCCTCATTGGTTATGCTACCACTCAGTAGCAATTAAAGACCACAAGCCCCAAACAGCCTTGCAAATATTTTGCAGGGTATTAGCTCCTGCCAGAACTTTCCCTACTAAAGGCCACCCTTCTGTCTCAACAACACTTAGCAGAAAATCATTGCAAAATATTCTGAAAACTTTAGAAAATGTAGAAAGCTGGTTTCTCCCTTCAAGAGGTTCCCCTCCCCCAATGCTTTTGAATTCATTAAGTAAAATTTTTGTAATAATAAAGAAGTAGAGAGACATCATCAGGTAGTAGATAGAGGTTTGTTGGCCTTAGATCCAGGAGACCTGAATTAAGACTTGCCTCTGCTACGTATTGGCTTTGTGACCCTGAGCAAGTGACTCAGCTTCCCAGTACTCTTGGCAGCAAAGACTATTAAGTTATAGATAAGTTACTGATCTGCATTTGTAGAGGGAATTCCTACACTTATTGAATCAGAGGTCTAGGTCAAAAAATAAAAAGTTTATTTTAGAGATTATAAAAATAATTAAGACTTTATTTCACTATTTTATGTCACTTGGCTATTCATTTCCCTATTTTCCCATTTTAAATTTCTGTTCTTTATTTCACTATTTTAAAAAAATTCTATATTTATTTCCCTATTTTATATCTGCTATTCATCTCTCTATTTTATACCATCTGCTATTTAACCAATTATTAACCTAATTACATTGTTTTCTATGTCTCTGCTATTTATTTCACTATTAATTTCCTGTTTTCTATCTCCCTGCTGACACTCATTTAACATCCATCAACGTTATCTGAAGTTCTTTTGCCTTTCCTTCTCCAAAATTGGGCTCTCTTCCTTTATTTTATAATGATAAGTTCAAATGTATTTGTTTATTTTAAAGGTATTTTAGAGTTGGTTTTAAAGTATTTTTGGTTTTTATTTAAGGTCTATCAGAACAACTAAATCCTCAGAAAACACGGTTATTGTTGGTGTAGTACGAAGGTAATTTTTTTTTTTTTTTGGTGTCAAGAATCACATGAAATGTAATGTTTGTTCATATAAGAATGTAAGCACTTTGCACAATTTTAGAATGCTGGGCTGTGTGACAAGCTTTCTCTCTGACGTCGTATTCCTTCCCTGTTTCCTTCTGCTCACTGGAGATTTTAGCAGTATTTTCAGCTCCATTTAACTCTGTGGATTAAACCTCAGATCAATTTCTAGACTCTGAAGATTAAGTCCTAACTGCTTCTCGACTCCAAAATAGGCAAGCCTGGAGAAAATTGGCTCCTTTAAATGACTGTAGTTGTCTGTGAGCGACAGGGGAGGAAGAGGCATGTCTATCACCTTGGGACACTTGCAGGGTTGCCTTGGGGTGGGACCTTGTGTTTATAGCTGTAGTGAAATCCTATCTGTTCTTTAGCTACCAAAGCCAAACTCTTCCTGCTCAGGGGGTAGTACAAACCCGATGTTATTTTTAGGAGTAATTCTTCTCTGGCTCATTGACTGAACCAGTTTCATAGCCACGTTTCAGGATTTTAGGTCTTGTAGAAATGTGGGTCGGATTTTGTTGTTTGTTTCTAAGTGAATTGGAGGTGAATTTCAGAGCAGCATGGCCTTGGGGGGGGGGGGGGAGAGAGAGAGAGAGAGAGAGAGAGAGAGAGAGAGAGAGAGAGAGAGAGAGAGAGAGAGAGAGAGAGAGAGAGAGAGAGAGAGAAGAGAAAGCTCTGATATTATATGTCTGATACTTAAAATGTTTTGGAGGTAAAAAAAATTTTGGAGTTTGGTTGCCAGATCAAAGCCACAATAAAGTCATCATCCAAAAGTGTATTTTTTTTTAACGACTTTAATGTTTCCAAGGAGTACAGAAAAGAAAAAGAAAAGACCTAAATAATGGAATGAACATTTAAAAATTGAGGATGCCTGTTCCTTTCAGACACTCTTACATCTTAAGCTGGGCAATATTTTTGTACTGGACCCCACTGTCTTCTGCACTAGCCAGAAAAATATGCAAGTGAGAGAGATGTTGGGTTTGTAAAGTATTTGTTTAGCCTTGGGTATATCTCTGAAACCCTTCTAGAGGCTCCTACATTCTTCCCCTCATTTGCTAAATTTGGGCTTCCTCCTACTGGAACTCTCATTTTTAAGAGACTCTAAGGCTGTTGTGAAGTTTTTTTTCTCAGAAGGCAAACTGAATCAGCAAAGACTTATTCATCACCTACTACATGTCCAACCAACCCTGCGCTAGGCACTTGGAGTAATGTAAAAGAAATAAAGAACATGGTTCCTGCCTGCCCTTATAGGGGCATTCCAGTCCGATGGGTGACACATAGCTGAGAGTGATTATACTGAGTGACGAGGAGAGGAAGTAATAGGTAGGAAAGAGGAATCATGTCCTTTTATTATAAAAATGTAGGGTTGGATTAAAAAGAAAAAATGTGTGGTGAGGGAATGTTTAAGCAAATATTAAATAACTTCTCTGCTTTTATAAATAGAACTAGACTTCTCATCAATAAAGATGCTCATGATTTTTAGCTAAAGGAATTTTTAAAAAACGTAACTCAATAGAAAAACAAAGGGAGAGAACTCAAGTTAGGATATTTACAGTATGTTTGTAGCAAAACTGACTGGCTAATATAATTTTCACATTTTGAAGCAGCATTGTATTCTGAAAAAAACTGAGAAAATAACCTTTCCAAAAACTTTTTTAGGCTTTAAAATACAAATTGAGAGGCAGGATGGTCTTGTTTAATTTCAATTCCTCTAAAAATCGCTCTGCTTAAGTTTATGAGTAGATATGAAAGGTCACTAATGCTAGTATCTTACCTCTGTCATTTTCTTTTAAAGGGGGGAGCGTGAAGAAGCATCTATCATGCCCCTCATTGCTGCTGGTTTTACAAGGGTACGTAAAGGCATCTTTGTCTCTGAAGTCACAGCGTCATGTGAGGAAATTGCTTTAGGGTATCTTTCACATAAATAATTTTTATTATAAACTCACTAAGTGTCAGCAAATACAAAGAAACGAGTATTTAAAGAATAAAATGTAAATTATATTTTTCTCTAAATTATGTATACAGAGAATAAATAGAATCCTAACTATAAATATGCCTAGAGCAAACAAAATATGTTTGCAGTTTATTTTAAAGAAAAATTATAAACTTTAATAAAATAATGGTGACAGCAACTTATTTGCTCTGGGTCTTTTTGCAATCTGTTTTCCTTTTGTGCACTTACAAAGTTCTGTTGACTGTTTTAAAAATACCTACTACTAGTAGTCAGGTAGTGGCTGTTTTTCTAATTTGGCCTTCTTCATTTTGCATCACCTCATAGAAACATTTCTGTCTGTTCTTCTGATCTGAAGTTTTTCACAGCCCTCTGCAATGCTGTTCTTCCACAATCTCTCCAGAGAGTCCTCCAAATGTTGAACATAGAGGTTGTTTCCTTTTTTTTTTTTTTACCACTTAGAAATAAAGCCACCACAAATATATTGGTACAGATAGGTCTTTAAAAAGAAATCCTTAGGATAGAGTAGTAGTTATGGGATTATTTGGACAAAAAGGTAGGATCCATTTGATGCTACTGACTGCATGTTGCCTCAAAGGTTCCCAAAAATATTAGACCAAATTTAGTGTGTGTAAGGTGGCACCTCAAAGTTTATTTTATTTTCTTGTCTCTGATGATTAGAGTTCGAGTAGTAGGTAGAAAGCTAGAATTGGAGTCAGAGAGGAAGAACTGAGTTCAAATTCTGTCTCAGGCACTTACTTAGCTTTGTGACCCTGGTGAGGGACTTACTACCTTCAGTCTGTTTCACCTATAGAATGAGCTTAATAAGAGCACGTGAATCACTGGGTTATTATGAGACTCAAGTGAAATATCATATGTAAATAAAGTGCTTTGCAAACATTAAAACACAGTAAAAATATTGCTGCTACTACTACTACTACTACTACTACTACTACTACCACCACCACCACCACCACCACCACCACCACTGCTACTACTACTAACTACTACCACCATCACCACTACTACTATCACCATCACCACCACCACCACTGCTACTATATCTCCTTATTTGTGAGAAACTGTTTTAATGGATTAAGTGGACAACAAAGATTTTGAATGGTAATGACCTTACAAAGAATCCTGCTCCTTATCTGCTTAAATTATGCTTTAGCAAATGGTTTGTGTTCCCTTTCTTTAGTCCCTTTAAAGCAATAATTGTAAATATATCTGAATATGATAAAACCCTCTTAAATAGGATACTTTAATTTAAAATTACAGTGTGGAACGCTTTATTGTACTTATTACTTGTCTGAATATAGTACTTCAGACCAATCCAATTTAATAACATAGTAATAGGCAAGGTAACTGACTCTTAACCAGTCTCAAGGATCTGTTACTAAAAATTACAAGCCAGACGTCCCAGTAAGCCTGTGTGCCCCAGAGACCCAAGACCTGAGTTAAAGTCTTCAGATAAAAGAAAAGGGCTTCAGAAGTCATATAATAGGACTTTATGTGTTTTAGTCATGGACCATGAAGTCTGGTGTGCCAGGGTGGGAAACTCCAAACTACAGCTCATCTGGCCCTAGCAAGTATAACAAATCTGCGTAATGAAGTTTTGAGTTGGACTTACTGAAAGATTAATACCTGCTTAACCCAGAAGTTTGCAAACACTGAAGCCTCATTGCTTTTTACCTCTGTAGATTTAATCCTGGCTGGGATTGAAGGTGGGAACTGTGTGGGGAGGGAGTGCAAAGATATTCCACCTAGATGGAGTCTTGGTTTCTTTGCCTCTCTAAGACTTTCCGAGACAATTCGATCTCTACATTTTCATCACTAGTTACTTCAGCTCACGTGTTTTAAAATGGGAATCTGAGAACTTGTTTCTTTAAAAAAAATAGTTTAATATTAATATTTTAAAAATATTTGTATAATGATTTCAACATAATTGGTTTCCATTATAATCCCAGGTATTTTATTTTATGTACTTAAAAATATCATTCTGAAGAGGAGTCCATAGGCTTCAGCAGATCAAAGAGATGTTAGCCAACAGTGGTTAACATTTTTTATAGTGCTTTATTATTTGCAAAGAATGTTACATATATTTTCTCATTGGGTCATGACACTAAAAAGGCTAAGAACCCCAGCTTTGACAAATGCTTCCTGACTGCCCCAGTATTCTTCAAAACAACTGCTTCTGGCTTATATTTCCAAACCAACTTTATTTTGTAAATACCCTTTACTTCTCATGGCCTTTTGAGGTTTCTGCTTTCCACCTATGTGAAGTTCGGGGAAAATATTTTATTTTTCCCTCTAGGCTTATTCTGCTCAGCTAAGGTCATTTGAGTTAATTTTAACTTCATTATCTTTATAAGAACTTTTTCAAAGGCTCTTGACATGCTGGTATGGTCTGGGTTACCTGTGGCTGATAACTGGCTGCATTTCTTAAAGCATATTAACTAAGAGGCCCACCAAAACAATTCTAAATATCTAGAAGAGATCTCCAGAGTGAGCTTCTAGAGCCAGTGCTTGCACGATGTCCTTGCTCTGAACAACTTTAGTTGACCGGTGATCCAAAGCAATCCATTCCCCAGTCATGCAGGCTTACTTATTCTAGGGAGCTTTCTACCAGGGCCTCTTTTCTATGCATGCCTGAGCTAAGGTCTCCCATACAAACAGCACAAGACATTTTTCAAATAGTCACATTATCAGTCTTTACAATGCTTTACATCAACAACGATAACTTTACATCGTGCTGTAAGGCTTGCGAAGTTCTTAACATATATCACTTCCTTTGAGACTTACAGCAGCCCCTGTGGGGAAAGTGCTGCAGGTTCCCATTTTATAGATGAGGACACTGAGACTCAAAGAGGTTAAATACTTGTCCACAGCCACGCAGCTAGTGTATGTATGTGTCACAGGTGGAATTTGAATGGAGGACTTCTCTCCAAACAAACAACCAATCAGTTGACAAGCATTTAATGCCTGTAGTATGTGTCAGGAATTATGCTACATTCTGGGGATACAAAAACAAAAATGGTATAATTCTTGCCCTCAGGGAGTTTATTAGGAGAGACATATACATGTGTAAATGTATACAAAAAATGCAAAATAAATACAAGGTCATTTTTGAAGGGATGGCACCCGTTAGTAGCTAGAGGCAGAGCAAGATTTCCTGGAGGAGGGGGAGCTTGAGCCAGGTTTGAAGGAAGTCAGGCAGGGGTGTGCTGGTCAATGTTTAGCACCCAACTCTGAAAAGCACAGAATACTTATAAGTTTAATTTGCATCATTAACATTTTTCCCCATCATCTTCTCAAGACAACACAATCAACCAAACAATGCATTGTAGTGGTTTGCTGATTTTGAGTTGCAAATGCTAACAGTGAAAATTTAACAGTCGACTCCAGGAGCTGGCTCCAGCGTAGCCCTGAATTGCAGAGGTGAGGAGGGAGTCCCCTCTAGCCACAGGGAACAGTTAATGCAAAGGGCAGCCACCTTGTTGCTATGAGAGAATGTAAGGCAGAAGTAGCTTTACCTAAGAATCAAAACATGGAGAAAAAGAAAACTCAGAAAGGATAAATAAATATACGTCTTCATGACAAAACTGTTTAGAACCATTTCTAACTTGCATGTGTTTGTTCATGTGAGTACATGCATCAGTCTTCATAGCATGACTAGATGAGGAAGCAGATAGTTTGCATGGGTGATCATAAATTTGTTCATGAAAACACATATCTTTTTTCCATCCTTTGTGGAATTCCCTCCCTAAGAGCAAGTCCTGGGCAGATGGCTTTTAGAGCATCCGGAGACAGCCCATTTCAGCAAGGAAGGAGCAAACTATTGCTCTTCTCAGCTGAGCCCCGTTTTGGGGTCAGAACCCTTTTGTCCATCAGCTGACCTCTGCCAGGTCGACATGCACGGCTGCCCTCTTACCTGAAGCACAGAGGTCTCTCCTGCCAATTTATAGCCAGTCAGCTCTGCTTTTGCGTGCAGGTTGGCTGAGTTTTCTGGCTGTTCTCAGACAATGTCTTTGAGCCAAGAAGTGGACAATGAGTCCTTCAACCACGTGAGATGAAGTTGGCCACACAGTCAGCATTGACTATCATGTAAGACAGTGAGCAGGAGTAATCATCTCACTGGCCATCTCTTTTTGGCAACTGATGAATTTTTACTAATCTTGTAATAGCTGCACTTGTCTATATACTTTATAATCAATTAATTAATTAATTAATTCCACTACTGACAGATTTCAAATTGGAATTGTTTAATGGCTTTTGGTGTACGCAGGATAGGCATTTAAATAGGAGCAAATGGGAAGTAGAAGGGAACATGGAATGAGATGGGAAAAATGCTGATGAATGCTGACTTATGAAAAGCAGTGCTAAATGCAGAGGATAAAAATAGAAAAATGAGACTGTATCTGCTCTCAAGGAGCTCATACTTTACTTGGAAGAGATAGCATATAAAGGAGCGTCCAGCTCCTGGCAGATAGAAAGGCCAACTGGTACTTGGCCTTTTGGTACTTGGCCTTTTGGTAAAGAAAGCTCCAGGGCAATGAGAGAGCAAATGATTTATCATACCAAGAGGATAGTGGATCCAAGGGTCAGAGAAGAAGGAGAAGAAGAAGAGGGGGAGGAGAGAAGAAGGAAGAAGTAGTGGTAGTGATGGTGGTGGTGGTGGTAGTAGTAACTGGCATATGTGTTTTAATATTTTCTAAGTTCTTTATAAGTATCTCATTTGATCCTCATAACACTGGGAAATAGATACTATTATCATCTCCCTTTTACAGATGAGGAAATTGAGGCAGACATAGGTAAAGTGACTTGCCCAGGGTTACACAGTCAGTGTCTGAGGCTAGATCTGAACCCAGGTCTTCCTGGCTCTGGAATAGAGTTGGACCTATGAGTTGCCTGTCCATTCAACCAATGTGGCCAAACCAAAAATGTACACAAATGACAAGGTTTAATAAATGTCACCAAGTGTGCTTTTGTAGTCTTAACGAATGCTAATGAAATGCTCTGGATGGAATAAAAGAGTGTCTACAAAAAAAAATGTGGTCGCTTCCAAGATGACTTTGTGAAACATGGTTTAATGGACATTTTTCAAAGGGTAAGAGTTGGCTGGGAGCTTTGTGAATTGTTTTGGTCTCCCTGAAATATTTGTGCCCAAGAAATGTTATGGCTAAAAGCAAGTTAACCTCCCTAAGCAAGGAAATGAGATTTATTGTCCGCTCATGAAAAATAACAAGTATATTGTTAAAAATGAGACCTATAAGCATTGTTTGTGGCTTTACGAACTGAGCCAGAGTCTATACATTGTGAGATGCATGGAAATTCAAGCACATTGCAATTTATTAATGTGCATGAGGTTGATGGTTTTTTTAAAAAAAATTTATTTAAGGAAGGCAAAGTATTGTCTTTCAATAAAGAAGTAACCTTGACAATAAAATGTAAACAAGAGCTTAAATAATTAATTGTGAGTTTTTCCCCCTACTGCAGATTTCAGGCTTTTGTAGCAACATAAACACAGCATGAACTTCTTTGACCATGAGGATAGTGATAAGACCTCTAAAGTTATTCAGACTTAGAATTACTTTTTTTTTTTTAAAGAAATTTAAGGTTTGGACTTTTGGTTTTAAAAAATGTTTCCGCCATCATTTCTGAAACACCTTGGAAATTTTTGTCTTAAGCTTTGCAGTGAGTTTTCTAACCTGTAGCCCTGTCCAAAGAGATTAGCAAGAATTAATTCCCTTTGGTTAAGATAATAGAATTATTTACAGAAATGCATTACAACCAAAGTGATTCTTGCCTTTCTGTTTACAGAGATACGTAGAAAACTGCAATATCATGGCCTGTTACAACGAACTAATTCAGCTGGAATTTGGCGAGGTGCGATCACAACTCAAACTAAGGTAACTCTGTCACTTTGAATAAGCATGTCAGGGCAGAATGAAGCAGTGAGGGTGACTTTGTTATTTGTGGAACTGGAGAGTAATAAATGCCCGGCCATCCAAATAGCCTCTGCCAACTTTTACTGCCTATCTAGAATCGTCAGGGCTTTCTTACTGGATTGTCTGGCCAAAATAACCATTAGGTGGATACCTAAGTGATTGTCATGTCATACTTAAAGAACACCTATTAATGGTTCATTGGCAGCCTGGGGCAGCCTGGGATTGGTCATGGGACCACGCTATTTAAGAAAAGCAATAATGATAATCCACTTTCCCTTGTACTTTAATTTTGCAAAGTACTTTCCTTGCTGGGGGTCCTGGGAGGTTGGTAGGGAAAGCATTATTAGGCCCATTTTACAGATCAGCAAATTTAAACTTGGCGACTGGCCAGGCTCACACAATTTGTTATTGTCAAATCCAGGTCTCTTGACTCAAAATCCAGTATCCTTTCTATGTTTCCTCCAATTCAATACTTCTTTCACCTGTGATTTAGATGATTGGGTATTTAAGGACTGAGGTCAATAGTGGTTGTTATTCAGTCTTTTCTGACTCTTTGTGACTCCATTTTGGAATTTTCTTGGCAAAGATTCTGAGGTGGTTTGCCATTTCCTTTTCCAGTTCATTTTATAGATGAACTGAGGCACTTAACTGAAGGTTAAGCGACTTGCCTGGGGTCACATAGCTAGTAACTGCCTAAGGCTGGATTTGAACTCTAGAAGATGAATCTTTCAGATTCCAAGCCTAGGGCTCAATCAGCAATCCACAGAACTGTTAAATAAACTCAGGGGTGCACTTCATAGACCCAATTCAGTTCACCTGTGGAAGCACCCTACATCTGGTAGCCATGCTGAAGAGGGCCTTGGCAGAGTTGCTCCTTTCCAGCTGGATCTGAGCAGGCTACTAATGGGATGTAGCACACAGAATTATAGATCCAGAGCTAGAAATGAATGTGGAGGTCATCTACTCAAATCCCCTCATTTTACAAATGTGGAAACTGAGATTCAGTGGGATTAAAGTTATTTGCTCAAAGTCACACAGACAGTAAGTGGCAGAGACGGAGAGTCCAGAACCAAAATTCTTTCCCTGTACCATACTGCCTCTAATCAATGCTGTTAAATGGTTCAGCAAACAGTTAAATGTATTATAGACATCTTCCATTTGATTTAGGCAAAAATCAGTTCTCTGAATCAGTGATGGTCCTACAGGCCCAAGCTCCCTGATGAAATTATCCCTTAGGCATGTAGAAATGTGAAGCTGTGTCATTTCGTGGCATTGATCAGAGCATGATACTCAAGAGGGCAAGATCACAGTTTCAATCACCCTGCAATCCAGTTAACGCCACAAAGAGGAAACTCTGTTTCCTGGCCACAGGTTGCCCTGTGAGCCCCAGACAGTCATCTCATCAGTGCATGCCAACAGGGACCAGTCAGTAGAGAGTGGATGGCTCAGGAAACCCATCAACACTCCTGGAAAAACAATCCAGAATCCACGTCCTCAGTTGTCACTGCAAAAAATAGATAGGAATTGGTCTGCTAGGGCTGAGAGGCTTAGAAATGGTTGGCAGAGCCTCTCTGTTTCCTAGAAGGGGAAAGAAGAGGAATTAGCTTTTATATGGTGCCTACTGTATGCCAGATACTATGGTCCTTTTTGTATTTTATCCTTTGTAATATTTTATATATTTATGTATATTATATATATTTTCATTTTATATTTTATCCTCATAACAGTCTTGTAACCTGTGACATAGGTGCTATTATTACCCCCATTTTACAGTTGAGGGAACTGAGGGGAACAGGTTAAATGAGCTGCCCAGGGTCACACAACAAGTAAGTGTTGGATGCTGGATTTGAACTCAGGGTTTCCTGACTGCAGACCCAGTGCTCTAGGCACTGTGGTACTTAGCTGCATTCTCATCAGCTAAGAAAATGTCAAGAAGCCACTTCTATGTTTTTCTGCCTCAGCAATCTCATTAAACATTCCAAGTTGGTCTACTGTATTTCAATCATTTAAAAATATTGGACTTCTTCATCTAATTTTCCAGTGATAGAAGCAAAGATGTTTTGTGAGGCATAAAAAGTAGCTGGTCTGCTCTTGTCGGAGAGCCCTTGATTCAAAGGAGATAATTGCTGTAACACCCATACAACACATTCCTGCTGCAGAATTGGAGAGGTATCTCAAGGTCACCAGTATTTTATTAGGACCAGTGTCTCAAATGAACAGTCAATAAATATATTAAGCATCTACTGTGTTGCAGCTGGGAAGCCAGGTAGCACAGTGGATAGAACACTGGAGTTGGAATCAGGAGGACCTCTGTTCAAATCCAGCCTCAGACAGTTACTAGCTGTGTGACCCTGGATAGGTCACTTAGTTTGGTTTACCTCAGTTTCCTCATCTGTAAAATAAGTTGGAGAAGGAAATGGCCAACCACTCCAATATCTTTGCCAAGAAAATGCCAAATGGAGTCACAAATTTTCAGACACAACTGAAAAGACTGCACAACAATAAATGTTCCAGGTACCGTGTCTTACTTAGTACAATGCTGAGTATATAAATACAAGAAAGACAATTTTTGCCCTCAAGGAACTTATAATCTAATGGGAGAAGACAACGCATGAAAGGAAGCTGAAAGATTCCAGTCACTGCTGATTTCATGTCACAAATTAGAATGATGCGTGCGTGAGGACTAGGAAAATCTCCAGTCCTGGCTCCCATCCAATCTAACAAGCATTTTACTGAGCACCTGTTCTGGACACCACCCTGACAGGCCCATTAGCAAGACTAACCATGACCCCCATTTCTCTTGCTGTTCTGCCCTCAACCTCCAAGTACAACCAGAGAATAAAATGCTCCATGGTATTTTTCTGGTTGTTTAAAGAATCAAAAATTAATATATTGGACTGCATTTTGGAGGGAGCAAAAAGTGCTTTGTGACCATGCCTTTATCAAAACATGGGATAATTATGTGTGAGTGGAAAACAAACAAACTCAAAACCTCATCACGCACACTATTAGGGCTAGAAGGGAGAAGTTCTAACTCAACTTTGTCATTTTAGAAATGAGGAAGCTAAGGTCTGGGGTTGTTAACTCTTTCCACAATGAATCAATCAGTAAATATTTGTTAAGTACTTACTATGTGCCAAGTGCCATGCTAAGCATTGGGGATACAAGCAAAAATCTGATCAATGAAACAATTCCTGCTCGAAGAGTTTCCATGCTAATGGTAGCGATAACTAGTACACAGAAAACGTCTAGAAATTTAATAAATATTAATAAATATGAAACAGTTAAATACAAAGTAGTTGGGGGGGGGCGCCAGCGGTTGGGGAGATCAGAAAAGACAGTGCCTGAGTTGAGTTTTAGGAAGGAGAGGGACTCCATGAAGCAAAAAGGAGGGACTGTTTTCTGGGCATGAGGAAACAGCCATTGTAATGACAGCTATAGAGCTGTGTGTTAGGAACAGAGAGAAAACCAATTTTCCTGGAGCACAGAGTACAGGACTAGAAGTACCGGCCAATGAGGTTGAAATGATAATTTGGGGCCGGGTTGGGGTTTTTAAAACTAAATAGAGAAGTTTGCATTTTGTCCTAGAAGTGTTAGGAAACCACTGGAGTTGGTTGAGTAGAAGAGTCACATGGTCAAATCAGTGCTTAAGGATCTTTACGTTGTAAGCAGTACACAGGATGGATTAGAGTGATGAGAGAGTAGAGGCAAGGAGGCCAATGAGGAGGCTGCTACAGTTCAATAATGTGAGTAATGAGAGCCTGAACCAAGATGGTAGCAGTGCGATTGGAGAGAAGGGATCAGATGTGAAAGAAAATACAAAGGCAGGAATGGCCAGATATGGCAACTGATTAGAAATATGGCTTGAAAGAGATTGGTAAGAAAAGGGGGAGGATGGTGGTACCTTTGAGAGAAATAGGGAAATTTGAAAGAAAGGGGGGCTTAGGGGAAGAGATAATGAGTTCAGTTTTAGATAGGTCAAATTTAAGATGCCTCTGGGGCATCCAATTTGAAATATCCAATAGGCGATTGGTGATATGGGACCAAAGTTCAGGGGAGTGACTGGGGCTGGATTTACATGATGTCCCAAAAATCTTAGTGTTGTTTAAATTTATCTAAATCTATTAAAAAACCTATTTAACATATATTAAACCTATTTGAAACTGTACTGACTCTGTGTGGCTCTGGGAGTCATCTGAGTAGAGATGATAGTTAAACCCATGGGTCTGATGAGATTATCAAGAGAGAGTACAGGAGGATAAAAAAAAGAGGGGCCTAAGATAGAATCTTGGGGGAACAGCTATCACATTTAGGGCATGTGATGTGGATACTGAACTTAAAAAAAAAGGAAACTGAGAAAGACTGTTCAGACAGGCATGAGGGGAACCAGTAGAGAGTCAGATCATGAAAACCTAGAAAAGAAAGAGGATCCAGGAGTCAACAGGAACTGATAAAAAAGGGGAGGGGGGTCAGAAAAGAACTGAGAGAAGACCATCAGGTTTGGCAATGGAGAGATTATCAAGAATGTGCAAGGACAAGTTTTCCATGCTCTGTTACTCTTCCTGAAATACTAGATCAGAATGCATTTTAAATACAAATTTCAGAACACATAGAATTGTTAGACTCCTAGCGTTGTCCTAGGTACCTTTGTACCCTGTTCATAAATCCCTTCTACTATTCTCCTAATGGAGGTTTGCCTTTATCAGAAAAAAATAATTAACCATTTGTTCTTTCTGTCTTAAGTTTTAAGTAAATATGTAGAATCCATAATTCTATACATTTAGAATCCAAGGGGACTTTTGATATCATTAAATCTTTAGTACAGATGAAGAAACTAAGGCCCAGAAAGGTTAACTACTTTGTCCAAGGTCACAGAGCTAGTTATCCTTGCTAATGCATTGACCTTTCCCAAATAACAGTGCTCTGTGATCAGTTACAATGGACCTGAGACTCTTAAAGGGGAAATTGTAAGTGAGGGCAACTGTGTGGTGAGTGAGTGGAGCACTGGGCTTGGAATCAGGAAGATGAATCTTTTTGAGTTCAAATCTGACCTCACTCACTAGTTGTGTGACCCTGAGCAAGTCACTTAACCTGGTTTGCTTCAGTTTCCTCATCTGTAAAAGGAGCTGGAGAAGAAAATGGCCAACCACTCCAGTATATCTGCCGAGAAAACCCCAAATGGGGTCACGAAGAATCAGATGCACCTGAAATGACTCAACAACAACAAGTTAAGGTTGTGGGTGGTAGAAAAGGATATTTTTTAGTTGTCAGGGCTTTTTGGTACCCCTCAATGCATTCTATTCTACAGCTTCTTTTCTACCTACCTGTAAAAGTAGCCCTGATCATTTCCACTGGAAACACGGTATAGCTATATCCATTCTAATCCTTTCTTGTTTTCTTCCCACAAAGGGCTTGCAATTCAATATTCACAGCACTAGAAAAAAGTCAAGAAGCCATCGAAATTAAAAGTGAAGATCACATCATACAGGTTTGTGACAAACTTTTTCTAAAGGGTAGAAATGTACTTTTCTGACTTAGGGAACTCAGTGCTGATTCTTCCCCTGCCCTTTTTTGGAAGAGAGTGAGAGAGTTAGTTGTTATTTTGCTTTAGATATTTCAGTAGTTAAAAACCCATAGAATTATTACTATTATTTTTCATCTCTAAGGTTCAGGAAACAAGAAAGTTAGCATGAGATAAAATATTTCATTTAAATCCAATATAGTTTCTATAAAGAGGACTGATAAATCTTTTCATGATAGCTTTAGGAATTACCAAATGCTGTGCAGATAATTACATTTATTTTGAATCCTTTTTTCTCTTAAAAAACAAAAGAAATTTAATAATCTCATTTGTAGTCTGGAAACAGTATGACATATCTATGTATATGAAATCACTTTAAGTGCTATTTTTTATTTCTAAAACACCTTGCACACGTAACATGCGATCCTGATGACACTCTAGGGATGTCAATGGTATGAGCATTATTGATTTTGGCTCGCAGAGAAGGGCAATGAGGTTCAGAGAACTTTCAAAGATTTGTCTAAAGCTGTACAGTTAGAAGTGGTAACTCTCTGAGATCTGAACCCATGTCTTCTGACTCCCATGCCCATCTAGATGCCATCATGCTGCCAAATCATACTTTTATCAGTTTATTTATTCAGCCAGTTTATGATGTATGGTATCCAAATTGCAAACGACTCAGAAAATTTTAAATTTAAAAAAATTTTTGAAAAAGAAAAAGTAATCTGCTCTAGAGGGATGTGCCTCTCTTTTAGGGATCTTCTTCTCTGTCACTTGGCCCACATCCATTCCCCTCCCCTATTTTGTTTGAGCAAGATTTGTGATACTCTTCCTGATATATAGATGCTGTCATAATAATTCTGTGTCTAAAGCTTTGATTTAAAGTGTGGTCTTCTTTCACCATGCTTCTCAGCCAGTGTGTTCTCCTTTACTGTCCTTGCTAGACAGGTTAGTTGGGTCAGTGAGTCAGCACATGAGGTTTCTATTCCTGGAACAGCCTGCTATATAGCAGGAGCCTTTGACCAGGGGTCCATGAACTTGTTTAAAAAACATTTTCTTGATATCTCTATTTTAATAGAATTGTGGCTTTTTGTAATCTTATATATTTTATTTTATGCATTTAAAAACATTACTCTGACAAGGGGTTGTCGGACTTCAGCAGACTCCAAAAGGATCCATCTCACACACACACACACACACACACACACACACACACACACACACACACACAATTAATGAAATGTAGGGAGAAAGAGGGTCCTGAGACCCTCTTTGGAGTTCAGGGCAAGTTTGAAAAGTTTTAAGGGGATTAAGTTCAGCCCCAAATCCTGAGTCACTTCTAAGGAGGTAGGTAGGAGAGAGAACTAGACTTCTTTTATCCCCATAAAGTTTCCTGCCCCATTTCACATCACCCAACTCTCCTGTAAGTAGTGACTGGTCTAAGCTTGAACTAGCCCCTCTCCCATGCCTATGGAGCCAGCACCCTAGACTTAGGTAAGTCGCCAACAAATGTTTTTAGGCCACCATGACGTTCAAGACAACATGTTTTCCATTTTGCCCCCTTCCATCATAGTGTTCTATGTGGCTAATCTCATGTCCCCCAGTTTGGGGGTTTATGCCTTCAGGAAATCATACTGTGGCTGACTTTGTATCCTCACATCTTTTCTTCCTGCACTATTTTGAAAGTAAAAGGGTAACTGCCTCTAGCCCAAGTAAGGCGTTTGGGAAGCAAGCACATAAGGGATTTGGAGTTTGGCAAACTCCATAGAGAAACTATGAATATTAAAAAAAAAAAAAAACCCAAGCTGAATCTTTTCTCTAAACTAGAGCTTTTTTCTTTCTGGTTTGTTCTCAGTTGCTTTGAAAAATAGTACAATAACCTAATTTGAGGACCTTTAAATTTAGACAGATAAAATGCCTTAGCAACTAAGGTGCTGGTCCAGGACAGACTGTTATGTTCAGACTTAAGTAACTCCAATTGCCTTCTATTTCAGTACTGATTTTGACAAGTTTCTCCTTCTTTTCCTAGTATGTCAATCCTGCATTTGAAACGGCTATGGGCTATCAAACAGGTGAACTACTCGGGAAGGAGTTAACAGAAGTGCCTCTAAATGAAAAAAAAGCTGATTTCCTGGATACTATTAATTCATGCATAAAGATAGGAAAGGTAAGTAAGAATCTTATAAACTCTTTCATCCTGCTCCCCTCCCCCCAAGTATCCAAGGCCTCAATGGTCACCTCTCTCTCCAGATTAATTCTAATCTCCATGACATTGTCAGTGGTCTATTAAATATCTCTACCAGTATATCTCACTGGCATCTCAAAATAAACAGGTCAAAAACAGAATACATCATCTTCTCTCCAAAAACTACCCTCCCAGGCAAAACTGAGTAAGCACAATGCCTGCCTTCAAGTAGCTTGCAGTCTATTCATAAGACATGTATATAAGCAACTTTACTACAAGTCTGTATTTTTGGGACCATGAGATGCACAAAACACTGTGACAGTTTAGAAGAGGGAGAGCTTGCCTATGGAGAATTAAGGAAGGCTTTAGGGGTGGAAAGGAGGAGAATAAGCATTTATATAGCACCTACTATGTGTTAAGACACTGTGCTAAGGGCTTTTTACAAACATTATCTCATTTGATCCTCACAACAATCTGTGAGGCAGATGCTGTTATCCCCATTTTACAGTTGAGGAAACTGAGGCAAACAGAGGTTAAGTGACTTGCCCAGGGTCGCACAGATAGTAAGTGTCTAAGACCAGATTTGGGCTCGTCTTCCTGACTCTAGGCCCAGTGCTTTCCTTACCGAGTCACATAGCTGCCTCTTTATGGAGGAGGTGGCATTTGAATTGGACTTTGAAAGGTATGTAGGATTTCAACAAGTAAAGAGCCTTTTGTATTGAGAAAGCATTATAAGCCAAAGCAAACTTCCAAGTTTCTCCAACTTGTTCCCTCTTCTCAGACATCAGGCTGCTGCTAGATGTCTACTGATTAACTTGTACCAACTATAATTCTTCTGTTTACTGATTAAACCTTTCCTTTAGCTGTGCTGCAGTTTTTATAGCCTGGCCTGCAAAACTCCCTTCTTTTAAAGCAACGAGGCACATTTTCCATGGAAATAGAACAATTGAACCATTTTCAGGCAGCAACTAGCAGTCTAAAAACAGAAATGTCATGTAATTTCTCCATCTATATCTCAACTAGCAATTATCTCTTCCTACCTGACTACTTCATTGGACCTGTGATCTCCCTGGTATAGGTATTCCCTCCTTTGATGCAGATTACAACTCCTTGCCCTTTCCTTCCCCTATGTCTTCATCCCATCCATGTTCTCCCATACATCTTCCATAAAGGAATATTTATCCAGCATATTGACAGTTTTTCTTTGGGTGTTTCTACATGTTGTGGATAGGAGTACAGTGCTTAGGACTGTCTATTTTGTATTCCTTTTCTCCCTGACATAACCATCCTTCTTGCTTTTCTGTTC
Source organism: Notamacropus eugenii (assembly GCF_028372415.1). Classification (NCBI taxonomy): domain Eukaryota; kingdom Metazoa; phylum Chordata; class Mammalia; order Diprotodontia; family Macropodidae; genus Notamacropus; species Notamacropus eugenii. The sequence goes on along the minus strand of NC_092872.1, from coordinate 177,672,318 downwards.
ATACATTTCCTTGATGGTATTCTCTATTTCACTTCTGGCACATAGGTCATGGTTGTCGATAGTCCAGGGGCAATTTGTGTACACTGTGTATCTTTCCACTCCCTTTTGAATCTCCTGTAATTTTAAACCTTTGGAGACTGTTCTGTTCCAAGTTTTGCAATCATGCAACATTACTGGAAGAATATTTGTGTTTATTTAAAAAAAAAACACACCAAACTTCAGGGGTGATTTGGGGGCCAAGGAACATCTCGAGACCCCTGAAAACCCAGTACAGTTTTCCAAATACAATCCAGCTCACTCTGTTTCTCTAGCTCAGTTCTGGACCCAACGAACTCACTATCTATCTGCAGTCATCATCCCCCATATAATTGTCATTATCATCTTCATCATGATAGTACTTGAAGGTCTGCAAAGCCCTTTACATATGGTATCTCAATTGATTCTCACAACAACCCTGGAAGGGAGGTGCTATTGCTGTCCCCCTTTTACAGATGAGGAGACTAAATCTGAGAAGTGTAACTAGCATCATGAAGCTAGTAAGTGTCTGAGTCAGAATTCTAACTCAGTTCCTTCTGATTCCAAGTATACCACTCTCTACTGAGCCGCTTCCCTGGCCTTTCTATTGCAAGTAGACAAGACAAGAAGCATCCACTTTCATTCACCTTTTCTTAATAGCATCTATGATGAATTTCAGGGCTAACAAGTCCACTTGCAAATGAAAATTACCCAAGTGGAAATCATCTAAGCCCACATCTGTATGTTTTCTTTATGTTACACTTAGTGCCTTTCTCCAGAGCTACCCTATGAGGTTCTTACATTTCTTAGAAAAGACAGAAGAAAGATCATTTAGCTTTTTTTTTTTTTAAACAAAAAGCTTTCTGCAAAGGATAAAAACCATTTTCATCATTTTTTTGACTCATTTTCTCCCTGAAGTCCTGCTGTGGGCCCTCATTGTGATGTGGAGGTGACCTTGGTTTCTTGTAATCTATATCAACTGAGCATGAGCTTGGCTGCTGCTGTTCAGTCGTGTTCGACTCTTTGTGACCCCGTTTGGGGTTTTCTTGGGAAAGATACTGGAGTGGTTGACCATTTCCTTCTCCAGCTCATTTTGCAGATGAGGAAACTGAGGCAAACAGGGTTAAGTGGCTTGCCCAGGGTCACACAACTAGTAAGGGTCTGAGGCCAGATTTGAACTCAGGAACATGAGTCTTCCTGATTCCAAGCCCAGCGCTCTATCTACTGTGTCGCCTAGCTGTCCTAGCTTGGTGGAACCTACAGATGGATAAAGGCTTTTCTACACAGACCAGCCTGCAAATGGACTAGGAGTGCTTGTCATCCATGGTCTTGTCTGGCCAAGTTCAGAGAGGGTCATCATCAAGAAAGTTAGCGACCTGCTGATGATTTCTTAAGGTCATAGTCACTCATGAAGTAGCCTAATTAAAGACATCTTGGGTTTGCTGCTAGTGGAAGGAATGCACACTGTCCCCCCGCCCTCCACCTGCTGCCTTCCCTTGATCCACGAGCCTACAGGTCTTTGGAAGTATTTGAAGTAAAAAGTTGACTCATTGATTCTAAAGTGAGAATACATTTGGAACCAAAGGGCAGAAAACTTTGTTTCTCTTTTCCATTTTATGAATAAACAGGAAGAGGAAGGAGAACACTGAGTTAGGGAATGAGGGAATCAAGTGTCATGTGCCAGGCACTGTATTAAGTACTTTTACAAGTACTATCTCATTTGATCCTCAGAGCAATCCTTTGAGGGAGGTGCTATTATTATCCCCATTTTACAGTTAAGAAACTAAGGCAGAAAAAGGTTAAATGACTTGCCTAGGGTTGCACAACTAGTAATTATCTGAGGTCGAGTTTGAATTCAGGTCTTCCTGGCTCTGTCTACTGCACTACCTAGCTGCATAATATCTTATTGTTTTTCATGTTGACAAAAAAAAAATCTATTTAATTTTGGCTAAATAAAAACCAGAAATTTCATATTTATAACCAACTTATTTCAAAATTCAAAACTACATGTGATAGCTTTGCAAAATTCTTGAAAAAAACACTTAAAATATATTCAGGACACAAGTTTAAATTTTCCTAAAATGATTAAATTTTTGGTGATGATGCTTGACTTCATCCTCCCACCCCCACAATACACTTCTCTCTCCCTAACTCCTTAATAGCTAACTATTTTATACTTATTCTCTTTATATTTATTCTGTATTCAGGATGTGCCAAAAGTCTTAGTGCAATTTTAAACAGTGCAGTTTAACTGCACTAAGATTTTTTGAATATTCTATGGATTTATGTATATATTTATCTTTCTCATTAGAGTATAAGCAAGATATACCAGTGAATGTTTAACAACTGGTTCTCCTGGAGAAAAAATGTACACACATCACATCTTAAAATTTAATCTGCATTATTAACATATTCCTCATCACTCTCTTAAGTCTATATGACCATCAAAATGATAAACCAAGCCCTGCCTTGTAGCATTTGCTGATTTGAAATTCTCTATTTCTTTAGCATCCATGACGCTCCTCTTATGTTTCTCCAGCCTCTGGCTGCTCTTCACTTCCTTGTCTAGCTTATAAGCACCCATAGCTTCAGCTGTGCAAACAACTCCCAAATCTATGTCTCTAGCTGTGACCTTTCACCTGTACTCCAGTACTGCATCTTCAGATACAGACTAAATAGTCCTTCTTAAATGTTCTTCCATCACTTTCCACTCAATTTGTCTAAAATTCAAATAAACAACATTGGTTAAATACCCCCCTATGTGCCAGTGATTGTGCCAGGCACTGGGGAATTTGTTTTGTTTTTGCCAAATCTACAATTTCTCTATTGGATGGAGTGCCAGATTTAGAATCGAGAATATCCTGATTTAAATCCTACCTCCTACACTTAGCTGTACTACTGTGTCTAAATCCATTAACCTCTCTGAGCCTCAGTTTCCTCATCTGTAAAATGGGTGCATATCTGTGAAGTAGGATAGGCTGGAGATAAGGTTAATGGGAGGATCAAATGGGATTATCATTTGCACAGTGCTTTGCAGTACATTAATTACTATGGAAATTCTCTGAAAAGTCTCAGTTTTAAGCTTAAAATTGCATGAGACTTTTAAGACACTCTATCAGGCAGCTCCTACAGTAGCTCTCCCAATGTAAATTAACCACTTGTCTTAGTTGCCTAGTGCGCTGGGTGAGAGACTCAGTGACTTTCCTGGTCCCACAGATAGTATGTATGAGGGGCAGATTTTGCCCCCAGATCTCTCTGACTTCAAGGTTAACCCTCCCTCCTCTCAGCTAACTTGACTCAGGCACTAGGTTACAAAGATAAAAATGAAATAGTGCCTGCCTTCAAGGAGCTTACCTTCTATGGAGAAGATTTAAATATGTACTCAGATAAGATCAACTATGTATGCAGATAATTAGCTAGGTCATTGGAGAAGAAATAAGGTACTTAACCATGGGGAGGCCAGGGAAGGTTTTAAGGGTAGTACAGAGGAGAACCTTGATGGAACGTGGGAATTCTGAGAAGCAGAGGAAGTGCATTTCAAGCATGGAGGAACACTTGGTGAATTATTAAGGTGGGAGATGGAGTTTTTAAGTTGAAGACATGGCAACTGGTCCAGTTTGGATGAGACAAGAGTGTGAGGAGAGGAATGTCAGCCAAGGCTGGAAAAGTCTTATGGTGGAACCAGGGCCTAAGATACCAAAATGAACCATCTCATTGATCAGGGGAGTGACATGAGCAGACAGATATGTTATTAAGGAGATTATTAAGACAGGTATATGGAAGATGGATCAGAGAGGGGAGGGACAAGAAGCAGGGAGATTGGTTAGGAGGCTGTTGTAGTAGCCTAGATGAGAAATGACTAAAGCTCGAACTTGGGTCGTAGCTATACAAGTAGAATGAATGAAGGGTGTGGATTTGAGAGAAAGGTAGAAGTAAATGAACCTGGCATTTGATTAGCTATGAGAAGGGGAAGAGACCAAGTAGACTGAATTTATAGACCTGGGCATCAATGTCTTCCAAGCTCATCACCTTCCCCCTAGAATAAAAGCTTTTATCTCCTGCATTTTTACCCTATCCATCACAGAAGTTCACATCTTTCTGGTCATTTTGAATCTTTGCCTTCTCCCCTATATCTGATCACTAAGAATTTTCTATTCTTCCTTAACATTTTTCTCATATCTCTCCCTTTCCTTTCTACTCCCATTGCCACTACTTTAGGTTGTCTTTACCTATCAGTTTTCTCCTTCCTTAACCAGTTTTAGTCATTTCTTTACTATAAACACAGGTCTATAGAATCTTAAATTTAGTTCTTGAAGAGACTTCAGAGATTATCTAGCATAAGTGTCTCATTTTATGGATAAAGAAACTAAGTTCCAAAAAGTGGCAGCAACCTATCCAAGGGCTTACTGAGGGCAGAGCTGGAATTTGAGACTCCAAATTCAGACACCTTTCCATGCTGCCACTCTGTCCTACACTGACCTCAGTTCCTGCCTTGGCAAATATGTTGGTAGACCCTAAACTAAATACTTTTCATATCAGGATTAGAATCACACCCCATTCTCTGATCACTGGTACTGTAACTCCAAGACTCAGCTTAAAAGCTACCATATGTATGTAGCCTTTCCTGATTCCACCTCCCTCTTAACTATAAGTACACTCCTTCCCCAAACTATTTTCTATCTATTTGTTTATGTTACTCATATATTTATATATGTGCATGTTTTTGATACCATGTTAGCTCCTTGAGGGTAGAGACTTTTTTCATTTTTGTCTTTATGTCCCAAGTGTTCGGCACAGTGCATGGCATGTAGTAGGTGCTTAATAAATGCTTATTGATTTACTAATTGAAGTATAAAGTGGATGCAGATGAGTTTCCTAAATTTACTCCCTAGAATCCTAGGACCATCACTTTAGATGGAAGGGTCTGTAGACTGGAAGGGTCCTTGGAAGTCACAATATCATAGGTCTAGAGGTTGAAGGACCATCAGAAGTCATTTAACCCCCTAATTGACATCAGAAAAACTGTCAACAGTCAGTCAGGCAGTTAGTGGTAGCTTTGGGTTTGGAGTCTAGGTCTTCTGACTTTAAAGCCATGTTCCTTCCTCTATACTGCTGTTTTTTGAGTCTGAGCACCTTAAAGACAGGGGCAGCGGTGAAGACTCCAGGACATTTGTAGCAAACTGGGGCTGTCATATCCTAAGGGTTGGTATTCCAGTAGCTTTTACATTTCAAGTATGGAGGACCGTGTTGTGAAAGGTACTTGGTATGTAATGAGTCCCTCTAGCCAGCAAAGGGGCCTGCTCTGGGTCAGTGGTTACATGAGCTTGCAAAACAGTGACCTTTGTCAACAACCCAGGCAAGGAGGAAAACGTTGTGTCTGGGGTTTAGATCTCTTTTATCCTTAACTGTCTTAGTAGTGTTAAATGAATTGGAACGCAAAATGGGAAATGTTCTGAGGTTTCTATTTTGAATACAAAATTTAATGATGCTTGAACTCCATTTATAGGAGTGGCAAGGAATTTATTATGCCAAAAAGAAAAATGGGGATAATATACAACAAAATGTGAAGATAATACCTGTCATCGGACAGGGAGGGTGAGTAGAAAGAAATCCAGCGCTTCAGTCAACAGACACTACTTTTGTGTTGCTTCAAAACTGATCTCCCAGTATGTCTATTTGAGTAAGTTAAATACCTCAGCAAGGTCATAGGTCAACTAGAAAATAAATTTGACATTTCCTGAATACCTTTATAATACTGGTTTTTGTTTTGTTTTGTTTTTACAATGATGATTTTTTTTAAAAAAAAAATAATTGTTTTCAGGGGATATAAGCCCATCTTTCTCTCTAGAATGCTTTTTTCTGTGTCTTCTATCCAAAATTATCCCCATCCCCCATTTTCTTCCATACAAGAAAAAATTAATGTCACACCCCTTAAACCCTTTTCCCCACCTGTGCTGCTAAAGTCTAGTAGACACACGCACACACACACACACAAACACACACACATGAAAATAGTATTGAAATCAAGTCAACAAGTATTTATTAAGCACTTACCATGTGCCAGGCACTGTGTTATATACCAGAAGAAAATCACACATCAGCTACAAAGCTGAAGACAAAATGTGCAGTTTATAAGTGGCATTGCCAATGAAGAAAAAAATGCTAGAGGAATGTGTTACTCTGAATAGCCTAGGCCTTTCCTCCTAAGTATTACTTTTGCTATAAAGCAGGAAAAGCAACACTTTTTGTTGTTCAATAGTAAATTGATTTTACATTTATTCGTATTTGTGCATCGAGTGTGAGAAAATCCCAAACTGTTTCGTTTCTGTTCTGGTTTTACCCAGTGCTTGACATGTAGCAGGTGTCTGATAATTTTCCATTGAATGGATTGTATGAATGAGTTACCCCTTGTAACCTGTGTGAATATCGCCATTCTCCAGCATGTTACATGATGGAACTCAGTCCTTAGTTCTGAAAAATCTCCTGAGTATTTCTTAGGAAACAGAGCTGGAATACCTATTGTTTTAAAAAAATTACTTTTAATTCCTTTAGAATCAGTTAGATCTTTTTGAAGTTTTAGGTTATTAATAACATGCCATGGCAATTTTCATTCTGTCCCAAATTTTATCTTAGAATTCACTAGGAGAAGACACCACATTTCAGCTTTGCCCCATAATCATTGATAAACATCTTCACAAGCAAAAATTTCTATAGGGAAACAATGATTTCATTGATCTTGTTAAGAAGGCAGGAAGGTACTTGTTGGTCAGGGAGGCACAGTCAGATTGGTATGTGATTCTCATCATGATAATGGAAAACTATCTATATCTATACATATGGGTTTCTCTCTCCAACTGAGGGGTGACATTTGCCAGATAACTGGAGAATCATGGCCACAACCGAAGTCCTAAAGGAGATGTTGCTTAAGGAAAGAGATGAAAAGACTGTCTCTTAGATGAGCTTTTACAAATGAAAAAACAAATGTTATGCTTAGATAACCATTCATTATCGTTACCTGAATCACATATAAACACATCTAGGCCAAAAATTAGAAGTAAGAGAATGTGGGCTTGAGAGTTCCATAAACTATGCCAGTCGAATCCATCTTGACTAGACTGTAGTTGTGGGATCAGAAAATTGAACTATACTAAACATATCCTTTTTCTTGGTATTTTGTTATTTTATGTTTTACCTCTGTATCTCAGTAAAAAAAATTAACCCATTTTTCAATGGGCATGGTGAGGCTGAGGTTGGATTGATTGAGTCTAGGAGTTCTGAGCTGCAGTAGGGCTAAAGATCTGGTGTCCACACTAAGTCTGGCACTAATAAATGAACCTTTAGAGCAGAGGGCCACAAGGAAGATTGAGGAGGAAACAATAGTTATCACTTCCACATCGCAACTTTTCCCATCACAATTTTGATGTATTGCAGGTCAACATAAGAAATTAAATGGGAATTTAGAGGGAGTTTTGTGGAAGCCACAGATGACACATGAAGGCTGGCAGATGACGTAGAAAAAGTATTTTGAATTAACATTGACCTATATATATAGCCAATGACCAAATGCTTAACACAAATTTTGCAGTAAGGCACTAAAGCAAGCCATAAGACAAAAAGGAAAAATTCAGACTTATCTGATATTGAGAGAGGGCCAAAAAAATTTACTTGGATTTTCCAGATTGCAAGAGCATCACACCCTCTAACCCCAGTGAGGTAGAAAGGATAACTATACTCTTCTAGCCCAGAGGATATAAGGTGACTCAGAGTCTCAAAAAAAAAAAAGTCAATCAGGAAAATAATAAAAACAATCATTAAATGAAGCTTGATGGAAAACTAGGGTTCTTTCTTCCACCCCACCAATTTATGCAGTTCTTTAGAATGATTAATAATGTGATTAAGATAGTTGTTCCTTGTGATATTGTGATTCCTTGTGAATTGTGATGGGAAGAGTCGTGATGTGGAAGGAATAACTATTGTTTCCTTCTTAGACTTCCTTGTGGCCCTCTGCTCTAAGGGGCTCATTGTATTCGTGCCAGGAACTAGGGCCCTAACTGACCATCTCCCATAACACGCTTTCTAAAAACCTACTGAAGGAAGATTTTTGTATCAAACTATGTACAGTTATTAATAATCACTTCAAATTTCTTGGAGTCAATCAAAAGCAGAAAAGTCAAGTATGGATAACACTGCCTCTGTGTCATCCTGGGTTACAAAGTAAGCTATTATGATATAATGATCCCTTCCTGGGAATTCCTTTTAAATGTTGTAGAATAAAAAAATAACCTCCTGGGTCTGAACTAGAATTGCATGCCTGCAGTGAAGGGTGGAGTTTCCCTATGATGCCTCCTCTGCCTTCTACTACTTCAGATTCCTCTGGTACCTGCAGGATATGAAACACTGTTCTATGTTTCCTTGGAAGGAGTTATACTAAATTTAAAAAAATAAACAAGCATGAGACCGAGCAGAGAGGCTTCTTTTAATTTTAGCAAGTATCAATTTTCGTAAATCTGTGAAGGTAATAAAAATGTAGTCTCAGAGGAAGCAAAAACTGCTGATGATGGTAGCTCAGAAAATGACACCCATTAGACAGGGTTCTGTGGGATGAAAGTTGTGCTTGGATTATCTGAAAGTGATGGAATTCTGTATCTCCAAGACACCTCAAATTACAAAATCCCAAAGACAAGAACTTTCCTTGTTTTCCCAAATATCAGTGGTTTCTTGTGCTCTCAATTTTTCACCTACTTCTCAAAAAACATCAAAAGCAAAGATACAGGTTGTAGATCCACTTGTAATCAAAATAAAAATCATTTCCAGGTTGAATTAATCCATTTTTCATCCTTGTGCAAACAAGCTATAATTTTTAAATACACTAAACATTAGTTCAGGAACAAACTAGGTTACATGCAAATCAATTTCCAATGGGTTCAAAATACTGGACATCTCATAAATGTGTGGGAAACCCCTTCTTTCCCATTCTGTGCTTAAACAAGAAAACCTTTTTTCAAACTGTCCTCAGCCAGTTATCATGCTTCTTATGGGAAGTAGAAAAGTAAAGCTTTTTTTTCCTAAGGAAAATTTAGAAAGCACTTTGAAATCCACTTTGTAAATTCATTTCTGGAGTTCATAAAATAATGGAACTGAATGGTTTCAGAGCTCAGCTGAGATGGTTTCTTGTGCTGGGAGAGCAAATCTGGCTAAGTTAGGGAGCATTTGACAGGAAACTTCAATGGTTCCATGGTGGATTCTAATTGAACTATTACTTGAAGAACAGCCTTACTGTCCTGGGCACCACTGAGCTGGTTAAGTTGCCCAAGAGGTGGCCACAACTGCAGTGCACGTGAAGCAAGCATCGGAATTCTGTTGATAGACAGGTTTTGCTTCATTGTCTGACCCAGTGACGTAGTTACTGAGCATAAGAGTCATTCCTTTGTAGGAAAGAATTTGTTTTCTTTAAAGAGTTACTCATTTTTCTACAGAGACACAAATGGATGTTCCTAGACCCCCTGCTCCTTTATCAATGGCCTTGGATAGAAACAAGAAAAGTAAATATACCCTGAGCATTTTGTGTACTGGTTAATACCTTCCACTGTTTTTTGTTGCCCTCCTAAAAGAAAACTAGACTGGGTTCATCAGCATGGAGAATCAGAAAGAAAATAATGCTTTTTTTTTTTTTGCTTGCAGAAAGATTAGACACTATGTGTCCATTAGTAGAGTGTGCAATGACATCAATAAGGTTGGTAAAAAGAAGGCTATTACCCAATATCAAAAATAATATGAATAAGGAATTAAGGAACATGAACTAATATGTCTGAGTATTCATTTATAGGTAGAAAAAACGTGCGAGCGTGTTCAGGCTGAATCTCAAACAGGTAGGATGTCACATTTTTCTTCTTCTGTTACTTCCACCCAAGTTTCTGTGTCTCATCAGCGTGGGTAGTGATGTGATTTTAGCCTAATAACCTCACCTCTCTCATTTAACCTCATCGGTTAAATGTGGATAATAATCGTGTGAGGGTCAAAGTAGAAAATGTATGTAAAGCTTTTTGCCAGCCTTACAATGGTGTATAAATGTGAACTCATTATTATCAATAATCACACTGTCCAGCAATAGATATCACAATCCACCAGTATGCTCAATTGTTCCGGTCTCTCAGAATTGTTCAGATGCCAGCAGAGTATGTGAACTGTGCCTCAGTTGTGCCCATACGACAAGTCTCTTTCTTTTTCTGGTCATTCATTTATCTGATAACATTGTTTTTGCTACTTCTCTTGTGCAATTTCTAAACTTGTTAAATTTATGCAGAACAAACTTTAAAAGACCCCTTGATGTTGAGGGGATTTCATAATATCTTGGAGGAGAAATACTTTTTAATTAACAACAAGCTGATATTTCTATACCTGCCAAGCCTGTTTACTTTGAGACTTCACAAAATCCCAACCACACATGAGTTTGCTGACTTTTGTATTATTTAGAGATATAAAGTTTTCTCCCATATTCAATTCTAGTTTAAGAATATTTGGCAAGGGACTGTGCATAAGGCACTGTGCCAAGTACAGGGGATACAAAGACTAAAAAGAATTGTCTCTGCTTTCAAAAAAGTCTAGTGGTTGGAAACCATGGATGCACAGATAAGTAAAGACCCAATAAAGCAATTGGAGCCAGGGGTGGAACTAACAATTAGGAGAATCAAGGAAGGTCTCTCATGAAAGTGGCAATTGAATTGAGACAGGATTCCAAGGCATGGCAGTAAGGAGAAAGAGATAACTGCTCTTGAACTGTCAACAATTGAACTGGTTAACTCAAATAAAGAAATTATTCAATGATATTTAGTAAATCTTCGTTTGCTAAAGCGTCATATGGGTAATAGGCAAAAAACTTTGCTGATGAACACTTTTACCAGATTCTACTGTGTCCTAATGGCATTCATTCAGCCTTTGACTCACTTGTAGCAAAATTCTCCCCTCCCCCAACATATTTTATAATATTAGATGTGTTTTGTGAAACTATGGATGCCAGAGGCACTCTCCCTTAAAGTATGACCCTTGCCAGGCTTCTTGAACTCTAGAGTGACCTCATATACACCTGTTGTTCCGAAGAGACATTCTTTCTTAACATATCATGGTACAGAGATTCTTAGCCTCTGCCCTAATCAGATTAGCTTTCAAACTGAGGATGGAACACACTCTGCTCATCCTCACTTTTTGTATTTTTTCTCATATTGTTTCCTGGCCTTGAACTTAAATTTCCTATGATGCCCAACTTAAGGCTTGTCTTTGGGACAAATTATCTTACTTCTCTAGGCTTCAGTCTTCTTATCTGTGAAATGAGGAGATGAGACTAGAGGATGGGTCATCCCCTCTCACCTGGACTATTGCAGCAGCCTCCTCGAATCCACCTTCTATCTAGTTGTCAAATTGATATTCCTAAAGCATGGAATCTGCTGTACAATAAGTGCCAGTGACCCATTATTACCTTTAGGATAAAGTATAAACCCTGTTTGGTATTTCAGCCCATCACTATCTGACTCTAACCTACCTTTACCAGGATTACTATTCATCAGTCCATTTAACATAGTCTACTTGCCAGCCAAATTGGTCTTATAATTTGGCTTCATACTTTCAAACAGGACATCACCCTTGTCAGTAATGTATTATCTTCTGACCTCCATCTCTTGGAACCTCTTGTCTCCTGGAGAGCTCTCATTTGAGAGAGTACCCAGGCCAGATCTGCTCACCTCTTTCCTGGCTCCACTCCTGACTACCCTGAAGTGGACACCTTCCCTGCCCACAACCTCCCCCAGCCTCTCTTTTCAGTTCCCTTTTCAGTGTTGTCTTCCTTTTAGTTCACATTGGTATTTCCAGTGTTTAGCATTATGCCTGGAACATAATGAGTATTTAATAAATGCTCTATCTGTCTGTCTGTCTGTCTATCCGTCCGTCCATCCATCTATCCATCCATTCATCTATCCATCTATTTATCTATCTATCTATCCATCTATCCATCCTTCCACTCATCTATCTATCCATCTACCTACATACCTATCTACCTGTCTACCATCTATCTACTGATCTATCATCTATTTACCTATTATCTGTCATCTCTCTACTTCTCTGTCTGCCTTCTATCATCTATCTATCTACCATTTATCTAGCTGTATCATCTATCACTTGTTACCTATTATCTATTTGTTCATCATCTGTTTATCATCTGTCATCTATCATTTATCTACTGTCTATCATCTGTCTTTCATCTATACCTAGCCAATCAAATATATTTCTCTATCATTTATCTATCACCTATTTCTCTGTCTGTTACTCATCTGTCTCTCATCTACCTACCCATATCATCTGTCTTCTATTTATCACCCATCTATTTAGCATTCATCTACCTATGTATCTAACTAATGTGATGTATTTCTCTATGTAAATATCAGTTCTGACACCATCTCCTACGTGAGAATTTTTTTGTTTATCTCACTGAGGTTCTTCACAAAATTACTCATAATTTATTTCATATTTTCTTTGTATATATTTAAATGCATACTTATATGTGTCCATACTGTTTCCCTAAGAGAATGCAAGTTTCTTGAGTGTAGGAACTGTTCCATTTTGAGCTTGGCATGCCTGAAACTGTATCTGTTATGTAGTTGTCATGTCATGTCAACATTGATAAATATTTGTTGATTGAAAGAGTCTGAATCTCCTTCAAGAGACCAATTCTGTTGTGTCTTCCCTTTGAAATTTGGAACACATTTGCCCTTCTTATGTCTTGTGGTAATTCTCCTCTTTCCCATGATATTTTAAATATCACTGAAAGTAGTTCAGCAATCATACCTGTTCTGTTGGTTCTTACAGGAACCAAGATATGGTCCATCTGGACCAGATGATTTACATTTTTCAAGAGCAACCAAATGCTCTAGTATGTTTTGGTCTAAATTCCCTGTAAGTCATTTTTCTTTAATCATTTCCAACATTAACATTATTCTCCTCTGCAGAAGAGGCAGAAACAGAGTAAAAATTGAAAAGCTTTGCTACCTTCTATTAAATTATCACCGTCTCATCCACTCCAAGCAAAGGTCCTATTCCTTCATTGATACTTCTCCCATAAAACTAAAAAACAAATAAACAAAAACAAAACAAAAAACCTTTATGGTCTTCAGCTCCTCTTCCTGCCTCAGTTCATTCTGAGCTTTGCTGAGACTGTTTTTATAGGACCTTTTCACACTCCCTATTCATTCTCCATTACTTAGACTTTCTTCCAACTTCTATTTTTTTCCTTAAAATATAAGTGAGTTGGTAAGTTCCCTGTGCATCCACATCATTCTCTTTAGCCAAATCCCATTTCTCTTCCTCATTTAAATTGTTTCACTTTGGGTCTTCAGAATTTCACATGGAAAACATTAAATAGCATTAGTTATTTCAAGGATCCATAATTATAGATCCATAAATACCTCCATCTATAAAGATTGCAGTTTCTCTAGACCTTGGCATAGCATCTTAATGAGATGCTTCAGCCAAAATAACTCATCATTTAATGACCAGAAGTCTAATAATAAGACTCTCCAAACTTAAGACTGGCAATTGGATAACAGACATAAATCAGTCCCATCACTACACCAACCCTTGAAGCTTCTACTGCCTGGCAGAATTTAGCAGAGCTTATATTCCACTATCATAGGCTTTGTGAATCCAAGTTCTCCTCCACACCTCAATGAGTCATCAGAGTAAAACTTTGAGGAGGTAAATAATGTTGTTTGGGTTGGGACCTATGAAGCAACATGCTGTAGTAGATAAAGGGACCAGTCTTAGAGTCAGTTCAACTCCTTCTAACACACACTAGCTGAGTTATTCTCGACAAATTACTTAACCCCTCAACCCTAGTCAGTTCTCTAAGACTGTAAATGGCAAGCCAGCTACAGACTTAGATATGGTTAGGTGGGACAGTGAACAGAGGGTGCTGGACGGGGAGGCAGCAAGATCTGAGTTCAAATGTCTGCCTTGGACACTTGCTAGCTATGTGATCCTAGACAAGTAATTTAATTTCTCCTAGCCTCAGTTTTCTCCTCTATAAAATGGGGCTAATAATAGTACCTACCTTACAACATTGTTGTGAGGATTAAATGACATAGCATATACGAATACACTTGGCAAACCTTAAAGCACTACGTAAATGCCAGTTATTACTATTATCAGTTCTGCATTGAGCAAGAGACATTCCTATGCCAGGAATGCCATACTCAAGGAAATCTCAGCTCTGGATTCAAACAAAAACTCATGTTATGTTATGAAAGCATTTTAATAGAACAGGGCAAAAGACCAGTATGAGACTGATGAACAAATCCATGGGTCAGGCAATAATTAGATAGATTAGAGCACCAGGCTGAAGTAGTCAGGAAGACTTTATAGAATAGGCAGATCTTAAAGGATGGATAAAAATTCCATAGGGAATGATGGGAGGAAGTGAAGGTACCTCAGATGGGTAGGAATGAAGAGTGGAAATGTGGGAAAATACAAGGGTAGGAGGTTTTGGGGGGGGGTGGGGTGAGGCTTGCCAGTGAATAGGGCAATGAAGCTATGGGAGGTCTATGTAGGAGAGTGGTGGGAGAGAAAGCCACAAAGTTAGGCTGAGGCCAGATTGTGCAGTTTGGACTTCATCCTGTAGGCATTAGGGAATGATGGGGGATGTTTTGGTTTTGTTTTCATTGTTAAAACCAAGGGAATGAAATGATCTAGGTGAGGAGGGGGTTATTTGAGAAGTTTTCTCAGGCAGTGGTGTACAAGATGGTAGAGTCTGAAGGCAGGGAAACCAGTTAGAAGACTGCCAAGTAATATGGCAGTGAGGCCCAATGGGCCTGAACTAGGATGGTGATCAGTTGGAACAAAAATATAAAGGCAAATTGTTTGTGTTTGTCCTTTGTTGCCGAAGAAGACCATGCCATCAGAGAAATGATGACATGACTTGCACTTGGCTTCGATTTGAGTGAGGGAGGGCTGTGCAGGTCATCAGCCTCACTTCTCCTCCAGAGCCATCTGAATCCAGTGACCAGATACTCATCAAGATGACTGGAGATAACCCAGGATGCACTGGGAGGCCTTGGGCCCTTTAGGTCAAGGTCTTTGCAGGTCTTCACTTAGGCAACACCCATTCATTGAACAGGCCTGTTTAAGAAGTAGCCAGGGCATGGCTCCTTTAATGAGGCAAAGAAGAGAAAGACATCAGGCTGGGAGGGAAACACAACAGTTACTACTGATAATCACTCTAAAACTAGGAGGATCCGGAGGGAGCAGGGGCCCATTGGCATCCCAGCTTCAGAGTGCAGTAGGTTTGAGGTTTTGATAAAGACAAAAGATATTAGGAAAGAAAGATGGAAAGACATGGGGACTGTTTGGCTATGAGGAGGAAACAATCAAAAACAGCTCAAAGATTTTGAACCTGAAAGAGACAAAAAGACAGTGGTGCTATGGACAAAGACAGGGAGGGTGGAAAGTGGAGCTGGAGCTGGTTTTCAGGGAAAGACACCAGGCTTAGCTGATCACATTTGGAATACACCCAAAGCCAGTGCTATGGATGTCCCCTATTAAAAGTGCTCACTTTTTAACCCCCAAGACCCTTTAAAACATTTATATTCTATAGAAAATGAAGAAAAAATTTTTTTGGAGAGGAATCAGATTTTTTTCTACTGTTTCACTTCAATGTACATTTTTTCCTTCCTCCCACTCACAATGTCCACAATGTCACAAATAGACTTTCTTTACAGACTTCTAGGAACTCTCTGCAAGTGTATGATCCAGAAATTCTATACAAGGAACCTTTCTGTGTGGATTTTTTTTAACAAGGTGTGGAATGTTCAGCCAAGGGAGAGTTCTAATTGGCTAACATTCCTCACCACTTTATAATGGAAATTCTGACATGGCTGTCTTCCTTGCAGTTCAACTGGGTCTTGTTCTTAGAAGTGAACATTATTGGCCTTCATGAAACTGTAACATTACTGAAGCTGTTTGTAATCTTATCCCACGTTGAATTACAATTTATTTTCTGAAAATTTTAAACTGGGGTGGTTTGCTATTATGCTGCTAAGAGATTTTTTTTTAAAAACAACAACCACATTGTTTCCGCAGATAATCAGTGTTGCAGACACAAAGATAGGAGGAAAGGTTCATTAGATGTCAGATCAACCACC
Source organism: Notamacropus eugenii (assembly GCF_028372415.1). Lineage (NCBI taxonomy): Eukaryota > Metazoa > Chordata > Mammalia > Diprotodontia > Macropodidae > Notamacropus > Notamacropus eugenii. The sequence goes on along the minus strand of NC_092872.1, from coordinate 177,656,122 downwards.
TCCCGAGGAAGTGATGGTATGTGATACAGGGCAGCAGGGATAACTGTCATTTCAATATTATACAGTCTTGGCCTGCCCACTTTCATTTGTGCATATTTTAAACGCTGTAGTTATTTTCGTTTATTCTAGATTGCACTTTCAGAAATAATCTCTTTCAAAGGAGTTTAGGAACTTGCCTTTTCCAAACTTCTCTGTGTATTTCTTATAGTAAGCATGGTATTCTTATATCTACTCCATCTCCTTTCCTATTATATGTATTGATTTTGTACAGTTTAAAACAAATTAGAATTAAATTACTATCAAAGAACTCTAGATGTTAATTTACCTGGTTTATTTATATCAGCGGCAGTGTATACAGTAGATACAAAATGGACCTTAGAAAGATCTGGGTTTGAGTTCTGACTTTGACATACTGTATAATCCCAGGCAAATCCCTTGATCTCTCAGTGTCCCCACAAATCTGATACTATGAGTTGCAGAGCTGTTATTGATCTTTATTAGCTGACTTTTCTTATGGGGAGTTTCCAACACCAAGGAAATCACAAGTCTAGTTCCTCACTCCTCCGCCTAAAAATTAAGTAAATTTTTTGGCATTATTCATTGATCTCAGCTTATATCAGCAGATATTTTCTGTTAAGAAGGACTTCTCACTAGCAAGATATCTTTTAAAGCCTACACTGGACAGAACGCTGGAAAATATACAGTGGAATAACCCTACTCCAAGTACAACTCAATAACTACAGCACAGGAGTGTCACCTAGATGGCTTGGAATGGCCCATTAGTTTTTTGTTTTGTCTTGTTTACTATACGTGTGATTAAAATCATTCTAGATGATATAAAAGCAAAAACAGAGCAGTGAAGTGCATGCATATCGTCGTCTTTAAACGTTCTGGCTCCTTGGCAGCTGCGGGGAAAGGCCTAAGCTAAAGAACCAACATTATACTAGGCACTACCTCAAGAAAAAATGTGTCCACATCCTTCATTTGGGCAGGTGGATCATAGAAGTCCAGGATAGCCAGGCAAAGTGGAGACAGGACCAGAAGCAGAAGCAGACGACCTACGTTCTGGCCCCCTATTTGCCATTTAGCAGTTGTGTGACTTTGGACAAGTTGCTTCCTCACTGGCAACCTCATTCCTTTTCTGTCAAATGAGAGGGTTCTTTATAAAGTCCTTTCTGGGCCAAGCGATTTATGCTTCAGTAAGATTGCTGATGTTTTCATTTAACAGTGTACCAACCGTATGAGGAACATGAATAGGGATCCTCCCCCTTATCCCTGTCCCAAATAAGGATCTTAATAATAACATTAATATATCTTAATAATAACATATCTTAATAATAACAGTGCTCCTCCCCCCCCAAAAAAAGGCATCACATTTCAGATCCTGAGAGCTTTTTCTGCCTTATATAATGTTTAATTTAAGTATCCAAGATGATGGGACATCATGCTTTGAAAAATTCAGCCAGAAAATCATGTGTTGTCCAGTTAATGGTGGATAATATTACTTATTTTTCTGAATATCTAGAGTTGTGGAGGGGAAAAAAAGAGGAAATAACTAATATTTCAGCTTAGGTTGCTGGGCTGATCAGAGGATGTGGGTCTAAATTTGGACTCTGCTACTTACTGTCTTTCTGACTCCACCTAACTTCAATGGGCCTTGGTTTCTTCATGTAAAATAAGGCATGTGAGGGTCATATGGACTAAATAATCAAGCAGTTCAGCATTTATTAAGTGTTCCCTATCCACAAGGCATTGGGTCAGAAGTTGAGGAGACAAATAGAAAGTGAAAAACAGGCCTAACTGCAAAGAATTTAAATTTTATTTCAGGTAAAAGACAGGTGTACAAATAAGTAAGAGATAATTTGAGGAGGGAGAGTGCATTAACAGTTAGGGAAAGGAAAGACCTCATGTAGGAACTAGTACCTCAACAGAGCTCTGAAGGAAGTGGTGAATTCTAAGGTAGGGTTGAAGAGATAGTGCATTTCAGTCAGGGAGAACAACCTATACCAAGAAACTGAGATAGGAGATGAAATGCTAAATTTTGGGAACAGCAAATATGCCAATTTGGATGGATTATAGAGTGTTCAAGGGAGAATAAGGCTAGAATGGTAGACTAGAGCCAGCTTGTCAATGGCTTTAAATGCCAAGATGATGCCTTTGTGTTTTTTTTATCTTAGAGGCGATGGGGAACCATGAAATACTCTTGAATTGGGAAATGACATAGACAGCTGTTTTAGAAGGACTATTCCAGCACTTGAGTAGAAAATGGATTAAAGAACAGGGAAATGAGAATCATGAATAACAATCTGGAGCCTTTTGCAATAGTCCAGGCAGGATGTGATGAGGGTCCAAGTTAGGACAATGGTCATGTAAGTGAGGAAGGGGATAGAGGGAAGAGATGTTGTAGACGGAGAATTGACAGGACTTGGCAATTGTTTGGATATGGGAAGTGAGGGCAAAGGAAGACTAGAGGATGCTGTCAAGGTTGTGAACCTGGATGATAGAAAGAATTCCCAATGTCTAACTATCAGGGAGGTTTGGAGGAGGCACTCATTGGCAAGGGGCAGGGGTGGAATATTACAACATGTCTGTTATGGACATGTGGAAATTGATATACTTATAGGCCATCCAGATGTCTAGTAGGCAGTTGGTGATGTGGGGCTGGAGCACAAGAAAAATCCTTTTGATTTCCTCTCTGCTATAACCTCAACAGCTTCGGTGCATGGGAAGTTGTGATTCTTGCTAATAGAACAGAAGCTGCAGAGTTAGTCATGCCAAAGAGGTTGATCGAGGCTGTTAGAGCAGGGCGATTTAATAGACTGAGCAGCAAATGAACCTGATTTTGTCATTGAGGTTGACAAATGGTTTATGTTTTAGAGATGGGTACCATTACTTAGGACAATGAAGAGTTTTCCTTAAGCTGTTTCTCTGTTAATTCTTATGTGTTAGTGCCAAATTGCAGGGACGAATCTTCAGTGTGACTTTCTGTGCCAGAAGAGATTTAGGCACAACCCTGGAAAATAAAGAATCAAGTTCCCTGGGAAAGGTAGCATGGTGGAGTCAAAAGAATGTTGACTGTGTGACCTTGGACAAATCACTTTTGCTGCCCCCAATTTCTCTATCTGTAAAAAGAAAGGGCTGATCATTTCTAATATGCCTTAATTAATGTCTAAGTTTCTTTCCAACTCCACAATTCTAAGACTGGGATGACTTGATTTGAGACACAGACTGTGTGGCACAATGTTGCACTATTAGTAATCCTTATTTTATTTTAATCACAGGAAGTTCACAGAGACGGCACTCTTCCATGGCAAGGATACATTCAATGACTATTGAAGCACCCATCACCAAGGTAGATGCTTTACTTCCTTTCTTCATGGAACTGAACTTCACGAACCAGAATTTCTATTGTCTTTTATTATTGTTGTTGGTTCTAAATTAATTCACTGTACAAGGAACTGTATCCCATAGAGATGAGGGGAGTCTTACATAAGTCAGCAATGAGTGTTATCATTAGCCTGATCCTACAGAATTGATGTCACTTAGGTTTCTTATAGTTTCACTAGAAAATTGAGCTGAAAATAATAAAATGAAATTGATTGAGCATAAATGTAAAGTCTGAAACTTGGTTCAAGAAATCAATACCACATGCACAACATAGCTAGAAGGTATTTTGAATGAATTTTGTGATTTACCAAGTCTGTAAACAATACACTATTTTAATGTAGGTGATAAACATCATCAATGCTGCACAAGAAAGCAGTCCAATGCCTGTGGCAGAAGCTTTAGACCGTGTACTGGAGATCCTAAGAACCACTGAGTTATATTCTCCACAACTTGGGACTAAGGATGATGATCCCCATGCCAGCGATCTTGTTGGTGGTCTCATGTCTGTAAGTAACAAAGATAATAATGGGGGGTTCACTTTTGCTTCATTTTGCATTTTCAGAGACTAGAAATGCCCAATCCTTTTATCTGAGTCCCCAAAAAACTATGGACCCAGTGAATTTGTTAAGACATTTTCCATTGGGTATACCAAGGAACCTTGTTTAGCACCAGAACCTTGAGTTGTCAAGTGCCACCAGGACCTGGTCAATAGAAGTAAGACTAGCCCTAAAAAGGGGCAATAGTTTGCCTTTGGCACTCTCTCAATTCAATTCAACAGATGATTATTAAAGCCCCTGTGTGCAGAACAGTGTGGTGAGAGCTGGGGGAGATAACTAAGTTTAGATTAAAGCACAATCTCTGCCCTCATGGAGCTTTCTATTTCTATTTATTCTATGTCTATTCTAAGGAATAGAAATACACAAACACAGATGACTGGAATACATGTTAAGGACACATTGGAGGTGAAAAACAAAGTACCATGTGAAGTCCAAGGACCTCTATCCAATCTGTTGCCAAGTTTTGTCATTTTCACCTTCAAAACATCTCTCATATAATAGCCCTTTCTCTGTACTCAAACGGTGGCTACCTCAGTAGAAGCCTTTAACGCTTGTCACCTGGACTATTGCAATCACCTGCTATTTGGTCCCTTTGCCTCAGGGCTCTCTTCACTCTAAACCATCCTTCACTCATTTGTCAAAGTGATTTTCCTAAAGCAGGTCTGACCTGTCGCTCCCCTATTCAGTAAATTCCAGTGGCTCCTTATTATCTCCAGGATCAAATATAAAACTTTATTTGCCTTTTAAAGCCATTTATGACCTGGCACCTTCTAATTTTCTAGGCTTTTCACTCTTTACACCCTTTCATATACTCTCTAATCCAAAAACACTGGCCTTTTCTTGTTATACACAGCATTCCATAACCCAACCCCATGCTTTTTTCACCGACTGTCCCCCATTCCTTCATGTCCTGGTTTCAGCTAGCTGTCAGGAAAGAAAATACATAATAAATTATTCATGCTAAGGTATAAGTGGCTTAAAATCCCTCCATATAGTACTGATTCCTAGGAAAATCTACATTTTTAACCAAGAATACTTCCAAAAGGAATAATCTAATTCGAAGTAAAAATAGTAGAATTTCTAACACTATTGAAGATAAGCAGAAGAGACTTTTTGGGTTGCAGAGATTCCTGACACGATTCAAATCACACAAAATGAAGGACCATCTAAGCATTGGGCTAATTAGCATAAAGTCTACCAGCTGATAATGATAGGTGATGCTCTTGAAGCTGTTTAAAGATTGGTAGGATTCAAACGCAGGTCTTCTAAGTCCAACATTATACCTACTATGGCATGCTACTACTCTACTGGTTACAGTGCAGCTTCTGGGCATTAGATAGGACTGCCCTGTGGGTAATCTCATTTAATCATTATAATTCAGATGACTAAAATGACTCAATCAGGAAAATTTTGATCTGATTATTTTCACTGTCTCAGCAACTGAAATGGATCAACTATACACACATATTGTCAGTCCTTTTAAAAATGCCTGTTGGGCATTACAAAGATCTAACAGATGGGTCAGGACCAAAAAATGTCTTAGAGAATCCATGATATATCATTGATGTGAGACTTCTTCTGGTATGCAGATTACAACCTATCCATGCTTTCTCATTCTGTGTGATTCATGTCCACATTTTCCCCAAACCATTTATAGAAGATCCATCTATTACCCTGGAGGATTTTCTATATTCCACAGGTTTCACCACGGCATTTTGGCTGACATCCGGTTGCCCTGACATCTTTTCCAATCACACACATCTCTAGTGATGTCACCTCTCTAGGGCAAATCATTTGTTCATTCAACAAGCATCTATTGCCATGTGTCAGGTACTGTTCTAGGTGCTGGGGGTACAAAGATGAAAACAAAATAAGTCTGTACCCTTAAGGAACTTACAGTCTTCTGGGGGGAAAAATATGCGCATAGATAAGAAATGGCTGGCCTAGGTGCCCTTCTTAAGTGGAGGATCTGGAAGGACCTCTCTAATCAGAGTGAGGGGCCGCACAAGCAGAGGGCACTGAGCTCCAGGACTGGGGTGATCTCCTGGGATGAAGATGTTATATGGTAGAGAAGTCCAAAGGAGTGTAGCCTGGTGGAAAATGGGAATGTTACTATTACTATTACTATGATGTTTCTGTTGTTATTATAATTGCATTCCAGGTGTGATGAATAAGCAATACAAGGCCAGTGAAGCCAGAGAATGGACACTGTGTATAGGCGGCAGCTAGGAGGACGGTTTGGCTGAAATATAGGAGTGAAAACAAGTGAAGTGAATGGGGTCTGGAGACACAGAAGCAGAGATGTAGAGCTGAAAGGGACCTTCGAGGTCATATAGACCAAGTCATGCATTTTACAGATACAGAACTAAGGCACACAGAGTCTAGATGATTTGTGAGATAGGTAGAATGAGACCCAGGAGAGAGCAGTATCATAAAAATCCCAGGAGATAACATCGAGGAGGAGGAGATGGTCCACAGCATCCAATACTGCTGCTGAGAGGTCAAGGAGGGTAAGGACTGAGAAGAGGCCACTGGTTTAGTGGTGTCCTTGGAGAGAGCAGTCTCGAGTGCTGGGGTCAGAAGCCAGATTGCGAAGGAAAGAGAAGTGGGTGGGAGGTGAGGGAGTCACAGAAACAAACGTAAACAGCATTTTCTAGGAGCTCAGCTGACGCTGAACACAAGGGGGAACGTCACTCATGATGTGTTGCAGCCTGCTCTCACCAGCCATGCATCTCTCCTCTGGCCTTTGGTTTTGTCTATCACCATGATTCCCCGGAGACCATAATGTTCCATGATTCACAGGAATACAGAATACTAGGAGGACAGAGTTATTCAACATACTGCATTTTGAATCACACTTTTCTTTTAGACCAGAAACACTCAGAAATGTTGATTAATTTTAGTTAAGCCATAGAAAAACTAATTTAAACCCCTCTCTTTGAATGAATTACTTGCAACTAATATTTTTTAATTCCACATTAAGCCAAGTAATCCCACTACCCCTTTTCTTTGCAAATAACTCATTCCTTGGCAGGAGGGGAGTAATAAAGAAGGGAAAAAGGTGATCAAATGTGCCTGGAATATACCATCCCTTTTGACAGGCTCTTTTGGAATAAATCTAATTATATCATTATATTATTATTGCATTATACTATTAGCAGGATCAGTCAGTATTTCAAAGGGCATGATAACTATGTAAGTATAAATAAGACATTAGTATTTCCCTTTATGAATTCTTTGGGAATTAAGTTACTTTAAACAAAGTTGGTCATGTTTAAAACACTTCCATATCAGTTCTGGGAAGCAATATTGGCAAGCATTGTGTAGCAATATCATATGCATGTGTGGTCATACACCACACAAATCGTGTAGCATGTAGCTGCCATATGTCTAAGGACAGTAAACAGGGTCGGAAAGTCCTCAGAGTCTTGTCTGCCCCCTTCCTAACTTCTGTTTTCTGTTGCTTTCCCCTCATGCCGAGGTGGAGCTCCTCCTCTGGATTCAATAACCCAATACTTGCTATTTTATAACCTTGCTCTACATCGATTAGAGCAGGAAAAGAGCCAGCATGGCATTGTAGGTCCAGTGGTAGTTGGGACTTGGGAAGATCTGGGTTCATATCCTGTCACTGATACCAATTAGCCAGGTAACCTTGAACAAATCCTTCATCTCCTGGCCCTGCCCTGATCTGAACCTAACTTTTGTTATCTATATAATAGCTGCAGGATCTACCTCACAGGGTGTGGTGAGGATTAAATGAGATTATGGGATAGAAAGAGTGCTAACTTTAGAATGTCATATAAATATCAGTTATGATGATGTCACCACTTATATTTGTTGATTGGTTAACTGATTAATTTCGGACTGTTTCAGAGTGAAATTTCAATGAGCTGCCTCAGCCAGGCATCTGCACTTCAAGCACTTTATCTCTAATTATGGGATTAAAAGCTTTATCCCCCCAGGAAAGTAGTTTCAGGGCCCCCTCCCCAAAGCAAATCAAATAAAATTTGAAGGGCTTCTAGGAGGAAGGACAAGAGAGGGAGGTAGCACATTATATTACAGCTATCCCCAAGGCTATCTCTAAAAATGAACCAGATTTAGGCCTTTCAGAATGAGAAGCAGAAGTAGGGTGTAGAAAAAAAATTGACCAGTGATTTATATGTCCCCTCAGCCTCCTTTCCCCTTGAGAAGACAAGCTGTGCATGTATAGATGAGAGGAGAGAGGGTCCAATGGATGCTCCTATAAGTCTATTCCCTGGAGCTGGGGTAGTAGATGGTTGTGTTCCCCTGCATCTTTGGAGGACCTGTATATTGCCTCACAGTGATATGAATACATCAGAAAACTCCCTCCTTCTGCGCTCTCCCCTTGCCCATTTCCCTCCCTTCCCTCTCTAAACACAGAATAAGTCTGCCTTCCTTACTGACTTATCCAACTTCCTTAATCTTTCTTCTGACTCAGTCATCAATAAGTCATTTATTAAGCACCTAATGAGTTCCAGGCACTAAGTGCTGGGGCTACAAAGAAGGCAAAAAACCGTCCTGTTCTAAAGGAGCTCACAGTCTAATTTGGGGGACAATATGCAAATCAGTGTTGTTTGTGAAGATATTACAGGATAAATTGGAGATAATATCAGAGGAAAGGCACTGAGATTAAGAAAGACAGGGAAAGGCTCCTTTCAGAGCTTGTGACTTTGTTGTTGTTGTGTTCGTCCTTCATTGCTGAAGAAGGCCATGCCATCAGAGAAATGATGACATGACTTGCACTTGACTTTGTTTTTGAGTGAGGGAGGACTGTGAAGGTCACCAACCTCACTTCTCCTCCAGAGCCATCAGAATCCAGTGACCAGATATTCATCAGAATGACTGGAGATGGCCCAGGATGCACTGGGAGACCTTGCCCCCTTTAGGTCAAGGTCTATTCAGGTACTCACTTAGGATGAGGTAATGCCAATTAAGTGAATAGACCTGTTTAAGAAATAATCAGGGTATGGCCCCTTTAATGAGGCAAAGAAAAATATAAACTGCAACAGTTACTATTGATAATCACTCTTAAGCCAGGATGGAGGATCTAGAAAACAACCCTTAAGTAGAGCTTGGGCAGGGGCCTAGTGTTGCCCAATCTATGGGCTTCAGAGTGCAGTAAGGTTTAAGGTTTAAGGGGGAAGGGGAAAGGAAAGGGAATCTAGCCAGTAAACCCCAAATTAACAGGGCATCCTCTGGTCATCCAAATTTACCTTCCTTTGAAGAGGAGAAGGAAGGGGAGGGGGAGGCAGACAGAACATGAGGAAGTGAGTTACCCAGCTGGGTCCCTATTCAAGCAGCTGCGTCTACTCACAGATTGTTGTGTTCATCCTTCAATTTCAAAGAAGACCATGCCATCAGACAAATGATGACATGACTTGCATTTGACTTTGTTTTGAGTGAGGGAGGGCTGTGCAAGGTCACTAGCCTCACTTCTCCTCCCACTTCTGACTTTAACTGAGACTTGAAGGAAGTCATGGGCACCAGGAAGTAGAGATGAGTAGAGAAAGACTTCCAGGAATGAGAATGAGGTAATAAAAATGCCTGGAGTTGAGAGATGGAGTATTTTGTGCTAGGAATATCAAAGAAGCCAGTGTCACTAGATCACCCTGGATTTGTAGAAGGTAGTAAGACATAAGAAGACTGAAAAGTTAGGAAGGGGCCAAGTTGTGAAGCGTTTTAAAAGCAAAACAGTATTTTACATTTGATCCTAGAGGTGATAAAAGGTCACTGAAGTTTGTTGGATAGTGGGGTGACAGAGTCAAATCTGCACATTAGGAAGACCAGCTTGATACCTGAGTGGAGAATAGACTGGAATGTGGAAAAACTTGAGGTGAGGAGATCAACCAATAGGCTGTGTCAGTAGTCCAGGTGTAAAGTCATGAGAGCCTGCATCAGGGTATTGGCGATGTAAGAAGAAAGAAGAGGGCATGTATGAGAGAAATGACAGGATTTGTCAGCTAATTAATTGAATATTGGGAGGGATGAGAGAGAGGAGTCAAAGAGGACATTCAAATTGGGTGGTTGGGAGCCTGGGTGACTGGTAAAATGTTCAAGAGAAAGGAGAGTTTAAGGGAAAAGATTATTTCCGTTTTGGACATGTTGAGTTGAAGGTGTCTACAGGACATCCAGTTCAAGATGTCCAATAGGCAGTTAGAGATATAAGACTAGAGTTCAAGAGAGAGGTTAGGGAGGGATAAATAGATTGGGAATCATTTGCATAAAGGTGATAATTGAATCATGGAAGCTGGTGAAATCGCCAAGATAAATAATGGAGAGGGGAACTGCCTTGAACAAAGCCATGGAGGATATCCATGTTACCTGAATGAAGATTCATCAAAGGGAGTCTGAGAAGGAACAATCAAACAAGGAGGAGAAGCAGAATAGAGCAGTATCACAAAAACCTAGAGAGAAGAGAGTCTCAAGGAGAAGAGAGTGATCGATGGTGTCAAAGACTACAGAGACCAAAAAAGATGAGGACTAAGAAAAGGCCATTAGATTTAGCAATGAAGAACTCATTGGTAACTTTGGAGTGTGCAGTTTCAAGTGGATGATGAGTCTTGCAGCCAGGAAGTCATGGACACTTTTGAAGAAGAGAGAGGAAAAGAAGAGGAAGCATGGATTGTAGATGGCTTTCTCAAGGAGTTCACCCATGAAAGGGAGGAGAGATCTAATATGATCGGTAGCAGGTATGGATAGATCATGTCAGAGTTTTTTGAACATGGAGGAAACATAACTGTGTTTGTAGGCAGTAGGGGAGCAGCCAGTAGACAAGAAGAGATGGAAGATGAGTGAGAGAGTGGGGATGATAGATAGAATAATCTGTCAGTGAAGAACAGGTGGAAAGGGATCACTTGTGCTGATAGTAAGAAGGGGAGCTAGCAGTAAAGGAGCAGAGAGTGGCAGAAGGCCTCTGAGTGATGTGAGATGAAGGAGAAAATGAAGCTCTCTGCAAATGGCCTCATTTTTTTCAGTGAAATATGAAGCAAGGTTCTCAGCTGAGAGAGGAGGTGGAGGGGTAGCCATGGGAGTTTTGAAGAGGGATGCAAAAGTTTAAAAAAAGCTGTTGTGCTCTCATGATTTCAGGATTTTCAATCTTACTTTAACATGTTTAATGAATTTATATCTTAATCCCATTTATCTGACATCTTTGATTAGGGATTATGGTATTTTCACACCACTAATATTATTTCTTCCTCTGATGAAATTTTACACAAAAGTGTGTGTGTGTCCATGCACAACCATACTCCTCGTAAATAAAGATGTGCCTGTACAGTTCTGTTTGTCATGCATTCATCCATCTAGAGTGAGAAAGGACCTCAGAGGTCCTCCTATTTTTCAGGTGGGGAAACTGAGGCCCAGGGAGCTACATTTACTTGCCCAAAGTCACATAGGTAATGAGCATAAGAGGCAGGATTTGAACACTATTCCAGAGGCAATACTTTTTCCATTGAGCCAACTGCTTTTATTCCAGAATCACTGATTTTGTCAATGGGGTTGCTCTTCCACCAGTGCCTACTGCAACTCCCATATGCTCAAATATGTTAAAACAGATGGTGGTTGTATATTGGTATGGTTGAAAAGCATTCGTCAAGCTGTAGAAAACTGCTTAATCACCTCATTATAATAACAGCCTCAGTAATATAGATTCTGTTTCTATGGTGCCTTAAGATTCCAGAGCCCTTTCCTATCCATCTTCTCCCCACAACCACCCTGGGAGAGGTAGTGCATCCTGGTTAGGTGTGCTTATCGTTGGGTTTCCAGATGGAACAATTTTGCACTCTCTCATTTGCAGTATAGATAATTGGGACTGGTTGGGAATGCTGCCCATGGTCACGGACTTGAAGGAAGCTATCCTTTCCCTATAAAGAACCTTGAACTGTGGCCATAACCAGCCACACTCTCCAGACACAGCATTTAATTATTAGAGACATCCAGCACTGTTGTGTTTTGGTTGCATTTCTACATTAAAGGAAAAAAATTATTTGAGGCGAGTAGATTGGGATCAGAAGACCTAGATTTGAATCCTGGCTCTACCACATACTGCCTGTGTAAGCTTGGGCATCACCACCAGCATGATCATCGTTAGCAGTCATATAGTGCATTAAGGTTTGCAGAGTACTTTCTTTATATGTTATCTCATCTGATCCTTACAACAACTCTGTGAGGTCGGTTCTATTATCCTCATTTTACAGATAAGGAAACTGAGATTGAAAGAAGTGATTTGCTCAAGCTCACACCATGAAGTAAATGTTTGAGGCATTGTTTGAACTTGTATCTTCTTGGTCAAGTCCAACATTCTATCTGCTATGCCCCCTAGCTGCTTTTTTAAGCCTGTCTCGTCATCTATAAAATGCAGGAGTAGAACTAGGTAGAGGGCTTCTGAGGTACCTTCTGGCTCCAGAGATGTGATCCTATGACTAGAAATCAGGTCTCCTGGTTCCTTGTGCTGGTCTTGTTGACACCTCCCCTTAAGATCTCACTCTCTGCTGAGGTGCTAATAGGTACTAATAGGTACTAATGGGTTCACAGGTTATCTCTGCTACAAAAACATATTTACATTAGAGCAGCCCTCTTGAGATAGTGCTTTAACCCAAAGGAGTTATTCCTGCCAGAGGGCAAATAAACCTTTAATGTCCTCTCTTCTTATGAGACCATGTCAGCAGTGCCTAACTTATAACCACAACAACACCACACATTTACCTTGCTCATTACCCTACAGAAGAAACTTACAGCCCTCATCTCATCTGATTATCACAACAACCTGAGGAGGTAGATATTTCATGTATACTTACTTTATTGATAAGAAAATCAAGGTGCCTTTTATATGCATTATCTCCTTTGATTCTTGCAGCAACCCCTTTGGGTACGTAGTTTAAGAATTATTGTCCCCATTTTACAGATAAGAAAACAGTTCTGATATTTCGCTAAGATCATGTAACTGCTAAGTAGCAAAATCATGTATAGACCCCAGTCCAAGGGTCAGAGCAGTGTCTTCAGAGACCGACACTGTGTTACTGGAATGAGCTGCTGTCCCAGGACTCAGCCCACCGTCTGAGGTCTGTTCTTATCAGTTCTGATTGCTAAAGGAAAAATAGAAAGCAGGAAGCCAGGTAGAACATTACAATTTCTTGTTCAGTGGGTGACAGTTCCATGGTCAGAGAGGTTCGTAGCAGCATTTGGAAGGGTGCTTACAGATTAACTAGTATAGACTTGTTTTGGTTTTTATTTTTGTTTATTTTTTATTTTTATTTTATTTTTTTATTTTTGTTTTTCATTGTAATTGGTCTCCTTTGTAATCCTATGTATTTTATTTGATGTATTTAAAAATATTCTAAAAAAGCTCCATAGGCTCCAGCAGACTGTCCAAAGGGGACCATGGTCCAAAAACTGGTTAAAATCCTCTGACCTTATCTAACCCTTTGATTGTACAAATAACAAAATTGGGTTCCTGAGGGATGAAGCAATTTACCCAAGGTCATACAGAAGCTGAGCTAGGATTTGAACACAGGACCTTTGGCTGTAAATGCAGAGGTCTTTCTATTGTGCCACACTGATCATCTTCTCACCAGATTTCAGGATATCCTCAATTTAGGCACCTGTAGCCCTCTATCAATTAAATACAGTTCTTCTCAAGAACACTCTTATAAATGTTCAAGGTGCATATAGTATAATCCCATTGACATGTATATTATAAATAATCCCATATAATTATCATGTGATTGATTAATTATATTAATATAGGAATAATCCCTTCTAAATTCACAGATGCACCTTTTTCTTTCCCCAAAAAATCAAGATGTACCCATCGTTGAATGGATATTTATAGCTTTCTATAGCCACATGGAGCCCATAGTAAGATAGCGACAGTAATTTGTAGCCACAGGATGCAAAGAGAGACTTTTAAAAATCATACAGTCACAGAATGGGAAGAGACCTCTGTGAACATCTAATCCTTCCCAATTTCCTCTGTGATGTGCCTGACAACTAGTCATCTGGTTTTTGCTTGAAGACTACTGGTAAGGAGGAATCCAGTATCTCCCAAGGTATCCCATTTCATTGGCACATGGCCCCAGTTGTTAGAAAGATGTTCCTGAAACCAAGCTTAAGTTTGTCTTTCTGAAACTTCTAGTCATTGCTCCTAATTCTGTCTCTGGAATAAAATAATACAAGTCTAATCCATCTTTCATGAGGACAGCCCTTCAAATGCTTTAAGACAGCTGTGGTTTCCTCCCCAACTCCTTCAAGCCTTCTCCAGGTCAATGGGTCAAACTCAAATAGAAACCAAAGGACGCTAATCTGAACATAAGGATCCCTGCAGACTACATGGTGACTTAGTTTGAAAATGTGGCATTATCTATGTTTTGTTATATCTTTGTTTATTTTGTTAAATAGCCTCTAGTTACATTATAATCTGATTCAGGGTTGCTGGCCACATGGGCCTGCCACCTTCCACCTCCTCCAGGCTAAACAACCCTCTTTCCTTCATGCCATCTTATGGCATGAACTCAAGACCATACACTACCACGGTAATAGTACAGTGCCTGGCACATAGTAGGTGATTGGTAAGTGTCACATGACTGACTAAAATATTAGAGAATGAAAATCAATGAAAATTAACATTACATATAAAGAGTCCATTAGCAAGACAAGTGCCAACAAATAAAAGTTTGGACTTTGGTTATTATGTACTTCAGTTTAGATACGTGAAATGGCATCCTGTCGGTGACTTTTAAAAAATAAAAAAAATCAGTGGAAAATTATTTGATATGTGGAATTTTCAAATAATGAGTAACATTTTTGTGGGTTTTAATATTTGCAAAGTGTTTTGCATATATTATCTCATTTGATTCTCACAATAATCCTGTGAGGCAGGTGCTCTTATTATCCTAAAGTCATAGAATGGGGATGATGATAATGTTTGTTCTACATACCACACAGGGTCATTGTGAAGACTGAAAGAGATAATACATGTAAAAGTGCATTGTAAATTGTCAACTGCTATTAAATTGTAAGTTGTTACTGTTATTTTCATGTGAGAATCATTTAATTGTGTAATTAAAATAGCTTTGCTAAATTCAACCATAACTATTGGGTTTTTCCACAAGACCTCTGGTTCATCTGTAGGTTAGTAAGCTGTAAATACCAAGCATCCAATTTACTCAGAATGCTGAATTCAATGCTAAAAAGGTGTTAGATATGTTTAGGAAAGAGCCATTGGAATTGAAGAGATGTCCTCCGCTAAGAGAACAGCCTCATTCGCGATTTTGGAAGAGTCCCAACTGGCAGTACATAGAGATCTTGAAATAGGAACTGAAGGCACTGCTTTTTTCTTTTTTAACTTCAGGGGTCTCACCCAGGAGTTTTAAAATTCTCTTTAGCCTACAGGGCAAAAACACAGCCAAGCTAAAAAAGGCTCACATGGTCTTTTGTTCACCTGCCTAAAGAGGGCGGTATTACTTTAAGGAAGGCTCATTCCTCACACAAAAAAAAACTCCAAAACAAACCTGAATTGGATTTTCCCAAGTTGACCATCTAGAAATGAGGGCCTTATGGATAGAAAATGATGAAAAGAAGGATTTTAGAACTGTGAGGAGCTTAGAGGGTATTGCTGCTATTTAGTCATTTCCAACTCTTTGTGACCCCATTTGGAGGTTTTGTGGCAAAAAACTGGAGTGGTTTGCTATTTCCTTCTCCAGCTTGTTTTACAGATGAGGAAACTGAGGCAAACAGGGTCACACAGCTAGTAAGTGTCTGAGGCTAGATTTGAACTCATCAAGATTCCAAGTCCAGTACTATATCCACTGTGCCACTTAGCTGCCCTCAGAGGGTGGTTGTAGTCTAATCTGCCCTTCATTGTTCACCACCTTCCTGAAATCAGAACCCCCTACCTCCTTCTATTCTATTTGGTAAAGTAGTAGGGATGTCACCTGTTGAGGAAGAGCCTAAGGTAGGATTGAGAATTTGAGGAAAGGATAAAAGGTTAAAAAATGTGATTTAAAAAATCAATAAGAAATGAAAAAGATTGCTGAGCCGCAGAATACTAGAACCCAGGTCTCCTGACTCCCACATCAGTGTCTTTTCTCCCGTCCCACTCTGGCCCGTATTTGTAATTCTCCCTCCCACCTGCCCTCAAATTTCCCTATACCTGTCATTGGTATGGCTAGTCTTTCAAACTATAAATACTCTAGTCATAGGATCACAGATTTGGGTCAAGATTGAATCTCAGCAGTCACATAGTCTATTTTCCAGATGAGAAAAATGAAACCCAGAAAGGTTTACTTGCCCAGCATACACAGGTTGTAAGTAACTGACCCTGGATTTGAACTCAGGTCCTTTGATTTCAAATCCAGCATTTCTTTCTACTGTACCACATTCCCATCCTTTACCTCTGCCATTCCTTTGTCTTTTATAGCCAACCATGTATAAGGCATATTGATCCTTCCTTCGAAATGTCTCTTCGATTTTCTCCCCCTCATCTCCATCACCACTGCTAACACTTTAGTCCAGGACCTCATAGCTTCTTACCAGAATGACTGTAAAGACCTCCCAGTTTATCTCTAATCTGCTTCTTATGATTCCCCCTATCACGATCAGATTAATAGTCCTTTCATCATTACACTCAGTTGCTCAAGACTTTACAGTGATTGTTTTATTGACTACCTCCCTAAAAACTTCATAATGGCGTGAAGATGACCCTGAGGTCTTAATGACTGTCCTTGAAACATGAGCTCTTGCTGGTCTGACAAAGTGAGAAAAAGGCCTTAATTTGGGGATCATATATGAACTGCGTGTCTGCCATCCAAAGATCAGCCTATCCAGACTCAGTGACATTCATCATGAGAAACTGGACAATGGGTGAAATAAATATGTTGCCCATAGCAATTCAGGAAATTGTATGGTACAGATCTGGGGGTCACAAGACCTGGGTTCAGATTCTGCCTCAGATGCTTACAATTTGTGGGACCCCAGGCAAGTTATTTAATTTCTCTGGGTCTTGGTTTTCTTATCTGTTAGAAAATAAAAATAAAAAATAAAAAAAGAAAGGGGAGAGGGTTGTACTACATATCCCCTGAGGTTCCTTTCTAGATCAATAATCGCAAGCTGTAGAGAGATTATGTTCTGCACAGACAGAGGGAATACCCATATCACTGCAAACAGATCTTTGGAAGTAATGAAATCAGAAATATCAAGGCTATATCCTATGGCATTGAAGGCCTGCTCCAAGCTGACTTAGCCCTATTCAGCCTTAGCTCCTATTGCATCCCATCATATACCTTTCATTCCCATTAGGCTAACTTTTTCCTGCGAAGCACCATGGCATGATATTTAGAGGTCTAGATTTCAAGTCAGGCAGACCAGGGTTCAAATCCCACCTCAAACGCTATCGTTAAGACTGAGCAGAAATCCTTTAACCTCTGAGCCTCTGTTTGATTTTGTGCAAAATGGGGATGACAGTACCTATAATCACACCCTCACCGAATCATTTTAAGACTCAAATGAGATTATGTTTACTTTGCAAACTTTAAAAATCTGTATAAATGTTATGATACTATCTCATCTCATACTTCTTCTAAATAAATATCCCTGCAGCTTCACTCAGGCCCATCCCCATTCTTAGAATGCCCTATCCCTTGCTCTAAACCTATCTAAATCTTTATCATTTTCCAAGGTCCATTTAAGTCTTACCATGAGGCCAATCTTGACTTTTCCAGAGCACACATGACTCTTTCCCCTTCCTGACCCCACTGTGCTACTGATTATTGTCTATTCATAGCCCACAATGCAATGCTGGACATCCCCTGTCTTTCATTGTTCTCAAATCTTTTTTGATGTACATTCTGTCCTTTCAAGTAGCTCTTAAACTCTTCCAGGTCAGGGATGGAGTCTTCCTTCCCTGTTATAGGCCCCCCCAGTGACTAGCACATGCTAAACTAGTGCACACTGGAGGCACAGTTACCAGCTCTTAACTGAGTAAGTGAGCTACCCCCTTCCTTCCCCCCTGAGAAGTATTGGGGGTAATCAGCACAGCCTGGCTGTGTGATGTCAAAAAGAATGTTTCTAACAGCTTTGTTTTTCTCTCTTTTTCATTTTATCCCATTTTTAACAGGATGGTTTACGAAGGTTGTCAGGGAATGAATACATTTTTTCATCAAAACGTAAGTTGTTTTATTTTTTTTTTCAGTAGTTGGTACCTTGGCACACATGGTATTGAGAAATAGCTTGATCGAATAAAAATTCCTAAGTGACATTTTTTTTCTAATTTTTATTTCCTAGAAATTTACCAGTAGATTAGTCACTGTTCTTTTTAAATTTCAGAAATAAAGTAGTCTTTTTGGTTCCATAAAGCAAATGCTGTGTTAAGAAATATTTCAACAAACACAGATTCCTAATTTTGTTTCTTTCCTGAAATATATCCATTCGCAGAACTTCATCAGGTTCCAAGCAATTTTATTTCTCCTATCTCCCTTAATGACATCCCACCACGGATAGCACAGGCCATGGAAAATGAAGAGTACTGGGACTTTAACATTTTTGAACTGGAGGCTGCCACTCACAAAAGGTTAGTAACCCTCAAGTCTTACAATACAAAATATGGAAAGATTCGGACTTAGGAAGAAAGAGGTTGTCCACCCTCAGAAAACAGAAGACAAGTAAGTATAGTATGATGTTACGTAGATGCATATGAATATATCTGTCTAGATTATAGATATCTAAATATATGTATGTACATATATCTTTGTGTGTATATATGTACATATATGTATGTATATCTGTGTGTATGTGTATATGTGTACATAAATACATATGGATATGTATTGTGTATTTATGTGTATACATATATACATATATATCCATGCTTAATTGTAGCCTTTGGGGGTGGGGGAAAGAAAGGGGTAAAAAAGAACAAAGTAAAAAGTGCAAGCGGAGACAAAAGAAAATGTACAAGAAAGCAAAGAAAAGATGGGTAGCTTTAAATACGTGTAGTATTTATTATATGAACTTTCTTGAAATAGAAATTTATTGATGCATATTTTGAATCCTTTCTTACATTATGCTGTGCACATGACAATGCTTTTTTCTTTTCTTATTTAATATTTAAACTTATAATGTTTCTTTTTCTTATTGTATATTTAAGTTTTCGTATTTAAGTTTAAAATAAATTAATTTTTTAAAAGTTTTACACTACAGTAAGTCATCTATTATGTGCAGAACACTAGGCAAGATATGAAACTAAGATGAAATAATAATTGGCATTTAAATGGCACTTTAAATTTTGCAAAATACTCCTACCTACCTATGTTATTTCATTGGAACTCACAACAACTCCGTGAGGTAGGTTACTGTAAATATTACTCCCATTTTACAAATGGAGAAACTAAGGATTGAAAGTGATTTGCTCATGCTAATAGTTGCCAGAGATGAGATTCAAAATCATCCTTGTGACTTAATTGGCCCACAAGGCTAAGGTTTGAATCATTGGCGTGGCTGCAAAAGACACTCCTCGTGGAGTCAGGAGTCTGATACCTGCTTCTGAGCAGCAAAGAAACAAGGAAGCTGCTGGGTGGTGGAGTGCATAGAACTCTGAATTTGGAGTCAAGATGGACTGAGTTCAAATCTAGCCTCAGATATTTACTAGCTTGTCAAGTCACTTGGGCAAGTCACTTAACCTGTGTCTATCCTTAATATCACTATCAAAGAATGGGGATCTTAATGGCCCATACTCCTTGAGTTATTGTAAGGTTCAAAAGAGATAATATTTATAAGGCACTTTGCAAACTGTTAAAGCACTACATGAATGTTACTTATTATTGTCATTGTTATAATGGAATTGGCACTGCATGACTGCTGAACATCCATTCCCTGCTTTGGCTAAGTGAACTTCATTTTGTTAACTAGTAGATGTCTATGAGTTTCTCATTTCATTCTGATCGTGAAACTAAGTCACTGGCCTGGACTGCTTTAAGTCTGGCCTAGGGTAGCCTAGATTTCCTGGGGTAGAAGCTGCTCCTACTGCAGGGGCCATGGCATGGGAGGGTGACGGTAACAAAGTCACTGGTCGCTGTAGCCCCATGTTCCCAGTTCTGTGCCCTCCTGACCAACAGTGGTTCTTGGAAGGTGTCAGAGGGCAAGTGAAGAGGCTTGTTGATGTCTTGTATTATATTTTGTAATGTGACCCTTTTCAAGATGAGTCTAGTAGGTCTTAAGGTTACGAATTCAGCATTATTAAGACAAAGGGGTCACAGTATAGGCCAGTACCTCAAATCAAATTTTCAAGCCAACAAAAGGTCAGAAGGAGACATTTATGTGACATAAAAAAATGTAGGAGGTCCCCAGGAAAGTTCTGTAACACCAGGGTGGGCACAAGCCTGGAGCAGGTCAGGAACACCAGCGTAGGGCCTTGGAGGCAGCCAGGACTTGCAGCACTTGCATCAGGAGCTGTGCGGGGGGGGGGGGGGGGGAGTAAGACTATTGGTCAGAAGGAGATTACAAAGAATCCTTTGCTAGCACTGGGTACAGCTGGAGCTGACTGGCAACTCTATTGTTCATAAGTAGTTCTGGGTCACAGTTACAGGACAAAGAGGAGCACTTGTGATTGCTCATAAGGGCACAAAGGCCCTGGTCACAGTTCCAAGGTCAAGAGGAGCCTAGCATTTATAGATGCAGGAAAGAAGGGGACCTGTTCACAGTTCCAGGGACAAGAGGAACCCTAGTAGTTCTGGCTGAAGGGGACCAGGGATCCTTCCTGGGTAAAAACCAGAATGCTGATGAAGAGAGCAGTGACCACACCTCTTCCAGAATAACACCTTGGAAGCACCAAAAGTTTTTGTGGGACCCTAGAACTGTCTCTGAAAACAACAGCACAAAAAAAGTCTGAGGCTTGGCACCCTTCCCACCCCAAGGTGAGCAGAGCCCAACTTAAACATAAAGTTCAAAGTGAAGAAATAGACTGGGAAAATGAGCAAACAACAACATCCACAACAAAAGAAGTTATTCATAAAAAGCTACTATGTGATAGGGAAGACCAAGATATAAATTTAGAAAAAAGATAACAATGTGAAAACAGCTACAAGCAAAACCTCAAAGAAAAAATACCAATTGGACACATGACCAGCAAGAATTCCTGGAAGAGTTAAAGAAAGTGATAAGAGTGGTAGATGAAAAATTGGGAAAATAAATAGAAGTGTTGCAAGAAAATTATGAAAAGAGAATTAATAGCTTGGTAAAAGAGGCACAAAAAGTATGGAAGAAAATAGTACTTTAAGAAACAAAATTGGCCTAATCATAAAAGAAGCACAAAAATTCACTGAAGAACTTCTAAAAAGCAGAATTGGCTAAATGGATAGAGGTACAAAAGCTCACTGAAGAAAATAATTCCTTCAAAATTATAATTGGGCAAGTAGAAGCTAATGATTCCACAAGACTTCAAGAAACAAGAAAAATAAGGTCAAAAAATGGAAGAAAATGTGAACTATCTCAATGGAAAAACAAATTATTTGGAAGATAGAAGAGAAATAATTCAAGAATTATTGGACTACCTGAAAAACCTTGATCTAAGAAAGAGCCTAGATATTATATTTCAAGACCCAATATCTTATATCCAGAGGATAAAATGGAAATTGGAAGAATCCACCAGTCACCTCCTGAAAGAGATCCCAAAATGAAAACTCCCAGGAATATTATAGTCAAATTCCAGAGCTCTCAGTTCAAGAAAAAAGTATTGCAAGCAGCCAGAAAGAAACTATTCAGGTACTGTGGAGTCATAATCAGGATCACACATGATTTAACATCTTCCATATTAAAGGAGGGAGAGCTTATAATATATTCTGGAAGGTCAGTGATCTAGAACTACAACAAAACTACCCAGCAAAACTGGATATAATCCTTCCAGGGCAAAAAGTATATTTAATGAAATAGAGAAGTTCCCAGTATTGCTGATGAAAATATCAGTGATGAATAGAAAATTTGACATTCAAGCAAAAGACTGAAGAATAGCATATAAAGGCAGACATGAAAGAGTAATTATACGGGACTCAAGGAATTAAACTTTTTACATTCCCATATGGGAAGATGATACATTTAACTCTTAAGAACTTTATAATTATTAGAGCAGATAGAAGGAAGTACATAGAGAGCATGGTTGTGAGTTAATTATGTTAGGATGATTTTTTTTTAAGTAGTAGTAAGAAAGGGATATACTGGAAGAAGAGGGAAGGGAGAGGTAGAATGGGGAGGCATGCAAGGAAGAGCTTTTACAGTGGAAGAGAAAATGAGGGGTCAGGTAATGCCCAAACCTTGATCTCATCAGAATTGTTTCAAAAAGAGAAGAATACAGACACACACACACACACACACACACACACACACACACTCAGTTGGATATAGAAATCTGTCTTACCTAATAGGAGGGAAGAGGACAAGAGATATGGGGTGTGTGTATATGTGTGTGTTGAAAGAGAGAGTAGATTAAGGGAGGCATTTGTTAGAAGCAAAACAAACTTTTGAGGAGGGACAGGATAAAAAGAGTGAGAAGGATAAACGAAAGAAAATCTGTGTGTGTTCATCCTTCATTGCCAAGGACCATGCCATCAGAGAAATGATGACATGACTTGCACTTGACTTTGTTTTGAGTGAAGGAGGGCTGTGCAGGTCACCAGCCTCACTTCTCCTCCAGAGCCATCTGAATCCAGTGACCAGATATTCATCAGGATAACTGGAGATGACCCAGGATGAGGCAGTTGGGGTTAGGTGACTTGCCCAAGGTCACACAGCTAGTGAGTGTCAAGTATCTAAGGTGAGATTTGAACTCAGATCCTTCTGACTCCTGCACTGGTGCTCTCTCCACTGCGCCACCTAGCTGCCCCAAACAAACAAACAAAAGAAAATAGAATGAGGGGAAATGCACAATTATCATAACTATGAATATAGATGGGATGGGCTCAGCCATAAAACTGAAGTAGATAGCAGAACGAATTAGAAACCAGAATCTCCCATTATGTTGTGTATAAGAAACACACTTGAAAGGAACATACAGAGTTAAAATAAAGAGCTAGAACAGAATATACTATGCTTCAGCTGAAGTAAAAAAAAAAAAAGACAGGGATTTCAATCATGATCTCAGACAAAGCAAAAGCAAAACCAAATCTAATTAAAAGAGATAATCAAGGAAATTACATTTTGCTAAAAGTTACCATACACAATGAAGTGATATCAAAAAAATTTGGAGCAAGTTTCTATGATAAAGATCTCATTTCTCATAGTGCATTCAAATGCATAAAACTAAGAGCCATTCCCCAGTTGATAAATGGTCAAGGAATACAAAGTTTTCAGAAGAAATAAGTTATCTATAGTTATATGAAAAATGCTCTAAATCACTATTGTTTAAAGAAAGGCAAATTAAAACAGCTCTGAAGTACCTCATACCTATCAGAAATGACACATGCTGGAGGGGAGGAAGAAAAATAAGTACATTAATGAATTTTGGATGGAGTGGAGAACTGGTCCATCCATTTTGGAGAACGATCTGGAACTATGCTTAAAAGGCTATTAAACTTTGTGTACCCTTTAATCTGACAACACTGCTACTAGGTTTGTACCCCAAATAGATCAAAGGGAAAGGACTATATATGTAAATATATTTAGAGTAGTCTTTTTGTGGTGGCAAAGAATTTGAACTTGAAAAATATTCATCAATTGGTTAATGGCTGAACAAGTTGTAGCATATGATTATGATGGAGTACTATTGTGCTATAAGAAATAATGAGGGAGGTGGTTTCAGGAAAACATGCCATATGAATTGATGCAAGATAAATTGAGAAGAATCAGGATATCATTGCACACAGTAACAGCAATGTTGTATGATTGATCAGTTATCAAAGACTTGGATACTCTGATCAACACAATGATGTAAGATAATTTCAAAGGACTCATGATGAAAAAATGCTATTCCCCTCCAGAGAAAGGAATGATGAGTTAAGTGCAAATTGAAGTGTAAGTTTTCTCTTTCTTTCTTTGCTTTATTTGTCAATATGGCGAATATGAAAATGTTTTACATGATTTCATGTGTATAATTGATATATTTCTTGTCTTCTCAGTGGGTGGGGGAGGAATGGGAGGGACAGAGAGAATCTGAAACTCAAAATTTTAAAAAGAAAAGAATGATAAAAAATAAATAATTTTTTAAAAGATTAGGATCAGGAAAGGATTTTTTAAATCAATCAACAAGTATTTTTAAATGCCTGCTAAGTGCTAGGTACTAGGAATATAAGAACAAGAATGTAACAATCCCTGCTTACACTCTAATTCTCTGCACACAGTAGGTGTTTGGCAAATGGTTGTTGAAATGCATTGAGCTGGTGTGCAGACAAACTTGATGCTCACTTTTTTTTCTAATTGCCAGAAACAATGTCAAAAACCAAACTTGAATGCTCTTTGTGAACCAGGGCCCTCTGTCTGAATTGTAGGGCTGAGTGTGACACTCCTGGCTTGAAACACTTAAGAGCCTCTGTATTGATCACAGACTTCTTTTGTCCTCCAGGCTGGCTCCATGTCTCAGTGTTGTCAATGTTTTTCTCTGTAGGCCGTTGGTTTATCTTGGTCTCAAGATTTTTGCCCGCTTTGGAATCTGTGAATTCCTAAACTGCTCTGAGTCAACTCTACGGTCTTGGTTGCAAATCATTGAAGCCAACTACCATTCATCTAACTCCTACCACAATTCTACACACTCTGCAGATGTACTTCATGCCACTGCCTACTTCCTATCTAAGGAAAGAGTCAAGGTAAGCAGCCTGTTGGAACATACACATTTATCAATATGTGACCAATACTCAACAGGTCACACAGCTGATCAAAGGGAGCATGTTGGGGGGGGGGGGAGGAGAAGATGGCCATTAGGACACCTGGGTTCAAGTCCCGGTTCTGCCCAGAGGCAATGTCATTGTTTAAATGGAAAGAGCTTTATCCGTTTAAATGGATAAAGTGCTGAACCTTGAGTTAAGGAGACCTGGAGGTTCAGATCCCCCTTCTTGATAGTTACTAGCTCTATGATGTGAGCCTCTGGTAATTCTCAATCAATTCTCAATCAATCAGTCAGCATTTATTATGAGGCACCTAAGTGGAACAGTGAATGAAAGACCTGAGTTCAAATGTGGCTTCAAATACTTGCTAGCCGTGTAACAATGGTCAAGTCACTCCACCTCTGTTTGCCTCGTTTTCTTCAACTATGAAGTGGAGATGATAATAGCATTTCCCCCCCAGGATTGTTGTGAGGATCAAATGAGATGCTATGTATAAAAAGCACTTAGAGTGTCTGACAAATAGTAGGCACCATATAAATGCTTCTTCCCTTCCCCTTCTTCTTCTACTATGTACCTCACACTATGCTAGGTCATGGAGATGCAAATGCACAAGAGAGGACAAACCCTGCTCTCAAAGAGCTTGTATTTTATGTATGACTCAAAAAGACATACCTAGAAAGTGACAGACTGGTTGATTTCCCACACCTAGGAAATCCTAGCTCTATGAAATAAGAAGGTTGAAATAGTAGGCTTCCAAATGCCACTCCCAGCTCTGACATTCTGTGAAATAGTAAAACTGGTCAGAATCGTTGTATTTATTCCCAGACTGTCTAGGTGCTTTCTATTCTTTAACAAAGTTGTGTATTTTACATCTATATTTAAGAATTCCTATCACTAACATTTGCTTTCATTTCTCCTTTATTTTCAGTGCAGCTCTCCTCTCTTCCCTTCCCCAGAGAGCCATCCTTTGTAGCAATAGTTAAAAAGAAAGAGGGGGGTGGGTGGAGAAGCAGGTTAGCAAAACTTATGAGCACAACATCACTGAGTCTGACAGTTCACACCTGGTTGATTCAGTCTGTTTTTCTTTTCTTTTTTTCCCCCTCTTGATCCCTTGTGTTTTTAATTAAGAAGTAAGCTTTAATATTACAAAATTAGTTCTTTTGCAACTTGCTTTCAACATGCAGGAGCTGCAGCTGAGGAGAAAAGCTAAAAGCATCCAGAGGTGGGTGGACAGAAGCCAGAAAGCTGGGGAGGAGGAGGGAGAGTGAGGTTCTTTCTTGTGTCAGCTCACCCCTTCTGGCGGCTATAAGTAATACTCTTCAGACTTTACCCAAAATGTCCCTGAGCATTTAAACAGCCAGCCATATTAACTTTGAAGGCCCAGCCTGCTGAAGGGAAAAAGCCATGGCTTTTAGTCTTCATTCAGGCATTTAAAAGAAAAATAAGCCTCAGTGCCATTGCTGTCAGAATCAAACTTCTTCCCCAACCTCTACTCCATGTGAGTTTTTTTATTTCTTTCTGTCTGAAGAAATGGATCCTGGCAACAATAGTTTTTTATTTCTTTGTCATACCCAAATGACTTAATATATTCAGATCATAGGTTCACAGGATACCTTTGAGATCATCTAGTTCTTCTCTCCTCCATTATATAGATTTTTTTAAGCTGAGAAATTTAAAAAAAATTAAGCAATAAGAAAAGTATCATACTTATTTGCATAATTTCTCCTCCACTATCTCACAAATTTTTATTCTAAAAGCAGAGAGAGGGGAGGAATTCTGTGAACATCTGGATTTTGATATACTGCCACCATCCCGCTTGGCATCATGAGATCCGACCTTGAGATTCTTACCCACATTTATTAAAGAACTTCTCCTGTTCCAAAGCAAATAGCAGTTAGATTAATTGGAATCCCAATCTTACCTCATTAACCCTTTTCTGCCATGACTCAGAGAAACACAGAAAGACCGCTTTCAGTGGGGCATCAACTACATACCTGTTAAAAGAGATAGCAAGAAGGAGAAGAAAATGGTTTTCAGGTGAATTCGGGAAGGTGTTGACATTTAGTGTTTTCTTTCCTTCCCATTTTCTGCTTTAGAGTTTCTAGTATCTTCCATTTGAAGATACCTCTATTGGGAGCAGGGGGAGGGGAGGAAGTTGGTTTGGAGAATTATTTGGGGAAAACATGTTTTTAAATTTTCTTCTCAAAACAGGAATAAGAAAATACATAGATAAATATTGTGGTTTCACTCCATTTGCCTTCTTAGTATAGAAGTAAAGAACATGGTTCATTAAGAATTTTTCTAACATTTCTATTTTTAGCATAGGAAAAAATAGGAATAGAAAACGTTAAGATGTAAAATATTGCCTACTGTGACCATTCCATCTGAGGCATGAGTTGTACCTCCCCAACCCTGTCCTAAGCTAGACCTTGAACTGACTTGAAATAATCAAGTCCTATGAGTGGGCCAGCACACCATGGGAACTTTCATTCTCCTCTGAGTTCCTTGTCAGAAAAAGACCAAGATAATAATTGTGCTGAGACACAGAAGAAATTTAATTTCCTATCCAAGGCTCATTTTCTTATCTCTGATACTAAGTATTTCTTAGTATAATATACTTAATACAAATATTTCTTAGTATCAGAGATACTAAGAAGTGATACTTTGCTTTCTTTTTATACTGTGTCCATTGACCTGGTCTAAATTTCTCTGATTCTTAAAGTAAAAGACCTTCATTTGGAAACTGCAGATATTGGTGGATGAACATTCCACGTATTTGATGGGCTGGGAGGAGGGACACCTTGAACTTAAACTTTTTATTCAACAAAGTTTGTCATATTAGAGGAACAACATGACATAGTGGACTTGGAGTCAAGAAAATCTGCATTCAGATTCTGCTTTGAACACTTACTCATGTGTGGCCAGGGCAGGTCACTTAACTTCCCTCACTGTCAGTTTTCCCATCTACAAAATGGCTATGATACCATCTATCATATCTATTTCACAGGGCTCAAATGAGAATTTAATTTTCAAATCTCATATCTTCATCTTAGAATCATGACATTTTAGAACTGACCTGCACCTTAGAAATTATTTAGTCCATCCCTCTCCCAACTGCTGCTTTATAGTTGAGGGAACTCATCTGTATATCAGCTTTCCAAACAATACAAACTAGTAAGTTCTAGTGCCAGGATTAAACTAGAATCGCTATCTCCTGATTCCCTAGGTCCATCATTCTTTCCACCCAATTTTAAATTATTCAAAATTATGGATCAGTGTTTAATGTCCCAGAGAAATATAATACCTAAAAGCTGCTCAGGTCTAAAGCCAACTAAATACCATACCTTGGATCAAGCTGTGAAGGAGAACAGAAGGGCCTGATTTTTCCAGTTTGGAAAGAACATTAGAGCAAATTGTGCTATCAGTGAGATGTGAGCACACATGATAGGAAAGATAGGAAGGATTGCAATAGTAATACAGATTTTTTCAGTTTTCCTTCCTGATCTTTGCCCCCAGATGAAACCTCAAACTAATACAGCATATCCAGAGACTAATAGTATAACCTGGTTCACACCACCCTCCTTCTCTGTCCAAAACTGAAAACATTTTGGATTGAGCCCCAAGATTTTACAAGAACGACTGTTAGCCTAGACATTACTCTGTACGAAAAAAATGCTGGATTGGATGCTTTACTCACAAGGAAGGGTCACTTTAGCTTAATGTAGCTGGCTTGAAAGTTCAGAAATGATCTTTTATAAATGGATAAGAAATGGTGGCCTTATCCCCAACTGCCTTCTATGAATTTATGGTCTGATGTTCTTATGGAAAATGAACCAAGAAAGGGGAAAAAATTATATTTCTTGGATGGTCTATTGATCCATCAATAGCTAATAGTGCTAAAAAAAAAAACTCTAAAGAACTTACCGTTTATTTATAATAAACTCTTTACGACCTCAGGGAAAGAGCTGCCTCCATCAACTGAAGTTTCACTACACCATTTAATTATGAATGAAATGAATGAAAGATTTCTTAGTGTGTACCAACTGACTGTTCGCTGATGGAATGTCAGCTGGAATCTAGAGTGCTGAAAGAAGGCATAGATGCAAACCTGATCACTCCACATTTTTCCTACTTCTTGTCCAGTTTTCTGTGAAAGTTTAGACTTTGCTGTGTGGGAGTCAAGTTGGCAGATTCAGATTCATGTTTGTCACCTACTCTGTTATTGCCCAGTGTTGTTGCAGACACGTTTTCACAATTGGGGGTCAAAACCTTGGATTTTGTCACTTTTATGAGAGACCCCCAATTACATCCATCCTAAAAACATTAGTAATATTCTGTTACGTTTCTGATCTATTAGACAAATAGTCTAAACAATTTGTATAGCCATTCACCAATTGATTGACATTTGCTTCACCTCTAGTTCTTAGATACCACAAAAACTGGAGTAGTGAACTACATCTAGAGTTTTTTCTTCTGGCAGTCATACCCATTCCTAAGTCATCCAAAGCTTCCAGTATGATTTTTTTTATTATTTAAAAATTATTAATTTTTTTGTTTTTATATCAGCTTCATTTTCAAATACTTTCTCCTCCCCCTCTCCCACTATCCAGCAAGATTTCCTTTATAATAAAAAATAAAACAAAAATGGGGGGGTGGAGAAGGCATTTCATCAAAACTAACCAACACATTGATCAAATTTCACAGTAAGTACAATGTCACATATGTGTAATCTCCTAATCTCTGTATTTTTCTCATCTCTTTTCTGGAACTAGTCCTGGTCATTCTGATAATACAACATTTAGTTTCAGTTTTTATTCTTTCTGTTTACATTGTTTTAGTCATGTTGTAGATTGTCTTTCTGGTTCTACTAATTTTATTTCATATTGTTTCATATGTGTCTTCCCATGCTTTTCAGTATTTGTCATGATCATCATTTCTTTTTTTAAATTTTTAAAAATTTATTTAGTACTTTATTTTTCCCTAGTTACATGTAAAAACAATTTTTAACATTCATTTGTAAAACTTTGAGTTCCAAATTCTCTCCCTTCTTCCTTTCCCACCCCTCCTTATTGAGAAGCAAGCAATTCAATATAGGTTATACATATGTAGTCATGCAAAGCATTTCCGTAATAATCATTTTGTGAAAAAAACATAAACAAAAAAAGTCTACTTCAATCTGCATTCTGCATTCAGACATCATCAATTCTTTGTCTGGATGGACAGCATTTTTTATAAGTCCTTCAGAGCTGTCTTGGGCCATTGTATTGCTGAGAGCAGCTAAGTCATTCACAGCTGATCATCTTACACTATTGTACATTTCACTTTACATCAGTTCATATAAATCTTTCCAGGTTTCTCTGAGAGCATCCTGCTCATCATTTTCTATAGTACAATAGCATTCCATCATAATCATTTGCTCAGTCATTCTCCAATTGATGAGCATCCCCTCAATTTCTAACTTTTTGCCCCCAGAAAAGAGCAGGTATAAATATTTTTGTACATGTAGATCCTTTTCCTTTTTGTTTTTATCTCTTTTGGGATATTGCTAGCTTAAAGGGTATGCCTGGTTTTGTAATCCTTTGGGTATAGTTCCAAACTGCTGTACAGAATGGTTGAATCAGTTTACAACTCTGCCACATCCCCTCCAACATTTGTCATTTAACCTTTGCTATTAGCCAATTACCTATCAGCCAATCTATTAGGTATGAGGTAGTACCTCAGAATTATTTTAATTTGTATTTCTCTAATCAATAAAGTTAGGGTATTTTTTCATAGGGCTACAGATAGTTTTGACTATTTGATCTGAAAATTGATCATATCTTTTGATCATTTATCAGTTGGAAAATGGCATGATCATCATTTCTTACAGGTCAATAATATTCCACCTCATCTATGTGCCACAATTCATTTAGCCACCCTGCAGCTGATTGGCATATATGTGCTTTATTTCTACTGCCCCCCACACACACAAACATGTTGATGTGTGACTATCTAGATCTCCTTGAAGTATATACCTCACACTGGGGTGTTTGGCCAAAGGGCGCAGATACTTTAGTCATGAGCTAACTTGAATTTTTTTAATCTCCTTATTCCCCCAGCAAACTTTAGACCCAATTGATGAAGTTGCTGCCCTCATTGCTGCCACCGTCCATGATGTGGATCACCCTGGAAGAACAAACTCATTCCTGTGCAATGCAGGGAGTGAGCTGGCAATTTTATATAATGATACTGCAGTACTGGAGAGTCACCATGCAGCTCTAGCTTTCCAGCTCACTATTCGAGATGAAAAATGCAATATATTTAAAAACATGGAGAGGTAAAGCCAAAGTGTTGATCCATTCCGTGTCTTTTGGTTTCTGTCTTTTTCACTGTTTATTGTATTTAATCACTGGCGATATTGCCATTGTAACCATGGTCAACAACTTTTTCTACTCATTCATGGAATTTGTAGTGGTTCCTTGAGGCTTTTCTATGCCTAGGAGTGATGTGCATAGTCTGGCTTTCTGATGGGAATCAGAAAAGGTTATAGGAAGAGGAAGCTCACCTTGACTCCCTAGCAACCCTAAAGTCTTTTCCTGTATGAGGGGATTTCAATATTAGGTCTACATTCTCAAATAAAATAAGTCCCTGGGGATCTGGGACTTGCTGGAGGGGGAAATTTTCTTGACTGACTAAATGCTTGGGTATGCATCTCTTCTATGTTCCTTTCTGTGTAGAATAAACCTGATCTATTTGTGTTGTTAGTGTGATACTTGAAAGAGAAGTGAATATCCTTAGGGAAAAAATAGAAATTAATCAGATTTGGGGCAACTAGGTGGTGCAGTGGATGGAACACTGGCCCTGGAGTCAGAAGATCTGAATTCAAATCTTACCTCAGACATTTACTAGCTGTGTAACCCTAGGTAAGTCACTTAACCCCAATGGAAGGAAGGAAGGAAGGAAGGAAGGAAGGAAGGAAGGAAGGAAGGAAGGAAGGAAGGAAGGAAGGAAGGAAGGAAGGAAGGAAGGAAGGAAGGAAAGAAGGAAGGAAGGAAGGAAGGAAGGAAGGAAGGAAGGAAGGAAGGAAGGAAGGAAGGAAGGAAGGAGGGAGGGAGGGAGGGAAGGGAGGGAGAAGTCTTCTAAATTGAACCTAGAGTTGTCATTCTGAGCCATAGATTATGTATAAATTTCAAGAAAACTGTCTATAAAGATATCATCTTATACCATCAGAGTATGATTGACAGGATAGCATTTACCTGTCACTGAATATCTTCTACAAAATGCTAAGCATTTCTCAGTTTTATGGATAAAATTTTACGTGGAGCAAAGAAAAAGTAAGAGGCACAGGGGATGAAGCCAGCCTTGGAATCAGGAAGACAGTGGCTCTAAGTCCTGCCAGTGACATATATTGATTGGACGGCCATGGGCAAGTCTTTTAGCCTTTCATTGCTGTAGGCAACTCTCTAAGCCTGTAAATTGGAGAATAATTGCCAATCTGCATTCATAGAGGAAGTTTTCTAACTAGAAATTACTGTAATGAAATCACAGACATGGATGAATGAAAAATAAATTTTAAGGCCAGAATAAATCAAGATTTCTACCCTCAGGAACTAGGCAGGGAAGAGAGTAGCCAGTCTCCTGAACCAATGTGGAATAGAAAAGAAAGAAAATATTACTCTATTGTAGAGAGCAAAAGGGTCAGCTAGGTGGCTCAGAAGTTAGAATTCTGGGTCTGGCGTCAGAAGGCCTGAGTTCAAATCTGACCTCAGACACTTAATAGCTGTGTTACACCTTGAGTATGTCACTTAACCTCTTTTTTTCTTAGTCCACTGGACAATGAAATGGCAAATTATCCTTGCCAAGAAAACCCCACAGGCAGTATTGGCATGTTGTGGTCCACATGGTCATGAAGAGTTGGACATGGCTGAATAGCAACAACAATTTCAGAGAGCCCAAGAACTTCCCTTGGAGCAGTAAAATGGAGGACAGAAATCCCTGTCAGTCTCCAGAGAAATATCAATCCCACCTACTTCTAAAACTGAAACAAATGATTTCAATTTCAATAAAATAAGTGATGTCATTGCCATGAGGGAGTCATGGTATCCAGCATTAGGAAAATGTTAGTCTTAACATGATCTCCCTTAGGGTGACATTTGGGATATTTTGTTCAGTTCTGGGTGCCCCCATTTAGAAGGGATATTGATAAGCTGAAGAACACCTATAGAATGGTGATGAGGATCCATTGAGGGAACTGGAAGTATTTCAATGGGAAGAAAGAAGTTTTAGTGGGAAAATGGTAACATCTTCAAGTATTTGAAAGTATCCGTCATAGAAGAGGGATTATTAGACTTGTTCAGTGTGGTTCTTAAGGACGAAACTAGAAACAGTGGAAGAAGTAGGAGAGACGAACGTAGGGTAACTAAAAGGAAAAACTTCCCCATAACTTGGACAATCCCATGGTAGGGTGGAGTGCTTCCCAATCCCATGCTAGTGGTGGAGGGCTTCCCTAGGTTTGGAGGCCTTTCATCAAAGATTGGATGTTTATATTTTGGATATGTTGTAGAAGGAATTCTTGGTGAGATAATTAGACTAGATGATTTCTTGAGGTTCTGTCATTCTTTTAGTATTCCCTGCTACCAGGGACTTTTGGACTTTATGGCCAACTCCCTCAGGCATTTTAACGTGTCAAGGTGCTTCCACCTTTCTTCTATTCTTGACAATTCCTGACTCCAGCCAGCCTCTGTCAAACCTGCTGCATTTTTTCTAATCTTCCTCTTCCTTACACAACAGTTTTACGGATGCCTTTTGTTTTTATATCACTGTCAGTTATGGATATATTCTCCACTCCCAGCCACCAGCATCATAACAAAGAAATTGAACCCTTCCTCTTTAACAAAAGAAAAAAAAATAAGTAAAAATGACAGATAGAGTGACCTTACCTGACAATGTAGTTAAGAATCTGCCCCAGGAGCCCTTGTCCTCTCTCATGAGAAGAGAGCTCTATTTCATTATCTTTTCTCTGAGAACTGAGTTTGGCTTCCTTCAAGTGACCTTCTTATTTACCTTGTAGTAACCATTTTGTATATTTTTCTTCTAATTCTACTGGTTTTACACTGTATCAGTTCATGGAAAGCAGAATGGTGTGAGGATATGCCTCGAATATGAACTGTCTGTATGACCTTGGGCAAGTCACTTTAAACTTTCAATACCCCAGGCAACTCTCTAGGACTATAAAGTGAAAATCATCACATGTACGGTTGTCATCATATTGCTTGCCTTCTCAATGGGTTGGGGAGGCAGTGGAGTGAGGAAGAGAATTTGGAACTCATTTTTTTAAAGGAATGTTAAAAAGAAATAAAAATAATCATTTTTAAAAATAAGAGCAGATACTGATTTACATTGGTAGAAAGTTTCCTCATTGGGAGTTCCCTATGCGATGAAATCATATGTTCATCCCTCCCTCAAATTATCAATTCAAATAAATTTTCCTATGTTTTATTGTATTCCTTACATTTTCTGTTTTTACTGTACAATAATATTCCATTAGGGTAGCTAATATGCCAGGCCTGGAGTCAAGAAGACTCTGCTTCACGAGTTCAAATCTGGCCTCAGACACTTACTAGCTGTGTGATCCTGGGCAAATCACTTAATCCTGTTTGCCTCAGTTTCGTCATCTATAAAATGAGCTAGAGAAGGAAAAGGCAAACCTCTCCAGTATCTCTGCCAAGAAAATCCCAAATGGCGTCACAAAGAGTTCAACATGACTGAAAAACAACTGATTAATAACAATATTCCATTACATCCATGTGCATTAATTCCCCAATCAATAAACACCCACTTTAGTTTTTTTTTTAGTTCTTCACGCCACAAGAAGTGCCGCTATGAAATATTTCTACATATTCTAGACTTCTGTTTCAATTATTTATCTTCAAGGTCAAGAAGGATCCAAACAGTTTAGTCACTCTTCTTGTATAAACTCAAATTGTTATCCAGTGTGGCTTGTCTCTCCCCTTCTACTCTTGCTCTCTGATATTTAAATTGTTGGCACCGTGGATGTACACAACACAGATTATATTCTTGCTTTCAAAGGCATCTGCCTTCTCCCTGTCGGTGACTAGTGATGGAATTTCATTTGTCTTTTTAAACAGGAACGAATATCGGACACTGCGCCAAGCCATCATTGACATGGTCTTAGCAACAGAAATGACCAAGCACTTTGAGCACGTCAACAAATTTGTGAACAGTATCAACAAACCCTTGGCAACGCTAGAAGAAAACGGGGTAAGTGCAGCCTGCTTCAGAGATTGCCCCGTGGAATGGGCAGGGCCAGTCAGGTCACCCTGGGAGATTGTCATGGGCACGCGTACCAGTGTCACTGTGATACCTTCACTAGGAAGACGTGGAAAACTAGATAACCAGAGAGGTTTAATTCAACAAACATTCACTAAGCACCTACCACCTGTTAGGCACAGGGGCTACCAAGAAAGAAACAGTGCCCCCTCAACCTTCAGGGAATTTTAAGTACTACGGATGAGGATAGGACACATACACAGGGATGATGCAGTGTAGAGTGTGACACAAGCAAAGGAAACAGCAAGGTAGAGTATCCTGGGAAATTTGAATGAAGGGAATTACGCTTTCAGAAGGACTCGAGTGTAGGTTCCAAGAAGGAACCTCAAGGCATTATTTCTCAGAAACCTCTATTTCTGAGGAAGCTCCTTTGTAAACTTTAAAGGACTATGCAAATGTTAGAAAAGCCCTACTATTAAAGTTCTAGAGAAAGAAGTTCCTTTTAGTTTGTTCCAGTACTTTAAAAGCTACCATATAAGGAAGAAAGAATACCCTTAGATCTAATCTAAATCCTTCTTTGTATTAATTAGTAGTGAATTTAGGATCTTCTTCTACAGGGTGTGTTCTTCCAAGTTGACAATATCATCAATAATTTACTAAATGAGGAAGAAAATCTGAGTGTACTCTAGAGGAATGACCTTTCTTTTCCTAGTTTCTTGATGAGAATGCCTTGTACGGTCAAATAAGAATCTCTGTTGGTATCTGCTCATATCTTACATATTCTTCATCTATATTGTCTGTCACTAAAACAAAATTTCTTACTATGATTAGACTTTTAGAAGTTTAGAATTGAACAAGATCTCAGTGGCCATCTTAGAGCTCTAGTGGTCTCTTAGATCAAAAACAAACTCCTCAGATTAGGCATCTAAAGCCCTTCACAATAAGATTCCAACCTATCTTTACAACCTTCCTAAACATTACTGCTATACATACTTCCTACAGTTCAGCAAATGACTTACTTGCTGTTCCTTCCACATCATATTCTATTTACCATCTAGGCATTTCCATGCCTAGAACTGACTCCCTTCTCACCTCCATCTCTGAGAATTCCCAGCTTCCTTCAAAACTCAGTTCAAGTATTATCTTTAGATGAGTCTTTTCTCCTTTACTGGTTTCCCTTATCTCCCACTCACCAACTATTACCTTCCCCAATGCCACATTACCCTGTATTTACTTTTGGGGTATATATGTGTGTGTATGTGTGTCTAAAGCCAAACTTAGCATCATCCTTCCTAAGTCAACATCTCTTCAACCCAAGTCAGCAAGCACTTATGAAGCATCTGCCATATAAAGGCATTGCATTTTTCAAAGACAAAATAAAAAAAAAATTCCATACCCTCAGGGAGCTTATTGCATCCTACTGAAGAATACAAAATACACCAAAAAAGGTAAATGCAAGATAATTTGAAGAGTGAGAGAGCCCTAGCATACACTTAGAGGAGTTAGGAAAGATGGCTCACAGGATATGTTACTAGAACTGAACTTTGAAGAAGACTAAGCATTCTGAGAGTTAAAGGTGAGAAGAGAATGCATTCTAGACATGAGGGATTGCAGGTCAAAGGCATGGAGGGAAGAGAGAAAATTTTTGCTTTCAAGAAAAGCAAGCAAGCCAGCTTGGCTACAAGACAGAGTGGGTAAAAGAACAAAGTGAAATAAGTCTAAAAAGACAGGCTGGAGTTAGTTTGCAAAAGGCTTTAAGCACTAGGCTGAGTTTATATTTTTTTCTAGTGGCAACAAGAAGCCACTAAGGATTTTTGAGCAGGGGAGCAACATGGTCAGATCGATGCTTTAAGAATTTTTGGTAGCTATGTTGAAGATGGCAAGGTTAGGGAAGAAAGAGACCAGTTAGGAGACTCTGGGGGCCAGAGGTAGACACCCCCTCCTTTCATATTTTCCTATTTCTGTCAATTTTACCAGTCACTCAGGATTGAAACCTGTAAGGCATCTGGGATTCCAGTTTCCTTTTGATCTGTTATTTGCAAGCTGTCCCTGACACCAAGACAGTTTCTTCCTCCATACTATTTCCTGGATTCATTCTTTTCTCTCTGTCCCTTTTACTACCATCCTAATCAAGGTACACATCATGCCATATCTGGACTATAATCAGAATTCTCTAGTAATTGAGTTATCTACCTTTGCTCTCTTTCTTTTCC
Source organism: Notamacropus eugenii (assembly GCF_028372415.1). NCBI lineage: Eukaryota > Metazoa > Chordata > Mammalia > Diprotodontia > Macropodidae > Notamacropus > Notamacropus eugenii. The sequence goes on along the minus strand of NC_092872.1, from coordinate 177,618,877 downwards.
AGTTGGCCTGTGCATGGACAATAATATTAGTCCCTAGTTGAGGAAGTGACCTAAAATACATCTTTCAGATCAAATTAAAACACCTTACCCTGACATTCAAGGCCTTGCCTACCTATCTGAACTTATCTTTTGCCTACATTCTATTTGACTACAGGGGACATTAAAGATTATTTAGCCTACTAGTCCTCTCTTTTCATTTTAAAAAACTTTTAATAACCTTTATAATAGATGTAAATATATTATAATGGATAATATAAAGGTAACCTTTATCTCCTAATGCATCCCTTCCCATTTTCTGCTCAGAGAGCTCTCCCTTTTTAATAAAGAATAAAAAGAAAGGAAAAAGGAGTCCAGCAACACTAACCAACACAGAAACTAAGTCCAGTGATTTTTGTGCTATTATATACCAATAGGCTCCCCACCTCAGCAAAGAAGGGACCCTCCTTCCTTATTTTAGAGATAAAAAAATTAAAAGCTTAAGTAATCTCCCAAGGTCAATAGGTCAGTGACAAGTACAGGACTAGAACTTGCATGTCACCTGACTGCTGGTCAGTTTCTCTTTCACTCACATTATCTCATTATCACATTATCTCATTAAGCCCTCTTAGCCCTCCTGTCTTTCAAGGAGCACCTTGAGAATTAACCACGTTTTTGTAGTGAAGATAGTAAGCACTTAATACATAAAATCATATCTCCATGTTCTGAGTGATCTCTGATTGACGCACAAGGGGTTTCACATTTGTATCCCGGAAGAAAATGTTGATAAAGAGTGTTGCAATTTAATGACCTGTTGGGAAATCAGAGGTAGAAAGCATTTCAAATGCTGACGTCATGTAAAAAGCTTTAAATTTGATTCAACAAATATTTACTACATTTATCATTTGATATGTGAGGAGACCTGGCTAGATTCTGAAAGATATACAGAGTATAGATAAGACATGGCTACTGTTCACCTGAAGCTAAAAATCTAGTAGGGAGATGAGCCTAGACTAGCTGGCCTCTTCACTGAGAATCTGAGACATACCTGTGTCAGCCAACAAGATTTATTAAGCATTTCCCAAGCATTATGCTAAGTACTAGAGATGCAAGAAAGGCCAAAGACCGTCCCTGTGCTCATGGAGCTCACACAGAGTATGCTGGGGAGGATAATTTGTAAACAACTTGTACAAACAAGGGATATACAGGATAAATTGGGGGTGGTCTCAGAGAGAATGCATTATGTTTAAGGAGCTCTGGGAAAGGCTTCTTGCAGAAAGTGGAACTTTAGCTAAGACTGGAAGGAAACCAGAGATGCTAGGAAGTAAGGAGAGGGTTCCAGGCCTGGGTGATAGTCAGTGAAAGTGCTTAGAGTCTGGAGATGGATTGTCTGTGCAAGAAACAGCAAGGACATCAGTGTCACTGGATCTCACAGTGCACAGAGGAGACTAAGGTGTAAGAATCCTGGGAAGGTAGGAAGAGGCCAAATTAGAAAGGGCTTTTTAAAATTTTACATTCCAAAAAAAAAAAAGTAAGGACAGCATGGTATCATGGAAAAGGAGTGTGAGTTCTAATATCACCCTAACATTTACTAGCTTCCCAACCTTGGCAAACCACTTGTCATCTTTGAGTTTTAGTTTCCTAATCTGTAAAATGGTAATAATGATACTTATACTACCCAATTCATAGGGATCTTACAAGGAAATCACTTTGTAAACCTCTAAGCACACTATAAATATGAGTTATTGAAAGAAGATACTAAAGGTGAGAAGGACAAAATGCAAAAGTGAAAATTAAATTAAATTTTAACAAAATTAGTTTTTTAAAATTCTGTTTAAATTTCTAAATTTTAATAAGAGCAGAGGTACCATGTTAGGGCCAAAAGAAGAGAAGTCATTTCTGACTTAGGGGGATGTTATTAAGTAAAATGGGAAGATAAATGATAAGGTTTTTTTTCCTCTATCCTTGAACACAGGGAAGAGATAGGAAAGTCCTAAGAAGTTAAGTAATTTGTACAAGGTCACACAGGTAATAAGCAGAAGATTTAGGATTTGAACTCAGGTCCTTTGACTATAAATTCTGCTCTTCTTCCACTGTATCATACTGCCTCTTCATGGAGAAGCAAGAGATAGACATATCACAGATCACTACATTTACATGATTAAAAAGGAAACTGTCCTCTTTGGAATAGGCAGTTGGCAATGAAAATTAAGAGTGACAACACAGACTGACAGAGAGGAAGTTGGCCTGACAACAGCAAACATTTGAACAAATCCAGACATACTTGTCAAATGTGAACATCGTTTCATTCACTCATGGCCTTCCAAAACACAGAAGGTCTTTCCTTAAATAACTGGCCCTGCTTTTGGAAGTATTAACAGAAGAACAATTCATGAATTTGCTCGTTTAGCCGGGAGAAAGGAAGAATTAAGGGACTGGTGGTGATGTAATCATTATCTTTAACTGTTTGAAAGATTGCCATGTAGAAGAGAGGCCAGACTTAACTCCATGTGGCCCCAGAGACACCTAAGACCACTGGGTGGTAGTTATAGACAGGCACATTTCAGCTTAGTCTAAGGAATACCTTTCTAGTTTGATATTAAAGCTGTTCAACAATGGAGGCATGAAATACCAAGTTTTCCAACATCAGTGGTGTTCTAATAATCCAATGAATTTGTGGTCTCATCAAGAATTGGTATTCCCTCAGTGATGCAGATTGCAACCCAGCTAGGCCTGTCTATGCTCTTCTCTTCTTTTTCTACTATTTTCATGTTCTATCATAAATTTACCACAGGGGAGGCATCCAATGTGTTAAAGGGCTTCCTGGTATTCTCTTGACATAATCAGAGTATCAGTGACACATGTGGACTGTCCTTTATCCCTCCCTCATTCCGCATGAATGGCCAATGCTATTTTTCAGTCATACATTCCCTTGCATCACCCCCTCTTCTAGTGACACTTTGTGAGTCAAGTATAGCAGCCTACTGTCATCCACCATGTGTGTCTCCACTGCCCTTTGGGTGATCCCCAACTTTGGCTCTTCTGACACAGTAGTGTTATAGTGTCAATTTAATTTCCAGTATGATTTAAATTTGTTGGAGTTGCTCTTCAGCGTATTCATGATTGAATTTGGGGTTTGATTTGATGGTCTCTGAGGTCCCTTCCAGGTCTTAGAGTCTCTCACATTTATTCCTTTATCATCTGTAGCCTCTTTTAGGCTCACCTCCATTCCAACCTGCTCTGTCTTTAGGACAGTAGCCTTTGGATGACCTGTTGCCACTTCAGAGGCAACATGCAACATATTGAACTCATCTTTCCCTACAAATGGGTTCCTCTTCCAAACTCTCCAATATCTGTTGCTTTATTCAAACCTTCAGGGAGATTTTAGGGGAAATCTAGAAGTATCTAGAAGCATCTATGATCTTCCTTCTTCCCCTGAATCCCATCTGGTTTTTTCCTTTGAAATGTCTCTTGGACCAATCTTCAGTTTGTGCCTCTAATTTGTTATGTGCCATGGGGCAAGTTATATCATCTCCTGGCCTTAGTGCCCTCATCTATAAAATGAGGAAACTTTTAGAAGATTTTTAAGAGCCCCTTCTGGAGATAAAACCTATGACTGTGTGATTCTTGGATTGCATTCAATTCCTACTACCATCACCTTAGCTCACATCCTTATCACCCCAGTCTTGGATTATTGTAAAATCCATTTAACTAGTCTGCCCGACTGTAATCTGTCCTATAAAATTCACCCTACCTACCACTATCAGGCTCATCTCCCTGCCAAACAACATTTTTACCATAGCATTCCCAAGTTCAGAAACCTACAACATTTTTTTAATGACCATCATAGAATCATATAAATGTCAAAATTTAACACTCTATGGGACATTAGGGATTACCTAATGAGATTCCTTCCTTTTACAAATGAATAAGTTAAGGCTCAGAGAATTTAAATGACATGCCCAAGGTCATTTAGCACATTAATGGAAAGCCTGGCATGATCATAATATCATGGATCTAAAAATGAAAGGGACCTCAGAGGCCTCTAGTCTAACTCCTTCATTTTACTAATGAGGTAACTGAGGCCCAAGGAAATAGAGTGATTCACCCCAGGTCAAACAGATGGTAAAGGGAGTATTTGAACCCAGGACTTCAGATTGCAGAACCATTGTGCTTTCAGTATATCTTTTATTAGAATGTTTCAAGGTCATCATTAAAGAATATTTGTAATATAGAAGCAGCTCCCTTATTTTCTCCCATTAACAGAAGATTTGGACCTTTTACTCCACATTCATAACACATGCTTCAGACATGACACCGTAGTGATAAGACAAGTCTATTTTTTAAAATTAAAATTAAATAAATTCCCATATTGGTGGTACCCAGAAAATATGTCTCATTCTGTATCCTCTTTCCAGCAGGAGGTGGGTAGCATCCTTTATATCTTGAACCTTTAGAATTATGGTTGGTTATTTTCATGATCGGAGTTCCTAAATCTTTCAAAGTTCTTAGTCTTTGCAGTGTTATTGTTATTGCATAAAAAGACAGGTGCATTTCAGTAGGGTGCAGGTGAGTCACAAGTCTACGACATTCAGGCTTCCTTATATTTTTCTCTTAAAGGCAACAAAATAAACAAAGCAGTATGATTTGCTTTCCTTCATTTTCCTTCTTCTTCCTCTTTCATCTTCTTGCTCTACTATCTGAGCCTACTTCCTGCTGCCCCTCTTATTCCATCTATCCATTTGCTGCTGAGATGGTCATTCCCTAGAGTATATTCATTGTTAATTCAAAAAAATGTTTATCAGAAATGCTGTCTCTTGTGTATCCTAGCACATCATGGGGAACTCATATCAAAGCTCCCTCTAACAATGCAGATTACAATCTATTTATGACTTAGTAGATAAGTACAAGGGAGCTGTCTGAGTCTGGATGACTTGTCCAGGGTTATACAGCTAGCTATGTGTCCGAAGCAGGATTTGAACTCAGGTATTCTTGACTTCAAGTTCAAGGATCTATCCACTATACCACACTGCAATATTTTACATTATATTCATGGTCAACCTTGGGTGGCATCTGATGGGGAGGCAGCTGAGGAGCCACTACTAGTTGCTACTTATCAGTGACTAGACAGCCTATGACTAAACCCAGCTCTAGTAAGAACAGGGAGTTGGAGTGAGAGTTGATAAACATTTGTTAAGCTCTTACTATGTTCTAGGCACTGTGCTAAGCATTGAGGATGCAAAGGAAGACATAAGACAGCCCCTTCCCTCAGAGAGCTCACAATCAAATGGGAAATAAGAACACAATTAAAAAAAAATTGGGTAGGGGTATACCTAGTACAGGACATGATGAAGTTTTACATCAGGTGGGAAATGATATGAGGAGGTATGAGTTATAGGGCTGGTTTCATCTTGCAGAATGATGAGTTCCTAAAGACCACGAAGTCCAGGAAAGCAGCTAGGAAATGAGGAGTTGAATTCCCTGGGTCCCCTCCTTAAATGGTGAAGGATCAGAGAGGAGCTCTCTGATGTCCACCCTCACCCTCTCCAGTCAGGGGGAAGGAAGGACTCCAGGGATGGGGTGCTGAGGAGGTATCAGTTTTGAATTGATTTCATTGTACACAATGATAAGTTCCTAGAGATGATGAAAGCTTTCAGCTGGGAAATGATGAGATGAATATCCTAGGTGTCCTCCTTAAATGGTGGTGCATCAGGGAACCTTGCTTTTTTTTTTACTCTCAAGCTACTCAACACATAATTTTTTTAAAAAAATCAATCATGTACCACACACAAGTAAATTGCAGCTTAGAATTTATAATTCCCCTGAAGCAGGTAGGTATTTGATATTTTTAAAAAGAGAAATACAAAATGGTCAACTTACCCATTATTCAATAAATATACCATATACTTCAGTACCATATTAAGAGACAAAGTGACATTGTTAAAGACATGGATAAAAAAGAAAAGGAAGAGAGATTGACAAGGTGTAGGGGAGGGAGACAGGGACAGGTTATTGTCTTTCCAGCCAGCCTCCTTGCTCTCCATAGTGGCCCACCTCCCTCAAGGCTCTGCAGAGTATATAGAGAGCTGGACTTGGAACTAGGAAAATCTGGATTTGAATCCTATTTTCAATATTAACAGCTGATACCATTCACTTAACCTCCCCAAGCCTCAGTTTTCTGATCTGCTGAATGGGAATAATAATACTTACCTCACAAGGATGTTATGAGACTTAAATGAGAAAATATACATGAAGTCTTTTGCCAGTCTTAATCATATAAAGCCACTTGTTTTTGTTTATTATTACTATTATTTCTGGACCTCAGTTTCCTCATCTGTATAATGAAAGGTTCAGATTTCAATTTTAATATTGCAAGTTTCTAGAAGCATTTTTTGTCTTTGTATGTCCATGACATAATACAATGGCTTACAAATACTAGGTCCTTAATAAATGTTTGTTAAATTGAATTCCTCCCTTGGATTACTGAGAGAATAGGCGGATTACTCACTCTTCTTGTCTTAGTGGTTAAGGAAGATGTACTCAAGTCGTTGAGCTCCTAATGCCAGTGGACACAACCATGTTTCTTTTGTACTTGCTCATCTCCCAGGCCAACACTGGTGATGGAGAATTAGTCAAAAGTGTGCTCACATCTCCAGAGAATCGAATTCTTATCAAACGGATGCTGATCAAGTGTGCTGATGTGTCCAATCCATGCCGACCCCTAGAGCAGTGTATTGAATGGGCTGGGCGCATCTCTGAGGAGTACTTTGCACAGGTAAGAAGACAGTTTATAAAACTTGATTAATTAGACTTTAACCAGAGCTTATCTTTATAATAAAATATGAATTCCTATTTAGTTTAAAAACCCCTTACGACCTGGCCTCAACCTATCTTTCCGGCTTCGTTGTATATTACTCCCTATCCCACACTCTGTGATCTAGTCAAACCAGCCTTCTCTCTGTTCCTTACATGTCTCTCCATCTCCCACCTCTGGTCCTTGTTCCTGAAATGCACTTCCTCCTCTCATCTTCCTTATAGAATCTCTCTCTTTCTTCAAGATGCAGCTCAAGCCCGTAGGCATCTCAGACTCAATATGTCCAAAGCAGACTTTTATTATCTTTATCCTCAAACCCTCACCTCTTCCAAATGTCCAGGTTACTGTTGAGAGTACAACCACCTGCCACTCATTGAAGTCTGTAACTTTGATGTCATCCTTGACTCCTCACTGTCACTCAACCCCCATTTCCAATCCGTTGTCAAAATCTTGGCTTTTCTAACTTCATAATACCTTTCCATAAATCCTCTTCTCTGAACTCACAACCACCACCCTACATGAGATCCTTATTACCTCTCACCTGGACTGTAATAATAGCCTTCTAACTGATCTCCTAGACTGAGACCTTCATACTCCAATTCACCTCCCACTCAGCTGCCATGGTGACTTTCTAGCATAAGTCCAACCACGTCACTCCCCTTCCCCCATCATCCCCACCCTCATGGTACACGCTCAGTAAGCTCTAGAGGCTCTCTATTACCTTCAAATATAAATTACCCTGTTTTATAATCAAAGCTCTTAATAACCTGGCTCTCTCCTCCCCTTGAGTCCTCTCCATATATTCTACTAACCAGCTCCACTGGCCCACTTGGTATCCCTGTAACATGACACTCCATCTCCTACCCTGTCCCTTTGTCCTGGTCAGCTCCCATGCTTGGAAAGCTCTCTACCCCTTCACCTCTGTCCCTTTGTCTCCTTTGACTTCCTTCAAGACTCAGCTCAGATTCTCGACTTCCATCCTTCCTAATCCTTCTAAAAGCTAGCACTCCCCTTCTCAGACTGTCTGTCTATTCTTTTTGTGTCTTGTCACATAACTAATGCTTAATATGCTGTCTCCTTCTGGATGGGAACTTCTTAAAGGCAAAGACAGTGTTTTTGCCTTTCTTTGTATCCTTAGAATTTAGCACAGTGCATGGAACATAGTAAGCATTTAAATGCCAATTGACTGGCCGACTGACCAGCATTGAGCTTTTGCAGCTGCTAGCGTCTTTCCTCTCAAACTACCTTATATTCAGCTAATTTATATTTATTATTTTGGTATTCTGCATAACCTCTTCTATGTCCTCGTCTCCCTTGTTGAAATGTAAATTCCTTAACAATAAGGAAGATTTGCCTCATTGTGTTTGTATTCCCAGTGCCTTACGTTGTTCTTGACCCATAGTAGGCATAATACTTGTTGACTGATAATTAGATTCCTTTTTAAATTAGGTCACTGTAGTAGTAATTGGCTATACTCTTTCTGAAGTGAACTGCTAGACAGCAATGTGATAACTCACTGGTGTTGACAGATTTTTATATTATGAATGGATGAATGAAAAAGCATTTATTAAGCACTAACTATGTACCAGGGATATGCTAAGCACTCTCTTGAAGGAACTTTTATTGTACTAGGGAAAACAATATACATAGGGGAATGTTGGCTAGAGAGGAGTGCTTTGGTCAGGAAGTCACAAGGATAGTGAATGAAGTAATTTTTCAACTAATTAACATGTCCTTTCCAGAAACAGAAGTATTGATTTGAGTCCTTAAGAGGTGGAAGCCAGGAAAGAGCAAGGAAAGGAGAACACATGTGGTGGCATGGCAGAAGGATGACCAGAGGGCATTGTGATGGGTCTGGGGGAGCCTAGAAGTGGTCAGCTTTCATCAATCGGGAGTACAGTGCCTCAAAACAGCAGCTGAAGTGCCAGATCAGAGTTGGAGAGTGAAGTGCAGTACCTGGCAGGAAAGAAAGAAGAATTTATTCAGGAAAGGGGAAATATAAGGGGAAAATAAAATGAAGTTTCATATGATGTTGAATCACACTAAAATAGGACTGAATGAGAGCAGAATTTAACTTAGATGTCCAACATATAAGTATTTCAGTCATATTCAGAATCTTGAAAGGAGAAATATGTAGGAAGGCCACTTGTAACTAATCTCTGGTTCTGTAGAGGTACTGAATCCTTTAAAAGAATTGAGGCATTGAAGGAAACAGGGGAAGGAAAGGCTGTAATAGGAATCACTCTGGAATGTATCTACATGTGTTCTCCACACAGGAGGTCTCCAGGCTTCAAACATGGTGTAGTGGCAAGATGATGAGATAGGAATTAGGACCCTGGGTTCTAGCCTTGGCTGTGCCATTAGCCAGCTGTGTGGCCCTAAGCAAGACTCTCTCTGAGCTGGAGTTTCTATCTGTCTGTCTGTCTATCTATCTATCTATCTAATCTACCTAACTATTTGGTACATACACCACATATATGTGTGTAAAATGTACATATACAGTATCTCAAAAGTCTTGGTACAATTTTAAGCTTATACACATGTGTATTTGTGCATATATGTAGTATGAATGTGTGTATATATGTATATGTGTGTATACCATTTTGTAAGGTGAGCAAAACAGGAGTTATAACATGTATATACACACACATATAAATATGCATGTACATGTATGTATATATGTATGTACATGTAAATATACATGCATGTATATGTGCATGTTGTAAATATGCATCTCTACATAAATGTGTGTATCTATAGCTTATCTATATATGTGTGTGTATATATATGTGTATACAATGTCTGCCTTGTATATATATATAAATGTGCGTGTATGTATATGTAGGTGTGTATATATATATATATATATATATATATATATATATATATATATATATATATATATATGCAGAGAGAGTGTGTGTGTATACAATGCCTGCCTTGTATGTGTGTATATGTGTGCAGCTGTGCACGCACATACAATGCCTACCTTGCCCACCTCACAGAATTACAGCAAGACTCAAATATGGGAGAAGTGTCTGAGATGGGGCTAGGGTGGGGAAGAAAGGATAGAGAAAAAGATTGAGAATAATAAGTGATTGACTTTGTAGCCTGGTGAGAAACATTGCTGCACTAAATCTTGTTACCTAAATCTTGTTTTAAAATATCACAATTCTATGTTGAAATGACCTTTCTCGTATGTATCAAAAAGCTCCTTTACACATTCTGGAAAACAGGCTCTGCTGCCAGCTTTTATACTCTGGCTTCTGAGCTGTTTTTCACCATCATTCTCATATTGGTTGCAGTTTGGGTCCATGTTTTGCCTACAGAATTCATTCTAGTCAAAGCATGCCAAGGAAGAGTGCACACTCTTGGAAACCCTCCGCTCTCATTCAAGGACAAAAAAAATTGTAAAAGTCAGAAGGTTTGTACATTTACAAGCAAATCCCTACTTTTTATTGAAACACCAGTAAGCTTGGCATGCAGATTTCACTGGACTCCTAACATAGCCATACAGAAAAGATGCAGACCCTTTTACCTTAGAGCTGGGAAGGCTCTTAAGAGGACCATGTAGTGCAACTTCCTTCATATTATAGGTGAGGAAACTGAGGCCCAGAGAAGTTCAATGATTTTTGTCCAAGGTCAGAGAGCCAATTAATACTCATTCCTTCCCTCTCCCAATTATTGTCTGTTTTTCCTATGTATGTCTCATTTGTACTTAGTTGATTGTATGTTGTCTTTCCTATTAGACTGTATGGTCTGAACAACAGCCAGGGTGAGAACCCAAGTCTCCCCATTCTTAGTCAGGTCTTTTTCCACTTTCCCATGCACCCTTAGAAGCATTGAATGTCAGAATGATAAGGATCTCAGAGAGCATATATTCCAACCTTTCCATTAAAAAAATGTCAGCAGGATCCAACAAGAATCTCTTCTACAATATTTCTGATAAGTCATACTGTCACCCCTGTGATTAAGAAATTTAGTAGCTCATTATTGCCTCTAAGGTAAAATACAAACTCTTCAGATGAATAAACTGGGGCACAGAGAATTCCCACAGGTTTAGATATGTGCTTTAGGAATATCAACTTGGCACCTATGTGGAAGATTGAGTAGAGAAAGGAGACACTTGAAACAGGGAGACCGATTAGTAGATTATTACAATAGTTCAAGGAAAAGTCAACAAGGGCCTACGTTAGCTGATGATTGTTTGAATGGAAAGTATAAAACAGGTACAGATGTAAGCAGAATTAATAAGACTTGGCACAACAGATTGGATGTGGAGGATGAAGGACAGTGAAGAGTTGAAGATTACTCTGGAGTTATAAACCCAGGTGATTAGGAGATGGGTGCCTTTGCCAGAAATAAGGAGTTTGTATTAAACATGTAGATTATTTGCATTAAACATAAAGATTGAAATTCCAATAGGACATCCATATGAAGATGTCTGACAGTTGAAGATGTGGGACATACACTCAGGAGAGAAATAGGTATACAGATAGAGGTGGGACAGATACTTAAGAGAGGAGGGAAGGCTAAATATATAGGTCTGAGAGTTAGGTACATAGAGATAATAATTAAACCCATGGGAAATAACAAGATCAATAAAAGACGTTGTAGAAGAGAAGGGAGTCTAGAACAGAGCTTTTGAGTACACATACAAATAGGGGTGATACCTTGATGACCCCTCAAAGAAGAATTAAAAGGAACAGGCAGATATGTAGGATTACCCTTGGTAAATAACAGTGTCATGAAAACCCAAGGAGAACTAGGAGATAAGTAGTGTCAGAAGCTACAGGGAGGTCAAGAAGGATGAGGACTGAGGAAAGGTCATTGGATTTAGCAGTTAAGAATCATTAATGACCTTCAAGAGAGCAATTTAAGTTGGGTATTAGGATCAAAAGCCTGAATGCAAAGGGGTGAAAAGGGAGGGAGTGTTGAGAAAGCAGAGGCAAGAAATGTAGACAGCTTTTTCCAGGAGTTTGGCTGTCAAAGGGGGGGAGGGGGTGAGTTATGTGGTGGAAGAGGGAGTAGGATCAAGTGAATGCTGTTCTAAGGATTCAGAATATCCTGATGTGCTTGTGAACAGCACAAAAATGCCAATGGATGAGGACAGAATGAAAATTAGAGCAAAGATAGTTGAAGGGGCAAACTCCCATAGGAGTTGAGATAGGAAATAGGATTCAAAACATGAGTGAAAGGGTTGCCTGAGCAAGGAGAAGAGCTGCTTCTTCTTTCTTCTCCTCCTTGTCCTTCTCCTCCTTCTCTTTCTTCTTCTTCTCCTTCTCCTCCTTCTCCTTCTCTTTGTCCTTGTCATTCTCATTCTTCTCTTTCTTCTTCCTCCTGGAGAAAAAGAATAGGGCATCATGGTGAGGAGATTTGAGAGCAGAGTTAGGGAGAAAAGTCAGCTTGAAATGGATGGCCTCAATAAAGAATGAGACAAAGTCCTTAAGAGAGAAGAGAGGCACTGGTGGTGGTGAATTGAGTAGACAAGAGAAACTTTATAACAGGTGCTGTGGAGAACGTACTTTCTGGAATCAGTCCTTAAAACACATTCTGGAATGTAGGTGTGCATAGAGCATGGGCCAGAACTGCTGGCACGCCCGGACAAGCTCTATACATGATGGTATTTTTCAATAATATAGTCAAAGGAGCTAAGTCACTGGACCAAGAGCCACATTTTACTCCAGATCCTCAGAAATAGTAATTTCTTCTAGTTAAAAAATAATTATCATGAATGAGGGGAGATATCATTTATGAGCAGGACTGATATAAATTGTAAATTGAATTCAATTAAATTCAGCAAACAAGTCACTAAGATAGGTGCTAGAGAAACAAAGACAAAAATAATGAAGCAATTTCTGCCCTTAAGGAGTTTACATTATGGTGAGATACCCAGATAAGTAAATACAAAGAAACTGTAGGAAGGGGGAGAGCAGTAATAATGGCCAGAGGGGAGAGAAGGCCTAAGTTAGGATCTGGCACATAGGTAGAGCCTTGAAAGGACCTAGCATGGGGGGCAGTAGCCTATGCAAAGAGACAGCAGTAAGAGATAGAATTGTGTGTATGAAAATCAAACAATCAACAAGCATTTATTAAGTACTTACTATGAGCTCCAGATAGTGCTAAGTGTTGGCAATAGAAATACAAGTAGAAAGAAAGAAAGACAATCCCAGCCCTCACGGACCTTGCATTTCAGAGAAGGAAGACAACACATGAAAAGAAAGCTGAAAACAGGAGATACCTGGTATGAGGGCATTGTAGAAAAAGTTTGAATCTGGAGATGAGTGAAGATATAACTGACCTGGACATGTTCCTTCAAATAAAGATTGTGGGAGGAACCAGACAATCCAAGGAAGAGACCACTGGGGCAGAGGCTACTTCCAATGTGAGAATAGTAAAGAGGTAGACTGAGCTTCCAGGGTGAGTGGTCCATTTGGCATAGTAGAGAAAATCTACAGAGAGCCAAGAGGACAGCTCAGAAAGAAATGGCAAGCAGGTCATTTTGGTTGAGTGTGCAATGGGGAGTAATGTGAAATACATCTGGAAAGAGACTAGAGCCAATTGTGATGAGCTTTAAATTTAAATGCCAAAGAGAGAAACTTGTATTTTTTTTGATAGAGTCCATAGAGAGTCACTAAAAATTGGGGCTAGAGAAATCCAACTTTCTTCATGTTATGGGTGAGGAAATTGAGGTCTTGAGGGGTTCAATGATTTGTCCAAGGTCAGATAGGTAATCAATGCTCAAAGAATGTTAGCACTTGTAGAAAAGACCTTGCCATCCCACTGGTAGTTATTGCTTGGGGATCTCTCCTGCAGTGCCTCAGAAAAGACCAGCAATATGTTATTATCATCACTGTGTCATGGGCATGTATGTCCTGAAGCACTTCTGGCCCCCACATCGTCTCACATTGAGAGTAAGTTGCTACTTTTGAATGGAATTGGATTATATTGGCTGTTGACATGATAATGGTTCCTTTCCCATCTACCAAAGAAGAATTTCCCAAGTGTCAATGTTCTACCTAAAACTGGGTTGAGTATGACCTGATTACAGTGAGTAATCCTGACAATATTTTCTAATGAATGAAATATTTTCTAATTGGCAGACTGATGAAGAGAAGGGGCAAGATTTACCCGTGGTAATGCCAGTTTTTGACAGAAACACTTGCAGCATCCCCAAATCCCAAATCTCGTTCATTGACTACTTCATTACGGACATGTTTGATGCTTGGGATGGTAAGAGATCATCTGGCATATTTTTTTCTTCCAAATTAAGATCATTAAATCTATACTATTTGCATCTGGGTCACAATTTTTCACCTCACTCCTAACCAAAAAGGAAAACAATGCCCCCAAAGGAGCCTAACCACAGTAACAAAACAGAGGATATCTTCCTCCAATCACACCTAGCTATATCTTCCTAAATAGAATGTGCTTGTCATTGTAAAATTCAAATAGACTGGAGAACAAACTTCATTAGGGAATTTCTGTAAACTAAGCAGTACCAAATGTATTTCAATCATGTCCTTGAAGATTGAAGTACAGTACTGAAAACATTAGCTCTCTCGTGATGGCCTAATTGTGTTTCCTGTGATTGGAAACTGAGAATATAAATGTGGTTATGAGGCTGTTATGTGAGTCCCTGCCAGAAAGTTTCTGCTTTTAGACTCTGCGTCCTGTAAAGTCATTGCTTCTTTGAAGAAGGTGTCAGAGTTGTACAGACATCTGGAACACTCAAATTATTCATTTGTACAATTGATTCTTGATTATCTGTACTAATGGACATAATCATCCAAAAGAGTAGATAATCTTTTTTAAAAATCATTTCTATTTGGCTTTGGCATGTGTTGTGCTTACATTTGCATAGAAGTGCGTTTGATGGTCTGGGAATTCATACCCACTTCAGAGTCATTTTTTCCCAGACATGCTGGGAAGACCTGACTCAAAAAAGGCTGGGAAACTGCCTAGGTTCCGGAAACTACTCCCTCTATGTAACACATTCCATGCTTGGTAGAGAACAGACTGATGTCTTTGAGCCTGCACTTTCTCAAAGCTTTATTGGAACAAGGAAGGTAGTTAACTGTTGAGATAGCGAACTTTTAAGTAAATAGGAAAATAGAATCATCTGTTCAGAGTTGGAAGCCACTGCCGTAGCTTATCCTTTACACTGGTGCCCCACCCTCCACCCTATTTTGCAAAGTAGGAGATAGTTCCAGATAGAAGGAGTTGAGATACTCATTCAGTTAACATTGAATGAATATTTATCAACTATTGACTCTTCTGTTAGACACTTTACGGATTACAAAGAAGTTCATTTGATAGTCACACCCTAAGGGAAATCATAACACATACATATCAAAGGATTTAGAGCTGAAACTGATTTCAGAGATTATAGGATTATAAATTTAGAGCCAGGAGAGAACTTTAAACTCCTTTTTCCAACTCCCTCATCTTACAGATGGAGAAACTGAGGCCCAGAAAAGTGACTTGCCCCAGGTCACACAGGCAGTAAATAGCAGAGCTAGAATTTGAACTTCAGTCTCCTGGATCTAAATCTATATCATTTAGTCCAATAATTTATTCTCCAGATAAGGGAACTGCGGGCCAGAGAGGTTAAGTGATATGCCATAGGTCACACAGAGAGTAAAAAGCAGAGCCAAGATTTGGACTCAGGGCCTTTGGTTTTAATTCAGTTCTCTCTCCACCATACCATACTATGTCTAGTTAGAAATAAAAAATATGCAAAGATATAGGCTGAAGTCCAGAACCACAAGGTCTAGATTTATAAAAAGCAGGTTCAGACTTGGAGCTGCCTTCAAAATCATGTCTTTTTGACTCCCTTTGCTTCAACCCAGAGGAAGGCTCCCACCATAGAATATAGTTCATGTCTAGACCCTTTTACCCACTGATATGGGTAAAAGGGTCCCTGGTTCTTATGCAAGCACTGATGGGAACAATGCCTTTCAGATAATGAATAGCCTGCCAAGAAATGCAGAACAATACAAAGGACTCAAAATACCAAAGACAGTAGACTATAAAAAAATTAAATTTTCGTATCAATTTCCAGTGGGTTCTACCTTCTACCCTATAGACCTATGGAAGTCGACAGTCTTATAGGACTAACCTTAGGGTTTGTATTCCCCTAAGAAGGAAAACAAATTTGGGGCCATTAGAAAAGGCAATTTTTGGTTCTCATTAAATTTGGTTCTTCATCCCAGGGATCGATAGAGGCCTCCAGGCTTTCAATGAAACCCCAAGAGTTTGTATTCCCTCAGAAGAAAAACAAACTTGGGTTTGTTGAAGAGTCCAACCCCTTCTCCTCAGACTCACATAGTCAGAATAATTAACAGTAATATCATACGGTAAAATCCCGGTTTTGCTCAGCTAAATAAAATATCTGAAAAGTGCTGAACACAGTGCCTGGCATGTAGTACGTGCTTAATAAACACTTGTTCCCTTCTGAAATGTTGCTCAGTTCCTTGCTACTCCAACAGCTCCAGGGCCATGTATGTGACACTCTTGTCTGCAAAATGCTCCTATTATTCAGGGACTTTGTCTCTTTCTAGAGGGACAAAGGACAAAGGCTCACAGATTTAGAACTGGAAGAGTCCTTAAAGGTTTGCAAAAACAACTCCCTCATTTTATAGAAAAAGAAACTGAAACCAAGAAAAATTAAGTATTTAACCACGATCAAACAGTTAGTAAATATGAAGGGTAATTTTCCAACCCAGGTCTTCCTAACTCCAAGCCCAAAGGGAAAGGATGGGTCTCTGAGTGGCTATGCTGATATACATGTTTCAGGTCCAGGTACTAAGGTCTGGTCTGAAGCATTTGATATCGCTTCAGAGCAAAGAAGTGGGCTCTGATCCACAAATAGCTTGAGTGAATAAAATTATCCCCAAATGCTGACACTTAAATCACTCATCCCCAGTAAAATCAGTAAGGGTTGCCAAGTATCCAAGCAAAGGAAATGTCCTAAATTATCTCTAGGGAGCTGTTAATGGATGTGTCTGCACCCTCCATAAGAAGTGCAATCGATGTCCCAAACCAAGGCTTATCTCCATCAAGGTGATTAATTAATGAGGAACAACTTAACCTCATCAAATTGACCAGGTCCTCTTGTTCAATACTCATAAAAAGTTACATAACAGTGTAAGACTTAAGTGGTAGTACAGAGCAATACAAGAGTTGCCTTAAGCTTGCATAAGACAAAAGGCCAAATGAAAAGTAGAGGCAGTCGGTGTTATGGAAGTTTAGAAAAGAGATTTAATCCCCATAGTTTGAAGTAGTTCTGGGAGGAGGTCATGAAAAAGCCAGGACTCATATGGGGCCTTGCAGGATTTTAGCAAAACTATATTCATACATTCATTGCTCTTATTATTGAGTTACTGAGGTATCAACAAAGCTAATAATTAGTGTTTTTAAAGTTGGAAGGGACCTTAAGAATCAATTAGTTCAACCCTTTTGTTTTACAGATAAGGAAAACTGAGGTCCAGAGATAGAAAGTCACATACAAAATCAATTAGGTTGAATGCAAGATTGGCTTCAAAGTACAATTAAGATGTCGAACCCATAGAAAATTAGAGTTGACTGTGGCTATTTCAGTTATGTAGGTTACATATACATTCACAATGCATCTTTATCCATAGCCTTTTTTAACTTAATTTTTTCAGTGAATAAAAATCTATTTTCTCTCTTCTCACCACCTCTTCCCCACCCCCAGAAAAAAAAGGAAAAAACAAATATGTATAGTCAAGAAAAAAAATCCCATATTGGCCATCTCCAAAAAAATGTGTCTCAATCTTAGCCCTAAGTCCATTACCTCTCTGTCAAGAGGTGGATAGTATGGTTCACCACGGATCCTCTAGAATCATGGTTGATCACTGTGTTGATCAGAGTTCTTAAACTCATCATAATTGTTTGTTTTTACAATATCATTGTTATATTATTCTTCTGGTTCTTCTCACTTCACTCTGCATAAGTTCATATAAGTCTTTCCAAATTTCTCTGAAACCATACTCTTCACCATTTCTTACAGCACAATAGTATTCCATTATATTCATATGTTATAATTTGTTTAGTCATTCCCCAGTTGATGGGTATCCCCATCTTTGCCATCACAAAAAAATGTTCATACCTAGGGGTCTTTTTCCTAGTTCTATTCCTTTCAAAGCCTAAAACTCAAAACCAGGGGTTGATACATTGACATCTTTCTCTCTAGCCTTTGCAGATCTGCCCAACTTAATGCAGCATCTTGATAACAACTTCAAATACTGGAAGGGACTAGATGAGAAGCAGCTCCGGAGCCTACGACCACCACCTGAATAGCGATTGTTCCTCCCCTACCCAACCCAGGCATCCAGACACATTGTTCCTCAAGCTCACTTGGGTTCATCTTAAGCCAGAATCATTTGGCCTTTTCAGTATTAGTCAGACCGGCCCGTGCACTTGAGGATCTGGAAAGAATGTGGCAGACTCCTATGGCCTTCAACATTGAAAACCCATGGAGTAGAGTCAGTCTTTCCCCTGATGTAACACTGGATGGATGGCTGCAGAGACTATCCTGAAGAAGGTCAAATATGAACCATACGTCTGCATTCATATCATAGAAGACAATGCAGCTTGGAAGGATGATAGGAAAAATTCCCGGATCCTCAGTTCAACAAGTGAAGGAGAAATCCCCATTGGTGACTCATAGCTTTGTGGAGAATGATCTGTGCTGGGTTTCGCACTTAAAAACTATTAATAGCAATTAGACGTTTAAAGGCAACTCTTCATGAACAAGTTTTTGTTCTATGAAAAATAGACATCTTCTATTTTTTCACATCGCAGAAGGTGCAATCATTCACTTCTGAGCACTACTGAAAGTGACTTCTCTCAAAAGAAATTTAGTAGCAAATGTAAAGAAAAAACCACAAAGAATTTTTTTGAAGTTGATTGTTAGCATCTATGATTAAAATATGTTTTATTTATTTTGTTAGATGTTCAATATTTTCTATGAATTTATAAATACTTAAAAGCCAAAGCCAACTTTAGATGCCATTACAAATTTACATGATTCATTTCATTGATATGCATTACTTGATGTACAGACCTTTTATTTTCATAATGCAAAGACAAAATACTATCCAATGACACACATTTTTACTGCACTCTATGGGTAACTGTGTATGTTAACTGTTGTCTGATTTATGCTAATCAAAGAAGGTTGTTTAGTTGACAGGTCTCACTCACTCCAGAGGACAAAGATCTGAAAGACTCTTCTGCTCCAGAAACACCAGAGCTGTGCTATGCTAGCTATCATTCTCTGCTCTTGTTTGCCGATGACTTCCCAAAGTGAAATTGTACAACTCTTGGTCAGACAGGGGAAAAAAAGTTGGGACTGAACATTTTTTCTCCTTTAAAATTTTATAATTAAATTCCCTATCAAAAGTCTGCCTTATTTTATACAGTATTTCTACAAAGCATTCCATATCATAGACAAGGAAATAACCAATGGAATATTTAGTGAATTTCAGCATTTTATAGCCTCTCTATTTTCCTTGGCAGTGGAAATCTTTAACTCTGGAAATTTGTAAAGGTTCTGTACCTTCACAATTTGAATGAAGTAAACACCAGAAAACAATAAAACATATATTTTAAGAAGTGTCTATGCTTGAACTGTTTCATTTTCCCCATGTTCTGTATTTTTCACTCCCTAGCATACTTCCTGATAGGGATAGGGATTAGATCTGTGATTTACTATAATGACCAATGTGGTTTAGCACATTGTTGCTACAATGTACTGTTGTACAATGATAGTCTTAGAAAGTTTTCTAGACAGAGGCTAAGTGACCTACCCTAAGTCACACAGCCAGTATATGTCAGAGGCAGGTCTTCCTAGCTCTAAAACTGGCCCTCTATCCACTACACTATACTGCTTCTCAAATAAATTTTTAAGAAAATTCAATAGCAGGCATGGTTGTACACTTTTGTAAACTCTGATGCTGGGTGAGGCTTAAGGCCAATGGAATTGCTTGAACCCAAAGGTTTTGAGTAGTAGTACGGTTAAAGAGCTGATTAGGTACCTATGTAGTTGTCTTAGTCTTGAGCAGGGACCTCCTGGCTATCTGAAACTGACCTTTTCTCAGGTGTAGGTGTCATGCCTACTTACAAGGTAGACAAAATGTTCCTGTGTTTGCTGCTGGCAGCTTAGCTCTATTTGTGGGTTAGCAGCTTCAGATTTTGTAGACTCTAGAAGAACCTCTTGGGTGTCAGAATGATCAATCCAATGGGTGCACAAATTTAGCTTTTTGTGACAGTTCATCCACCCACAAATTTTAGTGTCTGAGGATGTGGGTGAAAACAAAATTGAACTTACTAAAAATAAAACTCAGTGGATCTGGTGTTGATTGAGCTGTAGGCAGGCTGAGTGCTCTGAGACAAGGATGTAGTGAGGCATCTCCTCAGCCTCAAATGTGATTTTGACTACCAGCAGCTTCCTCTCCCAGACAGTACAGTTCTTCTCTGAATTGGTCAGCTTGCAAAAGAAGTAAGCCCCAGTCCAGAAGGTGAGAGGATGACCTCCATGACTACATGACATGAGCTAATGACCAGCTGCCATGGGCTAATTCTTCAAGACACTCAGTGTGCCCTCTTCATCCTCCTCCATATGTCTGCTGGAAAGCTTTGGCACAATTAAGCAGGTCCATGAAGAATGCTGTTAGGAGAGAGAAACCAAGAGTGACAAATGAATCACTGTGGGTCCTGCACAGAGAAGGAATCAGGGATGTGCTACAGGAAGCTTGAGCTGCTCTGGTGAGTCAGTTGTTACAGTTTCGTTGTGAGCATTTATACCTTGGAAATCAGTAAATGTTACAAATAAGAAGTTAATTGTTTTGTTGATTGTCTAGACTTAAGGAAGTGTTAATAATGCAGATTAAATTTAAAAGTGTGTCATGCATTAATTTTATTTTTTGAGAGCTGGTTGTTAAACATTTTTGAGTGCACATGAAATCCCCTACTGACTCCAACTTGCATGAAAGGCATTCAGACTCCTTATTTATTTATTCTTCTAAGTGCCCCCAGGAACTCCCCAGGAGAGGATGGATCCCCTCTTATTCAAGTTGGCATTTTTCCACTTTTGGATAATGACCATCTCTGGCTTAAATATCAGCACCAAAGGAATTAGTTAAAAGATTACTTCGACCAGTTGGGTGTGTTGCACAAGAACTTGGGAACTTTTCATTAAAATAAATTACCACCGTATTCCAACGGATTTTGAATCCCTAAAAAATAAAAATGGGATTCTAGCAAGGTTAAAAATCCCTTAAAAAATCCTAAATTTTACTCAAGCCAAACACATTAACCCAGGTACAAACTATTTCCAATCTATTTCATTCATTGCCTCTTCATAACTAGATCAGGTAGTGCAATTCAGTAACCATCACCAACAGAGCTAACCAGTCCATCAGATTAAGTATCAAGGGTAAAGAATACTAGTTCCAGATGATATTGGCACCCAGAATGAGCTTCAGATCATCACATCTTTCCCATCCTGCTTTTTAAATGAGTTGCACTGGGTTTTGGGTGGGAAAGGTAGAGGGTTGGATGAAACTTTTCTCCTAATTCTTTTCTAAAAAATTCTTTCAGGTGCCCTATTTGAGCTATTAAATGATTGGAGCTGGCAGGTTGGAGACCCCAAAACCAGGACTGATGGCATGAACAACCTATATTGTGACTGTTTCTCTTCATTAGTCGTGCTAAACACCTTCCAATCCTGCTACTCAGAAAGGTTCTCTAAGGCAGACCTTGTCTGGGGGTTATGGCTAAGGGCAGTATATAGCTGTGCTAGGTGATAAATGCATGACTATCTCAGATGCATTAGTGTCTCATGCATTTAGTACCTATCGATAAGCATGTATTAAGCACCTATTATGTACCAGGTACTGTGCCTGGGGATGGGAAGAAAGGTAAAAAACAAAAACAAAAAAAACCAGTCCCTGCTGTCAAAGAATTCACAGCCTAATCGGGCAGAAAACATGCAAATAGCTATGTGCAAACAAGATATATACCAGCAACACCAGCATAAAATGGAGAGAGTCATTGGAATTAAGAATTAAGATAACAGGCCTAGCATTATGACTGACACATATTGTAGTCACAGAATAAATGCTTTTGACTGACTGAGCTTCTTTTTCACAGAAATGTTTCTGGCAATTTAAAAATCATAATGTTACTGTTGTTCGGTCATTTTTCAATTGTGTCAAACTCTTTGTGGCCTCATTTGAGTTTTTGGGGGTTTTTATTTGGCAAAGATACTGGAGCACTTTGCCATTTCCTTTTCTGGCTCATTTTACAGATGAGGAAACTGAGGCAAAGGGGGTTAAATGACTTGCCTGGGGTCACCTCGCTCATGAGTATCTGAGGCCAGATTTGAACTCAGGAAGACAAGTCCTTTTGGCTGCAAGCCTAGTGCTCATCCACTGTGCCATGTCACTGTCCTAAAAATTATAAAACTCCATTTATAGCACAAGCAATGTTTGAATTTGAATCAAGTCCTCTATATACATAATGTATTTGTTTTCTTTGTTAACATGGGCAGTTTGTAATGTGTCTATTATACTCATTCCTAACCAGGCATGGAGAACCTGTGGTCTTGAGGCTACATGTGGCCTTCTAGGTCCTTGGGTGCTGCCTTCTGACTGAGTCCAAGTTTTACAGAACAAATCCTTCTATCAAGGGGATTTGATCTGTGAAGTTTGGAGTCAGTCAAAGGGTCACACTTGAGGACCTAGAGGGCCACATGTGACCCTTGACACCACAGGTTCCCCACCCCTGCAACCAATGTTATCATAACAATTCACACTTATGTCAGGCCTTAAACTTTCTAAAATGCTTTCCTTGCAATAACCCTGTAAATTAGATTTAGGAGTATAAGCATTGTTTTTTCCATTCAGAGAAGAGGAAACTAAGCTTGCAGATCACATGGCTAGTAAGGGGCAGAGCTGGGATTTGAGCCCAGGTCCTCCTGCTGTAAACCCAGTTCTCTTTTACCCCATCAAGCAAGCAACCAGCATTTCTTACAGCCTGCTATGCTCCAGGCTCTGTGTTTTTTCCACTAAGCTACTTTCCCCTACTGGAGGATCCAGCTACACAGGTTTCCCCCAACTTACAAAAACCTGACATACAGGAGGAATATGCAGGTAAGTGTTTAGCAACAACCTGGGGAGTGGGGTGGGGGGAAGAAATGTGCCTGTGATATACTCAGGTTTCACTTGCATTATTCACATTTTCTCCATCACTTTCTTAAGCCTAGCCAGTCAACAAAACAAAAAATCAATCTCTTATTTGTAGCATTTGCCAATTTCTGAATTTAAATGCTCACACTGAAAAATTTTACAATTCGCTCTCGTGAGCCTTTGTTGTGGGCTCCAGCACACCTCTGCTTATGAATGCCCTGTAATACATAAAAATAAAATGCCTCTTCCTCCAGCTACCCATCAAGTCCCCCCAAGATAGCAATCAATCAAGAATATTGTGGGTTGATGTGAGGGACTGTCTGGTCCAGTATCGCTTCCTGTGCCACTGCTTTTCTTCCCTCTCAGAGAATTACATGCATTCCACATTTTCCCGGTTTCATGGTTCCCAGTTCAGTTAATTCTACCTCAGGCAATCTCTATTGGAGGGAAAAAAAGTTTAATTAAAGGAGTATGATCATTTATGGAGATAATAGAGGAGAATTTGGGGGTATATGAAAAGGTTTTAGAAGTTGAAGGCACAGATTTTTATCACAGGTATAATTTCAATTCAGCTATAGATGATTTGTGGATAAAATACTAGGTTTGGAGTCATGAAAACATGACTGACTTTTACTAGATAAATGTGGGTCAATCACAACCTTTATGTACCTGAGGCAACTTCCTAGGACGTATCTAGTCGTAGGTGCTTGTGATCTGGTTGATGAAGAGAGATCCCAAACTGAGAGTTCCCCATGTTGACAAAATATATATTTAAGTATCAATTTAATTATATATTATAAATGAGAGAACTGAGACCTAGAATAGTAAAGTAAGTGTCCGAAGATCACATCACCAGTCATTGGCAGTATAGGACTAGAACCCAGGATTTCTTACTACTCCAATCCAGAGTTCTAACATGAGCATGATATCCCAGCTGTGTAGAATAATAGCGGATACTGTGCTAATGTGTCCATCAGGAATTCAGTGGGCTCAAACAATGAAGATTTAAATAGAGTAGAAAGCTTACTAACACAGAGATTGAGGCAAAGGCCAAGCTTTGCATGCATGCTAGAGATATTAACAGCCCTTCTCTTCCTGAATTTTCTTAAAAGGGAGAGGAAAAAGTCAAAGAAAAGTAGGAAGGAGTTGTGCTCCCCCAGTCTTCCTCTAAGGAATAACTAGATGTGGAAGAACCAAGTCTGAATCACAGGGAAATCTGTTCCCAAGGGCTAGTATCTCAAACAGGTCAACAAGATTCAGAGTGCAACAAGACCAGGAAGAAGCTGAATAAACTTCTGAACAATTCTTTCCATACTGCTTAAAAGAGACTTTGAAAAAATAGCAGTATTCTGTACAGACGAGAATATAATGATAATAATAGCCACCATTTTTTATAGCACTTGCTATGCGCCAGGCCCTGTGCTAAGTGCTCTACATTCTCATTTGATTTTTTGAAGGAGGTTCTATTATTATCTCCATTTTACCTATGATAAAACTGAGGCAAACAGGTGAAGTGGCTAGATTTGAATTCCGGTCTTTCTGACTCCAGGCCAGGTAGTCTATCCACAGTACTACTTCATTGTCCCATAACAGGATAAAAGGGAGCTGGGGAATCTACAAACCTTTAAGAGGGAATAATTCCACACATGATCATTTAGTGCTGTGTAGGTGATCCAGAAAGGAGAGCTGATTCCTATTCATCAGTCCCTAGTAGATGCTCTCCTTGCAAAATGGTGGATCTTTCTAGGCCCTGGGGGTTTTCAAGGCTCCAAAGCAGGCCTGCACAATATATAACCCTGCCAAAGGACTTCAAAAAATGTAGGGTTGCCACTGTGCACTCTCTTGTTTGTCATATGACCTGCAGCAACCAACCATCGTCAATCTGTCTCTAGTCTAATCCATCTGAGTCCAGGAAGAAGTGAAGCCTGTTTTAATTTTGGCCCCTACCTATTGCTAAGTTGTGCAGATCTCCAAAGTAATGATGTATACTCACTAAATAAAAGAAGGAAGAGGCGATTAGGTCATTAAAGCTAAGTTTTGAAAGTGAGACAAAAAGACTAACTCAGCTACACAGAAATTTAGCTCTAGGCCCTTTCTCTGCTTCCACTCCCACTTCCCCTGATGTCTGAGACCCATATGTCCTGTCTTAATGACAACGTCCTTCTGAAATAAGCAAGACAGGAAGACAGTGATCTCTATGTGAGGAAGCAATAGAATTAACTGGGGGAGGGAGTGCAAGAAAAACATTGTGGGCTGAGAATAATGCACAAAAAGTCATCGGTGAGTGTTACTAAGAAGGAACAAATTTTAAGTTATGAATGTTGAAAGTGTGGAGGACACTGTGTATTGTTTCTGGAATAAGGAATGCTGGCTTCCAAGCAATTAGTAGCTTATGTTTGGAAAGCATCATAATGCTTTCACAAAGGTCATCTCATTTGATCCTTACAACAATCCTGTGAGGGAGGGATGTAGCCCCATTTTACCAGTTAATAAACTGAAGTTACAGTGACTTATCTTAGGTCACACAGCTATTAAGCAGTAGTCAGGACTCAAAAATAGATCTGACCGAGTTCATTGAAAGATTGTCATGGTGCTTCAAATAGCATATAGACAGCAATGTAGGTATAGCTGCAGAAATTTAGGGTAAAGGCCATTAATTATACCCAGATCTCCAGGGATACTAAGTGAAACCCTTGGGTGACTTAGATGACACTGGAACTACCTGTCAGAGGAATGATGTTAGCTGAAAGGAATTTACTCACCCTAACCCAAACATCAAGCAAACCTGCTGGAATTCCTACCAGAATTGGGGGATTAGTGTCAAAAAAAAAGACTTTGAACAAACCAGTGTTCATTAAACCCCAAAATACAAATTAAGTAGGGGAGGATGTCCTAGTGGCAAAGAATTGGTGAGTAAATTAGAAAGAAGTACAACAGAAAGTAAATTTAAACTAATATGAAGAAGACAAGGAAATAAACATTTGTACAGTGCCTACAACATGCTAAGTACTTTAAAAATGTTCGATTCTCACAACAACCCTGAGAGATAGATACAGTAATTACCTCCATTTTACAAATAAGGAAACTGAGGTGTTAAGTGACTTGTCCAGGGTCACACAGCTAGTGTCTGAAGCTGGATTTGAACTTAGGTCTTCATGACTCAAGGATCAGTATTCTGTCTACTGTGCCACTTAGCTGTTCAATAAGCTCAAAATAGATACCTGACTTGAATATTAAAGGACATATAATTTTTTTTAAATTACAAGAGGTCAGATCAGGTACCTTTCACATGCTTAGCTAGGGAGAATTCATAATCAGACAAGGAATAGGATCCTGTGACCTAATCTTCCACTTCAGCTATATTCAGAGAGGGTCATACCCTTCATCTTGCCATCACCCAGAGCAGCAGTGCAGGAGTCAGGAGGACCTGAGTTCAAATCTCACCTCAGACACTTGACACTCACTAGCTGTGTGACCTTAGGCAAGTCACTTAACCCTAATTGCCTCATCCTGGGTCATCTCCAGTTATCCTGATGAATATCTGGTCACTGGATTCAGATGGCTCTGGAGGAGAAGTGAGGCTGGTGACCTGCACAGCCCTC
This sequence comes from Notamacropus eugenii, assembly GCF_028372415.1. Lineage (NCBI taxonomy): Eukaryota > Metazoa > Chordata > Mammalia > Diprotodontia > Macropodidae > Notamacropus > Notamacropus eugenii. The sequence continues at coordinate 177,592,268 of NC_092872.1, read as the reverse complement.
CCTCACTCAAAACAAAGTCAAGTGCAAGTCATGTCATCATTTCTCTGATGGCATGGTGTTCTTCGGCAACAAAGGATGAACACACACACCCAAAATGCACCACCTTCATGTTCATTGACTCTGAAATTCCATTATCTAACAACAATTTGTTGTTATTTCACTTATCCTTCTGCCTAGCAACCCCTTCATCTTTACCATGACTTTGATCCCTCTCCCCTTCAGTTCTTTCCCAGGACAACACCCCTACACTGGTTACAGTCTCTTTCCTTCCCCATCTTGACCCCTTAGTGAATCAATTAAACTTTACACTCTCCTCTTCTCTGGAGTCCCTTGTCCCCTAATCTGATCTTTCTCTCCCAGTCCTCAGCCTTGGATCACTCCCTTTGCTTTTGCAGTCATATGCTGCTAAATGAAAATGAAGAAAATCATGAAACTATGCTGACTGGATCAACTACAGATTTATGTTAGGTAATCTTAACTGGGCCCTCACTGCAACAAGGCAAGCCTTTTACACTTCTTTATTGGTTTGCTACTCACCACTCACCACAAAGGCATTTCCAAACCTTTTCGTCCCTTCTCAAACTTTCCATTGTTTCCCACACTCATCCTTTCACCTAAAAAGCTTGGCTCATTTATCATTGAGGCCATTCCCCAAGAGCTCCCTCTTCTCCCCTTCTCTTCATCCAAAATCACTTAGAATCTTTCGGCCACTAACTCCTCCTTTATTCTCATCTCCCACAAAGAGGTGGGCATTCTCCTTGCCAAGGTAAATCCCTCTACATGCACAAATGATCTCATTCCATCCTGCCTTCCAGCGAATTGCCCTCTCTGTCCTTCTCTCAATCTTCAATATCTCTCTATCTACTGGTTGCTTCCCTACTGCCTACAAGTATTCCTGTGTCTCCCCTATACTCAAGAAAAAAAGCAACAAACAACCAAACCCACCCACTTGACCCATCCATCTGCACTAGATATTGTTCTGTATCTCTATTAATTAAAAGTGGTTTCTTCTTTCAGGTTGATGTCAGAAATGACAACAACTCATGTCTCCCTCATCCTCAAAAATCTCTGCTAATTCTCATTCTATATCTCCTCCTTGTTGGCTAAACTCTTTGAGGTCATTTACAGTCAGTGCCTCTATTTCCTTTCCTCTCACTCTCTGTCTCCATTTCAGCTTCTGATCTCATCATTCAACCAAAATTACCCTCTCCAAAGTTACCAGGGATCTCTCAATTGCCAAATCTAATGGCTTTTTCTCAATCTTTGTCTTTCTTGATCTTTATGCAACCTTGGATGCTGTCAATAACCCTCTTTTCCTTGATTCCCTTCTTCCTACATTTTGATGACACTTCTCTATACTGGTTTTCCCTCCCCTTTCTCAGTCTCCTTTGCTGACTGTTCATCTAAGTCATGCCTGCTAAAGGTAGGTGTTCCCCAGGGCAAGAGCTCTGTCTTTTTCTCTATATGATCTCATAAGCTTCCATGCATTCAATAGTCATCTCTATTCTGATGATTCTCATATCTATTTGTCTAGTCCTGACCCATCTCTTATCCTTCAGTCTTGCCCCTCCAGCTACCTATTGAATATCTATCTCTAACTGGATGCCCTATAGACATCATAAACTCAACATGTCCAGAACAGATATTGTCTTTTCCCCCAAACCCTCCCCTCTTCTGCACTTCCCTATTACTATCAAGAGTACCTCCTTGGTTTTCCAGGCTCCCATCCTAGGTGTCCTTTCTAGATCTAGGTCTAGTCTCTCTCTCACCTTCTATATTCAATATATTGCCAAAGAACTGTCAATTTTATCTTTAAAATAAATCTTTTATGTGCCCCCCTTCTCTCCTCTGACATTGCTACCACCCTGGTGCAGGCAATGGTCACCTCACACCTGGACCATTGCAATAGCCTGCTAGTTGATCTACTTGCCCCATCTCTCCCCACTCCAGTCTATTCTTTACTCTGCTGTCAAACTGATCTTACTAAAGCATGCATGCACACACACACACACACACACACTCACACATATGTACGCACAGACAGGCAATAAACTTTACAAATACTGTCTCACTTAATCTCACAACAATCCTAGAAGGTAACTGCTATTACTATCCCCATTCCACAGTTGAGTAACTGAGAGAAACAGAGGTGAAATGACTTGTCCAGGGTCACACAGTTGGTAAGTGTCAGAGGCTGGATTTGAATTCAAGTCTTTCTGAATCCAGTCCCAATGCTCTCTCCATTGTGCTACCTAGCTGCTCCTAATGGAATAAAATTTGTCCAAGTATGACACCTTAAATTCATTAAGGGCAACTAAGTTCTTTCTTAGTAGCTGTTATTTTTAAGGAAGATTTCTATTTTTGTAGAGAAAGCATTATCAGTAGGGTTTTGTACTTTATCTCATATCTTTTATATGTCCATGGACAAATGTTTTGGAGAAAAAGAGGAAGTCTATTTCTTAGTCCTCTACAACCAAACTCAAGTTGCCACTGTTCATTTAATGGTATTTACCTTGACTGGAGGCATAGTCCATAGATGTTGATCAGACCAAAGAAGGTCTTCCTAGCAAAAGCACCATTACTGTGATGACAAATGTCACCAAAGGTATTTGTTGATTTCATTAAAGGAGAACAGTGCCCTTGTTTTGAGTGAGGATGATTAACCGGTTCTTCCAGGTCCCTTATGGATAAATACATTAAAATGGACATCAGTCCATGGTTAATGCACAGGCTTATGGATAAATGGCTGCTTTGTGGGGATTTGACTGACATGGTAAATAATTTGTTTGGGTTAAATTATGGACAGTACTTTGTGTACCATTTAGACATGCTGTAGTAACTCGAAAATTATGTAATCTCTTCTCAGTTAAAAGATAAAACAGACCTTGAGCAACTGGAATATATTCAGATTCTATTTTCCCCTCAACTATGATAGTTCTCTCATCTTAGTATCTGAAGTTACATAAAGGAAAATGAACATAACAAATGGTTAGCATAGAAGGAAGCTGAAGTTTCTACCAGCAACTCTATACAGATAGCTCTGCGTTATAACTGACATGGTTTCGCTCAGAGAATATAGTCTGTATTCTCCAACCCATTAGCACTTTAGAATAATAATTTTGAGCATGCAGAATCAGGGATTGAGTAGTTTATTTTATAATTAAAAATTTTCATTAGAAACAGCATTCATCATCAATAAAACTTTACCTACTCATTAACTACTTACATTTAAATGCATTTCCATTCATAATGTGTTACAATACTTCTTCAGTTACTCCTGCCAAGTCCCCATTAGGATTCCTTGCCCATTTATTTTCATTCATCTTTCCTCATATGATCTTCCTCATATGAGCATGTGCTCCATTTTTCTAGTTCTGCTTTTTTTAAATTTTGCATTATTTCATAAAGGTCTCTACAGATGTCTTTGTATGTTTCATAATTGCTCATCTTAATTGCTTTACAGTATCCCATTACATTAATGGGTCACAATTAATTTATCATTCTCCTATTGTTGGACATTTGGGTTGCTTCCAGGTTTTTTTGTAATTACATATAATGTTGCTATAAAAATCTTTGGATAAATAGGGTTGTTTTTTTTTCCATGATCTAAAAGCAATTTTAGGAGTAACCCTTGAATAGTTCTAAGTGAGAAAACCAATTGTGGATCTGAGCAGAACATAGGAATTGGTGTTATCAGGTGATAAAGAGAAGAAAGTGGCACAGGTAAAAACAGATGTAAAGAACACTTTTTCCTACATAGTCACTTGAGAGTTGAAGTTATTCATTTCATGGCCTGGGTCATTTTACCTCCCTGGGCTTCAGTTTCCACACTGACAATTTTAGGCAGTTCAACTAGAATGATTTCTAACATTTCTTTCACCTCTAAATATCCCTTCTCTGTCCCTCTGGGCTCAGAGCAATAGCTAGGGACAGGGGCAGGGGGAGGCTTTCTTTTCACTGCAGCCCAATCTACATATGGGAACAGAGGACCAGGAAATGAAAACAGCCAGTGGATGTCATCTCCCTGCCGCCCTGCCCTCCACACAAATCCTGGCTACAAACTCATTTTGGTTTGGTTGAGGTCATAGTGTTCCTTATGCTCCTTTCTTCTCATTCTTATCATTTAACCAAAAAAAAAAAAATCAAAGGCATTGGATAAAAGGGAGAAGAGACCTGGATTGAATTTCTGCCCTGGACTTGCCATGAGACCTTGATAAGGTTACTCTTCACTTTTCCCATCTGTAAGTGGGATAATAAATCCTCTTTGTTCACTATGAGCTTTATTGACTCTTCCTTCATACATCTATAAAGAACTTGAAAATCTTCAGTCGTCTATTCCACAAAGGAATTACATATCATACATGGTATTTGTCTCAAAAATTAGATTCATGGCCTCTTAGAGGGACCTCAGAGAGCATGGGGCCCAACCACTTCACTTTCAGAAAAGAAAACTGAGGTACAGAAATAGTGAATTATTTGTTCAAGACTGCAAAACAAGGTAATAGAGTTAGCATACAGGATGCTTCTTTCCACTCCTTTGTGTTTTGTGGTGGTGGTATCTCAGGGAAATCAGATACCTGGATGGAATAGGATGAGATGACAGGTAAGGAGGGGGAGGGAATGAACATTTATTAAATGCTTACTATGTGCCAGGCACTGTGCTAAGTTCTTTACAAGTAATATCTCATTTCATCTTCACACCAACCCTACAAGGTAGCTGCTATTATTATCCCCATTTTACAACTGGGGAAATTGAGACAAACAAAGATTAAGTGACTTGTTGAGGGTCACACAGCTGGTAACTCTCTGAGACTGGATTTGAACTCAAGCCTTTTTGACTCCAGACCCAGGGCTTTATCCATTCTTCCATTTACCTGCCTCCATTCCTGCTTTAGGAGTGAGGGGAAGAAAATGGAAAGAAAATGATGGTGACACCAAAGGGCAAACAGATGCTTGACTTGACAGTGGGCTAGTGCCCACTGAATACTGGCCTCAATTGCAATTTTCCTGTGCTAAGGGGAGGCAGCAATGGGTTGTCCCCTTGGGTTCATAGGTTAATAGGACCATAGAAATTTAGAACTGAAAGGGACTTAAGAGGTAGATGGTCTAGTCCAATCTCCCCACTTTACATAAGAAGAAATGAGGCACAAACACTTAGATTGTGAGCTCCTCCATTAAATTTCAAATTCCTTGAGAATAGAGACTATTTTCCCTTTCTTTGTATCCCTGACCCTAAGCCCAATATCTGGCATACAGTAGCTACTTAATAAATGTTTGTTGACTTGACTTGACTAAGTGGCATGGTCAAAATCACCTGGTACATCAAGACCTTTCCCCCAGCCATGTTAATCTCCTCACTAACCTCTAAATTGATCCTATTTGCTACAGTCTCAGTATCTTTCTCCCATATCACCCTGACACCTGGAATGCTAATAACATGGCTGGGATTCAAACCCAGATCTTCTGACTGTAAATTTAATGTTCTTGACCCCATGAACAGCACTTAAGAAATTTCCCAGCTCACTGAGTAGAAATTGTCCCTTAGAGGGGCATTTGTTGTTTCACTATTCTGCTCTAAGACAATTGCTCAATGCTTCCCTTTACCTAATTTCACCTAAATCAGGGGTGAGGAAACTGTGGCCTTCTAGGTCCTTGGGTGCAGCCTTTTGACTGGGTCCAAGTCTTACAGAACAAATCTTTTTATTAAGGCGATTTGTTCCATGAAGGTTGGACCTAAAGGGCCACATGTGGCCTTGAGGCCAAAGGTTTCCCCACTTGACCTACATTCTGCCTGACCTACAGTGAGTAGATAACAGCTCTGCTGATTCGTCTTCATCTCCTCCTGCTAGTTCCCTTTTCTCCAGCCACACCATGGTCCTCATAGTTCCTCAGAGATGCCGTGCTCTGGGCCTCCCTCCCACCACCACACACAGCTAGAATGCTCTTCTCTCTCTTCTCCTTAGCCGAATCCAACCCAATTTCGAAATTGCACTTTCTCCATGAAACTCCTCTAGCCCAGGGCTTCTTAAACTTTTTCCACTAGCGACTCCTTTTTGCATTTTGGCAGCATTCATTGGTTTTGTGTGACCTGAGGGCATGCGCAGTACGAAGTGAGTATACTCTGTGTTAAGAAACAAGGCTGCAGTGAAGCCATGCCATGCCACAGTGGCAAGCACCACCAGAAACACTTCGGATTCATTACGTGTTCGATTTTTAATTAATTTTTGGTCATTGCACTTTTAGAAACCTTTTACTGTTGCCAATTTTTTTGTGATCCCATGTGAGGTCTCCACTCACAGTTTAAGAAGCACTGCCTCTAGTCTACAATGATTTCTGAATTTCTCCAGGACTGACCATCTTTAGAACATGACTTGGCACTTCATTATACGCTACCTTGAATGGTTCTTTTTTTCATGTGTGTGACTCTAATCTTAGTAAGGGGAGTGGCCATTGTTTATATTTTATTTTAACGCCCCAACACCTAGCATAGGTACAGGTACTCCATTACTGATGACGAGGGATGGAGTGACTCATTAGCTAGCTAGCTTAGTCCCTGAACAGGGACTAGTCTACCTGATTAACCTTCTCATTGCCTACCTCAATAATAAGGCTCTAAGGGAACACAAGATGGGTAAATTGTATGAGAGAGGAGCAATGAAGAAAGGTCAGAATGTCTAAGAGACACCTCGAGGACACAGTATATCAGGGAGTAGACAGGTACAGGAAAAGGATTCAGGCGGTATCCAAGCTGATGCAAAATTTGGCTAAAGGAGATCTTTCTCTGACCAGTGTGGTCTAGGAAGGATTATTCAGGCATAAGCTATTCTATCTTCACAGAGGAACAAGCAGAGAGCTTCAAGCATAGAATATTGTTTAATCCCAAGGATGAAAACTCACTTTCTGAAGAGACAAAGGGGAGATTTTCCCTTAAAACAGACCGAGGCTCTCTATCACCTTTTCCTCGGTTACCCACACACCAACACTTTTGTCTCCTCACGCCATTTCAAAAAAACATATCAGGGTAGAACAGCCCTTAGAAAATTTGACTGTTTTATGAATTGTGCCACCAGAGTTCCCTCTAATGGTTTTAAGTTGCAGTTAGAACATCATGTTAACATTAGCAACAAACAATAAAGACAAAAGCACATGGGAATGGAGTTTAGTGTTATAATCCAATAAAACATTTAGTAGAACTCATCTGACACAGATTTAATGACATGTATAATGGTTACTGCGCTGCAAGGTAATTGGGGAAAAATGTAGTTGACTTAACTGACTGTAATCATCATTTGTACAAAACCACACTGAACATCTCTGGCATCCTCAGGGCTGATGTAACCAAAATCCCAGAGCTCAGTGGTATGGGACTCTCCTGAGCTGGAAGCTGGTATGAAGCCTCTCTGAAGACCCCCACCACTAAAATGAGCAAAATCTACTGAGTATCTATAGAAATCCTCTTGGCCAGATTAGAATCAAGGTCTGCTCAGAAAGGTAGAGGATTTATTAAGCACTTACTATGTGCTATGTCTTGTGCTAAGCAGTGGGCATAAAAATACATGTGAGCAAGTCAGTCACTACCCTCAAGAAGCTTATGTTCTAATGGGGAAAGAAAATACAAAAAGGGGAGCAGAAAAGTGGGTAGAGAGGTACCCATGTCAGGTCACAGTGGCTGAAGAATAGAAGTCCAGAGTTGGGGGCCTTGCTTGAAACAGTGGATTTTTTTTTAATCTCATTCCTTTCCTCAGTCAATCACTGCTTCTCTATCATCTTCAAACTCTATAGCTCTTTCCATGCAGTCATGTTCTGCTCCCCACTTTCTTAAAAAGCTTTTCCTTGACTCTTATTAAGCTCCTGTCTTACACCTCCCCTCTACATCACAGCTAAGCATATAGGAAGGGTACTTACTATATGCCTGAGTCGTCATTTCCTCATCACCCACTCACTTCTTACAAGTTGGCTTCTGGCATGACTTTTCTACTGTTCTCTCCAACATCAACAATTAGGATTTCAACTAGGTAGAGCAACAGTGGCTTTACTGGCATTTGAGTGCTGATATCTCCGGGAAAGAAGCCCTTCCTCTATAGGGAGTTGGGGTCTGCTTCCCCCTGTGGCAGACTATGTAGCTGTGCCTCAGAGTTCACCACCGTCTTGTGCCACATGGCACAATGCTGCTCCTGCATTTGGCCTGTTGCCATCCCCAGGGCACTGTAGTATGGGACCCTTTACCTTGGCCCACCTGCCCCTCTAACTCATGGGGGCCAAGAGAGGACTTTCTCAGAGACAGACACTTCCTTTCCTGGAGTGAGTTAGCTCATAGTCAAACTATTGCTGTGCCATTCCTGCTCTCCCCCTACTATCTCCCCAAAAGAAAAAAAAATAATTCCCTCCATGATAGCCCTCCTAGGCCTCTTTCTACCCTTCCAGACCCCTTAGACTTTCCTTCCCTCTGCAAACTCTGTGATCCAAGTACATTGGCATCCTTTTTGTCCCTCACACACCACACTCCTCCTGACTCTGCCTTTTCACTGGCTGTACCCCATGCCTTGTATGCTCCCTCCCCACCCCTCCACTTCTGGATTTCCCTGGCTTCCTTCAAGATGTAGCTCAGATCCAACTTTCTGCAGGTGGTCTTTCCCAGTCCCTCCATGCCACAATTCTGACATATGTATCCCCTGGACAGGAAAAAAGAAAGGATAAACCTACATTTTTTCACTAATTGTCTTTCTGAGAACTTGGAATAGAAACTTTTTTTTTATGATTCTGATTGCTCCTAGATGAGACAAGTTGAACATCAAGGCTTCCGATACATAAAACCAAGAGATGAGAATAGCACACCCTCAAGGATAGCCCCACAATAGCCCCAGTAAGTCAGGTTCTCACCTACAAAAGAGGGTTAATTGTTCCTGCCTTGCTAACTTTACTGAGTGAGATTTAAATGAGATCATGGCAAATGAACATAAAAGAGCTTTGTAAACCATAAAGCACTGCAGAAGTATGAAGAATTCCTGCCACTAAGCACACTAGCCCGCCTCTTTTACCACCTTTGTGATGAGAAATGGTCATTAGCGAATAGATCTAGTTCCTTTCCTTTCCCTTTCCTTGTTGGTCTACGACAAGAAAGGCAGATGTTTCATTTTGATTCCAAGATGTTTGTAAGTTTACTTTACATAGTAGACATTCCAGTGTACTGGAAAATACAATGTATTGGAAGCCAAAACACTTGGTTTAAAGTCCCGGCTCCCTTATTTATGGTATGACTTTGAGTAAGTCACTGCATCCCTCTGAGTGGTTTCCTCAGTTATAAAATGTTGACAGTAACACCTGTCTTGCTGACTTCAAAGCGATATGGCAAGACCTAAGTGAAAAGATATGTGCAAAGCACTTTATCACCATAAAGCCATAATCAAAATGTGATTTGTTATGAAACAGGGCAGTTTTTTCTTTCAAGGAAATCTCATAATAGGATAAAGTGATTCCAGATTAGTCATTTGGAGCATTTCCTCATATGTTCATGCTTCAGTGTTTGGGTCATACACTGGAAAGTAAAGCTGGGCTACATAAAGGGACAATGCCCATCCAAGGTTAACTTGGCATAAAGGGTCATCAGGAAGACTAGAGTTCAAATCTTGCTTCTGAAACTTGCTGGCTGGGTGACCATGGAGAAGCTACATGACCTCTTGCTTAACCTGTTAGTTTATCCCAGCAACACTTTAATAGTATTAAGTTACAGGTCAATTACTCACCTGGATCCATGGAGGGATTTCCACACTAGGAACTCTCCACATGATTTGAATCACAAAGTCCAGACCAGTATGTTGTTTTTAAAATTGCCCATTCAGCACTGTCAGTCTTGGGGTTGGCATATATGCCAATTCCTTCCTAACTCAAGGAAAATATACTTTGAAGAAGTATGAGAATCAGAAACTGAAGAAAATATAACAGTACTGCTGGGTTTCATGTGTGTGTAAGATTTATATTTTTGTAACTCTAAATTTTGTATTCTTTCCAAAGGTTTATGCTTGAGTGACACCTGTTGGTGAATTGGATAATACTTTTATGCAGGCTTGTGGTGAGAAGTGGAAATGACAGGATTCCTCTTGCCTACAGGAAGTTCTCATTCTTTTGCCTAGCATTTAAGGTTCTCCCTGATCTGACGTCCCCCTCCCTTTCCAGCTTTATCTCACATTGTCCCCCTCCCAATATTTTACACTCCAGTGACACCAGACTACCTGCAGTCCAAAGACACCGTGTTTTTTCCAACTCTAGGCCTTTGCTCATGTTATCTAAATGAAGTCTGTCTTCCTTCCCCCACTTTGCCCGCCAAGCTCTTTGTCACCTAATCCAAAGGCCTCCTTGGAGCTCCAGGAATGTTTTATGTATACCTCTTTCACTCCTGAGCTTTTATTCCTCACACCTCACAAAGCTTTTTGTTGGCATTTCTCTAATGCACTAATCATGAATTATTCCATATAATAGTTACATATGAATCATGTTAGGGGCTAAGAGTCATATGGGCAGAGCTCATGGCCATTTTAAACTTTGTAGCTCTGTCTAGTGCCTCTACTTCACTCTGTCTAGTCTACAAATGTGCCTGGTGTAGTGTTCTGCACACTGAAGGTCCTTAAATCTATAGTGGATTAACCAAATGGAGGAGAGGAGAGCAAATGTAAAGATCTGCAAACTGATGGTTGGTGGCAGGAGGTTAAAGGAAATGGGGAAGGTTCTTTGAGGGATACAATGTATCTAAGCTGTCTATAAAGAGTGATCCAGGAGCAGTGGTTCTGCTATGTGGGGGGGGGGGGGGGGGCATGTGTGCACATATATACATATAGATACAACTTTCAGAGAGTATTAACAGATTGAAGTATGTGAAAAAAAGTTAATACTTTAGATTCTGTCAGTCCCAACTGTGGCCCTAAGGTATGACTAAAAACATTCAGATTAAAAGAAGAGATATACTGCAGATTTTTGGATTCAATTTTGTTCAGTTAATGCTTCAAGAAAGAATAGACCGTGTCTCTAAAGAAAGGAAGCTGAAATTTTAATTAGTTTATCAAGAAAAATTGAAAAGTCAAAATAGGGTTATAAATCTTATTTATATTCAAATATAACCTGAGGACATCTCAAACAGAGGCCCCTAAAAGCAATTCTCAGATTTAAGGTACATTCTGGTCAGCATTTATTCAAATTTACCACTTGCAAACCTTTGCCCCACGCTTCTTTTTTAACTAGAGCAAAGCACTGACTCAAATCCAAGGCATTTGACAGAGTAGCAAGGTAAATAACAGGCAAAAACTTCCACAACTCACAATCATGTGCACAAAATTCTCTCTCCCATATGATCAGCAGGAGAGGGAACATTTGCAGCTCTGGCAGCTCATGCTCCTAGGTCTGCAACCCAATTAAAACACCTCCAGGTTTTCATTGCTGCCAAGTTGTCTGTCTACAGAAATATTGCTCAATAGATCTTCCACTGTGTGTATACTGCCATCTGCTGACACTACACAGAATTGCAGATGCCATGTAACCTCTTTCCTGCAAGAGGAATGTTGGCAGCCCTTTATGGAAAATAGCCCATGGCCTCAGAACAATTTGAACTCTTTGGTGAAGCAGACCCTCAGCTTGCCCATTCAGCCAGTTAAAGTCTCTAAGGTCAAACCTGTCTTTTAAATCAGTTTGCTCTCTCCTCACTTCATAATTTCTTCAGCCCTGTCTGATATTTAGGTTCAGGTGAGTAAATTCCTTATCTGTAAAAAAAGGGAATTGGACTAGATAATCTTTAAGGTTCTTTCCAACTCAAACATCCTGTGATTTAATGTAACCTATTAAAATTTACCTTATATTTCTCCATTGTTCTAGTCTACAAAGACATTTTTGAATCCTGACTTTGTTACATAACGTTAGCTGTCCTGACTGGCTTCTCACTGTCTAAAACCTGGACAAACAAAACATCTATGCTTTCATTCATTATTTATTTAAAATGTTGAAGCAAAACTGCCTGGGCCACTCTACATCCCTCTAAGATGACAGAGATCCATTGACTATTCCTTAGGCAAAGATATTCATCCGTTTCCAAACACATCCACACATACAGTCATCGAGGTCATACTTTCCCATCTTGTCCATAAGAGTATCGTGATGTCCTTTTCCATTTTATCCACAAAGGAAAGCACTTTGCAAATCTTAAATAGGTATGCAAATCTTAGCTATTATTATTTTTAATAAAATTTTTCTAATGACACGTAAAAACAATTTTTAACATTCATTTTAAAAAATTTCCGAGTTCCACATTTTCTCCCTCCCTATCTTCCAACCTAAAAAGGTAAGAATTTTAAATAGGTTATTAATGTACAATCATATAATTATTATTGTTAAGTGCTGTGTTGAAATATAAGTATCCTACATTCCAAAATGATGCCCATTTTCTGAACTATTGTCCTGATTGGATTCTAGAAAGTTGTGGTTTGATGCTATATCTGACATTTTTATCTGGGTTTTGTGCTTTTTTAATGCTGCATTATGAATTAAACATTCCTTCTTTTAGTTCACATAATTGAGTGATCAAGCAGAAGTGAATTAACTGGTAATAGTTTAATATATACATGTAGTAAATAATGACTGATAACAATTCTATACTTCAGTATTTAGATCTATGCTACTACGATTGTAAGTATTCTCTCTATTCATGTGGATCACATGCCCTCACTCACACCTAAGGAGTAATTATCTTTATAAATTTCTGTGGCCAAAATATTCATCAGCCTCCAGTCAACCTGATGTTGAATCCTTCTAAACTTCTTTTGACCGGTCCTCAGGTCTATCTTTGATTCCGTACTTTAAGCCTTTCCAGTTTGGTTAAGACCTATCTGAACTTTCTTTCTTACTTAATGGCATGGTCTCCAAAAGCTCAGTCACTTTAAAATCAAAATGAAGTATAAAATCAAATGAAGTATGACTTTACTATGCTGTAATAATATTTATATTTTTCACTAAAGTCCCACATTGCCTCTTAATGAAATAGAGGTGACCCTAGGTTTTTGTGTTGGCAGTGCACAAACTATGATAGGACCCACCAAGCTGGAACAGCTTCGAGGATGGGTCCAGCACCAGACTTTTGTGTCTGTGGGTCAAGTACTAGTCTAGCTAAGTGCAGAGAGGCTTGCTGCCAGAACCACCAGGGGTCTCTAGCCTTTAGTTGGTCATGAGGTAATGACTTTCTTTTTTGGCCATAGCATCTCATGAAAGCTACATTTAAGAAAGAAAAATGTTAAACTGAAGATTGTACTGAGGAGGGAAACCAGGTTGATAAAGGCCTTAAGTTCATGATCTGTGAAGATAGGCCACAGCACCTGTGGATATTTAGCCTGTAGAAGAGAAAATGGGATGGGATCAGGCTCCAGTATGATGGCTTTCTTCAGGTGAGAAAGGCTGTCAAGTGGTAAAGGAATTCAACTTATTCTGCTTGGTCCCACAGAGGCAGAAATAGGAGCAATGGATAGATGCTGCAAAAAAAGCAAATTAAGGCTTGACTTAAAGAACTCTTAGGGCAGCTGGGGGTACAGTGGATAGAGCACTGGGCCTGGAATTAGGAAGATTCCTTTTCCTGAGTTCAAATCCAGCCTCAGACACTTACTAGCTATGTGACCCTGGCAAGTCACTTAACCCTATTTGCCTCAATTTCCTCATCTGTAAAATAAGCTGGAGAAGGAAATGGCAAACTCTTCAAGTATCTCTGTTAAGATAACCCCAAAACAGGGTCACAAAGAGTCACACAACTGAAACAATTGAATACCAACATAAAAAATTCTTAAAAACAATTGGAAATATTCAAAATTGGAATGCAGTACCTTGAGAGGCTCACTAGAGGTCTTCAGTTAAAGGCTGACTGGTCATTTGATAGGAACGTTATAGAGTGTCCTCATTCAGGTACAGGTTGGTCCCTTCCAGTACTGAAATGCTGTAATTCTATGAAAACATCTGTTAAGATGTGAATGGGGTTAATCTATTGTGGTGAGGAGTTGTGTAATATTCACACAGATGAAAGCATAGATCTTTTAAGGCAGTAAGAGTATATAACAACAAATGTTGGAGTTGGAAAAGACTTTAGAGACAATCTATTCCAATCTCATCATTTGACAGATACCTGAAGACAAGAAAGGTATATATATATATATATATATATATATATATATATATATATATATATATATATATATATATATATATATATATATATGACATATCCAATCATAGAGCTAACTAGTAGTAGAGCCAGGACCAAGACCTAGATTTCAGAATTCCTAGTTCAGTGATTTTTCTGCTATACAACATTATAAATTCTTTAGCTAGACTATAAGTTTCTTGAGAACAGGATCTATGTCTCATCATTTTTCTTTCCCTACAATGTCTTGCACATAATAGGTTAGATTATTGATGAGATATCATTCTCATCTATTACAAATGTCTTTTTTCCCTCCTCCTCTATAATGTAGTCATCATCCCTACATCTAGAGATGTACCTTATATACTTCCTCACCCCATTACCTTTACATTTCTTCTATCAAAATGTACTTGACCTGTAGACTCTTTATCCATTGTGAACCTAGATTTTTCCCAACAAATGTGTCTTCTACTCTGTATTATCACATTAGTACTCTCCCCTTCTAATTTGCTGCATCCAGCCTTCTGGCAGCTGAGAAACCAGGTAATCACATTTACTAGAATTGTACGCAAAATCAGTAAGCACAGTTGAATGAAGGCTTAAAAAGTTCTCTTTATCAGTAAAAGGCATACGTTTTGTGACGTCAATTGGCTGCTCAGGTGTCATTTTTGCTGACTTGCTGGATCTTAGCTGTTCAGAATCGGCAATGTTTATCACATCAATGATTTCCAGGTAAGCAGGTATCACTGCACTTTATGATGGGGGGTTACTGCAGTAGGGTTGCATTCCCAGGATCATATTAGATCTGAAAAGATCACGGAGTCCAACCTTTCATTTTACTGATGAAACTGAAGCCCATAGTAGCAAAGTTATTTTTCCAAGATCACACAGATGACAAGTAACAGAGCCAAGACTAGTGCATAGGTTTCCTCCTCTGATTTCAGATCAAGTTCTCTTTCCACTACAACACAATGCCATCGCTCCTTTTTTCTCTAAGCTCAAAGGCATACCAGTAATCAGGAGACTGGGTTCTAGATTGCTACTAACTCACAGTAAGCAAATTTCAAGGTTTTTTCTGCCCTGTCACTGTGAATATATCCTCCTTCCTTCTCAATACACCCAAACCTACTCTTCACTTTCTACTTCTAGTAATAATCAAATCAATACTACCATTGCCACTGGAAAGGAACTGTCATGTAGACTTCCATTTGTTACCTCTGTGACTTCCTAATCAAAAAACCTTTCTCTGGCCACAAGCCCTCTGCCTTATATGTTGCTTCCCCCATTAGAACTTAAACTCCTTGAAGGCAGGATAGCTTTTGTATTTGTATCCCCAGTACCTAGCATAATACTTGACACATGGTGCTTAATAAATACTTTTTCATTAATTCATTCAGGCCTTAGTTACTTCATCTGTAAAATTAATGGGTTAGAAGAGATCTCGAAGATCCCCACCAGGTATGAAGATATATTATTCTAAATTCTTTCCCATATCTTAGTTAAATCATTTTTAAATCATCCTTGTAGGCTAGAGAAGAGGTAAATATTGTTTATAATTTTACAGATAAGCAAATGGGGTAGAAGTTAAGTGCCTTGTTCAACTTAAACCAATTAATTAGTTTCTGAGCTCAAGCTAAACCTTTAAAATTCTATGTAGACATTGTTGCTTCTTAGAGAGAGAAGAGGAGGAAAATAAAGAGGACGATAAACTAGCAAGAAAGGAAAAAATGGAGAGAGAAATCATTCTCAGGAGAAAAGGCAAAATGGTTATGTGAGAAAGAATGATGTTTCCTTGGATGCTGGCAGTGGCTGTGTGTATTGTGACTGGTCTACAGAAGTTCAATTTGCTCTCTGTAGATGCTTTTAACCTTATAAGATTAGGAGAGAGATTAGGAACTAAATTAGGGACAGCCACTGTCCCTGAAGAAATCCAGTTGGCTCATGTCAAAGCTTTAGCAATTCCTGGGGAAGCCAAGCATGTGACCTGGCAAACATAACCTCAGCGACTTCAGTGGAAATGTGAGAGCCACAATCCATCCAGAAGAGCAGTTCGAAATATAGCTTATCATAGCATTAAAGATCTTGATCTATGACACTTCCTAGGGTTTAATTACAGCCCTAGATTAATAGCTTTTTAGGTCTGACTCAAGACACCGTTTCCTCTAAGTGAAGCGTTACTCTCCAGGGAAATAGCCTGGTTACTTGTTTGTTCCTGTTAAGTTCACTAGGTGTTAGTAAGTGGTGCCCACTCACCAAGCTGTCATAGAAAATTGTAAATATGTTGAAAGCATTCATCATAGAGCTCTCTACCTCTCTGTAAAGAACCACTTAGGAACACTACCTCGCCTGTAGGTTCCTCCTGTAAAAATGCTAGCTAGAATGGGAATATCTCATATCTATTCTAATTTTTTGAAATTGTGACCACTCCATCCCCATGTCCAGTTATTTGGTTCTCCCACATTTTGCTTTCCCTCAAATGTCATTATAGTATACTTCTGGAAGCTTTCCCTGGCACTTTCTCTGGCTTTCCCTGGTCTTCAATCCCAACAAAGGCAAGGTTTGAAGAGGACCATCTGTAATCATGATGGTTTCAGAGATGAAAAGCAAGAAGAAAAATCAAAGGGTTGATTGTCACCAAACAGTGAATAAGAGTGAGGAGTCAGAAGGAGGAGTCCAAGGTCTAGAAATACTGATTGGCAATTATAAGTGCCAGAATCCAAACAGCAAAAAAGTTCATGGAACCAGGTATCCAAATGGATTCATGCAAAAGGTCACTTCCATTCACCTGGTACAACTAGAAATCATGGGTCATGGGATTATAGAGTGGGAAGAAATCTTAGAGGCCATCTATTCCACACATACTCCATTATCCCAAAGCGTTAACTAATGTGTCCAAGACCACACAGGTAGTAAATGTTAGAGCAGGAATTTGAATCTGGGTTCTCTGACTCTAAATCCAGTGCTCTTTCTATTGTATCCCATTCCATTTCTATACTTCTTGTCAAGTAGATGGAGTTCTTACGTGGCCTCTACAGGTACTCTTGATCCCTTCATCTCTGGCAGATTATAACCATATTTTCTCTTATGTAAAATATTTTCTCATAGCTAAAACAACCATTATTTTCTCTTACATCTTTAACCTTTCCTTTCTTTCTTATTATCTTCAAACATACCCAAGACTCCTCTGTCCTTAAAAAAAAAAATCTTATCTAGACCTCTGTCCCTTCAAGCTATTCATCTTGTATCTCTCCTCCTTTTCTCAACCAAAGTTTTGAAAAAGCTCTCCACACTTGATAGCTCCACTTTCATTCATTCCTCAACTGGCTTCTGAAACTTAAAGTAATCTCTCCTAAGTCATCAACAATCTCTTGTCAAACTTCATGGGTTTTCTTTTTCTATCCTCATCTTTCTCAATCTATTTGTTGCATTTGAAAGTGTTGATCACAGTCTCCTCCTGGGCACTCTCTCCTCTCTGGAGACAGCTCTGTCTCTTGGTTTGCCTTCTTTCTGTCTGACCCCTCCTCCTTCTCCTTGTTTGCCTCATTGTTCATATGATGCCCCCTGTGAGAACTAAGGTTCTTCATCTCCTCTCTCAGTGATTTTGCACTGGCTATCCCCATTCTAGTATGCACTCATTCCCTCATAGAATCCTTCTATTTTTTTAAGACACAAATCAAGCACTACTATCTACATGTTAGTGCCTTCCCTCCTAAATTACCTTTTTTGTACCTATTCTCTTTCCATATATACTAGTGTAATTGTTGTCTTCCCCAACTCCATGCAAGCTCCTTGTAAGTAATTCATTCATTGTATTTGTATTTATATCCCAAGAGCCTAAGACAATGCCTGGTAGTGGTAGGTACTTTAAAATGTTTGTTGATTGACTGCCATGGGGATATGTCCTAGGTCATGTATTATCCCAAAAAGGAAGACCTCGATGCAGAGGAGCCTTGAAACCACAGAAAATATAGATTTTTTAAAGAGAAAGTTTAGCCTAGGGAAGATAATATTTGGCCATATATAATAAGCTGTCTTTAAATATATTAAAGCTATTGTAATGATAATAGCTAGTATTTATATAACACTTAAGGTTTGTAAATAAATTATTATTTCATTTTATCATCACAAAAGCCCTTAGGAGATAGGAGCTATTATTGTACTCTTACAGATGAGGAAACAGAGGCAGATGAAGTTAATTGACTTAATTGCTCAGGGTCACAGAGCTAGTTTCTCAAATTATATTTGAACCTGCCTTCATGACTCCAAACCAGCACACTACCTGCTTTATCACCTAGCTTCTTCATATGGAGGAAAAATTTGTTGGTTTTACTTAGTCCCAGAGGAGCTATAGCTACAAGGTAAAGAGGGGTCAGTTTTGATTTGGTATGAGAAAAAAAGCTTTCTAAAAAATTACACCTCTCCCAAAGTGGAATGGTGTTTCTTAGAAGGAACTGTTCAAGCCTTGTTAAGCATACTGTAGTTCTACTCAGGTATGAGTTATGCAAAATGTCTTTTGGTATCCACTCCAATTTTGAGCGTTTTTGATTCTGAGTTCAACAATGCTCTTTTTAGCTCAATAGTTGAGGGCTAAATCTGCTACTGCCTCCAAGTTCTTTTGCATGAGTTTTAACTAAGGACAGCTCCTTGTTGATGCTTGTTGCCAACAATGGAAACAGCTGAATTCATGCAGCAGCTGAATTCTATTATTGTATTTTAGTGTTCCTTTACTTTCTGATTTCTTACAGTGAAGATTAGACAGGATTTGTAAAGAGAAGAACTTTTTTTAGTGTAGGGATTACAGGAAGTTTATATATTGACTTTTGGGTTCATATTTGACAGAAAAGCAAGAAAAGAAGAAATTGGAAAGAGGGGAGCCGTTAGCAGAGAGGTAGTTTTGTAGGGTACAGATTGTGACTGAAGGGACTATGGACATCAAGACTTGTAGTCTAGAATTGTGAGTTGCCCTGCATTCGTGGGTTTTTCCATTCATATCCTTCCCTGCTAGAATGTGTTCTTACTAGCCCTCAGAGACATTGTATGAAAGTTTATAGAAAGGCTGATGCTTTGATTTGTCCTATCTTTGCTTTCTAAAGAGTAATTGTTACATTTTAATATTCCTGATTTTGCCTTTTATTGAGTAAAAGTTATAGTCATTTCTACTTTTGGCTTCTGAGTAAATGGTGTTGAGATCATTCTTGCTTTCTCCTTATCTTTAAGGAAATGTTTTATGTTTAAGAATTAATAGTGTCACTGGTTAGAGAGATGCAAATCAAAACAACTCTGAGGTACCACATCACACCTATAAGATTGGCAAACATGACAGAACAAGAAAATGATAAATGCTGGAGAGGATGTGGGAGAGTTGGAACACTAATTCATTGTTGGTGGAGCTGCGAGCGCATCCAACCATTCTGGAGAGCAATTTGGAACTATGCCCAAAGGGCTACAAAAATGTGCATACCCTTTGACCCAGCAACATCGCTACTAGGACTATATCCCCAAGAGATCATAAAAATGGGAAAGGGTCCCACATGTACAAAAATATTTATAGCAGCACTCTATGTAGTTGCCAAAAACTGGAAGTCAAGGGGATGTCCATCAATTGGGGAATGGCTGAATAAATTATGGTATATGAATGTAATGGAGTACTATTATGCCATAAGAAATGATGAACAAGAAGACTTCAGAGAGGCCTGGAAGGACTTATATGACCTGATGCTGAGTGAAAGGAGCAGAACCAGGAGAACTTTATGCACAGCAACGACCACAGTGTGTGAGAGTTTTTTCTGGTAGACTTAGATTTTTGTAATAACACAAGAACTTCTTACAAAAAAAAAAAAATCCCAATGGTGGATCTCAAGGCAAGATGCCTTCCACACTCAGAGAGAGAAATATGGAAGTCACTCACATAATGTAGCAGATCATGTTTGTGTATGTGTATGTGTTTGTGTATCATGTTCTGATTTGTTATACGATTTCTTTCATTTATCTTAGTCTGACTACATAGCATGACTATAGTGAAAATATACTCAATAGGAAAGTATATGTAGAATCTATACAGAATTGTATGTAGTCGTGGGGAGGGAGGGGGGTAGTGGGGGGTAGGTGGGGGGGATAAAATCGCAATTGTATGGCAGTGATTGTTAAACATTAAAAAATAAAAATAAAAAAAAAAAAGAATTAATAGTGTCATGGTGACTGATTTCATATAAATAGGAAATACACCAGTAGGGGCTCAGAAGTTATAGTGATAAGTAGTATGAGTGTATTCTCCCCCCTCCCCACCACAGTTACTTGTAGGGCCCTGATAAAGAGAAGCTGAGTTGAACCATGTGGTTTAAGTCTCCCCTCCCTGTGGGTAGGAAAAAACAAACAAACCTGACCTACTCATGTGAGGGCAAGTTAGAGTGAAAGAAAGAGAGTGCAAGTGCCACCTCAGACACCACAGCCATGAGTGACAGTGCTTCTGTGAGTAGGTTTGGGACAATAAGATATTGACAGCAAAGGGTCATAGCAGACAAGGTTTAATTGGGACATTAGAGATCCCTTCCAATAAGGTAAATCCTTTCCTTTGATGAGAATTCTATGGTGAGCATGGAGCTGATTACCACACAATGAAATAGGAGACTGAACCAGGAGTTAATGAATTAAGCTGTTCCTGGGAACTGGAAGGGAATCTACCTAAGAGTACAGAAGAGGACCCAAATTTCATAAAGTTGATAGAAAAATTCAAGAAATAAAGTCCAGGTTAGATGATCAAGATTGAGCAAATAGTCATCTAGTTTGTTTAGACTAGGGGTGAGGAACCTGCAGCCCTCAAGGCTGGTCTAGAATGTTTGGTGACTTGAGGTTTAATAGTGGAGCTAAGGCTACTTGGTTTATACCAGGAAGGCCCCAGTATCTCTTATGGCCCTACCTCTCTTGATATCTAAATGGACTCAACCCCAGACCTGACTAGCTTCTTTGACTGAGGCATCTTCCATGGAAAAGTTTCCCTATATGGTCACTCAGGCTTATTATTAAAAAATTTTCAAGTACGTAGATTGTTAATGTGCATAAAAGTGAATTATGACATAACAACTGAATTTTTCACCATGTCACAAAGTACTCTCTATTAGTTTTTTTTTTTTTGACAAAAATTGTATTTGCAGTTTGATCACCTTACTCCCCAGATTTGGTTCCAAATTCACCCAAAAAGGACAAATATTTTCCCTCAAGGATATAAAGTGTCACAGGCTCTGAAGGTAGTTCCAAAAATAGTTTGAGCAATGACATCATTAAAATGAGTGGCAGCTAGCATTCATTTATATATATAAACTTAAGTTTGTTGATTGTTGGTTGGGGTTTTTTTTTTTTCCTTTTAATCTGGACCTGTGATATTTTCAGTGAATGAGCTTCCAACATGTACACTCTCCCTACCAATGCTGAGGCAATAGTCTTAGAGCTCTTTAAAAGTACTGACTTTTCTATGTTCAAACAGCATATCTCAGAGGGAGGACTTGAACTTCGGTATTCCTAATTCCATAGTCCACCAAAAGATTGTTTTTCTTATTTAGTTGTTTCTAACTCTTCATGACCCCATTAGGGGTTTTCTTGGCAAAGATACTGGAGTGATTTGCCATTTCCTTCTTCAGCTCATTTTAGAGATGAAGAAACTGAGGCAAACAGAATTAAGGGACTTGCCCAGGGTCACACAGTTGGTAAGTGTCTGAGAACAGATGTGAACTCAGGAGGAGGAGTCTTCCTGACTCCAGGCTCCACACTCTCTTATGCCACCTACCTGCCTGGTTGTTTTCCTATGGATTAC
Organism: Notamacropus eugenii; assembly: GCF_028372415.1. Classification (NCBI taxonomy): domain Eukaryota; kingdom Metazoa; phylum Chordata; class Mammalia; order Diprotodontia; family Macropodidae; genus Notamacropus; species Notamacropus eugenii. Next base: position 177,570,300 of record NC_092872.1, on the reverse strand, counting down.
TTGCTAAATTTACCTTAAATGTAATTAGTCATTAATGAAGTCTGTTTTTGTTTTCAATGCTATTTTTAATAACTTTTTTAAAAGAAAAACTAAATTCAATCTCAGAAGTATAAGATGGGTGAGATATTGCTGAAAATATGAAAAAGAACTGGAATTTTCAGGGGACTGCAGGTTCAATATGTCAAGTGTGAGTAGCCAGGAAAGTTAGACTAAGAGGCACAGTGTTTAGAACTAGGCGGGTGATTGTCTCACTGTACTTCAACCCTTGGGAGACTATAACTGGACTACTGTGTTCCATTCTGCACATATTTTTAGGAAGAAAATTGATAAGCTGGAATGGTCCTTAAGATCACCTCAGAGGAGGATCAATGGAAAGAACTAGATTGTATAGCCTGGAGAAAAAACTTCGCCTTGGAGCGAAGGCTATCTCAAAGTATTTTAAGGACTAATCAAGTGGAAGAGATAAAACCTGTTCTGCTTGGCTCCAGGGGGGTAAAATTTAGGAGCAATGAGTGGAAGCTGCAAAGAAGCAGAATTTTTTGGTTTCATCAGGCAAACTTCATATGCTGGAGATGTTAACAGAGGATTTTTGTTCAGACATGGTGAGGACTACAGGGGCTTCCAAATATGAAATTCTGATTAGTTATTATGGAATGCAAGAGAAAAGAAATTGACCATTTCCATACATACATATTCAAAGGCACCCTAGGAAAAGCTGTGATAAATGGAGATTATATCGCTCCCCCAATCATGTAAGATTTTACAAGTGCTCCATGGACTTTGCCTAGACTCTACCAACGCTCCTCACACAAAAGTGGCTGAATTAAGAAGCTTGAGAAATCAGTGAGAGATAGTTAGGGTATTAATAACAATATGCCATTGAATAGCTGTGGGACCTTGGGCAGTTTATTTAATCTCTCCTAACTTCAGTTTCTTCAACTGTTAAGAGGGCATTTGGAAACTTGGAACCGATGCTGAGTGAAAGGAGAAGAACCAGATCACTGTAGGCAGTAACAACCACGGTGTGTGAGGAATTCTTCTGGTAGACTTGTCCCTTCACAGCAAGGCAAGGACTAAAACATTCCCAAAGGACTCTTGAGGCAAAATGCCATCCACATCCAGACAAAGAACTACGGAATCTGAACGCAGATGAAGCAGACGGGTTTCTCTTGGGTTAGATTTTGGTTTTTCCCATGGTGTCTCCCATTCGTTTTAGTTTTCTATGTAGCATGACTAATGCGAAAATGGGATTAATAAGAATGTACATTCTATAAGATTGAATGCGATCTTGGAGAGAGAGAGAGAGAGAGAGAGAGAGAGAGAGAGAGAGAGAGAGAGAGAGAGAGAGAGAGAGAGAGAGAGAGAGAGAGAGAGAGGAAGGAGGCGGAGAAAATCTAAGACTTATGGAAGTGATTGTAGAAAACAAGTAAATTAATTTTTAAAAAGAGGCATTTAACCTAGATTATAAATTCAGACGACACCTTAAAGGTCATGGCCCAGCCCCCATGTTATAAATAAGAAAACTGAGGCCCGGCTTCCCGGACCAGCCCAAGGTCGCCCGGGGCTCAGAACTCCCAAGCCGGCGCTGGTCCCCGCTGTCTGGGGTCCTCCGGGGTCCTCCGAGGTCCTCCGCAGCCAGGCTGCGCTGGGCCGGCTCCGCGGGGAAGCTGGCTGGGACACGCTGGGTGCGAAATCTGCAAACGCCGCACGTCAGGGGCTGGCTTGTCTGGCTGACGTCAGAAGACGTTCGCAAGGCTGGTTACACTTACGCTACCAGGGAACCAAGGAGGGCTGGGGCTTAAACATGCACCGGCGCAGCCGGGCCCCAGCTCGAATCCGAGCCCCAGGCGTCGGCGTCGATCCTGCCCCAGACGGCCTGGTGGTGGATGGAACGCTGCCCACGCGGGAGGCGCCCTCCTGCTTCCGAGAGCCGCGTGGGGCAGCGCCACGGAACTCGCACTCAGGGCCCCGGGACGCCTCCCCAAGTACTTTGACCGCACTGGTCCAGGGCTGGGCGGCTTCTCCTTCTCCTCGCTCCTCCATCCAGCTGACGTTTGGCGGTCGGATGCAGACGGATACACTAAAGCTCCGCCCTGAGCCTGCCTCCAACTCAAAGCCACGCCCCCTGGAGGCCGTCTCGCTAAGGGCGTCATACGTCATCACGCTCTCCGTAGCGCGGTGTCGTGCGGTAAGGGGCGGGACTTCCTCTTCAGGACTAGAGCCGCTTCCGCCGGAAATGACATGGTCGTAGCCTGTAGTTCGAAACCGTTGGCGGCTGCGCTGGCTGGCCTGCGGCGTCTGCTCTGACCTGGGGCGCCTTCCGCTTGTTGTTTGTTGAACCTCCGGGGGAAGCTAGGCCGGCGGGGCCACGAGCGGGGTTGGATGTTAGGGGTTAAGGGCAGGGTTCGAGCGGCATGGCCCTGACTACTCCTCAGCGTTTTCTGGGGGATGGGGGAGGGAGGGAGTGGGGCGCCCTCGAGCGGACCTGGCGCCCTTCCCTTGGGCCTCGAGGCAGCCCTGTACCCCGTACCGCTTTTCTAGAGTGGGCCGGAAGGGACCCTAACCTCCAACCCGCAGTCTTCCTCTAAGGATAGAGGCCCAGCAGGGGTTTTGACTTGGCCAGAGTACACAGGGAGTAAATAGCAACACTGAGACTTGAACCCATGTCCTCCGATTCAAAATCCGGTGCTTTTTACCACCATACGACCCAGAATTCAGTCAACAACCCTAATTTACCGAGGGCCAGGCCCGGTGCTCGGTGCTGGGGATACAAAGGCCGAAAGCCCCCGCCCTCAGGAGCTCACACTCCAGTATCTCGTAGAGAACTGTGTGCGTGGCACGCAGCCCGAGTGGATGGAAGGTAACGGCCGAGGGAGGGGAGGGAGCCGGAGTTGGGCACTGAGGCCTGGAAAGGCCTGCAGAAAATGGGATTTGAGCCGAAGAAGCCAAGATGGGACGGTGTTCCAGGCCTGAGAGAGCCAGGGCAAAAATTTGGAGTCTGGAGATACCAGGTGTGCCAAGCTAGATCGCCAAGTGAGGGAAAAGAGATTGGACAGTAGGAAGCCAAGTTGGGAAGGGTTTTCAGTGGATTTTTGTATTTTTTAGTCTGGAGGTAATAGAAAGCCACTGGAGTTTGAGAAGTGGGGGGCATACTTTGCTTGAGGAAAATCACTTTTGTCAGTTTAGTGAAGGATAAATGGGAGTGGAGAGAGACTTGAAGCAGGGAGACAAATTAGAAAGCCGTGGAAATAGTCCCAAGTACTAATAAGGTGATGCGGCTCCTTGAATGGGGAGGTGACTTACAAAAGAAATACCTGTGTACCTTTGACAGGTTATGTTTTTAGAGAGCATCTAGCCCAAGTCTTGCCTTTTCTTGAGAACCTGGTCTATAAGGTGTTACTACAACTAATCCAGTATTTAATAGTCATCTCATGATCTGTTTTTCATACACTTGCTGTATTAAGAGCCTCCTAAGTATGTATAAGCTCTAGGGGATACAAAGACAAAACACAAAACAAAACTGTGCTTGTGATGCTCACCTTCTACTTTGTTACCAATGTCATTTGTTACTTGTTATAACAGACGTGGGTCCTTATTAGAGGAGAGAATTCATGGTAGGTATAGACAAGGAGGCTTTATCTGGCTCCTTGTTAATACTAGAAAGGATCCTGGATTTGGAATCAAAACCTGGGTTCAGATCTTGATTTTGTTGTTGACTACTTGTACAAAATTGGAAGTTACTCCACCTGGTAAAATCCGTTTGCCTCATCTTGTAAATGAGGAAGTATAATCTTCTAGTTCTAGAACCACGACTGAGTGCCTGCTGTGTACAAAGTACTGTGCTTGGGGGAGGCATTCCATGTATCTCCCAGTTTTAAGGGTATTTTAATGTTTTAATGGTGACTGTTAGTCACCATTTTAGATCAATTTGTTGTATTAAAGGGAAAGGGGGTGTAGGACTGATCTGTACAATTCTATTAATTTCTAAAACTAAGCTCAAATTTTGAGTCACTCATGAATTGCTCTAAATGGCTGTTGATAGTCTTTACAGTACCTCATAGAGCTGCAAATTCCATTCTGGAGAAATAGCTCTTAGAGTTGAAATTGTACCATGTGCCTGATCTCTGCTTTGCTTGAAGAGACTTGACTTTTTTTTTCTGATTGTGAAGACAGTTTTTTTTAATTGTTTATTTTCAGGGTATGAGTTCATTTAAAAAATCAATTGGCTTTTATTTATGTTTTGCACATGCATTTAAAAGGAACATAAGAATCTGGCCCATTTACAAATTGTAAAATAAAAAAAGATTGCCAGTTCGATACTTCATTTGCCAGAGTCTGTCTTCAATCTACTATATTGTGAGACCTTAAGTGCTATGTTTAGGTTTAAAAAATATTACCTTCATATGTGCTAAAGGCAAAGACCCAAGGTAACTTTGTCGAGCAAGTTGGGTTTTTTTTTTAATTTATTTTTAACTCTTCAAGTTTTACAAGGAACTGTAATTAGTGTGTCTAGGTAGGAAATGAGATAAGCTAAGTCAGATTCGTTATTAGAAATTATTTAAAACATGGTAATTAGTTCCAGCCCACCGGAAATACACAGTGTAAATTGAAATAATGCAGTCACATGAGGAAATTCATTATTCACACTAATTGGGACCTATTTCAATGCTACAACATACTTTTTATCTTTTAGAATGGTCTCACCTTCTTTGCCTAATAATAATGAGTCATCCTAAGTTACACGTAGTAAGTGCAGAGTTAATTGAATAGGTAGACTTCCCTAACTCCTCTGGTTCTAGGTCAATTTCCTGTTTAGTACGTTTTTCTTAAATGGTCCTGAAAGGGTAAAAAAATCTAGTAAACAGCATTAAAAATTAAGGATTTTAGTATCTGGTATATTGGAAGACTAACAGAAAATATTGTGGCAGAATTTTGAAGTGGTGCTTTAAGCATGCAAAGGAAATATGCTTATCAGTTTTTTTGAATGACCAACATTGACTGACTGATACTTGTAAGTGGTGAGCAGCCCCTATTTTTCCATTTTCCGTTTTCCATTTTCTTTAAAAGAAAAACAGTCTCACAGGATGCCATCATGTCTATTTGGGCTTTGAGTGAAAAGTAATGTTGAGCTAGAGCAAAATTTTTTGTAGCTCTTGTTTTTTGTTCCTTGGGATGATTTAAATTCTATTTCTCAGGAAGGAATTAAGCTATTAAACTTCTGTTGCCTTTTGAACTCGAGCAGCTCTGTACAATCAGGTTTCTAAAGCTTCCTGCAAATTATTTAGGGAAAAGAGATAATTGCAATTTTATGATGATTTGGTACTTGTAAACAGATAAACTATAGAGTGATTCAATTTAAATAATAGAAATTACTTTTGTATGACACTTACATGTTTCTCATATTTTTTTGGTTAGTTTGAGTTTGAAGGTTAAGCATGCTTGTTGGTCTATTCCAGAAAATGGCAATCAAAATGATTTGACAATTATTTTATTGGTTACGCAGTCTTATAAAAAAGATTGAAATGTGCTAACCTTGCATTTGCCCTTATATTTTATTAATATTTATATTATATTTTGCCTTTATATTTTATTTACGCTTATATTATATTTTTCTATTATTTCTGATTTTTTTTATAAGGAAAGGAATTTTTTTTTAAAAATAGCAGATTGGTCCTATGATAAGACTTCTGCTCCAAAGGTCAGAGGACAGGATTAAAGAGGTGGGTGGAATGGCTAGGGTTGCCAGTTAGTTTTTATTTATAGGTGCTAAAAAAAGAGAAGTTTACATGTGAAGCATTTTGAGTGTGATCATTTAGGGTGTCATTTCTTGTTTGACCTTCAAGTACATGACTGAGAATTCCCTGGGGACTTGGGGGCTAGGGTGAGGGTAGAGGACTAGCGCTTTCCTGTTGGACATTTTATGTGGCATTGGCCCTTCTGAAGGTTTTTGTGTCTTGCTAACCTCTTTTAAAGATAATCCTTGGAAAAAGACCAGTGTGCCTCTAAGAAAAGCCACACTAATAGGCTTTGGGAGTGCGAACAAAGGAAGCTGCAAGATTTATACCCAAAGTTTTGGTATGGAATTAAGTAAGTGAAAGTAGATAATAAGTATGATTCTTTCAGAAGCTGGAAACTAGGGACAATTTTATCCTCCGGTGAGCATTGCTTCATTTGGCCAGGAGGGGGAGAAATGAGAGCAGCTGATAAGGTTGTAGGAAATAATTTAAATAGAACCAATAAACCAGCATAAATCTAAGGCAGAAAGGGGGCTATTGGACATACATTCCAGAGAGTTAAGTAACAGAATTGGTAGAGTTTTTGTGTCTAGTAAATTGTTCTATTCTTTCCAGGATTCTTCACTTACGGCCAACAGAGGAAATGCTGACTGTCTGGGGGCTTATTCTCAGATAATGAGTTCATCTGCTACTTGCGTACAGTGAATTCATTCAGCAGCTATTAATTGCTGAAGTGAGGTAAGTATACAGGGACTTTAAAGATTCAGATCTAAGCTTGAATTTCTGAAAGTAAGAGACTTGACCTATTCTGATCTGAATATTTTAACATTCCAAAAGAGAAAATGTTTTGATTCAGGATTTGAATCTCCTGGAGGCCTAAGAAAGTGGAGTCATTGAAGTCAAGCTGACTCTTCTGATACTAGCCTCCTAAATGAAAAGGTGGTTGGAACAGGGCCTCTCTTCAAGATGAATTCAGGTCCTACTTCATCAACCAACACAATATAAAATTTACTATATTCTGACATTATAAAATGACTCATAGCTCTTCAGACTGTTGGAGTCATAACTATTGGAGGGATGTGGCATTGTGGAACCTGCTTTAGTAGCAGGCAGACAGGATGAGCATTTATTTTTTTCTGAAGTGGCTATTGCTATTATAAATAACAATAGCTCTAAACTTTCTTCTTAACTCTGGTCCCAAATTATCAACCCCCTACTGGGCATTTCCTTCTGGATGTTCATCAGTGCCTCAAATTTAGCATGTCAAAAATGGATATGGAAAATAAGGTAGAGTCACTGATTCCAAGGTTATATACCTCAGTAACTGAGAGACTTGTAGTGTACTTAACTGAAATAGGATCATTTGAAAGAGAGAGAGTTTCAGTCAATAGCTAGCATACAAAAAAATCCAATCTTTCATTTGTTCTTCATCTTAACTATGGCCACTAGTTCTATAACTTTCTTAGGTTGTCATCCCTGTTATGACTTTCCTCCCTTGCATTTTTAATCATAGTTAAGTTCAGCTCTACACTGTCCTCTACTTGGAGATCCCTTGTTCTCTTATACTGTCACTTCTTGTGCCTTGTCATATTATTACCTTGCCCAGTATAATTCCATCATTTCCATTCCTCCCCTGCTTCTGAAAAGAGCTTGTTAAAGTCAGTCAGCTAGGCTGTCAAGAAGAAAATTGTCACTGTAATAAATAATTTGACTTCCCTAATTAATTCTCCGTCGCATTCTGCCCAGAGACTCTTCCAAACCTTTCCTTCCTCTAGTCTCACAACTGAGAACCTTGCCTGTTCTAATTCCTTTAATTTCTCTTTCTTATTGCTTTAGCTAACATTTCTAGTACAATATTAAATAGCAGAGGGGATAATGGGCATACTTGCTTCACTTCTGATTGTATTAGAAAGGCTTGTAGCTTATCCCCATTACAGATGATGTTTGTAATGGTGTTGGTTAAATGTTACTTATCATTTTAAGGTAAGCTCCATTTATTCCCATGCTTTCTAGTGTTTTTAATAGGAATGGGTGCTGTATTTTGTCAGAGGTTTTTCTGCATCTATTGAGATAATCGTGATTTCTGTTGATTTTATTGTTGATATGGTCAGTTATGCTAATAGTTTTCCTAATATTGAATCAATCCTACATCCCTGGTATAAATCCCACTGGTCATAGTGTATGATCCTTGCACTATGTTGCTGTAATCTCATTACGAGTATTTTCTTTAAAATTTTTGCATCAATATTCATTAAGGAAATTGATCTAATAGTTTTCTTTCTCTGTTTTGGCTCTTCTGGTTTGTGTATCAGCACCATATCTGCGTTGGAATTTGATAGAACTCTTTCTTTGCCTATTTTTCCAAATAGTTTACATAGTATTGGATTTAATTGTTCTTTATTTCTAAAAATGTATATAATTTATTTATTTTTCAGTTTTCAGCATTGATTTCCACAAGAATTTGAATTCCAAATTTTCTCTCCATTCCCATTTCCCACCTCATCCACCCCATCCACCCCTTCCTCTAGTCTGTCCTTCCTTCTATCACCCTCCATTCTTCCATTCCCCTCCCCTTCATTTTTCTGTAGGGTAAAAAGATTTCTGTACCCTATTGCCTGTACATCTTATTTCCCAGATGCATGTAAAAACGATTTTTAACATTCATTTTTAAAACTTTTAAGTTTTTATTCTCTCCCTCCCCACCCACCCTCATTGAGAAAGCAAACAATTAGATAGAAGTCATACTTGTACAGCCATACAAAACACTTCCATTACAGTTGCAAAAGACTAACCACATTTCCCTCTGTCCTGTCCTGCCCTCCATTTATTCTATTCTCTCCTTTGACCTGTCCTCCCACAATAGTATTTGCTTCTAACTATCCCTTTCCCCAATTTGCTGTCCCTTCTTTCTTCTTCTCTCTCCTATCCCCTTCCTCTCTGCCATCCTGCGGGTTAAAATAGATTTCCATATCCAGTTGAATGCGTGTTATTCCCTCCTTAAGCCAAATTCCATGAGAGTGAGGCTCACTTATTCCCTTTCGTCTCCCCCGCTTCCCTCTGTTATAAAAGCTCTTGCCTCTTTTATGTGAGATGATTTGCTGCATTCTACCTCTCCATTTCTCTCACTCCTAGTACATTCCATTCGATAGTAAATTTTATTTTTTAGGCACTCTCCTTTCATATTCAGTTCACCCTATACCTTCTGTCTATGTATATATACATAATATAGACACATACATACATACACGTATATAATATACGCATACATACATACACATACACACCTACATGTATATACACACACACATACACATATATATTCCCTCTAACTACTTAATACTGAAAAAGTTCTCATGAGTTACAAATATTATTTTTCCATATAGGAATGTACACAGTACACAGTTTAACTTTAATAAGTCCCTTATTATTTCTCTTTCCTGTTTCCCTTTTCATGTTTCTCTTGATTCTTGTATTTGAAAGTCAAATTTTCTATTCAGCTCTGGTCTTTTCAATGAGAAGGCTTAGAAATCTTCTATTTCATTGAAATTCCATTTTTTCCCCTGAAATATTATATTCAGATTTTCTGGGTAGGTGATTCTTAGTTTTAATCCTACCTTCTTTGACCTCTAGAATATCATATTCCAAGCCCTTCAGTCCCTTAGCGTAGAAGCTTCTAATGTAATCCTGATTGTATTTCCACAGTACTTCACTTGTTTCTTTTTAGCTGCTTGTAATATTTTCTCCTTGAGCTGAGAACTCTGAAATTTGACTATAATATTCCTAGGAGTTTTCCCTCTTGGGTCTCTTTCAGGAGGTCATCGGTGAATTCTTTTGATTTCTATTTTACTCTCTGGCTCTTGAATATCAGGGAAGTTTTCCTTGATAATTTCTTGAAAGATCATGTCTAGGCTCTTTTTTTGATCATGGTTTTCAGGTGGACCAATAATTTTTAAATTGTCTCTCCCAGATCTATTTTCTAGGTCAGTTGTTCTTACAGTGAGACATTTCACGTTGTCTTCTATTTTTTCATTCTTTTGGTTTTGTTTTATGATTTCTTGATTTCTCATAAAGTCATTAGCTTCCATTTGCTCCATTCTAATTTTTTAAGAACTATTTGATTCAGTGAGCTTTTGGACCTCCTTTGCCATTTGACTTATTCTGCTTTTTAAGGCTTTCTCCTCACTGGCTTTTTGGACCTCTTGCCATTTGGGTTAGTCTATTTTTAAAGGTGTTACTTCAGCATTTTTGGGGGTCTCCTTTAGCAAGCTGTTGACTCGTTTTTCATGATTTTCTTGCATTGCTCTTATTTCTCTTACCAACTTTTCCTCCACCTCTTACTTGATTTTCAAAGTCCTTTTTGAGCTCTTCCATAGCCTGAGACCATTTCACATTTTTTTGGGAAGCTTTGGATGGAGAAGCCTTGACCTTGCCATCTTCCTCCAGTTGTATGCTTTTCCACGGAAAGGATGGAAGAAAACACCTTTTCACCAAGAAAGTAGCCTTCTGTAGTCTTATTTTTTCCCCTTTTTGGGGACTTGACTTTTGAGCCCATTGTCCAGTGGAGGATATACTACCCCAGACTTCAGAGATTTTATGTAGCTATTCTCCAAGATATCTCTAGGGACCTGTAAGTTTAGTACCTCTGAAGTAGCATAATCAAGGGAGAGGTGTTTGTTCCTCTCCTGTGCTCTAATCTGTGAGCAACCACAAGCACTCTTTTCCACCCTGGAACTGTGAGTAGGATTCCCTCTCCACAGCTGCCACTGGTTCAACCATGCCAGCGCTCCTCCTCACCCCAGGACCACTACTTGGAACTGAGACACAGATCAGCTACTCAGTTCCCCCACTGGCTGTAGGCCAAGAGCTCCAGAAGCAGCCACTGCAACTGCTCTGGGGCTGGGACCAGGACCACGATCCCCTCTCACTCAATTGAAAGAGCTTTCTCACTGACCATTGAAGCCATCTTTGGCATTTGTGGGTTGAGAAATCTGGAAACCTCTAGCAGCTGCCCGTGATTTAGCATCCTGATGCCTGCTCCAGTCCTGTCTGTATTACACTTATTATTATTTGGGATAATTTTCCCCATTCAGTTGCCTCCTTCCAGTGCAGTTTTCTTTCTCACCTCTTTATTTTGTTTTTTGGGGTATCATTGCATCAAAGTTACCTTATATCCACACCCTCTGTCTACATATACTCCTAATTGCTCTTACAGTAATAGTTAAGAGTTACAAATATTACCTTGCCATATAGAAATATAAACAGCTTAACTATTGAAATTCTTATGTTTTCTCTTTCTTGTTTCTTTTTTACCTTTTTATGTTCCTCTTGAGTCTTCTATTTGGAGATCAGATTTTTTATTCAGCTCTGGTCTTTTAATTAGAAATGCTTGAAAGTCCTCTATTTTGTTAAATGTTCATTTTTTTCCCTGAAAGATTACATTAAGTTTTGCTGTATCGATGATTCTTGGTTTTAATCCTAGCTCCTTTACCTTCCAATATATCATATTGCAAGCACTCTGGTTCTTTAATGTGGAAACTGCCATGTCCTGTGTTATCCTGACTGTCGCTCCACTATATTTGAATTGTTCCTTTTTGGCTGCTTAAAATGCTTTCTTCTTGTGCTATGAGCCCTGGAATTTGGCTTTGATGTTCCTGGGAGTTTTCACTTTAAGATCTCTTTCAGGTAGTGATTCATAGATTCTTTGAATTTCTATTTTGCCCTCTGGTTCTTATATATCAGGGCACTTTTCCTCAAGAATTTTTTGAAAGATGTGTTCCAGCCTTTCAGGTAGTCCAGTAATTCTTGTATTCTCTCTCCTAGCTCTATTTTCTCAGTTAGTTGTTTTTTCAATGAGAAATTTCACATTTTCTTTTGTTTTTTTACTTTTTTGATTTTGTTTTATTGTGTCTTGATGTCCCAGAGAGTCATTGGTTTCCACTTGTTCAATTCTAATTTTTAAGGAATCATTTTCTTCAGTGAGCCTTTGTGTTTTCTTCTCCATTTGGCCAATTCCATTTTTTAGGGAATTATTTTCCTCAATAAATTTTTGTATATCTTTCCCATATTCTTCTTTTCATGATTCTCTTACATTACTCTGATTTCTTTTCCCAATTTTTCTTCTACTTCTCACATATGCATTCAGTTGCCAAATCTTGTTCTGTATACCTTCACAACCTCTCACACAGCTATTCCCTTCTTTCTTAGCTCATGTCTGCTCAGACATCTCCCTGACTCTTTTAAGTCCAGTGCTCTATCTGTTCTACCACTTGGACTTTTTCAACATAGTGAGAAGAGAGCATTGGAAGGAGGAGAGCAGTGATTCCATTTTGTTTACTCTGGGCCATCTAGGATGCTCACTTAACTTTCTGGTATCCTTTTTCAAGTATACAGGCATGTGGAGGAGGAGGAAATAAGCTAAATTACCTTAAATTTAGTATTTTTTAAATTAAGCATGCTATATTATTAAAAATAATAATTGCTTTGCTAGCCATGTACTTATTAAGCTTTTACTCAATGTCATGAAAATCTGTCTTCAAAAACTTTTTATTGGAAATATTTAAGCAGCTGTGAATCAGCAGGAAAATAGTCATCTTTACTAGAATTGTTATCTTAGGTTTTATATGATATGACTTTCCGGTCCCACCCAATTTAAAAAAGAAATCCTTTCCTATAATTTCATAATGTAGTCAATGACGTTAGGTCTACACTAGTTCATTCCCTGTCCTGAAATACAAAGCCGACACCCTTGGATAAATTGCCAAGAGCTACACAATAAGTTAGAAAGAAAACCAGTAATGGAACTGAAAGCTTTTGATATTTCCTGTACTTTTATAGCAAACTCTTCAGTGGTTTTTTCTATGTAAGAAGTCTTTGTTATTCATAGAGCAGCTTCTCTGTGTGATTGCTTGCCTTTTTTACCCTCAACAGGCTCCTGTGAAGGTGACTGGGTGTGTCCTCATGATGGAAACCAGCTATGTGAACAAGACCACTGTATTGAAAGATTGCAGGTGGTGGTTTGAATGACTGTTTAATGTTTGCAAAAACAGGTTTGTTTTTAGACTAGGCTTATTTTTAATGTTTGGTAAAAAAAAAAATGTGTAGAAATGGTAATGTGCCTTACTGATGAAAAAAAGCAAGGTAACTTGAATCGTCCTAATGTTTTTTTTTCTTTTGAGTGTCATTACTTTAAGACAAATAAAATTTGATTAAAAATCTTAGCATCTGGGTTTTTCTGTTTTATGAAGTCATATAGAATTTTGAGCAGTGTCGATGAATATTTCACTATATATCCTTTTTTGTTCTGGAAATAAATCTACATATTGCTTGAACAAGTTGTTAATTCATGAATAACATGAAATTAGAAGCTATGCTTCTCCAGTAGATGGGACTTTTCAAAACATAAAACCATTTTATTCTTTTTGTCATACTTAATGGGTGCTAAAAATGATGGGAAATTTTAAGTGAGCCATATTTGAATGTGATAAAGATTTGGTTATGAGATTGGAGCAAAAACAAGTTGAGATGCATGACATTAATTTGGCTACTATATGACCATTGTAAGTTTCATTAATGCAGGACGGTTTCATAATTTAATTCATATAATAGTTTTGTAACTAATATACATGCAGACCTTAAAGGTTGACTGCCAAGTTTTTAATTTACCATTGAAAACTGAAAGACAATAAGCAGAAATGAAGCTGGTTAGGATAGAGGTTACTGATAGTTGAGGACCAAAGGTAATGAGAATAGATTGGTGATTTACAAACAGTCACTCTCACCTATGCAGAGGCAGGCAACATTCAGCCTTTCATAAATTAATAATTGTTTAACCAGTTTATGTACTCTTATTAAGTATCTGTTGCTTTTCAATTGCCTTCATTCTTCCTTGTGCCAGAAATTCCCGTCTCTTTAACTGCTAGTTCCCCATTACTGGCTTGAGAAGAGCTACACTCAACCCTCAAGAGAGAGGACACCCGCTGCAAAATGTCCCTGTCAGATGTGTCTACAGCTGTTCCCTTTGGGCAGTACATAGTTTCTTTGTTCAGTCTTTCAGTTGTGTCTGCCTGTGACCTCATTGGGGGGCTTTCTTGGCAGACATACTGGAATGCTTTGCCATTTTCTCCTTCATCTCATTTTACAGATGAGCAACCTGGGGCAAACAGGGTTAAGTGATTTGCCCTGAGTCTGAAGCCAGATTTGAACTCAGTCCTTATGACTCCAGGCCCAGTACTCTTTCCACAAAGCCACCTAGTTGCCCTTACTAGGCTTCTATCATTCAGTAAATATTGAGCAGCTACTGTGTATATTGTGCTAGAGAAGGTTATCAGGGACCAATTCACCTGACTCATTCCATGAGAGAAAAACAACCCCAAAATAACTAACAATATAATCTACTTAGAAATGTTGATTTCAGAGAAGAGATCAAGGGCTGGGGTGGTCACAGAAGGCTTTGTGGAAAAGGTGACACTTCAGCTAGATCTTGAGGGTCCAGCAGAAATGGGGAGCAGGGAGTGGAAATTATATTTTGGATGGAATTGGTACTTGAAGCTGTATTATACTGTGGTATAATGAGAAAGGATTAGAACCTGAAATCAGGCCTGGGTTCAGGTCCTGGCTTCAGAGTTCCTGAGCTGTGTGACCTTGAGGAAGTTGCTTAACCTCTCTTGGTCTCAGGTGCTTATTTCACAGACTTAAAGGTTGTGTGCTTTGTAAAGGTGAGCTGTTGGTGTGAACTAAGGCCTGGAAGTGGAAATGTGTAATACATATATATAAAGGTAATACAACACCAAAAATAGAAAAACTAAACTGAAGTATGAGATTAGACTTATTTTCTAGACAACCAGAGACACATACAGAGCCTGTAAAGCCTTTTGAGCAGAGAAGCAGTAGCACAAACTGTCTTACTAAGATCACTATCATAGTTTGAAGGTAAAGAACGTTAGAAGCTGTGGCAGTGGTTCCCTGTAATAAAGTTCTCAAGCAGGGTCATTGCCCCAGAAGCCAAGGGAAAGAGCAGTCAAATACAAGGGTTTCTCATACTCTGAAACAGTATGGTTTGTCTAGGAGAAGAGGCAGCCTTGCAATATGGAAGGAATATTAGAAGATTTCACTCTTGGGTATTTTATTTATATACACATGCATTTATGTGTAAGCCCACTTTTATAAATTCACTTATGACATACAGTGTAACAACTTCTGTCTGGTCCTAAAATTTGTACTTATAGCTCAGGCTCTTCAGACTTCCTCAGTGCCTAGATCGCTAAGAAGTTTTCCCTCTTGATCCTTTGCCTCCCACCCATAAGTCTTAGTTTCCCTTCTATTTTTTCAGAAGCTAGGGACTCAATTACTGTCCCTTGAATGTTTGTTTATGACATAACTGTAACTTGATACTTGTGTCAAATTCAAATACTGCTTTCCCTGTGAAACTCTTCTAACCATCCTTGTCCACAGTGATCTGTCTGCAACTAGAATGGTAAAGCATTTAAGCATTGTGTTTTAGGCACTGTGTTAGACGCTAGGGATTCAGATACAGGTCAGCAAGACAGACTGTTCTCAAGATGTTTACGTTCTTATAGGGGAAGGCAACAGAAAGGGGAGCTAGAAAGGAGGAGGGAGGATGTATGAGGGGTAGCATGGTCTGTAAATGGCCCTGAAATGACATGGAGGCCTGGGTCCATTCTATAATTTTAGGTATAGATTATGTTGCCTTTCTTTTAAATATATTTTTTATTTTTTCCCAATTACATGTGAAAACAATTTTTAAAAAAAGTTTGAGTTCCAGATTCTATCCCTTCTTCCCCCCCCCGCCCCAAGTCAATAAGCAATCAGATCTAGGTTATACATATGCAATCATGTAAATCTTTTCCATATTAGTCATTTTTTACAGGAAGACTCAAAGAATGAAAGAAAGTAAAAAACAGCATGCTTCAGTTTGTATTCAAACTATCACTTCTTTCGCTGGAGGCAGATCATATGCTTCATCATTGGTCTTTTGGGATTGTCTTGGATCATGGTATTGCTGAGAATAGCTAAGTCATTCGCAGTTCTTCATTGAACAATATTGCTGTTACTGTGTACAATGTTCCCCTGGTTCTATTCACTGTGCATCAGTTCATGTAAGTCCACATTTTTCTGAAATAATTCTGCTTGTCATTTATTATAATACAGTAATGTTCCATCACAGTCATATGCCACAGCTAGTTTAGCCATTCCTCAACTGATGGACATCCCTCAATCTCCAGCTCTTAGCCACCACAGAAAGAGCTGCTGGAACTGCCTCACACTGCATCTTAAACCCCCTCCCCCGATCTTACCTAGCACAGTGTCTTATGCAAAACAAGCTATCCAAATTTGTTCATATTTGGAAAGTTGCTAAAGGGGGATGGGATGAGATTGAGGAAGGAGGAATCAAATTGTGACATCTATTGTACTCTTAATAAGTTGAGCCAGCTAATTTGTGTGATTGAGGGTTCCCAAAGAGTTCCCAAAATATCTCACTCACCTGGACCTGAAATTCATTAGAGATTCATTTCAACTTCTCTTAAAATTCAGGTATTCTTAGGGTATTTGCCATCTAGCATGGTGCCCTGGAAGAAGTCCTGGCCTGGACATTTGCTTACTATCTGTCTGTAGGCATCAGCTTCCCCAAGATCCTTTCCAGCTCTAACTTTATGATTGTATGAGTAATATATTAAGTTTTTCAGTACTTTAACAAAAATGGCTGTATCAGATCCTTTTTCTTCCATCTAACTGGAAGGGACCTGATCAGCACGAGTACATCTATCTACAATTAGAACTTTGGGGATGAGGGCTGGGAAGGAGAAAAAAAGAAAAGGGAAAATTTGGGGGGGGGGGAGCATCAAGGACCATTTTTACCAACTTCACATTTTATTTTCCCTAGAATTGAGCCTACAATTAGACACCAATCTAGTCTAGAAGATTGTGGCAAACTTTGGTGTTGAAATTCCATTACAAACTCTTAACCATCCAGGCTTTTCTAAAGAAAAGCAGGGTTGCACAAAATGTTGAAATGGATAGGTAAATGTATAAAGATGCTGTGCAATATCCACATTAAAAAAAGATAATCTACAGCTGTCATAGTCAAGTAGGATTCCAATCTTCTTTGGGGGAACTGTAATCTGGATCTCTGGAGTAACGCCATTGTGCAGAAATTCATATTTATGCCTGCAAATTTGAAAACAAATAAGGTTTCGCAAAACTCGTGACTTTGCTATTGCACGTAACATTTTATATTCCTGATTTTATTAACATTTTTATGACATTTCCTTCGTTAAATGAATACCAAAGTAATTTGTTGTTTCCAAAACCATATATTTTCCAAGCTGTGTCTTCTCTCAGCACTTGACTCAAGAGACTAATTTCAAATTTGTTTGTGCTGGGCAAATCACTCTACCTAAGAAACTCAATATAGTGTTTTCATGAAATTCATTTTACATTAAAATTCCTACTGTAGGAAGCTGTTAAACATAAATTTAAGGAACTTGAATTATAGAATTTGTGTGGGAAAGTATGCTTTGTAGTAAAGGAAATTGAGAAGTAACATCATGATAGTTTAAGGACAAACAGTGGTGCTTAACAATAGAATTAGGGGTTTTGGTTTAAAGGGGAGTAAATCTGCCCAAAGAAACAGGAAATTTTAATTCTAGAGAGGTTATTTGCCCCCATCTCTAGCACCTTTTATTTTACAGAAAAATCTTTATCTTCAACTCAATACCCAAATGAGTGAATAACTTGCCCTGTGTGCTCTAAGCCACTGGTTCCCAGTGATTGCACTGAAATTCTTTGGTTCACCTTTCAAACACCCTGCTCGTGTCACATCAGACCAGGCTGCTTTCTTGTGTTAAGCTTTTCCTTTTCTGAATGGAGCAGTTCCAAGGAGCCAAATGTCATGTCATGGGAGTGATGATCGCTCATTAGTGAGAGTAGCAAGAGTACCTAGAATTAGACTTCTGGACCAGTCCTTGCTACCTACCCTACACCTGGCAATGGTGCAGCTGTGCTAGGAAGGGCAGGATGTGATGGGACACTAAGAAATCTCTCTAGTGAAAGGCATCGTGGTGGAGTGGAAAGAGTCAAGTCACAGAACTGCTAAGTATCCAAGTCAGGCTTCTGACCCAGGTATTTGGACTCCCATCCCCTTTCCCCTGTACTTTTGTGGGAGACAAAAAAGGAATTTTGTCTTCATAGGGTTAAATCTCCTCCCAGCTTTAAGTGATAGCAGTTGATCAGAGTTGTGACCTAGCATGATCTGGTAAAAGGTCAGAAACTTGTGTGCAGGCTTGAGGAGCTGTTTGAGGGGAAGCCTATCAGTGGAGACCGTGAAGTGTTCAGGAGGCTTCTTCTAGCCAATAGACGGTGAGGTGGGAGATTTGAACTGGAACCAGATAAGAAGGTTTGCATTGGTCTGATAATTGTAGCACTCCCCTAAGAACCACCTGTTCATTCAGGGGAAATGAACATAAACATTAATAAAAGCTTTCCTGATTTCACAAGTATTGTTCTTTGTTTAAGGTGAGCATGTTTCTCACAGTTGGGGGCTCATTTCTCACACTATGTCACCTCCCATTTCTCTCTTCTGCATTTCATCCTTAGCCTTGCCATTTTTTTTTGTCCTTCCTAGTTTTGTATTCTAATCTCTTTCACTTTAACAACCATACTCCTGATCCACTTTCAGTAGGAGAGGGGCAATATAGGCATTAAATTTAGCCTTTTGTATCCTATGTTTCAAATTTAATCACAAATTCAGTTATTATGAGAAGTTATTGCATAACCTCTCCTGGTCTTAGTTTCCTCTAGTGTAAAAAATAGGGGCTTTTAAAAAATGTCATTTTTTTGTGCCTTTGTCCCTACTCCCTCTGCCAGTATACACTACTAAGGACTAGTGTGATGGAAAATTCAGAACTTGAGAGGTGTGTTATGTGGGAAAAGGTTCCTAAAATATTGCCCTGACCAGCTGAGCTAGCCCAGGTTGGAAGGATCAAATGATACTGATTTATAAGCTAGAAAGTAGAAGTTGGGAAGCTGTTTAGTCTAGAGTAATAGCTGCTGGGGCTTGAGGGGTCTGTTGATCTGGCTCCTCCTTCCTAGATTTTAGCCAAGGTCACCTTTGGCGCAGATACAAAAGCAGAAGTCTAGAAATTCGACTTGATGAAGCTTTCCCATTCAGATTTAAAAGCTCTTGTTATCTTTTCTAAAGAGTCAAGTGTTCCTGCCTGCCTTTCTGTTGTTTTCAGTCTCTCTTCTGGAAATGCTTTCTGTAATCTGGCTCTGGGCGCAGTAATCCTTAGAGCATCCAAATTGGATTTCTGATTCAGTAAGAAGTCCAGCTCTATGCTAGCTGAATATGTTTTATGGGGGAAAATTAAGACTTACCTTATCTGTCTGGACAAAAGATGCAATTAGAGTTATAACACTAATCTCTTGGAGAGCAGTGATAAGTAACAATTTGTGGGAATGATGCAGATAGGAACAGGAGCCTCATAAAGCCAGAGAGGTCCCAGGCAAGGTCAGACTACTTAGAAAGGCAATTCGACATTTTCCTGATGGTCAAATGAAGTCTTTTTTTTTCAATTTTAGAAATGGAGGAAGGGTGCAAGAATACTCTTCCCTGTTGGAAATTCTGTACCATGGGAATATGCCTGGGCTATTTTGTTGAAGTAATGTGACGCTGGACTGGAATGTCTAGGGAAGGAAATTTCTGTCCCAGACCACAAATCAAAGAGAACCACAGTATAAACTTTCCCCTATGTTACTGGGGAGGGAAAATTAAATTATGCATGTTTTCAACACAAAATGGAGCTTAGATGGTAAATCAGATCCTTTCTGAATAGGTAAGCAATTTCCAGGATTGTTTTTTTGCTTCCTGCTTTGGGCCTCAGAATACACAGCAAGAAAGGGAGCATAAAGTTCATGAAACACTGTGGAACCGTAGTCTAGGTCTAAGCTGTTTTGTTAACATTCACTGTGGCTAATTAGAAGACCTTTAGAGGACAATTTAATCCTTGGGAAGTGGAGGTTTTACTTTACCTTGGTGACATAAAAGTGTGACTCATGCACCAGGAAGAGCTGTCTGCCCCAAGGTCCCCTTGTCTGTTGGTATCTTCAAATGCCACACCAACTTTATAGTCCGTCTGTTCATCGACCTCCACCTCCCAGTAATGCCGTCCTCTAATAGGTATCAGGCTTCCCATGACAGCAACACATCTAATTTTTGGAATATAGAGGTATTTGTTTGCATTAATTAATCATTCAACAAATGTTTCTAGTAGTAATAGCTTGCATTTATATTCATCCTATAAGGTTTGCAAAACACCTTTGATCCTCACATTAACCTTTAGACTTAGGTACTGCTGATGTCCACATTTTACAGATAGGAAAACTGAGGTTCTGAGTTGTTCAGTGATTTGCCCATGATCACACCACTAGTAATTGTCTAAGGCAAGCTTTGAATCTAGTCTTAACACCACACTCTATCCACTATTCCATATTGCCTCTCAATTTTTATCACATATCAGCCAAGCAAGATACTGTTTTAGGTGCTGTGAGGTCTATGAAGATGAATGAGACATGAACCTTGCTTTCATGGAACTTAAAATGTAGTAGAAGAGACAGGTCCATATATCAGGAGAGAGTACAAAGCACACTTTAAGTGTCATAAGAGATTATACATTTTGCATGAAGTGTATGGGGAGATTCAGGAAAGGTAAGAGAGGTGGCATCTAAGCTTCTGAAGAGTAGATATGACATTGAGAGGCAGATATGGTAGGAGAAGGGATGAGAATCATCTGAGCAGAGATGGGATAGCAAGTAGGCCTTCTGGGCTGGGATGGAGGCTGATGAGGAAGGGTGAAAGAGAAGGCTGGGGAAAGTAGGCTGAGGCCAGATTAGAGAGGTCCTCAAATGCCATCCTAAGGATTTTGAACTTTATATAGAGATATTTGTATGAGATACCTATCTAAAATATCTGATGTTTGTACAGCACTTTATACATGTCATCCCATTTGATCCTCTTTCCTAGTGAGGTAAGTGCTGCATTTTAGATATGGGGAAACAGGCTCAAGTGAAGTGACTTGCTCAGGGTCACACAGTTATTAAGTGGGCAGCAGAATTTGAAACTAGGTCTCCCTGACTCCACTACCTTTTATATCCACTACCCACTGCTTCATTATGTTACCGTGTTGCCATTTGTAAAACAAGAAGTAGTGATGTTCGTCTATAGTGCAAGTCCCTGCAGGCAGAGTTGAGTATGCTATGCCACTTGGCTGGTGCACTATCATAGGCTCTATTATCATTTAGTTCATCTTTCTGAGCATTCTCAAGACAATTCACTAACTTCAGTTTTTCTGAAATTGAGAAAAGTACAATTACTGTGGTGGTAATTAAGTAGAAGGGAGAGGAAACACTGTTTATTTTTAAAAATCGCTGTGGTTTTTAGAATTATAAAAATAAGAACTTGGCTAAAGTTAAAATTGTAAGTCACAAGTGGAAAAAGAATGAGTTGACAGCTCACAAAATGAAAAAGGAGAAAGGCAGCCATATGCATTGAAACCTGCAGACGAAATATAATTTTCCAGAGCATAAAGTGCAAAGCCAGTGTGGAGGATTGTTAAGCTAATTGCTATAATAGAAATGGCTGTAATGGGGGGTAATTCACTTCACCTAGAATCAGTGGCAGAGACTAATAAGAACTGGTGTCTCAGTGGAGAGCCCAGCAGTGTGGAGGGGAGGGAACGGAACACAGAGTACCTCGCTCACAGCTGTGCAGGCAGACCTCATTATCAAGGTTGCAATTTTTCAAGGCAATCATAGGGAAAAGCCACAGGATAGCAAGAGTGAAATGGGTAGGAGTGTCAGGAAAGAGCACTTAGTTATAAGAAAAGACTCAAAAGTCATTGCTGGTGCTTGGCAGCATAGATGATCCGGGCAGTCCGATACCAATGCAAATCTTCAGAAATGGCCTTAGGTTCTTTGAATATACAAAGCATTAGACTTGTGTCTTGTCCCATAAAGATAGGGGACTTGGCAGAAGAGGGTATTCACTGGAAATTAAGCATCCATCAAAGCATATCATTGCCAGTATTTCTGCTGCACTGGCTGTCCAGAAGCCTCCTACACCATCCAAGATCTAATTTAGAAGCTGTCAAAGTTCCTAATTCAGCTAGAGTCATTGGGCCTCTCCACCCACTCTCAGAAATCTCACTTTCTGATTATTCAGGCTAAACTTTGTGAGGCAATGATCTCCACTGCCTTCAAAAACATATACCTCATACACCTTGGCAAGTTCACTCCTTTCACAGTCCTCCAAACACTGCACAAGAGGAGTCAGCACTTGTGGTTAGGAGGATAGTTGAACAGGATTCCCAAGGACCTGGAAAAACTGTCACCTTCCCCCTGAACTTCTCAAAACAGCTCCCTTTATTGACTTTCCTCTATTTGTCTAGGATGCCATTTTTTCTGCCATTCACCCAGTCATTCCTCCTTCTCCATTGTCTCTTTCCACTTCTTGCGCCCTTCTACACATGTTCAGTTATGATGTTTGTTTGATTCTTCCTTGGTAAGATCTCTTGCCATTTCACATTTAGATTATTATGATGATCTCCTTATTTTTAACCTTTTTTTAAAGTAATAAGCATTTATCGTCTCTTCCCCCTTAAATTATTTTCCCATTAGACTAAGTTCTTTGAGGGCAAGAACTGTCTTTTGCCTCATTTTGTACTACCACTACTTTCAACAGTGCCTGGCATGTACTAGACACAATTGATTGATTGATTGGTCTCTTGTGTCCCTCACTCCCCAAATTTTAAAAAGGAAAAACCTTTCCAACAAATATGCAGGGTCAAGTGAACAGAAAAAAATTCCTTCACTGGCTATGTACAAAAATGTATGTTTCTTGCATTTTAAGCCCATCGCCTCTTGGCCAAAAGGTAGGTAGCATGCTTCCTTACCAGTCCTCTGGAATCATGGCTGGGCACTACATTTGTCAGGATTCTTAGGTCTTTCCAAGTCACTTGTCTTTCCAGTGTTATTATTGTATAACTTGTTCTCATAGTTCTGCTCACTTTACTGTGCATGATTTTATACGTGTCTTCCCAAGTGTCTCCAAACTGTCCCTTTTATTATTTCTCAAGGCACAGTAATATCCCACTATATTCACTGGTCTCCATGACTCATCTATCCCCTTTCCATCCATCCTGCACATTGCTGTCAGTTTAATCTTTATAAAATCCCACTCAAGGGGTAGGTGGAGGAGTATATCTTGAAATTACTTTGAATACCAATAAAACTTTAAAACAAAATGCCACTCATATCAGTCATCTGCTCAGAAATGTTCATTGTTTCCCCTTTGCCTACAGAGTAAAAATCTAAACTTGATATCCTGGCACTGAAGACCTTCTCTAATCTGGACCCTACTTACCCTTCCAATTTGATCTCTTCTACTTCCCAATATCATCTTAAGCCAGTGTCTCTCTCAAAAAGATGCTGCATAATTTTCTCACTACCTTTGCTCCCTTCCCTGCCCCTCCCATCCCCCACCTCAAGTGTTCTTTATGTTTCCAAATCCTAGTCATTCTTCAAGGCCCAGTACAGAAATACCAAGAGGTAGTTAGGTGATGCAGTGCAGCTAGGCTTGGAGTCAGGAAGATCTGAGTTCAAATTCTGTCTCAGCCACTTAGAAATAGCTCTGTGACCTTGGGCAAATCACAAAGATGCTAATTGGTTGATTGTTCACTTAGTATAAGGAACAATGGCACCAGACCCTTGATTTCTTTCATTGTTCCCTCCACCTCCATCTAAGCTCCCAAAGTGACTTATGGCAACCCGACCTCACACTGAAAAGTGAGGACAGACTTGAGACTACAGGACCCGGAACAAGAAAGGACAGTATCTATGGGCATGAAGATAAGAAGGAAAGAATCCCAGCCATTTGCAGAGAACTCAGGCAGTATTTTCTGATTGAGACTCTCCTCTAAAAGAATCTTCTCACCCCGTCCATAGTCCTTTTCATGGAAGGGGAATTAGTGTATAATTAAAAGACCAGCATTTGGGGGATCGTGAAGCTTAAGTTATTTCTCAGCGTAGTATGAAAAAGCCCTTCACTGATTGGTTTCATTCAGCCCACATCTCCATTCTGATTACTCCCTTTCATATACTCTAGCCTAAATGCTTTTTCCTGAATTTTACATTCTTTTTCCAGTTGCCATGTCTTTGTTTAGGGCGTCTCTCCCTGGGGTCTGAAATGTAGTCCACACCTCCATTCCCCAGAATTCTTGGCTTTGATCACGGTTTAACCCAGATGCCACCTCCTACAGGAAGTCTTTCATGATCCTTTCCCATTATTATTGCCCTATCCCCACTCAGATTATCTCAAATTTATCTATATGCTTAAATGATGTAGGTAGTATGGTGAAGTGAATGGAGAGCTGGTCTCAGAGTCAGGAAGACCTAGGCTAAAACCCTGCTTCTGACACATACTGGCTGTGTGACCCTGGGCAAATCACTTTACTTCTCAGGAAGCTAGATAGCACTAAGAACTTGCACTGATAGAGGGAGTTTCCTCACCTGATAATTCAGAAAGCGTTCATTAAATGCTTATTATGAACAAGCCACTTGTCAGCCTTAGCCTGGGTGACTGGGAAGGTGGGGATACTCTCAACAGTAATAAGAAAGTTTAGAATGAGGATTTTTGGGGGGAGAGGGAAGGAAAGGTAGAAGAGAATGTTAACTTCTGTTTTAGACACACTGAGTTGGAAACGCCTATGGGACGTCCACTTGAAGATGTCCTGTAAGCAGGGGGATATTTATGTTGAGAACCTGAGAGTTCCCTTTACCAATGAAATCAAAGAACCACCCTCTCTTCTTGCCCTCTAATAGAATATAAACTTTTTGAGGACAAGGGCTGTTTTTCATTATGCCCTGGTATTTCCAGTGGGTACCTTAATGCCTTGTTCATAGGAAGCTCTAAGTGCTTTTTGAATTAAGTTGTCCACATGAATCAATAAGCATTCATTACTATGTACGAGTCACTGTGCTAAGGAGTAGGGAGACAAAAAAAAAAGGAAAACCATTCTGTACCCTCAAGGAGCTTACTATAACGAGCAGACAGTGTATTCGTGTACACATAAGATATACATCCAAAGTAGATGGAAGATAGCTTTAGAGAAAGGGATCAGGAAAAACCTCCGGAAGAGCTGAATCGGTCAGGAATTCTAAAAGGCAGAGATCAGGAGAGACAGCATTCCAAGCATGAAAGATAAGAGCCAGTAAAAAGAAAGACATGGAGAGAGAAAGTGGAGTGTCTCGCATGAGGAAGGTCAATATGTCTGCATCACAGAGTGCTAAGAGGTGAGTAAAATGTTAAGGGCCAGGTCATGAAGAACTGTCGATGTGCTTGGTAGTACATCTTTGTAAATTTAAGAAAATGCGTGTGTGAAATATAAGCAATATGACCAAGGCTTTCCCAAAGCAGCTGGTGACTCAGTGGACAGAGCCCTGGACCTGGAGTCAGGAAGACTTGAATTCAAATCCAGCCTCAGTCACTTCCAACCCGTGTGACCCTGGGCAAGTCACTTAACCTCTGATTGTCTGACAGAAGGATCCACTGGATCTGCTGGAGAAGAAACCACTCTAGCATCTTTGCCAAGAAAACTCCGTAGACTGCTGTGGTCCACGGGGTCACAGAATGAGAGACATAGCTCAACAATGACAACAAAGCTTTCTTGCAGTATAGGAGACAGATTGGCGGATTCCAAGTCAGGAAGTTCTGGTTTTGAATCCATTCTTAGACGCTTTATTAGATAAGTCACAAAACTTCTCTGAGTCTCAGTTTCCTCATGTGTAAGATTGAGATTCCTCAAAATCCTTCACTCCCTTTAAGACTCAGTTCAAGTGTCAACTTCTACCTGGAACCTTTCCTGACCCTCTCCCCCATCTCCAACTGCTCGTATCCTCCCTCCCGAATTATTGTAACTATGTTGATTTTATTTTGTATTTATTCTACATAAGACATGCCGTCTCCCCTGATAGAATGCAGGTTCCCTGAGATCTGGGGCTTTTCACACTTTGTTGTCATATCCCCAGTGCTTAGTACAGTGCTTGGCACAGGTGCTTAAAGAGATGCTGGTTGATTGATTATAAAATGGGGATAATAATAGCACCAATCTCAGAGGGTTAGTTATGGTAAGGACCAAATGAAATCATGTACACTTCAAAACACTATATGACTATGAGCTATTATTATTGTAGTAGCTTAATTATTCATGCCATTTTGATCTAGGGCTTAGAGCTGAATGACTTGAGGCCTAAATGTATGGTTGATTAAAGTTACATTAAAAAAAACTTATGTGCAGTGGTTGACTTTGATGTAGTGAAGCAGTTATTTAGGCTCTGTATGTATTTTCAGCCTGACAGCCCACCTGGCTTGCAAGAAGAGTTCATCTAGATCTCAGCTTCAAAGTAGATCCTCCTCTTAGCACCTGCAGATACAAGTCAGGACCCACTGAAAGGACCATTAGGAAGACTGACCTCTCATTAGTCCCTTCCCTGATCGTTTTAATGAAATGAGGCACATTTGGGTACCATTCTTTTCTTCTCTTCCATTTTTCTGGGTCATTTCATCAGGCCTGGGTTGTTTGTGTCCATAAAGATACAGGAAAGGTTCACTGTGCCCTGATTCACCCATCATTAAGGAGCGCCTCATTGTATTATGAAAATCTTTCCCTGAGGTGCCCCACTCACTTTACAGGCATTATCTAATTAGGCCTCTCAACACTTCCATAAGCCTGAGGTTATTTCTCTTAGTATATAGATGTAAAGAGTGATGACCACTTAGGAGTTTCCCATTGCAAGAGACTGAGGACAATTGAGAATAAGCGATTTGTTTGTAGTCCATGGTGGTCTTGTGCCCAGCTTTGTGCTTTATCCACTATGAGTGTGCTGGGTTGTGGTTATCTCTGGCCATCTGTACCCACAAAGGGATCACATAATCCTGTTGTACCCATCACTCAATCAGCAGGCATTTATTAATTGCCCGCCATGTCCCAGATATGCTGCTCAAGAGAATTCAAAAGTGAAGCAGTACCTACCCCATGGAAAACTTCTATGCACTGAAGCAAAATGAAGCAAACAGAACCAGGAAAACAGTATGCATAGTCACCACAAACAATGCAAATGGGAGGAATTATCACCACGAAACAGTCAAAACTGAATGTTCCTAAAGGAAAATGAGGAAGGACCTTCTCATGTATCTTTTTGATCACTCTAAGTTTAGAAGAGGGATTACATTTATTCTTGACCCAAAAGGGTAGAATTAGGAGTAATGAATGGGTGGAAATTCCACAGGCAGATTTTATCTCCACTTCCTCACAATTAGAGCTGTCCCAGTGTAGCATGGGATCCCTTTGGGGTAATATTTCAGGACTTTATGTTCTCTGAGAATGGCTCAGGAATTAAGCAATTTAAAGATGAAAAGTTATTTATATTGTGTATAGGGAAACTATTGACTTAAGATCTCGAAGAGAGACAGTGAAATAAGAGAAGTGGACTAAGCCATGCCAGCTTATATATCTATAACAGTTCAAGATCTCCAAAGCACTTCTCTTTTATTAACCCTGTAAGGTCGATCGTGGAAGTTGTTATGCTGGTTTTACAGAAAACTGAACATCAGGAAAATAAAGAGATTTGCTCAGGTTCGAGCCTAGAGCTAGTAAAACTCAGATCTCAGATTTAAGCACAAGTCTTTCCTAATTCCATCCCAGACCAACATTCCCTCTGCTACATGATACTTCCCTGTGAGAATTTGAGATTACTACATATTAAGTACCTAGTAAACCTGATGTCACTATCACGGGGCTCACTTGCTGGGTTTTCTCCTTTACCACGCACAATTGTAAACCCATCTTCTGAAATGGACAGCAAAGGATGGCTGGTGTCCTTGTTAAGGTGGAAGTAGGTACCTAAGGAAGGGAAGAGTAAAATTTTAGCTAACAGAGCATTGATGCAAAGTCCAAGAATCAAACGTTTAGAGTTGGAAGGATCTGTAGAGGTCTTATAACACAATCCTTTTGTTTTACAGATGAGGAATCTGGAGTCTAGAGAGAGGAAGCCACTTGTCCAGTGTCACATGGAGAGAAAGTAGATGAGTTGAGATTCAACTCCCCATTCTCTGACTCCATATCCAGAACAGCTATTATCATGCCTTGTATATTTTTCCACAAGTAGCCCTGAGAGGTTCTAAATTTAATTACACAGTCATTATAATGAATCTGGAATCACAAACTCATAAATGTTAGCACTGGAAGACACCTGGGAGAATGTTCAATCCATTTTTCCCTGTACAGGTCCCAGACCCCATTTTACAGATAAGGGCCAGCATAATCAAGAGACTTGTTTCACCCCAGGCCTCCTAATTTCAAGTCCTGAACTCTGTCACCTGAATAGCTCAAGCAAGTGTTTTGGAATTGGAAGGGACCTTAGAGGCTGTCTATACAGACTCCTTCATTTTGAGTTGTTTTTTGTCTTACAGATGAGGCCCAGAGAGGACAAGTGATTTGTCCTAAGCAACAGAGAGAATAGACAGAGCTGGAACTGGAGCTAAGTGCATTGTTCTCTTTACTCATTTGTGTACATGTCTTTATCTCCCCTTCTACACTGTGAGCTCCCTCTGTAAGGGTAGTGGACTCCATCTTATCCTTCACAGCCCCTGAAGCACCAGCCCTTCCCTGGACAAAGCAGGTGTCCGATAAATGAATGCTGAAATAACTTGAATAATAGAAAAGTTTTTTTTTATTTAACACTTGAAAAAGAAAACTGTAAAGAGCCAGATGTGAAAGGTACAGAGAGTAATAGACTGTTTTATAGGAGAGGGTGAGGAAGGATGATAACAGAAGGTACAGGGAGCCCATCTCCAAAGCCTACCTTCTAAAACTTGAGGACAGGATAGATAAATAATGGCTAAGATCTCAAAAAGACAATGTGGGAAGGGAGATGATGGCTGTCTGGGCAGATTCATTCTAGAGCAGAGTAGCCTATGTACATACATATGTATCTAGGTCACTGGGGTGAGGAACCTGCGACTTCAAGGTCACTTCACGGAACAAATGGATTCAATCAAAAGAGCCACACTTGAGGACCTAGAGGGCTACATGTGACTTGGAGGCCACAGGTTCCCCACCCCTGATCTAGGATATATGTATATATGAACATAGGATACAGACATACATATATCTATATAGGATACTTTGCTCTAGAATAAATCTGCTCAGACAGTATATGTATGTGTGTGTATAGAAGATATGTAGTATGTAGATATATATGTATCTATATGTGTGTTTATGATTATATACATGTATATATATTATGATTATTTGTATATATGTGGTATGTAGATATATGTGTCTATATGTGTGTATGATGCATATATATGTGTACAGTCACATATATATGCACTATATATATGTATATATGTATGTATTGTGTATATGTGCACTCACACACACACACACATTTCTCTAGCCACCCAGAGCCACAGCTGAAGGAATTCTAATTCCACGGCCAGTCTCTTTCAAGGAAGGATTAATGAAAAGAACCAAGAATCAGTGAATAGTCGTGGGTAGGAACTGACTCCTGAAAAGTTCATCTGCACTTGAAGGTAGAGCAGTTGAAACAAAAACACAATCTGACGTTGTCAGCCCAAGGTAACCCTGATATGAACGACACCTCATCTCAGAACTGCTGAATCTGTTTCCTTCTGTCTGAATCTGTCCCATCACTCTCCTCCATGGTTCTTTTCCTCTTCTGTCTCTCCTCCCTCTTTTTCACTTCTGTTCCCATGTTTCTTTCTCCAGTCTTTATTCTCTGATGTTCCTCTTTCTTTCTCCACCCTCTATCTCTGTTTCCTTTTCCCTTCCGTCTCTTCCTTTTTCTTCTTCTCCCTTAACTTCTTCCCCTTCTCCAAACTTCTCTGCCTCTCTCCCTTAACTGGACACAACATGGAAATGAAATATTTTTATTGTATTAATCTAATACAATTTAATATTTTTTGTTCCTGATTTTGAAAGCAAATGAGTTGAACATTCTATATTTCCTTCTCCAAAAATCATCTTTAATCAAATTGCTTTCTGCTTGTGTATGACTCATGATTGATTTTCCCCTCTGTGTATAAACAATAAAGACTAAGGGTCTCTGGCTTTGATATGGGAACAGATATATGAAAATTTACCTAGAATTTAATGTTTTCTTTTTTATTGACATTTTTATTTGCACCTACATTCGTTTCTCAGTAAACAAGCCTGATGTAAGGCCTTCACTTAAAAAAAATGAGCCAAGCAAAACCATCCAAGTATGCAGTGATTGCAATCGTCAGTTCGTGTAACTTTCCACTCCTGGTTGGCTGTTTCTTAGCAAAGCGGAAGGGAATACATTTCAATCACCTGGAACCATCACTGATTTTGACATCTATTATATGATTCTCACTTCACCTCTCTGAGGTCAGAAGTACAAATATTATGCAGATAAAAGAACCAGGTCAAAGAGAAGTTCTGCCAATTGCCCACAGAAACCAAGTCTTCCGAATGAAAAACTAGAGGGGTTGGATCATTT
The DNA here is from genome assembly GCF_028372415.1 of Notamacropus eugenii. Classification (NCBI taxonomy): domain Eukaryota; kingdom Metazoa; phylum Chordata; class Mammalia; order Diprotodontia; family Macropodidae; genus Notamacropus; species Notamacropus eugenii. The sequence continues at coordinate 177,539,950 of NC_092872.1, read as the reverse complement.
GCTCTTTGATGTGGTGAAAAGAGGTGGGATTTGAGTCGGGGCACCTGAGTTTGAATCTGCCCCTCCTACTTACAGCCCAGATGACTTTTGGCAAATCATTTACTCTCTTTGAACCTCTGTCTTTATCTGTTAAATGAGGGCTGTGGTTGACTCCCAGCTCCAAATCCACGGTCCTTTATTCTCTCTGTTCTCTTCCAGAAAACATTGAGTGCAAAGCTTTGGGGTTTTGTTGGCTCGTGATTTAATATAATTCTTTTATGTTTAATATGCTGCAGTATCTCAAGTAGGACATCTGGAGAGGAGACACATCCAACCCCCTACTCCATTGTTAACTTGTCATAATGTGAGATACAATTTCATCTCCTTGGCATTCATTTTCTCAAATGCAGAATATGGATAACAGCTTTTCCTTAACTACTTTATAGGGGTATTATGCAGATAAAATCAGAAACTGTTTTCCACGTGTATTTTGGGACAGCTTAGTTAGTAGTAAATGTACTTCCAGGAAACTTTTTTGTTCTTTCTTGGCTTTTTATTGTTGGTAATTTTTGTTGTTGTTGAGAAACTGAAACTTTCAAGCTGATACCACATCTGTGGTTGCTATAACCCACTGCTTCCACAGGCATCTTTGTGCACTCACTACCATGCTTTGCATATGGTAGATATTGAAGAGGTTGGGTTTGTTTAACCTACTTAGAGTTTTCAAGACAGTCTACATACATCTGATCATCACAACAACTCTGAGGTTGTTACCTAATGCTATTATTATCCCCATTTTACAGATGATGAAACTGAGGCTTGAAACCATTCCATGATTTGTCTGGGGATATACAGCCAATAAGCACCAAAGGTGGGATTCAGACCCAATATTTCTTAACTCTAAGGGCAGCACTCTATCAGCTTTGTTACACTGGCCAAGTACGTGCAAGATCCTGGAGGCAAAGGGAGACCTAAGATCACGTAGAGGCCATTTCTGTTCTTACTGAGCTAATAATCTGTGTTGCTACTGAATGTATCGTATCTACCTTTGTATCATCAGCATTTATCATGATCTTGCACATAATGTTGCTCAATAAAGATTTGTTGAATGTTATGTAAATGAATGTTATACAAATATTCTCCTACTGAAAGTTAATTCATATCTCCAGAAGCTGCTTGTTTTCTTTGGCAAAGTGAGAGGTCACTCCTCCAAGGAATGCTGCAAAGAAATACAATGAGTTCCATAGGAGTGTTTACTTTCTTACACAGAGGCTAAATAGATAAGTGAATGATGCAGCAAGAGAATGATGAAACTCTAATCCATCTGATTTATATGAAAGAACAACTTAATAGTGAGGATTCCTCTGGTTTGTCTATTTTAATATGGAAATTAACATTGTAAACTTAGAATCATAAAGTCATAGAATGTTAGAGTCAGAAGGAACCTGAGAGATAATCTTGTGGAGCCCCTCCTTGACAAATGAGGGAACCGAGGCTTAGAAAAGTAAGTTGTCCTAGCTCACATGTTCAGCACATTTCATTAAGGAGGACACATAGGGAATTTTGTTTTTAAAGGTGAATATTAACTGTTCACTTTTATTCATCAAATTAAAGAAACTAAAATAATAATTTTATTTTTTAATTAATCACTAAGTTTTACTTTTAAAATATAAACTTTTCAAAGGGTTCATTTTAAATCATACCCTTGCCCTCAGTCTTAAATCCAGAACAACCTTTTTTTAGCCTCATCTTCTTTGTATAAAAAAAGATATCTTTCCAATTAAACTCTGCTCCCTGCTTTGCTAAGAAGAGCCAGGGGTAGAGCTCAAGGACTGGTAAATCCTTTTAAAATTTAAAATTTAATTTTTACCTATCTTTCCCATACCAACTAGAGCCCCAAGGTCAGGGAAAACAAGGTGACCAGAGGAATAAAGAATTAGTTGATTTTTTCTGACCCAGTTGGAGTTCCTGGGCACATAGAGTGGCGCATGGAGTTCCTTGGGAGCATAGGTGAATTGAAGAAATCAGAATCAAGCTTTGCCAAAAAGTACCATCACAGTGGGTGAGGCATCATGGAAAAATCTGGAAGATTGTCATGAGGGTTGTCCTGAGCTCCAGAGCCACTAGATGCACTTTATTTTTCACAAACCAGAGCTTGAAAGAAGTGGAGGGGAAGTGGATGGAAGCAGGAACAGTGACAATAGTGGTTGTAGCAACTGAGAGCTGCAGATACCAAGAAAGCTATCCCCACCTCTACTGGCTCCTGATCCCCAACAACTTCACTGTGGCACTGGGACATTTGAGTTTCCCAGGGCATGCCCAGCATGCCCCATAGACACATCTATGATCACATGACTAGTCAGTGACAGAGCTGAGGCTAGCATTTAGATCTCCTGATTCCCAGGTCTTTTTACTATGCAATGTTCCTTCTGAGGTGTATGGATAATGCATTTTTGCTTGTTGTTAATATAATCTTGCTTCTTAAAGAGAAGATCTTCCCTACCCATTAAGGGAAGTTTGATTAGGGAAGATTTGTAGGAAGGTCCACACCTTTTGTTAGTTTTCTAATGTGGCCTGGGTTCTCCAGGGTTGTGATGCCCTCTGGCTCTAAAAAATGTACAAGTACTCCGAAGTGAGGTTTTATTTTGAGGCTTACTGATTGTAAGTGTTTGTTTGGCCAGATGAGACTCCGGGCAGCTGCTAAGGAGCCCCCAGACTTTGAAAACCCAGATGCTGGTGCTTTCTCCAGTAACTATGTATGTATGGTCAGTCAGTTATCTGTCTGTTGATTTGTGATGTATGTATTGCTTACTGTCAGTCAGCTGGAAGCACTGTCTGTTGATCTGATATCTCTATTTTCTCTGAAGTTCAGGGTGCTGACTTTTTCCCCCCTAAACTAAGTGGATGATATATGTGCTTGATTAAAGTGACTGTTAGACTCTCAAAAGTTGCCTTTCCTTTCAGAAAAGCAGATCAAAGAACCTGTGATAGCTGGCTCTCCTGTTGTCAGAGTGCTTGCTTTTACATGAGGTTAGCAACAGAGGGAGGGGAAGGGGACCAACTTTCTGAAATCATCCTCCTATGACTAACCCACTATATGGGTGAATAGTTCAAGAACACTGCTGAATGAAAACAGTGAGAGGGACAACAGAGAGCAGAATGAAAGACTTATGCATCTCAGCTCTTAAAGATGTTAGGAATGGATAGATTGCTTCTAACCACAATATCCAAAAGCTTTCCTCCTAATAGCAAAATATGAATTTAAACAATACCTGTAGTGTGGATAGTAGCAGGCTCACTTCTTTCACTAGGGCCCCCCACATTGATGGCCCTTACGTAGACCAGGTAGTTTTCTCCAGGTTGCAGCTGAATTAGAGATTCACAGGTAGGAATTCCTACTATGGACCTAAAAACAAAATAAAGTGATGAAACAAAACATAATGATATGTGATAGCAGTAAAGTACCTGATAAACATTTCACATTGAGCACTCCAATGTTTGCTACTATTGATGGCCAGGCAATAAGACATCACAGGTTTGTGGGCACGTCACTTAACATCTCTGAGATTCATTCTTCTCATCGCTAAAATGGGGATAACACCTGTGAGTAGTAGCTACTTCACTTACAGAGTTGTTAATTGAGATGACATTTCTAGAGCACTTTGCACATCTTAAGGCACTATATCAATACTAGCATGTTATCATTATCATCATGATTATTAAATGAGATAATGGGTGCAAAGCATGTTGCAAATTTTAAAACATTATATAGTCAGTTAATATCATTCATGATTGACAATGAGAATAAACCCCTTAGGGAATCACGTTTTGCACCAATCCAGTTTTCTGGATTTCTGAGATTTCTGTTTGTTTTTACCATTGTTAGTCTAAAAGGAAAGCTAATTTGACTTAGTGCTTAGCATAGTACTTAGTAGGCACTTTATAAATGTTTATCCACTGACTTCTTCACTCAGTGGAACTCATTCAATTTCTAGGTCATATCTAAGACGGAAACTCTAGATCAGAGAACCCTTTGAAGAAAAGATGCAGCCCAAGGTCTTTCCCAGTTCAATGTTTCCCTGTTATCACTGGCTTGGTTCCATGTTCAGGGAACCTGAAGCCCAATCTGAATTCTAAGTGTTCTCTGTGGCGCCCACTTTTTGTTCAACTATTTCTGGAGTTTACCTATTTGATCAATTTTTAAAATCAATTTTATGTATTTATCAATTTTTGTTTTTTTTAAAAACTTGTACCAAATAATCTCAATGATTATAATTTTGTAATAAGAGTTTGAAATCTGGTACTTCCAGACTCTATTCTTTGTAAAAAAAAAATTTTGTTACATTTTAAGTTCTAAACTGTCTCCCTCCTTCCCCACCCACCACCAGAGAAGGCCATTCTTTGACATATATGTATATGTATATGTGTGTGTATATATATGTATATATATATATATATATATATATATATATATATGGTGTGTGTGTGTGTGTGTGTGTACTCTATTTATCAGTTCTTTCTCTAGAAGTGGATAGCACCTTCCTTCATAAGTCCTTTTTAGTTGATCTGAGTATTTATAATAAGTTATTCAGAATAATTTATTCATTCATGGTTATTCTTTGAACAATATTGCTGTTACTGTATAGAACATTCTCTTGGTTTTGCTCATTTCATCCTTTATTACTTCATGCTAGATTCCCTTTAGTCTTACTTTTTTCATGATTTCCCCAATTTTGTTATTATTTTGTTTAGTTCTTAAAATAACTCTTTGTAAGTTTTATTGTTATGAGACTAAGTATATAAATCAATTTAGGAAGTGTTGTGATTTTTTATTATATTGGCATGACCCAATTATGAACAACTGGTATTTCTTCTAGTTGTCTTCTTTTTTTTCCTGTTTAAAGTGTATTGAACTTGTATTAAAACAAGACCTGAATGTATCTTGGTAGACAGGCTCCTGGATACTTTATATATTTTATGGTTAATTTGGATATATATACATGTATATATATATATGGATATATAGATATATATATGTGTTTTCTATTTTCTGGTGAGTTTTTTAGTAAATTCTAATGATTATTGTAAATTAATCTTCTGTCCTATCACTTTAATAAGATTATTGCAATTAATTTTTAGCTGAATCTTTAGGGCTAATTAAGTAACCCTATACTCTGCAAATAGCAAGAATAAAATAAAATATTAGCAAGGAGGTCTGCTCTAAAGAGAGTGTGAACCAGTCACATGGGTAGAAATTTTTGGATGGGGATAGTCCAAGTCTATTCTGATCTGTGCCTACACATCTATAAACCGTGCCTGGAATTGAACTACCTTCACAGACAGCAAAGAAGAAGAAAAATACCACTTGCTTCACATAATTCTTATCTACTCCATTACTAACCCTCTACTACATCTCCCCAAAGACATCATTGCTCCATCTTCCAATGAAATTAAGGAAAATTCCAAATTATTTGAAAAGATTGGAGTCTTTTAAAAAGATGAATGTGTATATGAGATTTATATTTAAGGTGAATATATGAAAAAAAAAAGCCTTTGAGTCCTTGTCCTTTCTGACTTCCCCTACATCTTTGTATCCTGGGAGGGATTTAAACTTTCAGTTTTTGCTACAACTAAGCAAGGTCAAATTAAAGATATTGTTTGTCTCAAAATCCAGTTTTCTTTCTTCAGGCAACTTGTGTTTCATATGCAATGTGACTGGGGAGCATTGTCCCGTGTGATACAAAAGTGATAATCAAGCATTCTTGAGCTATAACATTGACCTGTATTGACTCACTCTGTAACAATATTCCCCGGTTCTTCATTGTCTACTTTAGACAGTTCAATAGTGTATGAGTCCACAGGATTCATGTTTCCAGATTCCCAGCGCACCAAGGCAGCATGCTCACAGCTTAAGATCTCTTTGCTTTTGATAATGGGAGGTGAAGGAGCTAAGATACAGGGGAAAAGAAAGAAGGGAAATCATTTGAGAGGCAATGTGGTATACAGTGGACAAGGCATTGAACTTGGAGTCAGGATGACCTGGGTACCAATCCCACCTCAGACACTTAACTCTCTGTGTGACCCTTGGCAAGTCACACTTCATTTTTCTATACCACCCCTTTATATCTGTAAAATGAAGGGGTTGGTTCTATCTCTAAATCCATGATCTTATGATTCATATGCTTCTGAACTAATATTTGGCTACAAATAAGCATATGCAACCATCCCCAACCCATTCTTTCCCCCCAAATATTTTATAATTAAAAGAATACAAGGAAAATTCCTTAAGAAACTATATAAAATAATGGAAAGAGTGACAGATTTGGAGTCAGACCGTCTAGGTGTGAATCCTGCTTTCACTCTACTGTGTGACTTTGGGCAAATTCATTTCCCTCTCTAGGCTTCAATCTCCTCATCTGTAAAATGGGGACTGTAGGGTCAAAGTCCCTTTCATACTTCAGTCAAATGATCTAATAACAAAAACAGTTCATCCCAGTAACAGGCCATAAGATTTATGGAATGCTTGCTTCACATTATCTCATGTAGGCAATACAAATATTATCTCTTTTACAGATGAGGAAACTGAGGAACAGAGAGGTTATGTGGCTTGTCCATGGTCACAGAGCTAATAATTACTAGGGTTATAATTTGAACCCAGACCTCTTGCCTCTAAGTTCTATGCTTTCAGAATCAATATTATATGGACTTTAAGCTGCAAACTCCTGGAGAGAAGATGAGAGAGGAGTTAAGAAGGCTTCTAACCTTTCCATGACCAAAGAACAAATATTGAATCAAAGGAGGGAGTATTGGGCAAATTGTTTTGGTTTTGTTTATTTAAGAGACACCAAATGCCAGGGCTGGAATTCAATCCAATTCAACAAACATTTAGATGCCTATTATGTGAAAAGTGGTAGACTAGATTCCTGAGACAGACCCTGGGAAAGACAAGAACAAAACACTTCCTGCTTTAAAATATCCTACATTCTACTTGAGGGATATGATGTGTATACGGCTAAGTAAATAAAAGTGATTTCAGGTGGTGGTGGGGAAACAATGGGGCACCAGAGCTGAGTCCTAAATAGAATTAAGTATCCAAGAGATGGAGGTAATGAAGGGCAGAGTTTCAAGCGTGAGAAACGGTCGATCACAGAGGCAGATGGAATGTTGTATAATGGGATCCGCTAGGAGGTCATTTTTGCTGGAATCCATTAGCGTATGAGGGGGAGTAATATTTTTGAGGAGGTAAATTAGAGCCAGATTATGAAGCCTTTCAGATGATTGACAGAAGATCTAGTATTTTATATTACAAGCAACTGAACCTTCTTGATCATGGGCATGACTGGCCAAACCTGTGCTTTAGAAGTACCAGTGTGGGGGCAGCTAGGTGGCACTGTTCCCTGGAGTCAGAAGAACCTGAGTTCAAATATGACCTCAGAACTTGACACTTCCTAGCTGTGTGACCTTGGGCAAGTCACTTAACCCCAACTGCCTTGCCTTCCACCCTCCAAAAAGTAAAACAACAAAAAAATAGAAATACCAGTTTTGTGGATGATGAACTGGAGAGGGGAGACACAAGAAAAGAAGACCAATTAGGAAGCTATGGGAGTAGTCTAAGCAGGAAGTAATGAGGGACTGAACTAGGCTGGCAGCTATGATGGAGAGAAGGGAATAGATTCAAGAGATGTTGAGGAGGTAGGAGTCCTGTTGTTGTTTTCGGTCATTTCAGTTGTGTCTGACTGTGACCTTACTTGGGTTTTTTTTGGTAAAGACACTGAACTGGTTTGCCATTCTCTTCTCCAGCTCATTTTACAGGTGAGGAGCTAAGGCAAACAGGGTTGAATGACGTGCCCAGGGTCATACAGCTAGTAAGTATTTGAGGTAAGATTTTGACTTGGAAGGGTGAGTCTTCCTGACTTTAGGCCTGGCATTCTAACCACTGCACCATCTAGCTACCCCAGGAACCATAAGACCTGACAGTTAGTTGGATGGGGGGGGGGGGGCGCGGGGGAAGAGGTCAAGCAGGATGGAGTGAGTATGAAGAGTTAAATATGTTTCCAAGGTTACAAACTTGAATGAATAATTATGGCAGTATCCTCAGTAGTGACTGGAAAGTTAGAGCAAAGTGTCGTTTAAAGGGAGAAAGATAATAAGTTCTGTTTTGGACACATCAAGTTTGAGTTGGCTATGGGATGTTCATGAGTCCATGTTTCTTAGGCAACTGGTGATGCAGGTGCAGAGGTCAGGAAAGACATGAAGGCCTGACATGTAGATGAGGGAGTCATCTACATAGAAATGATCATTGACTTCATGGAAGCTGATAAGAGCTTCACATAGGAATCAGGGATAAGGATCAGAGGAAGAGAAGAGGGGTCTGGATAATGCCCTGGAATGCAGACATGCACAGGAAGTTGGACAAGGATGGTGGTCCATCAAAGAAGAATGAGAAGAATCTGTAGGACACATAGGAGGAGGACAAGGAAAGAGTAATACCTTGGAAATCCTGGATCAAATGCTACAGGGAGGACAAGAAGGTCAATTGTCTCACTTTGTATTTCTATCCCCAATACCCAGCACAGTGCCTGGAACATAGGAGACACTTAAGACATTGACTGACTGAAAGATAAATACTGAGAAAAGTCCATTGCTTCACAAATAAGGGATTATGAGCATCTTTGATGACAGCAGATGTGGAATTAGGAAGTAGTAGGAATGCAAGGGGTTAAAAAGTGAGAAAAGGATAGGTGTCAGATTAAATGGTTTATTCTAGCAATGAGGCTTTGAAAGGGAGGAAACACATAAGGCAGTAGTTTAAGGATGGCAGGGTCAAAGGAAGGTTTTTAACAACAGGAGAGATCTGGTTGAATAGAGGTAGTAGAGAGGGAGCCAGTGGATAAAGAGAGATCAATGATTAGAGATGATTGAAGGGATAGGCTTCTGGGGTAGAAGCAGGGGACAGGATCAAGGACACAAGTAGAGCAGTTGACATTACCTCTTCCTCTGAGGCTGCAGCACAGGAAGGGAGAGTGGGAATGGTCCTGAGTGGGTCTGAAGTCTACAACCAGGTTAAAGGTGGAGCTTGTGATGTTTGGCCCCTATTCTTTCAGCAAATATGGAGCAATGTCTTCTGCGGAGAGGTGATGGAGAGGAGGTGATAGAAGGCAACCTTAGAGAACATCTAGTCCAGTCTCCTCATTTTATAGATAGTAAAATGGAATCCCCAAAAAGTGAGGACATAATCATAAATTTAGAGGGGACCTTGGAGGTCATCCAGTCCAATTACCATTTTGCAGATGAAGATAATTAGACCTAGAGGGGTCAAGTGAATTGCCTAGGGTCACAGAGGTGGCAAGGGGTAGCATGGGATTCAAAATCAAGTTCTCTCACTCCAAATCCAGTGTTCTTGCCCAAGGTTATATAATTAGTTATTGGCAGAAGTAAAATTAGAACTTGGGACTCTTGACTCTCAGGCTAATGACTGTTCCCCTAGTTTGAAATGAACTAAGGGGAAGCAAAAGATTTGCCTTGGCATCTTAAACTTGTAACCAAAGTATAGGTAGGGTATTCCCAAAGTCTTAAGTATTAATAATTTAAAACTGCCTTAAGACTTTAATAATACCCTGTATTTATTTCAAATGGGGGAAATTATGTGGTTAAAAGTGTAAAAGCATAATTAGGTTATGACTTGTTGCCTCATAGTGCCATGAAGCAAGCCTAGATGGGTCACGGTGACATTTTGTGTTGGTGCTAAGTACCTCATGCTCTAGACTTCAGTAGCATAATTCAGTGTATAGCCAATAAATTAATACAAGAGAACACAGGTTGTCTGGTGGGGTTTCTCCTGAGAATGTGTGCCTTGGAGAGGAATAGAGTAGGGCTGACAACAAGAACAATGACCTCTTGTTTTATCTAGGTTACAAAGGGTTACAAAGGGCAGAATCTCTGAAGCCATTTCTACAATAACCTCATGAAGTAAGCAGTGCAAGGAAGAGGAGGGAAGGGACCTAGGGAGCTCCCTGAGGGAGGAAAGGACCTAGAACAGAACCCCCAAGTTGGAAAGGACCTCAGAGACTTTCTAGTCCAATTCCCTCAAGTGCCATCACCCAGATCACCCCAGTTGCTAGTGACCTGACTGAGTGAAATGAATTTGTATTCTGTATTGTGCATGTCTTATTTCCTCACCAAAAAAGATCACAAGTTCCATTAAGACTGGAACTGTTTTATGTAGGGATTTTTTCTTGTTCTTTGTACTCCTCTCCCCAGTACCTAGCACATAGTAGGTTCTCAATAAAGCTTTGTGGATTGATTGCCTGGAGCAGAGTAGGTACTTAATAAATCACTGTTGACTTGAAAACTGAGTTATTGAATCCCTCCTTTCACATGGAAGGCAGAGTGATACTGTAAGAAGAGCAATGGTTTGGGATGAGAGGACCTGGGTCCAAACTCCTGACTCTGCCCCTTATTACCAGGTCATTTCTCATCTGTACAATGAAGTGTTTAAATTTGACAGCCCTTAGGTTTCTTCTACTTCTAAATCTATAATTCTCATCCAGCATGAACAAACTGAAGTCCAGAGTCCAATTTAGATAGGAGTGAGAAGGCCTTCTATTACATCATAGCTCCTCAGGTATGAGTCTGGGACTGTGAAAAGCGAGACCCTCTGGGCACAGTCAGCCCTTTCCCACCCCATCCTCAATCCTCTTTATTGCTATATGCACCTCTTCTTTCACTGAGATTCTCTTATTCTCTCATTCCTGATTTTCTTTCATTTTCAAACCACTCTAAGATCCTTGCTGTTTGGGGACCAATGTATATCACACATCTCTATACCACCACTCCCCTACCTCCGTCCCTGCCTTCCAAACACACTACTGTGCCCTGCCTTTATTTTCTAGAAATTTTATTTCTTAGTGTGGCAATCATAATAGTAATTACACCTGGTGAGTCCAAAACGAGAATACCAATATTTATCTCAAAACCACATAATCCATCCATCTGAATGGTTCATAAAACTGCACTGGCCAAGATTCTGTGTCTCTCTGAATGAATATACAGTGGCCTGGCTCCCCGGACATCAATGGGACACATTACCTGTCACGTACACCGCTCTCTCACTTGGTGGGCTGACGCCAGTGCTATTCGAAGCTGTGACCCAAAATTCATATTGGGTATTAGGCACAAGGTTGGCCACAGAATAGTGTGATTCTTTGACATTCACTGAAAACTCTGAAATTAAAAAAGAAACATGATCTTAGTTCTTTTATAAAACTCTGAAATGAGCAGAATGTCCATGAATTTTTTCATTGCTTTAAATCCTGAAAACAGCCCCCCTTGAAGCCCTTAGCACAGCCATCCTGTGATGAAGAATCTTCTCAGAACAAAGATGTTTTATAATTCAATTCAATACAGTGAACCTTTACTAGCACCTACAAAGTGTAAGGCATTGTCTTAGTGCAAGGGATACAAAGACAATAAAAGGGAAGGAAGGAAGGAAGGAAGGAAGGAAGGAAGGAAGGAAGGAAGGAAGGAAGGAAGGAAGGAAGGAAGGAAGGAAGGAAGGAAGAGACCCTGCCCTCAAGGAGCTCACATACTCCTGGAAAGATATAAAACATACACAAATAACTAAAAACAAAATGTCAGGAGACATAAGGACGTGAGACCAGAGGTATTTTTCCCTGTCAAAATCAGGTAGAGTTTTGAGGGTTTTCCCGAATTATTATTATTAATAATAATATCTAACATTTATGTAGTGATGAAGCACTTTCAAGTTTGCACACATTCTTTCACTGGAGAACCACAGCAGCCCTGTGAGGCAGGGTACTGTGTCAACAAGTCCACAGTCAATAAGCATCTATTAAGTGCCTACTATGTACAGATACTGTGCTAGGTGATGAGAATGCAAAGGAAGGTAAAAAATAATTTCTACTCTCAAGGAATGTACATTTTAATACTATGTCCATATTAAGGTATATACAAGATATATCGAGTATACAAAGGCAGTTTGAAAAGGGAAGGCATTTAGCAGCTGAGGGGCCAGGAGTTAAACCATGGAAAGGAGGTAAGAAATAGGATGACATGTAGTAGAAAAAGTCAGATCAAGAATAGCTTTTATTCTCTTAAGAGATAGAGGAAATATATGTGTAGGCAGCAGAGAGAAGCCAGTAGACAAACAGCAATATAAACTGAGAGAGTGGGGATGTTACTGGGGGTATTTGCTGGAGAAGCCAGGAGGATGTAGGATTAAAGGCACATGTAGAAGCTTTTGTCTTGGCTAGAAGGATTACTTTTTTTTTTTAATCTCAAATTAGAATAAAGGAAGAAATAGTGGATGAAAATATCCAAGTTATTTGAGAAGAAGGAAGAAGAGGGTCCCCATGGCAAATGGTCTCAATTTTTTGGTGAAGGTCCCTGGCTTAGAGATGGGGGTGGGGGTGGAAAGTAGATATAGTGGGGAATCTGAGGATGAGGATTTGGAACAGCCACTGTGAAGACAGGGATAGAACGAATCCATCAGAAAAGAATATTTTTCTTGCTTTATGAGGACACAGGGAAGATGAAATAACATAAATTTGTAGTGGGACTAGTAGGTACAGGTCCATGAATTCCTCCAGCTCCAGGAATATCTGAATGGGAGTGAAGGGGATAGAAGGGAGGAGTAACTCCACTGAGGGCTGACAAGTCATGGTTGGCAATGGAGCAAAGGGCAAAGGAATCCAGGGTGGAAGACAGTAAAGATCCGGTTGACCAAGGGTATGAGATAGGAAAAGGAGCAGAGTCCACTATTGTGAGGGTATTGCTCTAAGACTGTGTGTATAGTTTCAGTTTTACAGAATAAACCTTGATTTTACTGGGTCTGGGCAGGCCCTCTATAACTCTACACTGCCTGTTATGGCTAACTTACAGCTTTTATCTGTCAATACATGAGACTGATCCTTATGCAACTGTGAAGTCTAACTTTGTGTTTAGTATCTCAGCTTCTCTTTTTTGAGACTTCATTTTCCATCTTCCTGTGCTCCTTTGCTCCCTTACCTCAAACCTACCTCCAAACTCTCCATCAAAATTAGCCTAATTTAATGAAAAGAGCATTGTACCAGGAGTCTAGGAGACTTAAGTTCTAGTTCTGTGACTGTGACTCTAGTAAGTTAGTTATTTCCCTCTCTGACCCTCCATTGCCTCTTCTGTCAAATTAGATGATTGGACTAAGTTCTCTTTTAGTTCTAATATTCTACTACTCTGAGTCAGCTGAAAATAAGGAAAGACTCTGATATCAGTCTTTTATCCTGGTCTTCAAGAACTCAACCCTCCCATTTCCTCACTACAGGATCTTTGCCTATTGCAGGTACCCAGTGACCTAATATTCTAATATTCACTACACAATAAAAATAAGCATAGACCTGTTATCAGTGATTTACTTTGAGAAATAGGTCAAAAGTTATGAGTCTTAGTCTTTCTCCTTTCAAATAGTCCCTCCTCTCCTGGACAAGACAAGATCTAGAATGCCCTTGGGGGTACCAGCACAAATGTCTCATCATCACTAGAGTATTTCAAGACCTGGTAGGTTTCCAATGTTCAGCCTAAGTCTCCAAACCTTTCAATTAATCAAAATCAACAAGTACTGACTTTAACCTCTACTATGTAATAATAATAGCTGGCATTTCTATATCTCTTTCAGGTTTGCAGCATCCTCCAGGTACAGCTAGGTACTGGGATAGGATGACAAAAATTAAACCATGTCTGACCTCAAAGAGTTCATAGTCTATCCAAATGAGTCAGTCTCTTCCTCCTTTGATATTCCCTTCCCTTTCTTCCTTAAGACTCCAAGACATATATCTTCTGTTTTCTAATTATTTATTATTTCAGTTAGAATTTGGTAATATTTTTTTACTTGACCCTCACTTTTCTGACATCATGGGCTAAACCTCCTGTGCCCCTTGTGCTATTTATACCTCTGGCAATTAAGTTTGAGAAAAGCTGTGTGTCACTGGAACCAGTGTTCCCTCTGATTTTTAAAGTTGAGAAAAGACAGTCCTCAGGAGCACATTGTAAGGGCGAAGTGTACAGAACAGTTCAATGTCATAATCAAATCAGATTCAAAACCAAGGTAATCTCACTCATTTAAGGAAAGGAATAATTACAATTGCCTGTGTGGTAATTAGGCACAAATGGTACCAAACATTTATAGATCTTTTTCTTCTCTTCTTTCTTAACCCTCTAGTCTCAGCAATCAGCATCAATGTCGCTAGCACCATATTAATTTTTAAATGAAATTCCATTTTTTACTTTATTTTTTATTTTTGGGAGTGGGAAGGCAAGACAATTGGGGTTAAATGACTTGCCCAAGGTCACACAACTCGTGTGTCAAGTGTTGGAGGTTTAATTTGAACTCAGGTCCTCCTGACTCCATGGCTGGTGCTTTACTCACTGTGCCACCTAGTGGCCTCGAAATTCCATTTTTAAAAAAACACCTGTCATATTTCAGATCTCTAAATGGGGCAGCAGATTAGTGCAGTGGGAGGAGAACTCAGCTCTACTACTGCTTTGTGTGACCCAGGCAAATTCTTTAACCCCTCTGGGCCTCAGTTTTTCCATTTATAAAAATTAAAAGGTTTTACTAGATAATCTCTAAGGTCCTTCCAGTTCTAAACCCATGATCTTCTATAAATGTTACACTAAACTCAGGAAAAAGATTTTGTTTCCCCCTACTTGTTTAATTCTCCTCAGCTAAGATGATCAGGCATTTTATGTATGATAAGACACTTCTTTTTTTTAATTAATTTTTTTGTTTGTTTTCAGTGTTTGGCAATCACTTCCCTTCCCTCTCCCTCTTTCCCCACTCCCTCCCAATGAGACCCTATTTCAAAAGATATTAGAACTGCATGCTCAGGTTGTTGGATTTAAGATTGTGGCTGGTTAAAGTGCTCTATTTCTAGAAGAGCCTAACCAGTGCAGAAATCTAACTAGAGCACGTGATCATGGCTTTGTTCCAAGGCACTAAAATTTAAGGGGATTAATAATTCATCCCTCTTTCCCTCTTTCAACAGCTGAGAAACAGCTAAGCTTATCACCTAGTTAGCAAGAACAAATAGTTAAGTAGGAAGCTGTCACTATGGCAGTTCCAAAGACACAGAAAGAGCAACAACATTTCTTAGCCAATGGCTTTGTCTGCTCTTCTGTAGCCTGTATTCAGAGTCTCTCAATGTCAGTAACCTGATCACGTGGTGAAATTAAATATCACCTTCCCAATTATATTTTGGGTTGGGGGCCCTCAATGCATTTTGACATTTTTATGTTGAATACATATTTACAAATTAGAATGCAAAATAGAACTATAAAAAGATACTAGACCACTACAGATGACATTAGCTCTCGATCTTTTGCACTTACTAATTGAATGACTAATTTAGCAATTAATCATGGATGGCCTTATGCCATTGGCATTTAAATCTTGGTTATTTAACTGTTCATGTATTTATAGCTTATTTCTTCAACTAAATTCTCCTTTCCCTAAGGGTAGGGAAAATGGTTTATCTCCATTTGTATCCTCAAGAGCAGGGTTTCTTAGCTTATTTTGTGTTCTATATTCTTTTGGCAGTCTGATAAAACCACGGATCTTTTCTCAAAATAATGTTTTCAAATGTGTAAAATATATAGGATCACAAAGAAAACTGATTATATTCTAGTCAGGAAAACCGGAGTTCAAATCCAGCCTCAGGCACTTACTAGCTATGTGGTCCTGGGCAAGTCACTTCACCCTGTTTGCCTCAGTTTCCTCATCTGTAAAATGAGCTGGAGAAGAAAATGGCAAACTACTATAATATCTTCACCAAGAAAATCTAAAAATCGGGTCACGAAGAGTCATAAACAGCTGAAGATGTCTAAACAACAACTGTATTAATTTAAAATTTGGTCTTTTGACCTATGAGATTTTGTTTCTTTATTAAGTTAGGTCTGCCCATTCCCCCTCTCTTTACCAGGACATCAGCAGCTGAGAGAATGTAGAGGTAGAATTAATTGCTTTGAAAAATTAGTTAATAAAGTTTGAATGACTTCTTGGGGGCCAGGGGAGGATTATTGCTATTTTAAGCAATGCCAAATTGCTTCTATAGCCCTTGAGAACAGGATAATTCCCAGGTGATCATCATAATAAAAACTGGTATTTATATGGTGCTTAAATGCTTTCAATTTGATCCTCACGGTGACCTTGAGAGATAGGGGCTAAGATCCCCATTTTACGGACAAGGAAACTGTGGCTAACAAAGGTCAAGTGACTTGTCCAGTCTCACACAGTGAGTGCGTATGTGAGGCAGGATTCAGTCTGAAGTCTTCCTGACTCCACATTCAATACCCTATGCTACCTGGCAGCCTGATCAGCCTCCCTTAGACCAGGAGAACTTTGTTTCGTTTTCAGTTCGGCAGAGCTTCTTAGTCTCTGAATGGTACACCTAAAAGCTCAGCAATTTTCCAACAAGAAGCTTTTCTGTACTCTAGTCCCACTCTTGAAATAACTCGTGAAATAACAAACTATCTCCTCCTCCTCCAGGCTTGCTAAGGATGTACATTCATTCATTTAATTATCTCTACATTCATCCAAAAATTATTTATCAAGAACTTACTATTCATTCAGCAAGCATATAGCAGTAGTTATCATATGTGTGGTATTTTGAGGTTTGCAAAGCACTTTACAAATGTTATCTCATGTGATCCTCATAACTCACAATTTGATCCTCTACTATTATTATCCCCATTTTAAAGATGAGGAAACTGAGGCAGACAGAAGTTCAGTGACTTACTCAGGGTGACACTTAGAATATGAGGCAGGATTTGAATTCAAGTCTTTCTGATTTTAAGTGTAGTATTCACATCACCTGGAGACCTCTGTAACACCTAACTTCCTTTATTTATTAAATATAAATTAAAAGCACTTGTCAAATGCCTCCTATATACCAAATACTATATTAGGCACATTAGATACGAAGACAAAAAAATGAAATGATCCCTGTCCTCAAAGAGTTTATATTCTAATAGAGTGAAACAAGTACACAGAGATGTAAATAAGCAATAAAGTAATTTCAGGAGAAAGGACACTAGCAAATTTGGGAACACAGTTTCCTAGCTGATGTCTCTTAGGATCACAGATCTCAGAAGTCCTGTAAGACTCATTCCATTTCCCCCACCCAATCCCACAGCCTTCGATCTATCCTATGCATAATCACTAGACTTAAGTCGATAAATATAACTCTGAACATAGCATATAGTCTGCTCTATAAAAATACTGCTTATGAAACCATACCTTTTTGCTCCTCTCTTTGTGCACCATCACTGACAGGTTTATAAAACAGCTGGTAGCTTTCTACAGTGTCGTCAGAGAACAGACTCCAGCACACCTTGACAGACGTCCCTGTAGCAGAGTTAGGTGTTTGTGTATTGATCACTGGAGCACAAGGAGCTATATATAGTGAAGGAAGAAATAATAAGATAGAGATAAAGGTATCAAAGAGAGATTTATTTCAAGCTATGCTTGCCTGATGAATTCATACAAGCTCAGTATCTTCTAATCCAACCCCAAATGATCTTTCTTCATTCTATTTTAATTTCTTTCTAAATAATCAAGAGCAATCATCTAGAATTACAGTTTCTCCTTCCCTGAACATTCCTGGAGAAAGATGAACAAATTCTTATTCTCCAACTCTCCTTTTTCAGAAATCCATGTAAAATACCTCCAACCCTTCTTATCTTGCTTGGTATATCTCCCATTGCCAATCAGTCTGTGAGTTTGGGTGGCATGAATCAGTCCCCTAAAACTTTATCACCGATGAATACACAGATAAAATAGTTTCCATGAGAGAGTTCAGTCTTCTTCCCCAGGCATTCCCATAAAGAGATAAGTGGTGCTATATTCTCTTGATAGTTAACTTGACTAGTGGCTTTTTCATTCAGTGATCGGCATTCCTAGCAACTTAAACAACTCAAATGAATTCCTCCCCCCACATTCCTTTGCCCCAACTATAGATAGACTAATCGATACCTTTCTAGGTATTGGATTCTTTAGAAAATAAGAGTTTATGCATGTGAATCAGCTGTGGAAACAAACATCATGATTAATCTCTAATTCTTTAAGAAAGTGGGGAAAATTGGAAATCAGATCACCAGCATCAGAAAACTCCCTGATGCTTCAAGATACAGCTTAAGCCCAAAGTAGTGGCAATAGCTAGAGAGTTGTTTTGGCTCTGCTGCCCACACAACTGCTCTCCTCCTGCCCTATACCACACCCTTGCCACCTCTACTTCTCTACCCAAAGGCATTGTGGAACGGACACAGCTTTAGCCGAGAAGTTTTGACTATTTACTTTATGCAGCCTTGCGTGAAGTCTATTCATTTCAGTTCAACCTTTGTGTTTCTTTACTTCCTGTTAGGTTCCTACATTCTCTGTTGTCCCATTGTCAGCTGTTATAAATTGGAGCTATTGATATTCTCAACCTAGAAAGGTGAGGGGGCCAGAGAGAGCCTACCTGATCATCACCCCAGCAAGCGATTGTCTACCTCATCAGGAATGATAGAATCTCAGGACTGGGGCAAAAGTCCCGGAAAAAAATAAGACAGTAGTAAGAGAATTGTAATCATGCTGTGGATTATTGAGGAATGGGATGCAACATTTAGAAAGATTGCCTGTTTATGGAGGGAAAGAGAGAAAACTTGGAGGCCCTTTGGTTTGAGTGTAAGATTAAAGTAGAGGAAATGAGCCTATATTCAGGGGAGAGATTAGACAGCTCGGTTAAGGAGGTGGGAGAGAACAAGTGTGAAGAAGGGTGCCTATGGAGGGTGGGATACAACCCCACCTATGGACTGACTCCTATGACACTATGTTTTATGGAGTAGGGGAGACAAAGAGTATAAAGAGGTTGAGACCTGTGCTATCCCTTTGTAAATTTGGGTTTACAAAGCTAGTACACACGAGGCTGTTTGTTTCTTTTCAAATAGTATGCCTGGACTTTGAATAGCTACCAGGAGGTATATGGCAATGCCTGGCTTTTATGTTCATGACCTAATATGTTTCCATTCTACTCTGCTTTTTTCTATTAAAGAATTAAAAGTACAAAAATGTAGTTATTAGCTAATCACTAATTTGTACTCAGCATAACATGTTTAAAAGACTCCTGTGGCTTAGAGCAAGATTTTAAAATACAAATGTTTAATTACAATTTATGATCTTTCTCATTAACCTTTAACTATGATGAATTAGTGCCTAATCTTTTAATGGCCTTCCTTCTTCCTCAAGCAGAAAACAGCCTTTAAACTCATTCTGGTCGTTTTCTTCACATAGAAAATACTTTTAGAACACTTGTATAGCTCGGGTTCTGGTTTCTGGACTTCAGGATTTTAGAGTGTTTCAAGGTCTTAAAAAAGCCTTTGCAGGCAACTTTCTTTAGGCCTTTGAACACTGTCTAGAAGACGAGGCCTTTAGATGGAGGTATGCATACTCCATGATCACGCCAGGTGCTCCCTGCTTCCTCTGACTCCTGGGTCTTCTTTGAAAAGATGCCAAAATTAGAAAGAGAGAAAAATCATATTGCAGTAAGATACAGGTCTCTATAAAATCCAAGATGGTCTTTTCCCATTCAGAAATAAGTTCTGTGACTGCTCTATGAATTATTTCCCCCATTCTTGCTTTTATTTGTTCTATACTTTCACAAAGCTGATATCCTTAGTAACCCTGCAGGAGGCTTCCAGAAGCCTGTCGCCATCTCCTTAAAATAAATAAATGAATGAACAAACAAACAAATAGCATGAGATCACTCAATTTTTTTCAGGCAAATAATTTTAAACACATTTGAAGAGAACAGAACAAGCATTGTAAACAAAAAGGTTTATTTTAACAATCTTTCAGTATAAAGGAAGAATAAGAGCCTGATGCTGAGCTGCTGGCTCAGGGATCTATAGCTGCTGTTATTGATAATATTTGGAAGAGCATTGATTTCTTGATCTCCATCTGACACCAAGACCTCACCTTTAAATTTGTAACTAAGTAGTTTGGCATATCCCTGGCTAAGAATTTGAGGTCTTGAAGGGTAGGGGTTGTGGTGAGGGTCACAGTTTTGAGTTTTTAAGGGAATGAAGGTGGAGGGTGTAGGGGATAAAATTCGACTTGCCAGATCTCTGAAATCCTAAATTTGGACTGTTACAGTAGGTCATCATCACCTTAAGGTTTTGAAGAGAGCTTTCCTCAAGTCTTCAAAGAGATATGAATCAATTCATAAGCCTTTAAAACATACACAAATGAACCATTGTTATAATTATTATCATTCTACAGCATTGACTTTGATTTCTTAAAGGAATCCAGATAAAAGATCATTTCCTGGTGCTCCTGGCCAATGGTTCATTTCCTTTTCATGGAATGCTGCTAAGCCTGGGGTTGTAACCTAAAGAGAACGTTTGATTTTTTTTAATGTGAGGTTTATGCCAATTAGTCCCATTATGCTGCAACGTAGCTGTCCACAAGATTTTATGGTGAACAATTCTTCTAATGGGGTAAGGGAACTGGGTCAGCTTTTCCTGCAATGATCTTGCAAATAAGTACAAAGCTTTTACTTACCCTCACAACTTGTTTGGCCAGCCCTCTTCTCTAGGGGAATTACAAGTACTATGGCTAAAGAAATAAAAGCAGCATACTTTCCTGGAACAAACTAGGTGAATTGGTAGCTATTTACAAAGCTGGACCAGCTACGATCTCAAAATGACATCTTAATCCTGCCTCGTGACAAATCTAAGGCCTTAAAATTCTCCAAGGGGATAGTTACTGCAGGCAGTTTTACCCACCAACAGGTAATAGCCTGAAGTCTATCCCTTAAGAGCTTCTGGAGGTAAAGATAAAAAACATGAAGGCTAGAAGGAAAATGGATTTCTAAAATGTGACTTCAAATCTTGCTTTTAGTTAAAAAATGGAGGAATGAACATTAGTTTGTCACAATAGACATTTCCCAAGTATCAAGTATTCAAACTTGAAATTGACGCTAAGCTTGTCCATTTATTGAAAACTACCTGGAATGGCATTAATAGAATCCATCAGCTGCTCAATGTCAGAGAAATCGATGGTTTGGTCTTCAAAATCTGGATGTGTGGAAAGCTCTACATCTGTTTTGGTTTTCAGGAATTCTCCGAGTCTGCACATTTAAAAGACCATGTTAACAATGCATAGAATGGTGCCATTGGGGTATTGCTTACACTATTCTGTCACTGCTAATGGATGGAAGGAGAGTTCTTTGTTCTGTTTTTCAATGCAGAAAGTGCATCTTTATTTCTTAATGTTAAGTTTCTGTCAGTTGCATAGAAAATGTGAACAGGAATTCTGGAATTTTGCCTTGCTTTGATCATCTGTTTTAAGTATGCTCAGTGCTGGTATCAGGTGTA
Source organism: Notamacropus eugenii (assembly GCF_028372415.1). NCBI lineage: Eukaryota > Metazoa > Chordata > Mammalia > Diprotodontia > Macropodidae > Notamacropus > Notamacropus eugenii. Next base: position 177,518,569 of record NC_092872.1, on the reverse strand, counting down.
GGCTCCCCATGCATGAAAGGAATGGTTAGTGTGCAAGGAAGGACACGGTAGAATTCTGCTGTCCATGGTACTTAGGTATTTGTTATAATGTCAAGACACAGGAATTACAGTAAAGGTTCAAAACCTCTGTTGGTCAGCAACACAGAAGGGGTGGTGGTGAGTTGAACAGCAGTGTGAGAATTGGGAAACAGTTACAGTTTTCGAATCTTACCTAGAGCATACAAGTGTTTTGTCCTAGCTCTGGGTAAATGACATATAAGAGCAACAATAATAATTCATGCTAATAGAGTACTCTGAGGTTTACAAAGCAAAGATATAAGGGGATGCATTAGAAACCATCTCCAACCAAGGTAAGATAGAGGGAGACAGAAAAGCAGGGAATAGGCATAAACTTCTTGGTTAGAGACTCAGGAGACATTCAGGAGTTTCTTCAGAGGTTCTGAAATGGGACTGGCGCCTTGGGTTCTAACGTGTGCTAAGAAGGATTCCTAGAGCCTCAGCATCACTCAGAGTTCTCAAAGACCATTTCACCTCTGCGTGTGCCTTTCAGGGTCCTTCATATTCCTCCTAGAGCTATTCCAGGGTTCTGTAGTACAAGGAAGGGGTCTCTGCCCAATACTCCCTCCACAGACACCCACTCCATCTCTTCTTCCCTCCAAGTGCTTTGTTATTGCTCTTTACCAGAAACAATGAGGGTGGCATGGCTGTGGAATCCCTAATCACTGGTTTATCTCCACATACACTGTGGAACTATGAGTTTTAGGGACCTAAAATCATGCCATCACACAGTACTGCTGTACATGCTAGAAGTTCTATCTGACATGAAGTTATATAGTCTCATGGTTTCTGCTGCACAGCTAGCAGCCCTACAAATAAAAATTCTCAAGGTTCTCATTTATAGACGTAAGCAGGGTGGCCAAAAGACTTGGTTTCCAGTCACAATCCCATCATTCCCTAATAATGTGATACTGATCAAATTACTGAAGCTCAGTTTCTTCTTCTATAAAACTGGAATAATATCCTGTCTACCTCGATGAGTTGTTATGAGGATCAAATGAGATAATGTAGAGGAAAAGATTTTGTGAAGTGAAAAATGATCATTCTCTTCATCAAAGTGGACATGTACGAAAGGATCCTCTGCAATGACCGTCCCAGAGTGCTGAATCATTTGTCAGAATTCTGAGAACAAAACTAGCATCAATAGGTGGAAGGTACAAAGAGGCAGATTTGGGGAAGATTTCTGCATAGGAGGAATTTTCTTATAATAGAATCATGCAGTAATGGAATAAGTTTGCTTTAGGATGTGGTAAACTCTCCATCACTAAAAATATCAATGCAACAGCTGAAGGTTCATCTATCAAGGATGTAGTAGAATGGATTCCTGCAATATTTGGAAAGTAGGACTAGGTGATCCCGAAGGTCACTTCAGACTCCAAGAACATATGATTCTATAACCCATAGCAGACAATCTATGGCAAAGGGTGTCTGGGAGTCTTATAAGAGGGAGCCCAACACATAGCCTAGTCCTGACTATTAGTTTTTAAATAATATAGATACTTCTCTGTCTTTTTCCCACCCACTTTGGGATTATGAAACAATTTCTAATTAGATAGTTGGGGTAAGAGGGAGAAGGCAAAACTCAAAACATAGAATCATAGGGTTAGAGCTGGAAGGGATCTCTTAGATCATCTAACTCAATCCTCTCATTTTACAGATATGTAAACTAAGGTCCAGAGAGAAGTAACTTGCCTAAGATTACACTGGTAATAAGCAGAAAATCAAGAATTCTAATGAAAGTCCTTTGACTCTTCACCCACTCCAAATTTCTAATCATCTATTTGGATTTCATTGTAGTAGTAGTAGTAGTAGTAGTAGTAGTAGTAGTAGTAGTAGTAGCAGCAGCAGCAGCAGCAGTAGTAGTAGTAGTAATCATAGAATTCTGGAGCCAGAAGGATCATCAAGTCCACCTCCCCTTTTTTCCAGATGAGGAAATTAAGGTCAATTGAGTTGCTCATGGTACGATAGGTGACTCATAGCAAGACTGGAACAATCCTAAAATCAGTGTTATAACTGAAGGAATCTTATGTCACTCTTTCTGTCTACTCTTTCATCTATGGAAGAAATCAGGCCATGCAAGTAAAAGGTAATTTAATTTAGGTTTTGTTTCTTACAGAGAAATATAAAATACATAATACAAAATATTCCTTAATTCTATATTATGTCTAATTATGTAAAGAATGGGCGGGGGGGGTGCGATGACGGAAAAAGGAAGAAGCAGAAAGATTAAAGAGAAGATAGCGTTATCACTTGAGTGCTGTCCATGGTTCCCTCAGGTTTTAGGGAGGAGTAGGCAATAGGATCCATGCTACAGTTGGGCAGCTTCCCTCTTTCTTCTCTCCCATCTCATTCTCCCTTCCTAGCAGCTATCAGAAATCATCTCAGGCATCATCACACCCTTCTATTAAGTCCTGCAGAGCCACTCTAAGAGTCCAGTGAAGAAAAGTCTAGTGGCTTGTATAAGAATCTATAAGTTTACTGCAGCTTTCTCAGTGTTGCTGAGTGCTGCTATGGCAAAGATATTCTGAGTAGAATAGCATGTATAAGAAAGCTTAGTCCTGGTATATTTGGTGACTGATCCTTTTTCCGTCTTCCTGCATGCTATTTCTTGCAGTGGTCTGTATATTTTGGGTGTTTGCTGAGAAGTAGACTTCCTTTAGATGGTTGCTTGTCTGTATCTCTCAAGGAAAGACTGGGGAGACCCAGAAGCATCTTCTGAACAGAACAACCTCTAAAAATGGGGAGCCTTTGATACTTCCTAGTCACAGGGTAGCTAATCCCCAGGCTTGTGAGTGTGTGTGTGTGTGTGGGGGGGTGTAGATATGTATGTATGTGCAAATGTGTGTGTGTGTTTATGACTATATGTTATACTTCTAAGGTCTATGTCTAAAAATAGAGCAAGCAACCTTGCAGGGAAACAGATCACTTCACATACATAAAGGATAAAAAGAGGCAGAAAGAGAAATAGAGATACAGACACATGGAAATGTGTGTGCACATACACACATATACATACACCCAAGCTGAAAGGGTCTAATTTCAAAATCAACAAATCAACCAAGATACAGACCTACGGGGGCAGAGTTTATTGTGAATCTCCTCAGCTTAGTGTACCTAGCATGGTATTTTGAAATTTTATTTTACAGATGCTCATGAAATAAATTCTATAGCAGCTGATTTTTGCGAGGTGGTAAGTCCTTTTTTTCTTTAAACTAATTTACATCTGCAAATATTTTAAACATTGTTTTGATTTTTCATTGATGTTCAATCATCTAATAGCACACAGAAGGGATTCAAATCAATAATGTTAAGTGCCTACTATGTGCAGGCCATTATGATAAATTCTGTGGATATAAAGGCAAATGAAACAGTTCTTACATTAATAGAAATATAAAATATAACGCCCAAAACAAGAGAAATAATTGTCCAGCTATACTCTTTTTTGGTCAGATTATATTCGACAAAGCAACAAACGTTTATTGTATATCATGCATGCCTGGCACTGTGTGGGCTGATGATTGGCGCTAGTGATAGGGATAGAACCCATGATTTCCTTGAGACAGGGAACCCTTCACAAGGAAACTCCCTCTACCAATGCAGACTGGCACCTACTCCATAACCCATAGTCTTAGAGAGTTGCCCACAGCCTTGAGAGATTAAATTACTTCTCAGGGTTACCTAGTCCATACTGTGTTAGAGACAGGTCTTTCTGACTTTGAGGCCAATTCTCCATTTACTAGGTCATCCCATTTCTCAGGTGCTAAAGATTCAAAGAACAAAATCAAGATGGTCCCTGACCTCAAGGTATTTAGATTCTATTGCTGGGGGAGGGACGGGAGAGTTGGAGCATAACATATATACCACTGAGATCAGAAGTTTATTTAAGAAGGGGGAGAACATTAAATAACTTGAGGTGATCAGCAAAGGCTTCCTAGAGAAGGTGCACCCAAGTTTCAATAACTTTTCTCTCTTATAGTACATATATATGCATTTACCATACACACACACACACACACACACACACACACACACACATATATATACACATCTACATACCCATAATACATATTTCTTAAAATATTTAAAACTACTTCAAAACCTTTTGGATATTAATTTTGCAGTCTTTAAAAGTATATCTCTAAGGAATTGGCTACATCTAAACTCAGTTATGTTAATTTCTCTAGATTTATCAATCAACAACCATTTATTTATTAAGCATCTGCTGTTTGCCGGGCACTGTGCTAAGTATTGGGAATACTCAAAAAGTTCACCTAGTGGGGGAAACAAACATGAAATTATGCATACAAGAAATAGAGCAGATGAAAAGCAATCTCTCAGATGGGAAAGCACTGGGAGGTCCCTTGCACAAGGTGGGATTCAAGCTGAATTGAACTGAATCTTAAGGAAACTAGGGACTCCAAGAGGTGAGGATCTAGAAGGAAAGCATTTTAGGCATGGAGAACAACCAGTGCAAATGTACAGAGATGAGAGATGTAATGTTGCGTGTGAAGACTGCAAGGAGTGGGGTAAAGTCTTTGAAAGAGTGGAGAGGTAGGAAGGAGCTTTAAATGCCAGAGGACATTATATTTGATCCTGGAGGTAAACAGGGGGATGATGGAGTTTATTGTATGTTGTAATGCAGTCAGAAGGAGCCTTTGGAAAATCACTTTGGCAGGTGGGTGAAGGGTGGATTAGAGTGGGAAAGACTCCAAGTAGGGACACCAATTAGAAGGTTATTGCAGTAGTCCAAGTGAGAGGTGATGAGGGCTTGAATTAGGGTGGTAGTCATGAGTGGAAATAATATAGAATGTCAGGAAAGGTTAGGAATTAGAAGGTCTGGATTCCATTCCTATCTCTGCCATAGACTATCTGGAGAAATTAGTTACCTACATCATCTCTCTGGCCCTCACTTTCTTCATCTGCAAAATGAGGGGGTTAGACTGGCCTCTATGGTCCCTTTCAGCTATAAAGTATCATTACTCTAAAGCCATTTGTGTGTCAATCTAAAGCATTCACACCCTAGAAGAAAATCCTGGCAACTCAGCCAATTGGAATTGAAAGTGCTTAGACATAGAGCAGGGTGGGGAGGTGGGGAAAAGAAATGAAAATGCAATGTATGCCAAAATTCAAATATTACCTGTCAGCCATAGTTACTGCATCCTAGAAAGAAAGGGAAAGGGGGAGGGGAATTAAAGGAAAATGATGAATATTTCACATCAGTAGAAATTTGGTGTTTAAATAAAGCAAAAAAAAAAAAAAGGAATTATATAATGTCAGATTTAATTTAATCTGATTTTATTCCAGCTGAGGTAATCTTGACAAAAATCAGTTGATGCCGAGACTAAGTAGAAAGCTAGGAACACCAAGTTTACCTTACATTTGGTTTGATGCAAGCAGCCCTCCTACATCTGATGGAGAAATTTAAAAAATTTCTAAACTACTTTTCCTTCTAGAGAAAAACTATTTCGAATACCCTCATGTTCCTCTCTGCATCTACCAATCTCATTGTGGTTTCTAGGGATATGCTATTGAATAAATCCTTCCACAGAAGATATTTCCTAGGTGCCTCATGTGCAAGGCTCTTTGGGGGAATCAGAGCTTTAATAAGCATGGGGTGACTTGGTCTCTGTTCAAAACCGCTGAAATGAGAGAATGCTGACAATATCTACATTCCTCTGGTGGCATAAAAGCATCTGGGTTTAGTTAAGATTAGGAAAGTAGGACTGGGTTTGTGATTGCAATAGAATAGGGAACTCTTTGGTGAAGAAACTCCTACCAGTGAGGGTCAGCCCTTTCTTTGCTATTTAGAGTCGTAAAGAGTTATTTAGAGCCCTGAGAGGTGAAATGATTATGATAGAGGGTCTTATGATAGAGGCATATCTTAAGATCAGGTCTTTCTGAATTAGAGGTTCACTTTTTATCCACTATATCCACTATACCAGGGTGCCTCTTAGCACCTAACAATAATATTAATTAATATTGTTTTTTGCTGTATTAATTTCATTTTTAATTGGGGGGAAGGCATATTTTTTCTGACTAAAAAAATAAAATTTCATTTTAAAAAATTTATAAAGATTATTCATTAAAAATAGGAAATTCTCAGATGGTTCCTTCTTCCTGATGGCCATGAACCACGTCACCTCCTCCCTTATCCAAACCTACCCAGTGCTCCCAGTGGCAGCCTCCTCAGTATCTCACCTTGTGGCCTTTTATTTCATTCTCTTCTCAACTGAAATAGTCCTTAAAATTGGTTTGAAGGCACCCCCGTATGACTCCCCCAGCTGTGTACTTTGAACATTGCCCCACATCCCATCTCTTCAGGGGAAATATTCAATTAAGTTCAACAAATATTTAATGGGTACCAACTATGGAAAAGGTACTGTGATAAACAAAATGCATTCCCTGTCCCCAAAAATCCAAAGCTGCCAGAAGTAGATTAAATTTATTTGAGGACGTAAGCAGCTACTCATTACTCTAGCAAGTGACAGCCCAGTTTAGGCAAAGCTAAATTTAAGCAATTTTGGTTTTCTAATTTGAGCTAAGGAAAATGAAAAATGGGCTGTTAATGCACTCCCTTCAGGTGCTATGAAAACTGCAAACCATTTGTAACAACAGGCTATAATTTGGAGATTAATTATATTAATAGCAAAGCTTGGCAGAGATTGAAGTAACTTGTCAGCAGATTTGGAAAGCTTAGGTAGAATGAACAATAATAACAGTAATGAATGAATGGCCTACCATCTTTGCCTGGCATATAGCTGATATATACTTGAAATATCATTTAGAGTTTCATGGAGGACTAAAGGTTTAGAGCTAAGAAGGACATTAGAGTCCATCAAATCCTACTGCCTCATTTTACAGATGATGGAACTGAGGCACAGAGGAGATGAAGGGACTTCCCCAGGGTCACACAACTGGTAAATTTCTAAAGTAGAAATTGAACCTGGCTCTTCCTGACTCCATATCCAGCACTTTATCCACTATGCCATCCAGTCTCTCAGAAATTTTGCTTCATTGGTGATGCTGAGTAAGGATTCAAAGGACATTAAGGACATTTTCCCCTATTAAAAACTTGAATAAAGGATTAGCCTTATATGTATACTCATTCCAAGGCTGTCCACTTTTCATTTTAATGCTAGTCAGAAGCCTCAGTATTGGGGTATGCCGTGTCCACCAGTCTGCTTTTTCAGGTCCTTGACTCACGAGGGCAATTGGCCACTGTTTACAATGACAGACACTGTTTACCCTCTCACCAAAAGAAGCCTTACTGAAAAGCTGAGAGTCCAGGAAAAAACACAATTGGATCAGAGTCACATTCCTTGAAAGAAAATAAACCACCTAGGACAAATTGGGGAAGCTTCCTGAAATCTGGAAGCAATTAAAACATTAAGCTTCTTTTCTCCTGAAATGGGGCATTAGGGAGTATTTTTCAGTTGTGCGTTAATTTTTTGGGTTTTTTCCTTCTTTTAGTAGAAGGCTTAACACCATGAAATGAGTGGAGTGCTCAAAGCTGGTCCCTGCTCCGCAATGAAAAGAACTGTCTGCCCCAGCTACTTTGGAGATTGCTGCAATTATACTTCTCAGGTTGTATCAGCTGCTAAAAACAATTTGGGTTGTTCACATCTGCTGCTTTACACCCAGGGAGGGCTGCAAAGGGGAATGACTGCACTGCTGGCTGAGCTAAAACAAGGAGAACATAGGGATTGGCCTTGAGAGAAGAAAAGAAAGGGAAGAGGCATGATGTCAAATGATGAGAAGACTAGAAGAGCCCCAAGGTGGCTTGACAATGAAAGTAGGAGGATGTTGGCATGTCAACTTTCCCCCTCCCTGTCCAGATTCAGAGCCACTGCTGTGCTGTGCGGAAAAGCACCCACGCATGGGGTCATGAGATAGCTCAGATTAAGAGGACTGGATGCTGTGTTTGAAAATACCTATTATTTCCCCCAAAGGGACACCTACCAAAGAAAATGGTGCCTCTGGATGGGGAAGGCTAATGGGATCATTAATCGGTCACTAGGGGGTTTCCTTATATATGTTTCAGAACATTCCTGAACATTCTACTATTTAGGTGAACTGTTGGGGAAAGAGAACAAAACAGAATGCCTGATGTGACCCCATACGCAGGTAAAAAATAAAATCTCAGCCATGGGGAGTGGGTGATATAATTACAAAGTGGAAAAATGTTTCCCAGGTAGCCAGACTTTACTTCTCAATTAGAGGTTCACTAACCTATAAATAGAGATTCCAGATTCTTCACAGCTGTATTACCCATCATCAACTGCTTCTCCTTGTCACTAGGAAGAAGCCACATCGATAAACCCTGTGAGCTACTTGGCTAGATAGATCATAGTGCTTTCCTGGCTCCTAACTCTGAAGAAATAGCCTTCTTCCTTTGTGACATGGAGGATCAAGCATCTCCCAAGGACTTCGAAGTTAGACAGAGCTCGGTTCAACTCCCATTCCCAGACACTCATTCACCATCTTTGTGACCCTGGGCAAGGTTTCTGCCTCAGTTTCCTCAATTGTCAAATGGGGAGAACATCCATAGCACTTACCTGACTGGGCTGTTATGAAGAGTAAATGAAATAATGTAAATAAAACATTTTTCAAACTTTAAAGTACTGTGTAAATGTCAGGTTTTTTTTATCACCACCGCCATCATCATCATTAATTATGTTTAGTTCTTCAAGGCTTCTTTGTATGGTGACTCAAGCCATTGGTTATATGTGTGTGTGTATATGTGTATATTTGTAAGTATGTATTAGAGTAACAAGCCATGTAAAATCAGTGATCAGAGAAAGAATTCATTCTTGAAGAGGAAGTATAGTATAAAGCAAAGAATATCGGATAGGGTCTCAGAGGCCCGGCTCCACCAGTAACTATCCAGGAGATTCTGGACAACTCATTTTCTGACTCTGAAAGTAGCCTATAAAATGATGGATAGGCCTACATGGATCACCTCTGTGGTAGCCCTCTTCTTCTCTTGCCTTTTATTTTTTATTTAAATTACCTAACTTATTCATAAAATACTGATATGAACATGAGTTTTTCTAAGTCAACATGCAGCCTGCACAGGTCCTTCTCTATGGTTTAGTGGCCCCAGTTTCCATTTGAGACTGATACTGATCCATATTGATGGACACTAAATACACTTTGTCTAGGCAGATGGGGGAACTCTATAAAGGAATCCAAATACTCCATGAACTGTGGACATAGGCCCTCAGTCTCTCTCCTTGTCTTATTGTCATCCTCCAAGGACTAAAAAGGAGTCTTTGTTAAAGAAACTTCACACACTTTTAAATTCAATGAACTCTGATGCAAGTAATTAGCATAGTGCCTCACCCATAATAGGAGTTTGTAGATATTAATTCAATAACTTTATAAAGTTAGAATCAAGGTTATTTTTTTAAAGGTTTATCTGTCATTAAAGATCTCTCTGGACTTTGATGTACACACCCCTACCTTCTCTACAGTTAGCAAATATTGGAGGTGGAAGGAAGAAGAAACCTTGTGGTTTCATGGTTCTGGATCTCCAGGGTGTACTGAGAACATTTTGGGAAAATGTTTTCCTAGTACTATTAGAGATTATTTGTAACAAATAACTATCTGTGTTAGGCATCTGGACACACTTTAGAGAACCTGTGGACAGAGGTGGACCAGAATTGTACAAAGTGAGAAGGCACAGATGGTTTACAATTTGTACTACTATAGGGAGTGCCCATGTGGATGAAGTCATAGATCCAGTGCATTATGATTTGACAGCCATCCTATCAACTCTACTGGTTCTCCCAAGTTGGGTGAATTAGCCAGTATGTACACCTTCCCTGCAGGTCATGGCCTGTTACCCTTGGAAAGTGATAATGTCATTCACCATAAATACTCAATGGCATCAGTCAAATCATTTTACACCTTCAGTTAATTGGGATTATTCTAAGCTGGAATGAGCAAAATCTATTCCAGTTAATACTTTTCTCCTGTATCATTGCTTACCTTTATGAATTCAACCTTCTCCTCATGGCAGATCTCCTCAATTGTTTCCATCAGTTCCTTACAAGTGTCAAGGTTTTCACCACAACTGACCAGCTGGCCATACAATGCTTCTATTTTCTCTCTCTTCTTTTCCCCTAAAGCTTGTATTTTTTCTTCATATTTCTGAGCAAGAGTTTCCAATATCTCATTATAATGCAACTCAAAGTTCTGCTCCTGTCTTCCAAAATTCTCCTGTAAGAAATTTGAGACAAGTTATTTTAGTTTACATGATCATGTCACAGCATTTTCAGCCATATTATATGGTTAAGTGCCTTAAAATGTTGTTGAATTTAGAGACAGAAGGTATCTCAAGGTCAACTAATTCAAACCCTTGGTTTATAGGAAAGGAAAACTAAGAGTCAGAAAGTTAAGTGGTTTGTCTATGATAACAATGCTGATGAGTGAAAGACTCAGAACTATAACAAGGGTCTTTTCATTCCTGGTCATAGTAAGTCAATAAACATTTATTAAGCCCTTACTGTATGCCAAGCACTATGCTAAGTAGAGAAGATACAAGGAATGCCAAAAAACAGTTGTTGCTCTAAAGGAGCTGACAGTTTATTGGAAGAGACAATGTGCAAATAACTACGTACAAACAAGTTATAGACAGGATAAACTGGAAATAATCAACCGAGGAAAAGCATTTTAATTAAAAGAGATTGGAAAGGGCTTCCTGTGTAAGGTGTGAGGTGGGGGACAGTCATAATAATGCCTGGGATCTGGAGATAGATATGTTTAGAAGAGATGAAGTAGCATGTTAGATAGAGCTCTGGGCCTAGAGTCAGGAAGACCTGAGTTTAAAATCAATCCAGATGCTTACTAGCTGTGTGATCCTGGGCATATAACTTAACTTCTGTCTGCCTCAGTTTCCTCAACTGTAAAATGGAAATAATAACAGCACCTCTGACTCAGGACTGTTGTGAGGACCAAATGAGATAATATTTGCAAAGCACTTTGCACACAGTGCCTGGTATACAGTAGATGCTTAATAAATGTTTCCTTTCTTAGAGATTATCTATTCCATCCTCTATATTTCGCAGATGAGAAAAACAGATGTAGAAAGGTTAAGCAATTTATCCAAGATCACAAGGTAGTAGAGCCACAATAAAACCTCTGGTCTTTAGACTCCAAAACCAGTGATCCTGTCTAGGTTCCTAGGGGTGGCAGAAGGGGTAGGAAAGTTGGGGAGAGAGGTGGGAAGGTGGGCAAAATCATGACCCCAACTCACTTTCTGAACATTCCAGAGCTAAAATAAAACAAGGATTACAAAGCTTACCAACTGAAATGGTATCTAAATGGAATAGTGGATAGAGGACCAAGCCTGTAGTCAAGAAGACTCATCTACCTGAGTTTAAATCCAGCCTCAGACATTTATTAGCTGTGTAACCTTGGGCAAGTCACTTAACCTTGTTGGTCTCAGTCTCCTCATCCGTAAAAGGAGTTAGAGAAGGAAATGGCAAACCACTCCAATCTCTTTGCCAAGAAAACCCCAACTGGGGTCACAAAGAGTTAGATATGACTAAACAACAGTTGAAAGCATCTGACCTAGTTTCTATTCTCAATGGACTCTGAGGTTTATTCAGATTAAGGGACTTGACCAAGGCTATCCAATCACGTCATTAGCAAAATCCAGACTAGAACCCAACTCCTCCAAATTTGATTCCCGTTTTTGCTTCACCATGTGACCTTGAACACTATCAAGGTCAGATTCTGTCAGTGTCTCATTGGGAAACCCAATCATTTCATTTCTGCCCTGAAACCTTTGAAGTGTAGTTTATATAATTTGTAAAAAACAAACCAAAACCTATGCTTATTCACAGAGGTGTCTAACTTCCAATCTCACTTTGACTGTTAAAATGTATTTTCTATGATTTCATCTTGTGTAGGAATAAAGAAGGGACTGTCCAAGGCTTTTTCACAAGCTTACGGAGAATTAGATATAATCGTAACATCTTAGAGTCAGAAAGGGGGCACCTTTAATGTTTCCTGGTGGTATATTTTCTATCATTTGCATCATTGAAGCGCACATTTACCAACAGTGCTATGCTAAGGGCGGAAATGCTACAACAGAGGACAATCCCTGTGGTTAACGAGCTTATGATCTGGTTGAAAAAATAAGACAAACAATTACAATACATTTATAATCCCAGATAAAGCAGCACATAAATGAAGTCCTGATCTTATGGAGTTGCCATGGGTAAAGGGAGCAGTAGCTCACAGTAGGTTGCAGTAATAAGCAAAGGCTTCATGGAAGGGCTGGAAAATGATCTGAGTCTTGAAGAATAGGTAGGCTCTGGCTAAGTTGATGGCAAGGGGAAGGGAATTACAGTCAGAGGGAATGACATGAGCAAAGAATCAGGAGAATATGCTTATGATTTCTTCAGAGAGCTGCAAACAGACTAGGTTGACTGGAGTAGAAAGTCTTCACTGAGGAGTAATTTGGGAGATAACATTGGATGGGCAGGCGGGAGAAAGATGGTAGAGAGCCTTGGAAACAGAGTTTGAAGAGTTTTAAAAGCCACTCTAGACTTTGTATTCTATCCTTAAAACAAGTTCCTATTAGCCATTTCCAAAGGCATGCATCTCAGAATGAACAATGCCTAAAAGAGAACTCTATCTTTCCCCTCTTTCCCCCTTCTTTGTAATTTTCACATTTCTGAAGTCATCTTGTTTACAATCTTAGAGTCATTTTTGAATTGCAACTTGCGCTTGCCTACATATCCAGCCTTGTTAATTCTGCCTCCCTGGTATCTCTCATTCTCACATAGCCACTACTTTAATTCAGGCTCTCATCAACTTTTGCCTGGCTTCAGGAATGTACTAGAGCTGATTATTAAATTTTCAGTGTGAGTATTTACACCTAGAAAATTGGTCAACCACATATCTGGGCTTGGTTTATTATTTTGTTAATTGTCTAGACTTCAGAAAGGAAGGAAAATATTAGTAAGGCAAATTAAACTTAAAAATGTGTTGTAGGTGTATTCTCTCTTTCAGCCATTTGTTAAACATTCACTAGCATATGTACCCTTACTGGCCAATTCCCAGAGCCTTTAAATTGGTTGCCAGCCTTCTCCCACCCCTTGCCCATCTGTACTTCATACACTTGTTCAAGTGATATTTCCAGAGTATTGCTCTGAACAACATCATTCCTTTGCTCCAGAAGCCCTGTTGATTCCATTAACCTCTATGATCAAATCAAATTCATGTGTTTGGCATTCAAGGCCTTTCACAACCAGCCTCCAACCTACTTTTCCAGACTCATTACACATTATTATCCATCCTGTGCACTATGAAATGTCCAACTGTCACTTGTCCTTCATATGGGACATTCCATGCCTAGTCTCCACACCCAATGCATACACTAACCTCTTAGAATTAAAATTCCTTAAAACTTTTATTCAAGTGCTACCTTCTCCAGGAACTTCTCGTGATTTCTATCTCTCAAATGCTCTTGCATTTACTTTGTGTATATACACAAAGTAAATATGTATGTATATATGTATGTGTATATATATTATATATGCATATAATTATATGCACACAAAGTAAATGCAAGAGCAGTTGAAATATATACACACCTATATGTATTTATATGTATACATGTATGTGTATGTATGTGTATACATGTGTATGTATGTATATGTATACATGTATGTGTATGTGTATATTGAATCTACTTATATATGTATGTGTTCTTTCTCTCAGTTGATTGTAGGATCCTTGAGGGAAGGAGCTGTATGATTTTTTTTCTCTGTATCTTTAGCTCATTGATTGTTTCACTGAATACATGATAAAGGCTTTTCAAGTCTCATCTTGCTCATAAGGAGGGAGAATGATGGGTAATACTGATCAAATAAGATAATGTACAAATTGTTTTGCAAACTTTCAAATGCTATATGTAGTCACCTATTAGGATTATTAATAAATCAATCATTTATTAAGCATCTACTCTGTGTCAGGCACAGATACAAAGAAAAGACAAAAGCAGCCTCAGGTCCCATCCTAATGGGGGAGACAATATGGATGTAAATTGGTACATGCAAGATATTACAGAGTAGACTGAAGTTAATGTCAGGGGGAAAGCACTAGCAGCCGGAAAGGCTTCCAGCAGGAGGTGGCATTTGAGCTAAATCTGAAGGAAGCCTGTGATTATGAGAGATGGAGGCGAGGGGAGAGAGCATTCCAGGAATGGGGGAAGCCAACAATACTGATGCTCAAAAATGGGAATATGGAGCATTGCACGTGAGAAATACAAAAAGGACAGTGTTATATGGGCCCTGTCTATGCCGCAAGGTTGTTCTGAAGTTTAATTGGGATAAGTACTTAAAAGCACTTGGAAAACGTAAAGGACCATACAGATGTTAATGTCTTTATAGTGGCAATACATTTTGGGATTGCTATGACCATGTTTGCATATTTCTCTTTGGGAAGGAGGAACTAACCTCCCTGAGCTGAAGTTCTTCCCATTCCAATCCACAGATACATTTCCTTTAATATAGTTTCTTTAATTCTCTTCCTTAAGTATTGTTTTTATTATCATCTTATAATTTTAGTGCTGACAGCACTAAAATGATCAAAGACAATTCCAAAGCACTTAGGATGAAAATGTTATTCACATCCAGAGAAAGAACTATGGCATCTGAATGCAGATCGAAGCATTTTCACCTTTTTGTGGTGTTTTTTTCTTTTTGGTCTTTTTTTTTTTCCCAACATGACTAATATGGAAATATGTTATACATGATTGCACGTATATAACCTATATCAAATTGATTACCATTTTAGGAAAGGAGTAAGGAGGAGAGGGAAGGAGGGAGAAAAGTTTTTTAAATGAATGTTAAAAATTGTCTTTATATGTAATTGGAAAAAATACTATAAAAAATAATGATTTTAGAGCTGAGAGAGACCTTACAGAAAATCTTACGTGCTCTCCTCATTTCACTGATGGGAAAGCCAGCAATAGGAGAGTATTGGATTTGGAAGACCTAAAGAAGACTTAAGTTCAAATCTTCCCCCAGATACTTACTAGCTAGGTGACCCTGAGTGAGTCCCTTAACCTCTTACAGGCTTCATTTTATCATCTGTAAAGTGGAGATAATAACTATCTCAGAGTTGTTAGAATCAAATAAGATGTGTAAAGTGTTTTTCAAAGCTTTAAGGTGCTGTGTAAATATAGGGAGGGAACTGGGTCCCAGAGTGAGGCAGTCATTTACCCAAGGTCATGGGGTTAATTATTGACAGACTAGAACTAGAATATGATTCCCAGTCTAGTTACTTCTCCATACAACACCGTGTCCTCCTGTACTTGGCCTCAACCTGGGGCCAAACTTTTGGAACAGGAAGGTCATTCACTAAAGAAAAGAAGGACAAGTTTCTAAGTCTCCTAGGTCCACCAGTCAGACATTACCAAAATCCAAGGGTGAGAACAGTCAGCTTATCTGTCAAGTGTAACAATAATGTGAGTAATGTGAGTAATGACCACAACTGTGTCTGACCCAGTGAAAGCTTAATTAGGGTCTGGCCAGAAGTAACAGGCTGCCAATGAAGAGATAAGCAGCAGGGCCTTGTACCAGGGGTGGGCAGCCAAGGGCCAGTTTGCTTTGCTCAGTTTCCTATAGCATGTTATTGCCCTTTGGCACCGGAGAACTCAAAACCAGGCTTCCACATTGTGCTTAATGAACCTCAGCTGTGCTATGAAAGAAGGCTGCAGATGTGTTAGGATGCACTACATTTCGCCCCAAATTTCCTCCCTCCCCACAACCTTCCTAATACCTATTTCCTCTCACATTAAATCTAAACCTGCCATGGCCCTCCAGAGTCTAGATAGGTAGTCCTGACCTATCCAAATTTATTTCCCATTAATACATCAATGTCAGATCTTGTTGGACCAATGCCCTTATTATCCCATGAAAATCTAAGCTGATTCCTCACTCTTCATATCCAATATATTGCTGAGGTTTGTTGGTTTTACCTTAATAACATCTTTCACATATGCCCCCTTCTCTCCTGTAACATTGCCACCACCCTGATACAGAACTTCATCTCCCTTCACTTCTGTTCATTGCAATAGCCTGCTGGTGGGTCTGCCTGCCGTGATTGTCTCCTCACTCTGGCCCATCCTCCACTCAGCTGTCAAAGTGACCTTCCTAGACGTGTCTCAATCTAATCTTCTCACATCTGCTCAATACACTCCAATGGTTCGCTCTCACCAGCAGGATCAAATATAAAATCCTTTGTTTGGCTTTTAAAACCCTTCATAACCTGCCACTCCCCCCCCACCTCAGTCTTCTTGCACTTTACAGCTTCCCCCTGCCCTTCAATCCAATGACACTGGCTCTTTGACATTCCTCAAACAAGACACTCCATCACCTGACACTGGGCATGTTTAGTGATGGTCCTGAATGTCTGGAATGCTCTCTTTCCTCACCTCCTGGCTTCCCTGGCTTCCTTCAAGTCCAGCTAAAACCCTACCTTTTACAGGAAGTTTTTCCCAATTCCCCTCAATATTAGTGCCCTCACTCTATCAATGACCTCTAATTTATCCTGCATATGAATTGTTTGTACATGGTTGTCTATCGATGATCTCTAATTTATCCTGTATGTAATTTGCTTGTACATAGTTGTGTTCAAGTTGTTTCCTCCATTGAACTGTGAGCTCCTCAAGAGCAGGGACCATCTTTTGCCTTTCTTGTTATATGCAACACTGACCAAAGTGCCTGGCACATAGTAGGTTCTTATTAAAAGTTTAAGGACTGACTACCACTGTGCTTCACTCGTACAACTCATACTACTGTATGACTTTGTACATGTCACTTAGGCTTTCTGAATTGTTTCCTCCCTTATCAAATAAGAGCTTTGAATTAGACAATCTTTAAGGATTCTTCTAGCTCTCGTTCCTATCATGCTCCTTTCTACCCCCTTTGGCTAGAACAAGGGGCCTCCCCACCTCTATCCTAGAGCATCCTCTCCTCTCTTAAGTCCAGTCCTACAAAGCCCAACTCAGGTTCCCCTCACCATTAAGACTTCCTTACCCCGTCCAGTCTTCACCCATTTCTACCCTCCCCATCCTCTGCCTTCTCTGAATGTCTACAGCACTCTATTACAAGTGTGCTGGCAGATATCTATATTAGGAAATTGGCTATTAATGCTACCACACAATTTTGTACTTAATCATGTTCAGTCCTGCACTGCTGGCTTTTGTTTCATATCTCGCCTACCCAACTAGATAAGGTGTTTCTTCAAGGATGGTAACCTACCTTATGCTTCTGTTTCCTCACAGCACCCTGTACCATTACCAGATGTTGTTGGTGCATTGAACTGTAACAAGCTGTTTTATCTTGTTGGGACATAGTATGTCCAGGGCAGGCAGCAGGAAAGCTCTCAGATCAATTTCATAACTTACAATTATGCAAAAAAATGTAAGATTCATTAAGAAAAATTTCAGGAGAGGGAATTAGTTTCTATAACAACTATACTTTGTGCCCTAACAATTTTGGTGTCCCAGGGAAAATCTCTGGTCACCCAGTCCTAGTTATAGCTCTGCTGATTGAGAAACCCAATGCAATGGAAAGCTCTTAATGGTGAATCCTGGTGTGCCTAAAAAAAATGCTTCACTAATGTATTTAATGTGTTCTTCCATGTGGTGGGGAGATTTCAAGTGAAAATAATGAATTAGACCTTCATGGAAGCATGCTCTTCAGCAGTTTGCCAGCCTGGGCTCTCCTCCTCCAGTAAAAGTTTGGTGAGATTGCTGACTGGCCAACTTTTCCCCTCACTGACAGCTGTTAAATGTCAGGAATATACAGATAGCAGGGTAATATGATAGATGCCTCAGAAGCCCAGATAAGTCACTGGAACTGGGAGTGGGTGGTGTCTTCTGTATGATTCTTGGAGCCAAAACACAGATATCACCTCTCAGATCATGTTCCTGCTCCCATCACCAGTAGTTCTAGGAAGTAAGTAATTATGGAAATATAGCTGGACTTTGCAAGAGACAAGCCTTCAGTTTCTCCATATGTGAAGTGAGAGAATGGGACTAGATATGCTCTAAGGTCCTGCCCAACTAAATACCTAGGACAGGACACTATCGCTCGTTGTTTGTATCCATTGCATTATGGGAGTGCAATCATTTAGCTCATCAACAGTCTTAATCTATAACCTGGAAGCATGTTCGTTACAATTTTCCCTCTATAGTGGGGACAACATATATGCTAGTTTAGGAAAAAGGACAATGGAGCATAGTAAACAGGTAGAACTTAATTTCCATATGTGGTGGAACATGCCAAAGTCATTTCCATCACCTTCAAAGCAATTCCAGAGAGGTGATTCTTCCTCTTCCCCAGGTATAATACTGAAGAGCAGACTCTAGTGTTAGAGAAGCTGGACCTGCCTCTGCCTCTGAGGCTTACTACTTGTGCAATCTTGGGCAAATCATTTAACCTCCTTTGGCCTCAGTTTCCTCATCTGTAAAATGAGGGAGTTGTGCTGGATAGTTACTGCTCAAGTGTATGACCGAGAATCTCCATGCTATGAGCTCCAGCCTGCATGGGGGAGAGAGCAGCAACAGTTTCTTTATCTTCTCCAGTTCCTGTAAGACTATTACAATCAGATCTGTGTTGAGCATCCATACCATGTAATGACTATTAACTCACCAATTAATGATTTTGAAAAAGCATCTATTGGTAGGTTAATGAAAAAAAAAAAACAATGCTCATGCTTACCTCTACAGTAATGAAAACTTCCTCCAAGTGACTTGCAAAATTTTCCATTTGGATAATCTGTTCTTCCAATTTGAACATGTTTTTATGAATTTCTTCCTGTCAAACAAAAGGATTATGAGTGGCAATGGGAATATTCTTTAAATAGAAACAGGAGGAAAAAGAGGTGTCTTATTTACCCGGGCATTTTCCGCTGCGGTGTTAAGCTGGGTCACCTCATGTTCCTTGTGCTCACCAAAAAGATTGTCAAAAGCTCTGATTGGAATTTTGCAGGTGACACAGAAGATATCAGCGGCTTCTTCCTCGTCCTCTTCTTCTGGTATGACATAGCACTCGTATTCCTCACTGGAGCGACCCCGAGTGTACCTGTAAGCTTCCCGTAAATCCTGGTATTGACCTCGAGAGCCCCAAGAAGGGAACCTGTCTTCCTCGTCATCTGCCTCTTCCTCTAGGTATTGCCAGTCTCTCTCTTCTCTGCCTGGGTCTCGCTTCTTGGGCAACGTGTAGGATCGGAGAGAAGAAGGTGCTGACTGGTAGTCTGAGGTCCCAGACCGGAGCACACTCCCTACCTCAATCTGCCCCCCTAGTTCTTTATCGTCTTCAATGCCATAGTACTGTGCTAATTCTTCTACTTCTTTCTGAACATCATGGGTGGCCAGACTTAACTCTGGGGCCCTCTCACCTCTCTTTGGTTCTTTTGCTACTTCTCCTCTCATTCGAATTTTTTCTTCTGGAAAGATTTTCAGTCTGTCTTCAGAGTCGTAGAGATCCATGTGATAGAAGTTGAAGCCCTGGCTGGCAGTAGGGCTAGGGGCTGGATCGCGACTGTACAACGGAGCCCGGCCAGTTCTTTCTTCCATGGTAGCAGCAGCCCTGGACTAGGTGCCTGCTCTTCGTGAACTTCACAGATTAACGGTAGAGATTTTCTTGGTGCTAGAGGGTAAAGAAGACAAAATGTTAATTTGTCTGGAATCTACCCTTCCTGAATTTCTGATGGATTTTAAGGATCATTTGTGATCATCCCCATGAGAATGTTTGTTCCTAGAGAGTATGCACAGTGTTTTTGCCTCTCTTTGTATCCCTAGCATGGTGCCTGGTACATAGTATCGCCTTAATAAAGTTTACAGACTGTTATCTTACACAATTAATAACAAAAGAGTCAGCTATATAGCCGGTCCTGATGAAAACCGGATGACCTGGAGAACATTCAGAGTTTTTAGGAGGAAATCTTTTTTTTCTAGCGCTATAGAACTGTATTTCAGGTAAGATCGCACCAAAAATTCTAGGGCACCATGATGAAATTGCTAGGGGATCAGAATTTGCCAAGCCCTGACCCAGTCTATATTTTATAAGTGGTTCTCAAAGATTAGTCGATGCACAAATCTGGAATGATGCTCACTGACAAAGCATAAGATTTTCATAAGCAAATACCACTGACTTTTAGAAATTGATTCCAGTGCATATTCTAATGCTATATCTCACTTTGAAATGTCAAAACCTCCTTTCTGAACATACAGTCAGCAAACCAAGAAGCTGTAAAATATCTTGATTTTCAAGAGATTCATTTCTGAACACAATTTAACCCCTGACTATACTGGTAAAACTAGTCTCTTTGGGCCTAGTCACCCAGTCCTAGTCTGATGGTACTGAAAATTAAAGCAGAAGAATGTGTTCTCCAATGTGTTCATGCTGCAGGATACCATGAAAAAAAGTCATGGGTGTTTGGAAAATTGTTTTATTGTCACTGACCTTTCAAAGGTGTTATACATTTACCTACAGCTTGCAGAGACCATGCGTGCAGAAATGGACAACCTTTTCTAACTGGTTCTAACATGTTTTTTGTATGCTTGCACTTCTGCAGAAACTCCAGAATAGCACTGTTGGACAATTCAGAACCTCACCTTGAAGAAGTGGAATGTGACTGGTAATATCTTTGCTCTCCTCCAAAGGCTCCCCCAAAGCTTCATTGAGGCCCTGAGTTCTGAAAGACAATGCTAGCGAATGGTGTGCTTTGGCAGTCTACCAAAAGATGTCATTTTCAATGTTTCTTCTGCCTAGAATTCTGATAAAAATTCAAAGATAACAAGGAGCTTGTTGGTAGTTTGGACCTGGAGCTATATTTGTAGAATGTCTTCTGATAATGATGATAAAACTTTGTAGCTTTGAATTAAGGCCTTGAGGAGAAAATGTACCAATACAAATCTTTGAAATCATGAAGGAAACTTGTTTTGGAGTGGGGTTTGAAAAAAAATAAGCCTTTGAAGTGATGAAAGATATTCTTTCCTGATTCATTAACAAACACTTCAAGAAAAGAGGGAGTGTGAAAGCTAACAGAAGCAGAAATGGATTCCCAGCATTCCCTCCTCTCTTTCTCATCCAAACTCCACACAGTTGCCAAAATAATCTTCTTTAAGTACATGTGACCATGTCACTCTGCTCAAGAACTCCCGGTGTCTATTTCTTTTAGTGTACAATATGAACTTCTGTTTGGCATTTAAATTCCTTTGCAAGCTACCTCTAGTGTACCTTTTTTGGCTTTACTTCCCATCATTCCCTTTCATATACTTTCCAGTCTGTTTGCTGGACTCAAACTAGTCTGTTTGCTGTGACTCAATCTTGTCATTCCTTCTCCCACCTCCATGACTTTGCACAGGCTGTTTCCCATGCCTAGAATGCGGTCCTTTCTGAAGAAGCCTTTCCTGATCCTTCTATTTTTTTAGTACTCTTTGTCTCAAAGTCTTGTGTTTATATCGATTTTTCGATAAGTTGTAACCTCCTGATAGAATGCAAACTTGTTGAAGTCAAGGAGTTCTTTTACTTTTTTTGTCTTTGTATCCCCCAACATCAACAACAACCAGGATTTATACAGCACTTTGAGGTTTACAAAGTTCACATGTTATCTCATTTGATATCTCACAACAATCCTGGGGGGTAGCTGATAATATTATCCCCAACTTATAGATGAGAAACTGAGGCTGAAAACAATGACTTGTGGAGAGTCATAGCTAATAATGTCTGAGGCAGGATTTGAACTTGTTTTCCTGGCTACAAGTAGAGCACTCTATCCACTGAACCACCCAGCTGCCTCAAACATAACAGATGTACCTTCATAGAGAAATGCTCGATAAATGCTTGTTGGGTTGGATTGGAAGTGGTCTGTTGTGTTAATTATTTGGAGATAATATAGTGAATGTCACTGAAAGTTTAAAAGATCCTGAGAAAGGCAGAGAAAATTTCTGGAAAGTAAGAAAACAATCTAGAAAGTGGCTTCAGTCTTAAATGCAATCACGCATCTTATAAAAAGGAATCTTTGTAGCTTCATGTTCTATGATTCAAGATGATATATGATACAGATATAGATATGATATAGAAGTAGCAGGATAGAGGGGGGAAAGCAAGGACCTCAGTTTAAACCCAGACTGTGCTATTAGCAAGTCATTTAGTTCTTCAGGCCTCAGTTTTATTGTCTGTAAGATGAGAGGGTTTGAAGAGATGAAGTCTAAGGTCTATTCTTGCTCTGGATGATATTGGGCAAATGACAAGGAAGCAAACTGCTATTTACAGTTTTCACAAAAGTTCCCAGGTATCTCCTAAAGTCAATCTAACATTCAGCCCCATGATGCACACTTTCTAAACATAAAGTGCAAGGTAATCTTTGATGTTGATAGATGCACAATAATAGTTTTAGTTAATTTTGTTGTTGTTTTGGTCTGGACTTGTTATTTCATCCAGTAGCATAGGAAATTCTCTATCAGTTCAACTCAGCATTTGTTCTGCATCTTATATAGTCAGAGAGCTGACCACTTACTGCACACCAAGTCCCCTTTCCTAGCCACTGTGGAGGATGCAAAGAAAAAGATGTTATAGTCCCCTGTCCTTAAGAAGTCTTTTTATTTTTCTGGGTGACAAAATAAAGAAATTAAAAGAAAAAATTAAAAACTGAATGAAATTGGTATCTACCCTCAGGGTACTGAAAAATAAGAGGAAAAATCTAGCTTCATTCTCATTACAATAGTTGCCAGATATTTTATATCTTTTCTGTTGCCCGTGTTACCCTTCTGGGTCTGCCACTTGTCACATACATCTGATAATGGGAGTGAGGTACAGAGTTAATTATAACCAGGGTACTATTTTTGCCTTGGGCACTCAAAATGGACAGAACACTGACTTCTTAATTGTCACTATGGAAACCTGAAATTCGTTGGTACCAAGACTCTGGAGGGACCCATTGTCACTTAGCAGAGCAAAACACTTAAATGACATAAATGTTTAGGTAAGTCACATTTAAACATTTAAATGACCTAATTTGTGTTGAAAGCAGAATTGGATTGAAAAAATGTTTAACAACCAGCTGAGGGGGGGAGGGGGCTGTGAAGGAGAGTCAGTATGACACATTTATTAGTTTAATCTGTACTATTAACACTTTCTTAAGTGTAGAAAATCAACAAAACAACAAATCAAGTTGATAGGCAATTTGTAGCTTTTGCCAGTTTCTGAGGTATAAACCCTCATACAGAAAATTTAACAATCCAGCCAGCTCCAGCACAGTCCTGGTTGAGAGGCTATGTGACATAGTGTATCGGGGACCATCAGTGAGGGAAAGAAGAGTTGAGTACAAATCCTGCCTCTAACACATATTAACTCTGACCATGGATAAGTCAGTTAACCTCCCAGTGTCCTGGGCAACTCTTAAAAACAAACCATAGATGAGCTTCTTTTCTGCGTTGGCTCCATTGATGTAAAGGGGGAAGGAAGCTTAGAAATCAGAGTTCAACCCATCAGATTTTCCAGGCAAAGAAACTGAAGTCCCATGAGGTTAAGAGATTTGCCTAAAAAGATAGGATTCTAACAGGGGTCCTTAGATTCCAAATCCTATACTCTCTTCCCTCTGGAAAAGTGGAAAGCCTGCCTCTTTAGGTGTCTACTACACTGATAAAATCACATATAAAAAGCTAAGGTTGGCATGAGGGTAGAGTAGGGTCTGATATACATCACCCTTAAGTGTTCTGATAACAGCTGAAAATAAGACAAAGTGCTGAAAGACAAAACAATCCCCCAAACATGGGAATTCCCTCTCATTCCCCAACAAGTAGAACTTGACAGCTGGAAGGGTCAATCAGCCCAATTCTTCTTGTCTTGAAGATGATGAAGCTGAGAATGAACAAGAGATAATAGAGACCCTTGAAGCTTAAAGGCAGACAGACAGTTAGACTATGACTGAGCGTGGCCTGGAAGCGAGGCCCCTTGACTCATGTGTGTCATGGTCTAGGCACATTAGTGTAACAAAATCCAGGAACCCAGAAAATACCCCAAGGAACAATTGAGAGTTGGACTGTGATGGCCACAGCCTACTGATGTTCAAGTCATAGAAATCCCACCTGGTCAGAGATTTAACTCAACACAGGGAATTCTGGAAAGTGGGATAAAGTCATAATCATCTGGTCAATCAATTAAGCATGATGCACTTATTGTGTGCTAACACATTGTGCTAAATCCTGAGGAAACCAGAAAGGCAAATATACTGTCTATGTTCTCAAGGAATTTACATTCTTAATGGGGGAGACAATATGTAAACAACTGTGTATATTTAAAGATATAGACAGAGTAATTGAAAAATCATCTCAGAGGGAAGGAAGGGGGTGACGGAGAGAAATGTTAATAACAACAGTAACTGGTGTTTATATAGCGCTCTAAAGTTTACGAAGCATTTTACGGACATTTTGTCACTAGTACCTTACGACAACCTGGTGAGATAGGAACCACGGGTATTGTTATTCCCATTTTGCAGAGAAGAAAACTGAGGCTCAGAGAGAATAAAGTAAATATTTACATACTAAATAGCTATTAATAGTAAATTTACTATTTACATAGAAAATAGCAGAGACAGTGTTTGAACTCACTTCATCCTGACTAATTCTGGAACTTGTAACCCCTATGACATACTGCTTCTATAAGACACTAAAGACTGAATACTTTTTGGTCTCCTAAATTTTCTCTACTTGTGCCCATAAAACTAGATAAAAAACTCTTAACCCAAGCATTCCAAAGATTTAGTTCCAAGATACCAAAGGTTTGCGCTAAAGAAGCAATGAGAGAAAACTCTAGGGGGGCGGAGCCAAGATGGCGGAGTAGAAAGATGCACATACACATAGGTCCGAACCCACAACCCATAGAACAACTACAAAGAAGTAACTCACGGAGAATTCTGCACCTAGAGGCCACAGAACATTGGAGCGAGGGAGATTTCTGTTCCAGAGAGACCTGCAAACCTCTCGCAAAAGGTCCGTCGCGCTGCAGACTGGGCGCCGGGACTGGGAGCTGAGTACAGCCCTGCCGCGGCCGTGGCACCGAGAAGAAAAGACCCGAGCGGGCTTCAGGGACGGGATCTCCAGCGGCCGCACAAGTCCCTCCACCCACAGGTGATGGGGGTCAGTGAGAGAGGCTCTTTGGCGGGTCGAGAGGGGAGTGGGGTGCCCCCATGATTCGGGCCCCCCCGGGAGGTAGAAGCTGAGAGGCGGCTGCAGACAGGGGCTCCCCAAGCAGGCGGGAGCCTGGATCCATTGTTGAAGGTCTGTGCATAAACTCCCTGAGGGAACTGAGCCCGTGAGGCGGCCCTGCCCTGACCTGAGCATCTGAACTTAATCTCACACTGAATAGCAGCCCTGCCCCCGCCCAAAGCCCTGAGGCTGGAAGCAGCATTTGAATCTCAGACCCCAAACGCTGGCTGGGAGGATCAGGAGGTGAGGTGGGTGTGAGGAAAATATTCAGAGGTCAAGTCACTGGCTGGGAAAATGCCCAGAAAAGGGAAAAGAAATAAGACTATAGAAGGTTACTTTCTTGGTGAACAGGCATTTCCTCCCTTCCTTTCTGATGAGGAAGAACAATGCTTACCATCAGGCAAAGACACAGAAATCAAGCCTTCTGTGTCCCAGCCCATCCAATGGGCTCAGGCCATGGAAGAGCTCAAAAAGAATTTTGAAAATCAAGTTAGAGAGGTGGAGGAAAAGCTGGGAAGAGAAATGAGAGACATGAAGTCAAAGCATGAACAGCAAATCAGCTCCCTGCTAATGGAGACCCAAAAAAATGTTGAAGAAAATAACACCTTGAAAACTAGCCTAACTCAATTGGCAAAAGAGGTTCAAAAAGCCAATGAGGAGAAGAATGCTTTCAAAAGCAGAATTAGCCAAATGGAAAAGGAGATTCAAAAGCTCACTGAAGAAAATAGTTCTTTCAAAATTAGAATGGCACAGATGGAGGCTAAGGACTTTATGAGAAAGCAAGAAATCACAGAACAAAGCCAGAAGAATGGAAAAATGGAAGATAATGTGAAATATCTCATTGGAAAAACAACTGACCTGGAAAATAGATCCAGGAGAAACAATTTAAAAATTATCGAACTACCTGAAAGCCATGATCAAAAGAAGAGCCTAGATATCATCTTTCATGAAATTATCAAGGAAAACTGCCCTGAGATTCTAGAACCAGAGGGCAAAATAAATATTCAAGGAATCCACAGAACACCACCTGAAAGAGATCCAAAAAGAGAAACTCCTAGGAACATTGTGGCCAAATTCCAGAGTTCCCTGGTCAAGGAGAAAATATTGCAAGGAGCTAGAAAGAAACAATTCAAGTATTGTGGAAATACAATCAGGATAACACAAGATCTAGCAGCTTCTACATTAAGGGATCGAAGGGCATGGAATAGGATATTCCAGAAGTCAAAGGAACTAGGACTAAAACCAAGAATCACCTACCCAGCAAAACTGAATATAATACTTCAGGGGAAAAATTGGTCTTTCAATGAAATAGAGGATTTTCAAGCATTCTTGATGAAAAGACCAGAGCTGATAAGAAAATTTGACTTCCAAACACAAGAATGAAGAGAACCATGAAAAGGTGAACAGCAAGGAGAAGTCATAAGGGTCTTACTAGAGTTGAACTGTTTGCATTCCTACATGGAAAGACAATATTTGTAACTCTTGAAACTTTTCAGTATCTGGGTACTGGGTGGGATTACACACACACACACATAGAGACAGAGTGCACAGAGTGAATTGAATAGGTTGGGATCATATCTTTAAAACAAAATGAAATCAAGCAGTGAGAGAGAAATATATTGGGAGGAGAAAGGGAGAAATGGAATGGGGCAAATTATCTCTCATAAAAGAGGCAAGCAAAAGACTTATTAGTGGAGGGATAAAGAGGGGAGGTGAGAGAAAAACATGAAGTTTATTCTCATCACATTCCACTAAAGGAAGGAATAAAATGCACACTCATTTTGGTATGAAAACCTATCTTACAATACAGGAAAGTGGGGGATAAGGGGATAAGCAGGGTGGGGGGGATGATAGAAGGGAGGGCATGGGGAGGAGAGTGCAATTTGAGGTCGACACTCATGGGGAGGGATAGGATCAAAAGAGAATAGAAGTAATGGGGGACAGGATAGGATGGAGGGAAATATAGTTAGTCCTATACAACACAACTATTATAGAAGTCATTTGCAAAACTACACAGATTTGGCCTATATTGAATTGCTTGCCTTCCAAAGGGAAGCAGTGGAGAGGGAGGGAGGTAAAGAAGTTGGAACTCAAAGTGTTAGGATCAACTGTCGAGTAATGTTCTTTCCACTAGGAAATAAGAAATACAGGTAAAGGGGTATAGAAAGCTATCTGGCCCTACAGGACAAAAGAGAAGATGGAGACAAGGGCAGAGAGGGATGATAGAAGAGAGAGCAGATTGGTCATAGGGGCAATTACAATGCTTGGTGTTTGGGGGGGGGAGGGGACAAAAGAGGAGAAAATTTGTAACCTAAAATTTTGTGAAAATGAATGTTAAAAGTTAAATTAAAAAAAAAAAAAGAAGCAATGAGACTCAGCTGCAGGCAGTTCTGGTCTGTGAATTGCCATCAATTTTCTTTCCTAGTCTTTACTCGTTTCCTGAATAACAGTTCAATCTCACTTCACAGAGCAGCCCCCAAAAGTGCCAAATAAAAAAGAATTATTTCTGTTTGTCTCAGAAAATACATTTCTGTGAGTCTGCATTTTATTCGTTTAATTAGAAATGTCTTCATAAATATTAATGATATCATGGAAAAAATTGGTCAAACTTTCCAGACATCAGAGAAATACAAATGACAATACCTCTGAGGTGTCACCTGTGCTAAGATGGCAAAGAACGTTAAAACTAAGAAAATTCAACAGGCATACAGCTCCACTCACTGCTGGTAGAGGTGGGAATTAGGGGATATAGAATAGGTGGCAGTATATAGTAAGAATGATCATACTGTTCATGCCCTTTGACTTCCTAAAGCAAAACAACAGTATTGACTGTGACTATGTAAAATTAATAATAAAAGAGCAATAAAATCTCCAAAACTATGTAGAAGAAAAAAGAGATTAGAATGGGAAGTGAAAGTAAGCAGCATGTTTTTATTAATGTTAATATACATTTTTTTAAAAATATGAATGAAGTTTGTGATTTTACCTACAATCACCTTTTGTTTCATTGGGATGAATGTTTTTGTTGATGGTTACTGTCTAGAGTTAAAAAAAAATAAGAGAAAAAATATTAGATATGGAGTTGTGTATGAGAGGCAGCATAGTGAGATGAAAAGAACTGATTCAGACACATTAGAGCAAGAGTCATTCCCCAGTAGATAAACAGTCAAAGGATATGAACAGGAAGTTTTCAAAGGAAGAAATCCAGGCTATAAATCAGGCCTGCACAACTTGTGACCCCTGGGCAGCTTATAGCCCTCACCTGCAGAAAGGTGTAGAGGAAAACATCCTTTGTATGTAGAGAATATCCTTTGGCAGTGCCACAAATGGCTTAAGGGCCATAAGTGTCCACCAGCCCAAAGTTATGCAGGCCTGCTATCCTGCTATAAATCATCCATGAAAAATGTTCTAAATCACTAATAGAGGAATGTGAATTAAAGCAAATTTGAGGTTCTGCTTCCTATCTATCAGAGTGGCAAAGATGACAAAAGAATAAAATGACAAATGTTGGTAAAGCTATGGGTAAACAGGTACACTAGTAATACTGTTAGTGGAGTCCAGTTACTAAGCTAGCAAAATGTATCCCCTTTGACCCAGCTTTGCCACTACTAAGCCTACACCCCAAAGAAATCAAAGAAAAAAGATCTCTATCATAAAAACATGTATAGTAGTTCTTTTAGTGGTGGACAAAAATGGGAGATTAAAGGAGTATCTTTATATTGGGGAATGCCTAAACAAATTGTGGCATATGAATAAAATGGAATTATTATACATGTATATATTCCATTAGATATGTATTCTGATATATAATAGAATATTATATATATGTGCTATAAAAATGATGCAATAGACAATTTCAGAGGAAACTGGGAGGACTTTTATGAACTGATAAAGTGAGCAGAATTAGGAGAACAACTCATATAATTATAGTATTAGAGAAAAATAGCTTTTAAGTCCCTAGAACTTTGATCAGTGATAATAAAAACATGAGTTTGAAAGAATAAAAATAAATGAAACCAAGAGATAATAAACTCAAAATTCAGAAAAATTTTTGGACATGGCTAACGTGGGAGTCTGTTTTACCAGACTATGTCCACAGAGATTTTTTAAAAATTGATCAATAAGGGGAGACGTAGGAGGATATAGTAGGAGAGACATTTAATTTTTTAAATATGTTAATTTAAAAATAAAAGTAATAAACTATTACAAAAAGAAAAGAGCACACAATTTAGAATTTAAAACCCCAGACTTTGAGTCCCAGCTTTAGGATGATAATTTTAAAGGCATTTAAGCTCTCTTAAATCTCATTTTCCTCATGTAAAAATGGAGATGTCATTATTTGTACTGTCATTCAGGATGGTTGTGTGAAATGTACTTTGGAAACTACAAAGCATTATACAAAAAATTTTATTCTAGCTGGCACTGACGTAGCACTTTAAGGTTTACAAAGTGTGTTGCAATATAACCTTCACTATGACCCAATGAACTATTATCCACTTTACGTTTGAGTAAACTAAGGGTACAAGAAGTCAGGGTCACACAGTGTCTTTCACGAAGTTATTTTAACTTAGTTCTTCCTGAATCTTAACCTAGCATTCTACCTACTATACCCTGTTGTCTCTCTCTGTGTGTATAAATACATATACACATAAATGTGTATATGTGCGTATGCATGTATATGCACACAAACATATGATCTGTTGTTATTAATGAGAGTTCCAGTCTTCATTAGTCCATCAAAACAACCTGACTATACAACCAGATTACTTCCTTTTACCAGGGATCAAGGGTGTGAGGAAGAGGAGAAGAGAAAATCATAGAACAAAAGCTTGGAGAATCTTTTCCGAAATTAATATCTTCAGTTAGCAATCTGGATTGCTGACACAAGATATGCAAATTTGATGATATAATACACACAGATACATATATATACATATATACATATAAATGCATCAATAAAAGCATGGCTAAATGTTAGAAATATGTTAAGTTATAGAAACTGTTAGGATATTAAGTTAACCACTGTACTTAAAATAGACTAAGATATATTGCTTAAACACTCTCTTCCCACCACTTCCAAAAACTTTCATTAGCATAGACAAAATATCCTATTTATAACATGGGAACTTGTCACTACTGATTTTAAAAAGGAATAGAAAATGATTTATGTCATTTATTGCCATTAAATTATACCTATATAAAACATCTTCAATTAGCCATGATGTTTTGTTTTGTTTTGGTTTTTTACATAAGAGAAAGTTTTTGGATCAAGTGGTTTGCTTAGTCTACAAGGACAGACACATTACGATGCAGCATGCTGAAATAAGGGTTTTTAAGAATCCAACATGATTTAGAAACAAGTGACTACAACTATATATAAACTTGCCTTCTAACTTAAGAATCCATAAATTCTTCTTTTAACTCAGATGACACCGAATTTCTGCAAAGAAAGAAAATGAATTCATCTTCAGTCTTTCAGTGCCAGCTTTCTGAGAGTAGCCTAGGAAAACTATATTGGAGTAATTCTGGATGACTCCTTCCCCCAAATAGTAACATGCCAACCATGAGCAAAGGAAACAAATATAGATCAGGCCCAGCTGTCCTGTAGTTTCACACTCCTCAGGTGTCACCAGGCAGAATGTCACATGTTACAAAGCTAATTGGAAATCATGGTGTGGAACTAAGTGTTTCAAGCCCCTTGTATAATTATTATGCATTTTATCTTACAAAGCATACTTAACCTAATTCTCTCCATTGCTGGCTAAAGACTGGGCTACTGGAAATATGTGGAGGACAGACTCCTACACCACATAGGAAAGGCAACACACTGAATGTAGTTCCAATACTTCAGTCCATCCATTAGGTTCATAAGTGGTCCCACAGACTAACACTTTTCTAGGTGGCACTGAGATCAACAGAGAAGCAGGAGCTCTTGGGTGGCCTCTGCAGCATGACACAAATATTGGTGGTGTCTTAGAATTCCAGAGCAGCTTCCAAAGGTCTCAGCTAATAGAACTTGGGGTTAAGGTTAAGGATAAAAGTAGAGATATGGGTATGGGTGCCAGATAGGTTGCAATATAGCTATGATCCCTCAGTGAATCCAGTTCTAGGCCATGTGGAATCCTAGGGGGTGGGGGAAGTTCTGAGTTTTTCTAGAGCAATGTTTCAAAGAGGTTTGGGTTAATCTTAGTGCCCTGAAAACACATGCTGGTGTGGTCTGGAGCTATGAACAGACTAGGGAAACATAGTATCCTACTTGAGAGCCTACCTTGACTTTGAGAGACAGCTCAGAAGCCAGTACCCTGCAAAGTTACATCCAGTCAAATGAAGTTCCCTGGCCCTGCTTCAATCCACAATCTAGGGGAGTCCTGAGATGTGGGGGTACAGAGGCAAGACAGAGTGGGATAGAAAATCTCCCCCACTAAATATGTCACCAGAAGACATTAATTCAAGTTCCTGCTCTTCCATTTACTAGCTGTATGACTACAAGCAAATTACTTAATATCTCTGAGCCCCTAATTTCCTAATCTGTGAAATGGTCATAATATAATCCTTATGCTATCTGCCTTTGGGGTTGTTGTTATCAAATCCTTTCCTTTTACAGTTGTGGAAACTGAGGCTTAAAAAGGTTAAATGGTTTGACCAAAGCCACATATCTAGTGTGAGAGATGAGATTCAAATCCAGGTCTTTCTGACTCCAAGTTCAGTGCTTTATCTGCTACATCATGCTGTCCATAATACTTTGTAGATTATAGCAATGTGTCCTACCTTTTATTATTATTACTTCATAACCAGTCTGCTATGACACTCTGAGAGGTTCCAGATTATTATAGCATTAGAATATAAAATCAGAATGTTATGGTTGGAAGGAATTGAAGATGTTATCTACTCCAACTTCTCATTTGATGTATGGTGAATGCAAGAATGGCAGAGTAAAGTGATCTGTCCAAGGTCACAAATTAGTGGCAGAATTGAGAACCAGAGGCTCAGGTCCTTTGACTCCTAGGTCAATGCCCTTTTTTATGTAATAAAATGTATTCTAACCACGTGCACTTCTAGATATTCTTCTGGGAATATGGAGACAAGTGCTAAGTGCCTGCTCTGATATTTTCCAGAAACATTCTCAGGGTGTCATAGAAAAGTGAGCATTAAAATGGTAGCTGTTTATAGGTTGTCAGTTTTAGAAAGAGTGGTTGTGTCCTAGAATCCAATGTTCCTTGGATCTATGACAGTGCTTGGGTGAGGGGTGTAGAGGGAAGTAGAGTGCTCTGTTTCGTAGTTCAGATGCTTTCAGTCTGGTTTTCCACTTCTGAACTGGAAAATTACCTCCTGATTGTCTTTCTCCTCCTGTCATCTTCTCCTCGACTTTCCTCTGAACTTCTGAGTTCCTAGTGGGTGAGAAAGGAATGGGAAAGTCACATTACTGGTATTAGAGTGAGTAATTACAGTTCTTCTATTTCCCCTCACTCTCCCACTTTGCTCCAAAAGAGAACGTGTTAGAATTGAACAAGGGAAGGAGCTTCCTCTTTCTTATCAGGTATGAGAATATAGATGTCTCTGTACAGAGAAGGAAATTGTATAGCAACTTTCATAGCAATTTTTAAAATTAGATCTTTTTCACTCCTCCCTTTTCTTTTTTAAATTCAATAGTATTTTGTTTTTTCTAATTACATGTAAAGACAATTACATGTAAATTTTCAACATTCATTCTTTTGAAAGATTTTAAGTTCCAAATTTTTCTCCCTTCCCAACCTTTCCCCACAGCAGCAGGTAATTTAATATAGGTTACATATGTTTTGTAGTTTGTCAATTGATGCCTCTCATGAAGCAGGCTAAGCTGCAAGAGGAATCAGCAACTTAGTAAGAAAACACAGGCAAATTTATCGTGTAATGATGCTGATTACACAATGGAAATTATGAATATTAAAAAGGCAGGAGGAATTTGTTAAGGCATTAGGTAATGGGAAGGGGTCCCTTCTATGGTTCAGTGGTCAAACATTCTGGTTGTGCTACCCTCTGATTGGCTAGTTATTATGGTCCTATCTTGGTCAAGATGGATAGTTAGGTACTGTGGTCCTGTCTTGGGCTAAATGGATGATGTGATTGTGGTTGAATACAAGAACACATCTCTTCAAATATGTAAATTGGATCTGGGGACAGTGGCTAGTCAGGGCAGTGGCTGTATTAAGTCTGGGGGGGCCTGTGGTGTGGTTAAAGCCAGACTATGTGGTTAAATCAGAACATGCCTTCTGCTCATTAGGGCCTATATGGAAGTTAGAATATTGGAGCTGGGGGCAGATTTATTAGGATTCCATCACGTCAGTAATCATGTAAATATATTTCCACATTAGTCATGTTGTAAAAGAAGAAACAAAACAAAAGAGGGAAAAATCACACAAAAAAACTCCACAAGTGAAAATAGTATGCATTAATCTATACTCAGACTCCATCAGCTCTTTCTCTGAATGTTAATAGCATTTTCCATCATGAGTCTTTTGGAATTGTCTTGGATACTTCTATTTTTTCTTAAAGTCCCAAGTAATGAAGCAATGGTTTAAATGTATATTTATGTCATCCTAAAAGTTATAAACTTGTATAAAAGGAAGTCAGAATGAAAGTGACCCTCTAGAAAAAGGAGACATTTGACTAATAGTACTAAGAGGAATGCTTTGCTTTTCATTTGGAAACCTTTCTTTCTGGCCATATTTCTCAGTGACCATTTCTCTCTTATCATCAGGATCACTTCAAAGCAAATATGTCATGAAAATTTACATAGAATACGGTGATTATTGACATCTCAATAGATTTTAAGGCTTGCAAAATTTATGTTAATAATAATAGCAAATACTTTACATAAATTAAGCATTTGTGTAGGCATAGACCTAGTCAGATCTAGGTCTTTCTGACTCCAGGTCTAGTCCAACATTTATTTTATTCTGTTGTCCCTATCAATAATTGTTTAACTAGAACCAGGCAAATAAATTACAATAAATGTGAGAGAGTGTGTTATGTTGGAGAAAACCCTAGACTAGGAGTCTACTTGCTAGCTGGATGGGTGACCTTGGACAAATCACTGAACCACTCTGCTCTTCAAGCTCCTCATTTGTAAAATATAGATAATGAGATCTGCCTTTTCAACTTCATAGGGCTATAAGTCCCAAATGGCATAATGTATGTAAAACATGCTTTGTAAACTGCTAAGTGCTATATAAATTTAACCTCATAAACATTTATTACCCACATAAAGGCACTATCCTAGGTACTAGAGATGTAAAGTGGAAAGATGGGGGAGAAGGGGGCATTTGCAACATTCAAACAACTAAGTGTGACACAGAGCAAAGTGTAAGGGGGCAATGGAGAAATCAAGAAAAAGCATCCTAGGGAAACTTGAGGAGGAAAAGAAATAAGCATTTAGTAAGTACTAGGCTAAGCATAGTTTATAAATATCATCTCATTTGATCCTCACAACAACCCTTCAGGGTAGGGTATCCAAATTTTACAGCTGAGGAAAATGAGGCAAACAAAGGTTAAATGACTTTCCCAGTGTTATATAGTTAGTGTCTGAGACCAAATTTGAGCTCAAATCTTCTGACTCCAAGCCCAGGGCTCTATCCATTGCACCACCAGCTACCTCCTCTGAAAGGGGATGTATGCCTTAAAATTTGAAAGAGAAGTGGTAGCCAGACTTGGGAAGGCCATAAATTACAAGCTAAGGCATTTGTACGTGATTGATGATCTTACATGAGCAGACCTGAGAATTAGCAAGATATTTTTTGTCAACTATGTGAAGGAAGAAGAAGGAGGAGACTAGAGAAAAAGCCAAACACAATCATCTAAGGGAGAAGGGATAAGGGACTGAGTCAGAGTCAAAGTCAATGAACATGTAGTAGGCACTGTGCTAAACTCTGGGGTTAAAAAAAAAAAAGGCAGTACCTACCCTCAAGGAAGTCACAATCTAATGCATGAGACAAGGCATGAAAAAAGCTGAAAGGAAGAAGGGAGATTATCAGGATGAAGGGGAGGGATGATGTAGTAGAGTGGAGTAGAGGGAAATGCTCTGAGAATGTGTGAATTTCTGAGTTGATTCCATCCTGCTGAAGATGAGTTTCTAGAGATGATGAAGTCCAAGAAAGTAGACTGATTATAAAAGGACACATTAACATATCAGTATCTTTTTATTTTAACTAGGAAAATTCTAGTGAGGCAAATCCCTCTACTAATGCAGATTAGCACCTTCTCTGCAACTTAGTCTCCAAAAGTGCCTGGGGCACTGAGAGGGGAAGCTGCTTTCCCCAGAGTTGCACAGTCAATATATGTCAGGACTTGACAAGAGCATTGGATTTGGAGTCAGGAAAACTTGAATTTTGTCCACCTCAGGTACTTAGTTATAAAGCTGGGTAAAAATCATTTAACCTCTGTCTGCCTGAATTTCTTTAGCTCTAAAATGAGAATGCTAATAGCACCTGACTCACAGGGTTGTTGTGAGGATCAGAATGAAGTAATATTTGTAAAGTGTTTTGTAAACTTCAAAGAAAAGTATAAATTATTACTATTATTCCTGACCCCTAAACTGTCTGTCTGTCTGTTATGCCATGCTTCCTCTCATAATGACTTTTTAAAAATCTCTCCCAAATCCACCCCTTTTCTAACTTTCTTATCTTTGTCAAGGTACCATCATCCTTTTAATTACTCAGATTTACCATCTCACAGTCTTCCTTAAATTCAAGATTTCACTCTAGCAGAGATGAGGAAGAGAATTCCAGGCATGAGGGACTGCCAGTGAAAATACCTAGAATTAGGAAATGGAGTGTCTTACACAAGGAAGAGTATGGAGCCCAGAGTCCCTGGTGGAGAGTGAGGTAGAAGATTGGAGAGGCAGGGAGTGGCCAGGCTAGGAAGGCATTTAAAAGTCAAATGGGATTTTGTACTTGTAAGTATTTACCTTTGTACATATTTTCCCCCAGTGGAATCTTAAGCTTCTTGAAGGTAATAATTCTCATTTTGTCTTTCCCCAGCTTCTGGTACACAGTAAGTACTCAACACAGAAATGGAACTAAATTGAACTAGTATTGTGTCAGTAACAGTAGAGAGGAGAGAGTATTTAAGAGATATAATAGAGGCACAGATATTGTGAAGGAATTGTTATTGTTTGCCCTTTATTTTAGAAGAGGATGAATGACGTCACTCTCTCCCAGAGTCATTGAAATCCAGTGACGAGACAAAAGTCAGGATGACGGGCACATCAGAAACCTTTGGGTTATTGAGAACTGCAAACTCAACATGAGTCAGTAGTGTGATTCAGCTGCTAAAATAACCACTGCAACCCCAGCCTTCATTGATCACCGGATAGCGTCCCTTTCCTGAGCCCTGCCTTATCGTTCCCACCACCAAAATCCCCTCCCCAACACTTATGGGGTTATGAGTCTGGATGAACAATTCCTGGGAATAGACTGCTACCTCTCCTGATATTATTGAATCCACAGTAGAGCACACACACACACACACACACACACACACACACACACACACACACACACTACACAACTGAATTTGCCAAAGGCACAAACATTTCTAGTTATAGCTATCTATCAAACTGAAATCTATCTCTCCCCTACCGCTTCTAGTTGCTCCCTCTGAAGCCAGGCAGAAGAAATGTAATCCCTCTTCTATCTGACAGATGACTCTTCAAACACTTGACACCAGCGAGCATGCTCTCCTGAGTCTCCTCTTTTCTAGGTTATACATTCACAGTTACTTTAGCCAGTCCTTCTTTACTGTGTCAGGGTGCTTCATCATTCTGGTTATTCTTCTTCTGATGCTCTGGCTACAAAAGGTGAGCAGAACTTAATCCAAAAGAGTCTGACTAGGATTAACACCTCCTAGGTTCTGGACACTACATGCCTCTCTTATCGAAGGCCAAGATTGCAGGAGTTCTTTTGGCTATCTTGTTTCACCACTGATTCATATTAAGTTTTCAGTCCACTAAAACTGGAACTGGGAATTATGGCCCAAAGGGTAGATCCAGTCTGCCACCAGTTTTTGCATGATCTGTGGTCTATATTTTCTGGATCCCTTCCAGCCATATTGTACATATGTAGTACCTTGGTTCCCTTTCATATGTGGACCTCCAGGAAACTACCCTGGTCTCCCAGTTCATCAATTTCCTCAACTCGCATGACCCATCTTCACTGTACTTCAGTTGCTCTTAGAGGTGATCATTATCACCTAAAACTTTTCTGCCTCCAAATTTTCTTATTTCTGTTGATAGTGACCTCATAGGTTCAAGACTTTTGAGGCATCTTTAACTCTTTCCCTCTTTTCACCCTGATCAGTTTTAGCCAAGTCCTATTAATTCCCCCACCTCTCAACTTGTGGCTCAAAGAAGCTCTAACATGTGAAGGCTGGCAAAATAAAATAAAAAATGCCATCTTGGCAGAAAGGCTAAACTAGGCTGAGGGGAATTGACAGGTCTCTAACCAGTCAGTGAGATAAGGTGAAGTGGACCTATCCTTTCCCTGTTTTAATCCTTTTTGCTCTCAATATAATTTTAAATGCCCTTTTTTAATGTTCTTTGGATTTATACAAAGTCTAGCTTGTGCTAAGCTTTGCCCTTCCTGAAACAATTTGTCTTTGGATTCCTATTTTTATTTACATATCTCATACATGTTTTTTAAAAATTTGTGTTGATCAGTGAGCCTTCTGTTCAACCTCACTGATTTCTTAAGATTCCTCTACATTTTCCTCCTTGACAGAATCAACAGTATTTGTTATCAGAATTTCTATCTTAAGTGTTTCCTGTGCCTCATAAGCAAATTTTTTTCATAGAGCTTCAGAATGTGAGACCCTATTTATCTTTCCTCCACATTCTTTGTTCTTCTTAAACTGAAATCAGTCAACGGTGGTTTCCTTCCTTAAGGGTCATCAACTCTAAGATGACAGAGGGACTCTCTCAAGGTCCCTACTGTTTGCATTTCATTCTAATGTTCCATGATTCTCTGAGAGCTCTAGTCTATCCTCTACTCACTTCCAAGGTTAGCAAGTCATTGTTCACCATTTTTAACAAGTCTGAATGTTAATGAGATTAGTCAACACAGAGATCATGATTCCTTTGTCCATACTGGCTAAAAGAAACTCATGTATTTAAAAACTAGAATGCAGCTCTTAAGCCTCAAGTCGCCCACATCTCAAGTAATCTAATAAAACAATCTATGATAATTGGAGAAGAGTGAACTCCCATCTTCTCTCAAATATTATCTGTGAACAGATAATATCTGTGTATTTTTATAATGGCTTTCTGAAGATAGTATAGTATTTTGATGGTTGAAATTTTAAGACAGATGTGTATATTCAGGGGAGGAGAGGGCAGGGAAGGAGAGGAAAGCAAGGAATGGCAGGGATTTATTTTGATATCTTCTAGCATGTTTCAGATCAAACCAGGCAGCTGGTTACCTATTTTCCTATGCATAAACCTGAGTTCAAATCCAGCCTTAGGCACTTCATGTGTTACCCTGGACCCTCACTTAATGCCTTTGAGTCTCAGTTTCCTCATCTGTAAAGTGGGGATAATAATTGCACCTACCTTCCAACATTATTATGAGAATAAAATGAGCTAATACTGGTAAAGTGCTATGCAAACCTTAAGGTGCCATATAAATACTAGCTATTGTTTTTGTGTTACTTACTACCTGCGTGATTTTGGAAGACAGAGCCTCTCTGAGCCTTTGCTTCCTTATCTTTAAAAAGGGGGCACTGAATATGATGACCTCTAAGATCTTTTCAGATCTCATGTCCTTTGTTCCTAGGAGGGCCTCAGAGGCTCCACAAGGCATGTGTGACTGAGACCTCTGAAGAAGTAATCCAGGGGCTTCATCTAGGGTTTCATCAATCAATTCATAGATCAATCAGCAGGAACTTATTAAGCTCCTACTATGTACCTGGCACTGTGTTCAACACAGGGGATACAAAGGAAAAAACAATGAAATGATCCTTATCCCCAAGATTCTTACATAATATAGAGGGAGACAAGTATACAAAATATGTGCAAAATAAATCAGAAATAATTTGAGGGGGTGGGATACTACGGATGGGGTACAAGCCCAAGCCAAGACCTCCTCTCCTTCCATTGGGAGAACTTTTTTCACGTTTGTCTGCAAGGCCCCAGAAAGTCTGGCCTGGGACAGCGGTGGGGGGTGGGGGGGTTGGAGAGGGGCGCCTCCTTCGATTTCCCTTCCATCTCTCTCAGTCCAGATACTCCCTATCTGATCATCATTTACCATTCTCTTCCTTTGACCCTAGCATCCTTTTGATATTCCTGACTACTTAGCATTCTCTTGAAGTCCAAGTTGCCCAGCCTGGTTTGTGGATTGTCTGGACTACCAGCCACTCCCATCAGATTTCTCCCTGGGGTTGATCTATGGAGACCTTCCCTGGGACCCCAGATCATCTGGCGACACATGCTTCTGACCCAGGCCCTCCATGGTCTGATATCTCCTGATTGCCTCCAACTGTTTCCAATACTTGACCAGTCACCCCCTCCTTAGACTTCTCAAGACCCTCCCTAACCCTCTCCTCCCATCATCCTAGACTACCAGACCACCCCTAGATCTCTCCTACAATCTTTTCTGTATTTAAGTTCCATCTCACCTACATGAAGGCGCTCAAGTGGAATCCAGCACCGACTGTGTAGCTGAGATTCTATCTGGTCCACTTTGCAATACAAGTGCTACAAATGCTTAGGCTCCTTAAGAGTCAACCCAGTAAGGGGAATCTTTAATAAACTTTGTTTTCTTTGGCTTTAAGAAGGCTTGAGTCAAATTCTTTCAAGCAGGACCCAGCGTGTTGGTATTTTGGGGTCCCCAGCACCCCTAAACCTCATCACTACCAGCTGAATCACAAAAAGTCTCATGGAGGAGGTAACATTTGGACTGAGCTTTGTAGGAAACTAGGAATTCTAAGAGGTGGAGAGAAAGGAATGCATTCCAGGTGTAGAATGGCCTCAGCAGGTGAAAATATGGACTCACCTTAGCTACCTAGATTCCACAATTAATCATTACGTGAGTTCGTCCTCCATTGCCAAAGAAGACCATGCCATCGGAGAAATAATGACATGACTTGTACTTGACTTTGTTTTGAGTAAGGGAGGGCTGTGCAGGTCACCAGCCTCACTTCTCTAGAGCCATCTGAATCCAGTGACCAGATATTCATCAGGATGACTGGAGATGACCCAGGATGAGGCAAATTGGGGTTAAGTGACTTGCCCAAGGTCACACAGCTAGTGAGTGTCAAGTGTCTGAGGTGAGATTTGAACTCAGGTCTTCCTGACTCCTGCACTGGTGCTCTATCCACTGTACCACCTAGCTGCCCCACACAGTTAATCATTACTTCATTACTGAAGGATAAAGTATAGAGGCAGAGAACATTTTAGAACTAGAAGGAACCTCAGAGATCATCTAACCCAGTGACATCAAACTTAAATAGGAAGAAGGTCCTCTAATCCATGCATAAGGATCCCTGATAGCCATATATTAACTTAGTTTAAAAACACAATTTAATCTGTGTCTTATTATATTTTTACTTTGTTAAACATTTCCCAACACCAAAATTCAGGGTTGTGATAGGCTACAAGAAGTTTTGATCTAACTCAACCTCCTCATTTTATGGAAGAGTAAATCAGAGGCCTCAGGACAGGAAGTGGCTTGCTCATGGTGTCAGAATCAAGCCAGGAACTGGGGTAGCTTGTCTCCAAATCCAGTGTTCTTGTTACCTTACCCTGTGAGGGCTGTCACTAACAGTATGATGCTTTAAGGGTCCAGGTTGTTCTTTACTAGGGGCATTCATTCCACATAAACAAATCACAACTCCTCCAAACCTTAGTACACCATCTTGGTGACTTGCTGTAGCCAAAAAGTTAATCCTAGGGCCAATTTGAATATGCCTCTGTGCAAAGGTAGCCAAGCTAGTTCTTGGATGACAGGCTTACGCTGGCATAGCCTGTC
Organism: Notamacropus eugenii; assembly: GCF_028372415.1. Classification (NCBI taxonomy): domain Eukaryota; kingdom Metazoa; phylum Chordata; class Mammalia; order Diprotodontia; family Macropodidae; genus Notamacropus; species Notamacropus eugenii. The sequence continues at coordinate 177,477,277 of NC_092872.1, read as the reverse complement.
AGAACCCAGGGCCACACACCAAACTGAGGCATTAGAATAGGACATTTAGAAGTCTAGTAATCGTTGACTCTAACAAGTTTAACTACTTGAAAAAAAAGTCAGCCACAGTACCTAATGGTTGAATTCTGGGACCCTAAATGTCTAAGTAAATTTTAAAGTAAGAGTCCTTTGTGCTTTGTCATTTGCAAAATAAACTGATCAGCAGCCCACCAACAATTCAGATCCTACTTGAAAAAGGTGATTTACTGAAGTGGGTAACCGAACATAAATGGAGTTTTGTGTTACCCTGCTCAAAGTTAATTTTTCAGTAAAGTCAATATGTTGATTTAAAGTTTAATAAAATTTAGAAGAATCTGTAGATCCCACTCTTTTTTCCCCTAGGATCCTAGACCTCATTTTCTGATCTGCTGAAGATCATCCAGTTAGCTTGGTGAGGGGCGTTGGACCACTGGATTGTCAAATGTGTGGGAGAGAAAATTCTATGATTCTGTAATTCTGATTGAAAAGTTGAGCAAGCTGTGACCATCCTCTAAATTTGTATGGGAGACTATAGTCATGATCTGTGTTGGAGGTTTTTACATGTCTACAATTATATGTATACTTTGGAGGAATTCTCACTTCTATGGCTCATAGCCATTTGGAAAATCAGGGAATATAATACTCTTTCCCTTCCCCTGACTCCCACCCAGAATGTTATCACCAACTTGTTTTTGGCACACAGTTCAAGAAATTCAGAGATGAAAAGTTTTTATTAGACAAAAAAAAATTATCTCATAATCAACCAACAAGCATTTACTATGCACATTATATGGTAGGCACTGTGATAAAAAAAAATAAGAAAAAAATTAAGGATGTGAATGAAATTGTAGAAAAATTAGATATGCTAGGTTTCTAAAGATTACTAAATGGAAGTAGAACAGATTATGCTCATTTGTTAGCCCTCTCTGGGGCTAAATTACCATATAGGAGGACAAAAAAAAAGACCCTCATAAAAAAAATACAGAAATACTAAACACATTTTTACTTAACATAATGCAATAAAATTATAATCAATAAAGGATTTCTGAAGAAAGGATGAAAACTTAAATGGAGACTAAATCCTAAAGGACTGGAGGGACAAAATACAAATCATAGAAACAACAGGTAATTTCATTAAGTAAAATGACAACAATGATAACCATATCAGAATTTTTGGGACACAGTGACAGTAATCCTTAGGGGAAAATTTCTATACCTAAACAAAAAAATCTGAGTTCAAATTCAGCCTCAGATGCATACTAAATGTGTGACCCTGGGCAAGTAATTTAACCCTAATTGTCTCACACACACACACACCCCAAAAAGAGAGAAAGAACAGATTGAGTATACAACAGTTGGGTATACAACTAAAAAAATTAGAAAAGCAGTAAACAAAAAACCCAATTAAAACACAAAAATAGAAATCCTAAAAATCAAAGAAGAGATAAACAAAATGACCCCCCCCACAGAAATGACAAATAGAACAAGGAACTATTTTTTTTTAACTAGTAAAAAACTGGAAAGAATGAAAAAAAAACTGGAATTGAATGTTCATCAATTCTAGAATGGCTGAACAATTATGGGATATGAGTGTGATGGGATATTATTGTGACATGAGACCTAGGAAGACTTGCAAAGGATAAGAGTATTTAAAGTGGTTAGGTGTAAAAAACTTGATTTTTAGATGGTTTATATTATTTCACTTAGAGATTATATAAATCAGCCTCTTCATTTTATAGATAGGAACCTGAGACCTCAAAAGGGTAAGTGACTTGCCCAATGTCACACAGGTAGAAGAGAGAAGATTTTAACCCCAGTTCTTTGAGAGAAAGCAAGTGATCTTTTCTAATGAATCTTGCTGATTTACCCTCTCTTTTCATCAACAGCTTCCGGATCACATGACCTTAATTGTCAATAAAAATATGGAAGCCCTACAATCACTTCAACATGGGATAGAAACCAAATGAGAAACAGCAAGGTTTAGCAGTTTATAATTCCATTTACTGCTTCCTGACAAACCTATTCTGCGGAAATTGGAGAGACTGGTGATTAAAAACACAATAACCTGGAAACCCACTGAAGACAGATATTTTATTAATTTACCGAAAGGACAACTGTAGTAATGTGCAGATTTTTTGTGACCCTACCTTGGCTATTTACAAAATTCACAGTCTCAGAGTTGGAAGAGACCTGACAGGTCTAGCCCCTACCCTAGGGATGCTGAAAAGTTATTCAAGTCTCTCCCTGAATGTTTCAAATCCCAAAGCACTCACTGACACAGAGGTATTGCATTCCATGGCAAATTACCACATCAGGCTATGATTTGTGTCATCTAACAATTTCTACCACCCTCATGGTGACACAGACTGGGCTGAGGTCTATAGGGGATAAGATACTGTGGCACAGTGTAAGAGCATGTAACAGTAAAGAAATACTGTTTGGTACAGTAGAAAATAAACCAGATTTTTGTAAGGTCCTAGAAGGTGGGAGACTTTTTCTTTTTTTGTCCTTGTGTCCCCCAGACCCTAAGACAGTGTCTGGCATCAAGCAGTAACTTAATTAATATTTATTGAATTTGTTAATTGGGAATCTTGAAGCTTGGGCTTCAGTTTGAGCATGAGAACCAATCAGTTGGGTGAAACGTGTCTTCTTCATTTGTGCATTTTCATTATTGACAATAACTCCACTACAGTTATTCAAGCTACCACAAATGGTAACTTGAGGAATTTCATGCCAGGTAGGAGAGAAGGAAGGGAAATGTGGAAAGACTGGGAGAAAATACTTAAGGACAGGCATGGCTTTACAATGTCTTCAACCACAGCTGTGACCAGCATTTTTTATTCCTGAATTAAAATCATTTGAAAGTGGGTAAGGAGACTCAAACCTTGAGACAGCAGGGCCTGTTGTGGGAAAGACCCTGGGACATTACTATGTGGTGGCATGGTTCCTGAAAGAGAGATCACCCGAGAGGAGGATGCATGGGGAAGATAGTGATGGGCCAGAGAATAACTCACCTGTGTGGCCATGAGGAAGAAGGAAAAAAAAAAGCCAACTATTTGGTAGCTTCTTATTTTAGCTAGTTCTTGTTAACCAAGTTGTTTTTACATGTTGAAAGTATATATTCCTAGTTCTTTCAACTTAGCCTCAAATGACATGAAATTGAGGTCCTAGACTAGGACTTCTTAACCATTTTGTGTCATTCACTTCTCTTGACAGTCTGGTGAAGCTATGGACCCCTTCTCATAATAGTTTTAAAATGTTTAGAATAAAATGCATGGGATTACAAAGGAAACCAATTACATTGAAATCTATATATAGCCCCCAAGTTAAGAGACACTACCCTATACTATCCTGGTTGTATTGCTCTGGACATTCTGCAGCTCATCAATGGCCTTAATACTGACTGTAATTCTTCACATAAGATATCACTAGGGCAAAAGCGGGACTATCAGAAAGACCACATTAAAAAAAAAAAAAACCTGGGCAAAACAAAAACTGAAACTGTTTTATAAAGATAACTGTGACTTCAAGATGAGGAGATGACTAGACAAATCATCTCGCTGACAAAAGCCCTCAGCACTACCTGAATAACCTGAATAAGCCCTCAGCACTACCTGAGTCTCACTTCCTAGAATCTGAATTCTATTCAGAAAAGCCCACAGACTGTGGGGATCGCTTGGGGGGCAGGGAGGGGGGAGTGCAGAGAGCAGGGTGTGTGCTGTAAAATAGAAAGCTCCAAATGTGAAGGCAGTTGGGAAGCAATCCATTTGATTTGGGAATCCAGAGTCTTAACAGATGTACTGTATGTAGGTGGGGACCTTCTCAGCAATAATAATTCTCTTTTGACATTTTTTTCACATTCACATCACGAAGTTTCATCCATGAAGCATCGTTTTCGAGTGTAATCTAGATTTATAGAAAGGGAAAGAGAGGATATTCCTATAGGGGGAGAGTGAGTCAGAGCTGGGAAGTCCCTTGTTTACTTGTCAAAAGTAACCGACTTGGGAGATGAGTAAGATGATGAGCACTTGGCAAAGTTTTCAGTGGAAAATCATTATTCTCTTTTCCTAAACATGACTTTTAGTAACTTTCTTTCTCTATGTAGTCCCCTGACTTGAGGTACTTGAGTCCACTGCAGCAGATTCCAGAAGAGTAGTAAAACCACACCTTCCTTCTCTCAGTCAATTAATCAACAAACTTTTATTGAACATCTAATATGTGCCAGGCACTGTGCTAAGTGCTAAGGATACAAAAAGGCAAAAGACTGTCCCTGTCTTCAAGGAATTGACAATCTAATGAGTGGTATCCAACTCTTGATTCCAAACGAGTCATATACATTGTTATGCATGGCCAATATGGTGGTTTGTCTTATATAACTACTTTTTTGGTACAGGGGACACAGTTCTCTTTAGGGGATGGCAGAAGATATTGGAAATTGATGACCACATTGTTGATTTTTTAAAAATCGTAGATAAAATATTTACTTTAAAAATATTGGAAGAGAGAGGGCCCAGAGCACGGGAACTTCCACTCCATGATGGGGAGAAGGGTGATAGATTCAGTTATACACCCTGGTAGCTAGGAAAGTGGTGACCTAGAGTGGCTTGCATTATCCTCTCCAACTTTTAGTGTCTTAGCATTCCAGAATCTCAGATCATGTTCTCTTGCCTCCCCATCAAAGACTAGGCGCTCCTTCCTTCTCAGTCTTCTTACTCCCCTACACATACTCTTCCATCCAGGGACCCTGGCCTGGGCTCTTGCACAAACAAGACACTCTTTCAGCTCTAGGCATTCTCTCTGGCTGTCCCCCAGGCCTGGAACACTCTTCCTCACCTATGACCAGTGACCTCCCTGTCTTGCTCTAAGTCCAAACCAAAATCCCACCTTTTCTTAGAAGCTGTCCCCAACCCCTCTTAATTCCAGGGCCTTCCCTCTGTTAATAATTTCCTATTAGGGGAGTTGGTCTTTCTTCTCCCACCTCCCATGTCCTTCTTCTTCACTACATCACTGAGCCGTGTAGGGACACAGGCCATCCGCTACATCTGGCGCCTGAGCAGGGACATGATCCAGGAAAGGAACTTGTCTTTTGGTGATAGTGGCCCCCTGGAAAGGAAATCCAAATTGTGACAAGGCAACTAAGGAGGAAAGGGATCCAAAGTGGAAGTGGGCCAGCAGTACCATTCTTCTGTCCTATGGGCAGATGGCAGTTAAGGCCAAACAGAATATCCTTCCTTGAGTGGACAACATCTCTTCAAGAATGGTCTTCCTCTTCCGCAATAGCTACTGGGATGACAACCTCAAAGAAAGCTTCCTAGATGCCACCCAATAGCTGGTGGGGGCCATCAGCAGGAACAATGGGGCCTACAGTTATGAGTTCACTCAGGTGACTGAGCTCATCGGACAGCCTACTGGTGCTGATGAATAAGGACCCCGAGGACACACTCTGTACTACAACTCGACAGCAGGTCACGTGCACCCTCACAGGACTTTGCAAACTGAGGCCACCATTGGACTATGAAAAGAAATCCAAGATCCTCTTCACTTGCTGCCAAAGTGTGTATAAACTGCCCCTGTCAGAGGTTCTGAAGAGGCACACCTGTCTACTAGCAGACCCTCCTGACATACAGGTGCTATACATGGATATTATGTGCACCTTAGATAGGCTGCTAAAGAACTTAATCTCCAAAAATCACAATCCAGAAGATCTTCACTTCATACTAGAGGAAATGCACACCTGGATGGTTGCAGAGAAGGATCACGAGCAGAAGCGGGCAGTTAGGAGCTACATCACTATCCTTAAGTTTGTGTCCCAGAAAACCTTCCTGGATCCTGCTTGATCTGATGTTTGTTGACCTTAACATTCATAAAGATTAACCAGGGGGATGTGTTTGAACATCTTCACAACAGACTCAGTGGTGGAGCAACACTTGATGATAGCATGGTGATCAAGCCTGTTATCCTTGGGGGACTCTTCTGAGGGTACTTGGACTGTTTTTAAACCTAAAGTGCCTTGGATTGCCAGACAGTGGGAGATATTTGGATTTTCATCTATTGGAGGCTACGGACATGCTTCATCGCAGCCTTCTCACCCTTCAGGAACTTTGACTTGGCTTCTGTCTTGGGAGGGGCAACCATTTCCTTCCCCGCCTTTGTTTACCCTCTTGGAGAAAGGTTTCATAATACTACCTCTTGAAAAACCAAAAATAAGTATCAAAGCTCTACGTATTTGTTGAGGGCCAGGGTGGAGTGTGGATGACAAGGTCAGGACAGACCTTCCAAGAAACAGTTCTTTGAGACCATGCTCGTTATCATCCCAAATGGCTCTCCATGCCCCCCCCCCCCCCATGACAAACAAGAGAATTACAGAAAACATGGCATATGTAAAATAGATGCCCTCTGGGCTCACAGTCTTTGAGATAAGACTGATTAAATCACTAGGGCAGGAGACCAGCAGGATGCCCTGTAGGCCTGCAGTTTCTGTCTATAAATACTCTGACCATCAGATCAATAAAGGGAGTTGGTCTATCTTCAAAAAAAAAAGAATTTCCTGTTAGTCCTGTGTGCTGCTTGCTTCGTGCACGTCTGTTTGCATGCTGTCCCTCCTCCCGCAGGGGGCTGCTTTTGCCCCTTTGGTACAGAGCCGGGTACACGGCAGGCTCTTACTGACCCAGTGACTTGCACCAAGTCCTTGGCTTTCTCCTGCCTCAGTCTGCTGGCCCGGGCCCTCCCTCGTGGTCTCAGCACCCTCTGAGTGAGCCGGACAGCCTGCACACAAGCCTTCCCTGGCACGCCCCAGGGTCGCGGGGGCAGAGGCCAGGCTTGGCATCCACCACCGCGGCCTCTCTAGGGGGCGGAGTGGACAGGAGTCACCGTCCGGAGTCCAAATCTGGCCCGAGACACCGCCTAGGGGGTGACCCTGGGCGAGTCACGTCACTGGGTTCGCCTCAGTTTCCTCCTCTGGGGAATGAGGGGGAGAGTGGCAAACCCCTCTAGCGCCTTTGCCAAGAACGCTGCCAACGGGGCCACGAAGCGCAGGAGAGGGAGAGGCTTATCCCCCGCCGCCACCAGCCTCAGTTTTCCTCATCTATAAAATGGGGGGACTGGACTAGATGGAGTCTTAATTCCCCACTCTAGGTCAACGATTCTAGGATCCTACAAGGGGAAACTGTAAAGGGGCGGGGGGAGGAGGGAGACGAAAAAGAGGAAGAAGACATTTGGGATACCCCCTCCTCCCAGGGGCACCGAACCCAGCATCCGGGTCCTGCCCCAAAATGGTATGGCTCCGCCCCCTGCCTCTACTCCCCGCAGTTTCAAAGCAGAGCCCGCGACTGTGGAGGCTCCTCTTCCTCCCCCTGCCCTGGTTCAGCCAATGGGAGGGGCGGCGGTGGAGAGCGACCCTTTCTCCCCGCCTCCCTCCCCGCCAGCAGGAAGAGTACCGGGGCAACGCTTCGGCCAATGGGAGGGGCGACGGTGGATGGTGACCCGACCAATGGGAGGGGCACTAGTGGATGAGCCTCGGCCAATGGGAGGGGAGGCAGTGGAGAGTGACCCTTCTGCCCCGCCTCCTTCCCCGCCAGCGGGAGGAGTATCGGGGGAAATGCTTCGGCCCATGGGAGGGGCGGAGGGTGATTCGGCTTTGGGACCTCTCGCCCCGGTAGAAAATGTCCCCGGTTCGGTGCACCTCCGGGAGACCGCGAGCGGAAGAGAGGCCCAGGACGCCGCGGGCCGCGAGGAGGCGGAGCGGCCCCGCGCTCGTGCGGTCCTCTAGCTGCGAGCCCTGCGGCCCGTGAGGGGAGCGCCCATTGCCGCCCTTCCCAGAAAGGGCCGGGCCATGGCGGAAGAGCGGCTGGACAGCCTGGAGGGCTGGGTGGCCGTCAAGGAGAACTTGTTCTCGGAGCCCGAGCGGCCCAATCTGCGCTTCATGGTGGCCTGGAACGAGCCCGAGGCCAAGTTCGCCGTGACCTGTCACAACCGGACCCTGCAGCAGCGGCTGCGGCAGCGGCGGCACCACGAGGGCCTCGGCCCGGCCCCGGGGGGCGGCGGCGCCCCGGGCGAGGCGGAGGAGGCAGAGGCGTGCGGACCGCTCAGCTGGGCCGGCCTTTTCTCCGTGGCCGAGCTGCAGGGCGTGCACCGGCAGCTGACCGCCGTGAGCCCGCAGCTGGAGGCCTGCTTCCCCGCGCTGCCCCCCGAGCTCGGCCCGGGCCTGTGGGCGCTCCTCTTCCCGGCCGGGCCGGCGCACGACGAGGCGGCCCTGCAGGAGCGCTGCCGCCAGCTGGAGCTCTACCTGGGCGCCGCGGCCGACAGGTGCGGAGCCAGGATGCTGCTGGACTCGCTCTTCGCCGCCGACGCCGAGCCCGGGGACGAGTACTTCGAGAACCTGCACGACTTCCGGAAGAAGAGCCTGCAGGGGCACGTGGGCCGGGCCAAGGAGCGGCTCCTGCGGGTACGGCCGGAGCTGGAAGGGGCAGGGCCCCAGGCCTTCGGGGGCACGGCTGGCTCCAGGAGAACGTGACAAGCACGTGGGCCCCCAGGGGGGAGGGGCTGCTTGCTGCCCAACGCAAATCAAAGCAATTAAAGTTCTGTGGGGGGTCCGCCCCACGTGACGTGAGGTTTAAGCCGCTGGCTCCTGGGCTTAGGGATTGAGAATCAGCCCATGCTAAAAGGCTAATTCTTGGAGTTGGACCCTGGTTATACATTCAAGCCTTCACCTCAGTGTTCTCTCCTAATCCTATCGTGAGTCATTACCTTCTGTAAGGATAGTTTTACAGGAGTTTAACTTAATTAAAGCAAGTGTGCCTCTCCTGAACATCTGGGTAACAGTATTGACACCCGGAGAAATAAATATTTTCAGTGCCAATCCTTTGATGAACTTAATTGTTTGAATACAGGGAGCTTTCCATTTACGGTTTGCTGTAAGGGTTGATATTTACAGAATTTCAAACATTTTTATCCAGAAATTGGCATTAATGTATTCTGGAAGGTGTATGTTGGGAAGCCATAAGAACGGTGTCTTTTTGTGTGCCATAGACCCCTTGGCAGTCTTGTTTTGTTACTCAGTTGTGTTGGACTCTTTGTGAACCCATTAAGAGTTTTCATGACATAGGTACTGAAGTGATTTGCCATTTCCTTCTCCAGTTCATAAGGAAACTGAGGCAAACAGGATTAAGTGACTTGCCCAGTATCACACAGGTAGTAAGTGTCTGAGGTGGTATTTGAACTCACAAAATTGAGTCTTCCTGAGTGGAGGCCTAGCACTCTATCTACTATACCACAAGCAAAGTCTGTATAAACCCTTTCTCAGAATGTTTTTAGATGCATAATGAAATACATAGGATTACAGAAGAAACCAGTTTATATGGAAATATAATTATCAAAATAAATCTTTTAAAATTTTCCAGGTTAAATCTTGGACTATAGATTATAGGTTCCTTCCAGCCCTAAATCTGATCCTTTGAACTTTGGAAGGTGGAGACACAATCTCCTTGACTGGGCATGTGCAAATAGAAGTAAAAGTTGAAATCTGTTTATAAATAGCGAAGGAACAAGGAAGATGCTATAGGGGGATTTCATAAGACAATGAAAGCGCAAAAAAAAATGGTGAATGAGCTTGATTGTGGACAAATAGAAAGTTTTCAGAAGCAGAATTCAAATAGCTCATGACTAAAAGCAAGCCAACTCCTGGATGGTAAGGCTCTGTTGATAGTACCTAACCTCACTCTTGAAAGGTAAGGATACTGGCAAGCCAAATGAAGCAGTGTATTCCTGGTATGAAGGATGATTTATGAAAATGTGTGAGCAGATGAGTTTAAGGATAGCTAATAGTTTGGTTTAGCAGCAATCTATATTGCAGTGTGTGAGAGTAATGTGAAATAAAGTAGGATATGTAAGTTACATCTACATTATAAAGGGTTTTAAATGCCAGGGTGAGAAATTTGCATTTTATTCTAGAGGAAATAAAGAGAAGGTTTTTGAGAAGGGGAACATGGATAGACTTGTGCCTTAGAAAGATTATCTTGGCAATTGAGTGAATATTGGAAGGAAAAACTGGAAAATGATTAGGGTCTGAATTAAGATGGTGACTAGGTGAATGGAGCAAAAGTAACAATTGGAAGTAGACCCAACCAGAGTTGACAACTAATTGGATATGTGGAATGAGGGGGAGAAGCAAGGATTACTAGAAGGGTATGACCTTGAGTAACTAAGAAAATAGTGGTGCTTACAGTGGAATTAGAGAAGTCCGCAGGAGATGAAGCTTTGAGCAAGTGAATGAGTTCAGTTTTAGACATACCCCATTTGACAATCTAATGGATCATCCAGGTAGAAGCATCTAGTAGTCAGTTGGCATTAAAATTAAAATTACGAAATGTTGGGATCTGGAAGGTACATTGGAAGCAAAGTGAAAAGCATCCCAACCTTGCATAAAGCCATGGTGTATCCTCCAATACTTCATGAAATTTTAGTCTTTGTAATGAAAAGCTTCTCTGATGGAACTGGAAACACATGTGGAAGGGCAGGTGAAAATGGTTAGGGGAATGGATATGCACATGAGGGCAAACTAAGATTTGGATTCTTTATTTTTGGAGTTAAGAAGATGGGGAGGAATGGAATGAAATCTTTTAAAGTAATGAAGGCTTTATCAAGGATAAATCCAAAATTGTTCAGCTAATCCTTTCACCTCTCAGAATACTAGAGTTTAAAAGATTCTCTTAAAAGTCATAGTTTGGGACTAAAATACATTACAGAAGGGTTTTGATAAAATTATAAATAATATGTCTGTAATAGATATGAATCTCTCAACAGATCTTTTAATGTTTTTTTGTCACAAACACCTTTAGCAGGCTGGTGAAGCCAGTGAACTCAGAACAGTCTTTTTAAATGCATAAAATAAATACATGGGAAACCAATTTTGAAGTACAGTTATCAAAAAATTTATTTAAAAAGTTCATGGGCCCCAAGTCAAAAACTCATAGGCTAAGATGATAAAATTTAATACTAGAAAGGCCTCAGAGGTCACCTGGTCTTTCCCCTCTCCCCTCACTTCACAGATGGAAGGTGGGGATGTTTAGGGCATATTTCCATCTTCAGACATGACAGTACATTTTCACTATAAAAGACTAAATGTTAAGCTTAATAGTTTAACCTTAGTATATGATTTCTAATGTTATATTTTGTGGCATGTTTTAGGGAATGAGAAGATTGGGAAGGGGAATTTAACCCAATTTTACTTGTTTTTTTAAAATGGTAGTTAATTCATACAACTTTAATTATACTTTCAAAATTAATCATATTATAAAAGTTGTATCCAACATTTTTATGAGAACCAGTGTGTTACGGAAAAAATAACTGGCTTTGTAGAGTTAGAGGACCTAGGCTTGTAACTAAAGGAGAATCATGGTTTGGGAAAAATCAGTAAACCTATAAAATTTGTACTGACTACAGTAGTTATGGTCATTCTATTCTGTACAATTCATTAAACCTGCTGTAGCTAACCTTTAAAATCATTTTTATCTTCTAGATTATTCACAGGCATAAAAATGCTGACAAGATGATAGAGTTAATGAAAGTTTATGAAGAAGAAGATGAAGCTTACCAGGAATTAGTTACTGTGGCAACAAACTTCTACCAATATTTGCTGCAACCATTCAGGGATATGCGAGAGCTTGCAACATTATACAAGCTAGAAATTTCAGTATGTTTTCTTTCATATTTTTCTTATGTTTATTGTATTGTTTGCAAAGCAATATTTTTACCAACTGTGTTTAAATAAATAACAATATATTTTATATTGGCAAATTACTTTAGTTATCCATAGAGGCATATTTTATTAGTATATCTATACTGGTCTGGGAAGGCAATGGAAATTAAGTAATGATAATCTGTTTTATAATGTTTTATGCTTTTCTTTAAAGTACTTTATACTATTTTCTCATTTGAGCTCTGTAGCAATTTTTCAACTATTGCTTTCATTTCACAAATGAAATAGAGATATTGTACAGCAGTGTTATCACATCTTAGTTCAAAAGAAGATTGGTGGCAGAGTTCAAGAACCCTAGTTTCTTGACTCTTGGTTCATTGTACTGTCCATCGTACCACTCTCATCCTTCACCCAACAATACACATTAAAAACAAGCCATATTTTGGTATTTTTAAAGAGATTTCTGTATCTCAGTGCTAAATGAATATATAAATACATGCCACTCTGACTTATTTTACAAAATAAGCATCCTTTTCATTTGCAGTTTTTGAAATGAATTTGTTTTTTAATGAATTTGCTCTACTTTTTTCATCCTCTTTTTGTTGGCAAATTATACTTTATAGAAGAAGATTTTAAAGCTAGGCTACAATTAGAATTACTATTTCAATATAAATTAACTTAAGGATGGAATTAGCACTATCAAATTTAATGAGTTGAGGAACTTACACACATGTTCCGCAGTTCTAAAAGAGAACTATAGAATTGTGCACAGAAGAGCTCTTGTTCATAGCCATAAAATATTCGCCAATGATGTTGCTTTTTCAGAATTCTGTCCCTATAAACAATGTGGTTTTGTACATAAAGAAAGCATAATTCTTTATTCATAAAAAAGAAAAAAAATGACTTTGTACTTTTTCTCCCAAGTAGGTAGTATATAAATTTTAGGGTATTATTTCCATACTAGGAGAGAAGCCAAAATTTTGTGGAGAAAAGTAATAATAAGTACCTAAAATTATTCTGGCTGCCTACTTTAGATGAAGGGCAAAGGTATTTAGAATCCTGCAAAACGCTTTTGGCATCCATATTACCATTATGTACTATTGAACTGAAGTCGTTCTTTCATTCTCTCTATAGAAGTCGTTGGAGTTTGATGAATTGGGCCCTAAAAGAATAGAGGCATTGCAGAAAGAGGCCAAGGAATGGACCAGACAGGCTGAAGAAGCTGTGAGATCTATTGAGGACATCACTATGAAGTATTTTAAGGAAACAGTAAATGCACTGGCTAGTAAGCATCAGAGAATTTTGTGATAGAGCATAGACTTTGCGCGCGCACACACACACATGCACACACACACACTCTCTCTCTCTCTCTGTCTCTCTCTCTCTCTCTGTCTCTCTCTCTCTCTGTCTCTCTGTCTCTGTCTGTCTCTCTCTCTCACCCCTCCATGACCAGTAATGCATGAGTTTCATTTCTTCCAGTGTTACTGGAGTTAAAACTATCAGAAGCAGGATTTTGGTGTTCTTCCTAACAGTCTTATTTTCTAACAGTAGAATGTCATGTAGACATCTGCTTCGGTATTAGATATCTGTAAAATTGTGGCAGTCAACTCTTTTTATTTTTAAAGGAACAGCTTTCTCTGAACCACATGTGACTTTGAATGACTTCCCATGTTCTTACTGAAACAGGATAGTAGTTGGGTATGAGTGAGTCACTTGACCTTATTCCAAGTATTTTCAAAGTTGCAATCCACCTTGTAGGCTGGTATAAGAAGAGGTCTTACTACTGACTGCCAGCTTCGCTTCACTTCCTTATTCCCCCTTACTCCCTACATACACTTATACCCTCCCAAAATTCATTTTAAGAGTGAAGTTGTTTCTGCAGTATTCACTGTTGCAGATGTTCAGGCAAATAGGATTAAACGATAGTCAAACCATTAGAGTACCACCAAACTGTCCAATTTTGATTAAATGAAAGCATATGTACCAGGTAAGGCTAGAAAAGCAGAATTCTTTTTTAAAAAATGAGTATTGTGGATTTTTTTAAATAGCAGATTTTGGCTTTCATTGGTAGGATAGGAGGTTATTCTTAAAAGCATTTTAGATGAAATTGATTTTAAAATTGCATTTTGCCATGTTTGTTGTTGACAGTTGCCACTTGCTCTAGATTAAGTAGCAGGATTTATCAGCACACTGAAACTAGTTGAGTAATAAAGTAGTACATGTTTTCAGAGGGAGTTGTTTAGCAGATTCATCCCTTAATTTAGGAGTTACAATGAGATGGTACTGTATACAACACAAATCTTTTCATAAGTCATTTCAATCCTGCTTTCAAAAGTCATACAGAGAGGGATCTGCTATGTATAGAAAGAACAACTCTTCCTTCTTCCCTCTTTCTGTTTTTTAAGAGGGTGCAGATGGGAACAAGAGCATCGTTATGGTTTATTATCCATATGTGTAACTAGGGACAATGGGCAGAAAGTTGAGGGAAGGACCTGTTTTTTTAATTGTTATACAAATCCCTGATTTCTTGTGTCATTTATCTTCAAAATTTTAATGCAATAGTAATGCAGAAACAGATGGAGCAGGATGAGAAAGGATTTGGCCAAGCCACCTGGGCCTTAGCTGCTCCCAGACTTGAAAAACTGAAACACATGTTAGCAAGAGAGACTCTACAACACAGGAGAGCAAAAGAACTATGCTTGAATCGAAAAAGAGTTGAAATTAAAAAGAAGGTAAGGTGAAAACTAATGGGATTTTGATCTAATAACTCTGCTGCTCCAATATATGTAGCACCTTTCTTCATAGGAGCTCAAAACATTTTTGAGAATGGTATGGAATAAGCCAATATAAAATTGCCAGAGAGCAATTTTATGCTATTCTAGGTTTTTTTCCATAAAGTTAGAGATGGGAAAGTCAGCATTTAACCTATTTGTGGTATATGATTCCCTTTGTAATAATATTAAAACTCATTACAAAAGTGGATAAGCTGTTTTGGGCAGTGAATTAATACTTTCAGGGCACTAGCACACTTTTTATTAATGGTGCACTGAAATTGTTGTTAATTTATTCATTATAGGGTCATGACCATATAACTTTTCCTGGGCTTCTATGACTTTAAATAAGAAATTACTACATAATACACTGTTCCTTTTCCATCAGTTTCTTAAGACAAGTGTTTCACAGTTGATGAGGAAAAGCTAAAGATGACCTCTTATAAATGGACTTGAATTGGTCACAATGTACTAGCACTTTTGTCACATTAAATAGGCAAACTACAGCAATATTTTTCTCCGCATATCTATTGCTTGTCAGAAAATAATTGCAACAGTCTGTAAATATGCTTTTCATAATGTATTATTTTTATTGACATTATGTTCTTTTTTTATTAATAAGGTAGAAGGTCTTTCTGAAATAGAGAAAAACATTGATGTGGTAGATGAACTAGAAATGCAGTATTATGAAGTTCAACTTGAGTTGTATGAAGTTCAGCTTGAGATATTGAAGTTTGAAGAGATACTGCTTATTACAGAGCTAGACACTGTAAGACGACTCATAAAAGGTAAGATGTACGTGTATAAAGAACAAACTGTGCAGTACCTAGTAACTAGAGACAGTGTTAAATGTAAAACAGTTCTTACAAATGATATACTTCACATTAAAAATTTTAAACTAACTTTTAAACATTTTAGACATTTAGCATCTAAGAAATGTTTTTCAAAAGGTATCATGTGGGTTGAAATTTGGAGTCAGGAAGACCTAGATTCGGATCTTGCCTCACACAGAATAGCTATGTGACCTTGTGCAGGTGACTAGTGCTTTCAATACATCAGGCATCTTTGCTAGGTTATAAGTTACAGACAAATTGTTAGTCAGTATTGAGGGATGGGGAGGGGAAGGGAAGAAATCATAGGTTTGGACAAAAAAAGTTTTCTTGATTTTAAAAAATACTGAGTTATTTTAGTGTTCACTAAATACATTCTTCACCCAGGTTCTTTTATAAATTAAGGACTTAATTTTGAAACTGTTTTCATGGTTCCTGTTTCCAGAGAAACAGGATGAAGTTGTTTATTATGATACATGTGAAAGTCCTGAGGAACTTAAAGTTGTTGATCATCTAGCGGGACAACAGGATTCCCAGATTTCAGAAATGAAGACACTCAAGCGACAATCCCAGCAGCTCGAATCCAAGCGAGGGACCATCTGTGCAAGGAGAGCCTATCTCAGGAATAAGAAAGTAAATGTGCTGGGGGAATCTTTTTATCTTCCTTTACTGTGATTTCCTGTTATTGATGGATTAAAATGCATTAAAAACTGAAGTTTTTAGCAACATAGTAACCATAGAAAAATGTGAGAAATTATACAGTATTTCCAGTTACTAAATACATGTTTAAGTTTCTTCATATGAGCTCTTCTTTCAGGTTCCTTGGTGAATTAGTATTGGTTTAAAAAAATACCAATTGCTATAATAGGAATTCACCACAATTTGTTTATAATTTCTTGCAATTTAAAAAATAATGGACTTTATTGCTGAG
This sequence comes from Notamacropus eugenii, assembly GCF_028372415.1. NCBI lineage: Eukaryota > Metazoa > Chordata > Mammalia > Diprotodontia > Macropodidae > Notamacropus > Notamacropus eugenii. The sequence goes on along the minus strand of NC_092872.1, from coordinate 177,461,032 downwards.
AATATCTGTAAGGAATGCTTACAAGTGTGCTTTACTGGTTTTGTAATTAGCTATTGTAAAAGAAATTGTTACTTTAAATTATATATTACTGAAATAACTTTCTTCATCTCACCTGTCTTTAAAATGAAGTTTCATTTTCCCAATGTCATTGAGTTTTTTTCTTTAAGTATCTTTATACAAATGAAGCTTAAAATACTTAAAGAATTATCTCACTTTAATGGCAAGAAAAGCATCCACCACAGGCAGTTTTGTGTGGACTTTGGGTGTGCTCAAAGGGGTCAGGTTATGACATAATAAGTTTAATTATGTTTGTTGAGATTTGAGTTGTTATTTAGTTGTGTCTGACTCTTATCATCTCCATTTGGGGTTTTCTTGGCAACGATACTGGAGTGCTTTGCCTTTTCCTTCTCCAGCTCATTTTACTGAGACCGAAACTGAGAGAAACAAGGTTAAATGATGGGCCTAGGGTCACACAGCTAGTAAGTGTCTGAGGCCAGATTTAAACTCAGGAAGATGAGTCTTCCTGACTCCAGACTGGGCAGCCTATCCACTATATACCAGCTAGCTTCCCTCTTGACTTACCCAATTCTAAATGAGCATAGCATGACATAAGTGGATAAGGAGAATTTGAAAAATAACATTTCACTTTCCAAAGTCATAGTTACTGTATTTAGGAACTGCTTTTACAACAGGTGCCTTCTCCCATACAATTTATAGAATTTTTGAGGTTGAAAAAGATGAAAGATTGAAAAGAGGTGCAGGCTTCAGTGGTTAGAAATTATTGGTGATCAGGAACATCTGATTGAACCTCCTCTGAGAGCCTTCCAAGAGAGGGAAAATGTTTCTAACATATGAGGTTGAATTTAGAATATATCCTTCAAGACACTATTATAAATGGTGATCAGATGTAGTTCAGTGATAACTTGATAAGTTCAAGGTCATATATAAAGCTACACAAAATATCTTTTGCATTTAATCATTATTAATAATGTAGTTCAGCTATGTTATTAGTAAAATGGACTTAAATTATTGATACATGTTTTGGCACAAGAAATATTTCCAAACAAACCCATTTACAAAGTACATTCCCAGATTCACGGAAAGGAGAGTACATATGTATGTATATGGGCGAGCACATAGAAATATATACACACAGGTATATATATATAATCTGTGGAGATAGATATAGCTTGGATAGTATGGCATAACATTGAGCATCGTATTTGACCAGAGTTTTGTTGCTTCTCGGTGTTTATTGACATATTTATACTTATTCATTTGGCTCTGTTTTCTTCACGCTGCATCACTGCATACAAACTTCTCATGTTTCTCTGAACTCTTTGTAGTCTTCATTCCCTGGGACACAGTAATATTCCATTCCCCAATTATCAGGCGTAAAGTTTGTTTACAGCTTTTTGTCAGGCATTGAGACTACGCTGTGTGTTTGACCACCCCCTTTCACCCGTTTGGAACACAACCTAGTCACAGTCAGGGAAACTGCCCAACAAATCTCACGTGCGCTTGGGTGGAGAGTCTCTTCTTCCATTCCTCAGCACTAGGCAGCATTGTGTGGAAAGACTGGAAACTCACGCTTGCTTGGTGTCTTGAGTAGGCAACCTCTAACATAAATGCTACTAACTCTTTAAAATAGGACCCACGGAAATAAAAGTCAGACTGAGTTGTGTGTTTGTTCTATCATGACAGGATCAGTGCAAGGAAAGTCATCATCACAAACTACAGCAGGCACAGGAGAACATAAAGCAGTTTCATCAGCATCATGGTGTTCAGATGGTGAGTAGCTGAAGAACGTTGCCTGATCAGCATGCCACTACACGCTAGCAGAGTGCTGAAATAAAGAACAGGAAACCTTCCGTTTCCTTCCGTGGCTCACGGTTTGAGCATTTGTCAGGTGGCAGTGAGGAGATTTAGACACCTTTGTTTTTCATAATAGAGGTAAGCATTTTAAAGATTATGAATGTGTATGTATTTTTTTATATACAGAAAAGAAACAAGAGAAAAGAAGAAGAGAAGGAAAAACAAGAATGGATAAGCCAAGAACGACAGAAAACACTTCAACGCCTAAAATCGTTTAAAGAGGTAAATACTTGAAATAATTATCTCGTTTATACTTTGGAGAAGTTTTTGTGAGGGAAAGATAGTCTAAATTCAATTCAGCAAACATTTGAGGGCATACTGTGTGCTGGAGAAGTAGAGATGAGAAATGGCAGCTTGTAATCTTACTTCTTTTACTGCAACTTAATCACTGATCTAAATTTAGAAAATAGCCATACTCCCTCCCTTCCTCCCACCTCCCCCTCTTCACTCACCCCATTCACCACTGTGTCTCTGGCCAGAGAATCACCACTCCCCAGCTGTCTGACCCACTGGCTCCCGGCTCTGGGGCCCAGCACCACTCAGAATGTGAGAGCACAGTCTGGACAGGATCAGAAGTAGAGAATGAAGTTTTTAAGAGAAAGGGAGAGACAGAAGAAAATATGCAATATTTCAAGGAGTAAAGCAGCATTCAAGAATGAGGGGTGAATCTTCCTTTAAGAAGCATCTGAAAGATAGAATCTGTCAGGAAGAATAAAAAATAGACCATTTACTTAAATTAAAACCTCTGAATAAAATAATAATGAAAAATCACCTATTGTAAATGACTTGCTGATTGAGGTTTTTAAAGAAATACTATTCTCATATATTTATCACTTTTCATGAAATATTAACAGTGTTTATCATATGGAATTGTTTAGCTGAAAATACTTTGACAAATTTGGTACATGAGAAGTATGGATATTTTTGTATGTTTCTTAAATTTAGTTGGATGCCTTATCTATCTAGACCTTAGTCTAGATTGACATTCCTAGACACGGATTAGGTTTCCATAATTTATTATTTTTTTATTTGAAGAGCATTTCATCTGATTCAAACAAATTCTGAATTTCTCATAACTATTAAGGATTTATTTTAGGAAGGCAAGAAACAAGCCTTCCAAAATTAGATGACTACTAAGATGTTTATGCTTCATGTCCTTTTATATCCCCAAGTATAATACTTTTACGTTTCAAAGCTATGAATTTTTACATTAAAAGGAACTGTCTAATAAACAGGTGAAATGTCTGCTGCATTATAAGAGTTTTTTTCAGCACCAGTTTGTGAGAATTGCTTAGGGGTAAGTTTGAGTTATTGAAATTAAATTTGATGCAAATTTTTAAAAAGAAAAGAAAAGCCATGAGAATCAAAAGGATGTTCTGAAAAAACATTATTTCTGTTGAAGAAGCAGAATATTAAGTCTCAGATGTATAAGTAGAATTAAAAGGCATTAATTCCATAGCTGAATTAAGTAGGGCTTCAACTTAAAACATTAGCTATTGGTCAAGATAAGTTGCTTACTGGCCAGTACTGGTATATATTATAAGGTACTAGGAGATACTTTGGTATGTGACCAGATAGAATCAGTCTGTTTTCATAATTTATTTTTCTTTGAAACCTCTGTGATTTGTAAGACCTTTTTCTCATCCTGGAGTCCATGCAGCTCTGCGTTACTGATTGTTTGTGAGTTACCACCACTCTTGTGACTTGGACTTGTTTTCCCTTTCTGTTAGATAAATGCTGTTCTTGAGTTGCATCTATAATGCAGGCTGTGTAGTCTGAGGTAATTGCTTAGAATAAATGAATTAATGAATATTTAAAACGTTATCAGACATTCTCCAAATTCTCCTATTAAGTTCTTTGTAAGTTTCAGTGCCATCTTGAGGAAGCTAAGGGATCTTGTCATCAGGAGATTTGAGTCCTGGTGCTCAGTTTTTGACTTGGAAAATTTTTGACTTAGAAAATCAGGAGAAAACTGCCTTACTACATATATTACAGGGGGGTTAAGAAGAAAGTGCTGTGTAACTGTAAGTTATTTTATATGAGAGTAGACTGTAAGTACCTAAGGATGGTTTATGTCTAGTAGAGAATTGGTTTTATAACTGCAGTAACTGGATCCAAGCCTTTTTTAGTGTTGCCCCACTAATGTTGGGCAAAGTATTTCATTTCTGTAAAGTGGGGTTAATAATACTTAGGCTGCCTTTGTCAGGGTCTGATGGGAGGAACGTCCTTTGTAAACTTTAAAGTGCTACGTAAATGGGAATTACTAAATTTTTTGTGTTAAATTTTGTTGTTGGCATTTTTAGCAAATTTTTAATGTAACTTCTTTCTTTCTTAGAAACGTCCACTTCAGTTTGTGCTTAAAACATCTTGTTCAAAACCAGTTAGTCCAAAATTGCCTAAAGATATTTCCCAGAAAATCTCATCACCAGCTTCTCAACCGCTATCAATAGTCCATTTATCTTCTGAGCAAACAAGAAACACTCCTTCATCCAAAGTTGGAGGTTTGAAAACATCTAAATGTAAAAATGGTCCTGGAAATATCCCTATTCAGATTTTGGTTCCATCTAGAGACCCACCACGTCCAGAACCCAGCAAAGAACTAATGTCACCACCAGCACCGCCCCCTCCTCCTCCCCCACCACCTCTCCCACCACCTCCGCCACCACCTCTTCCTTCCTCACCACTTTCATCTCTGCCTGCACACTTGATAACACCTCTGAAGGATGATGGTCAGCCACTTCCCTTGGTCTGTGAATCAACTGCTGGAAGATTATATGATCCCTCTAAAAGTTCTTTAAACCTCTGTACAGGTAAATATTTGGAATTTCTGTCTCTTGCTGTGATAATTTAAACTTCCATTTCCTGTATCTGGAATTGTCAGTGTATCCCCAGTTTAGAACAGGGCCCTAAATTCATTCCAATCTCAGAATATTCCAGTAGTTTTCTGTTTTAGATAGTACTGTTAGCAAGTTTTGTTTTTAAATCATGCAGCCCTTCAGCATTTTGAGTTTGATAGATTATATTGACAAAGTTGTTTTTTATTAAGATGGTTATTGATAAATGACCACATTGAAGAATTAAATGATTTGGGATCTTTCAGGATATTAATGAATCTGTCTTTACAAGTTTCTTAAGCTGAGAGCATACTGATTTATGATTTTGGAGAGGTGTTTATTATTTGGTATGATCTTGTGTCAGTTACAGTAGTGTGATTCCACAACTTTTATTATTTGTAAGGAAAACTTAGTTTTTGCTTTTCTAAAGGAAAATCAGTATATTTTACTTTGGAAAATACTGTCATAGCACTCCTGATTTTGGCTGATTTAATTGAGGGATAAGTAGAATATCCTTTTTATTTCAACTTTTGTTGCATTCAACTTTTTCTAAAATGAATAGGTACACTTTCCTGCCTTAGTAAAAATACAAAGGGAGCATAATTAAGTCATTCTTTATTAAGGTAAGGATCTTGATCATTGGTAGAATAATTTATTCTGAATACATTCTTATATAGCTGTGGTTTTAGACCATTAGAATAAATCTGTATTGACCCTAACAAGTACAGAGGTGTTTTTAACAATGTTTGTATTCCTAAGTGCTGAGCACGTTATGAGTACTTGACAAATACTTGATGAAATAAACCAAGTTTATTTTCTTGTCATTTTATATTTATTTATCAAACATTTATGGACCTATGGGCAAGGCTCTGTGTTAATACAAAAATATTCCCTGCCCTTGATTATTGTCCAAGTTCTAGGTTATCAGAAGCTTTATTGTATCTGTGTTTTACATTATTATGTGCCATGGAAAATCTCTGTATTGTTATTGTGAAACTAAATTGCATGGCTTTATTCTTTTAAGTGATGAAAGAAAGCAAAAGTGCCTGAAAGTTTAGAGTATGTACAGATCCTTACATAGCAGTAGCAATTTGGCCTCAGAACCCAAAGTTTCTATATATATTATACCAAAAAAAAAAATCAGATCACAGTGGTGAGAAGCAATCACCAGAATAATTGGACCTTGACTGTAAAATCTTTTCATTCCCTGAACCAGACTGTGAATTCAGTTTACAAGTTGAAATCCAAAGTAAAATCATGTTTTAGCTAGTCATAGCAAATCCCAAGAGTTACCAGCCCGTAGACCTGAATTTAGAAGCTTTACCTGATAAAAGTTCCAAGCCCAATACTGTTCTCATCTCCCTTCCTCTCCCCGCCAGAACACATCAACCCATAAAGATTTGTTTGTTTGTCAGAGTTGCCAGCAAAGTTCTCTCACTGTTCAGGCATGTGATTGTTACCACCTTTCTCTCCACTCCGCCCCCCCCCCCCCATCTTTTCATAGTGACCTTCCTAATGATTTTAGGGAGATGCCAAGCAGCTCTGGGAGCTCCTCTTCACAAACGGTGGGGGCCCCAGCTTTGAATCCAAACGTCATATAACAAATTCCCTTAAATAAAAGGATTTGTTCTGTAAACATGGACTCTGTCAGAAGGCCACGTTAGAGTGTCCTGAGGCCTCAGGTTCCCCCCCTCGCCCCTCCCTGTCATCTATAATTTGCTGCTACACTTTAATTCCTCCAGTGTAGCATAAGTGGGTGCTTATGGAAGTGCAGTGGAGGCACCGAGTCCTGCTGTCCATTCCGTGCCAGACCTAGGAAATAGATCTTCCGTAATTGAGCTGCTCATTGGAAGTTTTATTGTGGACCTTTTCATTTGCAGAGACCATCTAACTTCAGGCTTGCAGGCTGAAACTGAGTTTGTACTTAAGATTTTAGCTTAGAGAAGTCCAGCTTTGTGACCCGGGAATAGAATACAGGGCATGCTATATAAATGGAACCACAGAGAATTTTATCTTTTTTTAAATCTATTTTATTTATTATCAATTTTTTATCTATTATCTATATTTTCAGGGCTTGTTAAAAAAATAAAAATAAGAAAATTTTCACTTATGTGGAACATGTGTAGATTAGAAAAAGAAGAGCCAAAGTTGTTAGAGGGAGTGTTTCATCGCATTGGAGTCGTTTGGTTATACCTCACCCTGCTGTAACTCTTCTTTTGGGGTTCCTTTAACCCTTTGTTGGTGCTCATAAGAAGCCTAATATAAAGTTTATACATATTAAAAGAAAGTAATCACTTCTGGAAAATGAACTAAATTACTTTGTCTAAGAAAATAATAATGCTGCTACCATTATATGTGCATCTGTTCTGTATTGCTCATGGATTTGAATTGGAAGAATTAGCTGTAGGGTAGAGAGGGTCAGTTCTAAGAAGAAGCAGTAGATCCTAATATTACCACCATTAACCCATTATGGATTGTTGGCTAAATCCCTAAATCATTTTACATGTAAATATACTTGTATCTAAATGATGTAAACGAGAGTACTGCACCTAAACCCACTTTGGAGAAGTTTTTTGCTTTTATAATAATTATCACTGTCTTTAATATGTTGCAGGAACTATGGATAAGGTTTTGGCTTCTTTAAAGCATGGTGAAATGCTTCGCCACAAAGGAGAGAGGCCCACTCCAGGAACGTCAGTCCGAGATAGCATTCTGGCTGCTATAAAGCAAGGGGTTAAATTGAAGAAGGTTCATCAAGAGCCCATCACAAACGTCAACAAAGAGTTACCCAATGAGCTGGAGAGAAGCATCAAGGCAGCTCTCCAGAGAATTAAGAGAGTGTCTGCAGACTCTGAGGAGGATGACAGTGGAGAGCAGAATAACACAGAATGGGACAGTTAACCTCATTTGTTGAGGCCGGAGGTTTGCTGGAATAACGAACGAGTTCTCAGGATAAAGCAGTATAGGCACATGGGGACTTCTGAGAAGCATTATGTACTCAGGGAAGGACAGCTTCCATAATTATGCACGAGAACCACATTGCAGGGGTTTTCATTATTTTCATTCTTATTGAAATAGAGTATGCATGATTTTTTAATCTTTTCATTCACAGATTAACCAAAGAACCTTTAGATTACATTTCATGGGTGAAGTTTCTGAACAGCCCCCAGAAAAAAACACACACACACACACACACACACACACACACACATTCAGGATATGTATCTGGTATATTTTACCACAAAATAAATTTGAAAAGTATAAACTTTTCGCAAATACTTTGAATGATGAAACAAACAAGTTGTTCCTCCCCTCCCCCAATCTAACTGTGTGCACTTTAGAAATGACAGGAGAGAGGGGGAGAATTAAGATTAAAGAAACTGGCAGACATTGTTGGCGCAAGAGACTAGTATTTATCCATTAAGCCACATGTAGTGTATTACACTGATTCTGGAGGGCATTTCACATCAGAAAAGTAAACATTACCATTTTACCTTACTGGTGAGGGAAGAGGAGTTTTTTTGGAGGTATTGGACAGTTTTTGCTATAGTTCAGAAATAGTGCAGTTACATAATTGAAATGATTGTGTTTATCAACATTTTAATTTGTTAAAACTGAATAATTTATTATAAGTAACCAGAGTAATTTGATGGCACTTGGGGAAACATTTTAAATATAAAGATAATTTATTTTATATTCTCTAGCATATCTGTGCACAGAACTGTTTTCAGTACCTCAGTGTTACATTTATGGGGAATGAAAAGCTTACAATACCATAACTGATATAATTTTGTAATATCTGGCTATTCATTCTTTAACATTTCCAGTGTAAAACTGGCAGAATATGAGGTTTAAGATTCAACAGGATTTTAACTGAGCCTTTATTTGGCATGTACAATTTTATTGGGGGGACAATTCTAAATCATGTAGCTAATGTGGGTGGGAAACATTTCCTCTCAGGAAATGGCTGCTCTTGGAAATCATGTTCCCCTTTCCTGGTATCTAAACATTATTATAAAATGAGGAAATGCATCCTAGCTACCCCATTAAACACCTTAGTTTTGTCTGTGGGGGATGGATGCCCTGGTGATAGGTAGAATTTGGCTTACACAGTTTTTTACTGTGTTGAAAAAGTTTACTATTTTAAAGACATTTTATATGAAAAAGTTGGATTTCATATATTTTTGGTGTTTAATACAGTAACATTTGGTTAAGTGTAAGTAATTTAAAATGGAATGTTGACAAGTGCCTGTTTGTTTTTGGGGAGAAAATGTGGTGCCTTGGTCATCAATTTTATACTTGGTTATAGGATGATAGAGCTTTCTATGTTTTGTAACAAAGGCAAGATTGAAATTAAAATGTTTTAACAATGAAGCAGGACATGTACTTTTTTCATTTAATTATATTTGTTTACTTCAAATTCTATGACATGCCTTTGTAGACCGTTGCCATGAAATTTTTCCTTTTTATCAATCTGAAAGACAGGTGTCTTGGGAAGAAAAAGAAACCCTTTGCTATAGGTTAGGGGTTGCTGTACAAGTTACTGAAGTTTGTGAAATTTTATGTTGCACTCTAAAAAATTACTTAAAAAATAAAACTTTAGGGACTGATTACAGGACTTCTTTTATTCATTCACCAAATTTCAATGAAGAAGGGCTGTATAGTGCACCAGACAGCATTGACCAGGCAGGACCCCTGGCTTCCAGTTCTAGTTGTGCTGCTGAAGAGCTTATGTGATCTTGGGCAAGTCACCTGTCCTCCTGTACCTCAGTTTTCACTTTTGTAAAATGAGAAACAAACATCTAGTTGGATTAGAAGGATCATTAAAATTCCAGTTAAATGATAATATAATGATAGATTGTGTTGTGCTGTTATATGTTTAACTATCAGCTCTCTGGAGAGGAAAGTGTACTTACGACACACTTTGAAGTTTAATCTGCATTATTAACATTTTCTCCATTACCTTCTTAAATCTAGACAGTCAACAAAAATGATCAAGCACTAATTTGTAGTGTTTGCTAATTTCCAAGGTGTAGAGGTTCACACTGAAACTCAAGCCAGTTTGAGCTAGTTCCAACACAGCCCTGCAAATGGCTTTTTTTATGTAATATAAGATGTTCTATTGCCCATCCCACAAAGATCATCATTCCCGTATGTCAGTACTGCAATGTGTTCTACTAGCTGCTATGGGTGGGGGAAATACTGGTCTCCATAAACCCCAACTTTAACTCTCTGCTTTTTGGTCCCATCGTAAGTGTTGTTTTCAGTTTAGTGCGCCATATTTGAAGAAGAATATTGACAAACCAGAGAGTCCGTTGGAAGGAAGTCAAAGTAGTTGGGGTGGCCTTGAAACCATATTGCACAAGAATCAGTTGAAATACTGAGGAAGACTAAGGAAGGATGATAGTATTTTCCAAAGTTTAAAAGACTCTTCTACTGTTGGGGTAGGCTAGTTCAATGTTATTTGGGAGAAAAAAATTGAATTTGAGTCTCAACAAGGTAGAACTAAGACAATCGGTGGAATTTACAGGGTGGCAGTTTTTTATTTCAAAGGAAGAATGAACTATTAAAAATCAGTCAATCAGTGAAATGGGCTGCCTCGGGAAATAGCTCGTCAGGAGAGAGGGCATGAGGCTAGACGACGTTTAGGGTTGTAACCAAAGTGTCTTCTGTGTTGAGTGGGAGATCAGATTAAATCATCCAGGGTCCCTTTCCAACTCACATTCTCATTCTAAACATCTGTCTTGAATATCAAAATGAATACTGTAATCAACCTAGCACTCTTCTAATATTTTTTACAGTAATAAGATTTTTTTAGTTTGAAAATTATGGATAGGTTTTCTCCTATAATCGTACAAATTCCAATTATGTTTCTTAAATGAGATCAACATCTGCCTCCAAATGGTTTCTACTTGTTGGTCCTAATTCTGTCCTCTGAAATACTAAAAATATGACAGCTTTTCAGAAGTTGAAGGCACTTGTCATGTTTCACTATTCATTGTTTCCAATCTAAACACCTCCAATTCCTTAAAATCTTTATATGATATGGTGTCCAGACCCCCTCACCATATAGTATCCAGATATGGTACACCCATAATGTATATCTATACGTATACACGTGTGTATCTGTCTATGCTTACATTTGTATACAAATATATATGCATGTTTCAAATCAGCTATTACTTAAAAGCTTTTTTGATTTATTTTATTTTTAAATCATCTTCAAATATTTTTGTCTGCTACCCAGCCAGCCATCCCTTGTAACAAAGAATAAAAAAAAAGTTCAGCGAAATTAACCATGCCTGATTGATATCATACGTATAGTCCCTCTAAGACTGCAAAGAGAGGGAAATGTTTTTTATTAACTCTCAGGCCAGCCTTGGGGACCATGAGTTTTCATGATTCTGTTTGTTACATTTAAAACAGCTTTCATTAGTAGCTATATCACACTGATTTTGCGGTCCAATGAAACCATGAGGTTTGGTTTTGTTGTTTATTACAAGTTCTCCCACATTGTGTACCTATGCAAAAATAATTTTTAAAACAAATACAGCAATTAAAATTTATGAGGGAAAATACAATCCATGATTTAGGCACAACAATCCTGCCTATCAAAGACCATTTGGAATCTTTTTTTTCATCTATCACCTTTACTAGCTCCTTCCTAGCTTTGCGTCATACACAAATGGGATAAGAAAACATTTTTTCTTCCAAATCATGGATTAAAATGTTGAGTAGGACAAAGTCAAGTATATCATATTCTGAAACTCCACTAATGACATCCCTCCAGGTTAAAACTGAGCAGTTAATCTGTTCTTTCTCGGTTCAACCAACTATACTTAAGGAGAAGAAAACTGCAATATTGCTATACCATCCCTTTAACCTCCATAGTGGAAGGGGTGGGGCATCCCTAGAGCTTTAAAAGTTCTGTTGACTACAACATTGGTCTCCAAACTCACACCTTTCAGTAATTTTTCTAATTTGAAGAACTTATGTATATTTACTAATTAGTGAATTAGATGCATATATTTTTGTACTAATAATTATAGGAATGGGGGGGTATGGGCTGGATGTGTGATTTCATTTACATGGGGAACTCAGTAACACTGGCTTTTCTGCTCCTTGTTGTTCACATGACACTCCGTCTCCCAACACTGGGGCTTTTCACTGGCTGTGCCCCATGTCTAGAATGGTCTTCCCTCTTCACCACTGCTGCTTCTTTTCCTAAATTCCTTCAAGACTCAGCTCAAAAATTCCACTTTCTCCAGAAGATCTTTCCCCATTCCTAATTTGGTAATATCTTCCCACTGAGATTACCTTCCATTTACTCAGTATATACAGGCAGCGGGTGTTACAGCAGATAGCATTCTGGATCTGAAGTCAAGAAGATGCCTCTTCCTGATTTTAAATCCAGCCTCAGACACTTCCTAACTATATGACCTGGGGGGAAAGTCACTTAACTTTGTTTGCCTCCGTTTCCTCATCTGTAAAATGAGCTGGAAAAGGAAATGGCAAAAAACCCAAATGAAGTCATGAAGGGTCATGAAACAACTGAACAACAAAATGAGACTCACTGTGGTTGTAGCAAGGCATGTATTTTAGAAGTCCCTTTCCCTGGGATATCCAAAGCCCAAGACCTAAAGTGGGAGGGTCCAAGCCCCTACCCTGCAAATAAATACGTAGATACATAAAAGGATTGTGAGAGATCACACGTATTCACAGCATTCAATTTAACATTTAAACAATTGTGTGCTAGACATTTCAATGATGAAAAACTATATAGTCCCTGTCCTCCAAAACACCTTAGAATCTAGTGGGGATGCTGTGCAGAGAGAAACAATATGTATATACATAGCCATCTCTTTGAGATGTAGGAATAGAGCTCAGATTGGGAGTGGAGACAGAGATTGAGAGTAATTAACAAAAGGGATAATCTCATAATTATATATAATCTCATAAACTATGAGAATATGGGGAGAATGGGTCTGAGGATAGAACCTTGGAGGACCCATCCCATTTAGTGAGGAGGAGGAAGGAGCACCAGGTGATAGTAGTGTTAGAAAAGCACAAGAAGAGAGTGTTCAAAAAAATCCATAGGTGATAGCTACCATTTCCATGCCACGGTCACATAAAAATCCATCAACCAAGGTCAAAGGTAAACCATTGAGTCCCTAGCCCCCAAGAGAAAACAAATCCATAGCCCACTCCCACAAATTGGACTCACCAGTAATGACCACAGAAGAGAGGGCGTTTGAAGTTGGCTTTTATAGGTGCCATCTTGGCAAGGTAGGGGGAGAGATCACAGGATTCTACGTAGGCAAAAATTATTTGAGCAACTTTCCATGAAGAAAGATCTGTTCCTCTTCTGCAAAAAATGAGGAGTATGGAGTAGGTGGCACCATTGGAGGTTATATCCAGCTCAGATGCAATGATTCTTTGCTCCCTTGTGGAGGTGAAAAATTGTCTAGGGGTCAGTAATGGAGGCCACGGTGGGAGGGTAGGGAAAGCAGTGGCTCTGGAGTCAGAGATTGCCTCAAATCCTGCTTCAGATGTTTGTGTGGCATTGGCAAATTATTTAACCCTCCTGGGATTTGGGTTCCTCATCTGTAAAGGGAGGGATTAGACTAGATGACTTCTGAGGCCCTTTCCAGCTCTAGACAGATGATCCTAACTAGGCTAGTTTGCCTGGAATTGAGTTCCTGTTCCAGAATAGTGAAAGAACAGGCTAGAACTGAATGAAAGTCATGGAGAAGAAATTACAAAATATACCTGCCCTTACCACCACCACCACCACCACCACTACCATCCCCCCTACCCCCAAAATTAAGTTTCTCAAGAGCTACAGCAAGGATTATTCTTTTACTATTAAAAATGTCATTAGACTTTTAAAAAAGTTAAGACAGTATTATATACATTGTCAAGTATCATTACTGTGTTGTGTTTGGGGTTTACGTTTTTGGCCCTAAAGGGGAATTCACCTTTGGAAAAGGTAGAAAAGGGAATGAAATGATTATATGGTTCCTATGGCAATTTTTGGTGGTTCTACGGTTGACCCTTATGACTAAATCTGGCAATCTGAGTTTAATCTCAGTGGAACCTTTTGAGTATCATTTTTATGAAAACTCATTTTGTGAGACAACATGGTGTAATAGAGAATTGAGCTAGTATTTGAAGCTTTGGAAGTAGACAAGGTATCTAAGAGAGTATAGAAAGAGAAGAACTTTGAGGAACATATATGTTTAATGGAACCAGTGAAGGAATGATGCCACCAGATAATCTAACCACATATCTTAAGGCCCTACTCTGTGCACTCTAGGCTAATGTTTCCTTTAAACCCATCTTTGAGACTAAATTAGTCCTGGAGAGCAACAGGGCTTGGCACTGACAATGCTTCCTGGTGACTTAATTACAAAAGGAGTCAATAGTTCCTCCCTCAGGTTTCTGGTCAGCAGATCAGCTTGACCATCCCAGAGGCGGGAAAGCTGAGCCCAGATGAATCAGTGATTGTTTCCTCCTTAAATATCACTTCCCTGTAATAGCTAGGTAAACTTTCTTTTTTCACCTGTTAGATGGTCAATGAATGTTTCATTTCATTCTAATTCCAAATTTGAAGCACCAGACTAACCTTGAGTTAGTCCTGGACTGCAAGAAATTGACTCTACCAATAGCTAATTTTATCTGACCTTGGGCAAATCACTGTTTTCTTGGGGCATCATTTTCTTTAATCACAGATTAGACTAGAATTAGATGGCTTCTAAGGTAGTTTCCAATTCTGATATTTTGTGAGACTGAGGAGGATCAGGGAGGCAGGAGGAGAACCAGAATCAAATAATGTCATTGGAGGAGATGTTTTGAAGGAGAACACTGACATATATTACATAAAAGCAAGGATAATGGTGTCCAAGGAAAGCTATTGAATTTGGTAATTAGGAGGTAATTAGGCTGACCTTTTAGAGAGGTAAAGGCAGAACAAGTGGATGGTGAGGTAAGGAAGCATAAGGCTTAAGGCACTCATGGAGAATATTTTGCAATGGAAGGAAAGACAGATAGATTGTAGCTTGGCATGGGGCACCATGGTCAAGTGAGGGAAGTGTTTAATGTAGGTGCTTGTACACACAAGGGGTGGAGAAGGAAATGGCAAACCACTCCAGTATTTTTGCCAAGAAAACCCCAAATGGGGTCGTGAAGAGTCAGACATGACTGAAATAACTGAACAACAATACACACAAGGGGATGAAGTCAGTGAAAGAGAAAAGGAAGTGATTGATGGTAAGGCATGAAAGAAGATGAGAGGAGATGAGATTAAGAAAATTAATGTAAGGATGATGCCATTTCTTAGCCAGAAAAAAGAATCATCTCTTCCTCTATGGCAGGAAGGAAGGTAAACAGAAAGACTGAGGTCCAGAGATGTGTCTGGCACATAATAGCTGCTTAATAAATGATTATTGATTGATTGAGCTGAGAAGAAAATGTTGAAAATATAGAGTCTAGGGACTTATGAAGAAAAGGTTTCAGATGACGAAGCTCATCTCCTTCTTCACTGCAGAGAAGTGGGGGCCTAATTAGACTGGAAAAATATTTATTTCTTAATATTTCCAGTTGAACTAAAGAGAAGGTTTTTGATATGGTTCCATACTATATAGCTTATATCAGATAGTATGCTCTTGGAGAGGGAGGAGAGAGAGGGGGAAAAAACTGGAACACAAAATCTTTTAAAAGTGAATGTTGGAAACTAAAAATACATAAAAAATTAAAATTAAAAAAATTTAAATATGATTCCATACTGGTAAAGAGAGAAAAATAATTAAACAAGAGCATTTGATGCAGTGACTGGAGTGATATAAGAGAATGACATTTTTCCCCCCTGAAAAGGTTAAGAAATAAATAATTCTCCAGTCTAATGTTCTTTCCAGACTTACCTAAAGGAAGACAATTTGATAGGCACTTAATCAAACTTCTCAGGAAGCAGGGCCCTCCATGAAAATCCCTATTCTCAAGTTTAATACCTATCTTTTTGGAAAGCATATAAAAGGCCAAGAATGAAAGCTTAGGGTCTAAAATATGGGTCAAGTGGTAACTAAACTTTGAAAGAGAAATATCTCTTTTCTAACTAAGCTCATAGTCTATCTCGGGCCCTAGAGGGATGAGAGCTAGGTCCCACTTTAAAGGAATACTCCCTTTCCCCATTCTGAAGAGATGAGGGTGTGGATCAGAGGAAAAAGTACCCTTTGATTACTTCCTGGAGAGTCCTTAAGGGGAGGGGCCAAAAAGGGATGAGTGGTGTTTTCTCCAGGGACATTCCAGGAAGATTATGTGATTATTATTCCAACTGAAGAAGTGAAATGATAACCTACTCTTGTGTTTTATGGTATTATGACATTTTCTTTGTTCAAGATTTCCTGTAAATATTACTCCAGATTGTCTTGGGTTGGAGACATGTCCAAGGTCCTGAAGGGAATCTTCTGGTTTGGACATTCCTCTTCAAGTAAAATGATGCTTGAATTTAGAATAATGAAAAAATCAATACAAATAAGTTTCTGGCAGGCTTGTTCCTAAAATGCAGAGTAGAGTATTAATATTTTTTCTTTTGATATGAAGATGGATTTAATCTGAAAGAGTAAAAATTTTTTTCCCCCAGAAATTACTGGCGTAATAATAAATAGCATCAATAAACGATTTTTCAAAATAAGATGAAGAAAAGACTTGGATTAAATGTTATGGGGATTCTCTAGATCGTTGATGAATTGAACAGAATTATGAAGTAGGTTTGAAAGTCACAGTGGAGTTCAGCCTTAAAATGACCTTTTCTTGCTGCTGGTACCCCACACTTGGGGAAGCTAAGTGGCACAGTGGATAGAATGCCTGGCCTGAAGTCAGGAAGAACTGAGTTCAAATCTGCCCTCAGATACTTCCTAGCTGTATGACTGTGGGGAAGTCACTTCACTCTGTTTGCTTCAGTCTCCTCATGTATAAAATGAGCTGGAGAAGGAAATGACAAACTGCTCCAGTATCTTTGCCAAGACAACCCCATGAACAGGATTGGCTTGTGTTGGAACAACATCACTTTTATTATTGAAGCTCTGATTATTTAAAAATTCTTCCTCATGTTGAGTGGAAATATGCCTCAGTTCTATTACTGGTCTTGGAGCAACACAAAGTAAGCCTGCTCTCTCTTACCACATGCTAGAACTTTAAATATTTCAAGACAATGATTATGTCCCTCTTAGCTCCAAGTTTTCTCTTTAGCTTTGTTGGTTTTAGTAGTTAGCTAGCCATTGGCTAGCTATTGGACCTCAGCCAAGTCATGGGGCCATAGAATTTTTAAGCTAGAAGAGTCATTAGTGCCACCCCCTCATTTTACAGAGGAGAAAACTGAGACCCAAAGAGGGTTAAATAACTTGCCTAAGTTCACATAGGATTTGAACTTGGGTCTTTTGTATCCAAATCCACTGTTCTCCCCATTACAAAAGTGTGAGTGAGGTAGACTCCATCTGCCTATTTGTTTTCTACTCTTTAAAAATTCCTGCTTGCTTTAGTGGTCAACAGGGAAAAGTTCATTTTGAAATCTAGGTGTTTCAATAAAGGCCAAGAAAGTCACACAAACATCTCTGGTATGTTGGTGTTCAATCACGTCCAACTCTTCATGGCAGAGGTACTGGAGTGGATTGCCATTTCCTTCTCCACTTAATTTTAAAGGTGAGGAAACTGAGACAAACAGGGTTAAGTGACTTTCCTGGGGTCTAATAATTGTTTGAGATTGAATATGAACTCAGGAAGATGCATCTTCCTGACTCCAGGTCTGGTGCTTTTTGCACTGGTGAATCTCTGGTATACTGGACACACTAAATTGTAAGTCCTTTTGGGTCAGGAAATATGTCATATAGTTTTATATTTTTATGGTGCTTTGCTCATGGCTCATTTGTTGAATTTATCTTTCACCCTAAACCAGGGGTGGGGAACTTGCAGCCTCGAGGCCACTTGTGGTCCTCTAGGTCCTCAAGTCAGACTTCACAGAACAAATCCCATTAATAAAAGTGTTTGTTCTGTAAACTTGGACTCCAAGGACAGTGCTTGAGGACCCCTTTTCCCTATTACCACCAAGGACACCACCATCTTTCCTGTCACCCAGGTTTATAACCTTAATATCATCCACATTCGTCCCACTAATAGCAACAACTAGCATTCATTCAGTGTGCTAAGGTTTCCAAAGCACATCATATATGTGATGGAAGTTGATCCTCACAAACAACCCTGTGAGGGAACTGTTGTTATTCCCTTTTACAGATGAAGGAACTGAGACAGATTAAGTGACTGAGGTCATGCAGCCAGCACAATGTCTGAGGCAGGATTTAAATATAGGTCTTGCTGATTCCAAATCGAGTACTTTATGCATATACTCTGCTGTCCAGCTGCTTATAGCTATAGACAATCAATTGCCATGTTGGATTATTTCTCTCTACAATATCTTGTATCTGTCTCCTCATCTCTTCCCACTCTGCCGCCATCATAGTTAAGACCTTCATCACCTCTCTCCCAGACTTCTGCAATAACCTCCTAGTTATCCCTTGCCTTAAGTCTTTCCCCATTCCAATCTGTTTTGCTAATTTAATACTAAGTGGATTATCCTGAAGCTCAGGTCTGATCATATCACCCGCCCCCTAAGACCCATTGAACTTGACTGATTCCCTATTACCTCTGGGATCAAATGTAAACTCTTTGGCTTGGCATTTAAAGCTCTTCACAACCTGACTTTCTACTTCTCTAGTCTTTTTATACGTTACTCTCCATGCAATCTGTAGTCTAGCTATACTGGCCTACTTGCCATTTCTCATATACCATGCTCCATCTACCATGTTTTTTGCCTCCTCATTGGTTGTTCTTCATCTTTTCAATGCTTTCCATCTCTCCTTCTACCTCTTAGAATCTGTGAGTTTCCTTAGAGAATTTATTCAAGCCCCTCTCTGGTATACTGGAGATTCTAAAGGAAGCCTATCCTGATATGCCAACTGTTAGCATTTCCCCATCCTAGATTGCTTTGTATAGGTCTTCTATGTGTCTATACATATATACATATAAGATTGTATCTATATATGTGTACGTATATGTTCACACACACACACACACACACACACACACACACACACGATGTCTTCTTGAGGACAAGGGCTGTTCTGCCTTAGTCTTTATAATACCAGCACTTAGTAAAGTGTCTGGTATGTAGTCAGCACTTAAATGTTGGCTGACTGAAGAGATGAATTTTGGCACCAGCTGGTGGGCATTTCATAACATTTAAAAAATGAGGATCTGATTTCTTTACCCATCTCTAATCAAACTGGTGAATCCATAAATTTCTCACGCAACTGTCCCATTCTATCTTCTTGTATATTACAGCTTCCCTGAATAGCTATCACCTAGACTATAGCAAGAGATGCTTTCACCTGAAGCAAAACTAAGTCGAGCCAAATATGGGCAATGGTGGTACAAAGGATGGTCCAACTGCCAGTTAGAATGGTATGAAGATGAATACTCTCATGCCAGAGAATTCTGTCTTTACCTTTATGGAGTTTGGGGAGGAAAATAGGGCCCAGGAGATGAGTATCAAGGTGACAGGTATCTGAGGTGGTAGCTCTAGAGGAATTAACTCAGCACAGGTTGATAGAAGATAGTAAGGCCAAGGAGGTATGAATGAATGATGCCCTCTAATGAAAGAAGCCCCAATTCCTCTCCCCACCATGTCAAAACCCTTGACCCAGCCTGAGTTAAGATTCTGGCTAACTACAGTGATAATTCAAGACCTGACATTGTGTAAGACCACCCTTGAAGAAATGAATTCCAAGCTCATAAGAGCTCTGGATAATTACCACTTTCACTTCTATGTTCCCTCTCCCTCAAACCAAATCAACAGTCCCTTCTCAAATATATCAATCTCTTTGGTGACTCATCTGTCCCGCTTATAACAACTGAGATTCTGAAACAACAGCAGTCAGCAAGCCAAACATATCAGTTTGGTTCCATGATAAAATATTAACATTTTTTTAGTTCTCAGTTAAAAATAACTTCACCACAGATAACACTTGTGGGTTGAGTCAACCCACATTGAAGGTGTAAAATATTCTCTTGCTGGAAAAAACATTTTTTTTAAATTGGATTTTCCTTTTAAAAAAAATCACAGATGGAACAATTATACTTTTAGCCTCATGAAAACATGGGTGGTTCATTTTTTAAAATGGGGCTTGTTCATTAAAAGAATGTCATTGGGAAGGAGACTTAACCTAAGACAGAACTCTCCAAGCCCTTACCTCTGACGTTGGTGATGTTTTTTTCAGATAAAATCTTACTCAACAGGTGTCAGTTTCTGCCTTTTCTAAAGGCAGACTTGAGGGTTTTTTCCTAAAATGGAATAAATAATGGTAGTTTGTTTCCTGCGTCCCTCATAAGCATTTGCTTTCATTCATTTCCACTGGATTCAGAACATAATGCAACACACTCCCCCACATCCTAGCCAGAGAACAAACTCTCTGCTCCAAGGGAGGCAGTTTGGTGTAGAGAATTCAATTCAGTTCAACAAGTATGAGTGCCAGCTGTATGTCAGTAGCACAATGCTAAGAGCTGGAAAGACCATTGGCTTTAGAATCAATAAAGCCAAGACAGAGAGGCCAAAGAGCTATGATCTCGAATGCTAGATTTTGGAGGTGAAATTTCAGAAACCCTCCTCACTTCTCCCCCAACCTTATCTCTAGTCATTCAGTTCAGAGGGAAGAAGGAACTTGATCTATGTGGAATAACTAAACTCTAGAGTTCTCACATATTTGTTACTAATGACATCTTCCCTGGCTGGATCACTTTGAAAGCACAGGGTCTTAGTTTTCCCATTTAAAAAGGTCAGAACACTTCATTCCTTGTCCTTTACAGGTTGAGGCACACTTCACATTAGGAGGTAGAGAACTGAACATCCCAGTTTAGGTGGCCCAATGACACAGCTACTTCTAGTGTGTGGTGTCACTTCTGAAGATTCTGTCTCCTAGTCATTTAGAGGATAAGGGCTGTTATCAGTGACTACCAAGCTCAATAGCCATGACCCTGTAAAGTAGAGGACATCTATTAGGGGTAATACATGAAGGATCCTTACCTATCACACTGTCCAATGTTAGGTCTAATTTGTATAAAATAGACTCAGTTTCTGTCATCTGATACCTCCATTACTGCTGCCTCTAAATTTATCTTTTCTCACTTTAACCAAAGTCAGAAGAGGTCCTTTGACTTGGTTTGGTCCTGCATATGATAGGATTATATTTTCTGGGAAAGGACCCAGGATTCATTCATTTAACCCACAAACATATTAAGAACTTACTATGTGCCAGATACTGTGCTAAGAACTAGGAATATACAGATAAAGCAAAAATAGTTCCTTCCCTCAAGAAGCTTACAATCAAATGGGAGAAATATATATATATTAAAGGTACATCGAGATATATAACATAGTAAATAGAAGATTATCCTAGACAAGAAGGCATTAGTAGATGAGGAGATCAAAAAAAGATCTCCTATGGAAGGTGGCATTTTAGCTGAGTCTTGAAGGACGCCAGGAATATTAAGAGGCTGAGGTCAGGAGGGATCCTCCTTCATGTTCCTACTACACTATAGATCTATTTATCAAGGTTTCCCATTGCATCCTTGGTCACTGGATCCAGATGACTCAGGAGGAGAAAGTGAGGTTGGTGACCTGCACAGCCCTCCTTCACTCAAAACAAAGACAAGTGCAAGTCATGTCATTGTTTCTCCGATGGCATGGTCCTCTTAAAAAATGAAGGATGAACATTCCGGTGTGGGACAGACAAGGACATTCACAGCCCTGGATCGACTGCTACAGCACGTTTGTGATCATGACTATGCTGACATATTAGGTCTGGTATCAGACATGAAGTCATACACAATGTCCATGGTGCAGACAGAGGTAAGAGCCCAATTAATGTGAATGTTTAAATTTTGCTCTCAGAAGGGGATACATCATTTACATGAATACAATACATTTACATGAATACACATACACACATATATACACACACACTATAAATACAGCCTGGTATAATGGGGAAAGACAAAATTTAAAAATCCAACTGGAAGTCAGGAGTCTTGATTAAAAATTGGGAAAATCAAAGTGATTCTATTCTGTTATTAATTTCATTCTCTATCACTGCCTACATTTTTGCTAACTGCCTAAGTCATGTTTCATTTGTTAAGGTTGGAGATTCAGCTTTCCTGTGAATTACTCAGTGTCTCTAAGTTAAGTTTAGAAGTTCAGTTGTCCTGCGAATCACTGCTCCATTCTTGCCTCAAGGAATCGGTTATTCTTCAAGGCTGCAGGTGGATACCAGGGAGTCCAGACTGTTATCCAAGGTCCATCATCACTGAACTGTCATTACAGGTGGATTCAAACAATAAACATTTCTTAGCAACAGGATGGAAGGAGGGGCTGTTGCTAGCCCCTCATTGTCAATTTTTAGCCAGTCACATTGGTCCTCATACTTAGGAAGCTTTGTAGCCAATCATACTATTTTCCCCAACTACAATGCTGCCTTTTATGCTAGATGCTCCTCCTTTTGTCTCTGAAGAGAGCTGTCTTCCTCATTCAGGGCCTTAGCTTTTCTGAGGAGGCTGAAACCCTATTTGTTGGTAAATTCATTCTTTTTCAACACATTCAAAACTTTGTGCCTCAGTTTACCTTGATTTCAATCATAACATAGTCCATCTCTACTATTTACCAATTGTGTATCCTTGGAAAATTCTCATCACCTCTATATGCCTCAGTTTCCTTATTTGTAAGATGAGAGGGTTGAATTAGCTGATCTCTTCCGTCTCTTTCATCTCTAAAGTTCTATGATTCGAGGAATTGCGTCGAAGATAAACTGTCCATGTACAACTTGAAGGCAGAGCCATGCTAGCTTAGTTCTCTGATTCTTCCATTAGCTCCTGGTCCTATTCATCTAAAGAATCAGTTCCTCTCTACAGGCAGCAAGCAATGGTAAGGCACAGGAAGATCCTGGTTACTATCTATAGAATGGTTGATTTCCTAGTGTCTCTATTGCTTGAATTCGTAAAAACCAAAAATGACTCACAATATACCTGTCAATTATCCAGTGTTTTTCAGAGACACCAAGACATAGCAAGACTCATCAACTCATTTATGTATGGCTGTTTTCAAAATTTTATAGCTAAGAAATACTAAATCAAAGAACTGTTTGTAGACTATGGGAAAAATTGTATATTGTCTGATTGTACCATATTTGATAGACTATGGACTTGGGTTTTCATCTTGAATTAGAGATCGATTACTACTCATGACAAGACCCTGACTGAAGGCCTTAGAAATAAGAAACAGTACACAGGAAGAATCAGAAGTTGGGAACAGAAAGTGATAAGAAGAGCTGCTTACAGAAGCGACAACACTAGAAGTCGGAAAACACAAAGCAGAATGAGACAACAGCATTTGCTTGAACTGAGATATTAGAATGGAGACAGACTCTTTCTCTGCTTTGTTGGGAAGTGTGGTGACTGGAAGAGAGGCATTGTTTTGCTGAGAGCTGATGGGCTATAGAAAGGCTACATTGCCTCAAAGAATGCTGCACAGCACAAAGGAAGGTTGTATTTCTCTTTGTTATCATCAATAGCTTGAGATGGAAACTCCTCACAGGTACCTGGCTTGCCTTTTGCTGTCCTCTGTGGTGTAAGAAAGAGGGAAGGACAAGGGGATGGATGGCTATCTGTCTTTGTAGGAGCTGTGCTGTTGTTGGGATCCTGTTGGAGAAGACAGAAAGAAATCTGTTGTGCGAAGAGCTGGATAGTCTGTATCTGTACTGAATTTAAATGCCAGGTAAGGCAGAGACCTGGAAAACTGCAAACCTTATGCTTATGGCTATTTTGCTGACAGAATGAGAAACTATTATATTTTTGGTAAAAGATGACATGACATTTTCTTGAGGCCCTACCAAGGGTGACTGTGTACTAAATAAGGATAATATTGTTTCAACAGAACAAGAACAACAGAAAAATATCTTTATCCATCAGGAAAACAGAGAGGTTCAGAAGGTAAGAAAATTAGAGGTGCTGTGGTCCTTAAAGAGACCAAGGATATTAAGACCTGTAGTCTAGGGTCTACTACTCAGTATCTCACCCCTAGGTTCCTGTAGTGTGTACCCATTTCTTCCCTCAAGCATGCTATGTGCTTTCATGGAAGAGTGTGAACCAGGTTCATGGGTGGAATCATGTTTCAATTATTCTTTATCAATTTGCCTTTGATTAAATGAGTTATACTTCTCTTTGCTTTTGTCTTATGTCATGTTTAATGGTATCATTGTAACTGCTTTGTGTGGCTTGGAAACACAGTGATAGAGGCTCTGAAGATACAATGGTGAGTAATGACAGTGTTCTCCCACATTCCCATGCTCCCACCTCTGCTACATACACACAGGTTATGCCAAGGACTTGAAGAGTAGTCAGTATTTGGGTCACGGGTGGCCCTCCCTTAGATAATTCCCCCAAATCTGCCAATGGAAACATAGACTAGCTTTAGTGGCATAGTCCAGAAAAAGCAGGTGTCACATGGGATACCTGTGGGCTACTCTGCCTCAGTGAGTGGGTGTGGCACCATACCTGCTGTGAGCAAACAGACAGAGGGAGGTGAAGTGATTTGTCCAGTGAGCTTCAGGGGTTAGATTTTAACCCAGATTCTCTGACTCCAGAGCCAACACTCTACCCACTGTACCAGGCTGCCTTCTAAATACTTGGTCTAACGTGGGATTTGACCCACGTTTATGTTGATAAAATGCTGTTAAGCCGAGCTTATACTTGATCACAGAAGTACATATAAACTGAAAATTAACAAATTTTTAAACAAAATAGTTTTACTTCACCAAGGGTTGTTTTGTTGGGGTTTTTTTGGTGGGGTAGGGCAGAGTGGTTTTATTTTGGTTTGGTTTGCTCTGGGATTTTGTTTTCCCTTTGTTTAGAGGTAGTCTGGAGCAACAAAACTTTAATTTAAAGTTTATTTAGCATCTATTATAGAGTATATTACAGTTTCTCTTCTTTTTCCTTTCTCAGGCTCCAGAGAAAATATATTCAGCAATGACTACTCTCTTCCATTCCATGTGAAACAGTGACTAGAGAGCTAACCTTAGAGTCAGAAGGACCTGGTTACCAATCCTGCCTCTGACATTGATGAGCTATGTGACGCTAGACAAGCTATTTAGCCTTTTTAAATTCAGTTTCCTCAACTGTAAAACGAGGGCTTGGACCAGAGGACCTCTAAGGTCTCTTTCAGCTCTAAACCTATGAGCCTATGGACCATATGAGAGAGGGAAAAGTCATCACTACTCCTGCTCCCCCTAAAATAGTTTTAAAACCCTAGCAGAAGAAGTAGAGCCCTGAGCCATAAAAATGTGCACTCCCTTTGACCCAGAGATCATAAAAATGGGGAAAGGACCTACATGTACAAAATATTTATAGCAGCTCTTTTTGAGGTGGCTAAGAATTGTAAATTGAGGGAATGCCCATCAGCTGGGGAATGGCTGAACAAGTTGTGGTATATAAATGTAAGGGAATACTATTGTGCTATAAGATATGATGAATAGGTGCACTTCAGAAAAACCTGGAAAGACTTTTATGAACTGATGCTGAGTGAAGGGAGTGGAGTCAAGAGAATATCGAACACAGTAACAGCCACAGTGTGCTATGACAGACTCTGATAGGCTTAACCCTTTTCAATAGTAAAGGTCCTAAACAACTCCAAAAGACTCATGCCATCCACGTCCAAAGAAAGAAATATGGAGTCTGAATACAGATCAAAGTAGACTATTTTCTTTTTTTGTTTGTTTTGTTTTTCTCTTTTTCATGGTTCTTCCCATCATTCTAATTCTTCTACACAGCATGACTAATTTGAAAATATATTTAATAGAAATTTATATGCAGAGCCTATATCAGATTGCATGCCATCTTAGGGAGGGGGAGAAAGTTTAAAGCTTATGGAAGTGAATGATGAAAACTAAAAATAAATAAAATTAACTTATTTTTTTTTAAGAAAGAAGGAATTTCAGAAGGAGACAGAGAAAAGCAGGACAATATTGGTACAATCATGTTAAATTTATTGTACATTTAAAAAAACCAAGTTGTATATGACAGATTTACGGTTTTGCATACAATAATCTTTTTATGTTATTCTTTTGTATGTGAAAATGTTTGTGTTTATGATGTTAATGATTAAAAAACTAAATAACTAAAATAAACATAGAGCTCTGAGAAATGAAGCACACCTTGAAAAAGTAAGAGTAGTGATGACATACTGGCTTTTCCGCATCAGTAGGGTGGATGAGAGGTACTAGCTAGCTTCCCTTGGAACATCATTCTAGCAGAAATCACAGAAGAACCTCTCCAGTGAACACTGTCATCATGGGCTAAAGATTTTCATCTCAGACTTTTTCTTTGCCCCTTTCATACATTTACCCCCAATAAATGGAGGGAATAAAAACTCATTTGCTGTGGAAGTCAACTAAGGCAGAGAGGTCAGTTGGGAATACCAAGGGCAAATGCTTCCTTTGCTACAACCAGTGCTGAGATCAAATAGGATGATCATAGCCAATCAACAATAGACAAGCATTTATGAAGCACCTACTATGTGTCAGGCGTCATGCTAGTATAGACCTAGCTGCACAAAGAAGAGCTTTACTAGATGCTAGGGAGACAAGAAATAAAATGTGCTTGCTTTTGTCAAGTTTACAGTCTAACAAGATAGCAAGGATTGCTTTATAAGCATATGCAGAATAAGTAGAAGTTGGGGAGGAAGGGCACTAGCAAGTGAAAGGTGTTGAACAGAAGATGGTTCTTGAGTTGTAGCTTGAAGGAAGAAGAATAATCCTTTAGGTGAAGGTGAAAGTGGGAGTGCAGTCTAGGTTCATGGGATGGCCAATGCAAAAGCAAGAAGACTGGAGATGGATTGCAGTGTGGGAGAAACAGAGAGGTCAGTCTGGCTAGATTTGAAAAGACCTGAAAGGTCATAATATCCAGTGAGGATGGAAAGGCAGGTTGGGGTCAGATTGTGAAGGGATCTAAAGATAAATCTATGGCCTCATGACTTGATTCAAGAGGGCTACCCCATAAAAAGGAACTGCTTGTGTGTCCTTGGGAAAGCCACTTCCCCTCCCCTGGGCCTCAGTTTCTTAATCTGCAAAATGAGAAATTTGGGACAGGTGATCTCTAATGACCCCTCCAGCACTGCCATTGTATTGTGGACTCACTGTCCACAATATCAGGCTACGATCTTGGGTTTGAAATATAGTTAGTCTTTCACAACATGACTATTATGGAAATCTTTTGCATAACTACACATGTATAGCCTATATTGAATTGTTTATCTTCACAGTGGGGATGCGGGGGGAGGGAGGAAGGGAGAGAAGTTGAAACTCAGAGAAAGTGAAACTCAAAGGAATGAATGTTGAGAATTGTTTCTGCATCAACTGGGAAATAAGAAATACAGGTAATGGGGCATAGAAATCTATCTTGCCCTACAAGAAAAGAGAGAAGATGGGGATAAGGAAAGGGAGGGGTGTGATAAAAGAGAGGGCAGATTGGGGGATGGGGTAATCAGAATGCACGGTGTCTTGGGGTGGGGGGAGGGGAGAGATGGGGGAAATTTGGAACTCAAAATCTTGTGGAAATGAATGTTGAAAACGAAAAATTAATTAATTAAAAAAAAAACTTGGATTTGGTGACTTTGAAAAAAGGGCACTCATTATTCCTTATACTGCACACACACATATACACATACCCTCTCTCTCTCTCTCTCTCTCTCTCTCTCTCTCACACACACACACACACACACACACACACACACACACACACACACACACACACACATACACACACTTCCTGTCTGGTTTTATAAGCTGAATAAACCTTGTGTGCAGATTCCAGATGTGTCAGAGGTGGGGTCCCTGGACAGAAATAGCCCCATTTAGGAATGGCATTTCCTTGGATTCATATTGTTAAGGGAGGCAGTACTATAGAAAACACTGTGGATTTGGATTCAGAAAACCTGGCTTCTAATCATGATCATTATTTTCTGTCTGGAACGGTCTTAGGAGGTCACATAATACAAGTCCTTCATTTGAAAGAAGAGGGACCTGAGGCTCAGAGAGCTTAAGGGATTTACCCAAAATCACATAGATAATAAGTAGCAGAGAAGGGACTCGACACATCCTCTGACTTGAATTCAATATCTTTTCTACTATAACAGAGGTTCTCAAAGTGTTGTCCTGAGACTTCTGGAGGTCCCCAAGACCAGTGGAGCCAAATTCAAATAGAAACAAAGCCCTGTGGTCTATATATTCACTTAGAAAACAACAAATTAACATTATCTGTGTTGTATTTTATATTTATTTATATTGTTAAATATCTCCTAATTATATTTTAATCTGATTCAGTGGCACTGGGAATCTGGTGAGTTTGAAACCTCTCCCCTTTCAGAGGACCCACAAAGTCAAAACTACTTTCATAGGAATATAGGCAGCTAGGTGCATTAGTGGATAGAGTGCTGGGTTTGGAGTCAGGAAGACATGAATTCAAAAATAGCCTCAGATACTTTATTAGCTGTATAATCCTGGGCAAGTCATTTAACATAGTTTGCCTCAGTTTCCTTATCTGTAAAATGAGCTAAAGAAGAAAATGGTGAGCCACTTCAGCATCTCCAAGAAAACCCCATAGACATTATGGTTCACAGGGTTACAAAGAGTCAGACACAATTGAATGACTGAACAACAAATTTCTATATCAATAAAAAAAATTATATGAGGCAATAATTTTTAAGTGTGTAAAGGAATCTTGAGGTCAAAAGTTTGAATACCACTTCTCCACACCATTCTGCCCTCTCCTTATAAGTTACTTTCTATGTAACATGGAGCACATCAATCCACCTCTCTATTATTCATTTTCCTCATCTATTAGATGATTGGTATCATATCTAAGGCCTCTTTACATTCTATGATCCTATGGAGGCCACTTTTGAGGAGCTGTAGCTTAGATTCCCCATTTTGTTTCATGTTTCCAACTCGGGTTCACCCTGCTCCCAAGAGGAAGAAGCCAAGGTAGATGAATCTCTTCAAAGGCTTAGGGATTTCTTCCTGTCCTGAGTCTCTGAATACAATCATTCTGGAAAAGCTGAAATACTGTCCCTATGTAGCTTGGAAATGGATTTCAGAAGACCTGGATTCTAGTTCTGACCCTATCACCAATGTAACCTTGATCACCTCCCAGACCCTCAGTTTCCTTCTTGACAAAACGAGGAAATTTTAATCTCTAAAGTTCCTGCCATCTCTAACACTCTGTGATGCATTTCTGGTCTTATTCCATTCCCAAACATCTGCAATACCATTGCAAGACAGGGATTAAAGGTTGGGGTTAGGGAGAGGCAGGGCTGACAATGGGAGGGGGGAGTTGTATACTTAGTACACCCCAGGATACACAGTAGCCTGAACTAATGACCAAAGCTTCTCCATTTTTCCTGAGGTTTCTGACTGTTTAGAATCCCAGGCCCTTTAAAAAATGCCATTCCAAGATCATGTCCATGCTAGGAAAACTCTTCTGGGTAGTGTAAATGGCTCCTTCCCAAAGAGGACCCTAATTACAGATGAAATCGGTGGAGCAGGAGGCCTCCAGGCAACCAATGTTGCCATGGAAATAGTGGGGCTAAGCAGGGGTGGCTCACAGAATCGTCTCTGCGGCAGCACACTCCTAATTATATTCTACCAAATCGCCCACTGAAAACAAAGAGACAGCCCCAACTGATATGACAGAACTCTTGGCTTCAGCACTACCTGGAGAACACAACAGAAGAGGCTCTGTTTCCTCTAACACCTTCATATGCCTCCTCCCAGCAGATGTGAGGGAGGCATTGTTAGAAATGCCTAAATGGTGGTGCCCACAATTACAGCCACCAAATGAGTGATATTCTGGCCTTTGGAATGATTTTTCTTCCTGAAATGAATAGGAAAAACTCTACAGGGCCTTTGTGCAAATTTCCCACAGAGGTAAGATTTTATTGCTAAGGAGTTGTGGGAGTATGAAAACACCAGAGTTAGGAGGCCTCGGTTCAGATCCTCACTCTGCCATTTACTGCTGCTGGTGTGATCTTGGGCAAAGCACTTCTTCTCTGAGTCCCTTCCACTTTTAAATGCCCTGATTCTAATACTTACATTAGCCATCTCACAGGGTTGTTGTGAGAAAAGAACAATAATAACCTTAAGGTACTCTGGAAATACGAGAAGTTATTGTTACCATACCTTATCCTAAGTGATGCTTTAAAAAACCCTCCCTTGATCTGACTGTCCCCAATGCCCCTCATCACATATATCTCTTCTACTTCTTGGTTGAATTCTGAGAAAGCCATCTACACTCAATGTCTCTTCCTCCTCTCCTCTGACTTGATTCTGAACCATCTGCAGTCTGGCTTCTAACCTCATCATTCAATTGAACTCCCACCTCCAAAGTTGTCAGTGACCTCTTAACTGCCCAGTCTAAAAGAGTTTTCCCAATCCCCATCCTTCCTGACCTACCTGCTGTCAGTCACCTTTTTCTATTGGGTAATCTTTCCTCTAGGTTTTCGTGATGCTGCTGTCTCCCGATTCTCTTGTACTTACTCTAATGCTGTTTTTCAATCTCCTCTGATAGATCCCTATTCAAGTCATGCCCGCCAACAGTGGGATATCTCTAAAGGTTCTGTTTCAAGCTCTCTTCTATTCTCTCTATAAACTATCCCAACTGATGATCTCATCAACTCTAATGGGCTCAATTATTATCTCTACACAGATAATTTCCCAATCTATATATCCAGCCGTAATCTTTCTCCTGAGCACCAGTCTCATATCACCAACTCCCTTTTGGACATCTCCCATTGGATTCCCAAAGGCATCTCAAATGTCATATCCAGAATAAAGCTCTTTATCTTCTTTCCCTCTCCACCCCAAACCCTCTTCTCCTCCCAACTGTAGTCACCCAGATGCATAACCCTGATGTTATCCTCAACAACTCTCAAATATGTCTCCTTGTATTCTCTCACACAGCTGCCACACTAGTGTAAGCCCTCATCACCTCATATGTGTACTGCTGCAATAGCCTGCTGGGTGGTCCCCCCCTACACATCTTAAGTCTTCCCCCTCCACTGCCAAGGTGATTTTCCTAAAGCACAGGTCTGACATTGTCACTTGCCCCACTCCCCACTCAATAAATTCCAGTATCCTCCTTTTACTACAGGATCAAATATAAAATCTTCTGCTTGGCATTTAAGTCCCTTCACAACCTGGTCCCTTTTCTGGTCTGCCTTACTTCCCTCCATATGCTTTAATTCAGCAACATTGACCTTCTTTCTGATCCTTAAACATGACACTCCATCTCCCAACTTCATCTCTTTGTTCTGCTTGTTCTCTGTTCCTGGAATGCTCTCCTTCCTTATTTCACCTTCCTGGCTTCCTTCAATTCCTTGAAGACTCAATTCAAATCCTGTCCTTTACTTTAGGTCTTTCTGGGTCTCCTCTATTCCCAGTTTCCACAATGGCTAGAACCTCCCTTCTGAGATGACCTTCCATTTATGCCATCACCCACAAATGTACCTCTTTCATGTTCAAGAGCTCCTAAATCCCCTTATTCAACCATAATCTGTTGGTTTTCCACCTCTCCTTCTGCCTTCCTTTACCTAACCTTACTCTTTGTCCACAATGTGACCTCTATTCCTTTGACCCCTCAATTCTCTTCCAGGGCATCTCCTCTGTGCTGAACAAAGGTGGAGAAAATCATGCAATAATTCTGATTGGTTACACTACAAATTTACATTCCATAATCTCAAATGGGCCCTCATTCTGCCTCTCTCATCAACTCACTATCCCATTCTCCATAGCAGCTCTCCCAAACCTTTTCCTCCTTCCTTCCACCTCTTATATGGCTTCCTCTCTCCCCACCCTTTTTACTGAGAACTTTGCCTCAAATTTTATAGCAAAAATTGAGGCCATTCATTGTAAACTCCCTCTTCTCCTGTCTTCCTCATTTCATATACCCTCTGCCAATAACTTTCCCTTCACTCTGTCTCACATGATGAGGTAGCCTTACTCTTTACCAAGGCTAACCTACTTCAGCGATCCCATTCCATCCGTTCCCCTTCAACACATTGTCCCCTCTGCCATCCCCATACTACCAATTATTTTCAGTCCCTTGCTATCTACTGGCTTATTCCCAACTGCATACAAACGTGCCAATGTCTCCCTCATTCTCAGAAAGCTCTCACTTGATCCTTCCATCCCCACTATCGTCCTATACCTCTTCTGTCCTTTATGGCTGAACTTGGAAAGGCCCTCTACAGTAGGTGCCTCCACTTTCTCTCCTCTTACTCTCTTCTTAACCCCTTTACAAGCTTGCTTCTAACCTTATCATTCCACTGAAACTGCTCTAAGCAAAGTTACCAATGATCACCAAATCCAATGGCTTTTTCTTAGTCCTCATTCTCCTTGACATCTCTGCAACCTTTGACCCTATTGATCATTCTTTTCCCTCTCTCCTGGCTCTCCTCCTACCTACCTGACTGCTCATTCTCAGTCTCCTTTGTTGGATCTTCATCCAGATCACACCCTCTAACCATCAGCGTCCCATGGGGTTCTGTCCTGGGCCCTCTTCTTTTCTCTCTCTATACTGCTTCACTTGGTGATCTCATCAGCTCCCTTGGATTTAGTTATCGTCTCTATGCTGATGATTCTCAAAACTATCCTGGCCTAACCTCTCTGCTGACCTCTGATCTTGAATCTCCGATCGCCTCTCAGACATCTTGAACTGGATGTCAAGTAGGCATCTTAAACTTAACATGTTCCAAACTGAACTCATTGTCTTTTCTCCTAAATCCTCCCTGCTTTTTACCTTTCTTATTACTGTAGAAGGCAACACCATCCTCCCAGTTTGCTGTGGCTGGCAACTTAGGTGTCATCTCAACTACTCCCTACCTCTCACCTCCCACATCCAATCTGTTGCCTCAGGCCTGTCAATTTGCAACATCTCTCAAATATGGCCCCTTCTCTTCTCTGACACTGCCATTCCCCTTATCACCTCACACCTGGACCACTGTTATAGCCTAATGGTAGATCTGCCTGCCTCATATCTCCCCCCATTCCAGTTCATCCGCCATTTAGCCACCAAAGGGATTTTCCCAAAGCACAGGTCCAACTATGTCATTTCCCTACTCAGTAAATTCCAATGGCTCCCTATCACCTCCAAGATCAATACAAAATCCTTTGTTTGGGATTCAAAGCCCTTCCTAACTTAACTCCCCTCTACCTTTCAGTCTTCTTATACCCTACTCCCCCACATACACTTTTGGATCCAGTGACATGCCTATTGGTTGTGCCATGAATGAGACACTTCATTTCTTGGCTCTAGGCATTTTTTTCCTGGCTTTTTTTGTCCTTGAAATGCTCTCCCTCCTCATCTCTGCTTACTAGTTTCCCTGGCTTCCTTTAAGTCCCAAATAAAACCCCATCTTCTACAGAAAGCCTTTCCGAACCCCACCTCCTTCTTATTTACTTCCTGTCTGTCTTGCGTATAACTCATTTGTACATATTCATTTGCCTGCTCTTTGCCATTAGATCATGAGCTCCTTGAGGGCAGGTTTTTTTTACTTATATCCTAAGTGCTTAGTACAGTATTTTGCAATAGTAGACAATAAGTATCATTCTATGTATATCACTATTTGAATGTTTTCTTACCCACAAGAATACTTGAGGATAGAGGCTCTGTTTTTGCCTTTCTATATAATTCCAAGGGGCAGCCTGGTGGCATAAAAGATAGAGCACTGGGCTTAGCATCAGGAAGACTCATCTCAGGCACTTGCTAGCTATGTGACCCTGAGCAAGTCACTTAACCCTATTTGCCTCTTTCCTCATATGTAAAATGAGCTGGAGAAAGGAACTGGCCAACCACTCCAGCATTTTTGTCAAGAAAAGCCCAAATGGGGCCATGAAGAGTTGGCTATGACTGAAATAGCACAACAATACTATTTCCAACACTTGACTGACCAGTTGACCTGTCCAAGGACTCCACTACTCAGCAAGTGCATATCTATAGGGCCCAAAGGAAACTTTGGCCCAATATCATTTTCATGCCTGAAGATCAGAGTGAACCAAAGGAGAAATCTAAAATGAACCCTTAATCTAGTCATTCTCAAAATTTTTTGGTCATAACAGTGTTATTATTCTGCCTAAGAAATCAAGCACACTAAGTGAGCCAAGAAGCTTACTCGTGCATACCATTACAAGTCTGAGTCCTGAACAACATGTGGCACACTGAGCTGAAACTTGGGCTGGCCCACGCTTTGAGAATCAATCATTTATATAATATGGAAAAGGAAAAGTAATAGACTTGGAATCTGAATTGTTTTTCAGCCCTACCTCTGCCATTTACTTTTACTGTGCAGCTTTGGTTAGAGGGGAAAAAAAACATGGAATTTTGGGTGAGAAGATCTTAGTTCAAATCTGAACTCTTTTAACCATTGCTTGTGCAACTTCGTGCAAATTACTTACCCCTCTATGAGCATTAGTTTCTGAATTCATCTCTAAAATAAGAGGGCAGGAATTACTCTCTAAATGTTACTTCAACTTTAAATCTTAATGATCTTACTTATGGTTGTTATAATGGAGGCATCCATTAATCTGTGGTCTTTTAGGGCCTCAGTGTCTTTATTTATAAAGAAGGGGCAGACTAGATAGACTGGCAAACTTTTAAGAGACAAAAGCAAATTTTATTATAAGAAGAAATGTTTATTAAATTATATTCTTAATCTGTAATTTTAAGGTTATAATAGCCTTAAATACCTATATCTAACCTGTAAAAGCCCATCTATCCACCTGTAATATATCTTTCTCCATTGATGGCCGGGGACCTTTCTAATAACTTCATCTGTCTTGTAAAGAAGATAACCTTCATCCATCATCACTTTGGTACAATGAGTTTATCAGACTAATTAATGTGCCTTGGAAGGCAGTTATAGTCTGAGGAGCTGAGACATCTAGAGGACTAGAGGGAGTAGGAAAGTATAGCATCAGTGAACCCTTGAGGAAAGGGGTTGCCAAATAGGGACAATGACTAAAGTGAAGAGGCCACAGTGGGGTGCTGTGCTTTGGGGTAGTGGTGGGAGGAAGGAATGGGGAGGGTGGTGCAGAGCTCTACAGAGCCAAGATTGACTCATCGATGAGTCAACACACAGGTACAGACTGATTTGTTTATTTTGGCTCAAAGAGCCCCCTAGCATTAGACTTGCTGACTTACTAAGGCAATGATTCCCAGTTCCTAAAGTAGATGGTCTTGAAGGCTCTCTCCCCAAAAAACCAATCTGATTTAAATATGCAACAGCTGACATGGGATAGTCTTGTACTACCCTGTAGAGCAGTTGGATATTTGCTCAGTAGTCTGAAAGGTAGCTAGGTAGGCATGGAAGATAGAGTGCCAGGCCTGAAGTCAGGAAGACTCTTCTTTTTGAGTTCAAATCCATGCTCAGACACTTACTAGCTGTGTGACCTTGGGCAAGTCACTTCACTCTGTTTGTCTCAGTTTCCTCATCTGTAAAAAGAGCTGGAGTACATGGTAAATCACTCTAGTGTCTCTACCAAGAAAACCTTAAATGGTGTCACAAAGAGTCAGATATACTCAAATGACTGAACTAGTTATTAGTTGTGTAGCCATGAGCAATTCACTTCTCTTTGTACCTCAGTTTCCTCATTTGTAAAATGAAGATAAAGATATTTAAACTGCCTGTTTTAGAGATATAGCCCATGTAAGTTCTTAGGATCTTTAGCTCAACACCCACTCTCATAAGTAGGTGTCAGGTTCCCGAGCAAGGCTACTTCTCTCCAGCAGTATTCTAGGAGTAATCTCAGTTGGAGTTATTCTCTGTCATTGGCTCAAGACCATGCTGATGTTTTTTCTCCAAGATTACCATTTCAGTCAGCCAGAATTAAATAGCTTTTAGAAAAGGGAATTTTCTAAGGATCTTAACATAAAAACAGTGCAAAGTACCTCCCTAAAAGCTTGTGACTCTATCCCACAAGTTCATATAGAGTCTAGGGGGAAATGAGCTTGAGCTTAAATGCACATATGGCAAAGGGGTCACTCACAACTGCTGGTTCCTGGACGTTCTTTTCTCCCATTCATGGGGTGCTGGAAAAGTTTTCTTTAGGTGTGGTGTAGTTTCTTTGCTGGACTTAGTCTAAAGTTGTAAGTCCATGTCCTGTCCAGCCTTAACTGTTGATCCAGATACTACCATGATATGCTCTGGACATGACACTAGGTTATTGATGAGAAGTTAGAAAGTCCAATGTCCTCCAAGCACTGTAATCTCTCAAGGTGCAAGGGATTGGGGGGAGAAGGAGACCAAGGCCAAGGTCAAAGCTGAAACACTTCCTCCCTCTGCTCCGAGTTGCTCCTTCTCTGGGGTTGGCTGGAACTCTCTGTCTCCTGGCTTGTCTCTCACTGAGATTCCCTCATCCCAACAAACTTTATGCTTTTACAGAAGACAGAAGATGTGATCACAGCTCAGCCAATTAGAACAGATTTCCTATCTGGCACCAATTCACTTGATCTAATGTTTTTCAAAGACTTCTCACACTTAAAATAAAACCTCTGATTGAGATTGAGCTTCTTGTCACTTAAGTGGTATAGGGTGATTTGACTGAATAATTTAATCAGCACAGGTATAATTGGGATTAGTTTTCAGTTTTTGTTTCTTTGGGTTTTTTTTTTTTTGGAGGGGGAAGGCAAAGCAGTTGGGGTTAAGTGACTTGCCCAAGGTCACACAGCTAGTAAGTGTCAAGTGTCTGAGGTCAGATTTGAACTCAGGTTCTCCTGACTCCAGGGCTGGTACTCTATCCACTGACATCTAACTGTCCCCTATAATAGGGATCAGATAAAAGGATCTCAAGGAGAAGGGCAATGTGTATACCTATCTCATCAGTCAGCTAACAAGCATTTATTAAATTCTTAATATGAGGCAGCTAGGGGGCAGAAAAGATTGAGAGCTGGGCTGAGAGCTCAGAAAGACCTGAATTCAAATTCAGCCTCAGACACTTGTTACCTGGGTGACTTAGGGGAAGTCACTTAACCTCTCTTTACCTAAGTTTCCTATCTATAAAATGGGGATAATAATAGCACCTACTACCCAGGGTTGTTGCAAGGCTCAAATGAGGCAGTATTTGTACCTGGAATATAGTAGGCACTATCCATCTATATCTATATCTATACATTAACTATTATTACTGTTGTTGTTATAATGATGGTGATCATGATGTTTCCATGACCACGCTAAGTGCTGAGGAAACAAAGAAAGGCAAAAACAGTCCCTATCCTCGGGAAGGAAGGCAGTTAGGTAGTGAAGTGTTTAGAGTGTCAGGCTTGGAGTCTGCCTCAGACACTTACTAGCTGTGTGACCCTGGACAAGTCACTTCACCCTATTTGCCTCAGTTTCCTCATCTGTAAAATGAGCTGGAGGAGGAAGTGGCGAACCTCTCCAGTATCTTTGCCAAGAAAACCCTTAAAAGGGGTCATGAAGAGTCAAACATGACTGAAAACAACAACCCACATTTAAAGGGGAAAACCTGTAAACAACGAAGTACATGCAAGTACATGGGGTCTGTGGGTGATTGAGGAGGACTAGCACGTCTGGTATGTAAGCTCGCCAAGCCCTTCTCAGGGCTGCTCGTCCACCTTTGGTGTCTACCTGATTCACTCAACTTTCATATGTGGCTCCAAGAAGTAGCATGGGCAGTAACACAACCCCGGTGAACCATGTCGGTAGACGGGTTAATACAGGTCGAGGGTAACCAGTGGGCTACATATTCATCAGTGACTCAGGGGGGTGTCTACACCAAGCATGTGAAGACTTCCTCCTGTGGAACAGAAAGATGAGAACAATTTGTTCTGGAGTGCTGGGGGCTTGATCAGACATCAAAAAAGACAGGTCATCCACTGCATCCTGGGTCATTGCCAGTCATCTTGACCTTCATCTTGCCACCGGTTTTCCATGACCCTGGAAGAGAGAGTAAGGCTGATGACTTTACGCAACTGTCTCACTTAAATCTAATTCATACTCAAGTCAAGACATCACGGAGTGATGTCACAGATCCTGTTTGAAAACAAAGAACGGGACAGCTAAGTGGCGCAGTCAATAGAGCACCAGTCCTGGAGTCAGGAGGACCTGAGTTCAAATATGGCCTCAGTCACTGGACACTTACTAGTTCTGTGACCTTGGTCAAGTCATTTAACCCCAATTGCCTTGCCTTCCCTCCTCTAAAAACTAAAAAAAGAAAACAAAGGACAAACAACAAAAACTTGCAAGATTTAAACAGAATAGATGCGAAGCAATCTCAGAAGGGTGAAGGCACTAGTCAAGAACTAGGAAAGACTTCCTGCCGAAGGTGGGATTTGAACTGAGTCTTAATGGGAGTCAGGGAGACTAAGACATGGAAGGGATAAAGGAGAGTGTTCCAAGAGGAACCATAAGCAGGACACCATTGCTGGATCACAGAATTTGTGTAAGAAAGAAGAGGGTGAGAGGACTGGAAAGCTAGGAAGAGGCTTTAAATAACCTAATACTTAATATTTGGTCTGGGAGGCAATCCACTGGAATTTATTAGGGGGTGGGGAAGTGGGAGAGCAGAAAAGAGAGTGACATGATCAAACCCAGGCTTTAGAAAAATCACTTTGACAGCTGAATGGAAGACAGACATTGCAATAAGCCAGGAGGGAGGTGATGAAGGTCCAAATTAGGGTTGTGGGTGTGGGAGTAGAGAAAAGGTGTATGAGAGATGTTGTGAAGGTAGAAATACCAAGATTTCACAATGGATTGGATAATTAGGGTGAGTGCAAGCAAAGACTGAGGATGGTTCTACATTTGGTTGCCTGGGAGGATGGTGGCATTTAGTCATCATCACAAAGGCTTGTCAGTTCAAGCATGAAACTCTGGGCAAGCGCCATCACTCCACCATGGCAAACAGACCCCAAGAATATATGACAATGGCAATGTTCCCAGCAACTGAGAAGTGTTCTCGGAGACATTCAAGTTCTTTCCCAACTATCCTCATACATCTTTTCTATTTTAAAATAAACAGAAGGTGACTTACAGGTATTTTTATTTTTAAACAATATTTTTTCCCAATTATATGTTAAGACAATTTTTAACATTCATTTACTTACAGGTACCTGATGGAGAAACGAGTCGCACAGAATTTAGCTTGATCATCTAATAGCAGTCCAGGGGCCACTTTCTAGTCATTTTCTTACCACCCTCCTGCCTACAGTCTGGCCATCACCCTCATCTTTATTCCTTCCCACCTTGGAACACTACCCCTAGGTTTCTTGGGTATAACAGGTGACCTTTGACCATATCTTGCCCAGAACCAGGCCTCCAGGACACTTTCCAGCCATCTCCCCACAGCGCACCCCTCCTTGCCAGGCTCTCTCTTTCAAACTTCCCTCTAAGGGCTATTCTTTTCTATTAGAAAATAAGTTCTTTGAAGGCAGGAGCTGACTTGCTTACTTATATTTGCATTCCTAGCACTTAGCTTAATGCCTAGACTTAGTATGTACTTAATAAATGCTTCATCTCTAACGCCTTGATATTACTGGCACTTCATACCACACTGAATATGAGGAGCAAATCAGATAATGCATGGAAGGCTTCATAAACTATAAAGAACTCCTGGGACTGAGTTATGATTTTGATGCTTTTATTATGATTATTCACACAGTTTCTTTCATTTGAAAAGCCCAATTTCAAAGTTGTATCATAAAAGAATGACCTGTATGTAGGATTCCATCTCCATTTTATCGATGGAGAAACAGAGGAAAGTCAAATGACTTGTCCATTGACTGAGATCCATTTCTCACTTTAAAGTGAATTCATTGGCTCTTTAGTATAAACTATTCTTGTGAATTTGGGAGTTCCTACACTTACTAGACTAAGAGTCTTAGCCCGGGGTCTCTGGTGGCCCTACCATAGCTTGGAGATCCTGCACAGTTGGTCTTCAAAAGTATGCGGCTCATCTATTCATTTACTCCATTTGGCAACCTGGGAGAGCGGAGAATTTGTCTCTCACTTCTCTTTGACTTGCTGCAGTTTATTTGGAGGGTGTGCTGGTTACCTAGGAAACTTCTGGAGAAAAAGAGCTCATTGG
This sequence comes from Notamacropus eugenii, assembly GCF_028372415.1. Classification (NCBI taxonomy): domain Eukaryota; kingdom Metazoa; phylum Chordata; class Mammalia; order Diprotodontia; family Macropodidae; genus Notamacropus; species Notamacropus eugenii. The sequence continues at coordinate 177,421,083 of NC_092872.1, read as the reverse complement.
CTAGAGTTTCAGAGATGGGGGCATTGTTTCTAAAGGTCCAGACTTGTATGAGTTGGTGTTCCTGCCTCAGTGGCTCAAGAGTAAAAGATCACTTTTAAATAAACAGCCTCTAAGCTACAGATTTTTAAGAATTTGATGAATTTAGTTAAAAGATTTAATTGGAGTAGAGATTTTAAGAATGAGAAATAAAACATGTATTTACATAAATTAATTAATTAGGAAACCAACAAATACTTCAAGTGTGCATTGGATGCACTTCTACCATTAATAGTTAACGAACTATGTTAAACAATACTGCCGCTTTCGAATGCTATTTTTCCCCCAAGAAAAGGGACATTTTCATAAGGATCTCTTATAATCTTGAAAAGAACTGATTTGGTTTCTGTAGAATGCAATGCAGACGATAGACCTTTCTCTCCAGGGGCTACTTCCATAGGCTTCAGACTTCTCTAGAGGGTACTTAGGCACAACATCAATGGGGAGAAACATCAAGAAACAGCCTTTCTACACAGCACTGAACACAGGAAGTTTGTTTTTCTAATTCATCACTTACCTGGCGAAGCATGTTCTCAAGAGGATTGTAGCAAAGCTAAGAACTTCTTAAAAGGACAAAACTCTCTTCTTCCCCTGAAAAAGTGCTTGAAGAGAAAGAATGATTTTTTGGAATTAACATTTTCATTTAAAAAGTTTTGATTTCCAAATTCTGTCCCTCCCCTCTCTCCTTCCTGAGATGATAAGCAATCAGATTATGTAAAACATTTTCGTATTAGTCACTTTGTATAAGAAGTGTCAATTAAGTTTTTTAAAATGAAAGTGAAAATAGGATGCTTCAGTCTTTATTCAAACAGAATCAATTTTTTCTCTGGAGCCAGATAGTACTTTTCATCATTAATCCTTTGTCTCGGATCATTGTATTATCTAGAACAGCTAAGTCATTCACAGTTCTTCATTGAACAACATTGCTGTTAGTGTATACAACATTCTGGTTCTGCTCATGTCACTACGCATCAATTCACAGAAGTCTTTCCAGGTTTTTCTGAAATAATCCTGTTTTTCATTCTTTATAGTACTATAATATTCAATTACAGTCATACCACAACTTGTTTAGTCATTCCCCAGTGGATGGGCATCCCTTTGATTTCCAATTCTTAGCCATCACAGAAAGAGCTACTATGAATATTTTTGTACAAATAGGTTCTTTTCCCTTTTGCCGGATGTTGTTGGGATATAAACCTAGCAGTGGTATTACTGAATCAAAGGGTATGCGATTTTATAGCCTTTTGGGTATAGTTCCAAATTGCTCTCTAGAATGGTTGGATCAGTTCACAACTCCAGCAACAGTGTCCTGGTTTTCCCACATTCACTCCAACATCCAACATTTTCCTTTTTCGTCATGTTAGCCAATCTAATAGGTGTGAGGTGGCATCTCAGAGATGTTTTAATTTGCATTTCTCCAACAGCGATTTAGAGCATTTTTTCATGACTGTAGCTTTGATTTCTTTGTTCAAAAACTGCCTGGTCATATCCTTTGACCATTTCTCAACTGGGAAATGATTTGCATTTCTCTAAATTTGGCTCAATGCTTTATATACTTGAGAAATGAGGCTTTTATCAGAAATACTTGTTTCAAAACTCCCCACTGGCCCTGACCTGTTTTCTGCTTTCTTTATAATTTTGGTTGCAATGGTTTTGTTTGTGCAGAAACTTTTTAATTTTATGTTATTGAAATGACCTATTTTACATTTTGTAATGCTCTATAAATCTTCGTTGATCCTAAATTCTTCTCTTATCCATACATCTGACAAATATTCCATATGCTTTTAATTTACTTATGGTATCACCCTTTATGTGTAAATCATATACCCATTTTGACCTTATCTTGGTATATGGTATAAGATGTTGGCCTATGCTTAGTTTCTACTACATTGTTTTCCAGTTTTCCCAGCAGTGTTTGTCAAATCATGAGTTTTTGTTTCAAAACATCGGATATTTGGGTTTGTCATATACTAGATTACCCTGGCTATTTACTATGACATAATCTGTACCTAATCTACTCCACTGATCACTATTCTATTTCTTTTTTTTTTTTTATTAAACTTTTAACATTTATTTTCACACAATTTTGGGTTACAAATTTTCTCCCCTTTTATCCCCTCCCCCCGCCCCAAACCTGAGATTTCTAATTGCCCCTGTGACCTATCTGCTCTCTCCTCTATCCTCCCTCCCTGCCCTTGTCTCCGTCTTCTCTTTTGTCCTGTAGGGCCAGATAGCTTTCTTGACCCCTTAACCTGTATTTCTTGTTACCTAGTGGTAAGAACATTCCATTTGGTCCTAACACTTTGAGTTCCAACTTCTTTAGCTCCCTCCCTCTCCACCCCTTCCCCTTGGAAGACAGGCAGTTCAATATAGGCCATATCTGTTTAGTTTTGCAAATGATTTCCATACTAGTTGTGTTGTATAGGACTAACTATATTTCCCTCCATCCTATCCTGTCCCCCTTTACTTCTATTTTCTTGTGGTCCTTTCCCTCCCCATGAGTGTCGACCTCGGATTGCATTCTCCTCCCCATGCCCTCCCCTCCATCCTCCCCTCCACCCTGCTTGTGCCCCTGTCCCCCACTCTCCTGTATTATGAGATAGGTTTTCCTATCAAAATGAGTGTGCATTATATTCTTTCCTTTAGTGGAATGTGATGAGAGTAGACCTCATGTTTTTCTCTTGCCTCCCCTCTTTATCCCACCACTAATAAGTCTTTTGCTTGCCTCTTTTATGAGAGATAATTTGCCCCATATAACTTCTCCCTTTCTCCTCCCAATATTTCTCTCTCACTGCTTGATTTCATTTTTTTTTTAAGATATGATCCCATCCTCTTCAATTCACTCTGTGCACTCTGTCTCTATGTATGTGTGCATGTGTGCATGTGTGTGTGTGTGTACTCCCACCCAGTACCCAGATACTGAAATGTTTCAAGAGTTACAAATATTGTCTTTCCATGTAGGAATGCAAACAGTTCAACTTTAGTAAGTCCCTTATGACTTCTCTTTGCTGTTCACCTTTTCATGGTTCTCTTCATTCTTGTGTTAGAAAGTCAAATTTTCTTTCCAGCTCTGGTCTTTTCATCAGGAAAATTTGAAAGTCCTCTATTTCATTGAAAGACCATTTTTTCTCCTGAAGTATTATACTCAGTTTTGCTGGGTAGGTGATTCTTGGCTTCAGTCCTAGTTCCTTTGACTTCTGGAATATCCTATTCCATTCCCTTCTATCCCTCAATGTAGAGGGTGCCAGATCTTGTGCTATCCTGATTGTATTTCCACAATACTTGAATTGTTTCTTTCTAGCTGCTTGCAATATTTTCTCTTTCACCTGGGAATTCTGGAATTTGGCCACAATGCTCCTAGGAGTTTCTCTTTTTGGATCTCTTTCATGCGGTGTTCTGCGGATTCCTTGAATATTTATTTTGCCTTCTGGTTCTAGAATCTCAGGGCAGTTTTCCTTGATAATTTCATGGAAGATGATGTCTAGGCTCTTCTTTTGATCATGGTTTTCAGGTAGTCCCAGAATTTTTACATTGTCTCTCCTGATTCTATTTTCCAGGTCAGTTGTTTTTCCAATAAGATATTTCACATTATCTTCCATTTTTCGAATCTGCGCGGTATGTTCTGTGATATCTGTCTTTCTCATAAAGTCCTTAGCGTCCATCCGTACCATTCCAGTTTTGAAAGATCTATTTTCTTCAGTGAGCTTTTGAATCTCCTTTTCCATTTGGTTAATTCTGCTTTTGAAAGCATTCTTCTCCTCATTGGCCCCTTGCACCTCCCTTGCCAGCTGAGTTAGGCTAGTTCTCAAGGTGCCAATTTCTTCAAGATTTTTTTGGTTCTCCTTTAGCATGGAGCTGATCTGCTTTTCATGCTTCTCTCTCATCCCTCTCATTTCCCTTCCCAGTCTTTCCTCCACCTCTCTAACTTGATTTTCAAAATTCTTCTTGAGCTCTTCCATGGCCCGAGCCCATTGGGTGGGCTGGGACACAGAATCCTCGATTTCTGTGTCTTTGCCTGATGGCAAGCATTGTTCCTCCCCATCAGAAAGGAAGGGAGGAAGTGTCTTTTCTCCGAGAAAGTACCTTTCAATAGTTTTATTTCTTTTCCCTTTTCTTGGCATTCTCTCCAACCAGTGGCCTGACCTCTGAATGTTCTCCTCACACCCACCTCGCCTCCTGGTCCTCCCAGCCAGCATTTGGGGACTGAGATTCAAATGCTGCTTCCCGCCTTAGGGTTTTTGGCGGGGGCAGGGCTGCTATTCAGTGTTAAATTAAGTTGAGGTGCTGAGGTCAGGGGCAGGGCCACCTCTCTGGCTCAGTTCCCTCAGGGGGTTTATGCACAGACCTTCCACAATGGATCCAGGCTCCCGCCCGTTTGGGGAGCCCCTGTCTGTAGCCGCCTCTCAGCTTCTATCTCCTGGGGGGGGCCGAGCCATGGGGCACCCCACTCCCCTCTCGACCCGCCAAAGAGACTCTCTCACCTACCCCCATCAGTCACCTGTTAGTGGGGGGGCTTGTGCCGCCGCTGGAGAACCCGTCTCTGGAGCCTTCTTGGATCTGTACCTCTCGGAGCCGCGGCTGCCACCGCTGCCGCAGGTCCGGGCTGGGCTCCGCGTCTGCAGCACGACGGACCTTTTGCGAGAGGTTTGCAGGTCCCTCTGTGGGTGGGGGGACCCGCGTGGCCGCTGGAGATCCCGTCCCCGTAGCCCTCTCGGATCTTTTCCTCACGGTGTCGTGGCCACGGCAGGGCTGCACTCTGCTCCCTGTCCCGGCGCCCAGTCCACGGCGCGAAGGACCCCCCCGCGAGAGGTTTGCAGGTCTCTCCGGAGCAGAAATCTCCCTCGCTCCAATATTCTGTGGTCTCTGGGTGCAGAATTCGCCCTGGCTTGGTCCCCTCTAGCCGTTCTGTGGTTTGTGGGTTCGGAGCTATGTGTATGTGCGTCTTTCTACTTCCCCATCTTGGCTCCGCCCTCCCACTATTCTATTTCTTAGTCAGTGCCAGATTGTTTTGATAACTACTGCTTTCTTGTAGAGTTTGAGATCTGGGATGGCTAGACCATCTTCTTTCACATTTTTTTTCCTGATTCCTTTGATATTTTTGAACTTTTGTTCTTCCAGATGGATTTTATTATTTTTTCAAGTTCTGTAATTTTTGACAATTTGATTGGTATGACACCAAATAGATTAATTTAGGTTGTCATTTTTATTATATTGACTTTGCTTACCTAGGAATAATTATTTTTTCCTAGTGGTTTAGATCTGATTTTGTGTGAAAAAAGTTTTATAGTTGCATTCATGTGGTCCCTGGGTTTTCTTGGCAGGTAGACTCCCAAGCATTTTATATTGTCTACAGTTATTTTAAGTGGAAATTCTCCTATCTCTTGCTTCTGGACTTTGGCAATAGATAGAAACCCTGATGATTTGAGGGCTTATTTTGTATCCTGCAACTTTGCTAAAGTTGTTAATAATTTCAAGTAGATTTTAGTTGATTCTCTAGGATTTTCTAAGTATAACATCATACCATCTGCAAATGATGTCAAGTGATAATTTTGTTTCCTTGTTGCCTATTCTAATTCCTTTAATTTCTTTGTCTTATTGTTATAGCTAACATTTCTAGTACAATATTAAATAATTGAGGTGATAATGAGCATCCTTGCTTCACCCCTGATTATACTGGAAAGACTTCTAGTTTATACCCATCACAGATGTTTGCTAATGATTTTAGATAAATGTTACTTAGAGATAGAACGATCTTTTCTCAGTTGTATTGGCCCAAATCAAAAGAGGAGAGGAAGACACAACTCTGTCTCCCAGATAGATTCATAGATTTCAAGTTGAGAAGAACCTGAGAGGTCTTCTAGCTTAACCCCCTCCCAGACAGGGGAAGTGATTTGAATGGTGACTTGCCTGTGGGCACACAGATCTAAGTGACAGAGTGGGATTAGAAGCCAGTGCTGCTTTCATTACGTTACCAGTTCCTCTCCTCACACAATTACAATACTTTTCCAGCCTCAAGACCCTACACAGGATGAAAAATTTACAATAACAGCTAATATTTACAAAAAGTGTTTTATAGCTTGAAAAATACTTTGAATATTAGCTCATTTTATCTTTACGTTGCAAGAATTTTCAGAGTCTTTGCTAGCCATCAAAAGAATAAGTCAGCAGTTTTATGGCTATAGCTTATTTTACAGATGAGAAACTGAGACAAACAGGATTAAGTGACTTGCCCAGAGTCACACAGCTAGTCAGTGATAGTGATTTCTTATAAATATGGATTTGAACTCAGGAAGATGAGTCTTCCTGTCTCCAGGTCCAATGCTCTATCCACTGCACCACCTGGTTGCCCGAAAAGAGAGGGTAACCTAGCCTTATCTCCCAATTCTCTGGAAGAGGTGCAGGATCATCAAAGCCTTTAAGTTTCAAGGGACAACTTTGTGTTACTGAGTGACAAGGACAGCCTTTAGGGAAGAAAAGAACTTCCCCTTCTAATTTTGCCAGAAATGAGAGAAGATGGAAAAACACAGTTCCCAAACTGACTTACCTTATATTATGGAAGAGCTGATGGTTAGAGAATGTTCTGGTCCAACAGTGCCATTCAACATGGGGTACCTGCTTTTTTTGTTTTGTTTTATTTGGGGGAGGAGAGGAAGCTGCTTTTAAAGCCAGAGCAGCCTTCCTTATACCTTGGTACAGAGACCCTAGGAAAGCAACCTAGACTTGGGGATAACCTCGGATAACGACCCAAAGATGAGACCCCAAATCCATGCAGATCTGAAATATTCCTTACTTGTAAAAAAAAAGACACAGACATTTTACTTAAACTATATATTTTTACATAAAACAACTCTATATAATACAAGAAAATCAGATAAAAATCACAAAGGTATATAAGTTCTTAAAGGAAAAGTGTTCTTTTTTATTCTTAAATTACACACATATATAAAAAACAGCCTTTACTACTGCTACCAGTAAACCAATCGACCCCATCTGCATTTACTGTTAAATTCTTATGTTTGATATGAGAAATGTCTATTGGTTGATGGCACACAGTTGACAACATTAAAGACCTCTTAACAACAACCCAACCAAATACTTCATGTATTAAATATATTAAAAGAGGATACAAACGACAATTGAGGTGTGACCATGTTGCTGATCCAAATTGTATATCGACAATGTTCTCAATTATGAGATAAGTTTTTACTCATAATAGCAAAAAAGCAGGTTTGGAAACTGTCTTTATGACCAAAGTCTCCGGACAGGTCTAAAAACTGTGGTTGGTCACAATGAATCGATTATTCTTGATGAAGGTTTAAAAAGAGTTACATTCTGTAGAATTACATCTAAATGCAGGGGAGAAGGGAAGCCCACACACAACTGATAAAACTCTTCCTCTCGTAAATAATTTGCAGAGTATATTATGCAGTATTATCCTATTAGGGACAGGACCTTTGATTTCATTGGTATAGGGTGAGGAAACTTTATCAATGCAGGTCATCACCTTCTTGGCAACCTATAGTCTTAGAAAGTTGCTTAAGCAAGACTTAAACCCAGATCTTTTTGACTGAGGCCAACTCTCTCCCTCTCTCTTTCTCTCTCAACTATCCATTAGGGAGAAAAAAAAAAAGAAAGCTTTTCTCTTAAATATGGAATGCCTTGCCCCACCTTAACAATCACCCCCCCACACCCCCATTCTTCCCTAAGTTATTCAATACATATCTCCCCAGGATTTTAGCTCAAAATTCTTTTCAAATAGCCATTCTCATAGCTGGTCTATGGCTAAAAATTATTGCTGACCAGTATTTAAACTGAAAATCAAAAACATTTTCTTAGGTGCTTATGTTATAAATGCTACCATGAGAGGTATTTAAGGGACACATGTATAACACACACACACACATCTCTATACACACATACACACAAGTAGACAAACCGTATAAATAGTTTTTCTTTTGGTAACCATTTGATCAAGAAAAAAAGGGCTCTGAAGTCATATGTGTAACTCAAAAATACACAGGCACCTTGATGAGTGTTCTCCATTTAAATCATCTGTGCTTTCAAATGTAGTGCAAACAACAAATTCGGCCAAGAGTCACATAAATGAAAATAAACAACCGGCAACATCTAGTTGTACAGGAAAGTACTTTGAAATCTAACAGCATCCGTGTTGCTCCCTTAGCAAAAGAGAAATAGAAAATTATGAGCTCAATACTTAATCTCCTATTGGCCTTCTGTTTTCAGGTTCTGCCTGTCAAATGGTTCTTACAACCCACCACTTACAGGTCCAGTCATATGCACCCACCGAGTGGTGACCAAAGATGCTATAGCGTAGTACACAAAGGAAACCAGATGGCTCTTCACGTTTTGTGAAAGTGAAATTTCTATGTCCTCCTTCTTAAGTGCTTTTTTATTGCTTGCTAACCAAGAGTTCTCCAAAGGTCCATTTCCTCATAGATTGAAAATCATAATGAACCCCAACCTAATGGGGCTTTGACAGGAGAGCCAACTGCCTTTCATGAGAATTTATTGAGGTGCTACGAGGTATTATTACATTTAAGTATTGACAGTTTTTCATTTTAAGGTGATACTAGAATGGCTTGAAAAACTGTAAGAATCTGACTAAAATCTACATGAGGGAAGAATTATGAAATTCTTGAGAAAGAACCCTATTCATATTTCTAAGGTTAAGACCAATAATTTTATTTTAAATAAATTGTTTTGCTAGTAACACCTGTTTAAGGAATCAAATTTCCTTTCAGACTCCATCCAAGTGGAAGGGAGGCAAAGGCACCCAAAGGGATGCTATGCATAAAATATAAGCTATATTTGAATGTTTAAAAAAATGCTATTCACAAAACTTGCATTTCACAGCAAGGACCTAGCCAGTGTTTTCCTGGGATGATGCCTGTGATCAAATGTAAATCTTTTTTTTTTTTTAACTTAATATATTCATTGTCAATAGAATGAGATGGTTACCTGTTCTTCCTCACCGTAGACAGTAGCCAGAGCAACAGTTAAATGCTCAAAACAATATTTTTTTGTAGCTCAAATCAATAGTTATAAAAAAAAATCACCTCTGACAGATTTTTAACAGAAAGGCAGTATATTGTCATGGAAAATAGGACTGGACCAAGAGAAGACTACTCTTCTAGCTCTGGCTCTACTACCAAGGGAGGCCACAAATTTGTGAGCATCAATTTCCTTCTGTGTTAAACGGGGATAAGGATCCCTGCTCTGTCTACCCCCTAGAGTGGTTATTGCAAAGATCAAATGAGACTGAAAATGTGAAAGGGCTTTGTACATTGTAAAACACCATGAAAACATAAAGGGCTATTGTCACAATTGTTTTCCCAAACCCTTGGAGGCCAGATCACACTGTCTCATCCCCGTCCACTTTATTTTTATACACATACTCACAGTAACCCTTCACTGTGACCATCTTGGCCACTGAAGGTAACTTTCCTTTCATTCTGAGGAGCCTCATGGATCCGTATCATTTCATTATTTTTAGGCACAGCACCGTGTTTTTACAGATAGAGAAGAAAGGATGAGCTAAGGCTGATAGCAGAGTCTCCATGCTGAATCTAAAAAATCTTATTTCTAAGCCTTGTAGGTAGTCCAATATCATTTGGATCCCAGTACATCTAGGAGAATTTTGTCCTTACTACATACTTCACTTAAAATGAAATCTAAGGCAAAGCTTTTTAGTCCAAAAAATTTGGGCTTTGATTCAATCCATACTTATGAGAAATAAGAGCTTTAAGTCTCCAAGTCTGCTTGGTACGTCATTATTTCATGAGTTGATACCAGAACAAACTTCAAGGGTCATTCTCATCATCTTTCCCATCTTTATCGCATTCACCTCAACATACCCCAGTCTATCAGACACTGGCAGCTACTCATCCAGTTGCTTCAGGACTTCATATGACTTTTCTTCTTAGAGATGTTTTTTCTTATTTCAAGAAAGACATTGAGGCAATTCTCAAAGAAAAACAGAATTGATTGATCAATAGGTACTTTTATGAAGTTTTTTCCTCCCTTAGACTGCACGGAACTCACTTTTTACCACAAAAGATGTTCCTATGCCTTATTCCCATAACACCCTGTCCTTAACCAATGTTTGTTAAATGGCTTTAGTGTGGACCACAATATGTTCCATCAAGATCTTCCTTTGTGTTGTTCCACATTGGTCATTTGTTTCTGAGCTGGGGCAGACAGCATATTTCAAAGTAATTTATAATTCTGCTCTGTTGGCTCTGAGGTCTGAACAACTTTAATAGTTTTCTCTAGGAAGGCCTTCGTTGACAGTGACTTCACTGGCAGAGACGTCTGCTGGCCTCCAACTTAGACTCCAGGTACATCTACCTCTGCCTTTCCCTCCCATCTAAGCTGTAGGGTACTGAGTCTCCACTTAAAGTGGGTTAGTGGGATTATGGGATAGCCCCTTTTTAACTGCCACCCCACATGTGCTAACTAATTCAAGGAAGTGTTTAGTTGGTAGAACTTCAGGCAATGTGAGGGAGGTATCTTGGAGACAAGAAAACCTCCTCTAAGGAGGGAACCTAAAGCCATCTGGGGGAAGGATGGGAAGAGTCGAGGGACAGACACAGTATTTGTGTGACCCCTCAGGACCCTCCCCCAGTTAAGGGAAGAATGGAAGGGGAAGGAGAAGATTCTCTGAGTTCTTCTGTATCTGTAACCCAGAGACCTGAGAGGTAGCCCTAATGAGAAAGGAGAGATGGCGGCTAGAAGAAGCAGCTCTATCTATCTATCTATTTCTTCCTTTCTCCCCTCCAATTGCTTCTAGCCTAGAACAGGAATTCGCCATGGTGTGAACCTTGCTCCTGAAAAAAAAATAAAAAAAGAGGCAAAAATTCTCACCTTAGGGTCATGGTTACTGTCCTGACTTAAGTCAAGGAACATAGGGACTCTTGGCTCCTACCCTTAGACCTAGGGGCACCTGGCATCCTGTGGCTCCCAGAACATCTGTGCTATAGGTATCCCCCACTGGAGAAGAAGGGAAGTCATGTATGTAGTTACCTGGAATTCCTAGATCCACAGATTCCTAATTTACCTAGTTCCCCTCCACTTTCTGACCCCAGAAATGGTTTGGTTTGGCTATGGAAAAAGTAATATCAGTCATTTAAATGAATTGCATACTATTTATCACCTATTACTATTCAGCCGGATGATGTGTATGTATGTGTGCGTGTGACACCATCCAGTTGAATGGTAATTAGGTTATTAGATACATATGTGTGTGTATATGTCAAATACATACACATGCATTTATGTATGGATGTGTATGGATGTGTATATATACAGGAGTCTATACACACACCCAGTCCAACTGAATGATATGCAATTATATATTATATATATAATGTACATATAAATTAAATATGTTCCAGATGAAATTTGTTGTAACTTTTATTGGATTACAATAGCACTATTCATGTAGGCTCAGCCTTTGTGGTCTGCTGCTCATACATCATGGTTGTCCACCTGTAAGTAAAATAATTAAAAGGAAAATTGTTTTGCAGTCTTACAGACCATGTGATGTGATGTGCAAATGATGCACTGATTTAAAGGACATACCTATGTTTCTTAAAAACCAGATTCCTTTTATTCTCATGAAGTCTCTATTAATTTATTTTTAAAAGCATCATAACGTTTACCATAAGGGATTCACTTGAGTCTTAGATGGCTCATCCCAATGCCAATGTACACCTGTCATGAACATAGACTTGGAAAGGACCTCAGAATCATTTAATACAAAATACATGAGAGCAGAAATCACCCCTATTGTATTTCTGATAACTGAGATTAGGAATCCCAAATAATCCCAATCTCATTTAACAAAAAAAGAATGAAACTGCAGGTTGCTTAGAATATTGGTATTTGGATTAGAAAATACTTTGTTTTTCTAAGGTTGCAACAGTCCCTAAGAAGTATAGATGTCCCTGTACTGACTAACTGCATATGTATTTAATGTAAACCTAGCTCCTGATTCCTGAGGCAGGATCCTCCACTTGTCCACAAGCCCAGAGAAGCAAGAGAAGTTTCTATTCTGGACAGAAAGAAGTTAGTGAGCAGCACGATTGGTTGGAAAACACAACAAACTCTGAGCCTCTATTTACAAAAAAATGCAGACAAGGTGTACTTCCTGTTCTTATTTTGTAATACACACATTTAGGGTTAAGAAACATCAAACTCCTGGAGCCCAGATCACAATTTGCACCCTAATTTTCCGTTCCCAGTTTGGAGAGCCCTCGTCGAAAATCGTGCAAGTCATCGATCTTCCCATCAAGGACCTCCAAAAAGTTCTTGAGTTCCATTTTTAGGTGGCGCTGTCTGTGTTTACTCTCCTCGATGTCTGTCCTTAAAGACCTCACTTTATCTTCGAGATTTTGATTTTCTCTCTCAGAAGCCTGGAATGAAAGCAGAGAGTCAGAAGGATTGGTAATCAGAGACATCAGCATTGACAAAGACATTCAACAGCATTTCAGTTTCAAATATTTGTAGATACAGGGACCAAGAAAAGAAAGCATGGATAAATGGAATCTAGTTTCTCCATCCCCACAACCACTGTCCTAGTTCAGATGTTCATCACCTCTCACTTGGACTGTCATAATAGTTTCCTAATTAGTCTTCTGGCCTTGAGTCTTTTCTCTCTGCAAACTATACTTGATAGTACTGTCAAAGTGATTTTCCTCAAACCCAGATTTAACCAAGGGACCACACCTTTCCCCACCCTCATCCTTGGGTTCAATAAACTCTAGTGGCCCCATATTATGTCCAAGATGAAATATAAACTCCTCTGTTTAATATTTAAAGGTTTGTACTCCATCCTACCTTTCCAGCTGTATTACACATTACTCCCATTCATACATTCTGAGGTCCAACCAAAATGGCCTTTTTATGATTCTTAAAACAAGATATTCATTGCCTGCCCCAAGTCAAAACCCTGGCTGTCCCCCATACCTGGATTGCATTCACTGTTTCCCTTCTAGGCTCAGCTCAAGCACCTTTTCTTCCCTTTCACAACCACTGCTAGTGCCCCTTCCTCCTCAAAGTTAGCTTCATTAAAGTATTATAATTGCTTTGTATATGCCTCTATATTGTACATCTTGTGTCTTTCATTGGAATAAAAGTTCCACGAGGGTCAGGGTTGCTTTGTTTGTGTATCTACAGTGACTAGTATAATTCCTGACACAGAGTATTTACTTACTAAATGCTTGTAGGTTGGCTGAATGACATTTTTCAAAGAGTCAAGGCAAATCCTAACAAGAAGAGATTGTTGATTGTATAGTCTTGAGAGGTCAAGAAGACATTTTCTGAGGGAAACTGAACCACTCCCCAAATAAAGGACATGACAGCCTAGTCCAGAAGTTGTCTGTTTTTTTTTAAATACTCCATGAATATTTAACACATACTGCAGAACCCAAAATGTCCAGTCCCACGAGACCGCAGCATGAGATCTCATCATTACCGTCACCTATGGCTATGTTTCTGAAGAGACTCTCATCACTCTCATCAGCATCAGCATCAACATGATAATAATAATGATGATAGCTAGCATTTATAAAGCACCTACTATGTGCCAGTCACTGTGCTAAGCACTTTACAAATATTATGTCTCACCCCTGGAAATGAATTTGGTCAACAAAGATTACTTGGAAAAATCTGGACTCTGTGAAGGTTTCCTGGTCACAGGGGTGACTTCTCTTACCTGGGTCTAAACTGTGCCCTCTTAGTATCAAATTAGATGTTCCATAATACTTTGTCCCGTAGTTTTGTAAAATGTGGCTATTTTGGGAGTATGCCCAGAAACTATTTATTAATTGGCAGCAGAGGCATTTACTTCAAAAGGGGAGTTTGTTGCTTAGATAGAGGTTCCTGATGTAATTTGGAATGAAACTACTCTCTCTGGAACAGTCACCTTCTATGTTGCTACTGAAATTTACATTAGCTTGTGCAAACCTGATGTAGCGGGTCTGGACTCTGCCCTCAAATTAAGGAGAAGCCTTCTTAAAACAGGATTAAAACAAGAGACAAATCCCACTGCATTTAAACTCGGGGGGCAAAGCACCAGGTACACAATCACTATTTACTTCCTCTGAGTTAAAAAATTCCAACGTTCAGCATCTAGGAAGCTAAATGAAGTAAAGCTAGAAGATACTAATAAAACAAGTATGCTCCCCAATGTCCTCTGATAGATGTGTTTCTGAACAGTACCTCTAATTTCTCTGTGACAAAATCACATTCCGACATGAGCTGAGGTATGATTTCACCTTGTTTTCTGAGATCTTTCAACTCCTGAGGGAAAAAAATGGAACAGGAAATAAAAAAGAGAGAAACATAGAAACCATAACCCAGAAAAGCTATTGCTGACAACGATCACTTTTCACATTTATTGACAAACTCAGAGTAACTATAAAACGTTAACACAACAGAGAACCATGAAGATAAGGGTAGGGTGAATAGTTTTATGCAGGGTATGACCAAGGGTAAATTGCATATCATATAAGGGTAGGTTGTATTCTATTACACTTTTCCATTAGCTTTAAACTTTTTAGAAGCTTCTTAGACAAGGTAAACGGACTATGGGTGTGGAGCACTCATACAATCTAGGACTTTTTAGAAGTGCTGATTGATTTCGTTGAACTGTCTTATTTTCCTTTTATTCTTTATTATAAGGAGAGCTCCATGGGAAAGGAAAGAGAGAAGAAAGGAGATGGATACATTGAAAAATGTGGGCAAGGCAAAAAACAACTTAAAGAGTAATTTAACTGTCTATAATATCACAAGTTTGTTAATCAACAAACTAATTGAATATTCTTTAAAATAATAATTTTAAATCAATGAAATTTATTTTAAAAAACAAATAGCCATGATCATGAGTTGAGTTTGGCTGCCAAACTAATGCAATTAGAACTAAATTGTCTTTTCAATACAAAGAAGAATAAAATTCTAAATTTACAAAGAATTATTTTCTACCTTTTTGTTTAGTCATTTTCAATGGTCTTGAACTCTTTGGGACCCCATTTGAGGTATTCTTGGCAAAGACTGTGGCTTGCCATTTCCTTTTCCAGCTTATTTTACAGATGAGGAAATTAAGGCAAACAGGATTAAGTGACTTACCCAGGGTCACACAGCTAGTAATTGTCTGAGACCAGATTTGAACTTAGGAAGATGAGAATTCCTGACTCCATGCCAGGAATACTGTCTGCCATGCCACTCAGCTGCCCCAAATTCTAACTACCAGACAACATAAAATTAAGGCAATTTTATATCAGTTCTATTCTTAAATGGAAATAAGAACCCTGGTAGTAATCTCATCAGAAGGGATTTTTCAAAGTTAGAACTAACAATTTTCTATTTCCCACATCTTGTACCAGAAATGGGTGCTAATTGTTCGATTTTAATGAAAGTATTTTCCCAAATAAAACACCACAAACTTAAAATTATCTGAAATAAGAAACTGAGGTACAAAGTTATTAGCAGTTTTCATTTAATTTTCAAAGCTAACATTTGTATATCAAGCTAGGTCACCTGACCTCAGATGTCAGAAACAAAGAGTGTTTTACAGAGGTTGATTTTTATAACAGAAGAGAGGAATAAAAATAATTCAGAAACTTGTTTTTAGCATAATTCAATTGGACAACGAAGGTCATCTGGCCAGTTTGCTTCACCCAGACTTTCTTTGTACTGTTGCCAACATCTAGCTATCAAAGTAAGATCACCCCAGAAGTTCTTGCCCTCCAGGTGATGCCTTTAGTAACTGGAAAGCTCATTATAAAAGAGAACTGGCGGTTTATGGGTAGCCATCCCTTCCCCCCATCTTCCAGCTGCCAAGATTCCCTTACTCAACTTAGACTCTAGCTCAGGAAAAAAGGGAACCTATCCACTAACACTGGAAAGATGAACTTAAAACTTTGGTCATCCCCTCCCCGCTTTCTTCAGCTGCCAGAAGAGGGAATTTAGCTTTTAAAAAAAGTCTTGTAATCCTATGATTATTTTACTCCCACCAAGATATATGTCTTATTCTAAATTATTTCCTACTAAATGCTAAAGTCTCACTCAATCTGTTCACTAAATCAATAGGTAATCTAGATTTAAGAGACTATCCACATTAGCCTGATTTAGTTGTTAGGCTAGTTTAATCCCATAATCAAACTAAAAATAAAGTAATCAATACTGATTTCCTTTTCAAAACTCCCCATGAGTGCTGGAAAAGTTGACAGCATGATGTAAGAGTTCTTTTTTTTAAAATAGCATATAGGTTTAATTTTACAGTTAAGGTAAGGCTTAAAATGCAGGTACTTTTTCTGGAAAAGGGAAAATCTAAGTAAAATCAAAGTAAAGGACGATTGATATCAAACTCTTTCCACAAAGCAGATCAAAGAGAGGAAAGGGCACTTTTCATTTACAGGAATCATGAGAGAAAAGCACTGTATAAATGTAAACTATGACTATTACTTAAAGGGCAGGGGGATCATGCCCAGCAAACTGACGTGTACCCAGTGCTGGAGGGGCTATGAAAAGACAAACACACTAATAATTATGCTGTATGAATATAATAAGTGTTAATGTGCCATAGGAAATGATGAATTTATAAAGAATTTGGAGAACCATGAGAGGACTTCTAGGAACTGATGCAGAAAAAAGTAAGTCCATGAAAACAATACATAAAATTATAACAATCTAAATGGAAAGAATACAAAAAAGAGAGAAACTTGAGTGTTATATAATTATAATGATCAAATTGGATCTAAAAAAGATATGGAAAAAATAATCTGCTTCCTTTCTTAGTAGAGGTGGGAGAGACTATGGATACAGAAAATTACATATGTTCTCTGACTCAGTTGATGTCTTGCTTAGCTTTGTTAAACTGCTTTCTCTCATGTTTTGGTTGGTTCATTCATTCATTGCAAGAGATAATTCTTTGGGTAGCAGAAAGGGGAAGGTGATACAAAAATAAAAGCTATAAATGGAAATTTTTTAAAAATTAATGAGCAAAGGGAAAACTCCATGGGGCTAGCCCTAAAGTTATGGAACAGACCAAAAGATAAATTCTAAAAACTTCCTTCTTTGAGGTTACATAATGAGACAGGATGTAGCTAATGTCCAGGACCTCAGTGAATTTGAGAATACTAATTTCCTTGTCTCTCTGACTTTGCGAAACTTTTCTGGGGAGAAATTCTTTCCTAAAGTTATTCTGGAGAGCTCTGAAATTTCATCTTACTTACTTCATTGACAAGAATCTGGCCTTGCGTTCATGCTGGTTTGTTCATACTGGGATAGTCCAACTCTAACTTACCCTCACATGAGAGTAGGACAAGGACGTATCCTGATCATTACCCTATGGTAACGGTGTGAGAGAGCTTTGGAAGGTACTTTAGGTTGTTCCAGAATTATTGTTGTTACTGAGTCCCAGAGGCCATCATTCATAGTGCCACTGGGACAGCAGGGACGATACCAAGAAAACTTGTAGAGGGCTGTCTTTAGTGCTTACTGCTTTCAGCTTTCTGTGCTCTTTGTCTCCTGAATGATGCCCTTCTCCCTCTCCTCAGATTCACATGCAGTTCCACCCTTTTGGGCCATTACAAGAAATCACACTTGAGTTCTGAGCTGAGACCTTCCCCAAGGGGATTTGCATTTTTAATAGAGATTAATTTAAACCAAAGGACCAAAACTGTGTTAGTAGAATTTCATCTAGTGGGGAAACGAGATATGTCTGACCTCCACTAAATGACCTAATCCAGTGCTTCCTTGTGTGAAGGAAGTCTGAGTTCTGGAAAGGTATGCCAATGGAGCATGAGGTCATGCAGATTCTAGTCAGAGCTGGAAAAGCTTGGCATTGGTTTTATGTACAATGTTTGAATAAGAACAAACTCAATTTTGCAGCCAATAGCAACTCTTAGGGTCACAGAACTAGAATTGAAAGGGACCTCAGAGGTCTATTTTACAGAGGAGGAAGGGCCTCAAGACTTGTCCAAGGTCACCTAGGTAGAAGTTGGCAGAGCTTGGACTTGAAGCTATGATTCTAAGTTTAGCATCCTTTCCATCATATTAACCCATGTTGTTAGAGGTAGTGTTCACACCCACAAAATCATGTATTCATACAGTACTAAAACAGGAGTCACCCTTGAAATCAAGCTATGTTATAATAACAAAACTGGCCTTGGATCTAGGAGAAGTAATTGCCTAAAAAACCCCTGAAGGGACCGGGTGACTATTGAAGGAAAGATCATCCATACTACATATAAAAAGGGCTATGAGGGTAGGAACACCCTTTTTTCATGTTTCTCTTGGAATCTGCTATTTAAACATGGGCAGCTAGGTGGTGCAGTGACTAGACCACCAGACCTGGAGTCAAGAAGACTCATCTTCCCAAGTTCAAATTCGACTTTAGACATTTACTAGCTGTGGGACCCTGTGCAAGTCACTTAACCCTATTTGCCTCAGTTTCCTCATCTGTAAAGTGAGCTGGAGAAAGAAATGGCAAACCACTCCAACGTCTTTGCCAAGAAAATCCCCAAATGGGTCACAAAGGGTCAGACACAACTGAAATGATTGAACAACTGCGAGCAAGGTTTTGGTTTCTTTGGTCCAAAGTGTGCATGTTGGGTTACAGAATAGGGACTGGAAGTGTGACTTAATTGGTCTGGGAAATTCATGGGTGAATAAACCCCCTTTATCAGTATATGTTGGTACTTTCCATGTAATGTACCCCTAGACGTTACCTAGAGCACTGGGATCACAGGGCCAGCACGCCTCAGTGGTGAGGCTTGAACACAGTCCTTCCAAGCTCTGAAGCTGGCTGTCTATTCGTTACATTATGCTGCATCAGAATGTGATGCCATCCCCAAACGTTTACCACACAAGCAATCCTGATAGTGGGTAGCAACAGAAAGCAAGAAAAGCAGAATCTAGTGCTTTACTATTCAATTAATGCTCTTTCCCTCCCAGCTTGAGTTATATTTTTTCTTTTGCCCATTAAAGAGATCATTCCCTGACTACTTCTAATAGAGCCCTATTCACTGAATGGGAGTTACCTCACTCTGAGTCCCTGAATAGGCCTTAGCGGAAAAAGGCCAAGGTCTCCCATAGCATCGTGGGCTGTCTCCAGTCATCCTGATGAATATCTGGTCACTGGATCCAGATGGCTCAGGAGGAGACAGTGAGGCTGGTGACCTTGCACAGCCCTCCCTCACTCAAAACAAAGTCAAGTGCAAATCCTATCATCATTTTTCTGATGTCATGGATGAATACAACAATTTTCCCACTTATATGACTTTTTTTTGATGTGGATTCCTTTCTATTTAAAAAACAAAAAGTATTTTCTATTATGGGTACTCAGGTATAAAGCTATTTTATGGTAGGCTTTATTACAAACCCATCTCATTATCCTAATTTAATTCAATTTTATCAACTAATAAATATTTACTGAACCTCTCCTATGGGTAAATCTCACTGTGTTTATGTTTCTTGGTTAAAACAGTGTCATTATACAGGCTGCTTTCTGATGAGCTCAGATTTTCAAAAGACTTTGTACAAAGGATGGAGAGGAGGGGCATGGAACAGAGGACGAATAAACTGGATGGCATGAATTTGTAAGAATAATGTTAAGTGAGCTAATGCCCACAAGGAGCTTTGAGAATTTTCTAACAATAAAAAGGACTTTTTAAAGTTAGCGTAAGGAAAAGAACAAGGAAGAGATAGGCCTACTAGTATGGACTGATGACGCAATTTGGTCAAGTCTCTTGGCTCCAACGGAAACTTCTACTTTAAGATGCTAAGAGGTAAGAATAGAGGAAATGTTAAAGACATTAAATTTTTTTAAATGCCAGATTCTCCCAAAGGCCACCCTACAAGCCTTTTAGAAAACAGAAAATTACCTTGTACTAAATTATTTGGTGAAATTATGGCTTTGATTTGACATCTTTAACTTAATAAAGCATTTTTATTTTGTATTTTATTTTTCCCCAGTTACATTTAAAAACAAATTTTAATATTTGTTTTTAAAACCTTGAGTTCCAAATTCTCTCCCTTCCTCCTCTCTCCCATGGAGAAGGCAAGCAATTCTATATAAGTTATATGTGTGCACTCATGCAAAACATTTCCATAATAGTCATGTTGTGAAAGAAAACAGACCAAAAAATCTCAAGAAAAATAACGAGTATGCTTCAATCTATACTCAGACATCATCAGTTCTTTCTCTGGGAATGGATAACATTTTCCATAAGTCCTTCAGAGCTGTGCTGGATGGCTGGATTGCTGAGAACAGTTAAGTCATTCACAGTT
This sequence comes from Notamacropus eugenii, assembly GCF_028372415.1. Classification (NCBI taxonomy): domain Eukaryota; kingdom Metazoa; phylum Chordata; class Mammalia; order Diprotodontia; family Macropodidae; genus Notamacropus; species Notamacropus eugenii. The sequence goes on along the minus strand of NC_092872.1, from coordinate 177,400,734 downwards.
AACCATCTTGCAACATTGTTGCTACTTTGTACATAGCACATTTCACTTTGCGTCAGTTCCCGTAAGTTTTTCCAGGTTTTTCGTTAGTACAAAAGTATTCCATCGTAATCGCATACCACAACTGGTTCAACCACCCCTCAATTGATGGGCATCCCCTCAGTTTCTAATTCTTTACTCCCAGAAAGGAGCTGCTTCAAATATTTTTGTACTTTTCCTTTTTTAAAAAATCCTTTTTGGGATATAGACCTAATAGTGGTATGGCTAGGTCAAAGAGTATGCCTGGTTTTATAGCCCTTTGGTTATAGTTACAAATTGTTCTACAGAATGATTAAATTAGTTCACAACTCCACGAACAGTGCATTAATGTCTGACTTTTCCCACAATCTCTCCAACAATTTTCATTTACTTTTTCTGTCTTATTAGCTAATCTAATAGGTATGAGGTAGTGCCTCAGAACTGTTTTCATTTGCATTTCTCCAATCAGTAGTGTTAGAATATTTTTTCATGTGGCTATACATAGCTTTGATTACTTCATCTGAAAACCGATTATATCTTTTGATCATCAGTTTGGGGATGGCTCTAATTTTTATAAATTTGACTCAGTTCTCTACATGTATGCAAAATGAGGCCTTTATCAGAGAAACTTACTTCAAAATTTTTTCAGAATTACTATTGCTAACTGTATTTCCCTCCATTCTATTACCTCCACCTCTGTTTATTCTTTCTCTCTCTCCTTTCACCCTGTCCCCTCCAAGTGTTTTGATTTTGACTGCCCCCTTCTCCAATCTGTCCTCCTTTCTATCACTTCCCCTCTTCTCTTATCCCCTTCCCCTACTACATTCCTGTAGGGTAAGCCAGATTTCAATACCCAACTGAAGTTATTACTTCTTTGAGTCAATTCTGATGATAATAAGGTTCACTCATTCCTCCTCACCTCCTTCCTCTTCCCCTCCATTATAACAGCTTTTTCTTACCTCTTTTATGTGAGATAATTTACCCCATTCTACCTCTCCTTTTTCTTTCTCCCAGTACATTTCTCTCTCACCCCTTAACTTTACTTTTTAGATATCATCCCTTCATATTCAAGTCACATCTGTGCTCTCTGTCTAGAAATACTCCTTCTAACTACCCTAATAATGAGAAAGGTCTTATGAGTTAGAAATATCATCTTCCCATGTAGGAATGTAAGCAGTTTAACCATATTAAAGGATTTTAGGATTTCCCTTGCCTGTTTATAATAAAGCATTTTAAAATTTTCAGTAGTATCTCCTCTAATGGAGCACCTTATCATTAGGTAAAAATGGTTACTATAACAAAGTCAGGGCAGCCACCTGGGGAGATGTTCCTCTAAGTCTGCCTGAAGTACCTTCATGGAGAAAGACAGAAGATAAGACACCAACCAACCAGAGCTCGTCACAGACAGCACTCGGTCGTCCTGTTGATTCTCACTTACCCGCTCCTTTTCTTGAATTTCAGACTCCAGGGCCTCCAGTCTCCTGCTCAGCTGCGCATTCCTCTCTTTCTCCTTATTTATCTCATTACACTGTTCTTCCAATTCTTCAATCTTCAAGGAACATCACATGTGAAAGCAGAAATGCTCATTCACTCTTGATGCAACACAAAAGATCCCAGGCATCTCTCTGCTCCCCTCCCCTCCTGGACTAAAAAAAAAAATTAACTAACCCATTTACAACAATCCCCGTAAATGAGTAAGCCTCCATCTGAAACCCTCTATGGACTCCTATCGGTGGGATAATTCGTAACAAGTCTTAGTTTCAGGATAATTTGTATTTCTATTTTCATGTTCCTGTTGCAAACCAGTAAATGATGGTTTTCTTCAAGGATTCAGGCAAAGGCAAGGGTCAGTATCCCACTGAATCTATTTGGTTTTATGTCAAAAAGATTTTTATAGTTATTTATTCATGCACTGAATGTATTTTGTTTCATCTCAAGTTCCCAACAGTGCCATGCGACTACATCTCAAGGCATAGGAGTGATTTCCAAATAAGCAATAATGGTATTAAACTTCTGATCACAACAAAGACATTTCCCTACTGAACAGAGCACCTACTCCTGGAAAGAAGTCAGATTTGAATGGCAAATTCTAAGAAGCTTTCTCCTTCCTAAATCAGTTGACATGTAGCCTAGCCCTTTTCCCCCAGAACCACCAAAAAAGGAGATACTGAAATAAGAGTGAATAAATCTGGTTTCACTTCTATCCAGATAGGTAGCTGAGTGGCTAGGACACTGGATTGGGAGTCAGGAACAATTGAGTTTGAATCCAGCTTCAGATGATTTCTAGATGTGTGACCCTGGGCAAGACGCTTAATCTCTCTCAGGCCCCATTTCTTCAACTGTAAAATAAGGATAATCATAACATCTACTTCACAAGATCGTTGTGAAGACCAAATAAAATAACATGTAAAGCATTCTGCAGACTTTAACGTGCTATATACATGTTAGCTTATATCATATCATATCACATTATACACTATGATGTCTTGCTATATAACATCTGTTAAATTGTATCACATTAAGCCCAAAGGCTATGCCAGTGGAACACAAGAACCAACTGGTCCTACCAAGCTGGAAAGGCCTGTTTTGGGGCTGATTCTGCTTTCAGAGGACCAGCCTCGCGAAGTGTGAAGAATCTCTTCACTAAGAGACTTGCTGACAATTTTTTTTACCCATAGCATCTCATAAAAACAGATGTTAGGGAACTGCCATTTCTGTTGGAGAGAGGATTCATGCAAATGAAACCACAAATCTTTTAAATATTATAGTACTAAAGGTGAGCCCTAAGATTAATGAACTATTTTACATGGATGAGGTTTATTGCTAGTATTGTAGAAATGGCAAGAAGGGAAACCTCTGCCTAACATGCCACACACAAAAACAAATTAGCAACCATGTATCCACTTTCTTCTGACAGTATGAAGTAAAATTAGAACTTGAGTACCATATATTTCATGAAAACCACCACAATACAGTCTCCAAGTCAGTTCATCCTAAGTAGTCAATACCTAAATCTCAAAATACAAATTAAAATTCACATACCAAATAGGCACACGGACAGTGCACTGTCAGTAGAATTGTAAAGCAGTTCCACCCTTTTGGCAAGTAATGTGGAATTAGGTGAGAAAAGAATCACTAAATGGTTTATACCCTATCATTCCAGCAATGTCATTTCTGAGGATACGCTCTAAGAAAGGTAAAGACAAAAAGAAAGGTCCCATACGTACCAAAATATTCATAGTAACCTTTTGTGTAGTAGCAAAAAACTGGAAATAAAGTGAGCACCTCATCAAGAGAGGAATGGATCAACAAATGTGTTATATGAATTTAACAGAATATAATTACACTGTGAGAATAAGTATGAAGAACTCAGAGAAACATGGAAAGATTCATATGAATTGATGCCAAGCAAAGAAAGCTGAAGCTGAAGAACAATAAGTACAATCACTGCAATAACGTCCATAGAATAAACACTAAACGGCAGTTGAATTCAGATTAAAGACAATGACCAATATTGGTTCAAGAAGATGGACAATTAAACATACCTCTCTTCTAGTTAGAGAGAGAAGTAGGGGGACTGAAGGTTTTATGTGCTACCAGATATAGTCACCACGTCTGTTGATTTTACTTAACCATTTTCTCTTGACAAGGGAGTATTTTCTTGGGATAGGAGGAAAATCAAAAAATATCTGTCGTGTGAAAACAAAGGCACCAATCAACTTATTTTAAGACTTCAATTTCAGAGCTGTGTAGAAACCAAACTTTTGGCACCTAATACCTGGAGATTTGGGGAACCAAGGAAATAAATTTTCTAAATTACTCAAAAATATTTTTAAAGTAATGATGATGATGAGCAGCTAAGTGGTGCAATAGATAGAGTGGTGGGCCTACAGTCAGGACGATTCTTTTTCCTGAGTTCAACTCTAGCCTCAGACTCTTAGCAGCTGTGTGACCCTAGGTAAGCTACTTAATTCTGTTTACCTCAGTTTCCTCCTCTGTAAAATGCAGGAAAGAGCAAACCACACCAGTAACTTTGTGAAGAAAATTCCAAATGGGGTCATGAAGAGGCAGACACGGCTGAAATGACTGAGCCACAAAATAATAACAATAGCTGATATTTACATGGTACCTTAATATTTGAAAAGCAAGCATAATGTGAGTCATGCAACAATCCAGTAAAATAGGACTATAGGGATTATTAGCCCCATTTGGCAGAAGAGAAAACTGAAGGTCAGAGAAATTAGACAACTTAACTACGGTCACATAACTCAAAAGTAGCACTTAAATTTAGCTCTTCCTGTCTCTTAAGTCCAACATTCTATCAAGGACACCATGTTGGAGTAGACCTATTTTGAACATTTACATTCTTTGCATTACTATTTCTTCCTCTAGTTGCCATTTGGTTATTGTATTAACTTAAAAGCTTCGTTGGTAGTAAAAATTGTAAATTCAAAGCTTTTCTGACAATAACAAGAGCTAATGTTTATACTAGGCTTTGAGCTTTGCAAAGCATTAATTATCTTATTTGATCCCCTCAACTAATGAGACAGGTATTTTTGTTTTTTATATTTTACAGATGAGGAAATGGAGGCTCAAAGTTTAAGTGACCTTCCCATGAGCTAGTAAGCATCAGGAGGAAAGTAAGTAAAGTACAGTAAGCAGGAGTAAAACCCAGATCCCCTTGTGACTCCAAGTCCAGAAATCTTATACAGTGCTGCAAATAAGTAATGCCTTTAGAACCCAATCTTTTACAGCTCTCCTTGGAAGTGAAATATTCAGAAATGATGACAGAGTTGGGATGTTTAATGTCTTCAGTTTTCAAGTTCAGCTCATAAGAAGTTGAACCACTTAGAGCTGCTAATAGATGAGTGTCAGTACACTGTTTTCTAAACCGTGTATCATTATAGCTCTTACAGTTTTTACAACTGAGGCATTTCAGCTTAGGGAATCATTCCAAAATTTTGTAACAATAGATCTCTCAGAAATAATTACCAGACCCTTCTTAAAACAAAGAAGGCTTGCTTTTTAGCCAAAGCCTGTGTTCCCTCAATCAACCAACCAACAAGCATTTATGAAGTCCCTACTCTCAGAGAGTTTACACTCTATCAGGAAAGACAACATGTATATACATACACATAAAAAAGTATATACAGAATAAATATAAGCAAAAATATTAAATAAACACAAGATCATAAGATACAAGAGAGGGAAGGCACTAGCTGTTGGGAGGGAATCGGGAAAGGCTTCATGACTGTAGAAGGTGGTGCTTGAACTTTGTCTTGAAGGAGGAGAGGGAATCCATGAGTCAGAGATAATAAAAAATAGATTTCAGTCATGGGCACCATCTAGTACAAAGCAACTGAGATGAGAGATGAAGTACTATGAATGTGAAAAATAAACAGAAGTCCAGTTTGTATGAATCATGGAGTGCAGGAAATGGGGTAATGAAGAACAAGGCTGGAAAGATAGGTTGGGACTAGTTTATGAAGGGCTTTAAAAAAAAGTTTATATTTTATCCTGTCAAGGAGTCATTAGATTTTATTGAATAAGGGAAAGAAGGTGGATAACATTTTTTTTTTATCCTAGAACCTTTGGAATTGTTTTGAATCATTGATTTGAGGAGCTAGGTCTTTCCCAGTTGATCACCCTTACATTATTGCAGTTACTGAGTACACTATTCTCCTACTCCTGCTCATCTCACTTTGTATCAGTTCATATAAGTCTTTCCAAGTTTTTCTGAAGGCATTCTGTTCTTCATTTCGTATAGCACAATAAGTATTTCATCACAATCGTATACAACACTTGTTTAATCATTCCTCAATTGATGCACATCCCTTGATTTCCAATTTCCAATTCTATAAATATTTTTGAACAAGTAGGTCCTTTTCCCTTTTCTTTGATCTCTTTGGGATATAGATCTAGTAATAGTATTTCTGGGTCAAAGGGTATACTCAGTTTTATAAAGTATAGTTCTATTTTGCTCTCCAGAATGGTTGGACCAGTTCACAACTCCACCAACTGTGTATTCGTGTCTCTGTTTTTTCCACATCTCCTCCCACATTTGAAATGACTTGTGTAAGTCACACATGAAGTAAATGGTAGAGACAGGATTAAAATTCAGGTTCTCTACACAGCCAGTCTTTGAGATCAGTATTTTTGCTTACATAGTGAGCATATTTTAAAAATGTTGGTTTCTTTGCTTCTTGTAAAGTGTCCCCTGTTTCTGTGTATTTTCATTCCCAATCTATTGTTCTCTCTTTTGTTTCTTTGGTGAGAATTGCCATGGAAGATTCCAGTTTTTCTATTCTGCCCATTTGGGGAGGGGGGTAGTGGAGGGAAGGTGGAGGTCATAAATTCTGATATCATAATTCTAATTTCTCTTTTAAACCACTTGGGCACAGTGTGTTGTGGTTCCACGTTCTTTTCAAATTCCACAGGCCCTGCCTTTGTTTTACAGTATTTAGTATCCAGTATTTAGGGATCTTAGATGGCATATAATCCAATGCATTTTACAGAAGAAGACACTGAAGTTCAGATAAGTAACATAACGTTTTAGGGGCCCACATCAATTCCAGAGAAAACCACCTTAAATACAACAAAGTAACTCAACAAATGTACAAAATGGTTTTATTTCATTAACACAACACTGAGAGGGTCAAGGAGCATAGTCTCCTGGTGCTTCACAAATGTCCAGGTGAGGCAGGATAAATAATTTTTTTCAGCCAGTACAGAACTTTCAGGATGGGAGAGGTCTTGGTGACAAATTGATTCCAATCATAAAATGGAAGTACTAGCATTACAAGATTTTAAGCTCTAGAACTAGAAAGGACTAGAAAGAAGTCATCTAGGCCAACCTCCTCATTTTACAGATGATGCATCAGAAGGTCAAAATGGTTAAGAGACTTGCCTAAAATCACAGAGGTAGAAGTGGCAGTCAGCACTTGAACCCAGCTCCTCGGACTCCAAAGCCTACATTCTTTCCACTTTATAACCCCACTTCACAGTTTGACGCTCTTATGAAAAGTCTCTATATGCAATCAAAAAATGCTTTTATGTGTATGTCATTGTGTTAAGCATTCTGGGGACACAAAAAAGGCAAAAGACAGTCCCTGACTTGCAGGAGCTCACAATCTAACGAGACAAACAACACATAAACAACTGTGTGCCTACAAGATGTATACAAGGTAAAAAGAAAGTAGTCTCAGAGAGATCATATTGGGTAAAGGGAGACATAGAGACTGGGAAAGGCCTCTAACAGAGGTAGGAGTTGAACTACATCTTGAAGGAACCCTGAGAAGTCAAGAGGCAGAAATGAGGAGGGAGAGCATTCCAGGTGCACAGGCTAGACCATAAAAAAGGCACTGAGTCAGAAGATATAGCACACTGTGTGGCCAGGGTGGCTAACTCACCGAGTGAGTAGGAAAGGGGAGGATCAAAATATAAGAAGACTGGAAAAGTAGGAAGGGGGAAGGTTATGAAGGGGCTTTAAAAGGCAGAGAGGATTTTACATTTGATCCTGGAGGTGACAGAATTAAAGCAGAAACAATTAAACCAGTATTTCAATACTTTTTAAATGCACCATTTATTAATGCATCATACACTTTTGTGTATAAGGCAATAGTTGAAATTCAAAATATAGATAAGATAAATTACAATTGTAGTGGGTGATCTCACCAAATTTAATTTCATGGACTTGTTTTTTTTCCCCGGAGGCTAAAACACACACACACACACACACACACACACACACACACACACACACGATCCTCAAACATAATACAGATCTTATTCCTTTTTTCTCTTTACAATTTAAGAACAATATTATATGCTTCTATGTTACTTCATTTTAAGAAATCATGGGTTTCTGTCAAACTGCAATCTTACCTTTTCCTTCCTTTATTTGAATGTACTCTTTCACTGATCCTCCATTAATGAAGAAACTAACCTCTCTTCCCCTGTACTCTATTTAATCACAGAAAAGTGGTGAAAAAAATGTTCAGAAAGGTCGTTGGAAAGGGGGCACTGGGAAATTAATTACTTAGCATTTTATTTCTGGCTAAGATTCCATAAAGAAGCTAAAAGCCACTGTAGAAAAGATGGATAATAGAACATGTGAAGGAACTATCAGAGAACAGACACATCCTTGGGAACAGGGGTATGTTGGCAACACTAGCTCAGACTATGGGTCATGGATCATTCAAATAGAATATTAAGGCTGTTCTCAGGGTGATATGATTGTCTTATGAGGGAAGGCTTTACTCTGGCTAGAACATGCCACACACATGACACAAAAGTAATAGGGGTTTGATTGAGAAAAACAGGTAGCTAAATGGCACAGTAGACAGAGTGCCAAACCTGGAATCAAGAAGACTCATCTTCTAGAGTTCAAATCTGGTCTCAGATACTTACTAGCTGAGTGACTCTAGGTAGGTCACTTAACCCCATTTGCTTTAGTTTCCTCATCTGTAAAATGAGCTGAAGAAGGAAATGGCACACCACCCCAAATGGGGTCACAAAGAGTCAGATACAACTAAAACGTGACTGGAAAACAACACAGAATCTGAGGGAATCTGCTCTTGATATCACATGCAAATTAAATATGTAGGAATACTTCAAGGTCACAATATTGAATGTTTTTGGAATCTGGATGACTTTGAGAGTTCTGAGGATACTTATGTGAAATTACCATCAAATACCCAACAGGAAAAGAAAAGGTTAAGATTTGAGTGGCTGCTCCAGATGTCTGTCACTGGGATTATGGGAGCTGTGGTCATGACATGGATCCCACTAGACTGACTCAAGTGATAAGAGGGGCTATCTATATAGTATGATGTGGTGTTAGTGCACCTATGGCTGTGAGTAGTATGAATACTGAGAATGATTTGGGAGATAAATGGAAAATTCACAGATGCTAAAAATATGTAAAGGCTAAAAGAAAATCCTCCTAACACAATCAGAGTTCCTCAGGAATGGGGCATGAGGACCAAAGTAGAAGCTGAGACATGCCAGAATGATTAAGCTGCACCGTAAGTCAAACCTGCTGGTTCACAGTAACTTCCTCCAAGCGAAAAGGAAGTTTGGGTTTAAAGGTTATGGCCATTCTCTTCAAGAACCACCTCTTCTCTCAAAAGGAAGGACAAAGAGGTTGAATAGTATTTTGTTCTGAGGACAAGATAGGCATGTGCATGCTATATATCCCTGAAAGAAGAATCCAGAATCCCAAGTCGATTGGAATGACACCAGGACACAGGGATGAAGTCAAGGACAAGGCCAGCTTGGGCCCAAAGAATTGAACTCCTGTTTGCCCCACCAACCTTTTATGGATCCTTTCCATGGACTCACGTGACATAGAGCATCTGTGTGTGCACATTAAAGATACATAATGTAGTGGACCCAAAGTGGATCCCAAGGCACAATTATCTCCTAGTTCATGTTATGAGGAATACTTGTAACATGCACCTTATAGCCAATGCAGGAAGTTGACCTCCACAGACATAACATGGTTATATTGCAGAGATCCTGTAGTTTCTTATGGAAGGTGCAGATACCAGGGAGATGCAGGTAGCCCAGGTATGTCACAGGAAAACTCTCTCAGGTTTTGTCATTGATTGGGACCAAAACTAATCTATTCAAAGAATTGACTCTGTACTACAGGCAGTGACCTGGAAGCTTATTACCTAAGGATGCTGACAATCCATGACTCCTACACAGAAATTTACAGGAAGGAAGAGGACAGGGTAAGCAGAGGGCTGCAAGGAAGCACACAGGCCTCCAGGTCAGAGGTGAATCAAGCCAAGCTCATCTTTGAACATGGTCCAATGCCCAATAAACACAAGGATTACTAGAACAAAAAATTCCACATTGAAAGCCAGTGTGTTCAGTATACAGGAGTGGGATGTGAAATATGCCCAAGGACCAATGCAGATAATGTCTCAGTTTAAGAAAGTGGATCTGAAGCACTATCACAAAGTCCCAAAGCACCTATGCCTTACTCACACTGCCAGTATGGAAGAATGAGAGGATTAAGGTCTATACTTGAAGACCCTCAGACTTAAAATAACAGAACTAAAATACATCAGTGGAATCCAATGAATTCAAGCAAGCCCCCTTGACGGTTTTCTAGGCAGTCAATGGTTCTCAGTGTTAAACCTGGACAGGGGCTATTATTACTGTCAGATACCCATGGCAGAGGAATATAAGAAAAATATGATATCAAAAATAAAAATATTTAAGGCAGCTAGGTGGATAAAGCAGTGGACCTGGAATCAAGAGGACCTGAATTCAAATCTAGCCTCAGAGACATTCTATCTATGTGACTCTGGGTACTCTGCCTCAGTTTCCTCATCTAGAAAATAGAAATAATATTTACTTCACAAGAGTTGTTGAGGGAAAAATGAAAAAAAGTTTGGAAAATGCTTTGTAAACTTTAAAGTGACAAATTATTCTGGCTATTATTAATATTCTATAACTTTTATAGATGTCATGGGATCATAGCCATTTAAGTACAAGTCTCAAGAGGTTTCTGAGGCTATCACTACTTTTCAGAGATTCAAAGAAAAAGTACAGGTGACATGAACTGCCTGGTAGTGGTGATCTATCAGGACACTCATTAAATCTGGAAAAAATACTAAAAGAGCATGCTGAAAGCCATAAGAAAGAAACCTTGGTGATGCCTATGAGTGGGTTAAGAGGTAGAAAGGTGGACGAAAGGGATCTGAAACACACAGGAAAAGGGTCATTAACACCAAATTACCACTGATTGGATGGAAGTTACTTGTCTAAAGCAGTCAAATGACAAGCATCCCCTCCGCAGAGCCTCTTTCAAGTTCCTGAGTCACATACTATCTCAGCAGGGAGGGAGTGCTTACCATAAGAAGATGGAATCATTGGTGATCTAGAGGACTCTCAAATACTCAGAGGGACCTGGGATCTCTTCAATTTGAACATTCCCTCCAATGACACAGATTACAACTGATCCATGTCTGGCCATCCTGTGTAATTCTTGTCCATGTCCTACCATGAGGTCACCACAGGGCACACCCAATGTGTTGAAAAATCAACCTCAATGTCTCCTGACATCCCAAAGGTAACAATGGAGGATTTGGGATTTCTACCAGTCATCCCTAGTCACATGACCAGTCCATCTTTTCTTTATATCATCCTTTCCCCGATGACATCTTTTACTCCAGTTCTCCTTCAAAATTCTTTATTATGTTGCCTGTTCACATCAACCATGAATCTCTCCATTGCCTTTTGTGTGATATTCATTTTCAGTTTGTCAGAGACTGTTGTGTTGCTCCCTATGTCTTGCTGCCATAGGAGAACATTGATACAACACTGGTATTAAAAAGGCGGGCCTTTGCTTCCAGAAGAAACTAGGATAGTAGGTGCTTAATAAATGTTTAATTGATTGATTAAAGGATATTGGCAATTTTCTGAAGGTGATTTAGCCCTCTAGCCTCCTTCCTTTCACTTCTGGGTCCACTTCACTGACCATCTCTGTCTGCCCCAGGTATATAGATTGATGAACAAGTTCTGTTGATTGTTCATCCACATGTATGGCACAATCTGAGCAGTGGACATTCTTTACTCGTTTCATCTTTCTTATGTGTATGGTCAATCCGAGCTCTCAAACAGTTATGAATCTCTTCCAGGAGATGTTTTAGGGTTCTAGGGCTTAAGGTAACCAGAAAACTATCATCTACAAACAGAAGCATCTGGAGGATCTCAATGCCCACAGGGAATCTCTCTTCAACTTAGAATCTATGTTGGATCTTCTCCATTGCACTGGTAAAATAACTTTGATGAGCATACATCTCCCAGTTTTATACCTTACTTGATGTTTATGACCAAAGGGTTGACCAAAAGGGTTATTTCTGTTATTATACTTTTCTAGGAATCTTAAATGATTTTGATGGATAGGAGAAATTATAAGATGGTATTCTGATTTACTGTATTCAGACAACCAACCCATCACCTAAATTATGCAAGTCTAAAATGGAGCCTGGGAAGCTAAATGACTCAGTGAATAGAGTACCAGGCCTAGAGCCAGGAAGACTCATCTTCATGAGTTTAAATCTGGCTTCAGATACTTATCAAGTGTATGACCCTGGGCAAGTCACTTAACCTTATTTGCCTTAATTTCCTCATTTATAAAATGAGCTGGACAAGGAAATGGCAAACCGTTCTAGTATCTTTGTCAAGAAAACCTCAAATGGAGTCATGAAGAATCAGACATGATTGAAAAGTAAGTGAATTAAAAAACAGAGGCTATATATATTATGTACTTGGCTTGTGATCTGTGTATTTGGGATAATTTGCCTGTAACTATTCTGTGTGTAATTTGTGCCTATAGCCTGAATATATGCATCTCATAGAATTTATAGAGATTTACACACACACCCACCCTCCCTTTTTTTGAGGGAAGAAAGGTATATAATAGGCATTGCTGTGGTGGAAATAGGAAGGAACAATTAATGTATGACCACACCAAAACCAGGAAATATTCCCTGGAAGCACAAGAACTATTTTCCATGGAGTTCTTGCAAGGTGCAAGTTAATTTCAGCAGATGAAGATACAGAAACATTAGAGGGTTCTGGTAGGTTCATGATCATACAGGGAAATGGTGAGATGTAGGATCCTGATAGTTCTGGAGAATCTCTGAATCCCCATGGAACAAGAAGATGAGATATCTAGGCTGCACAAAAGCTGATATACTTCAATCATGACTGGAATTTGTGTGGCATGTTTGAGGAAGAGCAAACCAAGACGCATTGAGGAGTACAGTCAGGCTCTTGAGACTTGCCTATGTCTTTCCTACCAGAGTTCTGAGTTTGGGCTGGAACTTGCAGTCCAAATTTCTTTTGGAAGAAAGGATGTGGAAGCAAAGGAAAGAAATGGTTCAGTGGCCGCTAGTGCTTTTCTCTTGCCTTACTATTCATTCTGGTCCTAATTAAATGCTTTACTATTTCAGAGATATTCACCACTTGGTTTTGTTAGCATTATGACAATGCTTAGACCTGAGTTTATTTCTAAAGTTCCTACCTTTCCAAATAAATGGAAGATAAAGCAAGCAGATACTGTTTATCAATAAAAAATCCCTAGAATTCAAACCTAGCTATGAGGGTTTAGATCACAGATCACACATTCAACTAATTGTCTTTCTAAACTAAGAATATAAAATAATTTAATGTATGCAGTTAAAAAACCCCTTCAATTCCATATTATGACTTATAAGGTAAAGAAAAAGAAGGAGAGAGACAGTCCAGTAGGAGGAGGTGGGCAAAGGGGACAAAAGCACTTTTCCTCTAGCCAGAGGGAAGGAGAAAATAAGGCCCCCTTGGCCTATAGCCTTGTAATTCTATTTTCTTTCTTCTTCCTTTCCCCATCTCTCATTGGCCCATATCTTTCATCTAGACAGCCTGTGCCCAGCATATAGCAAACCAAGCATCCCATTCAACTACAGAAACCCCCACCCACTTCTAAGCAGTGTAGGCCATCTGACTTACCTTAGTTCTGAGGCGATCATTCTCATCTCTGCAAATAGAAAACTGTTTTTTCCACTGATCAACACTGGCAGCAGATTCTTGAAGTGCTGCAGTCAATCGTGCGTTGCTTTCTCTCAGAGTTTGCAGCTCGATCTCCCATTTCTTCACGTTGGAGGCACTATTGCAATAATAGGAATGAAGGTTAGATTCAATACCATAGAGCTTGACCCTTCCAAGAGAAATTCTGGCCCTGCCACATCCATACAGTCAACATCTCTGTATTTTAGAACTTACATCACCCTTCCCTACTTAACATAAAGCCTATTTTTCTATGGAGACAATAATATTATCTCCAAAATTGTATAAATTTCATTAAAGATAACCAATATTATTTGCTGGTTTATATCAAATATCAACCTAACTCTTCCTGTAGCAAAAATAATTTTATGATAAATCAAAATTTTTAAACCCTTCTATCATTTGGTTGCTCCCAGCCTCACTCTTTTAAAATACTTAATTAAAGGATAAAATAGTAATCCAAGACTCCACAATATGTTAAGAGACCAACAAATAAGTCTTCTGTTCCTATTCCTATACAGTTCTTACTATTAGCAGTAAGGGTACTGATCCCATACCACAGATATTTGCTGCTGGCAATTCCTGACTAGATCCTGAGACTTAATGGAAAGTCTTCTGTGAAATCTTCAAAGCTTTGAAAGGCTTCTATGATGTGCTTGACAATAAACTAGTGTCACAAGGAAACAATTTCAAGAAGAAAAACAACACTCTGGTTGGAAAACATACCCCTCAGATGCTATAGTGAAATGAAGATGAGGGCTAAGATGATGCCTTTTAGCCTCCTCTTCTAGGAAATGTCTTTGGCATAAATGGAAGAGAAAGTTCCTTAGACTAAGAAAACCCAACATGAGTTTTATCCAGTACATGCTGTGTGGCCAAAGTGGAGACCTCAATTAGTGGAGACCTCCATGAATTTTCCATGATTTTTTTTAATGGAGTCTTTAAACATTCATTTAAAAAATCTTTAATTTTGAAAGCCCAAAGCCTTGTCATAGTAATGAAAATATTTTTACTACATCTATGTGTTCACTGGGGTTAAAAGAAAATGAGTTTCATACTAGCAGTCATCATTCCTTTACAACCCTCAGGCTGTTTTCTTTATTCTAAACCTTGAAGTCTTTGACACTTAAGGTAATCTCCAATCACAGTTGGGAGGAGTTTCACAGTAAAACTTAATTGTAAGATTTCTGGAAAGTTGGGTCAACCAACCTGACAGCTACTCACTGGTAGCACTAGCTGCTGACCTCAAATTGTCTTCTATGTGTTAATATCAATTTACCCAACTGTATTCACATAATTTTGCAGCCTTTTTTTTCTTGTGAGAGCTAACATTCAGCCTCAAGGCTCCATGAACTTGGCATAAAGCCATGCACTTTAAACTTCAAAGATCACACATTAGAATGATCAAAACTCATTTAAGTTGGTGGTTTTAAGGTTGATATCAAAGAAGTCAAGCTGATTTGAAGAAATGGCTTAAAGTTCATTCATATCATTCATTCACTTGCTCATTAATCTAGAGTGTTGGAGCAAGATTAATTTCAGGTATGAAATCTTTCTATTTCAGTAATCTAAAATGACAAAAAAAAGTCGAGAACTTCTTTATACCTAATAAGTACTGTTGTACAATACAAATCAAGTCAGTCCAGGATCCAGAATAAGATAGGCCTGTCTGAAAAATTATAAAATTATAAGACATTCCATATTGGGTCAGACTCCTGCAGCTGAGTTAGTTTAATCTAGCTAAGTTACAGGGACTGGAGAGAAGCATTTCTTCATTGCCTCATTCAATGGAAGAATGTTTATATTTAACTTCTTTCCCTAAAAAGAGAATGCAGAGTCCTCAGCTTCCTCCTCTCAAAGAAAATGTGTTAGCTTCAGTTAGAATTCCTCTGATTATGTGTGGGCAGAGAGCCAGTGTGGAAGCAAGAAAAATGCCCTGGCTTTCTGTGTAGCATCCTCCTCCAGTTCACATAAAAGGTACCTCTAGGGGTTGTTTTCAGGGGTCTTTCTTTAATGGTCAACTTACTGAAACATCCCTCCTACCCAATGAAAAGAATGGAAATGCCACCAAGTAAGAATTAAACAGCTGGGAGAAATAATTACAAATGAAATCCTCCTTACCTCTGTGTAAGGGCCAGTTTCAGCTTCTCATTCTCCGATTTCAGATGTGTTTCAGCAGGGCCATGAGATGCCTTTTCATCGTCTGTTCCATTCACACTTGATGCCTGAGTAGAAGATGGGGTTTCACATCCTGATTCCTATAACGGGTCACAGAAGTCGCCTAAACTAAACTAATTCACTCTTCTTCCCACATGTGCAAATGAGAGATATGGAAAACAAGACGTACACACGTGTACACAGGTGCACATGTATATAGACAAAAAAAGAGTGAAATATTTTGCTTCTTGGGAACACAGGGGACAACCACCCCTTCAAGAGTCATAAGAGATTTAAGTTCATGCACCAAAGCACAGACCTTTAACTCACAGGAGGATCCCTCGGTACTTCAATAACTACCTATTTCCTAATATTTTATACACCATTCTAACAAGCTTGCTCTAGTTTCCAAAATTCCCCACCCCCAAGAAAATTAAAAGCATTGTTATTATAAATGACATGATATGAATTATATAATTATATCAATAACTATTCCTAATCATAATTAATAATGATAAACTTGAAACACATGGTAATGGCTAACAAACGGTGGTATATTAATGAAACTGAGGTATCATTGTGCCATCAGGAACAAAGTAAGTAGAAGAAATGTAAAAATATCATCAGAGACAACAAAAATAATACAAGACGGGTCAGCAACCTAACAAAAGCCAGGGGTAACTGACATAGAGTTTGTGTGTTCCACTTATATCCATGCAATATCAAGAGAAAGAGAGGAAAACATATTAAGTTTTGGCATTATAGATGTCAGTCCTTAGTTGTGATTGATTCCCTAGGGATTATAAGAACTCAAGTATCGCTGCAAATTTGAACTAACCAACAGAAGAGAAAAATAGCCAAGACCTTCTGTACCTCGTCTGTGCCATCCCCAGTCAAGGTCAAGAAAAATGAGAAGATTTCAATAATGTTCATATTTTCAGATTTACAAGTGGCAACTGAATTTTAACACTTAAAATTTAGACAACATAGAAGTCAAAGATGTTATCATGGAATGGAGACTATAATGTTCAATTATTAGTGATGATCCCTTTAAGCAATGTTGGGAAACTGTTGTACGTAGCTCACAGACTATTCTAGGGACCCGATGTCATAGGTTGGAAAGTTTAAAGAAAGCTATTTAAATGGAGGGTACCACTCTACCAAATTCACCCTCTGGATCAATGTCACCAATAAACTCTTTCTTTTCAAATCCAATGGTCTCTCCCTGCCCTGAACCCTCAGTTCTGATTCTTCCTGATCTCTGTATTTCTTTTGTATATTTTGATTTATAAATATTTATATATAAGCTCTTTGAGAAAAGGGACTGGTTTGACTTCTTGGCGATCCCCAGTGCTTAGCACAGAGCTTGGCAAACAGTAAGCACTTAAGTTCTTGTTGCTTGTTTGATCTCTCTGTAGCACATATTTTTCACCACCCTTCTTTTTACTGTCTTCTTGAATTTTACTGTATTGTATTAGATCTTGGGTTTCTTCCTAAGTCTCCAATGTTTGTGATGATTCTGCTTTCTCTTCCCATCAGCATATTTAAGACTCAAATATCCCCTCTACAGTATCTACATTTCATCCCTTAAAGGGCCCATTCATTTACCTTAGCCATTTCTTTCACACTTTTGACTCCTAACTATAGTTTTGGTAATGATCTTTTATCACATCGCCATCTCTTGATTTTCCTGCCATTGGATTCCTTATAGTCAAGTCTTCTTCTCTATTCCCAGTGCCACTAATTTAGTCAGGAGAAAGCATGACACAAACACTAGCTCCATCAGAAGACCCTCAATCTGAACTTCAGCTCCATCTAGATATGAGGGGTCATGGAGAAGTCAGTTCTTTAAGTCTCAGTTTCCTGATATGTAAAATGGGCATCTACCTACCCCACAGGGTGGTGGTGAAAACCAAATGAGATCCAAGAATGTCTTCTATAATAATGGCTTAATTAACATTATTCTGCAACAAGGTTGTTAATATAACTAAATTCCACCGTAATATAGTTAAATTCCACTGTAACACTGTAAGTATATTGTACCTATGGAACTCCACCCTCTAATGTTATTTTGTGTGACATGACCCTTTCAAAGAACCAATTAATGATGTTTGGTCTAGTATGTCTGTAATGGATGTGAAGGCACTTTGTTAATTCTAACATGTTACTTAGATTTAAGACACCAATAAGTAGAAACTTAGGCCTTCATTATCTTGTTGCCTTGATTACTGCTATAATCTAACTAATCTTCTACCTTCCTTCTTCAACACATCCTACAATGAAGACCTCCAACTTAATTTCCTAAAACACCATTTTCATCTGGTCATTGCCATGGTCAGACATCTCTAATAGCCTCCCATGGCCTGTAGAATAAAGTCCATACTATTCAACCTTGAATCTAAAATACTCCATAGGCTGACATCAGTCTATCTATCTAATCCTGTCTCTTTCAGTGGAAGCCTCACCTTCTAGGACTTTCTCATCTATTAACCTCTTGCCAAGATTCTGGTTTCATTCATAACTTGCTAAGGTTCACAACCCCCAGAATAACTCTTCCCTCATTAGCTAAGCAAACTATATCCATCCCTCACAGTCTGGTTCAAGTTTCATCCCCTCAATGAGGTCTTCTTCAACTGCTTTAGCCCACAACGATTTCTTCCCACTTCTGATCTATAACACTAACTGTCTCCAACACTCATGGTACTTAATCATTTCTTGACATTTTAAACTGCTACATTTTCTATCCTTAGCCAGAATACAAACCTGTGAAGGCCAGAAATTGGGAGCATCCCTTCCCTTCACCCATCACTACATGAAATTTCTGACTCCTCTACACCATGAGCTCTTTTTTGTGTATGCCATGGACACCATTGACCATCTGGTGAAGCCTATAAGCACCTATGAACCTCCTGTGTAAAAGACACAGGATTATAGAGAAAACTAGTTATTGTTCTAATAACAAATTCACAAACCCCAGGTTAAGAACTACTGTCCTACAGTGTCTAGCACAGTGCTTTAGAAGATGTTCAAAAAATATTTTAATGAATAAAGAACAGCTCTGTTAACCAAAGCGATAACTATTGTCACTTTGCAAATTCTAAATTTGTTTCAGAAGATATAGAAACGTGGGTCTAGGTGAGGAACTTTTAACTTTTTCATGTTGACCTAGTTAAAATCCTTCCATTTTGCTTTATAGTGCCGTGAGAAACTTGAAAATGTTTGCTAAAATCAATATATTTATTCATCTTGGCATATACAAAATGTTTAAGGCAAGCTTGCTTTTATGTTTTCTTGTTGAACAACTTTAATGTCTGCTATTTGAAAAGATGGCTATTGACCTAGTTAAGGTGGCAAAGGTTACCCTCCCCCCCAATTGATGATTAGTTTATTGGACCTGACTAGCATTTAACGATGCTACCACTGCTAGTTTTATTTGCTTTGCTAAATTACCATAGCAAAAAAGCATCATCTTTCAGTTTTCTTTCATAGGTGGAAAAACTAATATCATAAAAATATTTTAAATTATAAAATGCATGTTTCTAAGACACATCTTCTAAAAATGAAATAAATATTTATAGCTGAAATATAAAGAATACCAAACAAGAAATGACTTTTTATAAAGAAATACAATTAAGCTACATTTTACTGTTTAACAATTTTACTGAGATTACCAGGAAAAGTCTTAGTAGAAAAAATATATATGTATGCATGTATCTATACACATACATGTATAATTCACCCACATATATACATATGCACACATATATTCACACACAGACATACATATATACATACGTGTACATATATAAATATGTGAATTTATATATATTATATATAAATATGTGACTATATTTACACAGAGTCATTACTGTTATTGAATAAAAGGGATATTGGTCAAATGTTAACTCTGAAACAAAATTTTCTACTAAAAACATAAACAGGGATGGCACTGAATCTACTCAAAGTATAACTTGGGACAGCACAGCTTTACCAAAGCAAGGTTCTTTACTCTACTGCTATAAAGGACTGTACTTAATAGATATAGATATCTATCAGATTGCATGCTGTCTTCAGGAGGGGGAAGGGAAAAGAAGGGAAGAAAATTTAAAACTCAAAAGCTTGTGGAACTGAATGTTGAAACTAAAAATAAATAATTTTTAAAAATTTTAAAAAGAAAAAAAATAGATATAGATGTCCTGAATTCACATTAAAATAAAACTGAACTGCATTTAGTCAATTTGCTTTAAAAAGTGAATATATCTATGTCACTCTTAGTATAATAAAGCTAGATCTCCTCTGATCAAAAGAAAACTAGGACAGAAGTGAAATCCATCTTTCAGCCTGACACTTGCTGTTCACCTTAAACTATGTGGTCACAGGGAATATTACTGAGTGAAAGGACATACAAAAGGATATTCTCCCAGTACAGCTGCTCTGAAGTGAAAAGTTTTCTATCAAAACTCTACATGACTTCACTTCCTGTGATATTCATGAGTTCTGCAAAAAGATTGGTAAATACCAGGAGAATCCTAAAAGCCAACAAGTGCAAATAACCTTCCCAAATTCTCCATTGCCAACATTTGTGTTTTTGCCCAAAGCATTCATGAAACCTAATAACTGATGAAATACAGGTTTATTTCATGGATAAATTACTTACTTGAGAATGATTGCTTGAGGTCTCGATTTTCTCTTGAGACTTGTCTCTAGCTAATTTGGCAGCTTCCTTCACTTCCTGGAATTTCTCTGCAAACTGAACATTAATAATGTTTACTGAAGTCATTCCTGGCCCCAAACGTTACTGCTGTTCAGAATCACCATCACCATTATGCATCCTTCTCAAGTCAGCAAATACTGTAAGTGTGCAAAAAAAACAAGCGACAGCAAGCTTTTTAGATAACTTTTGGAAGGTCAGGAAAACGTTCCTTATGAGTCTAGCAAATGCTTTTTCTAATGAAAACTTGAAAACAGTCACTCAGGCTAGGACTTCCTGAACTTCTAGGAGAAAGACTGGAAAGTTAATAAAGACTCACAGGTTATTACTAAAATGTAACGATTAAAAATTATATTGATTGAGATGAAGATAAAAATAATTTGCTAACTGCAAAGAAAAATTCAACTGTGCCCCAGGGTACAAAGAACAATTAAACATACACACGAGGAGGAAGAAGTACAGGAAGGCAGTTCTTTTAGCATTTCACATTATTAAATGCTGTGTTTTAGGTACTAGTTAAAATACATTTGGAAGTGAACCATTACTTCTAGGATAGTGGAAAACTCATTTTATGTATTGAAAAGATAGACAAAGAAAACATAGCAAGACCCTAGATTACCTGTAGAGTGATTAGTAGGCCAGGTGACAGTCAAATTACATTTCAATATTGCCTGTTTTAAGGCTTTTTAGCAAAAGTTACTTCTTGTTTTTAATCACGTAACTATCATTCTGCTTTATTACTTTAATTTCAATCATGCAAAAAATATCAGGAGTAACAAATGGATCAGTATTTACTTTGCATGGAAACTCCAGTCTCAACTCTCAGCACTGATGTACAATTTTCCCTTTGCAGAAATGTTTTGCTAAATATTCATAAGGTAGACAAGACCAAGCCTTTATAGGCATTTTCACTGTGAAACATTCCCAAATTGCCTTTGGGCTAGGAGTGTTCCATATCTACTGGAAAAAGTTGGTACTTGACCTATATGGATTCAAGACAGCAAGGAAGGGGAAACCGGTGGTAAATAGAATATGCATCAGTTAGTAAGAGGTAAGCATCAAACCTACCATTAAAAAAAAAGGGGGTGCCTGAAAATGAAGCAACAGCTTCTGAGCAAGAGGCCAGAAAAAGAGCCAAAGACCTAATTGTTACGTCCATTAAATGGGATTATCTGTTTTCTCATGCAATGGAAAGGAGTGTCATTAATATGTGATCAGATACTCTATTCTAAGGAGTAGCAGGGTGGCACAGCGGACAGAGTCCTGGCCCTGGAGTCAGGAGGACTCATCTTTATGAGTTCAAATCCAGCCTCAGACACGTACTAGCCATATGACCCTGGGCAAGTCACTTAACTCTTTTTGCCTTAGTTTCCTCATCTGTAAAATGAGCTGGAGAAGGAAATGGCAAACCGCTCCAGTATCTTTGCCAAGAAGACCTGAAATAGGGTCATGAAGAGTTGGACATGACTGACAACTCTGATTCCAAATCCAATGCTCTACCACACCAGCAGAATAAAGCTAGGTATATAGAAATGGCCTTAAGAAGCCCTAACCTTTTCTAGCTGAAAGATCAGAGAGTACCTCTCTCTGGTTCAATGCTCAGTGAAAAGACACAAGTTTTTATGAGCAAATATAGTTCACTAAGCTGTGTGTGTTTGGAGAAAGGTGGCTTTGGTGATTCAAAGTGAAACATGGAATTAGAAGTTGAGATGTTGCTGGTAAAAAACATTTAACAAACCCAAGCTACTGAGTAACTGGGTAATTTTTAAAGATAATTGCTGTTGATGCTGAGTCACTTTTCAGTCATATCCAACTCTTTGTGACCCCGTTTGGGGTTTTCTTGGCAAAGATACTAGAGTGGTTTGCTATTTCCTTCTCCATCACATTATATAGATAAGGAAACTGAGACAAACAAGGTTAAGTGACTTGCCCAGGGTTATATAGCTACTAAGTGTCTGAGACCAGATTTGAATTCAGGTTCTCCTGAGGTTCAGGGTTGACCCTCAATCCACTGCACCACCTGGTTTTTAAGATAATTTATCTCTACTGAGAAAGATAATAAAAGACAACTAGCAACTGGGGACATCAGGAAAGGCTTCTCAGAGGAGGTGTCATTTGAGCTGAGGCTTGGGGGATGCTAAAGGTTATACAAGGCAGAAGTAAGGAGGGAGAGCGTTCAGACAAGGAGGACAGGCTGTGAAACATAAGATGGAGGCAGGAAATACAATGTCCCATACAGGGAAAAAGCAAGTTGGTCAGTAGTTAAAGAATATGAGGAAGATGGTTTGCTAATGGCTCTAAGTGCAAAACAAAGGAGTTTGTAGTTGATCATAAAGGCAACAAGGAGCTGCTGAAGTCTTTCAAGTAAAGTTGGCAATTTGGCAGCTGTGTGGAAGATGAATTAATGCTGACAAACTGGAGGTAGGGAGACCAGCTGGGAAGGTACTAATCCAAGAGAGTCGATGACAAACAAGGTGGTTGTGGTATGAATGGAAAGGAGAGAACAGATGTGAGAGATGTTGAGGAGGTGGAATTGCCCAGAATTGCCAATTGACTAATTATTGGAGAGTGAGGGACTGAGAATAAAGATCTCCCAGAATAAGACCCTGAGTGACTAGAAAAATGGAGTTACTTTGAACTTGAAAAGTTAGAAGAAGGGGTGAGGTGGGGGGAGAGGGGAATAATGTGTTCTATTTTGGAAATGTTCAGTTTGAGATGAATATGAGGTCATCCAAATGGAAATGTCAAGGAAATGTTAAGAAGATCTTGGGAAAAAAAATGGTCTGCATATCCTATCTACACAAGTATCATCTTCTAATTATAGTATGTGTGTAGGATTTAGAGCAAGTCAGCTTCCCCAAAAGACACTAACACAAATATTTGAAAACATGATTGATGTTCCTTCTTTATACCCCATCAAACTAACTTAGTGCAAATGAGATAGAAAAGTTCAGGAAAATTAACAAGAAAGTATCTGTGGTCCATTGTGATAGTAATAGAGAAATCATAAATACGTTCTGAAAAGAGGAAGTAACTGGAGAGGAAGTTTCCCTCAGAAATTTATCATCACTATTTCTATCAGCATTCTTTGACCTCTGTGGCAGACTACGCTCAAAGTACACCAAAATCTGAATTCTGCTCCAGAAAAATGGAAATGGAAAAAATGGAAAAACCTGAGTAAGGAAGGCTGGGAAAGCAAAGACAAAAATAAAAGAAGGAACAGTTCATGCAATACTCCACGTGGGAGAGGAGCCAAGAACACAAGCTGTGAGGGAAACCAGCATGTTAACGTGTCCCAACACATTTTCGTTGGGAAGACTTTGACATCTTTGTTTCACAAGTATGGCCTCAGAGAAGACCTCATATTGGCAGAGGTGGGAGAAGGGCAGTCCAAAGGTGTGGAACATTGCATATGTTAATTTTTTTTAATGTATTGAGCAGTTTTGCTGATTTTTTTCTCTTTTTTTTTTTTTTTTACTGTCATATGGGATACCTTTCTAAAAGGAAAGTGTGGAAGGGATACAGATGAAAATATAGGGGATACAGCAACAACCACAGTGTGTGAGGACTTTTTCTGGTAGACTTAGTAACTTCATTTCAATGCCAGAACTTAAAAAATTCCCAATGGTTTCTTAAGGCAAAATGCCTTCTACATCCAGAGAAAGAACTATGGAATTCAACTGCAGAATAAAGCAGACCATTTCTTTTGTATTACGTTTTGTTTTGTTTTATGATTTCTCCCATTCATTTTAATTCTTCTATGCAACATGACTAAGGTGAAAATGTATTTAATGGGAATGTACGTGTAGAACCTACATAAAATTGCATGCCACCTCAGGGAGGGAATGGAGAGGTAGGGAGGAAGGAGGGGGAGGGAGGGGAAAAAAATCTAATATATATGGAAGTGATTGTAGAACACTGAAAACAAATAAAATTTTAAAAAATAATGAAAAAGATAATATAGGTGATATAAAAACAAAATATCTCAATAAAAAACTTTGAAGATAGTATCACAAATCCCAACGCTGTCACTCTTGTGACTTCCACTGTTGATAAGCAGAAGAGAAGGATCTCTTTTATTAATTTTCCCCTGATTTAATCTGTTATAGTATTTGCTCCAGAGATGGAGTACCAGATATACACATATCCTTTCTTTATTTCTTTCCATAGGTGTGGGTGTTTTTAAGAACACCCTGCCACCTCATTGATAAAGACAGACAAATAGGAAGAGATTTAGGAGACGCTTGGAGGCAGACGGCTACATGAAGGACTTCTTGATCAATTTGCGTTCATTCTCTCTATGTTCAATAAATTATGTTCTTATAATAGTTTTTTTTGATGAAACAACAAAAAATTCCATCTCCTGTGTCCGTGTCTTTTCCCAAGCTGACATTCCTGGAATGTACTCATCTTTGGAGAAGGAAGGGAATATAGATGTTCCCATCTTTCTCCAAGAATCACTAACTTCCTTCAAAACTCAACTCTAATGCTACATTCTACTGAAGATCTTTCTTAATCCCTCCAGTTTCTCCTGCTCCTGAAAGTACTTTGTATTTCCTTTACACACACACACACACACACACACACACACACACACACACACACACACACACACACACACACACACACACATATATATGCAGACACTTGTTTCCTACAACAGATTAAGGTCCTTGAAGACAGGCACTATTAAATTTTTTCTTTTTCGGTGGTGCCAAGTAAAGTACCTGGCACAAAGAAGTCATTTACTGAGTTCTTACTGAATTAATAATTCAGAATTCATTACTACTTTCGGGAGAAAGACTAAGGTTAGATATACTGATCTGCTAGACAGCTACATAGAGATGATGACTGAACCCACAGGAATTAAAAATGAAGGCACCTTCACTGCAGTAACTACCATAAGTAATTCTAAGGAAAATTCAGAGATGCACGTACATAAACATGCATGTGCACACACACATAATTATATAACATGTGGACACAACCAGAAATTTAAACAATAACTTTTATCTATTTGCTATAAGCCAATCTCAGTTTATGCCAAGTCATATTTCAAGTATACATTGCTGCCCAGAACCTTGGTCATAACAACTGTTCAATAAATTTTTATTGATTTGATTTGTAACATGCAAGGCTGACAGCAAAGGAACAGGACTTACAGGGACACCAATCACAATTGTGAATTTTGGTTGCTGTTTTCTTCCTAGAACCATGTACTATGCATGAATGTTTATGAAGCACGCAAAATTTAAATTTCAAATCCCTTGATTTCAACATTAAAAAAAACACTTCAATGTTTAGCTATCCCTGTTGGGGGAGAAAACCTCACTGAATCTGACATATAACTACAAACTATTTCTTTTGTACCTGCAGTGCCCAGCAGAGAAGGATTGTGAATGCTCACTGGACATTTGCTCATGATTACAATGGTCCTTACCAGAGAAGTGGAAGCAGAAGAATGAGAAAATAAGAGGTCACTTCCAATCCCTAGCAAAGTATTTTTCTGAAAGGGTCTCATTTCTCTGCTAATTTTTGGATATTTCAGAATGATACCTCCTCACAAAATAAGGCCCCAAATAGCCAAAGCACATATCCCAATGATTTACTTGTTTCTCCAAAGCTGAATTATCCCTGGCAGCTGTTACGATTGGTGGCAATCTTGTGTAATTTCATAGTTCTCAGAAGGGAATTTTGTCTGTACACAATTCTACATCCAGAGCATGTACTCTGACATGGAAAGGGCCTTGCTAGTAAGGAGGATAGAGGGACTGTTACAGCTTCCAGGGGCAGTAGAAGCGTACTCATAAGTAATTGATTTTTCTCCAAACAGAACAATTAACTACTGGAACTTATTAAAGTAGGTTAAAGTAAGTATAGTTGGGGCAAGGTAACATGGACAACACTCAAATTATTGGACTATAAAACATAATAGTTTGAGGAAATAGTTTCAAGCATAGTATATTATGCAAGCGTGGAAGAAAAGATCCTGCAAACTTAGACAAATCCTAAAAGAAGACAACATGTTCAACCTAGACAAATAGGCCGAGGGAAGTGGTGAAACAGAAGAGACCCTATTCTGGTGCATAAGAGACAGGTCACTTCCACCTGACCTATTTAAAAACAGGTCAAATAGTTCCAGTATGGGTCAAATAGGCACTAGATGTTTGTGTGTTCATCCTTCGTTGCCAAAGAAGACCACGCCCTCAGAGAAATGATGACATGACTTGCACTTGACTTTGTTTTGAGTGAGGGAGGGCTGTGCAGGTCACCAGCCTCACTTCTCCTCCAGAGCTATCTGAATCCAGTGACCAGATATTCATCAGGATGACTGGAGATGACCCAGGATGAGGCAATTGGGGTTAGGAGGCGCTAAGGACTTAGAACAAAGAAAGCTCTGGCCACTAAAGGAAAAGTTTTATCTACAAGCCTTGGAGATTTCATGTTCAGCCTTCTGATAACTCAGTCTAGGGAAAGACCCAGAAATTTCACTTCATGATTGCCTAGAACTCTGAGATGAGTGCCATGACAATACTCCCTATAGAAAACAAAGTCAGAAAGGACATATTCATATTCTTGTTCTCATACTTTCTCTCTCCCACCCCCCTTTTTTGTTTTCCCCCCTCCAACCCAGGTGTTTACCCCATTTCTAGATAGATAGGGTCTGGAAATCTCAGTCTCAGCCTAAAGTCAAAGAACCTCAGGATAACATGAAAATGCCAGTCACTTTAACAGCTTCTTGGGACAAATTCTTCCATCTTTGGAGAAATAAAAGTTATACGGAAAGGATATTTTGAAAATTGATAATTAAAAAAGTCATATAGGCAGAGACAAAACAGTAGCCCAAAAGAACAAGAAAGAGCAAGTTATTATAGCTGAAATTCTTCCTAGAATTCCAAAACTAAAAGAGCATTCTCATTAAGTCAATCCCCCTGCTTCCAAGTCTGGCACATCTAATTCACTCAGCTAGAAGAAAATTTACTCTGCTTTTTAAAAAATCCTTCTGTCTGTCATATCAAAATAAATAAATAGACAAATAATCCTTAAGGTACATTGTGACTAAGATTAAGCATATCTGCTTCATACTCTGTCTTCTGCAAAGATGAAGAAAGCAATATTTTGTGTACTATAACACATTTCAAATATTTGTGAAATAACTATTCAGCAACTCTGCGGCTAAAATGTTTAACGTAAACTCCCCTCACCTCAACCCCAACCACCACCCCATAAACTATTTACCATTCACTGATAAATTTTCATAGGTTTAAGGCTGACAATCTCTGAAAGCAATAATTAGCTGGCATGAAGGAGTTCAAGCCTGTAACAACCTCAGAGTAGCACAAAAGAACAACTGTGCCTTAAGTATTTCTAAATTCACACAGCAATCCTAGCCACCCACAGACCTGTAAAGGAAATGGATGATCAAACTCTGTAACTGGGCTGGAAAAAAAAAAAAAAACTAGACAGAAAGCAAGTTTTCATTAGTAAAACAATTTATACGTTTCACCTCCCACAATAAAAAGAAAGAAAATACTTTGCTCCTGTTGGTTCCCATTAAAATGTTTGCCCTTTCTTCTCTATTTTCTTCCCGCCCCCCCCAAAAAAGTATAACAGTGGTGAAAGAGAACAAGCCATTTGGCTTTGTACAGGCACTTTCTCAAATTACCAGTTTGTATTGTGTATCCTCAGAGATAAATGTGGATTTATTTGTCCACCCACTTGGTATAATGCAAAACATCAACCTATTTAAGAATGCTTAAAAAGGACGAGTATATACAGAGAATCATCTGGAATGCGGGCACTGGTATGCCAGGGTTTCTGGGCAGAGATGTGCCAAAATCCTGGCCCATAAGTTGCTTAGGTTCTGAATCTTTCAATTAATCCCTCTGTTAGGTCAAGTTTGTATCCTTAAATTAACTCCAGTGGCTCTGAGAATATCCCCATCTCCTACCTAATTATCATCTGCTGCTTCATGGCCTAAATACCAAAAGCTACTCTTTGAGCATATAACAAGTGAAATAGTAACTACTTCCCATGTCTGTTGGTGAATTAATTGTCCAGGCTAAAGGAGAAAATTAAACTAAAATCTAGCCAGCAAATCAATTTCAGATTAAATACACTGACCAATTCAGGTTCTAGAAGACAGATGATGAAATACACTTCTCTTAGTAGGGAGGATAGAAGTTTTTCTGACGACCAATGCAAAGTGTTATATAGATGCGGTTCCTCTATTGGTCAATTTTGTATAACTTTTTTTTGTTGTTGTTACAGGGAACATTTCATGGGGATAGGTGGGACTATATTTGGAAATAACTGATATAAAAAACAAAAGACAAAGAAAACTAAAAATCACCATTCTTCGGATTCCTTTCAACTTATGTCCGGAATAAATCAAAATCAAGTCAACATTCATTGCTTTTTCTACTTTGATATTAACTAAAGAAATCTTTCAGAAATTAGTGACAAACAATTTTATGGAAAGAGTTCATCAGAGATAGTGTAGTAGACAATTTTACATTATGAAAAGCAATTGATTTAAACCTTGTTAGTGACTGGAGCCTTTACTCTAATAGCATAATGATGAATGAAGAAGTAGGCGGAGATCTGCTCACATAGACAAGAATCTATTTCAGCAAGCACAGCATCTCTCTGACCACCTTATATCTCTCACCACGCTGCATGTCTGCAGCTACCTATACACTAAATCCCTCCAGGCACACATTCTGTTTACCATACGCCATCCTGGAAAATAATCATAGAATGAGCTCACTTTGGCAGGTGAGCTGAGAATCAGGCCGTAAATATTTGGATCAGGTGAAGAAGACAGGCCAGCGACTTCCTAGGACCTCCTTGTCCACTAGGATAAGGGGTTCATGTTCTAAGACAAGAAGCTGGTTTATTTCTCTTCTCACTACTCCAGGAAGGCTGAAAAGAAGTAAGGGAAAGGGAGACATCTGACACAAATTAACTTTAAACAGAGATAAAATGATATGGTAAAAAGAATGTTAAACAAAAGTTTAGGAGAAATCTGGATTCAGATCCTGGCTCTGATATGTACTAGATGTGTGAACTAATAAGCCTCTGTTACTTCATCAGTAAAATGAGGGTAATAGCTCTAGTATCTAGTTCGCAGGGTATAAAGACAAAAATGAGACCATGAAGCAGTTAGCAAATTTCACAGTACTAACATAAAAAATGTCAGTTATTGTCATAAATTATTATTTAAAAAATTTCCAAGTAAGCAACATGTGTGCTTAGTAGCTCCTATCTTTTGACACATCCTTTTCCCCTTTCCTTTCCAAAGCTTTCATTTTAGCTACCTACTATGCCAACCCACTTGCCTCTCTCCTTTGCTGCAACACTCCCACATTCCAAAATTACTTTTTGTTTCCTATTCCCTATTAACTACATCAAAATTCTCATTTCTTCAGCACATATCCGCTGAGTGTTAAGAAAACAAACGCATGAAATGTCAATGTCTGATAACCTACACCTCTCAACTAGAAAAGATCTCTGCTAAAATTTCATCTAGGAGAGGAAAATATTTTGGGACTGGAAAGTGAGTGGTGTGTCTTTCCATAAATCATCTCATTCAACCCACTCCCCTACATGAGGCAGGTTTTGCAGGAGAAAAGGGAAGAAGGAAAAAGATTTTTGTGATGCCTAGTTCCTTTCTCCTTCAGGGGAACTGAAGGTTGCCATTTCTACCCAGCTTGCTCAGTGTATCCTATCTTATCCTCTAACTTTAGCATTCTACGCTGCAAAATTTAATCTTTGAACCACAATGAAAAGAAATGGGTGTAGGAGGTAAGGAATGACCAATGTAGTCACTGTACTGTACACTGAAGAGGAATGCTGTACTTGGTGTCTGGAAGAAATAGGTTCAAATCTTACAAACTTTTCTGAACTTCAGTTTCCTTATCTACAAAATGGGGATGATAGTAATAATAGCTTTCCCAGAGGATTGTTGCGACGACTCAATGAGATTACATATGATTTTGCAAATTGTAAAGCTCTATATAAATATCCATTGTTTTATTTGAGTAAAAGAGGTTGGTCCACACTAATCTAAGTGTGTCCAGGGACTTCAGACTATGTCTTCCCTTGTTCCAACAACTGAGACCTGGTATATCTGTCAGTCTGAGATTCCTGGAAAACCTGTGTTTTCCCATTCTGAGAAGTAAGTAGGTCCCACTGCTTGAGTCTTCCACATTACAAATCCAGAGATATTCAGAGGACCCTCAGATCAGTTTCCTACACAGTCCCGTGCCTCTCACTTGACCCCAAAATTACTTGGTTTAATTATCTAATAGTAATACTAATAAGAACCATTTGAATCAATGGTTTATCATTTATACATAATAGCTATGCAGGACAGTAAACAATTATGAACATTACTTACTAGGATGGCTAGATTTGGCTGTATTTTTATTTAATTAAAACACTAAACTCTACTTATACAAATTCAGTTTCCTGGTTGTTATCCATAGGATCATTCAATCACAACTTTAACAAATTAAAGGAAACTCTGTCTACTAGATTCTACATAAATACTTCATCCTGAGCTACTGGAATTTTATAAATGACCCCTTCAGTGGCTCTTACTAAGTTGAATCAGTACAAACAACCGGACGTGGGAACAAAGTGCATGGTTGAAAGGCAAAAATAATTACACCTATTAGTACGGTACCCAGTAGAGACTAAGAAGGGAATTTGCAGAGAGTAATGCCCCCAAATTTACTGCCATGGACTGGGACCGAAGTAGAACTAAACTGTGACCCAAAAGCAACTTTTTGAGATTCCTTGCCCACTGCAAGAAATATTGGTGCCCCTACCACTAATCAAGCAGGTACAGGTAATTCCATCCCTTTCACCCACTTGGGAAGGAAAGTGTAACTGAGAACTAATTTTTAGGACCTTGAAAGCTCAAAGCATCTAACTTTGGGGGGAAAAAAGTGATGCTCACATTTTTGTACTGACAATAAATGCAGCTGGGGAGAGGAAACTTTCATTTTGGGGGGTCATAGCCTAAAACTTTAGGAAAAAAAGGCCAACAAATTAGGAAAGTAGCCCTACTAGGAGACTCTTAAAGTTAGAAGAGATTTTAAAAATCATTAAGTCCAATCCTTCATTTTACAGATGAAGAAAATGAGACCCAGAGAGATAAGATAATTTGACCTAGAATATAAAATTAGTGGCAGAAATGGGATTTGAAACTAGGACTCCTGAATTCACTCCATTTCTCTTTCTACCACAGTAGGATGCCTCTAGAATTTTGCTAGGTATGGACAATTTATTTACACTCTGCTTTTCCACTCCTAAGGTACTCCTTACGTTAGCAAAGTACATATAGCTCAAAAAGCAAACAGTACAGATAGTCTTAAAAGTTATGTCCTGAAATAGAATCCTATTTTTGACAAGACTTTTATTCAAATAGTGTTGACAGCATGAATTAGGCCCTCAATGGGCAGAAACTGAATTCTGAAGCACTCTGCCAAGCACAATAGTATACTGTAGGAAGAACCAAGCTACCTTTGTCAGCTGTTGCTCGGAAGAAAAACCCAAACCAAACACAGTGTTTGCTCTGCTGTCTGCCCACTGGCCGAATTTCTGCGATGTTTTGGTGAAAGTCATATTAGGTGTGATCGTGCTGTTGATGATCACCTGCAGAAGAGAAAAAAAAGAGTACAAGGAGAAAAAACTACATTAGAAACCAAACTCTCTACTTTTGAGCCAAAATATTAATTAATAAACTACCTCCTCTGCTTAGATATATTTGGTACTAATTTTGAGGGAAGAGTTCAGTTAAGGAACAGCAGACAGTGAGTCTAAATTAGGATCCTCCAAATTGCTAGTGGGAGAAATGATTTTCTAATCATATAATATTTTGGAGAACTGCTATTTATTTTCCCCTAAAAGCTGCCACCTACTAGAACTCCCATTCTGTGGCACCAATGAGCCCGGAAATGTCATTCCTTTCTCTCAAAGGGTAGCTACGACTGTAAGTTCCAAGAATCTCAGTGGTCACTCACATCCAAACCAGTTACCTAAGCTTCTTAATCTGCATATTAAAATGAGATCCAGCCAATCACTAAAGAGTCTTCAAATCTTCTAGCTGCCAGAATCCCAATGTGAGCTCCTTGATCAACCATATCTTTCTTTCAGCCCCAGCACTTCACATAGTTCCTGGTATAGACTAAGCACTTAAGTTCTCATTGAACACTACCAAATGAACTCCCTATGGATTTTATGGCTGTGGTTATTTTGCTTAACCACCTCCCTGCTCCTCTCTCCAAGGTTGCATTTTAACCCTATGTGCTTAAAATTAAATGATGCCAGCTGCTAATCTTTAGAAAGCCAGGCCACTCTCTTACATGTTGAAAGAAAAAACAATACAAATCTTGGTAAGCCTGACTCTAAGACAAAAATCATGACCAATATTTATGGATGACTATGATTGGAAATTTTTTTAAAGCCTTAGAAATGTAACCTATTTGACAAGACACAGTTTACAACACCACAATCTTCATTGTTTCTAATTATTTACAGGTGGTTTTTCCCATTAGAATATGAGCTCCTTGAGAGTTGGAACTACTTTTGTCTTTCTCTGCATCCCCACAGTTTACCAAAGTGCCTGGCATATTACTAAATGTTTAATATTTGTTTGTTGACTCACTACAGGGAAGGAATGGTAGTCATTTGAACAAGAGTCCTAAAAAGGGAAACTACCAGTAAACTCACTAATTGGGATGTTCATATTTGTTGATTGTACTCAACTAATAACAGCTGAGCTCATATACCCTGGAATCACTATTTTATTAGAGGAGAGAGGGATAAGACACTCAGATTTCTTAAGTATGTATGAATTCCACAAAAAGGTCAGTGGTAGAGAAATAACAGATAAAGAGAGAGTAAATTATCTCTAATAGGAACTCATAGGAGAGAGAGCAAAAAGAAAGATACCTACAAACTTGCCTTTTTGGAATCACATATTAAGTAGTCACAGAAAAATGTGAATTTGACAACAATCATTATTGAGGAAGACAAAGAGGTTCCATGCAAAAATGAGAGAGAAAATTATGAGCTCTTCACAGGGTTTTCACTGAGTCCTGGTCTAGGTCAAAACAGATAAAAACTTCTCGACTGCTTTTGGAGGAACTTTACCAGTAACTCTTACAAGCCTCCATTAATATATTCTTCCAAAAACTTCAAACACCCTTTAAATATTTTAAATCCCTAGAAATAATAGGAAATCAGTCTGGTCGCAGGTGGTTATAGTCCCTGAATTATCAATTAGATAGTGTAAGGCATATAACAGTCCTTCAGTAAATATTTGAGGAATGGATTTTTTCTAAGGTAGGTCTCAATTCTAAGATTCTATGAATACATTACAATCACACTATAGTTCCACTCAACCCTACCAAAGAACAGATAGCCTATCTACCTAACTAAGCAAAAGCTTTTGAACTACCTTTTTGAAAGGCAGTTTCACAATTATACCTAGTTAATGGGGGGTAAGAAGGGGGTGGGAGAATGATTCATTTTTCTGGCAAACTGTTCCAAAGGCATCAATGAGTCAAATGTTACTAAAGGCTTACTATGCACCAGACACTGTGCTGAGTTCTAAGGCTACAGAGAAAGGGCAAAAATAGCCCCTGATCTCAAGGAGCTCACATTCTAACAGAGAAGACATAACATTTATAAATAGATACATACAAGATATGCAGTGTATGTAGAAGATAGGAGGCATAACGAATTCAAGAAGAATGATGGTCCAACTAATGAATACTATGTATGAGCAGAAAGTTCCTGAGAAGGAAGTTCATCTTAAGCATGCTTCCTACTAATCTATGAAGGCCAAAAATCTCACTAACATCTTATATCTGTAGTTAAGCAGTTGAAGGTAAAGTAGGCCTATGCAAACTTCTACAAGCCACTAGCCCTCTGTAAGCCTCTGACAACATCCCCAGCTTTCTCTTGCAGCACTTTTTCCTTTCAAGGAAATCTTTCTTCCTCTTCCTCCTTCCCCACACAGGTACCCAGTGTCCTCTGGATCTCTGATATTCATCCTTCTTTCAAAACAAAAAAAGGCATCAGTCACTTCTACTTACCGATGAATTAACTGAAGTTGTTTGCAATGAACAAGTTGTGCGAGTGTGTGTGTGTGTGTGTGAGTGTGTGTGTGAGTGTGTGACCTCAGTGTGTTACCTAAGCAATTTATTTCCAACTGTGTAATGAAAAATGGGAAAGCGGGTGGGGAAGGTAGCTGAAATCACACTATGGTGCTTATTCTGCTAGCACTGAAGATAAATCTAATTAAGTTCTTTCAAGGTAACTGAGAAAGAGGAAAGTCCAAAGGGAGAATCTCTCCCAGGTCCTATCTCCCACTTCCCTGCGGAAGCCATCAGGAACATCTTGCAGATGGAGATCTAATTTCTTGATATCAAAAAGCTGCCTGGAGTAGCGATGCCAGGCTCTCCTAGTTACCAGCAGCTTTTTCCTAAGAACTTGGAAACAAGTCAAGTCAACAGGCATTTATTAAGTGCTTTTTATGTGCTAAGCATTGAGTTAAATGCTAGAATCCTCCCCATCTTTCTTCCCCTTCTTTTCCCTGCTTGGGCACAGGTCAGCCTCCCTCCCTTAATCTTGATCCAACTTTCCATTACCTCCTACCTCAAGACTCCCAGATGCATATTTTATATTTTCCAACACATTTGAGGCTTCTTTAGTTAATATGTAATTACTCTGTATACCTTTACCTCCCTTATCTGCCATTCTGAAGGGTGTCCAGTGTTTCTTGTATCATTTCTACCTCTGATAGCAGATGTTTCTGACAAAGTAACTAGAATATGTTTTGCTTAAAAAAAAGTGTGACTACAGCCTTGGGGGATACACTAAAGGGTACCCAGATCAATTACTCTAGTAATACTAGGCTTAAGGCAAGTAAGGCCTCCCAGCATGAGTAATTCAGTATCTTCCTGGAATAGATTTTACTACATATTCTAGTGAATACTCCATAAAATCCATGGATCAGAAGGGACCTCCCAGGTCACCTAGTTCACAAATATGTAACAATGATACATTTTAGGAAGGTAGGAAATAGTATATGTTAAAGAACTTGCAGGGAATATTTCATGGACAGTTCATAGGAGTTTATAATTTTAAAGCTGTAAATGTGTCAGTCACTATGTGACCCTAACTATGGCTTAGAGGACTGATGCCTAAGGAGTTTAAGTGACTCACCCAAGGTCTTACAGCTCATACATACAGCTGGGACAATACTATGCAAATGACAGTGGAAGACTCCGGTGTCTTAATTGTTGGGCCAGTTAATTTTTTGTCGCATGATGCCTCTTCAAATGATTGTACCAAATAACCCCTTACGAGTTCTAGGAAGGTCAAGAAATGCTTATGGACCTCACTGCCCTAAAGCATACAAAACAGAAGAAAATAAAATGGGAAAGTAGGAAAAGACATGAACAGTGAGAAAAGATTCCAAAAAGACGCTAGTAGCAAATGGCAACAGCATTACCTCTATATTTTGCTTACTGTTAGCAAATGTATAGATTTTTTTTTAAATCTCCAACAAGATCTACAACCTAAGATTTCACATTTACAGGTAGCTTCCAAGACAATAATGGTTAGCAGTAAATTTTAAATCCTCTTGTACTGACAAAAAAGAAACTAGGGTGTTTGCTTTTGTTGGTTTTTTAAACATGCAACATAGTTTACACAATAGATGTATTTTTCAGAAATGAATTTTATTATCAACATAATTATGTTTTAACTGCCATAAGCGATCTCTTTCTCTCTTTTAAACTCTTATAGATTTTATTACACTGCTTGATATTATAGTTATTTGTGTACAGTTAGTATCTTCTATGCTATATAAGTAGTTCAGTAAATGAGGCAAAGCTGGGGAATGGAAATCATTGACCTTGAAATAGACTTCAAGTCCTGACTTAGCTTCTACTAGCTAGCTGTGTGACTATGGGCAAGTCACTTAACCTGAGTCTCACTTGCCTTATCTGTAAAATGGGAATAACTGTATTTGCTTTATTATCCTCAATGAGTTCTATATTCTGGTTTAATCAAACAAATATACAACTAAAGGTGAAACGACATATCTGCTATCCTGGACAAATAAGGCACTAGAAAAGGGGTTAGAAAAGAGTCAAATTTAGAAAGGTGGCCAATTGGTTACCAGCCCAAGAATGCAAAATGCTCAACTCTGCCAACTTTAGCATGTAGTTTGTCTATATGAAAGCATCAATTACTCCCCAGCCAATCTGCTTCCTTTGGAAGACAAGCATGAGTCACACAGCCAATCTAGAGGATGTTTTGCATTTGAATGTGAGAAGCCATCTGGACCAGCCCAAGCACTGAAAGTGGATGTTTGGATTGCATATTCCCAGCCTTTTCTCGCTTTGCTCTCTTTCCAGCAGAAGGACAAATGAAGAACCTACAAGGGACATCCTTAATTAGGGTTGTTTGTTCCTGATTTCTTCATTTAGAATAAATTAGAGGATGACTTGGTGTGTTAAATCGTTTTAAAAGGGTCAGACTATATCAAGACATTTTCATGATCAATTAATCAATAAGCATTAATTAAGAGCCTAATTACTAGCTGACTAGGTACTATACTAGGAACTAGGAATACAAAAAATATCAAATAATCCCTGCCATCAAGGGACTTGCATGATCATTAGCTACTGGAAAGAATTTTGAAGAAATAGTTATAGAAGAGAAGAGAGTCTTCCTTGTCCTCCCCTTGCTTCCTAATATATGTAAAGTGCTTTGTTAACCTTATCATCCTCTTCCTGGATAGACTGAAAGCTCTTGGAGATCAGACATAATCAACTCTTAAATGACTCATTCTAGAATTTCACCAGAAATGAAGATCATGCTCATGGACACTGCTCTCAGCACCATCTTCTTTAAAAAAAGAAATGAAAATAGAACATTTGTCTTCCTCTTATCTTCTAGTCCTCCCACTTTCTATTATTTTTCCAATATCATTGACCAAAAAGGTCTGGTACAGGAAATAACATCCAAGCTGCCCTTTGAAGAAAGCTGATTCCTAGTGTTAAAGATGAAAAGGAAGGGCACCCCAAACACAGGGGACCACTTTGAGAAATACACAAACAAGTTATGGCATAAAACTGCCATGGGATATTATTACACTATAAGAAATAACAAATGATGGATTCAAAGAAAACTGGGAAGACTTGTATGAACTGATTCAGAGTTAATTGAGCTGAACCAGTAGAATGATTCCCATGACTACAATTACATAAAGAAAAACTATTTTTAAAACTTTAGATCTTAGATCTATACATTTACCAATTATGAAATCAGAATACTGGTGAGAAAGCACTCTTATCACCACTTGCCAGAGAGGTGATGCACTAGGGATGTAGAACAAGCTACATGTTTACAGACATAATCTGCGTGTTGGTCTGTTTTCCTTGACTATACTTATTCATATAGGAGGACTTCTGTTTGGAGAGCAGGGTTGACAAAGAGTGATATTGATTTTAAAAAAGGAAACAAAAGAAAGGATATCATATAGCATTTTTAAAATATATAGAAGAGAATCAAGGCAAGCCCAGAAAGGGATACAGACAAGCAGGGGAGTTTTGGGTTTGGTTTTTTTTTACTATCATTAAATATATTGTATACTTGAAAAAACAATTCAATAAATTCATGTTATATACAATCTTGTCTCTTCTTTGCATATTAAAATGGTGATGCTAATGTTTAAATCCATAATAAAAAATAAAATTTAAAAAAACTGATCAGGGGTCAGCCAGTGATTAAAAAGCAAGAGGACTTTCTTTTTTTGGTA
Organism: Notamacropus eugenii; assembly: GCF_028372415.1. NCBI lineage: Eukaryota > Metazoa > Chordata > Mammalia > Diprotodontia > Macropodidae > Notamacropus > Notamacropus eugenii. The sequence goes on along the minus strand of NC_092872.1, from coordinate 177,362,437 downwards.
TGTTTTAGTTCAAACAAGAGAAGAGTACATGGTTTAGTTTTCCTACCCAAAACTGGAACTATTAAGGGGATGACATGGGTAGAGAAAAAGATTATCAAGGCAGCACCTGTTGACTTTAAACCAGGGAAGTCTTCCTCTCTTTAGCCCTCCAAAAAAAAACTTAGAGCAACTCTAAAGTGGGACTGGGAAGGCCAGGGAAAAGAAGACATAGCCATGGACATGGCCAAAGCCATAGGCATAATGATCTTTAGGCTATAAAAGGAAGGAGTCCACAATGACCCCGAGAGAGGCTGTTCCCTGGACTTTACACCCAAGCGATAGCTACACTCTCATCTTCCTTGTGTGCACTCATAGTTCCATCAATATTCCATAAATTGGAGCAGCTCAGAGATCCCAATGAGGGTAAAGAGACTTATAGGAAGTGATGAGTCTTGTCTAAATGACTAGGAATCTGAGAGTTTCTAATATGAAAGGTTACAGGGACAGAGGAAGGTACCAGACAAGAGAGGAAGAATGTCTGAAGCACAGATGACCTAGACAGAGAAGAATGACTGGAGTCAGAAAGCCTACCTGGTCCATCATAGCACCATTTTTGATTTTTCTTTGTTTGTTTCATGGATTGCATAGCAGACAAAAGGTATTGCTGGGACCACACCTAAAACAGTTTCAACATGGTAGAGCCTTCCAGAGCTTGTACTCTATTGGCACAGCCTTAGAGAATGCAGGGACATGATCACACCACAATGAAACTTTAGGAGGAATACAAAATCTAACAGGGATAAATATAAATACCTACCTGCAGATGTTTTTTAGAAATCATCTGTATAAATATAGGATGGGGGATATGGAGCTAGACAAGAATTCGTGTGAAAAATACCTAGACCCTTTGTTTCACACATGCCCAAGGAAGTTAAAGATAGAAAGGTCCTCTATGTGTGTACATACACACATGTACAAATATATATATATCAATATATACATACATATGTAACATACATACATACATCTCATCATTTTTGTGATATTTAAGACCTAGAAATAAGGCAAATGAAATACCCATCTATGAGAATGGCTCAACAAATGATCATATATTCATATAATGGGACATTGATGTAACATAATTACAAAAATGAAGAATCCAGAGTAGCATGGAAAAAATTGTGTGAAATTATACAGAGTGAAATAAATAGAGCTAAGAAAACTATACGTACATGTATGTATGTATACATATATACTATAACAATATAAATAGAAAGAACAAAAAAATCTGAAACAGAAACCTGTGTAATTATAAAGGCCAAATCTGGCTCCAGAGAAGAATTGAAAACAGACCACTTCTACTTCCTATTTGCAGGGGCAGAGGACAATGGGCATGAAATGTTGCTACCTTCATCTCTTACCATGGAATATTGCACGTGCTGTCAGACACAAATGGTGCATCCATTAGTTTTGCTGAACTGATATTCCCCCTCCCATTAAAAAAATAATCTTTCTTACAAAGGATAGGTGTCTGGGGAATCAAAAGGGAGGACAAATTTAGAAATGGGGTTGACATAAAAAGAGATATCAATAAAGACTTTTTAAAAGAAAAAACTGAGAATATTCCTGCACAGCAAATACAGTATGAAGAAACAGTGGTAAATTAGCATAAAAACCCACAAAACAGTTGCTTACTTTAACCTTATGCTGCATTAAGAGAAGCACAATACTCAAAACAAGGGATGTTTTCTGCGCTCACATCCTATCTAGAATAGTGTATTCAATTCTGGAGGCTACCTTTGAAGGAGGAGACATCATGAGGATGCTGAGAAGGTCCAGAGGAAGGCTCAAGAAAGAGTAAGCACTGGACAAATAGGAACTAGTTGAAGAAACTAGGGATCTTTAACTTAGAGAAGAACTAGCTTATCAGTGTAAATGAATGCTATCTTACAGAATTAAAAGGCCTGTCATGTAGTAGATATTTAGTTTCTTGTGTCACCCCCCACCCCCAGAGGAAAGAACTAGGACTAACGGGAAGAAATTGTATAGTACCATAATTCAGTTCAATATGAAGCCAAGTCTTCTAAAAAATAATGAATAAAAATTAAAAACATTAAAAGTTTTCTAAGAGCAAAGTATTGTAAAGGGGAATCCTGTTCAGATATAGATTGGACTGAATGACCTCTGAGTTTCTTTTCAACTCTCAGAGGCTAATAAACCTAACACTTCCTCAGATTTTCTTTTAATGGGGAGGTTGGGTTTTGAGATTTCATTGGCATAGGTAAAACTCAGTAAGGAAACTCTCTTTATCCATACAAATCTCCCAGTCTTCTTCAACTCATAGTTTTAGGGAGTTGACTGGGGAAACTGATAGGATAAATGTCTTTGCTAGGATCACAGCACCTGTCAGATGTGAGTCTTGAACCAAGGTAGACCTCTACACAACAAGACCCATTGCCTCTCATTGCATAACCTACCCTTTCTTCTATTTCCCCCTCTAATCTTTAGATTGGTTTTGTGGCCTCTCTGTATACTCTCATTTACTTTTTTCTTTTTGATCCCACCCTTAGCACTGTAGTGACTAAGTAAAGGAAAGAAAAATGAAGCAAATATTATCTTTTATGATTTACGTGCATAAAACTGGCATTTAAAGAACTCTCTGGCAACACAGCATACCAAATCCTGAGTCAGCCACATCACTGAAATTAGAAAGGCGCATTGGAGTGAGAAAATCCAACTCAAAAAATGATTCCTGAGCTGACAAATTAAAGTTGTCAACAAATTGGGTATCAATGAAAAAGCACTAAGCAATTCTCAAGCAATTTGCGAAAAAGTTCGTGACAGAGAAGTCAATATGAATGTTTCACTCTCTCTCAGAGTAAATACAAAGCTGAATGTTGAAGACACATCTAAAGAACAAAGAAAATGATAAGGGGAAGCTATTCAGAAAGAAGTGATTTGAGTCATTTACTTACCGAAAGCTTAACTATATAGCTCCCTCATCACCTAAAGGTTTTTGAACACAGCTGGCACTTAAAAAGTTTGCCAAACAGCAAGAGTTCTACAGTTTGCTCAATCCTTTCTTAAAAGCAACTCTCGGAGATAGGTCGGAGTAGGTATAATATATATTCCTACCTGCCTTATAGATATCTACTGGGTAAAGAATTTTGTAGAAGCAGCTTCATGGCATAGCATCTAGAGTACTAGAATTAGAGTCAGGAAGACCTCAGCTGCAATCTTGCCTCTCAGACATTAAGTAGCTGGATAAATGCAGTAAAGTCACTTAAGCTCTGTCAGCCTCAGTTTCCTCATCTGTAAAATGACAACAGTAAAAGTATCTACCTCACAAGGTTGCAGTGAGGATCAAATGAGGTAATATTTGTCAAAGATTTTGCATGTTATTTAAATGTTAGCCATTATCATTATTATTACCATCATACAGATGAAGAAACAGTGTGAACCAGAGAACGGAATTGATTTGCTCAAGTTCACTGAGATAGGAAGTATCAAAGCCAGGATTTGAATTCAGATATTCCTCACTCAAAATATAGTGCTCTTTTCACTATTCTACATAGCCTCAGGGAAGTTTTAAACAGAAGGAAAACAAATTCACTAGACATTACACATCACTAATAAAAAGATCTATTTTTTTTCAATTTGTGCATATTTACTTTTTAGACCAGACCTCTGATTTCACTGTATAAGTGGGTCATTGCCCACCCTTTCTCCCTCTGCACACACCAATGTATATGTGTTCACCAAGAATGAAGTTGAGTTGAGCTCCTTTAACTGAGTGACCAATAAAGGAATTTCTTCATCACCACAAGGGTCAAGTCCTTCAGTGCTGAACCATATAACACCCAAGGAACTCTACTCCACCCTCAACTCTACTCATCCACTGATGGAAAATTCTCTAGCCAGAGAAGATGGGCTGCAGGACATTCCTGGTTATCAACATTATAATTGGCATAATGTATTTCCAGTGAAGAAACTCCTTCTGCTAAAGCAGATCTGCCCCTGATTTGAAACTTAGAGATCTGTGTGGTGGAGAGTTGCCTAGGATACTAAGAGATCAAATGACTTATCTAGGATCATGAAGCCAGTATTCAGTGGCAGCACTTGAACCCAGGTTGTTCTGACTTAGAGGCCAGCCCTAGGTTCTAAATTAAAGGTTGTTGAATTTGAATTTTAGGCTCTGATACTGGATAGAAGGGCAATAGGAATTTTTCTTGAGAGTTCTATCAGTTTTTTAAAAATGCTTCTATCATAATCTTTGAAAAGTGTTAAAAAGAAAAACATAATTAATACAGTAAATAGCAGGGCACAAATAGAGATTTATGGTGGATATTAGTAACAATAATTTGCTGCATAAAATATTCCATCTAGCAAATGTGTAATCAGAAAAAATAGATCGACATTTCATCTAGTGAAAACAATGTCTGATGAACTGTCCAGCAGCTACAGCAGACATACCAAATATTAAAAGACCCAGAGAGAAGCATCCAGCACACTGGGTAGATACTCTACAAAGGATTTATGGAAGGATAGATAAATATGGAGATGATAACTTCAATGAAGAAGTACTAAAAGTCAGGCTTAATCATAATAACCATATTGGAGCAACTTTTCTCAGTGAGTTATTTGTAGTGTAGGAAGAGACAGGCTCTTCAAGGCATTGTGCTTCATATAAACCGTGCTATATAAAGAGTTCTTATAGTTCATTGTACTATATAAATAGTTCTTATAGAACCTGGAAAAAAGAAATCACCTCTCAGGGCAAATTATGGGATAATGGAAAGCACCAGATTTACAGCCAGGGGTTTCACTCCACAAGTTCAGATTATGTCATCATTAGTAAAGTGAGTTCTTTAAAATGTATAAATGAAAGGATAGAGACTGGAGAAAGAAAAGACAAAATGCAAAGAGTTTCTTGGCTTTTAAGTAAGGAGTATTTATCCTTGGAGCAGGCATATTAAGGTGACTTTCAGCCTAAATCTTGGCTCTGTAGGTGCTATTACCTTCATCAGTTAAGATAAAATTTGAAAAGAGGACTATGAAAAGCTTAGGCTTTTATTAAGCCTGTGGCAGAATCAAATCAAAGCCAAGTACCAAGTGGGAACCGCCTATAACATACACTCTGGATCCTAAATTATACACTAGCAGCATTGCTCTCAAAACCTGCAGTACTAAGGAGACTCCCACTTATAAAACAGCTTAACGACTGGGAAATTCAGCTCATATTCATCTCAAAGGCATCAATAAAACACCAAAGCAGGATGCCAGTAAATTTACATGATCATGGTCACAGCTAAAATTAATCCATTAATTCAATGAAGAAAAATTGTTTGTGCTAGGAACAGAGGAAATTACAAAAGAACTCAAACTAGTAAGTAAACTGAGTATCCTTTCAAAAGGTATAATTTATAAGCCTAGAGCCAAGGAGTTTAGCAAGACACCTATTGAATGAAACTGAGTTCTTTTGAGAAGTGTGACCCAAGCGGTTCAGGGTCAGCCTCCACTTCAAAATACTTCCTTTATTGTCCTCAATGCCTAAAGTTCCACCAAAAGAATATCCTTCTTTAGTTTTCAGGCACCAGTCTGCTGTCAAAATGTAAAAGCTTCGTGCAGCTTACTTACCATTGAATTGGGGGAAAATAAGACAGAAAAATACAACGGTTTACGTAATATTAGGCAATATTAAGTATCCAGAGAGTGATACAGTGAGTTGCTACCAGAGAATGGATGAAACTGGAGTATATCCCATGGTGTTGTTTCTCCTTCATTCTTGAAAAGGACCATGACATCAGGAAGGTGATGCCATGAGTTGCAAATGAATTGGATTTATGTGAGGCAGGGCTGTGCAAACTCATCAGCCTCATTTTCTCCTCTGGAGCCATTTGGATCCAGTGGCAAGATATAGATAGATCAGGACAACTGGAGATGGCCCTGGATGCAGTGGGAGACCTTGACCTTTTTAAGCTAAGGTCTTTCCGAACTCTCCAGTTTTTCTCCCAGCTTTCCCAGCCTGAGGCAACACCCATTCAGTGATTAAGATTAGGTAAGAAATGAGGCAAAGACTGGCTCACTTAATATCCCACATAAGGCCTAATGGAAAGATGGGAGACTTGGCGTGGACCTTGAAGATCAGACCAGTTTGGTAAGCTGTCACATGAGGGAAAAGTCATTCTAAGACAAAGAAAAAAGAATTGTAGATGACAATGGGTATTCAGGACACAGTTGTATAGCTTCAATGGGGCAGTCATAGACTGTTAGAGCTGACAAGGATCTCAGAGATCAATTAGTACAATGCTGCCATTTTACAGGCTGGGAAACTGAGGCCTTTCAAAGTGAAGTGACTTGCCTAAGGTCATACAACTAGTATATGGAAGAAACAGGACTCAAAGCCGGGTCTTCTTACTCCAAAGTCTAAATTCAGTGCTTCTTCCACACTGATTCACGTTGGGAAAAAGAAATAAGATTGGAAAGGTGGGTTGGTAATTGTTGTAAAGGGCCTTAGGTAATGAGTTAGGACTTCATCCTATAAGCAGTAGAAAAGCATTAGATGAAAATTATAATCCAGGGATCTGTTTTTCAGGTATTTGGCTGCAGAGACGAGTAGCTGGAATGCTAGGCTTGAAGTCAGACTAGCTAGGATCAAATTTTGCCTCAGATATTTATTAGCTATATGATCAAGAGCAGTGGTTTCAACTTCCAGAGCTTCAGTTTCCTCTTCTATAAACTGAGAAAAGTCCTATTTGCATTATTGACTTCACATGGTGTTTGTGAGGAAAGTGCTGGCAAACCTTAAAGTGCTCTATAAAAGTGAGTTATTATTATTAGGCACAAGTGGGTCATGGGGCACAACAGACAATAGTGGTGATGATTTGGAGCAAGTGACGTGTTCAGATTATATGGACTAAACACGAAGAGAAGCCGATGGAGGGATCAATGGCCTGGAATCTGATAGGACAGGCTGATGCCTTCCTTTCCATATATAGGTAACCCTCTCATATCCAAGTGCCTAGAGAACATTCCATTTGGATGTCCAACCATTACCTGAAATTCAATACCATGCAAAACTGAACTCATTCCCCTATGCTGATCTTGGCATCGGATGACCCGAGTATGAATGCTGGCTCTGTTTCTAACCTCCTTGGTGTAACTGAACAAATCACTTGACCTCTGTGGGCTAGTTTGCTTATTTGTGAAAAAGGGCCTGGCCGCAATGACCTCGAAGGTCCCTTCCAAGCCTACATCTATGATCTCTAGAACTAGATCCCCTCACTCACTTTTCTATTTCCATTATTTAAATCACTACATCCCTATACTTTTTGTGATAATAACCCAAAAGGAGAGTCAGCTCAAGTAACTTTGTGGAAATTTATCTCTAAAACCTTCCCAGTTCCACATAAGCATCCTTCTCCCCCATCCTGCCTCTATTCCAGTACTCTTTACTGTCATGTTATTCCCTAGTTATCCCCAATCTGAGCTTCTATCTGCCTCTACTACATTCTACCCCTAAACAAAACCCAACTGCAGTTATCTGTCATTTTTGGAAAAGCCTTGACACATCCACATCTAGATATTAATAGCTTATATGGTTTAATCTATCACATCTCCCAGGAACATTTCCATGTTAATTGGGGACAATATTGAAAGAAAGAAATCCTAATGATGGAATTTTAAGCCTCAGGAACCAGTAGGGAAAATGTTTTGGCTGAGATTTTTCCCTGGGTCCCTCAAATAACATTATTCAAGGGAATCTGTCTTCTTGTATTGGGCACATTTTCCTTTATCATTGACTCAAGTCTTTTGCATTAGGCCATTGGAAATTTTCAAGACTACTCAAGTGTGAGATAGTCAAAATTGCCCCACTGAGTCCCTTTCTTTTCTGGTCCTCACTTTCCTTATCTCTGAAATGGGAATGATAATACTCTAAGGCCTAACCTCACAGATTTACCATGAAGATCAAATTAAAAAAACACACACACACATACATGAAAGAGTTATGGAATGGTAAAGCTAAAGTTCTACATAAATGTGACTTTTTTGAGTTCTATTTTTTCCTCCTATTTTTAGCTCCATCTGTGAAACCTGGGAGATCACTTACAGCCAAGAAGCTGTTTCACGCTAAGAGGACACATTGTTTGTTCAATGAAACAACTATTTAAGTTATTAGGTATTTTGTTTTTCCCTGCTGCACTGCCAGAGGTATCTGGCGTTTGGAAATGCCTACACAACTGCTAAAAGAGTCTGCAAGTTAATGCTGCAGCTATTCTAATGGTCAGTGGCCACGGCAGCTGAAGAGTTATTTATAAAGTCAACCGCTTTGTTCACCGCTGTGTTTGCTCATCCGGGGAGCTCGTTCTGGTGTGAGATTTCAGCGATTTTTTTTCAAGCTATCACTTTTTTCAGTGTCTCATCTTGTTGGGTCATAACATGAAGGATGTGTTTTAATAACCAACAAGAAAAAATGTTCTCAGCACAGTAATGATTCCAAGTCACAAATGATATGTGATATGTGAAATAACAGAAAATATGTCTATAAAACAGAGAGACAGATTTCTTTTTTAATTCCAGAATTTATATATTCAAATGAGGGCTATTCTTTAAAGAACTCACCTTGGGAAGATAGTGGTCCAAAAATGGGCTGCCATTTTCCTATCTTCCCATTCCAGGGAAATGAGATCTATTCAAAAAGAACCTTGTTCTGCTATTTATTATATTACCTGCGCAATCCTGGACAGGCACTTAATCTCTCTAAGCCCCATTTGTGAGGCTGTGAATTTAGGTAGATTAGATGATCTGAGGTTTCTTTGAGCTCTAAATCCTGTGATATTATGAACATATACAAATATATACTGAAAAGTAGCCCAATCAATACTACTCCTCATATAATCATTCCTATTTTACCCAATCCCTGACATAACATACTCCTTACTCGGCTTTAATTCCATTGTCTCTATCTATAGCTTTGGTTCTTAACCTCACCACCACCCTATATTGCTTTAAACTCTGATCTTTCGCTGTGTTTATCATGCCAATCCACCATGCCCAAACTTGGAATATATTCAGAGCTGTTTCAATTGACAAGCCCCAAGATAGAATGCTGGGAAAAGACACAAAGCTACACACATCTAGTCCACTGCAAATTTACATTGTCCTACTGCACCTGAACCCATTAGCAACCCTTAGTTATCCCTTGGTTTCTTCCTTAGTATGTCTACAAAAATTACCTCTCTGACTTTTCTGAAGCTCCCACTCACACCCACAGGGGTCTGTCCTCTTGGCAAGTAACTCTACCACTTTACTGAAGTCAAGGTCATCCATAGCTATCTTACTGCCTAGCAAAAGAAGGTGAGGGAAAAGGCTGAAGGCAGGAAGACCTATTACAGAGTCATTACAATAGCCCAAGCATGAAGTAGCAAGAGCCAGAACAAGGGCATGATAATGGCAGTAGTAAGGATAGGACAATCAAAGAAACCTAGTGACAAAAGAATTGATACTGTTGGATGATTATTATATTAAAGGTGGTAATGAGAATTTCTACCAAGCTTTAATTCTAGGTTATTAAGAAAGGATAGAATAATTGAATGAATGAATGAAAAAGCATTTATGTTGAAGAAATCACTAAGCACTGGGAGTATAAAGATTTTTTTTTTTTTAAACACAGTCCTTGCTTTCAGGTAGTTTATATCCCAATAGGAGAAGACAACTCTTACTGAGCAGGTGTGACCAGAAACTTACTTATAGTCAGATAGAGAGCTAAGTGGCTCAGTGGATAGAACACCTGACCTGAAGTCAGGAAAACCCAAGTTCAAATCTGGCCTCAGACACTTACTAGGTGTGTGCCCCTGATTAAGCCATTTAACTCTCTTTGCCTCAGTTTTCTCATCTGTAAAATGAGTTGGAGAAGGAAAAGGCAAACCACCCAGTATCTCTGTCTAGAAAGGGAGTCACAAAGAGTTGGATGGGACTGAAAATGACCAAAAGACAACAAAAGCAAGGGTGGATGACTGAATGGGATGCAAAACAGAAGCACAGTCTGGTTAGTAGGATCATCCAATAGATACGGTGGGATTGGGTTGGACTCAAGGGCAAAAGACCTGAAAATTAGTGGGTTATCTTCAAATACTGAAACATGGATTCTGAAAGGCTCAGGTATTTTCAAGTGACAGCAAGATACCCACATGAAATAGCCAATGAAACATTATTAAGCAAGAGGTACAAATGAGGGGATCATCACCATCCCTGAAGCCATCAGAGTAGAAAAGCTTATAGAAGAAGAAACTAGAGAGAGAAAGAAACAAAGGACAAACATGAGGGATGCCTGCAATATGAAAGGACTGGGGAAAAAAAAACCCAGAAAGGACATAGTTGGAGAGGTAGGAAGAAAACTAAAGTGGTTTATAATCACAAAGGGAAGGGGAGACTTTCAAGGAAAGGTTTGGTCAACAACATCAACCACAATAAAGATGTCAAGGCAAATAGAGGTCATGAAAAAAGCCACTGGATTTGGAAAGAATTAAGTCATTGGTGGAACTTTAGAGAAAGCAATTTAATAAAATATTAGAGAGAGGAATTAGATCAAAGGGGATTAAGAAAGTTAACAGCATAATATGAATAAATGAAAAAAATTTACTAACGGCTTATTATATTCTAGGCATTGTCCTATGCCCTGATACAGATACAAACAAGCAGGAAAGCTCCTTTCAAGAAGTTTACGTTTTAATGGGGGAGTCAACAGAAAGAAAGCAGGGAGAGGGGTATCATGGTTTGGAAATCGCTGAGAAGTGTCATGGTGACCTGTTTCTGGGCAAAACAGTTTGAAAGATCCCCTATGAGAGCCCGGGGTCCCAGAAGCAGAGTCCCAATTCTGAGAGGGATGTGGGAAATGGGCTAGATTGGAGGCAGTATGGTTTGATTTTTCTGACAAAAAAGTTAATGTGACCTTAAGGTACATCAGTAGATCCATTGGTCAGGCACTGAGAAAAATGAACACATCTCAAATTTGTTCTGTCCTAGGTATTCTATTTGAAGTGGAATATTGAGAAGCTAGAGGATGTCTAAAGAAAGGTGGATCAGGTTGTGAGGGGTAATTGAGGAAACTAGTGAATGGTAGCTTATGTAACTTCAAATATTGCAGATCAACATGTGGAAAAGGGAATGGATCTGACCGATACAGTCCTATCTTCTGAAGCTATCCAATGTAACAGAGAGATTTGGGGATCAATGAGGTAGAGCTCAAAGTACTGGATTTGAAGTCAAAGGATTGGAGTCCCAATCCCAGCTTTGCTTTTCACCTCTGTGAACTTGAGCAAATCATGTAAACTTTCCGGACCTTCATTTCCTTTTCTATAAAATGAAGGGGGAAGGAGGTAGATTGCATGATTTCCAAAGATTAAAGATTCTGCTCCTAAGAAGCTAGAGAGGAGATTCATGCATCAGAGGTAAGATTAGACCAAGTGACCTCTAAGCTCCCTGTCTCTCAGAAGCTATAACTCAGGCAGAATGAGTAGAGAGAATTGGAGGCACTACTCTCAACAAAATTTGGTTGTGCAAGCAAGAAAAGCAAGAAATCCTGGAGGGGGCAAGAAGTTCAAGTAAAGTTATTATTTTTTTAGACAGTAACCTATGTATGTCTGAAAGCAGAGGGAAAGGGGTCAAAGGAAAGATTCGATTATTAAAGGAGAAGATACATATGAACAAGATTTCTCAGGAGTTGTCAAGGCATCTTAGGCATCATTAGGTCTAAAACACAAGTAGAGAAGTCAGCACAGCAGAGTAAAAAGAGGACTTCTTCCTCTGAAAGTTGAACGAAGGATGAAGTAACTCAAGAAATATGCCTAGGAAAGTGAAAATAAATAAGATTACATCTTATCTAAACTTTATATTTCCTCTACTACTTATCACCATGCTATAGACATTATGTATAATGATAGGTGGCACACTGGCCCTGGAGTCAGGAGGACCTGAGTTCAAGTCCAGCCTCAGACACTTACTAGCTGTTTTTGTTTGTCTCAATTTCCTCATTTGTAAAATGAGCTGGAGAAGGAAATGGCAAACTACTCCAATATCTTTGTCAAGAAAACCCCAGATGGGGTCATGAAGAATTGGACACAACTGAAAATGAATGAACAACAACAAAATGCACATTGTACAGACTCAAAAATCTTTGCTGAGTTGACGAATCGTGATACATGAACAAAGCTATGCTGGGTAGCTGCCATCTTCTCAATAAAAGAGGTGAAATCATTGGCCAAGAGCAAATTTGGTAGGGGAAGGGACAGTGAAAGTGTTCTTGGGCTGGTGATGGTCACAGTGGATACAATAGGTCAGATAAACAATGGAATCTGGGGCCATAGTTAAAGCAACACTGATGTAGACGATCATGGAGTCTAAGTGGGTGAAGAGATTGAGGTTAACCAAGAGAGAATTAGAGTTCAGATACACTAAGTTGGGTGAAGAAAGTCCTGGTGAAGCAAAGGATCAAAAAAACCCCAAAACACCATGGCGGAAGAACTGTGGTCCAGACTGTGGGACTGACAATAGGTTAAAAAGCTATCATTAAAGAAAATAATATGAACCTCAGGATTTTGAAGGGGCACCAGTACCTTCTAAACATGAGATCCATGGTATGCCTGTGCCTGTTTGTAATATTTATGAAGTGGAGATAGAGAAGCAGCAGCATTGAGGAGGACATGGTCTACCTAACTAATGGGCTACCAATATGAAAGTTGACATGCTCAAGAATGACAGCAGGCGACAGGATGGAACCAGACACAAATATCATCTATTAAAGTAGAAAAGGAGTAAGGTAAATAATGATGTCAGTCATTTCAAGTGGGTGATATAAACAGATAAAATAAATCCCTCAAATAAAAATATTCACATCCTAATCCATATTACTGTTCTCTAATTTGAACACTGACAGAATTTGCCTATCCACTTGCATGCCTCCCTGGACTCTTTTATCTTCTAGTACTTGAGACTCTGCATGTCCAAGATGGGACAGAGAACAAATGATCTAATTTCTCAATGGTTTTAGGCCCCCTACTCATTTAAAATAAGTATGCTTTGACTAGATTTTAATGGAATAATCCTGGACTTGGATCTGATGACTTTGATTAGAATGCTGACTTTGCCTCTTGTTAGCTATGTAAGCATGCCTCTACCTCCTTATCTGTAAATGAGAATAGCATTTACTCTATTTAATTATAGAGCTGTTGAGCGAATCAAATCACAGAATGGATTTCATATTAAATGTTTTGTAAATATAAAACACTGCATAAATTTCAAGTGCTGTTATACTTCACTGGATCAATGATTTCATCAATGTGGACATTCCCTCCATCAATAAAGATTGCAACCAATCCCTGCCTTCTCATCCTGTGTGATTCTTATCCATATTCTTCCGTAAATACTCAATTGAAGAACCACCCACCATGGTAGAGGCTCTCCTTCAGGACTTGGCACATTTCAATGGGAACCAAGACAGCACATATGGTGTCCCCGCTGGGATCCCTCATTTACCCTATAAAACCAAGTCGTTTCCATTTCAGATCATACATATCTTCAAGGGTATCATGTATTTCACTCCTTGAAGGCAGATCATCACAGAAAATAAGCTGCAGCTCATTTGTGCCTGACCTAGCATTCTTCCATTGGTTATGTAAAACATTAGGATTAACATGTATTTTCAAGCTTTATTGATGTTCTTTTTTTCCCCATCAATTTCACTTCCGAAGTTTCCTTCTTCCCTTCCCATAAAGACATCACCTATGTAATTTTCTCCATACTTTTATGAATTCTTTTTATCCATCATTTCTTAGTGCATAGTACTATACCATTACATTCATGTACCTCAGTTTGTCTAGCCATTTCCCAATCAATGGGCAACTACTTTATTTCCAGTTCTTGACTATCACAAAAGGTGTCTCTATGAAAATTCAGTTTATTTGGAACATTTCTACCTGTCTGTTGGTCTTCTTGGGGTATATGTCTAAGAATGGGATACTTGGGTTAAAGAGTAAGAGTGTTTTCTATATTTTCTCAGCATAATTCCAAATTGCTTTCTGTGATGGTTGGACAAATTCAATGCCCTGCCAACAATGTGTTAGTGTCTCTGTCCTCTCAGCCCTTCCAAGAATTATTATTTTCTTTTACTGTCATCTTTGCCAATCTGATGGGCAAGAGGTAGAACCTGAAAGTTGTTTTGACTTGCATTCATTTTTATTCATTAAAAAATACAGCTTCATTACACTGAGTATCCTAGTGCATTTTTGTATACATGATGTTCAATTCTACATCTCCCTATCACTATTCCAGTGATTCCTTAATGTCAAGATTTCAGGTCTACACTCAGCAAATTTTATTCCAATGAACTAAGACACAAATAGTGCTACCCTTCAGCCTTGTGCTGGACCCAGAGATGTATACTACCTCTCTACTGGTATCGGACAAGTTAAACTAGGAGAACCTCAAAATGATTTCCCTTACCTCTGATTTGGGTTAATTTCTTCCCTGTTCACCTCCCTCTTTGTATATAGAAGATCCTTATCTGTACAGTCAGACTGTCACTAACACTTCATCCTAGGCCATCTCTAGCTATCTCGACCCTGGACCCAGATGGCTCCACAGGAGAGAGTGAGGCTGGTGACTTTGCCCAGCCCTCCCTCACTTAAATCTAATTCACTTACAAATCATGGTATCACCTTCCTGATATCATGGTTCTCTTGGAGAATGCAGGACAGACAATAAGCTACCAATAGCTCGGCTAACAAGGCTGAAGAGTACTTTCTCTGGAAAAGTAGTTTTTATCTATAATTAAGTTCAATACATCCCTTGATAGCACAACACTCCAAATTACAAGTACAAACTCATCTCAGGGGTAGTAGATGAACTAAGAGGATTAGCTGTTAATGGAAGAAAATAGGCCATCCTGAGTCACTACCCTTACTCAAAATGGCTTGGTGACACCCCAGGAGGGCTGAAGCTCAACATTACAGAAATGATTTGGGGTTTAATAGCTAACCAACGATCCCAAGAGAAAGTTTAAAAAAAAGTAATTTGCCTCTCGTTGGGCATATCCAGCAAGCTCCCTTCCAACTCTAAATTCTTATAAAAGTTTAAATCCACATCGTGTCATCATAGCCTATTAGATCTAAAATCAAAAAATATTTCTATATGTACCCAAGATACAACATGGCACCGGGGAAATAAATCAGACTAAGAGTAAGAAGAGCTGAGTTTTCAATTTAGTGCTGTCACTATTTAGTACCTAGCCTTGGGCAAGTCATCTCACCATTATGGGCTTTAGTTTCCTCATATTTCAAAGGAGAAAGTTGGACCAGATTCTCTCAGGTTCCTTTTATCTATGTGATTCTATAATTCAAAAAATGTAAGGAAGAGGGTTATGAAGAATTGTAGAAAGAGTAACAAAGAAGAAAAAAAGGAACATAGTTTACAATTACTTTGAGGGCACAGACCCCATCTTACACTTCTTTCTTGGGAATAGCTGTCCCCCAAATGACCTGATCTCCTTCCAGCCCCAACTCTACAGCTCTTGTTGAGGAGGAAATCATTGTAAAGAGGGAATTCATACTCCTCATCACCACCAAAACCAAATGGCCACAGTAGACACAGGAGTCTCGGGAGTGGCAGCATGTCCCAGACCACTGGTCTTGCTTCTAGATCAGATCTTACAGCCATCATCAGAAGAAGCAACTGCTGAGGAGCCACATCAGCTAAGCTGAAGCAGCAAGGTCCCCTGAGGGAGAACAGGAGGCAGCATGTGCCAAGCAAATCAAATCACCATTACCATCACTACTTAAACCATTATTTCCCCTTAGACCTTAATGGAATTAGGCCAGGACCTTCAGCCCAAGAGCCCTGAAAATAGTAATATTCTCCAAACTACCAAACCTGCTTCTAGCCTAGCTTCCACAGCAATCATTGAGGGGATAAATCACTGTAAAGAGGGATACACATTCCTTCTCACCATCAATGACAATTGCGGACCAACTGCCACCAACATTCAAACAAGCACAGGAGCCCTGGGTGTAGCAGCACCTCCTAAATCACCGGCCCTGCTTCCAGACCAATCCCCAAAGTCACCATCTGAAAACATAACTCCAGAGGATAAGGGGCCACTCATCTCCACCAACTGCTAACGAAATGCTAAACTCCCAGCAAGTAAGCCAGCCTAGCTGAAGCAGCATATGCCACGCTGGTCAGACAATCACCACCACCATGATCATGATTTCCTCTCAGATTCCAATGGAAGATAGCTCAGAACTGAACCCAAAGCCTTTGGAATAGCACTGCTTTTTAGCCCAGAGTCCTCAGAAATCATCCTGGGAGGCAATCTCTATCTAGATGCAGCCTAGCAACTGCTCTTGCAAGTGTTAACAGCCAGAGCTACTGAAAACCCAGAAAAGATAGTTCTTGCCACCAAAGTCCTTGGCGTTATCAAACAGTCCTACATCAGAAACCGATATGATTTTATCAGTGGAAATACCATTAAGAAGAGGTATTAACAGGTACTGTGCTACTGCAACCTAAGAACCATGGGACTTTTCCATCTGGCTTGCAGCTGAAACCTTCCATATGTCTGTGGTCTCCTCCATTCAAATCTAAGTGGGTTTTCTGAGAGTAGGGACTGTCTTACTTTTCCATTTGCATCTCAAGCACTTAACATGGTGCTTTGCACACAGTAAGCAATTAACAGATGCTTGACTCATTCTTTCAAATCCTTCCAAGTGTAATGATATGCATCTAGGCACACAGACCCTTGAAAACTTTCTATAACTGAAGAATTTATGTCTTAAGGCAGAGATCACTAAACAGTAGATAGAAATCTATTATTTTTTAATTTTAAATAATATTTTACTTTTTCCCCAATTGATTGGGATCAATTAACCCAGAAGACCTTCAAATAAGTTACTGCAATAATGTCTCATTCCCAAACTGGTGTGGGAAACAAAGCCTGAAATAACACTTGCTATGTGCCCACCAACCTAATTCAGACTGCTCAGACTTTACGATGTTAAACAACAGAAAGATTCATCTGACAGGGATGTAATGGATGAACTGTAAATGCAGTGGAACATGGAGGGGAGGAATCTAGTTAGGGGATTTCTACAAGAGTCCAAGCATGAGATAGTATGGGTTTAGAGATCATTATGGTAGCAACAGAAATCAAAAAAGGAGAAAGAAAAGCCATTTTGAAGACTTGAAAAACTTACTAAGTAGTTATTGGGTGAGAGAAGCAGGATTCAATAATAACCCCTAGTTTTCATCTGAGAGACTAGAAACACAGAAATAAGAAAATCAAGAATGAGGAAAAGGTATTTTTTGTTGTTGAGAAAGTGAAAGGGAAGGTTAGGAGTGACAGGGTTAGTTTTAGATATGTTCAGTTTGATGTGATATAGGCTAAATGGAAAATGTCTAGGAGACAAAAGGACTGATACTCAGAATGGAGTCCAGGGATGGAAATATAAATTATGTAATTCTTGGGAGTAGTTTCATATGATTTTTAATTACTTTCTACAGAAGCATTGTCAAAGAAGCATATTTGTCAGATTTGTGATCTCACAGACGATAAAGTTGTTACACACAGTTGATCTAAATACGGTGAATTTTCAGAGGATACAAACCAATGTAGCAGACATACTCACTTAAACACAAAAAGTAAAAGACATGTCCCAACACACTGCCATTCTTGGTCTTGACTTTGGCTTGGGATGACACTCACTACGTTAACTCAGTTAACTGCAATGCAGAGGCAACCTCATCTTTCCAAGTAATAGACAAATTATGAATGGCCAGCAGATATATGAGGGGCTACACAGTTCTTCATTGCACTAAAGTAGACAAAAGGGCCTGGGGTCTTTTGCTAAGTACCTTCAAGTAGCCAACCAGGTGTAGGTCAAATAAGAATACAGTGGTGAGTAAAAATCCCTTTGCAGTCAAGGGACTGTACTCATGAATATTAATAGGCCACTCCAGTGGTCTCTACCTGTGCATAGCCCTGATCCCCCACCTTCCTCTGAGTGAAAGACCCCTGGCACAACCAGCCTTCATCAACAGGTAGGCAAGTCATGGGCATGCTAGTGTGCCCTCCTACCTTGGCTCCATCCACACTGATAATCCGATAGCTGTTTCTTGTGCTATCATAGAAGTAGGAAACGGTGACTGCCTGCTTGCTTGCAGGCATCCAGTTCTTCTTAGTGTTGGGGTCTATTTGGAAGACATGTGCTCTGGTGGTGAAGATGGGTTGTTCTCTGGAATAGGGAAGGATAGGAGAAATAAACATGAGTTTGTGGAAGATGACACATTCCCTGCTTTTTTCAAAGCTTGGCATAACAACACGATTAAAAGAAGCTTGCCTTCAGTAATGCTGGAATTAATGAGTCTCCTGGGAACAAAGCCAAAGCAGTGTTAAAAAGAAATATAATAAATAAAATATTAAAACATCATTCAAGAAGTTTGTTGGTTGCTATTTGCTATTGTGTATATGTGTGTGTTTTAAGCAAGTTGTAAAATTGCTGGGAGCTGGGGTAGTTCATTGATAATCTTATCCAATTTTATGTGGCTTTTTTTTTAAAACAACCTTGAGCTTTAAAACGCCAGGCTAAAGACAGGAGTGAGGATGAGGTGAAATCCATGTGATTCCTCTTAGGCTGCAGGTAGGAGTCATCAACAAATTCACCTCTTATCTGTGTAATTCTTGTTCTCAAATCCTCATTCAAACCACCTGTCAATGCAGAGAAGCAGGAAAAACTCTGGTATGAGGGCATGGCCTTGGACTAGTCATTTAACTATTGTGAAGCTCAGTTTCCTTACTGTGTAACAGAGAGTTAAACTAGATTATCTCTTTCTAGTAATAAATCTCTTTATCCTATGACATATTGTTCTGTTTTCTTCAATGAATAGCTGTGGGTTACATCATTCCCTTCTCCCTCCGCCCCTTCACAACCTTTCCCATTTCTATTTGTCAGTGACAACAACATTCCCTCAGACACCAGGCTTAAAAACATAAGAGTCATCTTTGACTCATCCCTCTTCCTCTCTATAACCAGAGAGTATAAACCATAAATATTTTTTGCTTCCAAAGTTCTCTGGTATCTATTCCATCCATTCCTCTTTATTCCCATTGCCACCCTCACCCTCCAATCCATCCAGGGCTCCATCTTCTTTTTCCCAACTTACCACTTGTTTAATGGCCTCTCCGAGATCTCACATATGACTACCAAACTGATATCTTCCTACCACACTCCTTCCTTCATATAGGCCCTCCTGCAAAGGGAACTACATTGTCGTCCCCTTGATTGTCCATGTCCAACCCAAACACCTGTTTAATTTCTGAAACTCCTTGATGAGTTGGTCCCAACCTGTCTACCTTTATTTACTACTGCTCTTCAACATGAATACCCTGTTCTAGTCAGACCAATTTCTTCATTATCCAAACTTGCCATAATATATTCTTTCCTTTCTGCCTGTACTCATGTTTTCCTTTTCCCAGGAAAGTATACCCTTCACTCTTGATGCAAAATGCCATCCACATTCAGAGAAAGAACCGTGGAATCAGAATGCAGAATAAAGCTCACTGTATTCTCTTGTGCTATGTTTTGTTTTTCTCATGGTTTCTCCCATTCAATTCTTCTATGCAACATGACTAATGTAAAAATGTGTTTAATAAGAATGTATGTGTAGAACCCATGTAAGATTGCATGCCGTCTCAAGGAGGGAGGGAAGAAGGAGGGGGAGAAAACTTAAAACTTATGGAAGTGATTGTTGAAAACTGAAAGCAAAGAAATTAATTTTTTAAAAAGTATGCCCTTCTTTTTCACCTACTCAATTCCTACCCATTCTTCAAGGTTCAGGGCAAGTCTTACCTTTTTCTGAATTTCTATTAAACTAATAGTATATACTATGCCATACTTTGTTTTTCTCTGTTTCACGGCTTGACTATCCATCATAAAGGACTCAAGGGTAAAAATGACTACCTTATGTTGCTCATGCATTCCTCATCTGGCCTAACCAAGTGCTAGGCACAAAATAATAAATATTCATTCGATCCTTGACTGACAGCCATCTAACAAGCATTTATTAAGTTCTTGCTATGTACATGGGGTCATAGATTTAGAAATAGAAAGGATTGTAGCATTCACGTGATCCAAACTTCTCATTTTATTCTAGGAACTACTTCAAGAATTGAAGTCCCATAAAAAATTAATACTGAGGCAAGGTTTGGAGAGAGAGGCACATATCTCTTTAGACTTAGCCTCTTAATTCTCCAAGATTGGGTCGAGTTCTACTGAAAAACAGAAACACACATTGGAGAAGGTCTAGTATTCTGGAACTTCTTGGTCTAACCTGGAATTTAGAAAGTACCCATCTTAAGTGAAATGTTTTAAAATTAAGGACTTGCTAGTATGAATGTGTTCACTGTAATATTATTATACAGTCTGAGACTCAATTAAGCTGACAAGTCAGCTTTCATTCAAGTTAATTTATATTTTATTATGATTGGCCATGGTCAATTCAAATACAGTATTTCTTAAAAAATCCAGAAATAATGAGATCCTGCCAGACTGTTGAGGAAGAAGGAAGAAGTCAGTGAAAACATTAGAATATCTCTTTGATTTCTTCCTTTCTTCCTTCAAAGTAGAGGAGAAGTGTTTGGTTAGATGGAAAGAAACTGGTTTTCTCTGGACTAACCTTGTCTGGAGTAACAGTCCTAACTCTGGAGAATCCAGACTATGCCTGGTAGCTTTAGTCATGCTGTTCTTTTGACTATTCAAGGCCTCTACCCTACACCCAGTTTTGCCTTCATATTCCAAAATCCCCCTCCCTTCTTCAGGTCCCATTCAAGTTTCCTATTCTTATTTCCTTAGTGATTTTAAGCAAACGGTATTCTGATTAGCAAAGCAATTCAAAATAAGGCCTATTTTCACTTTCCACTTCCCACCTTCATTTCCAGCTCCCCACCTAGACTTCCCAAGAGTCAAAATATATCAAATCGGCCCCATAACCAAACACCATTAAGTTCTGAAAGCAGCTAGGGACCCCAGGAAGCTCAATAAAAACCAAAGCAGTCACTAGTGGAGAGAACATAGATTGTCATAGCAATCCCCAAGACAATTATAATGATAAATCTGCAGGCATGAATGGCCTCCTACTTTCTGTCCTCTATCCTGGGAAATTTGTTCTTAAAAAAATCTCCCTTTAAAATTTGGTTTCAGAAGTCTTAATATTTTAAATATTAAGATTAATAATTTAAACACGTTAATTTGAAAGATGGGAATCCTACTAAATCAATGCTAATAGAAAGGGACTGTAGTACTACCTTGCCCCTTAAAATGTTTTAAAATTTTTCATTTTTTGAAGATTTTTACCTTGGAATATAATATTCTGTTGGACTTCGTGAATAATATTCATGGTAAAATTTATGATTATCCTAAAAAAATAGCACCTGATTGTTTCCTTTAGTTATAGGTTAGAGGCCCCAAAGCATTCTGACCGCTATCATGCTTCAGTGATACAAACAGTATGAAATACTGAAATTACTTTTTATAAAATAGTTGGCAGTTTCACTAAAGGAACCATCATAGGATTATAGGCCTTCGAGGTCATCTAAACAAGTATTTCTCTGTTTCCTAATTGAAGTATAGTCATTGAATTTAATACAAGTCAACCTGTGCGCTTCAGATATAAAAACGCTTAGTATTTAAAGCTATTCAGTAACCTAGAGCACTGGTCCTTGAGTTAACACTCAGGTTGGACTTTGTTCATTGCTTCAAATATTTACTGAATGCCTATTCTGTGCAAAGCTACAATCTAATAGGACTTGTAGAAGACACTGATCCGATAATCAAATTATAAATGTAAGTGCCTTGTTTTCTGGAATGTATTAATAATTTATCAGTATTCTTAACAATGATCACTTTAGCATGTTTTATAATTCCAAGTACTTGGACTCACAGCATCTCATTTGTCCCTTACATCATCCCTCTGAGGTAGGCAGGGCACATATTTTCATTTTACAGATGAGGCAATCGAGGCACAGAGAGATTTCAGTGCTCTGCCCAAGTTTTACTTGGCTAGGAAGACACAGAACTGGGGTCCTAGTCCAGTCTCTCACCCACATCATGCCAGAGGGCAGAGCAAGGCAAATTATACGGGGACACAGTTTTTGGCTCAACATAAGGAAAGTTTCTTAATAACAAGTTGTCCTAAAGTCAAATGCTGCCTTGGGAGTCATGAATTGCCTATTGACAGTCTTCAAGCAGAAGCTGGATAACTTTTATTGGGGCTATTTTAGATGGGTTTCATGACTCAAGCAGGGGTTGGGCTACAGGAACTCCAAAGTCTCTTCCAACTCTAAATCTATACTAGGCCTCTAGGATTCATTATTTACTTTTCTATATTTGATGTTACTTTGCTTAGCAGTTAATTGTGTTTTGTATCAAATCTCCCCTTTTTGATCACAGAATGCATGGCAGAAAGAGCTCTGGTTTAATGGGAGATCTGGATTTGCAGATCTGACATTCACTACTTGTTTGACCACAGGAAAGTCATATACGTCTGTGGCCTTACCTTAAGAAGCTAATAATAGTTGCACATCGCATAAGGCACCCATACAAAAAGCAATGTCATATATATGACCTAGTAATCTTTAAATCTTCTTTTAAGATTCCGTGATCTTTCAGAGCCAATTACCAAGACCAGTTACCAGCCAAATCACCCCATTCTCAATTCTCCATGGCAGCAGCCGAGTAGTTGTTCTATTCCACTTTCCTGTACAACTATAATAAACTCCTTGAACAGCCACCACTCTCTCCTCCCTCCCTCCATCCTTCAGACAAATGTCAGAACATCCTCTCTCTTACATAGATCCAGTCATACCACTTTTCTCCTTAAAATTCTTAAGTTCGACTTTACTCCAGAGAAGTTCAAACAAATCTGCCTGACATTCAAGGCCTTACCCTCTAATCTAGTACCATGCCACCATTCCAGTCCCATCTCCTATAATTCCCTGCCATATACTTTGTGCCCCAGTTAAGCTGGACATTTCCTACCCTCCTTCCGCGGATTCTCATACCTTTGCTCTTTTGTTCTTACTGCTCCCTATGCCAAGAAACGTCTTCTATCTCTGTGTGCACTTCTTTTCACTCTTTAATACCCAACTAAATGCCACTTTCTCCAGGAAATCTTTGGCCTGATTAAATCATCTCCCTCAGACACCACAGAACGTTGTTTGGTAAATAATGCATTTGTTCTGTAATATTACGGATGTGTTTAGTATTGTCCAATTCTGAGTGAGAGTCCCTGGTTCTGACTTGGACTGCAAGCCCAGCTTTGCAACTGAGTACTTCTATTACCTTAGACAAATCCAGAAGAATGGAAATACCATGAGGGAAGGGACAATTTCACTTCTGTCTTTGTATCCCCAACACATTATACATAGGAGGTACCGAATGGATGTGTGTCGAAGTAAATTAAAGTTGCTTGGCCCTGGGGGCTTTAGTTTCCTCCTAAGTAAAATAAGGAGGTCGGATAAGATTATTTCCAGATTTATTAGGATTTAATCACATGATCCTACTAGACCAGGGCTGGGGAACCTGCAGCCTCAAGGCCACAGATTTTCTACCACTGTACTAGATTGTAAAGTCAGGCACCATGTCACAGAATCATGGAAGCAGACCTGGAAGAGTCCTTAGAGGCCACCAAGTCCAATCCTTCATTTTTCAGATGAAGTAGAGGGAGGTCAAGCAACTTGACCAGGGTTCTATACCCAGAAAATATTTTTAAAAATTCTCCTGTTTGTGGGTAAATCAGTTAGTCTCTTCTTGCTACAGGCAACCACCTAAGATGATAAGTTTCAGAGAAAGTGCAGAACTTACATTCATAGAGTGAGTAGCCTCCCTTAGGCAAATCCTGTCCTAATGAAATCACAGTCCCTATCCCTAATATATTGCCATAAATCTTAAAACACTATACATATTTTGAATAAACACATTCCTAACTCCTATAACAAAGCTTCTTAACAACAGAGTATAGCATTAGAATCCATCCCCTTTGATGGAGGTACTACTGTATAGACTTCAAAATGAATATCCAGCAGCCTGAAAACACTATTAGTGCACCAACATTCATGGTGAAATCTATGGTTATTTTAAGAAATAGCACCTGCTAATTGATACAGAAAAGCATCAGGGTTAGAGGCCCCAAAGCATTGCAGCTGCTATAGTGTTTCAGTGATACAAACAGCATGAAACACTAAAATTATTAAAGAACCATTATAGGATTATAGGAGCATAAATCAAGAACTGAAAAGGACCTTTGAGCTCATCTAAACCAATATTTCTTCATTTCTTAACTGAGGTGTGGCAGCTAGGTGGCGCAGTGGATAGAACACCAATGCAGGAGCCGGGAGGACCTGCGTTCAAATCTCACCTCAGGCACTTGACACTCACTAGCTGTGTGACCTTGGGCAAGTCACTTAACCCCAAATGCCTCAACCTGGGTCCTCTCCAGTCATCCTGATGAATGTCTGGTCACTGAATTCCGATGGCTCTGGAGAAGTGAGGCTGGTGACCTGCACAGCCCTCCCTCACTCAAAACAAAGTCAAGTGCAAGTCATGTCATCATTTCTCTGATGGCATGGTCTTCTTCGGCAATGAAGGACAAACACACAACTGAGGTGTAGGGTTATTGAATTTGGAGGTAGAAAGAGCCTGAAAGGTCATCAAACACCTTCATTTCTGAAAGAAGATACAGAGACCCAGAGTGGTAAAGCCACCAGCCTAAAGTTGTACAACTCATTAATGGAACAACTGCTACTAGATTCCAGTCCTCTGACTCCTGGGGTTCAGTGTTTTTTTTCTATTATCCTTTACATACACACAAAAATGGTATTTATTTTTTATAGCTTTCTCTAGTCAAAGATACTATTCACGTTATAAACTTACTACTTCCTAATTTATCTTCTGGAACTGAAATAGCTAGACCAAATATGAACACAAAGAAATAAATTGCTCTGAGCCTCATCACTGCAAAGCCTCCTTGGTAAAAGCAGTAAGTATGGGAATAATCTGACCTTCTACACTGAATAAGGCAAAGTGGAAACACAACTGTGGCCCCATGCTATGACTTGCAACTAGATGGGCAGTCTGGTGAATTAGTAAACAACTGTTTTATCTTGAGTAAATGCTACTGATAGACAAATAAGCTAGGGCTAAAATTGATTAGATCAAGTTGGGTTGTATTTGAGAAACTGGGTGATGCTTTCAACAATGCTCAGATGCACACAAAAGTCCATTTCTTTAACACTAATATTTTTCAGGGAGGCTACATGACTATGAATCAGGGAACATGATTTATCTTGGGAAAATCAAGATTAGAAGTGACAGAAGGGGCAACGAAATGCACAAGGTAGGCGTATGCTACTAACAATGATTTGCACAGAGAAAGAACATAGTGAAAAATATAACTGAGGATACGTATGGTCAAGAAAGTCTGCTTGTGGAACATGAATGAGAAATAGCAGCCGGGCAGTTTGACCACTACTCTGGTTCTCTCTTTCTGACATATTAAAAGACTCACAGGAAAGCTGTTTAGTGAATTGGGCAGATCTTCTATGGAAGGTGATGGATTGTACAGAATGTGACATTACAGAGGGGTAGCATACGCATTGGTGGATGAAACATGTACCCTGATGAAATACCAGATCCTTCAAAGTATTAAAGAAATTTTAAAAGGCTCTAATCAGCTAGATTTATGAATGAACTATCTCATTTCTAAATATAATATTACAGACCGGCAGAGGGAGTACCCATGCTGATGATATCACTGATTTACTAAAAATAGTACAGACCTTTATATATAATTTTAATTTAGGAGTAGTCCACGTGTCTATCTCCAGGTAAAGATGGGAGAATCTCCTTACAATTTGACAGCTTAAAAGCTTTATATAAAAGCCATGGAAAATGAGGAAGTTATTTAGAACTGAAATATACCTAAAAGTTTAGTTTTCAGCTGACACTTGAAATTTTAACTCTTTATCTTCTTTTAAAACTCAGCTCAAACCCCACCTTCTGTATGAGGCCTATCCTGCTTCCCTCAGCTTCTAATGCCTCTCTGCTGAAATGCCTTTCTACTCACTGTGTATATGCATATGCTTATTTGCGTTTAGGTTGTCTCTTTGGACAGAATATAATTCCTTGAGGGCACGGATTACATTATTTTATTTTTTGTTTTGTATCTCCAGTGTGTGGCTCAGCACAGGGAATACAGTAAGCACTTACATGCTGGTAGATTTTCTGAACATAAAACCACGAAGGTCAGGTTCTCCCCTTTTTTACTATTGTTATCTCGTACCTTTTTTTTTTTTTGAGGGGGGTACTAGGAGGAAGACAGTTGGCTTGTAGTCAGTAAGACTTGAGTTCAAGTGTGGCCACTTACTTGCTGTGTGATCCTGGGCAAGTCACTTAACCCTGTCTGCCTTATTTTCCTCATCTGGAAAATGAGCTGGAGAAGGAAATAGCAAACCACTGCAGCATCTTTGTCAAGAAAATCCCAAATGGGATCCTAAAGAGTCAGACACCACTGAATAATAACAAAATTCCTATCTTTGTTGATAGAGAAGAAAATGGAATGAAAGAATATTTGCCAAAACCATTTCAACAAACAGCTTTCTTCAAGGATAATGAACTAGTACCCTTGGATCCTACCATCCCAGTCCCCTAAGGTGATTCAAAGAAAGGAGAAAAGAAACTAAAGCACAACGACAGGAAAAGCAGCCAGAGGGGACCAAACATACGTAGAAGAGATGTGTGGTAAGACAGTTGTGAGGTCACTGGGGTACCAATAAATAAGGTGTGGACTGATGGAAGGGATGATAACAGTTCCACAAAGATGCAGAGAAAATTCCAGACCTTATCAATGAAAAAAGATAATCATGAGAACTTAAAAAACTGCCAACAAAATTTTAATGAAAGTCATCTATACATCAACTGAGGGCATCTTGCTGACAACACCAACAGAATAAGGGGGTTTTCACAAGAAGTAATCCACAATGAATTCAACACAGTTGAACTCACAGTTAACTGAGACGTAATAAACATATAATAAATACATAAAGTTACTGTTTGTGGAAAAGACATTTGATTTGGCAGAACACACCAACACCTTAAAAGTGCTTTTACAGGAAGGTATCTCCATACACATCAACATCTTTCAGGTGTCCTTGGATAACATAACAGCGCAAATAAGTCTGTTCTATGACCCAGTTAATGATGCTGCTAAATGGTAGCATGATGTAGAACATCATGGCCTCCAAAAAACCAATGATAAATATCACAGAGAGGGCAGTACATGGTGGGTGTGAACAGATTGCAACATATAACCAACAAGGAACTCCTAAGAAGTACAGGAGCAAAGGATGTCATCAATGAATTGTTGAATAAAGTTCAATGAAGAAGCTATTTTGTGGAATTTAGAGAATAATGAGAAAATATATATGAAATGACAGAGGGAAATAGCAGAAACGAGACAATTGACACAAGAATCACTGAATATTCAAAGAGGTCTGTGATCTCATCAATTCAGAAATTGCCTCTAATAATGTAGGTTGCCATGGTCATGCCTGCCCCGTAATGTACTATTCTCTTTCATGTCCTCTATAGGTTTTGGGGAGGAAGGGGTCTACCAAATTGCTAGAGGCCTTCTTCAATTTCCTTTGACAAAGTGTTGAACAGAACAAGACCAAAAACAAAGCCCTGTGACTTTCCTACCAAAACCTTCCACTACATCTTCAGTTCATTGATTGCCTCTCTCTGAGTCTAGACATGAGTTCCAAATCCAAGGAAGCATGTCTTTCCATCTCATCCCAAAAAAAGATACAAGGAAGGACTGTCAAATGACTTGTTGAAATTCAGGCATACTCCTTCTATAGTATTTAATTTATTAGTCTAGTAACCTTATCAAGAAAGGAAATGGGATTATTTTGGCATCACATACATATTCTCAATAAATGCATGTTGGTTTGTAGTGATCCACTGAATAAAAGATCAAACCCAAAAGATATCCAGCAATGTATGAATGAAAACATCACAACTGAGTGATTCTGCAACCATAGACAGATCCTTCAAATTGTGTGATAGTGAAAGGGCATCTAGGTGGTATAGTGGAGACAGCACAGGCTGTGGAGTCAAGAGGATTTGAGTTCAAATTCTACCTCAGACACTAGCCACTTAACCCTGATTGCCTTGTCTACACACACACACACACACACACACACACACACACACACACACACACTTATAGTGAATTAATACCTTTGCTTACTTTAGTTAAAAAGGATTAAATTACAATTTTGTTTTATTTGTTTCATAATATGGGAAAAGTCTATTTATTTAACTCGTATGTGCAAAATTTTATGTTCAAAACAAACAGAGCTCATGTTAGTTGTGTATAAAAACAAGCCATTCATTCTAGCTTTTGAAACTGAAGCAGAATGACATCATCACAGAACTAAAATATAGAAGACAGCTCAGAAGAGGCTCTAGCTCCAGGCTTCCAACTTGAAAGTTCACAGGGAGATTGGCTATGAGCAGGAAAATGGAAAGGAGGTACTCTTCAGAAAAAAAATCAAACCAGAAAAGGCTGCTTCAGAAAAAAAAAAAAGCAGAGAGGATAATTTGGATTCCAGAAGAAGACTGCTTTAGGGTTTTCAGACTGAAGAAACCGGCTGCTCTGAACACTAAGGCAGAAATAAGCCAGGAACATTTTAAAACCTTGTGGTTCTTCACTTATTAGGGAAAAATAAAGCAATATGAATGGAAACCTCTCAGTGAGACTGGTTAACAGCTGGAAATAGGCTGTTAAAGAAAATTTATGGATGAAAAGCTATAACAAGTTAAATAAGAAAATACAGTTCATCTTGTTTTTAATTTCATTTTCTTTTTTCTTTTGCTGTGTATTTCAACAACATGTATCTGTGATGGATGAAGCTAATTACTTTATTATGCCAAATATTTAGATATGTTTCACATAAACACACACAGATGTGCATTTCCCTCAGTATTCTCAATTTTCCAGTTCTAAGACCCAAGTCTAAATTCTGTGCAGGCTTAACGAGGAAAGAGAAAACACCAATTTACATGGTGGCAGTAAATAGAGCAAAGGGCATGAGAAATAAAGCACTTTAACATTTTTCGCAAACAATCTTGAGTGACAGGAACAATATATGTGAAACCTGGGGAAGGTGCCCTAGTCAGGACTGGACGCAATGCACATGGCTGTGTGGTTTTCATTTCACAGATGCTGTGCTATTTGCCCTTGTCCCATTCCCTCATGCTCCAAATTCTCACCATGTCATTTGAATTCATCTCCTTTCTAGAAGCATGTGTCACCAAAGGGTTGTTTCATAACTATATGGAATCTAAGCAACAAGAATGCTTTTTTTTTTTCAGCCTGTGTTTCAGTAAATGGAGGTCATGAATTCATGATAAATATTTACCGAGTGTCTATTATGTGCATGGAACCATGCCAGTGCTCCCCCTCTATTTTACCAAGCTTCTCCCAGCACACTCACACAAAAAGATAATATTAGAGATATCTCAGAAATTTTTAAAAATTAAAAACTGAATAAGAGAATTAAGTTTTTAAATTTTTCTTCACATAAAAGAATAAATTTAGACAGTTTTCCACAAAAGACCACATAAATAATTATTCCTTCCTAATGACACACTTCCCTTTAGCTACTTTTTCCTCAAATGGTACCACTCCTCTCACTCAGCATCTTCTCCTCTCCTGCTTATGGCTCCAATTGCCCTTTTCTGGACATCTCTAGCTTCCTTATATCTCCCTTGAGATATAGAACTGAGCACAGTACTCTAGGCATGAGAGTGTTACAGTTTTACAACAGGGTGAGATGGTATTTTCTGATTCTTCTTGATACTATCCAGCATCTAACTGGCCTTTTTGGCCACAGAAGCATATTGAGACACTGTCCTGAGAGAATAATCTACAGTGATTCACAGGTGCCTTTCCTGAGTCATGACTAGCAGTTGAAAGTCTATTTCCTATGTATAATTTAGGGTTTTTTAAAATCCCTTAATGCAATATCTTTCACTTGCCCACATTAAAATTCTGCTACTTTTCCACCCACTTGCAGATTCATATTTTCTTTTTGTAGTCTAGCCCAGTCAGACTTAACACCCAGAAGAATTTAGTATCATCTACAAACTAAGATATCGCTCTGCATTTCCTTCTCAAGATTATTCACAGATAATGCAAATAAGCATGAAAAACTGAAATACATTTTTAAGATGATCTAGCGCGAGGCACTAAATGCAGAACCAAGTGGACATCTTGGACATCCTGGTTTGGCCAGGGTGGTCCCAGCAATTATAACCAATACAGAAAAGGTATATCAAATCACAGCCGTGGAGAATTGGAAGGGACCTCAGTGGCCACCTTATAAAACCCATCAGTTGCTCTACTTGGTTTCTGGGGACATGATGGGGAAAATTTGTCCATTGAAACCTCATCATCACAGAAATGGATTCAGCTCTCATACTCAACACCTCTTCAGCACCCTCTATGGCGCCTCTCCCTTTTAATTAGAGGGCAGGGCAATGGACATTTCCCCTTCATACAAGGCTCAGATTTTTCCACTAACTTCCCAATAGTTATCCTGCTGGTTTAGATTCCATGATCATCATGTCCCTGGCCAAATACCCTGGTGGGATAAGGAGAGCTTTTTAGTTTCCTTTTGTGTATAGTCTTTTCCCTTTAGACTATGAACTCTTGAGGGAAGGACTATTTTTTTCTTATTTGTATCCCCTGTGCTTAGCACCTGACACATAGTAGGTACTTAACACATATTCTCTGACTTTGACTTACTAAGGAAAGGAACTGCACTTATCTAGGAAGCCTATTCCACTTTTAAACTGTTCTAATTATTAGGAAGCTTTTCCCAACATCAAGCCTAAATTGGCTTCCTTTCAACTTCCCCTCAGTGCTCCTAGTTGTGCCCTCTGGGGCCAAGCAGAAAAATCTAACCCTTCTTCCACATGCTTGCCCTTCCAAATACTTGGAGACAGTTCTCATGTCCTCCTTGAATCGTCTCATCTTCCAGGTGCTCCTTGTATATAGCAAGACTCTTCTCTATCTTAACTGATGGTAAATTAGACCATCTTTTGTCTCAATTCTTATCTAGACCTTAGTCATTGAAGGGGTATTGCCTCAGAGAAACTGAAACCTGGGAAAAACCAAGGTCATCCATTGCAACCTGGGCTATCACCATTTATCTTAATTTTTGTCTTGCCACTGGACTTTGATGACTTTGAGAGAGTGAGACTGACAACTTCGTGCAGCTCTGTCTCAGTTAAATGCAATTCATGGGCAAGTTAAGACATCACCCCATGATATCACTGGTCTTCTTCAGGAATGAAGGACTAATGACAACATTGCCTTCCTGTGAACACTCCAATTGTCAATTCCCCTTATAAATGCCCAGAACTGAGCACAGTACTTAAGCCAACAAGGGTAGAATACTTTGGGACTATCACCTCCCTATTTCCAGAAGCTATGCTTTTCTTAATGAAGCCCAGTATTAGCTGTTTTGGCTGCCACATCAAAGTGCTGTATCGTATCTGTCAAAAGGAGGAACGGCAAGTATGCAGAACAGCACGGAGGCCAATGTCACTGAAGGGGGCAACATGTAAAAAAGAAAGATTGGAAGGAGTAAGGCTACGAAAGGCTTTTAAAAAGTGAAACAGAATTTTATATTTAATCCTAGAGGCAACAGGGAGTCACTAAAATGTACTCTCTGAGGTAGGGGCCATGTGATTATGGTTAGATGTGAGCTTTAGGAAGATAAATTGACTGCTTTGTAGGCTTCTTGGAGCCCTGACCCTAAGAAAAGGTACCCTATAACTGAGGACACTCTGGAAAAACAATTCCATACACATGCCAGTATCTATCCTTCACCACCATAGCTTTATGGTTCAGGCATTATTGTATAGTTTCTTCATTAAGTCCATGTCCTGGCTAAGGGTTCGCAAACCACTGCTCCCAGTTACCACCCTCTCTGAATGGAAATCTCATCATTTTTTAGGCAAGAAAAAGCCAAGATTCAGGAGTCCCCTTAGGGGATATAGGTTCAAATTCTAGTTTTGCTACCTTGGGTATGTCTCAACTTAAGTCTCCGTTTCCTCAACTGGAAAATTAAGGTACTAGACAAAATGATCTCAGAAGTTATGTAAAGCTTCATATTTATGATCATATAGCACATATGGCATAGGTACCTTAAGTTTTGTAGAAATTTCAAATAAAGCAAAAACCATTTGAGGCTGGGCTTAATTTGGGTGGTAGGGAGTATGGTTGAATTAAACTTTGTATCTTCCCTTACCATCTACCATAAATTTGTTGGCTTTCTTAAATGCTTGTCCAGGAGCTTGCCCCATCAAGTATCATCTTCTCCCCCATCTTTAATCTCTTCCAATGAACAGTTTGCTTGTTGCTTATCAACACAGTCCAAACTCCTTCATTTTTAAAAAGAATTCACTTCACCCTGCTATCTATCAAGCTATCCTAAACCTGCCTTTCTTTTCTTGATGAGCTCCTAGAAAAGTTTATCTCCCTCTCAGCACTGTCAAACCCCTATTATCACACTCACTTCTCCATCCTTTTCAATCAAGCTTCCCACTCTAAGGGCTCTACTCCAACTGCTCTCTCAAAAGTTATCAGTAATCTGGAAACACCAAGGGAACAAGGAGAATGGGACAGGATTAACAAGGGAAAGAAGCACTGATAACACCCACCCCACACCCCAGACTGGGGCATCAGTCAACACTCCCCAAAGTAGGGATCACACCAACTCCTTGTCTAATCTAGTCCTGGCTAATTGCCTCCTGATGCGTTTCATAGATGCAAGTCACTCTAGTATGTGAAATACTAACCCAAAGTCCTAATGCCTAGAGCCCATCTCAGGAAAGTTAAGAGTTAAATAAGAAAATCAGGCAATGAAACGCTTTGGCACATTTATTTTCATATGAGCTCATGATCACTTTTGCAGAGGAGAACTTCTCAGAGTCCAGACAAGGCCATGGAGTACAGGTTCCTATCTTTATATAAACAGACTCAAAGTTAGCCATGAGATGAGTCAGATTCTCCTTAATTCCGTTTTTCCTGCTTCACCCCCTTAACCACTTACCATGCCCAAAGATCCCAAATCTAAGATTTGGGAGCACAGTTAACAGTCAATATTTTGCTTCTCCTCAATGATTTTCCTAGGATCCTTGGGAATTAGGGACATTAACAGATCACAGATGGGACTTTACCTATACAAAAGGGGAAAGGTGGTAAGACATCTTTGATGAACTATATACCACCTAACCCCTCCACCCAAGGTGCATTAATCACCTGGAAATTTGTAATCTCTAATTCTTCAGTGACTTGGGTTGGTGGTACAGAATATCCCTCAATAAATCTCATTTGGATATTAAATTTTCTGCATGGATGTCTCCCTTTTTCCTTTCCTAGTGTAGGACCTGACTTACAACACAATCATTCATTTGGAGAGGCATTTGCAACCAAATAGGCATTAAAATGGTGGGAGAACTTGATCAATTCCTTTCAATTTTAGAAAAATCCTTTGAATAAAAAGGAATAGCTCTAATTCAGAGTGGTTCCCCTTTAGCAGTGCTAATTCACACACACACACACACACACACACACACACACTCACAAACACACACACTCACACACACCAACACACACACACACACACACACACACACACATTGGAGCCACCACACACTTCTAAAGAGTGATAGTCAGGGAATGGCACCCAGAGAGACCGGGCTGCTCCCATAACCTTACACAAAGCTTTTACTAATTCAATAGATGAAATTGCTGGGACAGTCATCATCACCCCATAGGAGATCTCAAGGATAATGGCAGCTTCAGATAGCTTTCAAAATAATATGTGCAAGGCGCAAGTCTGTCCATGCCACTAGACTGCTTAATAACCTTCAATGGCTCCCTGCTGTATCTAAGAAGAAAACAAACTCATCAGCCTGGCATTTAACTCTCAAAATTCGGGTTTCAACCTCCCCATCCAGCCTCCCTTAACTCTACCATTCTAGTGCAACTAGATTACAAATTGTTTTCTGAACATCACATTCTTTCTCCATGTATCCCAATGGCTATGATGAACTTTTTCTCCACCTCTTATAACCCTTGCTACTGTTCAGTCATTTTTCAGTTATGTCTGACTCTTCGTGAACCCATTTGGGGTTTTCTTGGCAAAGATACTAGAGTGGTTTTTCCATTTCCTTCTCCTGCTCATTTTACAGATGAAAAACCAAAGCAACCATAATTAAGTGACTTGCCCAGGGTCATGCAGCTAGTAAGTCTCTGAGGCCGGATTTGAACTCAGGAAGAGGAGTCTTCCTGATTTCAGGCCCAACACTCTTATCCACTGTACCACCGAGCTGCCCTGATTGTAATTCTTAGCTTCCTTTTAAGATCCTGAAGACTTCTTTAACATCCCTCACTAACATTGTCTTTCTCTTTTACAATTGTTCCATCTAGTCACTGTTACATGATATTTGTATGTGTTCATGGCATACCATCCCAGGAGAACTTTAGCTTCCTGAGGTCTGTGGACATTGTTTTCTTGTCCCCTCGGTACTGAAGCAATGCTTCTCATATTGTAGGAATTTAATAAATAGACAAATAAATTGAATTAAATTTAATTGAAAAGATTGCAAAAAATGAGTTATCTTGAGGTAGGCCTTAAAAATAATATATAACTTTGACCAAGAAAAAAGGGTGAGGTCATTTTAGGTGGAAGGAACATAATGGGCAAGTGTTCAGAGGCATGTGGACTTGCCTTCAGGAGTTAATCCATATTCTCCAGGGCTCTTTCCTGGGAAATTTGAACCATGGCAAAAGGTCAGTCCTATCAAAAGATCACCTTTGAGAGTGAGAAACTCAGAAGTGATTTCCTCTGTGTGTATTCAGCTCTGGTTAGAATTTTACTAGAAAAATATTCAGTTTGGAGAGAAGATCTAGAGAGGACTTAACATATGGCCAACCACAGCTGAGAGGTAATGAATTAACACTCATGATGATGGTCCAGATTGAATAGTCACTATCATCCCCCAGCAAGGTTAGCCAACTACTTCTGGGCTCAGAATAGAAAGGAATTGGAAATGAAACCAAGTCCTTCCCCACTGGTTGCCAAGAATAGTGCTTTACGCTTTAATGATGTCACTTTTACTCAACACAGCATATTTCTGTTCAAACATATTATTAAACCTCCATCTCTTTCAACTATCCAAGCACACATCAGCACAAATAATGCTAAGCCAAAGTTTTAATCTCACCTTTTATCAATTTCACTTAGGGCAGTTGCCACATAGTACTTGTGCACTATATTCCCTCTCACCATAACAAAGGGCAAGTTCTTATTTCTCATGCTTCTATACCAGAGGGAGGCGAGTATAGTATTGGACATGTATGGGTGAAGCTCCATAGTCTGCACAAGTCCTCAATACTGAGACTTGAAAATAATGCCTTTGTTTTTACATTGGCGTGACGATCGTGCCATTTTAAAAATGTAAATGTGAACTTTAGGCAAAGGATGCAACTGAGCTATTATTAACCGTCTGTCCTTTAAAATGGTGTCTTTATGCTGTTTTCTACAGAATTACAGCCCCTTTTCTCCAATTAATCTGCCTCTCTCTAGTTAGTCTAGCGTAGTAATAGTAACTCACATCCTACCAGACACTCATATAGTACTTTAAGGTTTATGAAGCACTTTCCTCACAAGAACCTTTGTGAGGTAGATAGTTTAATATCTTTTTTCCATAAAAGGAAACTGAGGCTTGTAGTCACAAAACTAATAGGTCATGCAACCAAGGCTGGAACCCAGGTCTCCATTTCTTGCACTCTATGCAAGAAATGCACTCTGGATTTTCACCCAGATTTCTTCCAGCTTTAAATTGCTGTTGTCTGATTCCAAACCCCTCCACTTATAGTTTTGTGTTCATTTTGTAGGTCAGTTCTTTAATTTAGGGTTATATTAGGGTAATATTCGGGTTATAGCATCAAAGACTGAGAGCTGGAAGGGACTTTAGAGATTATCTTGTCCTATTTTACCAATGTAGAAACTGAGGTCCAGAGAAGTGAATTAACTTACTCAAAGTTACAGACAGGTAAATGGGAGAATGGGTCTCAAAACTAGCCCTCTTTCCATTATAGCACACTTTCCCCAAAGATTGTCTCTGCTTTACAAAGAGCACTTGCCTGTGGAAACCTTGAGAAGTAATAGCTCCAAGTCATTTTTGCAGAACGGGAAAACTTTGCATGAAGGTTAAGTTGATTGCCCAAAGGTTACAAAAAAGCTTGGTGTTCTCTCCCTTATATCATGATGCCCCTGGGATGTGAATATGCAGTAATAAGAAGAATGATGTCCACTTCTGAATGTGGTTCACTGGCAGATTCTGCTGCAAATACTAAGCACCATAGTGACCAATATTTAAGTAGGGCTGACCAGAAATATTATGAAAGCAAAATCTCAAACAGGTAATGTTGTGTGTTTGTTTTAGTAGGCAAAAATAAAGACATTGCCCATCCATTTTAAACTAGAACAGAATATCGTGGAAAAGATTGTTTGAAAAATACTGAACAGAATGCAATAGTTCTACTGAAAACAAAAATTTTAAGAAGTGTTCCTCAGTAAATCTATATTTGGACAGACTTAATAAATGCCAATTTGATACTAATTTGATTCTCAACAACTAGGTCATCTTTAAATAAATGTAGGCAAAGGGAGTTTTGTCATGGACTTAAATATAGTGTTTCAAAGTTAGCTATACTTGTTTGTATCTGCAATTAATTAAATCCTGCTCATTCTTTAAAGTTATGAACAGGTTAATTCTCTCCATCAAACCTTCCCTGTTCCATCGGCATAAAGTGAGTTTGCCCTCCTGTGTATGTTTGGTACCTAGTCATGTCACTGTCTTCTTACAACTCTGGTAATTTAACTCTTATACAAGTGTTCTCCAAGACACAAATTTGATTTATACAATCACCCTAAGATAGGATGAAAAAGGACTGCAGGACTTCCTTTCTTTTCATGCCTCATTTTCTAAAAAGAGAACTTACTTGCCTCTTGTCGATAAGAGTGGGAGAAAGTCAGGCCTAAGTACCCTTGAGCTTCATTTTATCCCTATCCAACTCTTAACATTCCCACCTCCTCACCTCTCAGACACATAAGCAATGGTTCCTCTGAATCTGGAGCTCTTAACCTGGAGTGTATGGACTTGTTTTTATATTTTGACAACTGTATTTCAATATAATTGGTTTCGTTGTAATCTTGTGTATTGATTCTGAGAAGGAATCCACTACACTGCCAAAGGGATCCATGACACAAAATAGGTTAAGAATCCCTACTCTAAATGAAACATAACTACCCATTACCAATTAGGTCCATAAACTTAATTCCTCGTTACACAGCTTCAAGTTAGCATTTCCAAGGAATATGTTCCCCATGTAACTGAGGATTTGATTGTAATTATACCTTCTCTGTGTACAGTACTCCCAAACATTCAACACAATCTTAAATACACAGTAGGTATCCAATAAATATCTGGTAAATGAGTAATTTTCATCTAACTTTCAGTAAACAGGCCTGTTCCTACCATCTTCCTCAAATCAGAACTGGCACTTGGCCATACTACCAGTAAAAAAAGTTACAAATATATCTCCAAATGCTAAAGAAACTGAAAGGCCAATTTTCCTCATTCACTATTATGCTTATTCCAAATATCAAAGCTCCATAACCTTGTTTCAGGCAAGGATTGGTAAGAGCTTCCTGAAAAACAAAATACTCGAAACACTACAGTACTTTTTGACTTGGTGGAAAACACATTGGATGGAGGACCAGGGGTGAAATCCCAGATCTACCACTCTTCACCTGTGGGGGCTTGAGCAAGTCTCTTAACAGCTCTGGGCCTCAGTCTCCTCAACTGTAAAATGGGGTTAATAATAGCACTTCCCTCGAAGACAGTAATATGACTAGGTACTTACTGTGGTAAGGATCAGATGAGATAATATTTGTGAAAACAAACAAAAACACTTAGCACAGTGTGTAGCACATAGTAGGTGCTATATATTTATTTCTTTCCCATAAGTTGCCCTGATTCACATTAGTAGAAAGCATTTCCTCCTCTGAAGTTCCCTAGGTCAATGAAACCATAAGTTCTGCCAATTAAAGGAAAACAAGAGGGTTGCACTAGATGATCTCTGTGGTCGCTGGCATAAATCAATGATGCTATAAATGCTCCCCACACAAAATATTCTATCTCTCAACACTATGGCTTTGTGATGACTGCCCCCTATCTGGAATGTTCTTTCTTTAAACTCTGCCTCAGCATTCTTGCCTTCCTTTAAGACTCTCCTAAGCACCACTCCCTACACAGGCTTTTCCCTCTAAGGCAACCTTCCTTCTGTTCTGTATATGTATTGTTGTTATTTAGCCATTTCAATCATGTCTGACTCTTCATGACTCCATTTGGGATCTTCTTGGCAAAAATACTAGAGTGGTTTACCCTTCCCTTCTCCAGCTCATTTTGGAAATGAGGAAATTGGGGCAAACAGAGTGAAGTGACTTGTGCAGGATCACACAGCTAATTAGTATTTGAGGCCAGATTTGAACTCAAGTCTTCCTGAGTCCAGGCCCCAGCACTCTGTCCACCTAAATGCCCATCTATATCTATATCTATCTATCTGCCTATCTGTCTGTCTGTCTGTCTGTCTATCTATCTATGCTGTCTCCACCATAAGAATGGGGGAGGGGGGCATCTTCAGTCATCCTGATCTATATCTTGCCCCTAAACCTAGATGGTTCTGGAAGAGAAAGTGAGGCTGGTGACTTTGCACAGCCCTCCCTCACTTAAATCCAATTCATTAGCAAGTCATGGCATCCCTTTCCTAAGTCATGGTCCTCTTCAAGAACAAAGGACAAACAACAACAATTAGAATATAAGCTACCTGAGGGCAGGAACAGCTTGTGCTTGTTCTTAGTATCCCCAGAGCACAGCCCTGTGCCTGGCACACAGTACATGCTTGGTAATTGATTGATTCTCCCATCCCCAGTCCTCTGCAATCCAGAGTATTTTAGTAGTATTTAAAATACTACTGGCCTTCTTGTTGTTCCTTACCAAACACTCTCCATCTCCCAACTCTGAGCATTTTCATTGGCTGTCCCTCATGTTTGGAATTTTCTACCTCCTCATCTCTACTTCATGGCTTTCCTGGTTTCCTTCAAGCCCCAGCTAAAATTCTACCTTCTACAAGAAGCCTTTTCATTAAACTAGCACCCTCCCTCTCCTGTTTTTCTCTATTTGTCCTGTATGCATCCTATCCAGACATAGTTCACATATTTTTTGCCTCATTTGTTTGTGCTCTCAATGACCGCAGGGACTATTTTTGCCTTCCTCTGTATTCCCAATGTTTAGCCTGTTTCATAGTAGTAGCTTAATCAATACTTATTGGCTGACTGACTACCCTATGATCATTTAAGAACATATACAAGGCAGCTTCTTCCAGATTCAAATTCAGCCTGAATAGAAGACCAAGAATGTCCTGACTGACATGGGACCAAGATACCACTTTGGGTAAAATCTTTGGAATACTGATTTTGAAGTTCAGAATACGGATGAGCAGGAGAAGGGAGAATCCATGACCAGATCCTGAAACTCACTGTTTTGGCCAAAGTATTCATCATGAGAAATGTTAGGTCTCACCTGTGAGCTAAAACAGTGGGGGACAGAACAACTTAAAAGACATTCACTATACATTCTATAAAAATGAACTTAACAGGGGAAAGCCTGAATAGCCCCCATGTGAGACAGCAGAGGACACCAAGACAAAAGTCACTTTGGGAACCTTCAGTGTATCAGCTTTTAACTGCAATCATACTGAATCAACTGAAAGCTAGGACATACGTTTGAAACCAAAAAGATGGAAATGATCATGACACAATAAAATTGCATTCAACTTGAAGCCAGAAGATAGGTTTGATGATCAACTACTTGATCCATCCCTTAATTGCTAAAGCCAATTACATTTTCTCATTCCTTTTTTCTTGATCTCTAAGAAGCTTCTAACACTGTCAAAGACCCCTTCCTTCAGGATATGCTCTCTTATTTGGCTTTTCCAGTGTTCTCTCCTCTTTCTCCTTCTACCTAACAGAGCAGCCCTTTTCAGTTATCTTCAATACTTCCCCTTCCACCTCCTGTCCCACAAATGTGTGTTTCCTTTAAGACTCTGTTCTAGCTCCTCTTTTCACTCTCCAATATCCCTCCCCACCTCACCCCCAAGGTGATGTCAGTAGCTACCAATGGCTCCATCAACTCTTTAGAGGTGATTTACTTATCATTTTCAAGCCTAACCTTTCCCTTGAAAATTAGTCCCAGTTCACCCAAAGCTTAACTTCACCTGAATGGCCCATCAATATATCAAGCTGAACACCAGGCATCCAACACTGAAGTCATCTTCTCCTCTGCAAGCATTTCAAATGCACCCATGTCTTTGGCAGTTACCACCATCCTTCCAGTCATCAAGAATGGCAATGCCCAAGTCAGCTTTGATTCTTTCCTCTCCTCACTGCCCATATTCAATCAACTTCTAAGGAATGTTTTATATCTGTACTATTTCTCCACTCACTCCTATTCAGGACCTTGCCAGTTGTTTACCTGAATTATTTGCACAACCTCTTAATTGGTCTCCTTGTTTCCACTGTCTCTACTTTAAATTTTTCCTCTACACAACAGCCAAAATAATCTTTTTAAAGCACAGGTTTGACCTGTTATTAGTCATTTGTTTTTGTTTTTTTGGGTTGGTTTTCCTTTTTTTATATTATTTTGACCAATGACATTAAAGGATGATATTTTGACTTCATTGGTTTTAAGTGAGGCAGAGTTGCACAAAGTCATCGGCCTCATTCTCTCTTCCAGAGTCATCAAATTTCAATGACAAGACAAAAATCAAGACAACTGGTCATGGTCAGAGATGTAGTGAATGACTTTGGCACCTTTGTTGTTTAACCAATGTCTAAGTGCTTCACAACTGTTTCAGTCAACTTCACGGCCATTGGTGCAAACTGTTCTCATCTGTCCATTCCACTGGGAAAAATCTTCATGTTTGGGGTAGACCCCCCCCCAACTCATGGACAAGTAAGTGTGAGGCCTGAACCTCAGTTACCCTCAACCTGGTTTAACCTGTCTGAGACATTTTTATACCCTGCTCAAAACAAAAAACCATGAGTTTAGCTTCAGAAGACCTTGGTTTAAATCCAGCTTCTGTTCCTTATTTCCTGCTTCACCTTGAACACATTACTTAATTCACTTCTCCAGGTCTCAGTTTCCAAATCTTTAAAATAGAGGAGTCAGAATACATGACCCTTAAGTTTTGCTCCAGTTTGAATTCTTTGATGATCATATGTTGATACTCTCCCTCCTCTGAACCACAAAAACCTTTGTATTTCCCTCATTGCTCTTATAATCTGAATCTGCCTAAAATAGTAATTTGTATAACTGCCTTATTTACCCCCTCCCCACCACACCCAAACTTCCACCTGGCCACACTATACATTATAAAGTTCTCGAAGGCAAGACTGATATGATCTCATCCTTTTACCAGTCCATCCCAACATCACTTGATACAATTCCTTAAACAATAAATACTTGTTAGATTGAATTAATGTGAACTTTTAGGACTACTCCAACTTTCCCCTTTCTCTTTTCCTTCAGTCCCCCTAAAGTAATGCATTATCTTAAATCTGTGCAGGTATCCCAAGGCAAAGTGACAGCTCCAAAAACAAAGAATCTGTGGACTGAAGAATCTCTTCAGTTGAGATTTTCAGCAACTGTAAATCAAAGGGCCCAGAAGGCAGGGCAGACAGAACATGCTAAATGTCTATAAACCCCCACACAGTAGATTTTATCATGTGTTCTGACATCTGACTCTATTAGCAAGGCTAACAGTCAATGTGCCCTGTTTTGCCAATTATTTTAACAAGATGATACCATAAACAAAAATATTTTATCACTTTGTACTGTATTAAAGTCCAAACATAAAGAGTAGCTAAAAAGCACACACTGACTTGAGCAGACTTTTTGTTAGAGGTCAAAAATTATTAGAAGGTAAATTAATTCTTGGGGCAGCACGGTGGTATAGTAGATAGACTGAAGGGCCTAGAGTTAAAAATACCTGAGTTCAAATCTGACATCAGACATTTACTAGCCTGTGTAACTCTGGGCAAGTGACTTAACCCTATTTGCCTCTATTTACTCATCTGTAAAATGAGCTGGAAGGACAGCTAGGTGGTGCAGTGGATAGAGCACCAGTGCAGGAGTCAGGAGAACCTGAGTTCAAATCTCATCTCAGACACTTGACACTCACTAGCTGTGTGACCTTGGGCAAGTCACTTAACCCCAACTGCCTCATCCTGGGTCATCTCCAGTCATCCTGCTGAATATCTGGTCACTGAATTCAGATGGCTCTGAGGAGAAGTGAGGCTGGTGACCTGCATAGCCCTCCCTCACTCAAAACAAAGTAAAGCACAAGTCATGTCATTATTTCTCTGATGGCATGGTCTTCTTTGGCAACGAAGGATGACCACACACACAAAATGAGCTGGAGAAGGAAATGGCAAACTGCTCCAATATCTCTGCCAAGAAAATCCCAAAAGGGGTCATGAAAAGTCAGACATGACTGAAAATGACTAAACAACAACAAATTAATTCTGCCTCCCCTTCCTTGGACAAAATAATGAATGAGCATGAAAATATGAAAAGTGTCATAACTCCCAAAGACCCTTGTCTCTCAAGTCTGCTTGCTCTTTTTTTTTTAAGCCCCTGGCTAACAAGGAAGAATAAATTCAGTCCAACTTAGATCACATATGAAGATGATAACAGTATTTTGAAAGGAAAAAAAAAAGGTAGGAAATATTATAGATAAGTCCTACAAAGTAAACACTGAAAAGCCCACCTAGCCTCTTCCCTCAAAAGAGACTTGAAAGCAAGAGATGCTGAGGGCTACCATCTCTCTTAAAGGGAAGCATGATTTTTCCAGAGAACAAGCAGTCTTTGAGATAGATCCAATCTGGGCCTTGTGTACAGGAACAAGCATCAAGTTAGGGCAAAAGGAGACAGTAATGCAAAGTTGATTCTGTTAGCAAGTTGTTGATAAGAGAGGCATGAATCAGGTAAGAAAGTGAGTCTAGAAACAGCAAGAAGAGGATCCCTTCTTCACTTTATTTTTTCATTAATTAAATGTTTTTCAATTATCAAGCAATTTTTTCTGCCATCTCTCCCACCATTACCTCATGGGAAGAAAATCTTTATAATAAATAAATATAGTCATGCAAAATAGATCCGCACATTGGCCACATACAAAAAAAATGGTCTCATTCTGCATATTAGAATCCATTCTCTCTTTGCCAGAAGATGGGCAACAGCATTTTATATCCTTCGTCTCTGGTATTGTGGGAAGACCTTTGCATTGATCAGAATTCTTAAACCTCAAAATTGGGTTGTTTTCTTTTATTATAATGATGTCACAGTTTAAACTTCTGGTTCTGCTCATTTCACTTTGCAATAGTTCATACTCATCTTCTCAGGATTCTCTGCAACCATTTTTATTTCTTACAGTACAATAGTGTTCCATGACATTCCCATCCTATAATCTTTAGCATTTCCCCATTGATAGGCATCCCCTTAGTTTCTTGTTCTTTGCCACCATAACAAGAGCTGCCATGGTTTTTTAAAATTGTTATTTACTTACTTACTTACTTACTTACAGATAAGACTGTTTCCTCTTTTTTGGGTCTGTTTGGGGTATAGCCTCATAGTAATTTTGCTGGGCCAAAAAGCATGCACAGTTGAGTAACTTTGAGGGCGCAATTCCAAATTGTTTTCCAGAATGGCTGAAACAATTAATCCACCACTACACCAATCAATGTGCTTGTTTCCCCACTGTCTCTCCAGAACTGTCATTTTCCTTTTTTGTCAACTTTTTCTTCCTTTACTTTAAATTCAGTTTCTTTTGTATCTCTTTTAAGCAATAAATTAATCCCTTTGTCTAATGATGTAGATTCTGGATAGGGCTATGGAATTTCTTTTCAAAAGATTTGAAAATATAAGATATATAATCATCTATTTGGGATTAAGGTTAGTTGTAGGTAAGTAAAACATGAGCCAATGAATGGATATGTCTCACTGGATGCCTCACGTATGCCAAGATAGTGCAGCCTCTTAACTTTCCTTTCCTTCTTCAGGAATGCCCTCCTTAAGAGTTTAATTTCTCTCAAATCTATTTATTTACTCTGCAAATGAGTAGAAAAAGAAACCAGAAAGACAGATGTTCTAGAATGAGAGAGGGTAACCTGGA
Organism: Notamacropus eugenii; assembly: GCF_028372415.1. Lineage (NCBI taxonomy): Eukaryota > Metazoa > Chordata > Mammalia > Diprotodontia > Macropodidae > Notamacropus > Notamacropus eugenii. The sequence goes on along the minus strand of NC_092872.1, from coordinate 177,317,977 downwards.
AATAAGAGGAAGAGAATGGCGGGGAGGGGAGAGGGGTGATGAAGCAGTCTCACACAGAAGCTCAGAACAGCCCAGATGGGAGAATAAGAGAAGCAGCTTTAGCACAAGGAACTATGTTATCACACTTTTCCAGTGGTATCTAAAACAAACCCCCTATCATAGGAGTGGGGAGGTAGGAATAAGTAAAGATTAAACCCTCCTGAAAAAAAAAAAAAAAGTGGGTGAGGCCTTTGAGTAGCCAATGGAACTGGTCTGGCCTCAAGGTTTAAGAATTCTTAGCATTCCAATAAAACATGCCTTATCCCCTTTCCCAAGGGTCAAAATATGATAATCATATTTGCATAGAAGTAGTTTTGCCTGGAGGTCAAAAAGTGGACTAATATGAAAGCCATTTAGTCCTATGAGACTATGCTTCCAAGTTCTGGACAAATGGAAGACCAAAACCAGGGATGGGGAACCTGCAGCATCAAGGCCACATATGGCCCTCTAGGTCCTCAAGTACAGATTCAATCAAAGGGCTGCACTTGAGGGCCTTGAGGCCACAGGTTCCCTTCCCCTGATCCAGAACCATATGCTATTATTTTTCTTCTTTACAAGTAATGTGTACAACAGTTCTTGATATTACTACAGAATATTTCACGTGAAAGGAGTGACAAATTTTGCAAACCCTATTTGTCACTGGATCCTATAAGGTCAGCCCTGCCACCCACATTTTAGAAAAGAGAAACCAGCTCCGGAACAGGGACTTGTCTGAAGCCAGACAGTTGAGTCAGTGTCAGTGCTGGAAATAGAACAGTGAAGTCCACACTGGTATACAAATCAGTATAAATAGAAAACTCCAGAGAATCAGACCTTTACTACCAAGGAGGCAGCCTCATGATAGTTTGAAATGGGAAGAACTAAAGATTCTACAAATCACACAATAGGAACCACCTTCTTGCCCATTTTTGTCTCTTTCTTTCTTTAGAATTTAATCATTAAGGATTAAGGAGCACTTTTCAAGTATATTTCCATTCCTTCTTGAAAGATTTAAATAGAAAACAGATGTTTCAGGATGGCAAAGTATTTCTTTAGGCAGTCACTAAGAAATACTCTTTCCTTGGCTAAGTCTTTTAAATGTGAGCAAACAGCAATTGCTGTTCAATGAGCACATTTTAAAAACTGACAGTAATTGTCACTAAAAGCAAGAATAATTAGATACTGTTTGTGTGTATTTGTAACTTTGAATCAAAAAATCATGTAGTAAACATACATTTATATAGCACTTCAAGGTTTACAAAGCATTTTGCAAACATTATACCATTTGATCTTCACTACAACCCTGGAAGAGAGATACAATTATTTTCTCCATTTTACAAAGGAGGAAACTGAGGCAGAAAAAGGTTAAGTGACTTGCTCAGCTATTAAGTGTTGAGAAGGATTTTAATTTAGGTCTGACCCCAGCCCAGTACTCTATTGTATCACTTAGCCTCTGTGGTAGGGTTCCCAAATTTATTGATAGACATATTAATTTTTTCGAGGCAATTAGGATGAAGTGATTTGCCCAAAGTTACACAGCTACTAAGTGTCTGAGGCTGGATTGGAACTCGGGTCTTTCTGACTTTAGGATCGATGCTATATCACCACCTAGTTGTCCCACTATATAAATTCTTGATCAGATTTTAAGTTAAGGAAAAATGAAAAGATAAAATGAGAAGATTGATTTTCATAACCGTTGACTTGCTGTTCTTGGCTGCAGGTTTTTCTAGATTTAAACCTTTAGGGAGGAAAATCCATAATTCCTATTTACATAATTTAAAATTTTTATTTGAAAAACAAAACCCAAACCTGACCTTATTTAAGACAACCATTTCATAATGCTTCATTGAATCCTTAAATGTAGAACGAGAAAGTGACCTTGGAGATGATCTAATCAGATCATCACTTTTTTACAGATGAGGAAACTGAGCATTAGAGATGTCATTAGGTCAGTTAGAAGCAAAGCCACTCAAGTCCAGGCTTCCTGATTTCCAATCCAGAGTTCTTTCCACCATACCACAATGTCCTTTCATCATTATTTCAACAGTACAGTTAGGTTAGATTATGTTTTTGGATAGCTGTGGAATTCTGTATATTTGAGATAAATTATTATTTCTCTCTTAGTTTTCCCATCCTATTTCTTCTTTTCAAACCCAGCCCCTTGTAAGGTTATTCAGTCAGTCTGTGAAGTATACTGCTAATAGATGAGATGGCTCAATGATCTGACCCAACTAGAAGACCTTAACAAACAGAATCCAGTCTAGGTAAGATCTTGCCTTTAGGAAATAATCCCCTCTCCTAGGAACCTTCCATTAGAATTTATGGTGATCTAGCTTATGAAGGGGAAAACCAGTAGTCTCAGTAGAGATGGGTTCTTTTGTCCAGATTGCTGGAGGCAGCTAAGTCTTGTGATCTGGTTACTCTCAACAGAAGGAGCTGAAGACTTTATGCCTATCTCCTCATTAATATGCCCACACTTTCATTGATTATTAACCAATTAATGTTGATTTCCATCTTAAGGAATAATATTCTAAAGGTTTTTTTAAGCATTCAGTGTTGGGGGGGGATAGGCTTTGGTTTATGAGAAAAAGTCACTGATCTCAACATACCAAAACTACAATTAATAAACTGATTATTAATTATTCAAAAATTATGTCGCTCTGACTTTTCATTTGTCTCACATGAGAAATAATCAGAGGCTCATTAGATCTAAAGTTGGAAAGAAACTTAGAGACCAAGTAGCCAAAATTCATCATTTTACAGGCAAGGATGCTGAGGCCATGAGAGACTAAGAGACCTGCCCAAAATCACAGAGGAAGTATGTGAAGTGAGATTTGAAACTTGACTTTCCTGACTCCAAGTCGAGCATTCCATCCATTATGTTATAACATGAGAAGAAATATAGAATAGTGAACAAGAAACTAGACCAGAAGTCAGGAGACCTAGATCCAGGTTCAGTTACCAGCTCTGTGATGATGAAGAAGCTACTTAATCTGAATTTCAGCATCATATTTCATAAAATGGAGATAATGATATATATACTGTCAGTCAGTCAACTAGCAATTATTAAGTGCCTACTATGTGCCAGGTGCTGTGCTAAACCTTAGGAATGTAAAAAAAAGGCAAAAAATGAAACACAGAGGAGCTCATAGTCCAGTGAGAAATACAATATATTCAAACAAGGTAAAAACAGATTAGATTAGAGATAGTCTCAGAGGGAACGCATTAAGATTACAGGAGGACTGGGAAAGGCTTCTTGGGGAAGGAATGGTGTTAGCTGTGATTTCAAGGAAGCCAGAGAAGCTGTGAGACAGAAATGAGGATGGAGAGCATTCCAGACATGGGAGACATATACAGTCAGTGAAAATGCTCACGGTCAGTAGAGAGGACATTGGGTACAAAATTAGCAAGCATGTACTAAGTGCCAATTATGTGGCAGGCAATATACCAAGCATTGTGGATATTAAGGCAAAAATGGACTAGTACCTTTCCTCAAGAAGTCTACATTCTAATAGAAAAGGTAGCAAGTATATATATGAGCCTATTTTTTAAAAATGTGAATACAATATAGTTTGCGGCAGGAAGACCTAGCACCTGGTAAGGAGGCTGCAAGGACAGAGAGGTCAGTCATCAGAGAGGTCTTATAAGAAAAGTACTTTGTTAAAAAAAAAAAAAAAAAGAAGAAGCAGCACTCTATGAGTATGAGCCATTATTTGGTAAAACAAAATTTTTACTCTAAAAGACACTTTGCCCAGCATTCAAGGTCTTCTATAATCTGACATCTCCCACTCTATCTTTCTGGCTTTTCCTCATATTATTGTAGCTCAGTCAATGGGGACAGCTTCCTATAGTCTGTGCCTTTCTCCCCATGTGTCTTTACTCATGTTATTCCTTATTCCAGGAATAGCCTCTTCTCTACCTTCCTATTCAATCCCTATTCATTATTAATGCCCAATTCAATGACACCTCCATGAAGGCTTCTTTGATCTCCCTTGAACCTCCACAACGTGATCCTTTCTAGTATATGTATCTGTTCTTTCTTTGTCTTTCCATTACCCTTCATGGTGCCTAGACATAAGAGTTTAAGAAATGTTTGCTGGCTTTGGTGAATCTGTGACCCTCTATTAGACAGAATCAGAGTCTTAAATGGAGATTCATGAACTAGTTCACATATAGTTTGGATAACTGTATTTCAATATAACTGGTTTCCTTTGAAATCCTTGTTTTTGTGCATTTAAAAAACATCATTCTTCTAAGACAACTCCGAAGGATTTTTGATGAAAAATGCTATCCATCTCCAGAGAAAGAACTGATGGAGTCTGAATACAGATTGATGCTTCCTTTTTTAGACTTCATTTTTGTGGTTGTTTTGGTCTGTGTTTTCTTTTGTAACACGGCTAATATGGATATATGTTTTGCACAACTGCCCATGTATAATCTGTATTAAATTGCTTGCCTTCTCACGGACAGTAGTGGAGAGGAAGGAGAGAATTTGGAACTCAATATAAAAAAAAAAGAATTTTAAAATTTGTTTTTATATGTAATTGGGAAGAAAATATAAAAAGAAAAGAAAAATAGAAAAAGTTTTTTTAAAAATCCTAAATTAAAACTTCATTCTGAGAAGGGGTTCGTTGGTTTTACCACACCACCAAAAGGGTCCATGACACAAAAAAATGTTAGGAAACCCCAGACTACATGTTTCATAAGAATATTGAGGATGTCTTCCTTAAGCTTCTCCCAATTTTCTCCCAAAGGCTGGTGCAAGGCTCTACATACACATGCTTTTCTGAATGAATGAACTATAACCAGGAAAAACCTGTGGAAATTTAACTTTTTAAATCTCCATAACCAAGTAAATTATATTTCCAAATCAGAGGAATAACTCTTCAGAAAGCCTTTGTTTCTAAATAAAGAAGAATGTATAAAGAATGTGGGAAGGTTAAATAGGCTTAACCCCATGTTAAACACATTACCTTTATTCAATCAACAAGCATTTGTTAAGCCCTTACAATTCTATCTCCCAGTTTCCAGCACTTTTCCTGGCTCCCCCTCCTCTACCTGGAACTCTCTTACTTCTCACCTCCACCTCCCTGGCTTCCTTCAAGTCTCACCTGAAGTTTGACCTTCTGCAAGCCCTTCCTCTCCCACTTGATGCCTGTTCCTTCCCTTTGTGGATTATCTCCAGTTTTGACCATATCTTGTCTGGACATAAATGTGTATCAGTTGTCTTCCCCGAAAGACTATGAATTCCTTGAGTGCAGGGATTGTTTTTTGTCTCCTTTTGTATCACATCAATAACATCATGGAGCCCTTGAAGTACTGAGATGCAAGTAGAGCATTGTGGAAAGAATATTAAAGTCAGAATTATAAACCAAATTGCAATCCCAGCTTTAATACAAATTAACTGTGCCCTTACACAAGGGAAAAAGCCAAAGGGAATAAGCATTTATGAAGATCCTACTATGTGCCAGCACATGCAGTATACAGAGTGCTGGGCCTGGAGTCTGGAAGACTCATCTTCCTGAGTTCATATCCAGACTCAGACACTTATTAGATGCACGATCTTGGACAAGTCACTCAATCTTGTTTCCTCATCTGTAAAATGAGCTGGAGAAGGAAATGGCAAACCACTCCAGCATCTTTGTCAAGTAAAACCCAAATGAGGTCACAAAGAGCTGGGCATGACTAAAAGATGACAGAACAGTACCGTATGTACTAGGAACTATGCTAAACACCTTACAAATATGATCCCATTTGATCCTACTACAACTCTGTGAGAAAAGTGCTATTTTACAGTTGAAGAAACTGAGGCAAACAGTCGAATGATTTGTCAGGGTCTCACAGCTACTAAGTATCTGAAGCTGTATGAGGTATTTCATCCCTCTAGGCCTCAACATCTTCTTTAAAATGAAGGGGAAACTAAAGAATAATCTCTAAGGTTGCTTCTAACCATGCAAGGATCTCAGCATGACTAGCATAGCTAACTAACCAGAGTTTGAATATTCAGCTTCCTCACCTCTACAAATCAAACTGTGAAATATTCCCATAGTAAAGAATAAGAATTAGGTTACCCAGGATGCTCCGATTACAAAGATTCCACCACAGAAAAAGTGACAGCTTCTCTGGCCCAGTTTGCTGCTCTACTTGTCAATTTGAATAGCTGTTAGTCCATACACATATACTTGATAAAGAGAGGAAAAACTCTAGCTCACTCTGCCTTGCAGCAGAAAGCATTTAACTGCTAAGGTTATTCTAGGAAATGCCATAATACATCGACTCTAGTGAAAAGTAAAGAAATTGGGATGCCCCTTCACATTAGAGCCTGCTATCAGTTTGACTTCCCACCTCCTGAGTTCAGCAGTTTGTGCAATACTTCCATAGCTTAGAAAGCGCTCAAGAACACAGAAAGGAATTATATATTCCACTAAGAATTCAAACTAAAGTTGAGTTTTTCTTTTAAGTCTACATATTTTTAGGGTCTTACAAGTTGTTAAGTGTTACAATTAGCCTGAATATATACAATTATCCTGTGTATTTGAAAATGATGCTATTTGGGAGAGGACTTTTCACTGGAGGCTGTGGATGCTGCTGATAAAGGTGGAGACTGCAACACTCTCTCTTGGTCTTGAGAGACAGAGTATGAAACAGTGGAAAGAATCCGACAAGAAATCATGAGACCCAGTCATAGCCTTTAGTTGGCTCGTTGTCATCCTTCATTCTTGAAGTGGACCAAAATGACATCACTATGTTGGGGTCCAGGTACAGTGTATCCCAGCTGCAGCCGATCAGACCAATGAGCATGGAAGCCTCTACCACCGATCAGGCACAAATAGTCCAGAACATTTGGAGTGCAACACTCCAAATGAGTATGAGCTTGGGCAAAGCATTAACCACTAGGAACTCAGTTTTTCTCCTCTGTAAAATAGAGATAGTTATGTCTCACAAGGTGGTTGTGAATCTTGACTGATGACTTATATGAAACTGCTAAAAGATGAAAATCATGTCTTGTTCTCTACGTAGTAGTGCTTCTTCCAATGACTGAGCAGCAGACTGATGTAACTCTGCTGTTTTCTAGCAATATGGCATGGTACTGAACTAAAGCTCAGCCCCTTCATTTAGAAATATTAAGAAAATATTTTAAAACTATGGTAGACTGAAATCTTTAGACAACCATATCAGCCTTTCTTTAATCAGTTCTAAAACAATGTCAGGGTCCCAGCTCCCAATCAATTCAGGAAAGGATTCCTCCCTAAAATAATTAGGGCAAAGACCATTCAAGGGCAGGCCTGGGACTGATCTTGACCATGACAGGATAAAGGTAATGAATAGAAAATAAGAATATATAAAAGATAATATTCACAGTAAGAAAAGTAAGAAGTTTCTTTTATTTCTTTAGTAACTATCTGGAATTCGTTTTTCATATGCTGCAAAGGAGAATAATGGTTTTTGGGAAAAGATTCTACAAAGGTATTCTGAAAACTGAGTGACTATTGTTCTGTTTGAGGAAATAAATTGTTCACTGAAATTTTACCTTATCCTGAGCTCTGTAACTATATTTTATAATGGTATGAAATTTTCATGGTTCAGAAATACTATAAAGTGTAACCTCAAAATGACTCGTCAGAGACTGGATTTCAGAGTCATGTGGTGCCTCTGTCCCTCTTTGTTTTTTTCTCTAAGTGGAAATCCTTAGATCAAAATCATCTAAATTAATGTTTTAAAAAACTTTCTGGCAGGGCTTGTGCCTAAAATGTGGAGTACAGGATTTTCTTCCACAATATCATTGCTTGAGGTTATGTGTATCAGGCTTTATTCAACATCCCTGTATTTCAGTGAAATTCCATTTTCACAAATATTGTAATTTGGTGGTTGTTGTTCAGTCTTGTCCTCTTCGTGAGCCCATTTGTGGATTTCTTGGCAAAGATACTGGAGTGGTTTGCCATTTCCTTCTCCAGTTCACTTTACAGAAAAAAGAAACTGAGGCAAACAGGGTTAAGTGATTTGCCCAGTGTCTGAGGCTGGATTTGAACTAAGGAGGATGAGATTTCCAAGCCCAATGCTCTCTATCTGTTGTGCCACCTAGTTGCCCTTCCTCTTAATATCATCAAGTTTTTCTATTATAGTATGATTCTGTCCCCTCCTCTCACCCTCATCAATTGCTAGATGGATATGGCCGCTATCACTGAAAAAACCTATAGGACTAATCTCTTCACAAATTCAATCAGTTTATTATTCAACACATCTTTGAAGAATATTTAAGTGCAGAATTGAACATGCTAAACAGTTTTTTTTAAAAAATAACTATGACAGGCTTTATGAAATGTGTTAGTAGAGCAGCAGATTTTTAAAAGTTTTAAATTTTAATTAAAAAGTTACTTTCCTAGAATGTGGCATGATGTTGGCTGTTGTCTGTGCTTTGGATTTACTTATCTGGGCATATGTCATGTCTCTATATATAGAGAGATGACTTTTCCTGGGGTCCACAGATTGTAGATAAATTTCAGAGGGTCCATAAATATGGGGAGGGGGAGAGTTGCATCTCTATTTTCATTAACTTCTACCTGAAATTTGTTATTTCCTTCAATGATTTAAAACCATTATTTTGAAGTCATCAGAATACCAAAGGATTTCATCACACACACACAAAGTTTAAGAGCCCCTGACTTAGTAATATGGATATTCCTTAAGGACAGGGAACCATTGCCTGTCTTTGTATCCTCTGTGCCTAGCCCAATGCCTTACTCAGAGAAGATGCTCAACAAATATTGAAGTGAATTAAATTTTCTTATGAATCTAGGGAAATCCATTATATCAATTACTTGGTTTTTGTGTGGTCAAAGGCACTATTTGCATTACCTTGCTTAGCTCTTTTAAAAACTGTTGGTTTTCATGCAAGGACCTAAAACATTCCCAAAGGACTCGATGCAAAATGTCGTCCATATCCAAAGAAAGAACTATGGAATCAGAATGCAGAATGAACCAGACTATTTTCTCCTGTGCTATGTTTTGTTTTGTTTTTTTCTCATGGTTTCTCCCATTCAGTTCTTCTACACAACATGACTAATGTGAAAATATAATTTTATTTAATTTAAATAATTTAAAATATAATTTCATAAGAATGTATGTGTTGAACCCATATAAGATTGCATGCTGCCTGGTGGAGGAAGGGAAAGAAAAATTGGAACTTATAGAAGTGATTGTTGAAAACTAAAAACAAATAAATTAATCAATTTTAGGGGGAAACTATTGCTTTTCAACAAGTACTAGTTATGATGCCTGAAGATTTACTGTAGAGACATAAATAATGGTAGAAACCATCAAAAACACTAAGCATCCCAGTTGTCCTGACTTTTGTGCTGCCATTAGACTTTGATGATGCTGGGGAAAACAGTGAAGCTGGGGACTGTGCAACTCTGCCCCACTTAAATCTAATTCATGTACAAATCAAGACAGTATCCTGTGATGTTACTGGTCCTCCTTGACAACAAGGGCAAACAACAATAGTAAGGCATTGAAGACTGTGAGCCTCTGCTCTGTTTCCGATATTGACTAAGACATTGGGCAAGTTATTGGCTCATCAGTCTCTCAGCTTTCTTATTCATAAAATAAATGATTGGATTAGTCATTATCCAGGTTCTCCCTTCCAGCTCTAACATTTTATAATCTTGCTCTCAACATCATGGTTCAGAAGAAAGGACAGGAACCAGAAGCCCTGCGTTCAAATCCTACTTCATAGATTCAGTGAATTTTGAGCATTGGAATGGACTTCAGTGGTCACCCAGTCCAACCCAAACCAGAAATGATCCCCTTCATAATATGCCTGACAAAATAGTCATCCAGCCTCTGCTTGAAGACCTCCAAGGATGGAAAATTCACCACCTCTTAAGGCAGCCATCCATTGCACTTTGGACCATCTCAAATTCTTAGAAAGCTTTTCCTAACATCAAGCTTAAATTAACATCTCTGAAATTTCTGCCCAATGCTCTTAGTTCTGCCTTCTAGGGTCAAACAGAAAAAGTCTCTTCTTTCCTTCACATGATAGCCTTTCAAAGCACTTAAAGAGAGTTCTTATGTTTCTCCTAAACCTTTTCTCCAGGCTAAGCGTGATCAGTTCCTTCAATAAATAAATCCTCATTTGATATGGATGTTAGGCCCTTCACCACCTACATGCCTTCCTTGGAACATTCTCCAACTCATCCAAGTCCTTCTTAAATCATGATGTACCAAACTCAACATATTCCAGATGAAGTCTAACAAGGAACGGAGGTCAGTGATATTATCATTCCTGTACTCCTGGAAGCAATGCCCTCATTAATGAAGCCCAACATCACATTAGGGTTTTTTCTTTTCTTTTCTTTTCTTTTTGTTGCCACATCACACTACTGATTCACATCAAGCATGCAGGCTACTAAAACCTCCAGATCTTTTTGGAAATTTTGTTGATTAATCATGCCTCACCATAATGTACTGATGAAATTGTTTTTCCACACCCAACTGTAAGATTTTACATTTATGCCTACTAACTTTCATTCTATTAAGATTTGGTGCAATGTTCTAGCCTCTCAGGCTCCTTTTGGATCTTTCCTCTTTGTATCTATGCCTTCCAGCTTTGTGTCACCTGCAAATTTCATGAGCATTCCATATTTGTCTTTATCCAAGTATTTCATTAGAACCTTAGCCAGCACAGGGCCAAGAACACATTCCTAGGTTAATCCACTGGGAAGATCTCTTACTATGTTGAGGATTATTGTCTAGGTGACCTTGGCAAAGTCACATGATCTTCTTGCCCTTCAGTATCTGCATTGTTAAGTGAAAGAATTGGACTAGTTGACCTGAAGTCCCTTCCAGCACATGTGATTTGTGATGTCATGAAAACAAGTTAGACTAAGATAGACGAATAAGTATTAAGGTGATTAGAGGGCAAACTTTACTCAAAAGCTTGGGCAGCTGATGTGGGGGTGAACTGGTATCTCTTGAGGATTCAGGATAGATGAACAAGGAAGCTATTAAAAACTTAAGGGAAGAAGAAAAACCACATTTTTATTCTTAATGAACTATTAAATCTAATGTGGGCAGGACTAACTAGTTAGTAACAACTTGGAACCCAGCTTTTTTTTCAGTCGTATTTTTTCTACCATACCACAGAACAGGTCTAGCTAGATAAGTAGGTGGAGAAGAGTCTCTGCTCTGCATCTAGTATGCACATTTACAATGTATTACCTACAAAGTAATAACCCTATTGAGGCCCATTTACTCCACTGCAATAATATACAACTAACAGATACCAAATGTTCTCAATATTATTCTCTGTTGCAATCAAGAAAGGGACAGCAGAGGTATGTAGCTAAAGAGGTCAAGGGCAGAAAGGAAAGTCCCATACATACAATAATAGTGCTAAGTAACACTTTTTGTGGTAGCAAAGAACTAGAGACAAAGTAGAGTTCAGACAGGAGGGAAAGGCTAAACAAAACATGGTACCTGAATGGAACTGAACTCCATGACCCTCTGAGAAATGACAACCATGAGGAACATAGAGGAACACAAGAAGATTGGTATAAAGGGTAGAGACTGAAATAAGCAGAACCAGGACAACAATACACAAATGCAACAATGCTAATAAAGCAAAAAATAAAATGCAACCCAACACTGTACAATTATAAATAAATCATTTAGCCCTCAAAAGGCACGGGCAAACATACTCCTTTTTTGGGGGCGGGGGGGAGTACTACTATGTAAGTGGTAGAACATTCCATGGCCTCTTTGAAGCTGTCAACTGATTGTCCTGAAGTGTTTTTGGTTACAAGGGAAGGCTCACTGGGTAAGAGCATATTGAGAAATAACTGATAGAGATATATGTATATATACACACATACATATGTATGTATATAAATATGCATGTATATATACATATACAGAAATTTATGTGTAAAAAACCAAAAGGCATGGATGAAAGTTTTAAAAGAAAAGAAAAGGTCTGCAGGTAACCTTACAATGGAATATCATTTAGGCTCAGTTAAAGAAAACCTTTTGGTTGCAAGTCTTAAGATACCATAGTCTTATCATCTTTAGATAGTAAAAAAATAAATAAATAAAACTATCTATATCTGAATACATATACACTTATATACATATGACAGAAAAAAATGCAATTAATCTCTGAAAAAAATGAGGTAGGGCCTCTTAGAAAACAAGTTAGTGGAAGAACTGGTTTTAAAACACATTTCAAATAATGTTTAGCTATGTGACGCTAGACAAATTACTTAATCTCCGTGAACCTCGGTTTTCTCAATCTGTAAAGTAGGAATAATAGCACATAACCCAGAGTTGTGAAAAGCAAATGACACAGTGTGTGTAATGCTGCTCTTTATAATCCTTAAAACACTTTATAAATATCAGTTACTACTTCTATTACTATCATTGAGAGACAGTAAGGGGTAGTGGGCAGGGAGTCAATCTTTGAGTTAAGAATAACTATGTTGGAATTACTTAACCTCTCAGCACCCCCCAAGCAAAATTTCTAAGACCATCACTTGGGGAGCGGTTGCCAGAAATAAGATTCAGCTTTCACAACACCAGTGACATCACACAGGTCTCACCCCCAACTCACCCCAGAGTAAGAGTTTTACTTCAGTTTAATTTAACTTTTAAAATTTTAGACATTTTCAAAAGAAAACATGTCCGATGCCTCCTCCCATTCCTAAATGGAGGAGCCTAAAAGAAGTTTACCCACTAATTTTTGTAATGTTGCTAGAATTTGAGTCCTGAAGGACATCAAAAGTCTGGCCAACTACAATGGCCATTAACTGTACCATACTGTGTCAAAGGTATCCTTCCCTTCTGTTAATAATTGTTAAACTCTTCTGGGGAATATATTTTTTTTTTATTAATTTGTTTGTTTTCAGTTTTCTACAACCACTTCCATATAGCTTAGATTTCTCCCTCTCCCCCATCTTCTCCTCTCCCTACTCCCTCCCTCTCTGAGACAACATGTAATCTTATATAAGTTCTACACATACATTCTTATTAAATACATTTTCACCTTGGTCATGTTGCATAGAAGAATTAAAATGAATGGGAGAAACCATGAAAATAAAACAAAACATAAAACAAGAGAAAATGGTCTGCTTCATTCTGTGATCCTATACCATGTTCTCTCTCTGGATGTGGAAGGTATTTTGCCTCGAGTCCAGTGGGTATTTTTTAGGTCCTTGCATTGCTGTAAAGGGCTAAGTCTACCAGAAAAACTCCTCGCTGTGTTGTGGTTGCTGTGTACAAAGTTCTCCTGGTTCTGCTCCTTTCACTCAGCATCAGTTCATATAAGTCCTTCCAGGCCTTTCAAGTTTTCCTGTTCATCATTTCTTATAGCACAATAGTATTCCATTACATTCATATACCCCAACTTGTTCAGCTACTCCCCAGTTGATGGGCATCCTCTCAATTTTCAATTCTTGGCCACCACAAAGAGAGCTGCTATAAATATTTTTGTATATGTGGGACTCTTTCTCATTTTTATGATCTCTTTAGGATACAGTCCTAGAAGCAGTATTTCTGGGTCAAAGGGTATGCACATTTTTGTAGCCCTTTGGGCATAGTTCCACATTGCTCTCCAGAATGGTTGGATGAGCTCACAGCTCCACCAACAATGAATTAGTGTTCCAACTCTCCCACATCTTCTCCAACACTTATCATCTTCCTGTTTTGTCATGTTAGCCAATCTGATAGGTGTGATGTGGTACCTCAGAGTTGTTTTGACTTGCATCTCTCTAATCAATAGTGATTTAGAGTATTTTTTCATATGGCTATAGGTAGCTTTAATTTCTTCCTCTGAAAACTCCTTGTTGATATTCTTTGACCATTTATCAATTGGGAATAACTTGTACTCTTGTACATTTTGACTCAGTTCTCTATATATTTTAGAAGGCAATATACTTTTTTAAGGGGGCCATTTGGGGGTGATTTTTAGGAAGCATTGGTAGTGTCCAAACAAAATCTGCCATGCTCTGTTATAAGGGATGGCTTTCAGGGAGGAGATACAGGGGGAAATCTATGTGGGTTCACAAACCCATATGATGTTGCAAACCACAGTTTAAGATGTACTGAAGGACTCCTGAATGCAAACAGTTTAAGAAGCCCTGATCTAATCGATGTAAAAGTAATCAGTCAATAAAGATTAAGCACCCACAATGTGCCAAGCACTGTGCTAGGTGCTAGGGATACAAGAAGAGGCAAAAGGCAGTCCCTGTGCTCAAAGAAATATGGGGGAGACAACATGCACACAATATACACAAAGTGAATGTATACAGAATAAATAGGAAATAATTAACAAAGGGAAAGCATTAGAATTAGAGTTTGGGGAAGGCTCTCAGTAAAAACAAAAGACAACGATAAAAAAAAATTTTTAATCTGTCTGTCAATAAAATCAAAATTAAAATTAATGCAATAGCATGTGATAAATGCTTAATGAATTCATTCATTCACAAATGGAGGACTTTGTCCATGGGAATCACAGAACTACAGAGGTGAAAGGGGCCTTGGAGACAGATTATCTAGCCCATCCAACATCATTTTACAACTGAGGAAACAGAAACAGAGAATTAGTGAGTTGTCCAAGATAACACAGAAAAACAGCAGCGCCCATAAAACCCGAGTCTTTTGGCTCCTTCCACTAGTTTTCTTGAGCAGAATCCTCAGACAAAGAGCAGCAGGGCCTCAAATGCATAACTTTTGAGGAGAAAGGACCAGCTCAAACGCAAACAAATCCCAATTTCCCTTGTCATTCTAAAATGGTTAATTCTAAAGGAGAATTCTAATAAAATTCTAGCATATCCTTTCTATATTAGAAAATGGTCAGAAGATTCAGGTCTGGGAACTTGCTTTTGCAAACTTAATTTCCCTTTTTCTCTTCCATATGTCTTAGGGAAAACAACTGGCTTGGAAAACTTACCTGCCAGCCACCTGCAAGGACTGCCACTCAAAGTAGCTCTTGTTTTTAACTTCACAAGAATCAAAATTAAGATAAAATTAGAATTGCATGATGTGACAGGGTTGTTAATTTGCCTATTCAACCACAAAAGCACAATCACTGATTCAGAGGTACAGTCCCAACTCACGCTTATTTCTGGTGTTTTGATTTATCCTGAATATTAGTTAAGTCTCTCAAGCTACTTGAGTATTACCCTATCTTTCAACATTATCAGTAACCATTCTTTGACTCAGTTTACTATTTGTTAAAGAGAGGTACAAACAACATTGGACCCTAGAGTTAGAGCTGGAAAGAACCTTGGAGCACATCTATCTCTGAGGCAGCTAGATGACTCAGTGGATAAAGCACTGGGCCTGCAATCAATTGACTAGCTGTGGGACCCTAGGCAAGTCATTTTAACCCTGTTTGCCTTAGTTTCCACATCTGTAAAATGAGCTGGAAAAGGAAATGGAAAATCTCTCCAGTATCTTTGCCAAGAAAACCCCAAATGGGGTCCTGAAGAGTTGGATAGGACACAAAAGCAATCAATGTTTTGATGGATGCGATGGGATAAGATCACAAATCTTATTAGCAATTAGATACTTCCCTATTTGGGATTGAAATTTATATCCATGAAACTTGCACCCACTGGTCCTAGTTGTTTTCTAATCTGTCTACCACATGGCAGTTCTTGAAATATCATTCCATGTTTATTAAGTACCTGCTATTTGAACAGAGAAATTGTAAGCTTTGAATCTTCTCATATCTCCAACAAGCTTTTCCTAGATGCTGCTGCAGCCTGAAAATGCAATTTTTTTTTTTTATAACCACAGACACTTGCCCACCAGTCAGTCGATTGCTAACTGTTTACCCAAGCTGCTATGTCTACAAGGCTTGTGAATATGTCTTGTGTCTATAGCTTAGACACAAGCCCTCACTCCTCTCCTGTGGTCCTCCTCTTAGCCATTCAAACAGGAATATACTCTCAGACTAGTTTGCTTTAGGGTAGCAGGAACTACTTAAGCAGTGAAGAGACACACACATAAGAAGGTACAAATAATTCAGTTCAGTTTCATAAGGCTTGAGAAATTGGAAGGTACTTACTGAGTTCCACTGGTCTTGTTATCTTGGACCTTAATGGGAATCTGTCTTTTATTTAGATCTACTTTGTGTCTTCCCCTCTGTTCAAGCCAAGCTGAGTTTTCTTCCTCCAACTACCCAAGAAATATTTCCTTTCCCCTCAACTGTTATTCTCCTCCAAGTCCAAATGCCTGCTTCTCTTTGATAAAGATTATCTCATATGAAGGGCATTTGGTAATGAACTTGGAGAGAAGACCTAAGTTTTAATTCTGACTCTATCTATATAACCTTGGAGAAGTCACTTCACTTTTCTGCTGGCTAGCCTCCTATTCCTAAACTAGAAATAATAATCCTTGTTCTGCACGCTTCACAATATTATGGGGGAAATCAAATGAGATAATGAATAATAAGGTTCTCTACAGAGTTAATATTTCCTAGCAGGGATGGGGAACCTGAGGCCTCAAGGCCTGAGTCCAAGTTTTACAGAACAAATTCCGTGAAGTTTGAATTCATTCAAAGAGCCACACTTGAGGACCTAGAGGACTACATGTGGCCTCAAGGCCCCAGATTCCCCACCCCTATAAGGAACAAAAGAGGTAGTTACTTCTTTCAAATCAAGGCAAACATTATGCACCAATGAAAGGGTAGCTAGGTGACACAGTGGAGTCTGGAAAACATCTTCCTAAGTTCAAATCTGGCCTCAGATACTTACTAGCTGTGTGTCCCTAGGCAAGTCACTTAACACTGTTTGCCCTAGTTTCTCATCTGTAAAATGAGCTGGAGGAGGAAATGGCAAAGCACTCCAGTATCTTTGCCAAGAAACTCCAAATGGGGTCACAAAGAGTCAGACAGGATTGAAAAATGACTGCTTAATGACAACATGTAACACTATGGATACAGAGAGGGGATAAACAAGCAAAAACAAAATAGTCCCTGACCTCAGGAAACTTAATTCACA
This sequence comes from Notamacropus eugenii, assembly GCF_028372415.1. Lineage (NCBI taxonomy): Eukaryota > Metazoa > Chordata > Mammalia > Diprotodontia > Macropodidae > Notamacropus > Notamacropus eugenii. The sequence continues at coordinate 177,300,959 of NC_092872.1, read as the reverse complement.
ACCTTCCAGGATGGAGATTCCATTTTCATCTACAGCTTTACAGTATCCATGTGTGGGAACATTTAATAAGAAACCCATCAGTGAGTAGGTTGGAGGAGAGGGGTTAAGATGGTCACTCTAACTGGGGAGATCCTCCATCAGTATGGGAATAGAAGTAGATATCAACAGGGAGAAAGGGAAGAACAACCCCCAATACAGTTAGGGGTTCTTAGATGAATGTAGTGAAAAGACTTAGAAATTCTCTTTTAATGAAAGGGGTGTTAAGGATAGTATAGATGTGTATATAGTATAGATATAGAGTATAGTAGAGATGTGTGGTATAGATGTATAGATGTGAACAGGAACTGTGATTGAGGGCATTCATGCAGCGAAAGGGTGATACCTTTTGAATAGTGTGTGAAAAGAAGGGACTATGTGTTTCTAGTAAGAAGACTGTGGAGACCCTTTTGAGTAAAGAGACTGGGGAAGAGGCAAAGTAAAACTCTTCACAGGTGTGCTGGGGGCAGGAGGGAGGTCCTTTGTTACCCTAAACACATTTTTCTTAAAGATTTGATTATATTGGTCACCTACAGAAAATCAGACCCAAATCTTTTCCCTTCAGAAAGCAAGCCATATCCTAAGTCCTGCTTAGCAAAATGGCTAGTGACATGAACTGTCAAGTCTCTCATCAATGAAAAATTGTAATGTATATTAAGCTTTTTTAATCGTATCTATTTGGGCAGGTCATAAGCAAAGGTAAATCAAAATAATCTCAAACAGGAAAAAGTTACAACTCTTATATTTACCATTTTAATAGATGAGCCTAATAACAGTAGAACCACACAGTTCTGGTCAGCTACTAGCTGGAACAGTCAGAACAATGAATTACATTGAAAGAGTGAATCCTCTCTCCCCACCCCCAAGGCTGCAACATTCAACTTGCTTAAAGTAGTTGTTACAGACTCTAGACAAAGAGAGAAAGAATTCCGTGCATGCTTGAGGAAGCTAACAGCTCAGTTGACATTTCAGAGGCAGTAGAGAAAAAATAAAAAGCAAACCTGTTATTAGTTTCTAGTAGAATCTGCTAATAAAAGACATGAGCACTAATCAAACATGTTTGAAGTTTCTTGCTAATACAAGAAGTCAGCATGATTATTCAAAACTCTAATGTGAATCAGCATCTCAGCAGATCTTGGTACTTCCTTCAAAACATTTCTTAAATTCCCTTGAGCTAACTGCCTGTATTTCTCCTAATCCTTCATTCCTAGACTCCTAGAAAGATCTGTCTACCATTGCGGCTTCCTCTTCCTCACAATCAATTCAGTCTTCAACCATTTTTATAATCTAGTTTATTGCATTACCATTCCATTGAAATGCTCTCTCTAGGGTCAAAGATTTATTAAATCTCACTGCTTTTTTTTTTTTTTTAGTGGCCACATTCTTTGATTTTCCCAAAATATTTAACCCTTTTGACTATTCTCCTTCTACTGAACCTTCCAATTTCCTTGATTTCTACATCTCCCCTGGTTTTTCCTTCTACCTGTCTCAGTTTGGCTCAGCTGGATCATTATCTTCCACCCATCCCCAAAGCATTGATATCCCACAAGGCTGTTGCCTGTCCTCCTCTCCCTCAATATTTTCTTCCTTGGTGATCTCATCCACTCCCAAGGGTTTAATTACACTTCCATGTCGACAGCTTCCTAGTCTATATGTAGCACCTCTCTGGGCTACCCCACCCCAACTCGCATTAGCAGGTTGGGTCCTCTTGGGGACAAGTATTCCAGTTTAAAGGTGTTTGGTGGGTTTCCACTCTTAAAAGTAAAGCTTACAAGCTTCCACCACTGTGTTCCCCTTGTATCTACATTAGAGACCATAATTAACTCAAAGCAGATGCACCTATTAAAAGGCATTAAAAGATAGTTACCTCATAAACTTAGGGGGCACACTCTCCCACTAGTAAAAATCATAATAAATAACATTTAGGTAGCATTTACAACGTACAAAGCATTATGCTAAGTGCTTTGTAATTATTACCTCATTTGATCCTCAACACAACCCAGCAAGGTGGGTGTTATTGAGAAAAGCAAACAGTGGTGAAGTGACTTGCCCAGGGTCACACAGCTAGGAAGTGTCCAAAACCAAATCTGAACTGCGGTTTTCCTGATTCCAGACCCAGTGCTCTATTTACTGTGCCAACTAGATGCCCTGATAAAAGCAACGTCTAGGAAAAGAGTCAACAGTTTACAAGAGACATAGGAAAACACAGTCTCCTTCTCCTGTGTCTTCTTATGATGTCCTTACAAGGTGTCTTTGCTAGCACTATTCATTCTTTGGGGCCGACCGAGACTGCTGTGGAACTGGGCTCTGGTCACCACCGTCTCCAGCTTTGTTGACTTCCTCTCCTAGGGTGTTTGCTATGCTTTTTCAGAAACAATTGCAACTCATTCTCCAGAAACATCAGAAATCCAGCTGTGGGGACCTGATTCTTCCAAGCAATTCCAGGCTCAGGATTCTCTCTCTATTCATTCCCTGCCCTGGATGAGACACTGCAGCTGGATTCTGACATGTGCTCCTGCTGAGAGATGTCATTGTTGATGAGGGTGGGGGAAGGAGATAAATATCCCCTCAATTGCTTCATTATACTAGAAGTGCTTCTGCCTGGCTTGACCCTCTGCAGTGAGCTCAGTTCCCAGTTGCTGCTTCTCCCTCTTTTAATCTCTTGGTCCATCCAGCACACCAGGGTCAGTAAGAAGATAGAAAAAGGGACTTGGTGAAAGCCTATTGTCTTTGCCAATACTTGACCCTTTCCTGACTCCTACACAATCAAGCAGACCATTCAAGATCTTCAATAAGTTATCACCAATACAACTTGCAAAGTCTGAAAAGGGCCAATAGTCTTAACCGATCCTCAACCATTTCCCCCATTTCTCTTTCACAGGCAAAAGCTTACTTCCTACTATATGACCCATTCTGACAATGAAGGCCTTCCAATCTCTAACCAAACTTTCAAGTCTTAGTCTCCCTTCTTGTATTTCTACATTCCAGGCAAATTGGGTTACCAACTGTGTCCAGAATGTGGCACGCCCTCTCCAGCCTTTGCACTTTCCTGCAGACGAATCTGATTCACAGCAGAATTGCCCATCTTCCTCATCCTTCCACATTTGCTTCCTTCAAAGCTCAGCTCTCAAGTGCCAGGGCTACCCTTTGTTAGAGAACTTTCCTTTCCCACTCCCACCTTCTGGCACTACATGAATCTGGCTCATCTCATCTGGCCACTCTTTCCAGTACTGTTTGCATTTTTATGCATATATCCTGACTTAATGATTGTGGTGGTAGAATTACTCTCAGACTTCCCCTCTTCTACCATCTCTCAGTAAACCCTTCTTCTCTAAGAGGATTAACGAAATTTATCACAAAATCCAGATTCTGGTATCTATTATCATCTGAGCATTCCCTTTCAAATAATTCTTTCTCTGTAACGTACTAACAACCCCACAGCTCCTTCATCTTTGAAAATAAAATCCTCACTTCTTCTGACCATCCCCACTATCACCTGATAACTCTCTCCCCCTTCTGGGCTAAACTTTCTGAGAAAGTTAGAAGCCTCTACTTCTTTCCCCTTTAACTTGCTTCTAAATCTTCTGTAGTCTTACTTTTGATCACAACCCCAGGAGTCTGTCCTGGACCAAGCCATCTCAATGTGTGATTTCATCAGCTCCTATGAACTTAGTTGCCATTCCCATGCAGATGACTCACAGATCTATATATCCAGCCCTACTCCCTAAATTCCTAGTCTCCTGAACACCAATCCTTTATCATCTTGAATTCAACATATCTTTCTCCAAATAACTTAATATCTTTAATATCTTTCTCCAAAATCTCCCCTCCTCTCAACCTACCTGTTACTGTTGAGGATATCATATCTTCCTAGTTCCAAGGTCTTCATATTGGAATCATACCTAACTCTCTCCTTGCATTTGCCCCATATCTCAAATCTGCTTTTTCTAACTTCACAGCATCTCTCCATTCATGTAACCACTATCCTTATATAGGACCTCAGCATCTGTTTCCTGGATTACTATAGAAACCTTCCAATAGATCTCAAGTCTCTCCCCACTACAATTTATCCTCCATTAAACTACCAAAGTAACTTTCCTAAAGGACACTCTACTCAGCAAATTCTAGAAGTTCCCTATTATTTCTAGGATAAAATATAAAATCCACTTTTTGGAATTTAAAGCCAATCAATCACAAGTAGCCCCTTCCTACTTTTCCATTCTCTTACATTTCCCTGCCATCCACACATTCTACAATCCAGCTACCCTGGCCTAACTATATATCAAATGATATTCTATTTCCCAACCCTCTGCCTATATACTTCAAGACTTGGATCAAATCCCACTTGCAGTAGGAACTTTTTCCTGTCTTTACCTCTGTTCTCCATCTCCTTCCCAATGAAATGACCTTCCATGTACACTGCATATATCTTGTATGGAGTGCCAGGTCTGATGTCAGGGAGATCTGAGTTCAGATGTAGACTAAGATACTTAATACCTGCATGATCCTGGGCAAGTCACTTAACCTCTATTTACCTCAGTTCCTCTTCTGTAAAATAGTGATAATAACAGCACCCACATCCCTACTGATGCCTACGGGGATCAAATGAGATGATAATTGTAAAGTGTGCCTAGCAAACAGTAAACACTATATAAATGTCAGTGGTTATTATGCTGTCTCCCCCATTCAGATGTAAGATCCCGGGGGGCAAGGACACCATTTTGTGTCTTTGGATCATCACCACTTAGAACAATGCTTGAAACATAGGGAACACTTATTTTACCGATGCTTATTGACTGATTTATTGACTTTCACCAATCGCCTCAGTTGTAAAGTCTCTCTTCCTCCTTAAAGTTCACTTTCCCCATACTTTGTATTGTATGTGTACACAGCATACTTCCCCTAAGTAGGCTACAGGGTCTTTGAGGGCAGGTTGGGAGTCATTTTTCATCTTTGTATATCAAAATGCGACACACAGTAGAAGCTTAATAAATGTTTGTTGATTTGAATTAAGTTGACATACTATGATCAGACTTTGATGGTTTATAGTCATTGAATCAGACGTTTCCAATTAATGATCTATTAATCTATCATCTAATTATCTATCTATAAATCTTCTCTCAGAATGTTTCAAACCTACCTTGTCCATAGAACCAAGAAAGCAAGTAAAGAAAAAGACAGGCACTTGGTTCAAATAAAAGCAAACAACTTATGACTCACCATTAAATGCAGATTTTTGTACTACTCCAGTTCCAATTAGATTAGCCAGTCAATTAGCTTAGCTAGTCTAAATGTTTTGCTCATTTTACTTTATGTGCAATATGGAAAGCTGATTTTCTTCCCTATGCTTTTTCTGGTGAACTATAATTCTCAGGTGGGAGTGGCGGTGTAGGGTTAAATAATTTGTTTTCATTTATTCATTTATTTATTTTGGCAAGACAACGAGCATTAAGTGACTTGTCCAGGGTCACACAGCTAGTAATTGTCAAGTGTATGAGGCCACATCTAAACTAGGTCCTCCTGACTCCAGGGCTGGTACACTAAGTCACCCCGTTGCCCTCATTGTTATTTATTTTTAAAGCTATTGCAAAAAAGTACGGATTTCTAAGATCATCTTATCCCCTATCTTTTCCACTCACCGCTTGCTTTACTATTTCTTGGCTTTTTGAACAATACAAACATGGACTTTCTGGAGGGGGCCCTTTTTTATGGAAAAAGCCTGATAAAATAGTAAATTTTTAAACTGAATATGTTATACTCTTTGATAGCTATGCCCAAGGGAAATCTGTTGATTTTATTGAAATGTGACAAGACCAGCAGGGACTGTGTACTTTTTGTTTTAATTCATATATATGATTTTGAAAAACTTATTATATTCACTTTAAAAGTCTGATGGTTTCTCACTACATATTGGGCATTTGGGAAATACAAAGAAATATGAGACGTGTACCTCAAGAAGCTTATAGTCTAGTAAATTACTGATTGCATTTCTTAACATGTAGAAATGGTTAAATACTTCACATAAGTACAAGGACATTTTTGGCACAAAGTTGGGAATCAACTTAATCTTTCAGTGAAAACTTGACTTTAAATGGTGTCCCTTTCCCTGAGTTCATAACTGCAGAAAAAGAGGTGAGCAGTTGTTTGGTGTTCTTGGAAAATATTCTACCTTTTGCATACAAAGATGATGAGTCAACAGAGTGATAACTTTCAAACCATTCATGATCTTTCCCTATCTCCTCTGTGACCACTAGCACATATTTGAATTTTTGTTTTTAAATAATTTAACCTGTATCGTGGTTTCAAATGCCAGCCAAAAAGGTAAGATAGAAATTGTGCTTTTCCTCATGAATAATCATATGTAATTACAGGGCTCCTCTGAGCTATGCATTTCCTCTCCTTTACTGCTTGCCTTCTGCAATATACAAAAATAGCAACTTGCAAATGAAAAAAAAATCCATTCAGTTCAAAATTTTTAAATATTTTCATACCTCTGGGATTTATAGCTTCAAAGGAAAAGAAGCACAGCATTTGGGTTTGGAATCACACCAGTCATAATCATTATAATGGTTTTCATAATTGTTTTTATGGTTTTCATGGGTGTTTCTAATTCTCTTTCCTTTCACTGATTTTTATTAGTTGAAATGTAAGGTAAGTGTAGGCACTCATACTCTTTCCCCAAAGTAAATTCTTTGAGGGTAAACATACCATCTCCTACCTCTCCCTTAGTCTCACCAGCACCAAGCACAGTGCCCTAAACAGAGTATACACTCAGCTAAAGCATGCTGATTGAGATGGTAGCAGCTGTCAAAACAAATAACCCCCTGGGTACCTCTTAAGTTCCCATATATAAGCAACTGAAGGTGCTCCACCTCAAAGCTGGCCTAAGAGCAGGTGCTCATAGGGTGTTTTAAAGCTCTTCACATACATTATCTACTTCATCTGCAGCAGGATTACATGCCTTTTAATGAGAACCTTGGAGCCCTTCAGTTTCCCACACTTATCACTCCTCATGAACTATGGCTAACAATTCGCTACCTCCAACTGCTCTGAGCCTGTAGATCTGGAAGTTCCTTTAGCCTGGGGAAAATTCCCTTTCTCTTGCTACCTTTTCTCATTGTCTAATCCCTAACTACCTCAACCCTAATCCATTAGAGTACCTATCCTCCTCTGATACTTCTGATCCTTCAGATCCTCTGGAAGCAAGTAACAAACATCTCTTCGACCTAGGTGTTTTCCTCTCACATTCCTTCCATCTTTTAGAATGCAAGCTCCTTAAGAGTAAAGATTGTTTCATTCTTTGTATTTTTATCTCCAGTCTGATACAGTACCTGGAACACAATAGGCAACTACTATTTGCTGACTGATTAATTTTAGAACTCACTCAATGCACTCTACCTTTCTCCTATGGAAATCACATCTCTTGGCACCCTTTTTATCTCACGCTTCCTCCTACACTGGGACAGGGAGAGGAATTAGAGTATTCTTTGCTCTTCAATTCAGGAACCACCATTTCTCCCATCCTTTTACTTCTGTCTTTTTTTTTTTAATATATATGTTACTTTTTCCTTCAATTATATGCTAAAACAATTTTTAACATTTTCTTCAAGTTTTGAGTTCCAAATACTGTCCCTCCCTCCCTTCCCCGAAACAGCAAGTGATCAGATATAGGTTATACGTGTGCATTCATATAAAACATTTCCATATGAGTCATTTTGTACTGAAAGACTCAAAGAAAAGAATGAAAGAAATGAAAATATCATATTCCAGAAGTCAAAGGAACTAGGACTAAAACCAAGAATCACCTACCCAGCAAAACTGAGTATAATACTTTAGGGGGAAAAATAGTCTTCCAATGAAATAGAGGACTTTCAAGCATTCTTGATGAAAAGACCAGAGCTGAAAAGAAAATTTGACCTTCAAATACAAGAACCAAGGGAAGAATGAAAGGGTAAACAGCAAAGAGAAGTCATAAGGGACTTACTAAAGTTGGACTGTTTACATTTCTACATGGAAAGACAATATTTGTCACTCTTGAAACTTTTTAGTATCTGGATAGTGGGTGGGATTACACACACACACACACACACACACAGAGCACAGAGTGAATGGAATAGGATGGGATCATATCTTTAAAAAATGAAATTAAGCGGTGAGAGAGAAATATATTGGGAGGAGAAAGGGAGAAATGGAATGGGACAAATTATCTCTCATAAAAGAGGCAAGCAAAAGACTTTTCAGTGGAGGGGAAAAGAGGGGAGGTGAGAGAAAAACATGAAGCCTACTCTCATCAAATTCGACTAAAGGAAGAAATAAAATGCACACTCAATTTCATATGAAAACCTATCTTACAATACAGGCAAGTGGGGAAGAAGGGGATAAGCAGGGTGGGGGGGATGATGGAAGGGAGGACAGTGGGAGGAGGGAGTAATTTGAAGTCAACACTCTTGGGGAGGGACAGTATCCAAAGAGAGAACAGAAGCAATGGGGGGCAGGATAGGATGGAGGGAAATATAGTTAGTCTTACACAACATGACTATTATGGAAGTCATCTGCAAAACTACACAAATATGGCCTATATTGAATTGCTTGCTTCCCAAAGGGAATGGGTGGGGAGGGAGGGATGTTCTTACTACTAGGAAATAAGAAATACAAGTAATGGGGTATAGAAAGTTTTCTGGCCCTACAGGACAAAAGAGAAGATGGGGACAAGGGAAGGGAGGGATGTTAGAAGAGAGGGCAGATTGGTGATAGGGGCAATTAGAATGCTTGGCGTTTTGGGGTGGAAGGAGGGGAGAAATGGGGAGAAAATTTGGAACCCAAAATTTTGTGAAAATGAATGTTAAAAGTTAAATAAATAAATTTTTAAAAAAATATTCCAAGCCCTGCGGTTGATTGTAGCTCTATGATATTTGAATTATTCCTTGTTGGCTGCTTGCAATACTTTTTCCTTGATCTGTGACCTCTTGAATTTGGATATGATGTTCCTGAGAGTTTTCATTTTGGAATCTCTATTTTGTCCTCTGATTCTAATATATTAGGGCAGTTTTCCTTGATAATTTCTTGAAAGATGTTGTCCAGGCTTTTCTTTTTTTTAATCATGGTTTTCAGGTAGCCCAATAATTCTTAAATTATCTTTCCTGGCTCTACTTTTTTAGATAAGTTGTTTTTCCAATGAGAAATTTCACATTTTCTTCTATTTTTTAAAATATCTTGATTTTGTTGTATTATATATTGACGTCTTATGGAGTCATCAGCTTCCACTTGCTCAATTCTAATTTTTAAGCAGTTATTTTCTTCAGTGAATTTTTGTATACCTTGTTGCATGCTTTTTTTCATTATTCTCTTGCAGTGCTCTCATTTATTTTCCCAATTTTCCTTCTACTTCTGTAATTTGGTTTTTAAAATCTTTTTAAAGCACTTCCAGGAGTTCTTTTTGGACCTCGGACCAAATTGCATTTTTCTTTGAAGTTTCATCTGTGGCCATTTTGACACTGTTGTCCTCTTGTAAGTTTGTGCCTTGATCCTGTCCCCATAGTAACTTTCTATAGTCAAGTTCTTTGGTTTTTTGCTCACTTTTTTCTGTATATTTAGAGACTTGGTGTTTTTATTGTGAGAGTTTGACTTTGGTCCTGAACTGTCCCAAGCTTTTTGTGTTGAAGCTCAAGGTCTTCCTTCTGGTTTTCACTGGGATTCAGCAACTAGCTACTGGTTTGCAGTACAGGGTATGCTTCCCTTCAGGCTTGTACTAAGGAGTAGAGTTCCCTGTCTACTTTCCCAGGGTATGGGGTTTATCTACTGGCCCACTTCAAGGACAGGGTCTCACTGCTATGGAAATAGCTTTTCTGCTGGTTGTCTCGATGCGAAGGACTTATTTGCTGGTCTGCCATGGGGGGTGGGAGGGGTGGGGGTGGGGGCCTACTGTTGGGTTGTTAGGAAATGGGGCCTGTATGGGGGAGGGCCTTAGGGGTGGAGTCTATGTTGGCCAGTCCCAGGTCAGAGCCTCACTACTGGTCAGTAAAGGACTGAAGGCCTGGCTAGTGATTTGTGACGGGTGATGGGGCCTTGCTATACTGCAGAGACTGCTGACTTGCTTAGGGGGCTGCAGGTTTGCAGGAGGGTGGAGCCTCACTGATGAATTGCCTCAGGCTTGGAGCCCTGACACACTGAAACCTCGCCCTCTTCCACCCTAGTGAGACACACCTTTCCTCCCATGCTGGTAAGCCACTTCACTGCTGCTAAATCAATTCTGAGCAAGTTTTCAAGTTATTTGGAGGGAAATTTGGGAGAACTTCAGAGGGTTCCTTTCTTACTCCACAATCTTGGCACTGGAAGTCCTACTCTCCTCTTTTCTAGATCCTTGTTGCTATCAAATCTATGGACCTCTAGGCCACACTCCCTCTTCCCCTCAAAAAATCGTGTGTCTCAAAGTTGAATTCTCCATTTCAACTTCTGCCCTTTTCAATCATCCTGGTGTCTTATTTTCTTGACCTTCCAGGGTACTTAGTACATTGTCTGGCACATAGCAGGCACTTGAGAAATGTTTGTTGACTTGACTTCAACTCCCATGATTTTTATTCCCAGTATCCCTCAACTATGCACAGAAATATTCATACTTTAATCCCACTTCACTTTTCCCCAGGTACTAGATTCCTAGTTATGGCTCTGTGACTGATCCAAGCAGGAAAAATGTAGGGTGCCCCAGATCCCTAAAAATATTAAATTTTTGAACATTTGCAGTCCAATTAGTTTCAAGTTATCTTTCAAAGTTTTTCATTCCATGGAGGGGATCAGCTCTGTGAGGGTCTGATTGATTCCCTTAGGGGTGACCTAGCTTCCCAAATTAAAGCATTCCTGTAAGACCTCAAATGAAGGCATATTTAAGCGGTAGTAATTTTCTATTGGCCTTTCTACCCTCCTGCCTCACTATTTCTCTGTTAAGTGGAAGCTCTCTCATCACTAGGGCTTTCTGAACCCTTTTCTCTGGTCACCACCTGCACAATCTTGATGAAAGGCAGAGTAAGATATGTAACTCTAACCTCCAAGAGTTGCTTGAAATTCTCCTTCCCCACGTAGGGTTGTCATCAGTGACTTTATATTTCCTCGTCACTTTCCTGGGATTTTCCCTAACACTATGTCTGCTAAGTCCCTCCTGTAATCCCACTTTCCCAGACACTTCCAGTGGTGTCTGTTTGCCATAACACTAATAGTATTTACTAAAAAGTGTTTAATACGACAGAAGGTGAGGCAAAAGAGGAAACAAATAATTATTGCACTCCAAATTTCTTTTAATTTCAAGAGTTCCCTGGAGCTGAATCTATGAAAGGATAAGGCAAAAAAATTGTGGAAATTTAACTTCAAAGAAAAATTAAGGTTTAACATGCATCAATTGCAAAAAAAAAAAAATAGCTCAGAAATAATATGAAGAAAGAATAAGAAATATATAGTTAAAAAGTAATGATATTCTAATATCTATAGTGTAAGGCAGAGTAGCATCACAGATGGAGAAGCAGGCTTGGAATCAAGAAAACTTCTGTGACTGCAAGTCCACTTAGCCTCTTAGGGCCCAAGGCCACTCTAAGATTACAATTCACAGAGAGGTTGGCAATCATTGGAGGAACTACTCATACTATGGGTTCCCTTTGCTAAGAAAATCACAAATCTAGGCAAAAACAAAAACAAGAACTTGCACATCCAAATGACTCATATTCCCTCAAAGTCATATCCTTTAGAGACTTTACACTTACTTCAAGTATGCTGCCAGTGCTCGAAACATTCATGTAGCTACTCATTCAGAATTATCTTCGAAGACTTGAGTTTTTAATACAGTGCCAAATTTCTATTCTTTGAGGGTAGCGTTGAGTTTCTTAAACAGTCTGAAATGATTCAGAAGGAAATCAAGTACTGGACAAAACTGAGTAATATGGATTTTATCAAAAACAATTCCTCAGAAAATATAATGTGAGCCAGAGAATTGTCAGGACAAAAAAGCTAATCATGATGCTACAATTCACAATTTTTATATCAGACTGTCTCTCAAATGCTTCTGAATCTTCACATAAACCTAATTTACTTGATCAAAGGTGAGTTCTGAAAGAACATGTCCACTAATGTCAGAGAATCAAATCAATCTTTTATTCATTTGTGATTGTGATCAGCAGTGCTTTCTGGGTATCTCAGAAACTGGTTTCAAATCCCAGGCCTTAGGCTCTTCTGCTAGAATCCTAATCCCAGGCTTTGAGGAAGAGTAAGAATTCTCTCAGAATCAAAACTAAAGAACAGGAAGTAAAGGCCTTGGGAAAGAGGCCAATACCAAACCAAGAAAGAACTCCTGCACTCTGCTTTAAGAGAAGAAAACACACCATGATGACACAGCATAGTAGTAATGAGAGAGAGAGGGACAGAGACAGAAAGACAGATGGACAGATAGACAAAGGCAGAGACAGACAGACAGAGAGAGAGAGGGAGAGAGAGAGAGATGGGACTGATACTTGAGTAAGAGGCAAATACAACACATAACAGTCTTAAGAAGACTGTGAGAAGGCACAAGGCCTCAGGGATAGAAGCAGGGAACCAGGTGACCCTAGTGTGCATATTTACTTTTGTCAGATTAGCTCCCAAAGGCTGACAGTAGAGTGGTGAGGGTATGAACATTGAAGTCGGGGAAGGGATCAGTTACATGACCATGGTCAGTTCCCTTACACCTATCTGAAACTTCTCTTCCCAGGATAATAATCGAAAATACTAACCTTTTAGCACTACATTCCAAAGAGATAAGAAAATAAAAGGAAAAGGACTTATATGTACAAAAATATTTATAGCAGGTCTTTTGGTGGTGGCAAAGAATTGGAAATTGAGGGCATGTCCATCAACTGGAGAACAGCTAAACAAGTTGTTATATATGATTATGAGAGAACACTATTAAGCTATAAGAAATGAGCAAGTAGATTTCAGAAAAACCAGAGAAGACTTACATGAACTGATGCAAAGTGAAATGAACAGAAGCAAGAGAACATTGTATACATATCGTATGATGATCTACTGTGAATAGCTAAGCAATTCTCAGAAATACAATGACCCAAGACAATTCTGAAGGACTTATGATGAAAAATACTCTTCTTCTCTAGAGAAACAACTGATGGAGCCTGAAAGCAAATCCAAGATACCTTTTCTTTACATTTCTTGGGATTTTTTTGTCCATGTTTTCTTTCACAGCTTGACTTACATGGAAATGTGTTTTGTATGATGACACTCAATATACACTACATCAAATTGCTTGCCTTCTCAATGAAAGGAGAAGGAGGGAAAGAATTTGGAACTCAAAATTTGAAAAAAAAATGTTAAAAAAAATTTTACATATAATTGGGGGAAAATAAAATTAATAAAAGAAAATACTAATCTCATGGGGTCATTTTAAGGAAGAGCATCCCATAAAATAAGCAACAAAATAAATGGGAGTCACAATTATTGTTCCTTTGGAGTCATCTATAAGGATTGATGTCAGCAAGGGACTTTCAGCCTCCTTAATCAACTGGTAGACACAAATCAGGCCTTAATCACTTGTCCATTGAATTATCATCTGTATTTACTGATTCAAGACTCACTGACCTTTAAGATTCCTGACTATGTAAACCATACCCACAGTCTAAGCCCTGTTGGTAACCACAACCTACACCTGTATGCACCTGCCAAACCACACCTTCAACTAAACCCAGCCAGTGTTTCATCCCTGCTGAGATTCAAAGCCAAGGAACTAGAACCCATACTGGGTACCTCAAGTTGGAGCTAAAAGCCTGGAGGCAGTGAGAACACTGTTGACTTTCAAGTTTTGTTTCCAGCTCATATTAGAAATACTGTTTCATCACAAGTTACCATTTTCCTTCAAAAAAAAAAAAATGCATGACTTGGTCCAGCTTCCCTAAACAGAACATAATAAATATCAAGTCTTCAAAGTTTCTGTCCCCCTCCCAGTGTTGGACACACAATCTTTACAGAAACTTTCCTCATGCTCCTCAAGCAGAATGAACCTACTTATTTATCAAAATTTAAATGTTGAGCCTTAGTTTTCCAAGTTAATCACCTATTTGAATGTATCAAATCTCTGACCTTATCACCATCTCCCTTGGCCCATTAATAATGACTGACATTTATAAAGAGATTTAAGGTTCTATTAAGTTCTTTACATAAACTGTCTCATAGAAGTTTCACAACTTTGTGAAATAGGAATTGTTATTATCCCCATTTTACAGATTAGAAAACTGAAGCTTAGAGAAGATTAATAACTTGCCCTGGATCGTAGAACAAGTGTGTCTGAAGCAGAATTGGGATCCAGGTCTTCCTGATTCAGTCCAGACTTTCTAGCCATTGTTATGTTGCTTCTCAACTGGATAATGACTTAACACGTAATTATGGATATCTTCTCCACTTCTTTCAACTTTGTGGGCCAAACTCTTTTTTAAATTTTAATTTATTAAATTTGGTTTTTACTTATTTTTAGTATTTGTTTTATTATTTTATTTATTATATTTATATATTATATGTATTGTTTTATTTAGTATTTATTTTTAGCATTCAACATTGATTTCCACAAGATTTTGAGTTCCAAATTTTCTCCCCCTCTCTCCCCTCCCCCCACCCCAAGAGATCTTGCATTCTGTCTACCTCTTCCCTCAATCTGCTCTCCCTTCTATCACTCCCCTCTCCCTTCTCCCATTCCCATCCCCTCTGTTTTCTTGTAGGACAAGAGAGATTTCTATACCCCATTGCCTGTATGTCTTAATTTCCAGTGGCATGCAAAAATAGTTTTTAACATTCGTTTCTAAAACTTTGAGTTCCAACTTCTCTCCCTTCCTACCTCCCCACCCATCCCTACTGAGAAGGCACACAATTCAATATAGATTATACATGTAGTCATGCGAAACATTTCCATAACAGTCATGATGTGAAAGACTAACTATATTTCCCTCCATCCTATCCTGCCCCCGATTTATTCTATTCTCTCTTTTGACCCTGTACCTCCTCAAAAGTATTTACTTCTAATTACCTCCTCCTCCCATTTGCCCTCCCTTCTATCATCCCCTAATTCCCCTTTATCCCCTTCCCTGTTATTTTCCTATAGCGTAAGAGATTTTTATACCATATTGAGAGTGCATGTTATTCCCTCCTTAAGCCAAATTCAATGAGAGTAAAGTTTACTCTTTCCTTCTCACCTCCCCCCTCTTCCCTTCTGTTGAAAAGCTTTTTCTTGCCTCTTCTATATGAGAGATAATTTACCCCATTCTATTTCTCCCTTTCTCCTTCTCAATATATTCCTCTCTTATCCCTTAATTTTATTTTTAGATATCATCCCTTTATATTCAACTCACCCTGTGCCCTCTGTCTATATGTATATAATCCCTCCAACTACCCTAATACTGAGAAAAATCTCAAAGATTACAAATATTATCTTTCCATGCAGGAATGTAAACAGTTCAACTTCAGGAAATCTCTTATGATTTTTCTTTCCTGTTTACCTTTTCATGCTTCTCTTGATTTTTGTGTTTGAAAGTCAAATTTCTATTCAGCTCTGGTCTTTTCGTCAAGAATGGTTGAAAGTCCTCTATTTCATTGAATGACCAGTTTTTCCTCTGAAATATCGTACTCAGTTTTGCTGGGTAGGTGATTCTTGGTTTTAATCCTAGTTCCTTTGACTTCTGGAATATCATGTTCCAAACCCTTCAATCCCTTAATGTAGAAGTTGCTAGATCTTGTGTTATCCTGATTGTGTTTCCACAATACTTGAATTGTTTCTTTCTGACTGCTTGCAATATTTTCTCCTTGACCTAGGAGCTCTGGAATTTGGCTACAATATTCCTAGTTTTCCTTTGGGAATCTCAGGAGGTGATTGGATTGGATTGGATCCTTTCATTATCTATTTTGCCCTCTGGTTCTAGACTATCAGGGCAATTTTCCATGATAATTTCTTGAAATATGTCTAGGCTCTTTTTTGATCATGGCTTTCAGGTAGTCCAATTATTTTTAAATTGTCTCTTCTGGATCTATTTTCCAGGTCAGTTGTTTTTCCTATGAGATATTTCACACTGTCTGCTATTTTTTCATTCCTTTGGTTTTGTTTTATAATTTTTTTGATTTTTCATAAAGTTATTAGCTTCCAATGGCTCCATTCTAATCTTTAAGAAATTATTTTCTTCAATGAGCTTTTGAACCTCCTTTTCCATCTGACCAATTCTGCTTTTTAAGGCATTCTTCTCCTCATTGGCTTTTTGAATCTCTTTTGTCATTTGGGTTATTTTTTTAACGTGTTATTTTCTTCAGCATTTTTGGGGTCCCCTTTAGCAAGCAGCTGACTCATTATTCATGATTTTATTGCATCACTCTCATTTCTCTTCCCAATTTTGCTCTACTTCTCTTGCCTAATTTTCAAAATCATTTTTGAGCTCTTCCATGGTCTAAGACCAATTCATACATCTCTTGGAGGCTTTGATGAAGGAGCTTTGACTTTGTCATTTTCTTCTATTTGTATATTTTGGTCTTCCTTGTCACCAAAGTAAGATTCTATAGTCTGATTCTTTTTCTGGTTTTTGCTCATTTCTCCAGCCATTTACTTGACTTTTGAGCTCTTTATCAAGTAGTTCTCTGCCTCCAGTGGGGGTACAAGGGTGTACTGTCAGCCACTTGATTCCCCCCACAGTCTGTGGGCCTAAAGCTCCATAAACAGCCACTGCTTCTGCCCCTGTTATGACTGCCATGGACTCCTTTACCCCCTCCACCACCTTGGGGATTGGGTTCTACTGTCTCACATAGGTCTGACAGATTTTTTCCACTGACCTCCCAATTTGTCCTCAATGTTTTGGGGTTGTGAAGTCTGGAAACTGCCACAGGTGCCAGAGATTGAGTCCCCCAAGGCCTGCTCAGGTCCCATCTGTGCCAGTGCAGCCCACGCTAGACTGTGCTCTGCTTGCAACATGGCATGATAGACACTTCCCGTCAACCTTCCAGGCTGTCTTGGGCTGGAGATTTGCTTCACTCCATCATTCTGTGGGATCTGCAGTTCCATAATTTGTTTAGAGTCATTTTTTTTTTTTTTTTTACAGATATTTGGCTGGGCTTGTGGGGAGAGCTCTAGCAAGTTTCTGCTTCTACTCCACCATTTTGGCTCCACCCCCACCCTGTGTGCCAAATTCTTGTTCCTGACATTCGCATGAGTTTCTCTCAATGTGTATTATGAAGATTTCTTTTAACTTCACAAAAATTTTAAGTTGCATTATTTGGTTTAAACAATGGCAAATGATTTTTATGCAGGCATGGAATTATGCCTGTTTCTGTTCAGTGCAATTAATACAAGACTGGCTGATCTTTAAAGTCATACTGCTCCAAGACGTTGCAAGCATGTTACTGGTAGGATCATGCCTCCCTCTGAAATCATAAGAATAGCCCCAATCCCTCTGTGCCCCAGATGCTAAGTCAGGGGGATGTAATTCCTCCCCTAAGAGACTGTGCTTCCTCCTGGCCCAGCCTGGTCTGTCACACCCCAGGGTCCTGGGACCAGAAGTCACTCTCCTAGGCTGCCTTCTGACAAGGGTGGAGGAAGGTAGCCTGCCCTCCTCCCTTGAAGTACCAGCTGTGAAGAGCTACTCCATCTAGGACTCCTGGGATCAGCAGCAAAGCAGGGAGAGAAGGCACATGCAGCCATCACTGGCCCTTTCCACCCTCAACACCCTTAGTAAACTCAGTCTCAGGACTTCTTAGCATCCTCAGGACTCAGATCCTAGTCCTCAGGACCAATCCTCTTCTGTTTTCTACAGTTATCCCTTCCACATCGCAGGAGTTAGATTTGTGGTGCCCTCACAATCTGGAAAATCTGTGTAGAAATTTTTGACCCTCCCTTCATACCAGAAAAGATGTATGAATTTTTCTTTTTCTTTTATAGGGTGTTTAAAAGTACCTTATTGTAAAATTTGGGTTGATATTATACAATACTATACATATATTTCACACATTTCTGAGTTTCTGAACTTTCTGTGTCATCTGCTGGCCTTTTCCTGTTATCTGCAGCTTTCACAAAACTCCCCCAAAATTCCCATCTAATTTCTTATGCCAACCTGTGATATATTGAAACAGATATGGGGAAAATCATGATGTGGAAGGGATAACTGTATTCCATTCCATCCTTTGGACCTCTTCCCTTTATTAAGGAGCTCTCTGCAGTCTGAGTTAGATGATGAGTTCAGATTTCACCTCTACCATTTATTTGTGTGACCTTGCTGTTGTTCAGTCATATCCAACTCTTCATGATCCCATATGGAGTTGTCTTGGCAAAGATGCTGGGGTGGTTTGCCATTTCCTTCTCCAGATCATTTTATGGATGAGGAAACTGAAGCAAAAAGGGGTAAGTAATTTGCCTAGGGTCACACAGCTAGTCAGGGTCTGAGGCTGGATTTGAACTTAGGAAGATGAGTCTTCCTAATTCCAGGCCCAGTATTCTATCTGATGCACCACCTGGTTGCCCTATGTGACCTCATAAAAGTTTGGACTACATGGTCTTTGAAGTCCCTTCCAGATCAGAATTTATGACCTTATGGTCTTTGATCTGGCCTCCTCAAATGCCTTTCTCTTTCTGATCTGAAATCTAACTTTCTCCTAAACATGCCACATCTCTTTCCACCCTCTCCAAGACTGATTATATCATCTTTCACATCCTTGATACACAGGGCTAGGAGGATCAGTTGACACTCTATACTATACAATGGCACTTTCAATGAGTGAATGAAAAATATTAAACTGCTTACTATGTGTCAGGCACTTTTCCTTATGCTACTAGCACTGAACTATCACTTAAAGGTTCTATCTTGTTATTGTCATCTACATACCTGTGTGTAACACTTTCTCTTTCCAAATAAATTCAATATCTAATTCATAGTCCATTTTTCCACCCCAACCCTTGTCCTCTTCATATACTAAACTCTCCCACTTATTCAGCTTCCTCACCTCCTTTGGCCTCTATCATGGTTGAGGGTAACCTCAACCATGGCAAAAGAGTGGTCTCATCTTACACCTTAAGACATTCTGCCCTACCCTGCTTGATTGCTCCAACACTGAATCTCTAAATGTGTTTACATTGTTAGAATTTGTAGTTATGCCTCTGGCTTCCACAAATTACACATGGAAATGTGTGTGTGTGAGAGTGAGTGTGTATGGCAGGGGGGTAGGGGAGAAATGGAGGCAGCTAGATGGCACAGGGGATAGAGCACTGGGCTAGGAATCAGGAAGTCTCATCTTCATGAGTTCAAATCAAGCCTCAGACATTTACTAGCTGTGTGACCCTAAGCAAGTCACTTAACCCTCTTTGTCTTGCTGGAACAGGAAACAGCAAACCACTCTGGTATCTTTTCCAAGAAAAACCCCAAAATGAGGTCTCAAAGAGTCAGAGAGACTGAAATAACTCAGCATGGAAATTGAAATTATTTACTCCCTTGATTTAGAGAGCATCACAGAGTTTTTTGTTTTTAATGGCTTCAACTTTCTTCTCTTTTTAACCACTGTCCATAATAGATGGAACAGAAATATAAATTTAATGAATTGATAAAATGTGTAGTTTTATCTTAAACTTCAAACATTTATCTATTATTTTAACAATCTTTAAAACTGGAAGTTATTTTGTAATCTTTACTTTATTACCAGAACACATGCATTTCAAAATTCAAGTAGAGAATAATCTTCCTCAAATCCAAAGTATGATATGAGGACACCTCATATAGGTTGTATCAGGTCACAGAGGAGCCTTTTATCCACAGGGAAAAGCCTGTGTGATAGATCTTTGCTTTATAAAATGAAAAGTTTAAAAATAAATTCAGGCATTTGAACTAGCATAAAAATAAGCAGGGTGTTTTTTTTTAAAGAAAGCTAGGATTGCTCCATTTAACAAAAAAAAGTAAAAAAAAGCTTGCCAGCTGTGACCACATGGAACCACAAGAAAGATTAGCCACTGTCCCCAGTTTTCACTATGTATAGAATGACTTGGATGAATCCCCAAGAGACTAAAAGCAGGTGGTATACAACTGAGAGGAGAATCTTCAGCATTTGGCTCCATCACCCTAAACTACCCTAATGACTCCTTTTTCAATCTCAGCTCTTCCTCAACATTCAAGTTATCAATAGGGAGGCTCAGTTTTCCAAATATGACATAAGTGTGCTATGGAGAAGCCTAACCCAGGGAAGTGATGAGCTAGAGATCTTTATTGAAAGCCCTTAGTATCCTTCTGTAGATTAAAACTGGAAGCCCTCAAGGAGCCAGCACTCCCATAGAAAGCTCTGATTGGATTGCTTCCTCTTAGTATGTGGTAAATTAACTTTAATATGTCATTTACCAAAGAACATTGACACCTGACTGCAAATGAAAAATTAAGGAGGCATTTTGCTATCATGAAAGAACATTTATAAAACATCTATTAAAATTCCTTTTTATACTATTCTGGAGATGGTGGGAAAGCTGCAAATAGCATTAAAGTATAAAATGAGAGAAGTAAGTTCAAAACGAAATTATGCTATCAGATGCAGTGGTGCCTAAAAACTATTGCTATACCACCTGAAATTCTTCATTCAAATCTCCAGGAAGCCAAAAAGTTTCCAAATAGCATAAATGATTTTAGTGAGAAATAAATTCACAAATGTAAGGTCCTTCAAAAATGACAACAAACTAAGAAGTCAAACAACCGACAAATATTAAATGGATTACATTATGCTGTTTAACATACGTAAAGCATTACAGTCATATTTTCATCATTGTTCTCTCTCCTCCTTTCCGACCTCTTGACCTTCTAAGCTAGCTCTCCTCAATCTTTTACACATTTATAGGCTTCAACAGAATGGTTCTACACTCTTGCTAGGGTTGTTAATGTCTTCTCTAGCCACTATTTAATTCCTAAGAATTAAGAGTTTCTTTAGCCTACCCTTGCTAAGTAGAATACCCAAAAACCTCTTCCATACCCCTTTTCTCCTCATTACATCCTCTCAATATAATTTCAATTTCTCAACTAATTTGAAGCCTATTGCAAACTTCCTTTTTCGTTTTTGTATTAAATTTTTCTTTTTTAATAAAAGCATTTAACAAAAGCATTTTTTCCTCTCCTTCCCCCTACCCAAAAAGAAAAAAGCATCATCATTGTAATAAATACATATATGCAAGCAAAATAAATTGGCATTTGAATTACCCATTTCCATTGGTTATTTATCCCATTTAATTATAAGGGTCTCTTAGCCCACAGTCCCTTGGCTAGGTCATTGTCCTTATCCTTGGTGAAACAGATGTTCATGATCAAGTCACCTTCCCTCATAGGTTTCTTCTGGACTCTCTTCTCTGTTCCCTTCTGTTTTTCTGTAAAGTCTCGCATAAGACAAAACAAAGTAGCTACATCTACTTTCTTTCCTTTTTCCTTCTTCCATGCTTCCCATTTTCCATTATCCTATCCCAATCCTTCATCTTTTTTGTCCCTTTCATTTGCAGCTGATGTGTGGCTAAAATCAGAAGCAAAACACTCAGGGTCTGGTATATCTATCATGCATTCCTTCTTCCCAGTTCCCATCCCCTAGGTCTATGCTGCTGATGCTGATCTTGTGGCCCCTTTCTCCACCAATTCTTCATCATCTGTGATCACAATATACCTACAATCTTCTTTCTGCCTCAGACTGCTGGAGTTGCAATAGTTGAGATGATATAAAAGGAAACAGGGACAGCCCAGAATTCACCTATTCTCAGGTCCCAAGTCCAAAAATCAGGCTGAGTTTTGAGGAAGGGAGGAAGGGGGGAAAGGAAAGGAAAGGGAAGGGAAGGGAAGGGAAGGGAAGGGAAGGGAAGGGAAGGGAAGGGAAGGGAAGGGAAGGGAAGGGAAGGGAAGGGAAGGAAAGGAAAGGAAAGGAAAGGAAAGGAAAGGAAAGGAAAGGAAAGGAAAGGAAAGGAAAGGAAAGGAAAGGAAAGGAAAGGAAAGGAAAGGAAAGGAAAGGAAAGGAAAGGAAAGGAAAGGAAAGGAAAGGAAAGGAAAGGAAAGGAAAGGAAAGGAAAGGAAAGGAAAGGAAAGGAAAGGAAAGGAAAGGAAAAAAGGAAGGATCAGTGTTCAAAGGTTTAGGATGCACACACGTGCACACATGCACGTGCATGCACACATACAAAGGTGCAAAACCTGGAAGGAAGCACACTCCAGACAAGGAGGTGGGGAACATGCTTCAAAAGTTCTAGGATGGGCAAGCAGATGCATGAGAGAATGACTTAACTAACGTCAGACTATCAGCTGTGTACCCTGGTCTTGTGTGTTCTATTTGATCTAAGAAGAAACTGATTGAGACAAGTGGAACCTAAGGCAAGCCTTATCTTTCAGGTTCCCTGAGGAACTGATAATGCCAAGGCTGACATAAGAGGTAGATATCACTGCCCTCATTGCAAGGAAAGAACCCTAGGTTCTCAAAGGCTTTGCAAACTGGAATGAGCATTGGGGCAGATCCCCAATGGGATCTCAGCAATGGGTTGAAAGTCATCCAAAGACCAACCCAGCCAAATTTAAAGAGACTGATTATGAGATGTTTGATCACAAGACTGTTTTGTTATTGTCCCCCCAGCCCTGAGCTTTTCCAATTCCTACAAAAGTAAGAGAAGGGTAGTGGAGGGAACATCTCCAAAGATAAAATCATGGATAGTTTCAAGTATGTACAAATAAGCAGGAGGCTCAAAGAGGTTAAGCTGATTGTCCACTAAAATGATATCACTATGATAAAGTCAAATTTCAGTGTGTCCAACTGTGCTGATCAGACCAATACAAGCTTGGAATGCTCTGCCACAGATTGGGCACAGATAGTCCAAGTGAATATTTGGGGTGGATATTCTAAATTTGCACATCCTGCATTTCCTTTGAGCTGTTTCAATTCTGCTTTGCTCAGAGTATAGCACCTTCTCTGATGTGGGCACACCATGATGAGCAGTCCTAAGCCAGTGTCTCCCATGTCACACAATCAATTCCAAAGTTCTTGAGAGTGTCCTTGTATCAGTTCTTCTGACCACCATGTGATCACTTGCCCTGTGTGAGTTTTCCATAAAATAGTCTTTTTGGAAAGCTTACATTTTGCATTCGAACAATGTGGCCAGCCCATCAAAGTTGTGCCCTCTGAAGCATAATTTGAAGTTTCTTACTATGGTTTCCATTAATTTGAGAACACAGGCATTTTAGGGTTTTTTTCCTTATGCTTATCATGGAAACCAGATATAAGAGATTTTGTGAAAGTCAGTGTGGAAACCATAAGAAACCAGGCCTCCCATCTCCTGGCCAATGGGCTTTTCACTACAGCATGCCACAGCCTATCAGTCATGGAGATTTGGTTTCAGTCACCTTAGAGTTTTCATCAGAAAACACTTGATTTAATGAACCTTCCTTTTAAAATTACATTCTTGATATGTAAATACAAAGTCTTGATATGTTAATACATCTTTAGTCTAAACCAGAGTTGATTATTGATTTGAGTTTTAGAAAGTATACTCTTGATTAACTTCGATTTAATCAGATTCATTTTGCAGATATTTTAAAAACTTAATGCTTTGACCTGTCTGAGCTTGTTTCATTTATCATTTTCAAAGTAATGAAGATATCAACCAGACCTTATATTTCTTGGTTATGTTCTTCTCACATTGTACACATATTCATTCATAGGCAAGTGAACTTGGCTAAAATATTTGCAGGATCATATGATCATAGACTTAAAATTTAAAAGGGACCTTAGAAATTATCAAGTCCAATCCTATCACTGCACAGATAAGGATAGTAACAGCCAGAGAATACCATAGGATCACACAGTTACTAAGAATCTGAGGCAGAATTTGAAATCAGGTCTTCCATACTCTAAGTCTAGAGCTCTAACCATTAAATCACATTGTCTTTCACAATATCTCTCCTGTTTCCATGATAGACATGAGGAAAAATATCTGTAATTTCCTTGTTAGTTTTCAAATTAATGAAAATTATAGTAACAAGTCCTTCAAGACTTCTAGAATTTTCTACTCCAGAAATTTCTCTTGTAAATATTATCCCCAGTTTTTGCATTCAGTCTTCAGACCCTTCCTCCTTGCCTAGCTCTATTCAGCCACTACCAGATTCTCTATTTAATTTCTTAAAATTTTGTTCCAGGTTAAGAATAGGGATAGAGGACCACATGATTCCAAATTCAGTGTTCTTTTCCACTACACCAAGTTAATATTTTTATAGAGGAGAGAATGAAGGTCCACTGAGATTGAGACTTGGTAAAGTTATGATTAGTACTTATGTCTCTGACTCTTGGTCATAGAATGACAATTAAGAAATGGCTTCCAAAGTTGTTTAGTATAACCCACATATGAAGGGGGTATATGCCTCCCTCCCCCACCCCAAAGCGGCCATCAATACCTTCACCTGTAACACTACAGTGAAGGTGAATATATACTATGTCCCCAGGCCACTCATTCCACTTTTGAGTAGCTATGCCTGGTAGTAAGTTTTTCAGTACCTAGGTCAGCCCTAAATCAGTTTCTCAGCAATCATCACGTATTGGTCATAGCTCTACTCTCTATGATCAGGCAGAAAAAAAGTCTACTCAACCCCATTTAAGATCCTTCTAAAAAGGAAATTAGAATAAAAAGAACACTGAATTTAGAACTGGACTCATAAATATTAGGCAAGTCATACACTTTATACCTCCATACCTTCATCTGTAAAATGAGGGGATCATTTTGAATGATCATAATCCTATGATCAGAAAGTCTAGAGAAGGGACAAGGAGAATTAGGGATACATGACTGGAGAGGGGGAAATTAGTAAGGGATGAGATCAGAAGTTAATGTCTCAGCAGTTGCCCTCTGAAATGTGAGTTAATAATGCTTTCTTCACTGTGGAATTTATTTGCTATTTTTCAAATTTCAAAGTTTATTTTGAAATAAAGGTTTATTTTCTCTTGGAATTCTCAAGGGATAACTTAAATTTTAGAAATGTACTTGGGAAACTTAAAGGCATTGGACCATTTCCACAGATATCAGACAAAATTATCTTTAATCTTTGTTTGTTGAGAGATTGGAGTTATCTCATTCCAGAAGCAATCTTAGCCCACCCCCAATACTTTCCTAGAATCAAGTAAAATAAAAATGTCCTTCCCTCTCCCCCAAATACAGTAGTCATGCCACAAAATTTAGGTATTGGCCAATCATATTTATCTCTTGGGTGGGGGGAGGAAGGGGAGGAGGATGTGAAGGATTATTGATGCCCTTTGTTTTTATATCATGTTTATTTCAGAATATGTCCCTCTTTAGTTCCTTACCTAATTAGCCTTACCTTGTAACAAATATTCCTAAAATTTTTAAAATAACTCAGTAAAGCCAACTGATACATCTATTGCATCTGAGCATCTATGAAACTTTCTACAACCTTGGTCCCTTTTCTCTCCTGGGAAAGGAAGAACTGTAGGAAAGCATTCCTTTTGCGGCACAATCTTCTATCACCTCTCCCCCTCTCTTTGTAACACAATAATACACAGTTGCTTTATGTAACAAAAAAGAGCTTTCCTCCTTAAAAAGGATTGTTTACAGTTATTATTGATGTCTCAAGCTCTTAGAGCAGCATTTTCTTATCTTTATTCAAACATTTCTTACCTACAATGGAACCCAAAGGAAATTCAGTGACTCAAATTCAATCTCAAACTTCAAAATATTTGCCTTTGGGAAGCAATGCCAACGTGGAAAATACACACACACACACACACACACACACACACACACACACACACACACACACACGCCAAATGAAATGGGAAAAAGTCACAGTTATTAAGTCAACTCCCAAACTTCCTTTAGCAGTACACATTACTTACCAGGCAGCACAGAACATGCTGTCACCTGAACTGTGTGAATGTCTTGGGGTTAACTAGACTATCACAATTTTATTTTTAATACCACTTTTTCTGTAAAGACTGCTTTAAGTAGCAAGAATAAACACAGGACCAAAATTCCCTTAGGGTTTTTCCATTTTTGCTAGCCCACAAGCTATCAAGACATCATTAACAAAAGTTCCAGGGTTCTCCTTGTCTAAAATGCCTGACTTGAGTAACTGGTTTGTTTGGTTTTTATTGATTACCTTCTCCATTTGGGAACAGGCATCCCTTCTGAACAAGTTCAAGGAAGTGTTCTTTGACGTTTTAAAATGAAATTCTGGTTTGTTTGTTTGACCATTTAAACCATCAAATGCCGAATTAAATCAATTCACAAGATGTAAATTAAATTACCTTTCCACCTGTGCTCAGAGAATGGCAGTTATAGATGCAGGTAGAAATTGAAAAAAGACAAATTTAGGCTTGACATAAGGTAAAACTTTTAACAGCTACCCAAAAGGAAAATGGGCTGCCTTGGGAGGAGACGAATTTCTTTTCCCTGAAGGTGTTCAGTCAGAGGTTGGATGACCACTTGTTGGACACGTTGCGGAGAGACACTTTTTCAGATGGGAGTTGTCCTAGATGACCACTCTGATTCTGATTACTTGGCAGTAAGTCCAAGTCACCAGGATCAGATAAAGAAATGGTGGGTGGGATAGCTAAATCACTCTCAAAAATCCTTGAACAAATTTGAAGAATGGGAGCGGTGCAACAGGACTAGAGATGAACAAATGTTCTAACTTTCAAAACTGAGAATATAGATGACTCAAGCTATATGCTAAACATGAATGAGACCTGATAAAAGTCAAGAATATTTTATTAAAAGAATAATCAATAAGCACTTTGTTTTTTCAGAAAAGGAAGCAGTAATCACCATGTGCCAGCAATGGTTCATCAAGAATAAATTTAGGAGAGTAACTTCATCACACACACACACACACACACACACACACACACACACACACACACGCATGCACTCACACATCCCCTTCTTACCTTCCTGGTAGATTAAGGGAAAACTAAAAATTGGACTATAGAATTGAGAGCTTCCAGATACTTTAGAGACCATATAGTTTAAATATCAACTTTTTCAATGAAGGAATTCAAACCCAGAGAGATTAAATCACTTTCCCATGACCCTCTAGCTAATAACTAGTAGAGCCATGTCCAACTCTAAAACCAGGCTTATGAGAAGGTGTGAAAAGAAGCATATCTTTCAGCTCAAAGAAATGTTACCATGTTCCCCTTGATCATTTGACTTAAACACAATTGTACCTTAGAATTTGAAGACAGTGAAGCATTTTTTTTAAAACTACTGTTCTAAATCCAATCGAGGAAACAAACAAGCAGGACAGATCCTTGGGTTTAAAAGGTTATCAGTACATTAGTTATCAGTCCTGTTTCTAGCCTCCAATGCATATGCATAATTTATTATCCCCATTTTATAAGTGAGGTACCTGGGAGTGTACAGATGGCATTGAATATGGAGTCAGGAAGACCTGAGTTCAAATTCGGCCCCAGACACTTACTAGCTGTATGATCCTGGACTAATCACTTAACCTCAGTTTCCTCAACTGTAAAATAAGGATCAAATGATCCTTGGCACGCACAGCGTATGACACATAGTAGGCATTACATAAATATGAGCTATTATTATCATCCCTATTTTACAAATGGGGCACCTGGAGGCCCAGTGAGGTTAAGTACAGTGTGATGGAGTGGAAAGGTAATTGAAAGACCCAAGTTCAAAGCCTGTTTCTGCCACTGACTATATATGACCTCGACAAGCCATAACTTCTGTGGACTTGTTTCCTCACCTATAAAATGAAGGAGTTGGATTTATCAAAAGTGTTAAATTCCCCACCTAGCTTCATGAGATTGGCAAAACTCTGGAGTGGCCAGGAACCAGACTGAAATATAACTGGGAGATATTTAGCAAAATACATAAAAATTCAATACAACATAGATAATATTAGTTTGTAGTTTACTAATGTGGCCTGTAGAGATTTCTTTCTATTTGACTTTAACACCACTGGACTAGAAGACCTCTAATGCCCCCACCAGACCTCAAATGATAATCCTCTGATTACCCCTAATTTTAACACTCCTTCAAGACTATACTCAGGTCTCCTGAAACCTAGAGTAGGGCTCTTTCCACTATTCCACCTTTCAAAAGGTTTCTGCAGACAGGAACAGTAATACAGTAACATGATTAAGTCATCCTCTTCCTTGGATCTGGGAAGACAGAGGCTTGCCAAGAAATTGCTTTTACACTTTCATTTTCATTCATTCTCAGCATAACAATGCTTGCCATGCACATGAATTTGTTCTTGTGCTACTAAGGGACTCCCTTGGATATCAAAAGAAAATTTCTTCTTCCTTTTTTTCTTTCTTTTCTCCTCCTTTTTGTTTGTTTTGTTTTTTGAAAAAAACAGCTAACAGGCAGCACAGAAATGGAGGTGGATTTCTCCACTGTCAGTCCAGGATATGTAGAGTAATGTGAAGCACATCTGTCTCATCCCCACTATGCTGTTTTCTTCTTCTTGAAAAAGGAAGAACTATAAGAAAGGAATCTTTGGAGGATCTTGATACTTAGCAGTGGGAAGAAATGGGGGAAAGTGGATTAAATACTAAGGAGGCTCCTGGGGAAGAATATATTTGTCACAGCTATAGAGTGGAAGGTTATTTTTAACCACAAAAAGAGTAGAAAATATCCCTGGAGCCAAAATTGCTGGAATTAATTATATAAAGACAAAAGGATTTTGAATAGCAAAAAGCAGTATCTCCAAATTAAAAGGCAAATAGATTGGGGAAAAAAGATTTATAGTAAATATGTGAAACAAAGGTCTGACGTCTGGAATCTATATGAAACTGAAGTACCTAAGATAAATACAGTTGTCAAATGAATGAGGCAATCGTCAAAGGAGGATATACAAACTTAACCACATAGAAAAAAAAATCTTCCAACTCCCTAATAATCAAACAAATGAAATCCAAGACAACTTTAATATCTACCAGAATGGCAAAAAGAGCAAAAAACTATAATAAATTATTGTTGGTAGTGTTGTATGAAAAAAGGCACTCAGATAAATTCCTGGTGAAAGTACAGATAAATGCAAACATTTTGGAAAGCCATATGGTGATGCATAACAAGTCACAAAATAGAACACAGATCAAGAGATTCCACTGGTAGGACTCTATACCAGAAACATTATAAAAAGGACCTATGTGTACAAAACCCATTTATATCTTCTCTATGCACAACAGAGAAAAATAAGAAGACAACCTATTGCTGTTGAGTCACTTTTTTTTAGTCTTTTCCAATTCTTCATGTCCCCATTTGGGGTTTTCTTGGCAAAGACACTGGAGTGGTTGACATTTCCTTCTCCAGGTCATCTTACAGATGAGGAAACTGAAGCTTTACAGGATTAAGTGATTTGCCCAGGGTCACACAGCTAGTTAATATATGAAGCCGTTATGAACTTAGGTCTTCCTGACTCCAGACTCAACACTATACCCATTGTAGAGCCTAGCTGATGCTATATGGCTAATAATTAGAGAATGGGGGAATAAATTGTTTTCTTAATATAATGAAATATTATATTATTAAAATTATAAATATGAAATACATAAAGGAATATAGAAAGACCTACACAACATAATAGCAAAATCACAAATGTATATATACTAGCAACAATATTTAAAGAAACAGAGGAAAACACGGCAAAAGGCAGTAGAAATTCACGCAAGCCTGAAGGGGAACAGAGAACAAACGCATTTCTCATTTGTTTTCTATTTGGCAATTCATTTTGAATGGCCTTGTTAAAGGTTAAATGTCTAGGGTAAGAGTTTTGCCCTTTATTTTTTGTACGCTTATTAGATTATTTTTGTTTCTAGTTATTAAATTTATAATAATTTTTTGAAGTATTAGAAGCAGCACACTCACCCACCCAGGGCTTTAACAAAGGTCAGGTCTCCCAAGTGGTCATTCATGACCTAACTGATGGATAACGTGATCCTTACCTTTTCGTGAATAACAAGCTGATTTATGAAATTCTCTGTATGACCCTACTCTAGATGACTTCATGAAAAAGACTACTCTGCCAAAAAGAGGGTAAATGTTGTTTTCTTGGCTTTCCTTCTTGGATTTTTCTGGAAGTTCCCCAAAGTGCAAAGATCAATGCCAGTATTACAGTGCTTATTAGGATATAGAACAGAATTAAACTGAAGATACAGCCATGTCCTTTGCGCAGTCAGGGGAGAAGAAAACAAAGCACACTAAAAAATTTACAAGACTGGTATTAAAGAATTGATGGGTGCAATCCCAAGTGGAAATTTTCATTCAATTACTATTCTTTCTTTTCTTATTTTAACCTTACTCCCAAATGGACACCTATTTCTCCAAATACTTTAAGAAAGATATTTTAAACAATATTAACTTTTGTCAGTAGTCTGATTGGCCCTTAGCAAGCAGCTGAATGTACCATTTAGAATGCTAAAGAGTATGACCAGTCTTCACATCCCATGTTGTCAGTCACATTGTACTCAGTTTCATTATTTCAGAACATGATACCCTGCTTCACTTTTGCAATGATCTTAGAACAATTAAAATTAACAAAAGCCAAGCAGTACTCTTTTTTAAGGTTCTATCCTTGAAGCAGCCACATGGAGGTTCCATTTCATTCAGGCTGTGTGGTTTCACTTCAAATTGTTTTTAGATGATTATTTTTCAGGGAAAATCATTGCTGAAATTTACTGGCTGGAAAAAGAGTAACTAGAAAACCAAAATGTGATCATCAGGATCATGCTCTGATGCTGAGGTTCTCATTTAAGCTTAGCGGGTCTGATTCTGTCACTGAGAAAGAAATAAACTCATTCACTTTAAGAGTTACACTGATAATTACTATTCCAGGAAAGGAAATAGGGGGCAAGGATTGCAATCTCTGCCTTTTTTGTTGTTGTTCAGTCATTTTCTATTCTTTGTCACTGCATTTGGAGTTTTCTTGGCAAAGATACTGTAGTGGTTTGCCATTTCCTTCTCCAGCTCATTTTAAAGATGAGGAAACTGAGGCAAACAAGGTTAAGTCACTTGCCTAGGGTCATACACCTAGAGGTATATGAGGCCAAATTTGAACTCAGGAAGATGAGTCTTTTTGATTTGAGTCACCTAGCTGCCCAATCTCTACCTTATTATAGTGAGGAAACTAGAGTCCATGGAAAAACAACTTGACCAAAGTTACAATCTAGCAGAGCTGGTATTCTCCATTCTCCTAGTCCTCCCATATCTTTGGGAGCACTAGACTTCAGGAAATAGTGCATAATTGGACTCCATAGGGGTTTGGATAACAATAAAAATATACAGTGAGGGAATCTTATTTCTATCACATCCCCAGGAAACACAAACAGGACCAACATTGTCTCTGTTATAGTCAAGGGCACCTGCAAACTTTTAGTAACCCAGATTCAAAACTTTGGGGTTATCCCCAAGTCTTCACTTTCATGCACCCCACATAGCCAATCACTTACCAAATTGTATTTCTATCTCCACCATATTTCTTGCGTAGTAAGTCTTCTTCTTTAAATTCTCACTCCTTACCGCTTCCCAACTGAACTATCATAATAGCATTCTAATTGGTATCCAGGCTCAAGTCTCTCCCTGTTCCAATCCAACTTCCATTCATCTACCAAGGAAATTTTCCTAGGGCACAGGTCTGACCATGTTATTAAAATTCTAGGGCATCCTCTTATCTCTAGAATCAAATAAGAACTCCTCTAGTTGGCATGCATAGCACTTTACAACCTGACTCCTTCCTACCTCTCCTTTCTTACTCTCCTCCTCTCGTCCATGTCTGGAATGCACACTCTAATCACTTCTGCTTCTTAGAATCCCCAATTTCCTTCAAGAAATCAGTTCAAGCATCACTCTCTACAGAAAGACTTTCTTGGTCACTTGCTGGGCTGTTGGTGCCTTCTCATCCAAGGTTGCCTTGTATCTGTTTCATATGTATCTGATACATACATACATGTTGTCTCCAACAGTAGAATGAAAACTCCTTG
The DNA here is from genome assembly GCF_028372415.1 of Notamacropus eugenii. Lineage (NCBI taxonomy): Eukaryota > Metazoa > Chordata > Mammalia > Diprotodontia > Macropodidae > Notamacropus > Notamacropus eugenii. The sequence continues at coordinate 177,268,937 of NC_092872.1, read as the reverse complement.
AGGCCAGGGACTGTTCAGCTTTTGTCTTTGGATCCCCTTTGTTAATTTTTATTTTTTATAATATATGAAATAAAACAAGTATTTCCATAGCACATTATAATTTTTAAAAATGGTTGCACATAAAACTGCAAATCTATTATGTACAATTTACTATTCCTTTTAAATATGTAACAAAGTTGTTCTGCAAATTTCTTTTTTTTCTCTTTTCCTTTCCTCCCTGCACCCTAGAGATAGTTGCCATTAACACAAGTGTGTGTGTGTGTGTGTGTGTGTGTGTGTGTGTGTGTGTGTAAAATCATTCTATACATACTTCTAATTTCTCCATTTTTCTCTGGATGCAGATAGCCTCTTTCTTCATAGGTCCTTTGTAGTTAATTTGGGTATTTATAATAGTCAAAATGACTTATTCGTTCAAAGTTGTTCTTAAAACAATATTGCTGTTACTGCATAAAACACTCTCTTGATTGGATTCTCAGTACTTAACACAGTGCATGACTATAAAAATGTTGGTTACTTGATTAATTTTACAGAGGAAAAAACTGAGCCAAAAGAAAAAGTGACTGGTCCTCCTCATAGAGATGAAACTTTATATCTTCCCTTCAGTAAGGAACATCTCTGCTAATTTCCAATGCAAAGCTTGTTTCACTAGGCTCAACTGGTGATCCATTTATACTTGGACATCCCCTATCCTTAATCCCACATCTTACTCTGCTCAAAACTCAGTTGCCAGGTTTCTAAAACAGAGAGAACTTCAGACCTCAATATTCCCGTAGGGATTTCTTAGTTCCAGGGAGACTTTTCTACTCAGTAGGCTTCCCTAAGGAGGACCTTAGACTGAAAATATCTGAAGTTGTTTATTCTTCAAACAAGGAGAATAAGGAAATACATGAGGATAGTCAGGCAATCCTTTATCAATGCAAGCCTACTAATAGTAAAACCACTCACTGGAGAAGATGGAGAGACGGAGAGACAGACAGACAGAGAGAGAGAGAGAGAGAGAGAGAGAGAGAGAGAGAGAGAGAGAGAGAGAGAGAGAGAGAGAGACACACACACACACACACATGCACTCACGAAAAAATACTTAGTAAACAGAATGATCCAAAGTAAAGTATCATTAATCCCCCAACCATATAAGTACTTTGCTTGCAAAAGATCTTTATGTATGATTGGGGGACAAGGCATGGGAAGAAAGGGAAAAGAGAATAAAAATATCTTTGTTCAAGGTATACCAATTGTCCTTTATTCTCCAATCCAGATACCAGGATGACCAACAAAGGTAGCTTTTCATGAAATAAATTCTTTACTAAGTATGTATTACTTTGCCATAATGAATAATACATCCAAGTGCTTTGACATAGATTATCCTAGTTGACTTCACACCAACTTTATGAGGTAGGTATTATCATCCCCATTTTATGGATAAGTAAATAGGCTCTTGTGTAAATGATTGACACTGATAGTAAGAGAGAAGTAGTGTGATATAGTGATCAAAAGATCAAGTCCAAACTTTCAGTCCCTTAACCTCTCTGAGTCCCAGTCTCACATTTGTACGATGGATAATAATTGTACTAAGAAGTTTCATGGGGTTTTATGAGCACAGTACTTTGTAAAGCTACATAAATGAGAAGTATAACTTTTACAAATTCCCACGACTTATTAATATTTCATCCATACCTAACTGTTATCAAGTTAACTTGTCACATAAAAATAGAACTCCTTTAAAAACTCTCTCTTTGGTGACTAAAAGTTTACTACATGTCACAAGGTTCTATCGAGCCAAGAATTTGCCTGTAAGATACCCCCTAGCATAGAGAAACATTCGGTTGATATACTGATCTGATAACTGATAATACAACCTAGTAGAATATCCAAGTGGCCTTGAAAAAGACTTCCCAGTATCCCCAGTGCGTAGCATGACTCCATGGTGTGCCTACTGCATCATAGCATCTGTTGGGGGAAAACACAGGGTAGGGTTTTTGTTCCATCTCGATGTTTAATCAATGCCAGAGGCATGTTTGATCAGCCCTCAAAATGGAGCAGCATGGCAGAGGGGACCAGACAAGGAGTCTGGAAAACCCACGTTCAAAACTGGCCTCTGACATTTACTAGCTATGTAATCAAGGACATGTATCATTAACTCTCTGAGTTGCAGGTTTCTTAATTGTAATTTGAGGGGCATAGAGTAGATGACCACTAAGGATTCAATTTATAATCTTATGATATAATTATCCTTCCCCTCTGAAAACCTGCTGCCCTTTTTGGGATGTGTTGTTGAATCCATTGTTGCTTCCTTTCCACTTTCATTTCCACAAAATAAATAAATAAATAAAAGAAAGAACAAGGAACAATTCTCACTATTTTTGCTTTAGCATCACCAAGAGGACTTGAAATTTTCTACATTTTAAAGAAAGATTCCAATAAGTTCTTTCTGTACATCAGAGTGTCTACTGGAACTACTAAGTAGATCACATGATCAAAAAAAAAAAACAAAACCCAGGTCTGCACAGGATATATTGGAGGCATTCATATTTGAGCAGGTATGTATGACTTGTGTGGAGAAAAAAGAAATTCAATAAGAACACACAGATTCATTTGAGTAGCTAAGTCAGGCTTAAGAAAGGAAATCTGGATCATTCATCCCTAGTCACTACTGTGCAGTCTAATTTATTAGAAGAAGGATAAAATTTTTCTATTTTCTACTTCTATCATGTGAGAAATCACATAAAAAATAAGCACAGACCTCAAATGAACAATTCATTAGACTTAATTACATTTATATAGCTTACATTTATATAGCACTTACTATGTGCCAGGCACTGTGCTGAGTGCTTCATAATTATTTCATTTAATCCTCACAACAATCCTGGAAGGCAGGAGCTATTATTAGCCCCATTTTACAGATGAGGAAACTGAGGTACATGGAGGGCAAGTGACTTCCAGTCACACAGTTAGTAAGTATCTGAGGCAGGATTTGAACTCAGCAGTTGCTGACTCCAGGCCCACCACTCTATCCACTATACCACCTAACCACCCGATGAGGCATTTAAGAATTTAGATGCTGACAGTAAGCAAAACTGGAAAGAAATAAGACCTCAAATCCCATTTGACAGCACATGATGGTTACCCATAGTCACTATCTATGCTCTTATATAGCACTCTTGCCCCTCATGTTAATTTTTACTGTCTTCTAAGGTTAATAGGGTCTACTTGCCACAACTCAGAGAATTCATTACCCTGATTTGGTGGCACAGCAGTCATTACCCAGCCACTGTCGGGAAACAAAAGGGACTCCAAAAGGATTTGGACAAATCTATGAATGATTGATAGAAGCTGGTTTCTTCTTTCAGGTTGATAATGTCCAAAAAGAAACGTGATGATCATGACATGTCCTTCATGGCCACTGATAGCAACGGAAGACTCAAATATACTCTAGCACTTATACAGTATTGGGATATAGTAGATACTTATTATATCATATCTGATTGGCCTGAAGCATGCCTATGTGACCCTAGGCAAGTTGCTTAAGTTTTCAGTTGTTGTTTAGTCATTTAGTTACATCTGACTCTTTCTTCCATGACCCCATTTGAGGTTTTCTATGCAAAGACAGTGGAATGGTTTGCCGTTTCCTTCACCAGTTCATTTTATAGATGAGGAAAATGAGGCAAACTGGAGTAAGTGACTTGCTCAGAGTCACACAGTTAGTAAGTGTCTGAGGCTAGAGTTGAATTCAGATCCTCCTGACTCCAGGTTGGGCACACTCCACTCCTCAGTGCCCCTAAGCAACTGGAAGATTGTCCGCTGCAGGACTGGTGATGATCTGCATTAGTTAAGGGAGTTTCCTCACTGCAAAGTCCCTGTGGTAATGAAATTATAGTCACCCTCCCCTCCAAAAAAACATGTAAGCTTTTTAGTAGCCATATCACACTGCTATCTCATGGATAGTGTAGCTCTGCCCTGTAAGACTTAAGAATTCAACAGGGAACTCCCAATCTACTGGGGACACTGGCTCCACCATCAAAAGGGTCCTGTCACCTTTCCCTGGGAGCCGGTTCCACTGCTTAATTGTTTCTGCTGTTTATAATGTTTTTGACAGTGCCCAGTCAAAGCTTTTTTTCTATAGAGGGAAGAGAAGCAGGGAAACTCATTTGAAGTCAGGTTCCCTTGTTTCTTAGACGAATTATAGTCAGACTATCAAGCAGTATTATGAATAGAACTCTCTTTAGTTCTCTGACAACCATTCTAAGTGTGTTCCCCCACAAGCATATTTATATTCTAACAAACTAATTCCAAAATATAGTTTAAATAAATTCTATCTGCCAGAGTGATACAATATGACTAACAGCTCTGGAAGGTAGAGCTGCAGGAGACTTAATCATACATTCAGCAGAATCTTCAACCCTGACAAACTTCCCACACAACATATACCCTGCTAAGAAACACACAACAGTTGGTTCAAAATCTCAGTGCTCACCTCCAAAACCTATAAATACAGCTATAGTTTCCAGGTACTGAACATTTAGATAATAAGCTGTACTTAAAGTACAAGAACATCGATTTTTAGCATACTTGGGACTCAATTTCCCCAAACTGTTATTTCCTTTTGAGAGAATTGGGGAGAGTTAACAATGGGACAGAAAGCCTCGAAGAGGGCAGGAGGAAGGAGAGAGCTATAAAAACTGTCTTAAAATATCTGAAAAACTAAAGTATATAATCAAGATATATAAAGAGAGCACTTGACTGGCACTGAAATTGTTCTAATCTGAAAAAGATCTTTTGGATAAATGTTTTTCTTCATTATATTAATACTGTTCTATTGTAGTTCATTTCATGTTTTATATGTCAAGTATAAGGTACTGAAAATGAATGAAGAAATTTCCTTTTCAAATAAAAAAAAGTTTGCATTTGACAAAATAATTTTGAATTTTTGTGAGAGAAGTTCACTGTACAAATTTGTAGATTCTCATCCAGACTATAGGAATAATCAATTAGATGCAGAGAGGAAATAAAGACACAAATACCATCTCTGCTCTAAAATCAAAACAGACAGCATGATTTTCCTTTTGTCCCCTTCTATGTATACTGCTTCAAATTTTCCTCTCTTCTCCCCACTAAGAAAATTCAATTTTCTTCTTTCTTAGAAGAAAAGTGTCATGCTTGAGTACCTCAGGAAATGCCTTTGGGTCTGGTTTGCCTCTTCTGAAACATTAATAGAGAGTTTTCTGTTTGTAAAGTGCTTTATCATCTATATTCCCTACTGTTCTAACTCGTATAATGCTCTGTTTTTTGTCCTGACGGTTTTAATCAAATAGGAAGAAACAATCTGGACATCCGAGACCTAGTTTACCACCATCATTAATCTTTGACACTGCCCACCCTGTTCCCCATTTACTAAGTGACATCTGGAATGGTAAAACAGTAAGTGGTATAATTGTGAGTTAGGTCTTCTTAGACTTCTCTTTTCCACTGTAATACTTCGATGCTTAGGATGATTGGGATAAAAACACAAACACCACATTGGTCATAATACTCCCTCTATTTTTTCCAATGCATTCCAAAATTAATATTATTTTCCAGCATATGCCTATGGGCACTTTTTTTCCTGTTAGAGGGATCTCATTTTAGGACTGCCCCCCATATTCCAAAAAGTACAGTAACTAAAGATGACTTTTACATCTAGGATCTCTTTTTCTTCTGCATTTCTCATTTGGGTCTTAAGATCTTCTAACTCAGAGAAAGGACCAGACAACTGGTTCAACAACAAGCACAATGTTGATGTTTCCTGGCATTTCTCCTCCCAACCCCCTTCGGCCATCTCTAGAATAAAGTTACCAACAGTCCCATAACTCCAGGCAATGACACTAAGAAGGGTGTAGGAGATGGGGAAAAGAGACAAATGAAAATTAGTAATTATTACCTAGTCCCACTCCTCCAAACCACCCACAACAGAATGAGTGATCATTGTTCTCTATTTTATATGTACAAAAATGCACCCAGGCTTGAAACTGCCCAATTGATAACACTTCTAACTGCTAATGGGTGGCAATTTTACTCCAAAAAAAGACTTTTTTCCCCAAAATTAAACACAAAATAATAGTTTCATAGACGGGAAAAAATGCACATTAGAGAGGTTGTCTAAGGTTAGCCTCCTGGTCAAACAGGTGCCACCTTCTATAACATTGCTAATGTGACTTTTCATAATTTCTAAGTCTAGAAAGACATTCTTATGGTTTAATATTATAAAGGGGCATTTTCAAAATGGTTTTATTAGGTTCTTTTTATAAATGAAAGAAATTTGACAGTTTTTTTTCAAGATTTATCCATATTTTTCAACTAGAAATTCTAGCTCTTCAAAGGAGGACAACATTATTCAGTTGGCTAGAATAGGGACTGGCAACCTTTCAGAAATGGGGTGCCAAACTGCTGATTCCTGTTCTTCTGGAGTATCAGGAATGGGAGGAGGCAGTCACATACAGGGAGCATGAGAAGACTCCTAGCTCAAAAACACATCTTCCACACAAGCTACCAAAGAGTCATTTAAATCAACCTCCTTTTAAAATTCAACACCTCCCTGCCCCACCTACTCAGGGATGGGTGGTTTTTAATCACTGTATTTCAGTGTAAATTTTTTTAATCAGAGTTTTACCCTTTCTAAAATCTAGTAGAGATTTATTCAGTAGAGATAATCAGAATTTGGTTGTAGAAAGGAGAGATAATTTTGGAACTTGGAATACTTCTGGGAAATATAAGCTTGAGTGGTACAACTTAGCTAAGGGCTTTGGATAACTAGAGAGCAACATAAGGACACTGAGTATCTGAGAAATGGGCAAATACTTTGACCTTTACCTAAAGATTCATCATTGAATTCCTTTAAAAAATGGAGCTCCTTCAATGCATATGACATGTGAGTGGATAGATACACATAATCCTCACTCTCTCTCAACCCCATCCCACCCCCATTCAATCTGTTGCCAAGGCCTGTCAATGAACCATCTCTTGAATATACCTTGGGCACTGTGACCACTCTACTTTGGACAGGCTCTCATTACATCACATCTAGACTATTGCAATAGTCTGCTGGTTAGTCCCTCTGCCATGAGTCTCTCCCTACTCCAGATGAGCCTCCATTCAGCTGTCAGAGAGATCCTCCTAAAGCATGGGTTTGGGCATGTCATCACCATACTCAGTAAACTCCAGTGGTTCCCCGTCACCTCCAAGATCAAATGTAATCTCCTCTATTTGGCATTCAAAGTCCTTCACCCCAGTTATCCAGTGTTTCTGTACTTATACCCCTTACCCCATCACATGCTCTGTGATCTAATGACACTAACCTCCTTATTATTCCTCTATCAAGACATTTCATCTCCCAATTTTGTGAATTTCCATTGTCAATGGCTGCCCCCCCCATACCTGAAATGTTATTCTGCCTTTTTCTCCACCTCCTGGCTTCCTTCAAGTCCCAGCCAAAACCCCACCTTCTACAGCAAGTCTTTCCCAATCCCTCTTACTTCTAGAGTCCTTCCCCTGTTACTTCCAATTTAGTCTGTATATTGTTTGTTTGAAATAGTTCCTTGCATGTTGTCCCCCTCCCTGAGAGCAAAGACTGTCTTTTACCTTTCTTTGAATACCCAGCACGTAGCACAGTACTTGGAACATAGTAGGCATTTAGTAAATATTTATTAACTGATGACAAAAACTTAATGTACACAAAACTGTTCAGGACTACTATTACATTAAGCAGATTATTCCACATTTTTAAAATTCTTTTATGACCTGTGATGGTGAAGGGAAAAAATATAACTAACATTTACTAAAAAGCTATGAATAGAAAAACACTTTCCTAATTCCAGGGAATGGAAAATTGAATATTCTTGAACAAAAAACACCAACAAAAAAAAAACACAAGACAAAAATCACTTTAGTATATTCTTTGAAAATTACCCAAAGATGTTGTATATAGTGTTTTAAATGAATACAATCATGCAAAAACCAAATAATGAAAGTGTACCCACACATTTGGATGTAGGAAAGAATGGAAAGTTAAAGGGTTCATTAAAGGAAAGTTAATAGGTAAAGTATCACATTACTGAAAAGGAATCCCATAGTTTCAGATAACCAAGATTATGTCATCCTTAACTTGCAATGCTATCTGTGGTAAACTCCCCACCACCACCCCAAAAAAGGTTGTAATAAAGGATATATAAATACAAGAGATCTTGTTCATAAAAATTAACAAAGTGAAATTGACTAAATCAGAACAGCTGACAAACTTTTTTAAAAAACATTTCTGTTGCAGAGAAAAAAGAATATATAAATATATTGGTCAGGAGCTAGCCAACAATCTTCAAAGAATTACAAGACCACAATGAAAGCTCTACATCTGACTGCAACATTAAAAAGAAAATTGCATCCAAACACTATTTCATTGTGTATTTTAGTTTCCTTTGAGATTGGTTCTTTAACAAACTATTTAAAAAGTACTAAGCAACCTGGGTGGCTATTCCAATTTCCAAACTAGCATTAACATCACTACTGTGTTAATAATAGTTTAAAAAAAATTCCTAGGGACTTTTAAAGGATAATCTACCTAAAGCTTTAAATGGAGTAACTTTGGTGGAGATAAGTGGAAAATATGCAAAACCTAAGAATCTGAATATACAATATTAGAAAAAGAATTTTTTAAAGTTAGAGTTTAACTATGTTCACAAAATCTTTATGTCACACAAGATGAAAAACATAAGAAGTCCCAATTTTTTCTCAAGAGGGCCATTTTTTCCATTTCTCCCTTCCAACTACTCAAATTCTCTGAAAGAATTAGACAGGTTCCATTTGACCTTGAAATACCGCCAACCCATCTGCTTCCCGTCTCCGTGACTATCTACCTTGGCCTAACCAGAAGAAGGAGGTGGCAGGTAGAAATGATAGGTAGAGTTTTTTAAAGCAACTGTTTACCTATAACTAAGTAATGGGTCATATATAATATCTGATGTAAAAATATAGTGAATTAAGCTATGCCTCAACAAATTGCCCAAGGCAAAACTTTATTTTAAATTTGCAAGTGATCCAAACACACAAAGATGAGTTACTGACATTTTCCTTAGATTTTTGGTGAACATCTTAATTTCTATACAACTCTCTTCTTTCCACTCTTAACTTTAATGATTGAGGGTGTGAGAAGAAGTGTTGAAAAAAAGGTTTAGGTACTAGGATTCCAACTAACTTTACAATATTTGAAGATTAATTTTCCACTTTCTTCTTCCCCAAACACTTAAAAACAATTCTAGATTCTATAAGGTTCTCTGCTGTGCTATATAAACTAGACCGCAAACTTCATATATATAGTATACAACCAAATTTTCTACCAAGCTCCTACTGAGAACTACCCAAGTGCACATATGCACTTTGTTCAACTTCATCGTGTACAGACAATGGAAAGGTCACATAACCTAAACACTGTACTGATTCACTCTGTGCTTTCCTGACTAAAGTAGCCATGAGTACCAAAATCAATTTATCATATATGCAAAACACCACCGATGGGATAAACAAACTGCTTATCAGCCTGTAAGAATATCTCAGTTACTCAGAATCTTCATGTTTCCCCTCATAAAATAAATCTCCCTTCCCCCTTCTTTCCCTTCCAACTCTGCAAAAAAAAACAAACAAACAAACAAAAAAACAAAAAACGAAACAAACAAACAAAAAATTCCCTAGGAAGCTTTTCTAATAAATCCTACCTTAGGCCACTCCAACACCCCAGCAATCTTTATCACTTTATATACACAACAATCCTCATTTGACAGTCTACTTTGTGAAATTTAAAAGAAAGGGAAGAGATCCTCTAAACATCATTTATGTATTATTTCTATGGGAAAATGCACTGAGTTCCATCTTGGAACTAGAGTAATACACTTGCCCCTGAAACAAACACTGATTGTAAAAAGAGACTACCCTGTAAGGGGAAAAAAAGAGGTCCCTATAAAGATAAAAATTGCCTTATGAACTATCTCCTGAAAGTCTAAGATGTATACACACACACAAATATATATATATATATACATACGTGTGTATACATGTTTTCTAGACTTTTGCCAATAATGTATATGGGAGGGTTCCATTTTTCCCCGCATGTGCTCTGTTTTCCCCATTACAGAAATGAGAAGGAAATTGATTTTTTTAAACTCCTGTTTTAACATCGAGCTACCCACATTTTCTAAACAGGGTATTGAGGGTATAGTGCAAAGAGCACTGTACTAAGTCATAGAATCTGGATTCTGATCATCCTCATTCCACCACCTAGTAGCACTGTGATCTTGGGAGAGTCTTTTTAGCTACTCCGAGTCTCGGTTTCCTCATCTAGAATATGGGGATAATAGCAGTTGTCCTGCTTACCTGGAAGAGTTATTCTAAGGATCAGAGGAGATAATGCATGAAGTAGCTGTGTAAGCTAATTGCTGCACAAATGGAAGGTATTCGTCGTAGTAGTGTAGTGCTTTGGAGTCAATGCTGACTGACTGTGTGTGACTCATGGCTCTTACCCAGAGACACCAAATAGGAGCTGAAACTAAATACAGGTTTGTCAAATTAGTTTGTATACGCAGACTGATTAGTCAATTCAACATCAAACGACACCTGTGAAATCAATCTTATTTAATCTGCGATTCAAAGCCAAAGCTGAACGCTTTGAATCTCCATCCTTAATGAACTCAGAGTAGGAGTAAAGTTGTTCGAGTCGTATTTGGGTGGGGGAGAGGAGGGGAAGGTGAATGGTGGTGCTTAGGGTTCCCGAGGGTGCTTTTCCTCCCAGAGAAATGTCTGAACGCGGATTGCAATAAAATCAGTCACTGAAATGACTCTTTACGTTCAACACCGCAGCAGCTGTGCGTGAATCTGACCAGACTGTGACTCCAGAAGATCCAAGAATGGACAGTGTTCCCCAGTAACTTTCTAGTTGTGCGCAGAGTGGCCCGACACCCGCCGGCCCCATCCAGTCAATGCCCCAGCAGCCCAGCCCGCTCCCCATCCTCACCTAGCCAGTCTTGTGGCGCTCGATATGTCAGAACAGACATGAGAAAAACCCACCCAGTTTTCCCATGCGTCCAGATCCAAAGCTGTGGCTGCCTAGCAATGCCTCACTCATCAGGAGGACGCTACAGTAACGGCTCCACCCCCCACCCCATCCCCCTGTCTCAGTTCCTGAGAGGCCCTGGGCGGAGGGCACCCAGGTTCCGCAGACTTCGATTCTCTGCCCCCCTCAAGCCCCGCTCTAGGCTCCCGTCCCCGGTTGAGTAGAGCTCAGTCCAGAGCCCCGCACCAAGCCCTCAAGAAAGCCGGGCAGGCGGGACTGGATGAAGCAACTGGAGGGACTGGATCGATCCAGAGGCAGAGGGGTGGGTCAGAAGCCTGCCCCCAGGAGGGCGATCCGAGCCGAGGAGCCCAGCGTGCTCCTCACCCCGCGCTGGCCAGCGAGCTCCGAGCTGAGGAGAGCGGTGTGCCACCGTGAGAGGCACTGGGCAGAGTGGAAGGCGAGAGTCCCGAAATAGAGACAGGGCAAGGGAACAGGCAAGGAAGAAGGGAGGAGAGCAGAGAAGAGGGAAAGTGAGAAGTCTATGGAGAAAGAGCGGTTGGGAAGGGGGCAAGAGGAGAGGGACCCAGGCAGCGGGCTGGTGAGGAGCCGGCGCCGCACTCACCCCATCTTTGCAGGCTCCCCTGGCCGCCCACTCCGACGGGACTCTCTGGCATTCGCGTCTCGCAGAAGAGCTTCTCCAGCCGCTTCCCAACTTGGCACATGCGGCTCCTAGTCTGCGCCCCACTCAGTCCCGGCGCGGCTCCATTCGGCTGGGCTGTGGGGCCGCCGCCTGGCAAGGGCGGGGGCGGGGCGGCTGGGAGCTCCGACGGTGAGCCCTCCCTCCCCCCGCCTCCGCCTCCGCCTCCGCCTCCTCCCTCCTTTTGCCTCCTCCCTCTCTCCCTTACATAACCTTGAGTCCCCGGCGGCAGTGGCGGTGCGCATGGGCTCCCAGAGACTAAACGCCCAGAGCCCAGCTGGGGACCAGCCCGAGCACCATACCCCACATCCCGGGCAGCTGCCGAGTGCAGGGAGAAAGGAAGAAAGGAGAGAGGAGGAGTTCTCCCTGCCGGGCTAAACACTCGTCGCTCCTCCCCGCCGCACCCCAACCCGCCCCAGGTTTCATTCACAGCTGTATTCAGCGGAATGACTCTAGATCCACTCTAGGGCTATATACACCTGGATTACTGGCATCCCTCCCTCTGCCAACTAGTCTGGAATACCGAAACCCACAGAACTTCGGAGCTAGGAGGAACCTTAAATATCATCAGACCAGGGGTTCTTAACCTGAGGTCCACAAACCCCCAAGGGGTGCTTGGATAGAGTTCAGAGGGTCTGTGAACTTGGATGGGGAAAAAAATGTATCTTTATTTTCAACAATCTCTAAATGAAGTTTAACCTCTTCTTCAATTAGTCATGTAGGCAATTAAACAGTGTCCTGAGAAGAGGTCCTCGGCAACAAAAAAAAGGCTAAGAACACCTGATCTGGACCAATCCATTTTTTTTTAACAAAGGAAGAGAATGAGGCCCTCAAAAGGCATGTGAACACCAATTAAGTTAGTGGTGTAGGAAGTACTAGATACGTCCAAGGTTTCCTGATGCGCTGATGCTCCTTCTAGTGACCTTTCCACTACACCAACTTCAAGTATTTATTAAGCATCTTTATTAAGCCTTACGCTGCCCCCACATGGCATGGAAATAATCCTTGGTTCCTAAAGGCTATGTGCAAGATCTGTTACCTACTAAGAAGCTGGAAAGACTTCAGAGTACTGGTGGTAACGAACTGTACATCTGTTTTGAAAAGATCAGTCTAACTGTCTTTGTAAAAACTCATCATCAATAGGTGGACTACCAAGTCAAGAGCTTTCTTTCTTTCTTTCTTTTCTTTCTTTCTTTCCTCTTTTCTTTCTTTCTTTCTTCCTTCCTTTCTTTCTTCTTCCTTCCTTCCTTCCTTCCTTTCTTTCATTCTTGCTTCCATCTTTCTTTCCTTACTTGCTTCCTTGCTTTCTTTCTTGCTTGTGGCAGCGATTTATTAAACCATCTACCAAGGAATGGAGGGCATGGTCACTTACTGTAGTACCTGGCATGCACAGAGATGGAATCAAAGTACTCTTTTTTCTGGATCAAGATCTTCTAAATCCCTTTAGTCTGCTGTTTTCCCTTGTTGTTGTTGTTTGTCCTTCATTCTGGAAGAGGACCATGACATCAGGGAGGTGATGCCATGATATGCAAGTGAATTGGATGTATGTGAGGCAGGGCTGTGCAAAGTCACCAGCCTCACTTTCTCCTCCAGAGCCATCTGGGTCCAGTGGTCAGTTATAGATGGGAACAACTGGAGATGGCCTGGGATACAGTGGGAGACCTTGGCCTTTTTAAGCTAAGGTCTTTAACAGATCTCAGTTTGACTGAGGCAACACCCATTCAGTGATTAAGGCTAGGTAAGAAATGAGGCAGAGAATGGTCTCTTTACCTAGTTAAAATAAAAATCAATCTGGGAGGGAAAGACCCTCACGGTTACTCTGAGCCAATCAGGTTCCAAACAATGATCAAGTGAAGCTTCCCTTGGGACCTATTGTTGGTCAATCAACGAAAGCCAAAGTGATTTGGCTTTAAGGTGGGGTCCTTAAAAATAAATGGTTTCCACAATCAGAATTTACTTTCCTTTGGGCAAAGTAATGACAGGTAGTTCCCTATGTCGGAGAGAGTGAGAGAGAGAGACAGAGACAGGGACAGAGAGAGAAAGAAAGGAAGAGAGGGAGGGAGGGAGAGAGAGAGAGAGAGAGAGAGAGAGAGAGAGAGAGAGAGAGAGTGAGTTGTATTGTGTTATGTTGGCCTTGGGTCCCCAGTGGGACAGCTCCTATTTTGTACTCACAGAAGTTGTTTGTCTTTCTTTCTGGAAGAGGACCATGAAGGCAGGGAGGTGATACCATGACATGCAAGTGAATTGGATTTAAATGAGGAAAGGCTATGCAAAGTCACCAGACTCACTTTCTTCTCTGGAGACATCTGGGCCCAGTGGTGAAATGTAGATCAGGACAACTGAAAATGATTTTCCCCCAGCGTTTCTTTGAAACTACAGTTGTTCAGAAGGACACGTCTCAGAAAGGCATCCTAAAAATGTCAATGATGTGAAGATTTCAAAGCTTATTTAGGTTTCTTTTCTTCAGGGCTTACAGAGAATAACCAATCATTTCTCCATGTACCTCACCAGAAAAGGCACCAGGAGCAAAGTTCTAAGAGAACATGCTGGAGATGACCCAGGATGCACTGGGAGACCTGGGGCCCTTTAGGCCAAGGTCTTTGCAGGCACTCACTTAGTGAGTGCAACACCCATTCATTGAATAAGCCTGTTTACAAAGTAGCCAGGGCATGGCCCCTTTAATGACATTAGGATAAAAGAAAGACATCAGACTGGGTGGGAAACAGCAACAGTTACTATCCTGGGTCATCTGCAGTCATCCTGAGGAATATCAGGTCTCTGGATTCAGATGGCTCTGGAGGAGAAGTGAGGCTGGTGACCTGCACAGCCCTCCCTCACTCAAAACAAAGTCAAGTGCAAGTCATGTCATCATTTCTCTGGTCTTATTCGACAACGAAGGACAAACACAATCCTATGAGTAGGTGCATCTGACTGAATGCTAGCTGGGTAACTCACCTCCTCCTCTCCTGTCTGCCTCCCCCTCCCCTTCCTTCTCCTCTCCAAAGGCAGGTAAACTTGGATGGCCAAAAGATGCCCAGTGGACCTGGGTTTTACTGGTTCCTCTCCTCTCTCCAAAGAAAAATGACAGAGAGAAAGAAAGGGAAAGGAGAGGAAGAGGGAGGGAAGGAGAAAGAAAGAGAGGGAGAATATGCTTAGATGCTGGTCTGAGGTATCTGGAGATGCACATTAGATTGTTTGGCAGAGGAGAGCAAGCTGGAAAGGAGGTGTGGCTCCCTCCCATCCAGGCTCTGAAAAGTTTACATTATATAGGATTTAGACAAGGGCACTAGCACTTGAGTCACATGTGCACAGGACAAGAAGGCAATTTGAAACAAGATAGATTGAAATAGATATAAGTAACTGCAAATAAATTAAATGTAAATCAAACCTAAATAAAGTTGTGATGAAGCCAAAACACAAGTTTGGGGGAATTCATCCAAAGTCCTGAGTGTGGTAACACGTAATGAGAATGCTTTGGGTGAATCTAGGACCTAGGAGGACCCAAAATGTCTTATAGCCATCTCCAGCATTCCTAGAGTTACGGGGCTCAGGTGGCATTCTGAGTGTGAACAGCCTTCAATCACATAAGACTAGATTTAAATAGTATATTAACTTTTCCCAAATTATTTTTCCCACAGTCTCCAAACGTTTAAACATCATGAGCTGTATGTCCAATAGATATTTTAAACTCCATATGTCCAAAATGGAACTTACAATTATTCCCACTAAACCTTTCTTGCCTCCTACCTTCTCTGTTGCTGTAGAAGGCAAACATTCTCCCAGTTCCTCAAGCTTCAGATCTAGGAGTCATCCTGGATTCCTCACTATCTCTTACCCCCCATCCAAGTTATTGCAAAGTCTTGCCAGCTTCACCAGTTTCAACATCTCTCAAATATGCCCCCTTCTCTTCTCCAACAATGCCACCACTTTAGCGTCGGTCTTTATCACCTCATGCTTGAACTGTTATAATCACCTGCTGGTAACTCTGCCTGCCTCAAATATCTTCCCCACTCCAATCTGTCCTCCATTCAGTCACTAAAGTGATTTTTTTCTAAATTGCAGGTCCAATTATGTTACTCCCCTACTCAATAAACTCAGATAGCTATTTTTTGCCTCCAGGAACAAATACAAACTGCTATTTGGTATTCAAAATCCTTTATAACCTAGCTCCCTCTACTTTTGCAGTCTTCTTACATCTTACTTCTCAATGAGTTCTCTTTGATCCAGTGACTCTAGCCTCCTGGCTGTCCCAGGAACAAAATACTCCATCTCTTGGCTCCAAGCATTTTCTCTGGCTCTCTCCCATGCCTAGCACTCTTTGCATCCTCCACTCTGACTACTGACCTCCTTGGCTTCCTTTAAATCCAGACTAAAATTTCACCTTCTACAGGAAGCCTTTCCAACCATTCTTAATTTCAGCTCTAGTCATCCTGATGAATATCTGGCCACTGGACCCAGATGGCTCTGGAGGAGAAAGTGAGGACAGTGACTTGCACAGCCCTCCCTTACTCAAATCAAAGTCAGTTGTAAGTCATGTCATCATCTTGATGTCATGGTCCTCTTTGAGAACAAAGGACAAACACAACAACCTTCCCTCTATTAATTTTTATGTTCATCTTGTACATAATTTGTTTTGTATGTATTTGTTTGCATGTTGTCCTCTCCATTACATTGCAAGTTCCTTGAGGTCAGGGACTGTCTTTTGTCTCTTTTTGTATCCCCAGTGCTTAGCACATGGTAAGTACTCAATAAATCAATAAAATTTTGGTTGATAGTCCATACTTGATGTGACTAAATATTTTCTAAGCATTACCTAGTTGCTTCCTACACACACACACACACACACACACACACACACACACACACACACACACACACACACACCCTAAATTAAGCCACTACTTAATTAAGCTACTTCAGCAATAGCCCTAGGTGACATCATGGGATCAAGGGTGAATTTTAAGTCACAAAACAGAAAAACATGGACAGAATGGAAATAAAAAGAATTTTGTCCCTGGAGTCACAGGACCTGGATTTGAATCCCACTTACACTGCTTACCATTTGTGTAACCTTAAACAGATCATTTGCCCTTTCTTGTTCTCATTCTCCTTACTTATAAAATGAAGGAATTAGACTAGATAACTTCTAAGGTCCCCTTCCAATTCTAGATCCATGAACCTATGATCTTAAAATTAAAGGTAGGATGAGAAGAGGGAGAGGCTGACAGGTATCAGATACTGTAATAGTGGCTATCTTGAGTACTGAGCCTTCAGGGCCTTCCCTAAAGACAGCTAATTTGGGGATTGTTCAAGAACTATAGGAATGGACTTGAGGTTCTTATAAGGCATTTAGGAGACCATTAAGAATTAGTGCCACATGGACTTTGTTGAGACTCTTAGTGCAAGGCACTAGGGGAGACACTTGGAACTGACCTCATGGAGTGCTGAGCCTGCACCCTGGCCATTTCCAGGCAGCCAAGAGTACTAACTTACCCTTGAAGGACTTGGTGTTCTAGGATGACAGAGAATCCCTTGGTCTTTGTGATAACAGCAGGAGGAAATGACTAAGCCAGGAAGAGATACCCTTTCAACATATTGTAAGGGGGATGAACCCACCCTCTGGACCACTCTCTTCCTATCTGACAAGCACATCAGGAGTTTTTGAATCTCTCCCTGAACCTCCTTTGAAGGGTGAGATAAAGAGTTCCTCTCTCCAAGTAAATATGCCAGCATCTTCACATAGCAGCCAGAATATGTGCTGACCTAAGTGAGATTGAGACCGAATCTCAAAGCCCTAGCTGCCGCTTCTGTTTTATGTTTCTTTCTCTGAGCATAGGTGATCAAACAGCAATCATTAAATCGATATTTGCAGCCTTGGAAATAATCTCATGGGTTCAAAAGACCAAAACTCCTAGGTCCCTAGTTGGTGCCAGCTCTACTACAGGAAATACCCCCTATAGCTCTTATAATGCTTCTTCTCAGAAGAGAGGACTACCTCTGAAAGGAAAAAGAGCCCAAATCCTGGCCTGTTTACTAGGAGAGATAGTCTTTGCAGGGACATTACAAATACTGTAAACACGAAATGCCTACTTGGAAGTCAAACAATGCTTCATACTTTAATGTTTTAAGTATCAACTTTCTTGAAGAATATAATGCTGCTTGCAATGCAAGGACCTAAAAAATTCCCAGTGGACTCGAGGCAAAATGCCTTCCACATCCAGAGAAAGAACTATGGAATTGGATTGCAGAACGAAGCAGATCATTTTCTCTTGTGTTATGTTTTGTTTTGTTTTGTTTTATGGTTTCTCCTATTCATGTTAATTCTTCTATGCAACATGACTAAGGTGAAAATGTATTTAATGAGAATGTATGTGTTGAACCTATATAAGATTGCATGCTGTCTTAGGGAGGGAGGCAGGAGGGAGGAGGGAAGGAGGGGGGAAAACATCTAAGATATATGGAAGTGATTGTAGAAAACTGAAAACAAATAAAATAGTTATTTTAAAAAAAGAATATAATACTGCTTGTCTAAGTCTTTGTCAGTATGTACTTATGAGTCTTCTGTGTTAAGCATTTCTTTTGTGTAGAGGAAAAAAATAGTTGTCCCATATCTGATTTACAGTTTACACTGAGTCCTTTTTACTTCTCATTTTTTTGGGAAAGAACCTAGAGATGAACCAAATCTAAAGTGAAATGTTTTTCTTCAGGGCTCTAGGTTGGAGGTTATAAAGAGCCAAAGGGTGGGTGGGTGGGGGAACAGGCCTGATCCCTCTTTTGGGGGGGCCAGGCTCCCCAGAATTGAATTCAGTTTCTAAGGAACCAGAGCAAGGACCCCTTGAGAGGGAAAGTGAGAGTGTTCCAAATCCCCTGGACCCAGTGGTAATTTCACATAGTATTAAACATTTCTTCCCCAAATACTTGCTGGTTTCTATCCTTGATCTCAGTCTCCAAAGTGAACAGACCTCAAGATTTAACGTGCATAAATTCACATTTCAGTTTGATGACTGGATAAGTGGCATGGATTGATCAGAAAAGGTTTCCTAGAGAAAGTTTGTTTCGCACTATTTTATTTTTTTGTTTGTTTCTTTTTTTGTTTTGTTTTTTTAATTATTTTATTTGTTTTCAGTGTTCTACAATCACTTCTATATAACTTAGATTTTTCCCCCTCCCTCCTCCTCCTCTCCCCCCCATCCCTCCCTCACCTCCCTGAGACAGCATACGGTTTTATATAGGTTCTACAATACATTCCTATTTAAATACATTTTCACCTTAGTCATGTTGCATAGAAGAATTAAAATGAATGAGAGAAATCATAAAATAAACCAAAACTTAATACAAAATAAAATGATCTGCTACATTCTGCCATCCAATTCCATAGTTCTTTCTCTGAATGTGGAAGGCATTATGCCTTAAGAGACCATTGGGAATTTTTTAAGTCCTTGCATAGCAATGAAGTTCTAAGTCTACTAGAAAAAAATCCTTGCATACTGTGGTTGTTGCTGTGTATAAAGTTCTCCTGGTTCTGCTCCTTTCAGTCAACATCAGTTCATATAAGTCTTTTCAGGCTTCTCTGAAGTCTTCCTTATAGCATCATAGTATTCCACTGCATTCATATACCACAATTTATTCAGCCATTCCCCAATGGATGGGCATCCCCTTGATTTCCAGTTTTTGGCCACCACAAAGAGTGCTGCTATAAATATTTTTGTACATGTGGGACACTTTCTCATTTCTATGATCTCTTGGGGATACAGTACTAGAAGCATATTGCTGCATCAAAGGGTATGCACATTTTTGTAGCCCTTTGGGCAGCGTTCCAAATTGCTCTCCAGAGTGGTGGGATCAGCTCACAGCTCTACCAACAATGAATTAGTCTTCCAACTCTCCCACGTCTTCTCCAGCATTTATCATCTTCCTGTTTTGTCATGTTAGCCAATCTGATAGGTGTGATGTGGTACCTCAGAGTTGTTTTGATTTGCATCTCTCTAATCAATAGTGATTTAGAGCATTTTTTCATATGACTGTAGATAGCTTTAATTTCTTCCTCTGAAAACTGCGTGTTCATATCCTTTGACCATTTATCAATTGGGAATATGCACTAAGTTTTAAAGATATGGAGGGGCATGGGATTGCAGAGGGAGAAGGGCAACCCTTCTCACACAGAGTAGAAGAGTAAAGTGTGAAGGAAAATAGTGAATAAGAAATGGCAAGTTTGCTTGCTCAGTGAGAAATCTTACTTTAGGAGTCCTCAATATGAGTTCTCGCATGTCAGAAGATGAATAGGGATGGGATGAGTCCTGTAGATTTGTTGATTTTGTGGTTGGTTTTTTTGTTTTGTTTTGTTTTCAATACTTGATCCAGTAACAGGGAACCCTAGAGGAGTCTGAGGAGGATTGTCATGAGATGCAGTGATTGCCCACTATAATTCTTGCTACTGAATCTAGAACAGCCTGAAATGAAGGGAAAGCTTGAATAGAAGAAACTGGGTAGCCCAGTAGATAGAGCACTGGGTATGGAGTTAGGAAGAACTGGGGTTCGAATTTAACCTCAGATACTTTCTAGCTACATGACCTAGGCAAAACATTTAACCTCTGTTTCCTCATCTGTAAAATGGGGATGATAATACTACCTAACCCAATAAAGTTGTTCAGAATCAAATGAGATAATATTTGTAGAGTGCTTTGCACAATGCCAGACACAAAATAGTTGCTATATAAATGTTCATTCTCCTTTCCCCCCAGTAATATTCCACTCTATGAGTTCAAATCTGGCCTCAGACCCTTACTAGCTGTGTGATCCTGGACAAGTCACTTAATCCTGTTTGCCTCAGTTTCCTCATCTGCAAAATGAGCTAGAGAAGGAAATGGCAAACCACTCCAGTATCTTTGCCAAGAAAATCCCAGACAGGGTCACAAAGAGTCAGACAAAACTGAAACAACTGAACATTAACAATATTTCACTAATAAAATAACTCATATTTGCACAAGGGATTACACAGTGGGTATGAAGAGGAAAGGGTGAATCTGAAAGGTGAAGTAGATGTTTCTATAATATTTGGACATGGAAGAGCCCTCCTCTTTCTCCCCTTGCTGGTTTCCTTCCTCCCTTATATTATAGGTTTTTCTGGGAAATACTCCAGGAGCTCCAGGTCATTGCCAGTTTTTTTCATGTTACATTATCTCTTCATCACCCTTCCTGAACCATCAATGTTATCCAATATTTCTTTCATCATGTTTTTCCCCCTGCCAGAGGGAATGACAGAAAAATGGAGATTACCAAAAGTCCTTTATCTGTCTCCAGTTGTACTACAGGAGAAATAAGTGTCAACATTTCTTAGTATATGCTTCCCACTTTGGAGTAAAATGTAAACTTGTTGCAGATAAGGACGGCATCACTTCTGTGTTCGTATCCACAATGCTTTGCATAGTGTAGGCACTAAATAAATGCTTGTCTCATAGAAATGAGAAAATTTGTATGATCTACAGTGAAATGACAGGACTCAGAAGAGTAATGCAAAAGCAAGCATTACATTGTACAAGAAATGTTCTCCCTCGTCCATAGAAGATAGAGAACTGGCCTAGATTACTCCACATGAGACAATCAATGCTGCATTATATTCCAAACATATGAAAGAACAGTTTAGCTAATCCAACCAATTTGTAAATTGGGCTAGGTGGGCTTCTAAGATATATAGTCCCTTTATAAAGGAAAAGAGGGTTTGGTTGGGGTGAGGATAAAGCAATACCAACAAAGTGTTTCTTAAAATTAGCTGGCTAGGACTCCCAGCCTCTGAACTCTTCTCTTACCCTCCATGTAGCTTGCACACCAATTATCAGATTCATCTTCTTAAGATGTTTCTTTCTAATAAGATCTGACATTTCTATAACATTTTGTATACAGAGAACTGACCTCAAAGCCAGGAAGAACTACATTCAGCTTCTGTTTCTGATAAGTGCTGGCTGTGTAAGCCTGGGCAAGTCACTTCACCTAGAGGTTCTCTAAATTCTCTAAGACTTCTATAAGTTGTAGAAAAGGTACTAACCTGCATTGGTAGGAGTTTCCTCATGCAGGGTACGTCCCTGTGCCAGGAAAATCATGTGTTTAATACTTAAACTTATGTTTGTTCTTCACAACAATATAGGCATTATTATACCCATTTTACAGATAAGGAAACTGAAGTTTAGAAGCCTCAAATAACTTGGCATGATCACATAGTAAGTACTAGAAGCAGCATTTGAACCTGTGCCTCTTTTTAATCCAAGTCAAGTATTTTACCACCACTACACCACAACGACTCTACATATAACATCATCCCCACTCCCAAATCCTCCTATGATACTTCATTAATACTGAATCTTGAGTAGCCAGGGAGTACCTCCCCTCAACCTGGAAGCAGCTTCTACCATTAGATGTTAGATAAAGCTTCCTAGGGTCTTCCATAAATAATAGCATTTTATTTCCTTGCGTCCCCAAGATTGGAAAGAGGCCTCTATTCATGTTTGTCCTCTCCTCTTAAACTCAAAACTAAGCTTATACAAAATCATCATACATTTCTGATTAGAAACAAACACATGAAAACAATCATTATGCTTTATTTTCACTTTCTAATTGGATATAATAGGCACATAAAGGGCATTTTCCCTAGATAGGTACATATACTGACAATTTATTCCCAATAGTTTTGTACTTGCCCTAGAGTTACAGGTACTGTCCTAGCTTCCCATTTCCTAAAAGTTTAAGTGTGACTTCTAGATTTGATATGGATATAGCTTTGTTCTCTCTGGATCCCAATTCACTTTCCACCCTCATATTCTAAAACCCATCAGGTGCTTCTATCACCACTTGGTCAACCTCAGGCTCTAGGCAACCACCTCAGGCTTCCTCATAACACTTACAAATTGAGATTAAATTCATGCTCCTTAGCTTGGCATTCAAGGCCCTCCAAAGTCTGGCCCCCAAGCTACCTTTTCAACCTTATCTCTCACTGCTACCACAACATCAATTCTATGTGTCTTCTAGTAGTTCTGTTTGCTGTACCCACCTTCACACTGCTACTAATGCAGTTATTTTTATCTAAAATACCCTCCATGGGGCAGCAAGGTAGCACAATGGATAGAGCACTGACCCTGAAGTCAGGAGGAACTGAGTTCAAATTTGGCCCAGACCTTTACTAGCTGTCTAACCCTGGGCAATTACTTAACCTCAATTGCCTCCAAAAATGGAATAAAATTAAGTGCCCTCCACTATTTTTGTCCCAATCCTTCAAAATGCAGCCCATTTTACCTACACGATAGGTTTTTCTTACTACTTTAACAAAGAGCAATCATCAGCTTCTTTGAATTGTCATAGTATTTCTTATCTATTCCATTCATTCACTACTTCTGTAGAAACTCAGAATTCGAAGATACCTACCTCTATATGACCAAGCATTCTTTTTAGAGCATTCTGAAGAAAAGATTATCTATTCTTTACTTGAAAACATCAAGAGATGAGGGAACCCATCACATTTCTGGGCACTCTGTTCCACCTTAGGAAAACTTTCTAAATACCGTATGCTCTCTTAAAAAGGTATTATATAATTTTCATGTGTATCTTATCTCTCCAATTAAATAAATTCTAGAAGGTCAAAGACTCTTTTTTATTTCATTTGTGGAACATAGCAGAATGCTATACACATAACAGTACTTAACAAATATTTGTTAAAAGAGATAAAGGAAGTATTTTGTCTGGGTCTTAGAGTTTATTTAGAATTCAAGGAAAAAATGATGGAAGGAAATATTTCTGAAGGCTAAGTTGCACAAGGGGCAGCTATGATGCAGTGGAGAAAGCACCAGGTCTGGAGTCAGGAAGACCTGAGTTCAAATCCAGTCTCAGATTCTTTCTAGCTGTGTGATTCTGAGGAAGTCACTTAACCCCTCTTTGCCTTAGTTCTTCACGTGTAAAATGGTGACATGCTGAAGAAGAAAAGATTTTTCTTTGCCAAGAAAAATCCAACAAAAAAGTCTATGGGAAAATGTAGAGCTGGACACAACTGAATGACAACAAGTTACATAAAGCTGCATTCATTTCTTAGCTATAATATTGCCAAAATCACAGATATAAGTAGTCGGACCCTTCCACATGTAGTCTAGCACCCCATAAAGCTAAAGAATCTAGCGAGAGGACAGAAGGCAGGACTCTTACTACAATGCATAAAGAATCATGAGACAAGGTAGCATGCCAGCTCTGGAAAGGGAATAACAATATTTGTTATATATTTATACAAAGTCAGGATTTTGAGAAAGGATATTAATTTCATAAATATGGGTACTTGCTCTACTGATACAGAAGGCAATCCTTCGTTACCTTAATAGACAGTCTTTGAAAGGTGCCAAGGTAAAAAAAAAAAAAAAAGGCACCAACCCCCATGCTAGGTCGGCTTGCTTCAACATTTTAGTGATGAGTTTGTTCAAACATTTTGTGCAACACTATAAGAAAAAAACCCTTCCCAAAAAACTTTAAAAATTTAGCCCTTGGAAAAAGTAAAGCTTACTCTCATCACATATGGCGTAAGGAGGGAATAATATGCACACTCAATTTGGTATGAAAATCTATCTTACACTACAGGAAAGCAGGGGAAAAGGGGACAAGTGGGGTGAGGGGGATGATAGAAGGGGGGGCAAATGGGAGGAGGTAAATAGAAGTAAACACTTTTGGGGAGGGACAAGGTCAAAGAGGAGAATAAAATAAATGGGAGGCAAGATAGGATGGAGGGAAATATAGTTAGTCTTTCACAACATGACTTTTATGGAAGTCTTTTGCATAGCTACACATGTATAATATATTGAATTGCTTGCCTTCTCAGTGGGGATGGGTGGGGAGGGAGGAAGGGAGAGAAGTTGGAACTCAAAGTTTTAAAAATGAATGCTAAAAATTGTTTTTACATGCATCTGGTAAATAAGAAATACAGGTGATGGGGTATAGAAATCTATCTTGCCCTACAGGAAAATAGAGGAGATGGGGATAAGGGAAGGGAGGGGTGTGATAGAAGGGAGGACAGATTGGGAGATGGGGTAATCAGAATGCATGGTGTCTTGGAGTGGGGGCAGGGTAGAGATGGGGAGAAAATTTGGAACTCAAAATCTTGTGGAAATGAATATTGAAAACTAAAAATAAATAAATAAATTTTAAAAAATAGCCCTTGGAAGTTGAGCTAACGACGACATTCTGATATTTGCTATGTGCTAGTGTTGCAGTTCATAACTTTCATTATATTCAGGATGGTGCTGGTATATAATGTCCACCAGAGATGTAAGACATAGACTCTCCTTGAAATATGGGAGGCCACCCCTTGCAGATAAACTTATAAGCAGCCAGACCCATGAGTCAAGTTGTTGTGTTTTTCTGTGTGAGAAGCAGAAAGCTGCAGAGAATCTGATCATCAGACTAGCAGAACTGCTCTGAGTGACATTCCACACTAAGTCTGTGGTAGATTAGATAACTATACATAAGATATTCGATAATCATTTCCAAGCCTGAGAAACTGAGCTATAAAGAAATGGCTATGTGACAACACATTCTCTTCATTTTCATCATTTTTGTTGTTGTTTAGTCATCTTTCAATTGTGTCTGACTCTTTGTGACCCCATTTGGGATTTTCTTGAAAAAGATACTGAGGGGGTTTGCCACTCCTTCTCTAGCTCATTTTACAGACAAGGAAACTGAGGCAAATAGGGGTAAGCGATTTGCCCAGGATCATACAGCTACTGAGTGCCTGAGGTCATATTTGAACTCAAGTCTTCCTGATTCCAGGCTCAGAACTCTATCCACTGTGCCACCTGACTGCCTCTTTATCATCATTAACATCTCTCTGGATATTTGAGAGATTATCATCATTTACATCTCTCAAATATCCAGAGCATAGAGGGCAGAATATACTCCCTTTTTAAAAGGAGTTTATATCCACAAACTTGGCATCAGTCTATCTGAAAGCCTACCAAAAAAATAAAAGGATGCCCATGCACAAACCTATCCACATAACTCCCTAATTAGCAATACCAGTAGGTTTTCGTTATTTAATATGATTAAAGAGTTTCCATATTTCCAAAAGGTAAACCAATACAATATTTCCTTTTCAAGAGCAGAGTAAGGATTACTAAGGAGAAGCTTAGTGTCATTATTACCATGTTCAGATTTCTGGCATTGCTAAATTAGTATATTTTAAATTCTCTTCTAACCTTAAAAAATGCCAGTTCTCTCAATTACCCTGTAAAATAAGCATTATTAAAGTCATTTTCACAGATGAGGAAACTGAAGCCAAAAGAAAATTCATACAAAGAGTGCTAAAGGAACCAAAGTAAACATGTAAGCTAGGAAGGTAGATTCTCTAGCAACTGTGAGCCTGAGACCACATCCCAAGGCTCTAGGTAAATTATCTAAACTCTCTTTCTTTCCCTGAGAAAAGATGAGTGAACAGTGATCCTAAAATGGGTATTTAGCCTGAGTGAAAACCTCCTGAGTTTGAGATGCCAGGAGCTCCTAGGTCTGCATGCTCATTGCCCACCAAGAGGTGACCTTCACAACAACTTCTTAAAAGAGAAAAGATAACCATCCTCATGAGGGTATCATAGAACAGGCATTCTTGACTTTTTTCTTTTTTTTCCATCATGGACCCCTTTGTCTGATAAAGCCTCTGGGCCCCTTCTCAGAATGATGTTTTAAAATGAATAAAATAAAGTACATAATATTGCAAAGAAAGTCAATTATGTTGAAATATACCTATTAAAAGTTTGTTTTGTTTTGTTTTTTTTCCATGTTCATGGATCCAAGGTTAAGATTCTCTGCTACAAATGAAAGGACTAAAAAATGTCCATGGATTTCTGTAATATATGACCCTTCTGCCTCTCTTCAATCAATTAATTTGCAAATTATCACCCTCCTGATGTTATTGGTCCTCTTTGAGAAAGAAGGATGAACAACCACAATTGAATTACACACCCTAACTTCCATTTCCCTAAAAGACTAAGCATGACTTCACTGTTTGCCACTGGAATGGCTTTGTTCTGGCTGGGTCCCAATAAGCTTCCACAGAACATTCTAAAATTCATCAGTTGTTCCCATTATAACTTGGTCAACTTCAGCCTCCAATGATAGTCTACAAAGTGGAAATCAATCTGTTCATGAGTTTTACAAAACATTTCATGGTTTAATATTTTGAATACCAATCTCCTGAGAGTATGATAAGAGTTATGGGTTAATGTTTCATGCTCTAAATATTTGTCAGTGCACATTTATGAGTCTTCTGTTTTCATTAGAAAGATATTTCTACAGCTGCTGGTCACTTCCTTTATTCAAAGTCTTTCATGTAAAAGATTCTAGCAACCATTGTTGGCTAAATAAGTGGCCACTTGCCCCCTGCTCAAAAATGGCATTGTCTTCTCCTTCCTGGCTTGAAATTCTCACAGTTTGAGTCATTTCTCTGGATTAAACACCATAAGCAGTCTCCAGAAGATCACCAGTTTCCCTCTAGTATATCTAGTTCTTTCTAGTTATTTCCAGTTACTACTAGATTTTTTGCTCTGTTCACTAGTTTTCACCTTGAAAGTGCTCATGAGCCAGTCACTGAAGGAATGAGATACAGGAAATGTAAGTTTCAAGTTGGAGGAAAGGGCTAAAAGATATACCAGTAAAAAGCCTTGGGAGAGGTAAGGTCAGATAAGGTGTTTCGCCAAGTGGCAGTGTGAAAACCCAAGGTTTAGGAGGACCTGAGTAATAGAAACCAATATAAAAATGTAATGTGTTAAATAATTTTAATTACATGAAATTGAAAAGTTTCTGTACAAACAAAATTAATGCACATGGGATAAAAAGGGAAGCAGTTAATTTGGAAAAAATCGTTTGTATCAAATTTCTCAGATGGAGATTTGGTAAACAAGATGTAGAGTTCACTTATAGAAATACATAATATAAGATAGAGATAGATAATATGTAGTGGAAATATATATGTCATTCCCCAATAGATTAGTGGCCAAAGGATATGAACAGACAGTACTCAAAAAAATGCTAACTATTAAGGACCATATGAAAGAAGGCTCCAAATCACTAATAATAAGAGTAGTACAATTCAAACCAATGTTGAGGTTTTACACTGTATCCAGAAAATCAGCAAAAGTGACAATAATGGGAGTAGTCAACATTAAAGAAGTTTAGGAGGTTGGGCACACCAATAAATTGTTCATGGAGTATGAACAGTATGGCCATTTTGGAAAATAATTTGGAATTCTACAAATAAGATGACTGAAATGTCTATAATTTGAGCAAGAGACTCCAATACTAGACATATATGCCAAGGATGTTATTGATGAAAAGCCCATATAAGCCAAAATATTTTATAGCCGCACTACTTGTGGTAGCAACAAATTGGAAACAAAGCATATGCCCTCTGATTAGAGAATGACTAAACAAAGTGTGGTACATGAATCTATCTTTATGCTGTAAGAAATGAAGAATATGATGAATACAGAGAAACATGGAAAAATTTACTTGAACTGATGCAAAATGAAGAAAGGAGAGCCAGATATGCAATATATACAATGACTACAATATTGTAAAGGAAAGAACAACCACAAAATAATTGGAAGTAATTGATGCAAAATTAAAATTAAAAGCACAGCCCCAGAGAAGAGATATGAGATGAGAATATACCCGCCTCCACTACTTCATAGAGATTGGGGGGGGGGGGGGGGGAGCAGTCCATGGATGTGGAACATTTCATATATTTTCTAATTTTTCCAGTTTTATGATTATTTTTCTTTACTTCTTTTTTTATTAAAAGATTTCTGTTCTGTGGGACAATTCTCTGGGAGGGTGTGACAGGGAGAAACACAGGAAATTTAGCGAATGTTAAAACAAAAGATAGGAATATAAATTTATTTTTTAAATGTAGAGTTTTGTAATTATTATCAGCAGTATATATTTAACTGTATAACTATGGGGGAGAAATAAGGGTGAAAAATTTAGGGATTAAAAAGGGAAAGGCAAACTTTATCTGTTACCATGTAAGCCTAAAATCAATTTAAGTAGTAATATTTCCTACAGCATCCTTGCAAACTGTATACCCTCTTACTCCTCCCATCCCCACCACTGTCCCATGAGGTTTCAGGGTAGATTATATTAGTGTTTCCCATGAACACTTAGGAATTTAACTGGGCAGTGTATAGGGATTATAAATTACTCAGAAATCTATTGGAGAAAGGAAAGATTTTTGTGTCCAATTGACAAATTGGGACATATCTATAATGAAGGATTTGACGTAGATGATCTCAGAGGTTCCTTCTCAGAGGATCTAAAATTCTATGATCCTAATGAAGCCAAGACTACAATCATATTACCAGCTCATGGATATTATCTAATGCAACTGCATTTGACTAAACTAACTATGTATTGGCAGTGGATTCAATTGGAAATGTGGAGAAATCACTTGCAATCTTATTTTGGAAACCTTAAAATTTTCAAGCAGAATAAGACTTTAGAGATAATCAGACCTACTTTCTCATTTTAGAGATGGCAAAACTGAGGTCCAGGGAAGATGTGTATTCCTCAAGGCTTTGGTACATTCTGTTTAACTACATTTTAAAAGTTCAGCTCTGAAAAAATCAGTATGGTCCCCGTAAAACCAGAAAGGATAGGTATTTGATCATGTTTAAGATGTTACTAAGATTCCATTTGAAGTAAATTCATCATAAGTATAAGGACTGAATTCAAAGATCAAGAGGGATCTCTCCTTTGAAAAAGTGAAATTACTGTCTTTTAATCGAGAAAGAAGTGCAATCTCAGGAGTGTCAGTTTTATTTCTGATTATAATTTTTTTCTCTACTGATAAGCCATGTGAAGGGGGAAACAGAGGTCTGCAGGGAAGGAAATGAAAATTTGCTGATGAATTTCCTCAGAAATTAAGGAGTTGTAGAAGGTAGACATATTAAGTAGCCATTGAGTAATGGAAGTGACTGGATGAGCCCTTTAACTCCAAATGAAACCAGAACCCAGCTGTGGTCAAATTGTAGAGTTTCAGCATTGGATTAAGTAGGAACCAGCAGAGGAGTCAGAAAGAATGGAAAGGTCATCTATTTAATGAGAGCATATGGAAATCACAGGAACCCAAAGGCTTTTTGCCAGGCTTTAGAACAATACAATAAAGGATCTGATTCCAGGAAAGATCCACAATTAGTTACTTACACTCCAGCCTGCAGAAAATAGAATTTGATTAGTGATTAATAATGGTTAAAGATTAATAGGTATTTGTGTAGCTAAATTATAAATCCCATTTTAAAAGGTTAACACAAATACTAATTGTTATGTTTAGTAGTTCTAATGAAGAAATTGAGTTCTGGTGTTATGGAAAAAAATCATAATTGAATAAAAATAATAGCTAACACATAGCACTTGGTTTCAAATTTGATAATGCACATCAAAACAAAATTCATTTGGAGAAACAAAAGATCTAGAATATCAGTAACGGAAAAAGGGAGGGATGAAGTAGAAATAGTATTTCCAGACTTTAAGCCACATTATAAAGTAGTAGTCATAAAAAAAGTTGTTATTTAAAAAAATAGATAAATAGGTCTTCTGAATAGATTAGACAAAGGAGAATCGGAAACCACAAAAATCAATAACCTGGTGCCCAGTAAACCAGAAAATATAAATTAGTTAGGAATGAATTCCCTAACTTATCAAAACTGTTAGAAAAACTGGAAAATAGTCTGGTAGAAATTAAAACTAGACCAATATCTTATGCCATATTTCATAATAAATTCAAAATGGATATATGACCTTATTAAAGACTATACCATAAAAAATTTAAAAGAGAAGATCACATACGTGTCTTTCACACTTTGGGTATGAGGTATACTTTTAGTAAAACAAGGGAGAAAGGAGATTACAAAAAGTAAAACTGATAACTTTATTTACGTGAAATAGAAAAGTTTCTGAGCAGTCAGTCAACAAGCATGGTGGTGCAGTGGATAGAGCATCAGTGCAGGAGTCAGGAGGACCTGAGTTCAAATCTCACCTCAGACACTTGACACTCACTAGCTGTGTGACCTTGGGTAAGTCACTTAATCCCAAATGCCTTATCCTGGGTGTTGTCTCCAGTCATCCTGATGAATATCTGGTCACTGGATTCAGATGGCTCTGGAGGAGAAGTGAGGCTGGTGACCTGCACAGCCTTCCCTCACTCAAAACAAAGTCAAGTGCAAGTCATGTCATTATTTCTCTGATGGCATGGTCTTCTTCGGCAAGGAAGAACGAACACACACTAAATTCTTACCACATGCCAGGATATGTGCTAAGCCATAAGAATACAAATACAAGTAAAAAGAAAGAGTCCATTCCTTCAAGGAACTTGCACACCCTCCTTAAATGGAGGCTCTAGGGGGAGCTGTCCACACTCCAATCAAAAGGAGGACACAGTGGCAGAACATACCTTAGAAGATGTGAGTTCCAGGCCTAAGTAATCTTCTAGAATGAAGGAGTTGTAGGAAGACAGGCATATTAACACATTCTTGGTGGAGTTGTGAATCAAAACAACCATTTTGGAAAGTAAGTGAGGGTTCTGTTAAATAAAGTGGCTATAAAATGGCCAAACTTTCTGACCCAGAGATTCCAATACTAAGCATATACCCCCAATGAGATAACTGATTAAAAAAAATAAAGGTCTCATATATACTAAAACATTTATAGGAACATTTTTTTGTATCAAATAATTGAAAATGAAGTATGCCAAGCCTAGAGGCCTGTATTGGGCTACCTGAGTCTTTCTTACCTGTCCAGGTCTTCGGCTGGCCACGCCGGATGCATGTATGAGAGAAAGGACGTTCCAGAGTCAAACAGGGGTTGAGCTTTATTACAGGGTTTCGGTTACAAGTGCAGGGGATCTTCTTTCTTAGGACGAAGAGGGGGAGATTTCCTAAGAAGGCTAAGCTTAAGGGATTGGAAGTAGAAGTACAAGCGGGGAGAGAGGGGGAGGGGAGAGAGGAAAGAAAAGAAGCGGAGCCCTACTTTTCTCTTTGGCTTCACACATGCTAAGAGAGCTTTTAGGCTTCCTCAATCCTACTTAATCTTCAGCCACACAGTTTGCATCTCAATACCGTGCTGTTAGGTAACTAGGTGTGCTCCAATCCGGGACGACCTCGAGGGCAGGGAGACTCCACCCATCAGGTATCTCCGGGGGAGAGGCGGAAATACCCGAGCTAGCCGAGCTAGCTCAGTCTGACCTTCTCGAACCCCTGCTGTTCATGGAGGGCCTCGTAAGACTCTAAGATTTAGAAGTCCCACTTTTACCTGCCCGAGACTGTCCACACGGAATTGAGCTTCCAGTCCCAACAGAAGTAGATGCATTTTAACTGGGAAATAGCTCAATAACCTGTGATACATGAAAGTAGTGGAATATTGCTGTGCTGTAAGAAATGATGAATATGATGAATACAGAGAACCATGGAAAGACTTACATGATTTGATACAGAGTGAGGTAAGCAGAGATAAGAAAACAATATATACAATAACCTCAACAATATAAGTGGAAAGAACCAAAAAATTAAAAAAGAATAATTACAGCTAACAAGTCTAGTTCTAAAGAATAAAACTGAAAAGACACTCCCATTCCACAAGTGTGGTACATTGTATACACTTTAAAATTGTTTTTGACATTGGTTTTGCTGCTTTTTATCTCTCCTTCCTTTTTTCTTTAAAAAATATTCTTTGTTTTATGAGATGTTTTATGATAACCATCTCATAAAGAGGAGAAGTACAGGGAGAAATTCTGATGAAGTAAAAATAAAGATAGAGATGAAATTTATTTTAAAAAGAGGTAGTTTATCTACATTTCAGTAAAATATGAAATAAAATCTCTAATGTTACTCCCGTGGGGAAAAAAATGAAGTGATTTGGGCTTGACAATAGTAAAATTGTATGGAGTCAGAACTGACTGAATGGCAAAAAACAAAGATTAACATTAGTTGGTCAGTGTCAATTTGGGGAAAGGTTTCAAGTAGAGTGTCCAGGGGATCCACATGTGCTTGGTCCTGTGCTGTTCCTGTGCTATTTAACATTATCATCAGTGGCTTAGATTAAATCTTGGAGAGCAAACTTATCAAGGTTGCACACAACACAAAACTGGGAGAGATAACCAACACAATGGCTGGCAGTCAGGAGTCAAAAAAAGTCTTTATATGTAAGAACCATAGGCTGAATTCAATAAGATGACATTCAATAGAGAGAAGTGTAAAGTCTTACACTTGAGTTAAAAATCACCTTCATGAGTGCAAAATGGGGAAGGTATGACTAGAAATTATTTCATCATCTGAAAAAGATCTCAGAGTTGTTTTAATTGACTGTAGTAGTAGTCTGGTAGTTTTCATTTTAGGGTGGATTATTTTTGTTTCCCTGTCCTTTAGTTCTAAGAGATCTGGGCAGGTTTCTTTGAAGATTTCTTGAAATACAATGTCTAGGCTATATTTTTAGTCATAGAATTCAAGTAGTCCATTGAGTCTTAATTTTTTTCTCCTTATTCTGTTCCTTAGTTCAGTTATTTTTGCTTAGGTACCTTACATTTTCTTTCAGTCTTTTGATTTTGTGTGTGAATATTTCTTGCCTCAGGGAATCATTGGCTTTTACTTGGTCCAGGTTGGTTTTCTGGGAGTCCATCACGTGGGCAAGATTTAGTACCCTCTTGGGTCAAGCTGTTAATTCACTGTCCAGTTCTTTTTTCCATGACTCTCATTTCTTTTCTATTTTTTCCCTGTAGCTCTCTCATTTTATTTATAAAAGCATTTTAAACTTTTATTAAGCTCTTATTTCATTTCTTCCAGGTATTCCAGTTGAATTTTGGTCCCATTAAGTTTTTCTTTGAGGCTTTGCTCATCAATGTTCTGGAGTCATTTTCTTTTTTAAAAAATTATTTTATTTTTAATTTATGGAATAAAGCAAGGATTTACATAATATAGTATAATTTTAAAAGATGATTGCACAAAAAACTGTGCACAACTTGCTATTTCTTTTAAATATATAATAAAGTTTTCATGTGAATGTCTTTTTTTCCTTTTTTCTTTCCTCCCTCCCCACCCTAGAGATGGCTACTATTACACACACATATAGACACATACACACACACACACACATTTCCGTGTGTGTGTGTGTGTGTGTGTGTGTGTGTGTGTGTGTGTAAAAGCATTCTATACATACTTCTATTTATCAGTTTTTTCTCTGGATGCAGATAACATCTTTCTTCATGTGTCCTTTGCAGTTAATTTGGGTATTTATGATAATCAAAATGACTTACTCAAAGTTGTTTTTAAAACAATATTGTTGTTACAATATTCTTTTAGTTTTCTGCTCATTTTGCTCTTCATTATTTCATGAAAGTCTATCTATGTTTTCCTAAGATGATTGAACTCATAATTTCTTATAGCACAGTAGTATTCCATCACAATCATGTACCACTACTTGTTCAGCCATTCCCCAATTGACAGGCATCCCTGCAATTTCCGGTTCTTGGCCATCACAAACAGAGCTGTTACAAATATTTTGAAACACATAGATTCTTTTCCTTTTTTCCTAATCATCTTTGGAAATAGACCTAGTAGTGGTATTGCTGGGTCAAAAGGCATAAACAGTTTAATAACTGTTTGGGTGTGATTCTGGTTGCCTCCAGAATGGTTGAATTATTCGCTCTTTCTGTGTTTATTTCTTGGTTGTCCTTGTCACCATAACAACTTTTTTATAGTGGGATTTTTTTTTTAATTTTGCTTATTATCTAGCCTACTTTCTGATTTTGGGACTTCATGTTAATGTCAGGATCTAAGCACTTCTAGGGTAAAGTCTGAGCTGCTTCCATTGCTGTCATCTTTGTATGTTTGAGTATTGTATCGTTCCAGACTCTTTGGGACATCTCATGCTCAGTAGCTGAAAATTTATCAGTGTTCTCAAAGTAGTTTGATCCAGGGCCAAATTTGATCACTGTCTACCTCGTCTGAGTTTGAAAGTTCTTGACCTGGAGTTGAGACTAAGTAATAGGAGACTATTGCTGGACTCAGCTACTATAGGTCAACTAGAAAGATTCAGAGTAACAGCTGCTGTGTTATTGTTCAGTCATTTTCAGTGATATCCAACTCTTCATGACCTCATTTGGGGTTTTCTTGGCAAAGATACTGGAGTGGTTTGCTATTTCCTTCTCTAACTCATTGTATAGATGAGGAAATACAGGGTTAAGTGACTTGCCCAGGGTCACACAGTCAGTATCTAAGGCCAAATTTGAATTCAGGAAGATGAGTCTTTTTGACTTGATGCCCAGCACTATATCCACTGTGCCACCTAGCTGCCCTTAGTATCTGGGATTCCTGCCCTGGTTATTCCTCTTTGGGCTTCAGATTGGGCTTAGAAACTGGAACTGAGCCCTAGATCCATTTCTGGGGTCTGAGCCATATATCAGCTGCTTGCTTCTGAACTTCCTCCTGCTTAAGGTACACAAGCTAAGGTCTGCAAGTGCTCCTCACCTCTGTGTGAGGGTCCCCTCCTCAGTCTACTTTGTGATTCAGAATTCGAGATTGGGAATAATGCTACCAGTTGGCACCAGTTCCCATAGCCTGTACAAGAATGCATTGCCTGGATATTGGACTAGGATTTTGTCTTCCTATGAAGACCCATCCCCAATGTCCACTGACCTCTTTCTCTCTCTACCTAACTCTACGCCAATATGAGTTGGACAAATGACTCACTGTTGTTGGTTTCTTTCCTCCCTGGATTCTTGATCAGGATTTGGGCTGATACATTTTCTAGATCTGTTGGGAGCGATTTGAGCAGGGAACTTGCTGTATTTCTTCCTCCTACTCTGCCTTCTTGGCTCCAGTCTTCATAATAACTTTTTTGTTGTTGTCATTTTGCAAAGCACTGAGTACCTGTCACTTATTCATTTAACAAATATTTATTGCACTCCTACTATATAAAATGAATTACATTTCCATGGTTTGAACTTGAAGGCCTTTAAAATCCCTTCCAACACGGAGATATTGTGAATTTGAATTATCTTCAAATAAAATGGGCTTGACTGAGGTGGTAATGGGTTCCCCATCACTGGAGATCTTCAGGCAGCAGCTGGAACACTCGTTTGGTAGAGGGAATGTGTACTGGACTACCTTTAAAATTCTTTCCAGTTCTAATAGTCAATCAAGCAACTAACCAACCAATAAGAACTTAAGAAATACCTACTATGTGCCAGGAGGGACACATTTAAAGGAAAGACTGCTGTTTGTTCTTTGTTCTTGAAGAGGACCATGACATCAGGAAGGTGATGCCATGACATGCAAGTGAATTGAAGTGAGAGAGGACTGTGCAAAGTCACCAGTCTCATTTTGTCCTCTGAAACCATCTGGGCCCAGTAGCAAGACATAGATGAGGAAGACTGGAGATGGCCCTGGATGCAGTGGGAGACCTTGGCCTTTTTAAGCTAAGGTCTTTAATACGTTTCAATTTGACTGAGGCAATTCTCATTCAGTGATTAAGTCTAGGTAAGAAATGGGGCAAAGAATGGCTTCTTTTACCTTGTCAAAAAAAGTTAGTCAGTTCTAGGAAGGAAGACATTCAGGGTTTCTAGCCAAAACAGAAACAATTGCTATTTACAATCACTGAGCCATCAGGGCCCAAACAATGACCAGGTGGGGCTTGATCTGAGACTTCTTGTTGACCAATCAATGAAAGTCAGAGTGATTTGAGTTTAACGCTTGGTCCTCTTCTCCCCTCCCCTCCCTTCTCCTCCCTTCCCTCCCCTCTGTTCCATCCTTGCTGTGGGGTACTCTACCACTCTACCCAGAGGAAGGTACAGTTCCATGGCTAAAAGTTACCTTTTGTCTTTTGGGTTTACTGGCTAGATTTCTTGCTCAAAGACCAAGCCTTAAGCCCAATTCTTTCTGGAGCTCATAGACTGGATAACAGGTCCCTGCAGACCTGGTTGGTTGGTTCCTTATTGTCCTTCAAAGAGGACCAAAATGACATCACCTTGATAAAGTGAAATTTCAGTGTGTCCGATTGTAGCTGATCAGACCAATACGAGCTCAGAATGTTCTACCACAGGTTAGGCACAGATAGCCCATGTGAACATTTGGAGTGGATATCCCAAATTTGTGCATCCTATGTTTCCTTTGTGCTGTCTCAATTCTACATTGCTCATAGAGCACAGCCCCCTTTCTTATGTGGGCACGCCATGCTGAGTTCTCCTGTGCCAGTGTCTCCCATGTCACACAGTCAACAAAGTTCTTGAGAGAGACCTTGGGAGTGTCCTTGTATCACTTCTTCTGACCACCATGTGATCGACTGTCCCATGCAGGTTCTCCACAAAATAGTCTTTTTGGCAAGCATACATTTTGCATTCAAACTATGTGGCCAGTCCATCGGAATTGCACTCTCTGAAGCATAGTTTGAATACTTGACAGTTCAGCTCAAGCAAGGACTTCAACATCTGGTACCTTATCCTGCCAGGTGATCCTCAGAATCTTCCTAAGACAGTTCAAATGGAAGTGATTCAGTTTCCTGGCATGGCACTGCTAGACTGTCCATGTTTCACAAACATATAACAATGAGGTTAGTACAACAGTTCTGTAGACCTTCAGTTTGGTAGGCAATCTAATACCTCTTCTCTCCCAAACTTTTCTTCAGAGCCTCTCAAACACTGAGCTAGCTCTGGTAATGTGTGCATCAACCTCACTGTCAATATGTACATCCCTGGAAAGTACACTACCAAGGTAAGTGACTTTATCTACAGCATTCAAAACTTTTCCACCTGCTGTTAACTGATGATTCCATGTATGGATGGTGTGGTGGTGGCTGAAGGGGCACCTGTGTTTTCTTGGTGTTAATTATTAGGCCAAAATTAGCACAGGCAGCAGAGAACTGATCCACACTTTGTTGCATCTCAGGTTCAGAGGCTGCATTGAGTGCACAGTCATCTGTAAACAGAAAATCATGAACCAACACTCCCTCCACTTTGGTCTTGCCTTGTAGCCTTTTCAAACTGAAGAACTTAGCATCAGTATGGTAGTTGACCTTGATGCTGTGTTCATCCTTATTGAAAGCATTTGTCAGCATGACTGAAAACATGATGCTAAAAAGCATGGGAGCAAGCATACAGCCTTGTCTCACTCCACTGGTGACTGAGAAGGCAAGAGATCTTTGTCCATTATCCAGAACCTGGGTAAACATGCCACTATAAAATTGACAAACAATATTGATGAACTTTTCCAGGCAACCAAATTTTCACATAATTTTCCATAAGACCTCATGACTAGCAGTGTCAAAGGCCTTGGTCAGATCTATAAACATTGTGCACAGGTTCCTTCAAACCTGATATAGAGTGAATGTAAATACTAAATAGTAACTGTTTCTCTTTTACCCAGGAACCCTGAGGGTCTTACCCTCCCAATTTGATTTTTTTTCTTTTTTTTATTAAAGGGGGCCATCCCTTGAGCAACTATTTAAAGAAGCCTATTCATTGAATGGGTGTATCTCACTCAAAGTGAGAATCTGATAAGACCTTAGCCTAAAATGGCCAGGGTCTCACATCGCACTCTGGGCCATCTACAGTCATCCTGATGAATATCTGGTCACTGGACTCGTATGACTCTGGAGGAGAAAGTGAGGTTGATGACCTTGCACAGCCCCCCCTCACTCAAGTCAAAGTCAACTGGAAGTGTTGTCATCTTGATGTCATGGTCCTCTTCGGAAATGAAGGACAAATACAATCTGGTTGTTAAGAAAATTTTAGTCCATAAACTCCAAGATATCGTACAAAGTTAAAAGAAAGGAACATAGTAGCAAAGGAATAAGTCTAAGGTGGCATGTCTAGTGCAAGTCTGGACAACTAAGAGTCAAAATGAGATTTTTAGTCAAGAGAGGGCTTTTGGAACAGGGAAGCAGGAGGAAAAATTATTTCAATAGTATAGAGGAGGGGTGGCATTGAAAGAAGAAAGGTGATGTCATTAAAGATGAATTCTGTCTTTTCTGCAATTTGACCCAATGTCTCTTTCTCTGTGTTCTGTCAAGTATCTATTATATGCTATACTTGTGAACATTACACAGAAAATTGTCTATCTAAAAAGCTAGCAACCAGCTGTCATTATACTGCCAGCAGTACATGAAGGAGCAGTATGAAAAGGCACCATTTGTATAGTGAAAAGAGCAGTTAACTGAAAAGCAAGAGATTTGGGTTCTAGCATCTAGAGGAGAGTGACCAGGATGAAGAGTCTCTAGATCAATACTGTCCAAACTTTTTTGATCTTTTACTTATGTTCAGTTAAAAAAAAAGAAAAAGTGGCTATGTACCCCCTATATAACTACTTGTTTTTAAATTATATATATGTACTAATAATCATATCCATTTTGAAACTTATATAACAAATTTAAAAATTTTAAAGTCCATATGGAACCACTTGAGTTTACTGAGTAGTGGAGTGACATGGTCAGATCTTTGCTTTAGAAACGCCAATTTGGCATCTGTGCTGAGAAGGATTAGAATGGGGAGCTATTCAAGGCAGGGAGAAGAATTAGGAGACTATTGCAATAGTCCATCCAGTAAGGAAAAATGAGGGTCTGACAAGGGTGGCAGTGGTGTGAGTGCAGAGAAAGGGATGATTTGCAAGATGTTTTGTATGTAGAATCAACAAGACTTAGCAATTTCTTGGGGTGATGAAAAATCAAGGATGACACTAAGGTAGTGAATCTGG
Organism: Notamacropus eugenii; assembly: GCF_028372415.1. Taxonomy (NCBI): domain Eukaryota; kingdom Metazoa; phylum Chordata; class Mammalia; order Diprotodontia; family Macropodidae; genus Notamacropus; species Notamacropus eugenii. Next base: position 177,229,432 of record NC_092872.1, on the reverse strand, counting down.
GTGACTAGAAGGTGCTCTCAACAAAAACAGGGAAATGAAGAGGAATGCATTTTGGGAAAAAAGATAAAGTAATAAGATCTGTGATGATGATTGCAAATCCACTGATGCCTATTCATCCTGAACAACTCATTCTGTCCCACCAAAAACTAAAAAGGGGAGACAGATATCTTACTGGTCAGTGACTTAAAATGAAGAGCCTTCCAAAGGGGCAGGGGAGGTGGTGGAGGGAGGAGAGAGAAAGGTAATCTTGCTTTATGACTGTTTACTCTAGTGTCCAGGTCACAGTTAAGAGGTTTAGAATTTGTACAGTTAGGGGAAGCTAGTGGCAGGAGGGGAAGGAGTGAAAGAGTATTGGTTAATAATGGGTGAAAGGAAAGTAAAATTGTGTTGGAAATAATTCCTGAAATTAGTTATCCCAGGGAGGGTGAGATATGGTCTACCTAATGACTTCAATTAGTTAATCCTTGAGGTCTTTAAGCAAGGGCTAGATTGCAGCTCATCTGCTGTGTTGTAAAGAAGATTCTTGATCAATTACTGGTTGGGTTCGATGGCATCTAAGGTATCTTTCAATTCTGAGATTCTGTGTGATTCCAGTCCTGACTGCTTTAAACTTTCTGTATAATTTTTAGGAAGTCACTCAGTCGTTCTTGCGCTCATTTTCCTCTTCTGTAAAACAAAGGAGTAAGACCAGTAAAATAATGACTTGCAAACATTAAGCACTTTAAGGTTTGTAAATTTCTTTACATATGTTATCTCAGTTGATGCTTACAACAGCCTCGTTCTGTACATTTGTTTTCATGATGCTGCTCTTTCTTGCTTCTTCTTATACTTATTTAAACATTCCTTCTCAACTTCCTCTCTTAGTTTTTCATCTAGGTCATGCCCCCTGATTTTGGGTGTCCCCCAAGGCTCTTTCCTGGGCTCACATTTGGTGAACTTATCAGCTCCCATGGATCCAATTATCATTTCTATTCATATGCTTCCCAATATATCCAGCACTAGTTTCTATGCTGCGCATCCCCTGGCTTTGCAGCTTTAGGTCAGTCTTGATTCCTTACTCTCACTCACCCAACATATTTTATCCATTGCCAAATCTTGTCATGTTTACCTTCATAATGTTTCTCATGTAGTTCTCCTTTCCACTCCCACACCTGCCACTCTAGATTGGGCCCTCATCATCTCTCACCTGGATTACTAAAATAACTTCCTGGCTGGTCTCCCTGCCTTGTGTCTTTCCCCACTCCAATGCATCCTCTACTCCAATGCCTGATCATTTCTTACCTAGCCTTAATCAGTGAGTGCGAAATACCTCGGTCAAACTGAGACCTGTTAAAGATTTTAACTTAAAAAGGCAAAGGTCTCCATTGCATCCAGGGCCATCTCCAGTCATCATGATCTGTATCTTGCCACTGGACTCAGATGGCTCCAGAGGAGAAAATGAGGCTGGTGACTTTGTGCTTCCCTCCCTCCCTTAAATTGCATGTCATGGCATCACCTTCCCCAATGTAATGGTCTGCTTCACAAACAAAGGGCAAACAACTCCAAAGCCAAAGTGATTTTCATACAACATAGGTCTCATTGTGTCTCCTCCCTACTCAAAAAACTCCAATGCACCTGTTTACCTACCTGATCGTATCTAAAGCCATTAGTCTGGCAGTTAAAGCTCTTTATGATGTGGCCCCTTTTTACCTCTCCATTCATTCTGTATTTAGTTCTCTCTCCATACTCTATAATCCAAAAACATTGACCTACTTGTTCCTCAAACATGACACTCCATATCTTGCTTCAGTTACTGTACCTTTATACTGGCTCTCCCCCATGCCTGCAATGTTCCCTCTTCACCTCTAGCCTCTTAATTTCCCTGGCTTCCTTCATAACTCAGCCCAGATCCCACCTTCTGTAGTAGACTTTCCCTAGCCCCAAAGTTATCAGTGGCTTTCTTTCTGACAGTGTACTCAGATACTTTCATGTTTGTCTCCCACATTAGAAGGTGATTTCTTTGAGGGTAAGACTGTTTGGGCCTTTGCATTCTCAGCTCTTAACGTAATGTCTAGCACATGGTAATCATCTAATAAATGCTTTGCTGGAGTTTATGTTTTAAAGATGGAGAAAACCTCTTTTTAATTTCCCTAAATTAGTCATATTCCCTAACTTAAGGAATCAAGAAATTTGAGGGTCCTGCAAACTCATGGTGAGTTTTTTGTAGAATTTGTGCTTGAGTTTTTTAAATGTATAGAAGTAAAAGTGCTGAAATAAATTTTTTGATACTTTTGTGGGGGAAGAACTTATCACATTTTCTCTGTCTGAAAGATTCATCTTGTTAAATGTGGAAATATGAAAATTGCTCACATTTAATCATCTTCAAGTTCAGAATACTGAAAGTCCATTAGCCTATTAAAATAATTGTCAACACAGACTCAGGAACTTTAAAAGCAACAAATTACCTCATCATTATCTAAATTAATTCTGCTACAGAATAAATGAATTAGACATTTATAGTTATGTTAATTAAACAAACAAAAACCCAAGAATCATATGAGACATCTAAGATGCCTGGTTTAGGAGCAGTTAAAAAAATAGTTTTTAATATTTACAATTTAAACAAATTGCTTAATTAAGTACCTGGCAGGTTATTTCCATAGAGAGAAATTTCAATCAGTGCAGTAATCAGGAGAAAAACTCCAAGAGAGATTCATGAACAGAGATAAAACAATAACATCCAAAAAGGTCAGTGGAGAAGGAAGTTACAACTTGGAAACAGAAGCTCTATTTAAGTTGCTATGATAGAAGTTCTGGGGGATACTTCTTTGTGCATTGAGGCAACCCATGCTGACCACGTTCACTCTGATAAATATTCAGTTCCTCAGAGCTTAAATGTTCTCAACAGCTAAGAACTCTAAGTGTGTGAATCAGAAGACAAATTTCTATTGTACATCCCCATTGGAGGCCCTCCAGGAAGATCCGTGTTAGCAGGGATCTACTAGGATAGGGCCTGATTTTGCTGGACTAAGGCTTCAGGGAGTGCATCATCAATTCTATTGTCTCCATAGGCACAGGTTTCAAGGACTCTAACAAACAGAGAGGAAGTTTCCTCCACAAAAAAGGCAGCTTTCTTTGAAAAGTCACCTAATGAGGCAACTTGTAGCACAAGCCAAGGTTAAATTGGATATCACTGACTGATAACTCTTTTTTTTAATTGTTCTCTCAACTGCGTGTGTGTGTTCATCCTTCATTGCCGAAGAAGACCATGCCATCAGAGATGACATGACTTGCACTTGACTTTGCTTTGAGTGAGGGAGGGCTGTGCAGGTCACCAGCCTCACCTCTTCTCCAGAGCCACCTGAATCCAGTGACCAGGTATTCATCAGGATGACTGGAAATGACTGGAGATGACCCAGGATGAGACAATTGGGGTTAAGTAACTTGCCCAAGGTCACACAAACTAGTGAGTGTCAAGTGTCTGAGGTGAGATTTGAACTCAGGGCCTCCTGCCTCTTGCACTGGTGCTCTGTCTACTGCACCACCTAGCTGCCCCTCCTCAACTGCAAGATAATAAATGACTGAAGTTTTGTTCTCTTTACTGGAAGAATTCATTTCAGTGACAAGCTGTAGACAGTTGGTAGTCATATATCATTATTACCTATGATATAATGGAATTCTTTAGAGGAAAAGGAAAAATTAAATATTGTCATACCTCCTTTAATGGGCATTCTTCCAACGAAGCTCCTTTAAATTAAATCAAATGTATTTTTAAAATGAACAAACAACCCTTCATAGACCATGAAAAGATTTCTTGATGTTTCAAATTATTCAACAGCAGTGTTCCTTCCAAACTGCTATGCAAGGTAAAAATACTTCCCAGCACAGGAAGTAACCAAGGTTGTCCCAAGTCAAAATATTGAGCTCATGAAGGTATAATGAAGAGAGTACTGTACTTGGAGATGGAGGACCTAGGCTCAAATCTTTGTTCCTCTGTTTACTACTTGGTAGTCTTAGGCAAGTTATTAAACTTCTCCAGGCTTTGGTTTCCTCATCTGTAAAATGAAAGGGTTGGAGTAGATCCATCGATCGATCAAATACATTTATTCAGCCACACTTTGTGATAGCCATTGTGCTACATGTGGGGAATACAAACCCAGTGAATGCTTCCATTTTTCAGTTGTAATGTTTATGATCTGCAGATTGTTCTTGTTTGCATGATCTCTTCTTTCAGTCAATCCATCAGTCCATAAACATTTGTGAAGATCCTACTCTTTGCCACGTACAGTACTAAGCAAAGGGATATGAAAACTGGTAAAAGACAGTGCCTGTCTTCAAAGAGCTTACAATCTAGTGGGGGAGCTAACATGTGAACAACTATGTACTAAAAATCTATATACATAACAAATTGGAGATAATCAATGGAGAGAAGACATTAAAATTGGGAGATGTCAGGAAATCTTCCTGTAGAAGATGTGATTTTAGCTGGGACTTGAAAGAAGTAAGGGAAGTTAGAAGGTGGAAATGAGGAGGAAGAGCATTCCAAGCATGAGAGACCTCCAGAGAAAATGAAAAGTGAGATGGAGTGTCTTGTGTGAGGAGCCCCAACGAGCCACTGTCACTGGATTGCAGAACACATGGAGGAGGAAAAAAGGTGTAGGTATAAAGAAAATGGAAAGGTGTTGGGGCAGGGGTCAGTTTGCCTTTTTTAATAGTATTTTTTCCCAATTACATATCAAGAAAAATTTCAGCATTCATTTTTACAAGATTTTGAGTTCCAAATTTTTTCCCCACCCTCCTCTTTTCTCCCCTCCCCTCTTCTGAAAATGGTAGGTAGTTTGATATAGTCTATACATGTATTATAAGTAAAACATTTTCACATTAGTCATAGTAGTGAAAGAAGGAACAGATCAAAACAAAAAAAAAAAGCACAAGAGAATAAAGTGAAAAAATGTGCTTCAATCTGTATTCACAGACCATCATTTCTTTATCTGGATGTGGATGGCATTTTCCTTTGTGAGTCTTTTGTACTTGTCTTAGATCATTCTGTTGCTGAGAAGAACTGAATCATTCATAGTTGACCATCATACAGTGTTGCTGACACTGTGTACAATGTTTTCCTGGTTCTGCTCACTTCACTTTGCATCAGTTTGTACAAGCCTTTCCAGGTTTGTCTGAAATCTGCCTGTCCTCATTTCTTATTGAACAATAGTTTTCTATTACACTCATATACCACAGCTTGTTCATCCATTCTCCAAAGCCAGAGGATTTATTTTTGATCCTGTAGGTGATAGGGAGCCATTGGAGTTTGGTGAGTAGGGAAGGGTAAGCTTGATATGGTTAGAACTGCACTTCAGGAAGATCACTTTGACAGCTGATTAGAGGATGAACTAAATAGGGGAGAGACTTGTGGTAGGGAGAAAGAGGGAATACTGAAATCAGTTTTGAAAATATTGAGTTTAAAGTGTCTACAAAAATAACTAATTCACGGATTGCAGAATGAAGCAGACCATTTTCTTTTGTGCTGTCTTTTGTATTGTTTTATGGTTTCTCCCATTCATTTTAATTCTTCTATTCAACATGACTATGATGAAATTGTATTTAATAGGAATGTATATGAAGAACCTATATAAGATTTCAAGTCATCTCGGGGAGGGAGTGGGGAGGGAGGGGAGGAAGGGAAAACAATCTAAGCTATATGGAAGTGATTATAGAACACTGAAAACAAATAAAATAATTATTTAAAAAAATATCCAATTCAAGATGTTCAATAGGCAGTCAGAGATGCAAGGTCAGCAGGGCATCTTTCTTGGTTCTTTCCTATTCTCATTGGACTCTTCATTAAGACCTCTAGCATTCTTAGTTCTCCAATTAAAGCACGAAAAGGATCTCTTATGAGTTATTTAGATTTAGATTACACTTCAATGTGACTGAATTTTAATCAGTCTGTTAACTTCAAGCAATCGTTTTAATTTTTATCTTTTTGTCCTTAACAGTCTAACTAAACATTTGTCCTGGGGAACCCTTGAGACCAGGATATACATATGAAGACACAATTCATACCTTCTAAGTTTTAAGGCCACTAGTGTCTTATGGTCATGTTATCATACTTCTCCCACTAAATCTGCTTCCTACTGGTCTCATGAAGCATGCTGTCTTGGGCAGGAATATCATATGCAGCAACCCCATGGACATGGCACATTGTTTCTGCCAAGGCATTGCTTCCAAAACTTAGCTCAATTGCTACATAGTATTGATTGTACCAAGCATTCAAAGTTAGTCCATCAATCAGAAAAACATTTAAGCACCTACTATGTGTCCAGCACTGGGCTAAGTGCTGGGTACACAAAGAAAGGTAAAAGACAGTTGTTGCTCTTGAGCTTAGAGACACCACCCAAATAACTATGTACAGACAAACTCTATACAGGACAAATTGGTAATAATCAATATAGGGAAGGCACCAGAATTAAGAGGGATTATGAAAAACAAAGGTGGGTGCTGCTGGGTGAATCTTTCCCTGGACTGGAGTTCCAAAGATCACTTCCAATGATAACTCCTTCATTCTTGGGGCATTAATACTGTACTACCTGCAAAAGATAGCCTAGACTCCAACTTGTGGATTATGGTGGTTCACTCTCTGCACCTTTGAAACTCCCAGTCTCCTCAGAGACTCTACTTCCTTCATCTCAGATGGAAAAAAGAAAGTGAAAAGGCCAAAGACTGAGGACTGTTTCTCAAGGCCATATGGCCTCAGAGGGAAGAGAACCCTAGATCTTTCCCCTTGCTTCACACATTTCTCACTAAGCTCCCCCAAATAAGAATGAAGCAAGAGGAAGTAGCTGATATTGCCAGAACCTTTTACATGTCTTCAAGGACAATCAAAGAGCTTCTCATGTTCCATAATTAGCTAACCAGAAGCAGTTATAGGAGGTGTCAGCATGCTACAAAGTACCCCCAAAGCACTCACTCACATGTCATAACAAATCTCCCCAGTTCCTCCATATAGAGATGTTTCATTCACTGAGTAAGCTGAGGGGGTCTGTGCACATGCCAGACCTCATTGATACCTCCTAACCTACCCCTTTACCAAGTGCAGAGTACCACCATTCTTCTTGTCTCCTAGATGTTATAACACAAGGGTTATCTTTGACCTTTCACTCTGTCTCCACAATCCAATCAGACACAAGATTTTGCTATTTCTGCCTCCACAACATCTTTGAGAATATCATATTATGATCAGTTTAAGGAACTAGAAGTATTTAACATGAGGAAGTGAAGACTTGAAAAGTATATAATAGTTCTCTCCAAGTACATGAAGAGGGATAATGAAGAATATAGATTCCACTTTTTCTTTGGGCCCAAAGGACAGACCTGGGCACAGTGAAAAGAAATTGCAAGGATGAATATAAAGTAAAAGTTCCTACTATTGTGTGTGTTCATCCTTCATTGCTGAAGAAGGCCATGCCATCAGAGAAATAATGACTTGACTTGCACTTAATTTTGTTTTGAGTGAGGGAGGGCTTCCTGCTATTAGAGTTGTACAAAAGGAGACTGAGACGCCTCAGGAGTAAGATCTCATAAGCTAGAAACCTTCAAGCAGAAAATAAGCCATGCTTGTCAAGGAAGCTGGCTGGAAGGTGTGAATTCCTTTTCAAGTATGGAATCTACCAGATGATCTCTGAGAGGTCCTTCCAAATATGAGATTTTTAAGATTCTAGAAAATGATAAATAGCTTGTTAACCTGATAAAGTTGATGTATCAGTGTGAATGAATCTCAAAGTGACCCTGTTTTACATTTTTATCAGTGACTTAGATATAGGTATAAATTAAATTCTTTTCAAATTTATAGATGATACAAATCTGTAACACAGATTACAATTTGGTAGATACTTAGGAACCAAAAGAGCCTTGGCAGGCTAGAACATTGAGTCAAATCAAAGAAGATGATATTTAAGAAGGTTAAATGCAAAGTCTTACACTTAGGTTAAAAAAAAACTTGATAAGCACAGGATGGGGGAGGCATGACTATAAATCAATAAGCATAAAAAAGATCAATCAGTTTTGTTGGCTTGCAAGCTTAATATGCATCAAGAGTGAAGCATGACAACCCAAAAAGCTAATGCTATATTAAAACTACATTAAGAGAAGCATAGCTTCCAGAACTAGGTAGGAGATACTTCTGTTGTACTCCACTCTGGTCAGACCAGATCTGGGACTCTATATTCATTTAAAACTACCCAGTTTTAGGAGAAATATTAACAAATTGTAGAAAAGACAGAGAGCCATCAGGATGGTGAAAAGCCCTGGGATCATTTCATATTAGAATCAGTTAAGAAACTAGAGATCTTTAGCCTAGAGGAAAAGACATAGAATGGGAGATGACAGCACAAGTAAGATGTGTTTGAAGGTATATTATATGGAAAGAGGGATCAGGTTTATTCTCTTTGTCCCCAGAAGGTTGAACTAGGAGAAATGAGTGTAAGCTGCTGGGAGGCAGATTTAGGCTTGATCTAAGGAAATGCACCATAACAAGGGATATTTGAAAATGAAATGAGTTACCTTGGGAGAGAGAGGGTCTCCTCCTTCACCTGACCTCCACCCATCTTGAAGGAAAAGTCTGATGGTCTCTAGTTAAGTGTTTTGCAGAGAGGTCTTCCCCACTTTAATTTTTGTTTTTAATTACAGGGACCATTCCTTGGCTCACTTCTTAAACAATCCCAATCACTGAATGGGCATTGCCTCAGTCAAAGTAAGAATGGGGAGAGACCTTAATTTAAAAAAGTCAAGGTCTCCCTCTGCATCTTGGGTCATCTTCAGTTGTCCTTATCTATATCTAACCACTAGATGCAAATGGCTCCAGAGAAGTGACTTTGCACCATCCTCCCTCACTGAAATCCAATTTACTTGCAAGTCATGGAATAACCTTTCTGTTGCCATATTCATCTTTAAGAATGAAGGGCAGGGGGCGGAGCCAAGATGGCGGAGTAGAAAGATGCACATACGCTACCTCCGAACCCACTGCCCATAAAAAATCTGTAAGAAAAAGAACCACTGGCGAATTCTGGAGCAGCAGAAGCCACAGAACAATGAAGCAGAGCAGATTTCTGCTCCAGAGAGCCTGAAAACCTCTTGCAAAAGGTCCCTCGCGCCCCGGACCCAGAGCAGAGCCCAATCCTGCCTCGGCGGCGCGGTGCAGAAAGGAGCGGATCCGAGCAGGCTTCAGGGATGGAATCTCCAGCGGCGACGCGGGTCCCCCACCCACAGGTGACAAGGGTTGGTGACAGGGTCTCTTCCGTGGGTCGAGAGGGGTGTGGGGTGCCCCCATAACTCAGGCCCCCTCGGGAGGCAGCAGCAGAGGCGGGAGCAGACCAGGGCTCCCCAAGCAGGCAGGAGCCAGGATCCATTGTTGAAGGTCTCTGCATAAACCCCCTGAGGGAACTGAGCCTGAGAGGCGGCCCTGCCCTGACCTGAGCACTTGAACTTAATCTCACACTGAATAGCAGCCCTGCCCCCGCCCAAAGCCCTGAGGCTGGGAAGCAGCATTTGAATCTCAGACCCCAAGTGCTGGCTGGGAGGATCTGGAGGCGAGGTGGGGGTGGAGAGGACACTCAGAAGTCAAGTCACTGGCTGGGAAAATGCCCAGAAAAGGGGAAAAAAATAAGACTATAGAAGGTTACTTTCTTGGTGAACAGGCATTTCCTCCCTTCCTTTCTGATGAGGAAGAACAGTGCTTACCATCAGGGAAAAACGCAGAAGTCAAGGCTTCTGTATCCCAGCCCACCCAATGGGCTCAGGCCATGGAAGAGCTCAAAAAGGATTTTGAAAATCAAGTTAGAGAGGTGAAGGAAAAACTGGGAAGAGAATTGAGTGACATGCAAGCAAAGCATGAAAAACAAGTAAACACCCTGCTAAAGGAGACCCAAAAAAATGCTGAAGAAAATAACACCTTGAAAAATAGGCTAACTCAATTGGCAAAAGAGGTTCAAAAAGCCAATGAGGAGAAGAATGCTTTCAAAAGCAGAATTAGCCAAATGGAAAAGGAGATTCAAAAGCTCACTGAAGAAAATAGTTCTTTCAAAATTAGAATGGAACAGATGGAGGCTAATGACTTCATGAGAAACCAAGAAATCACAAAAGAATGAAAAAATGGAAGATAATGTAAAATATCTCATTGGAAAAAACAACTGACCTGGAAAATAGATCCAGGAGAGACAATTTAAAAATTATGGGCCTACCTGAAAGCCATGATCAAAAAAAGAGCCTAGACATCCTCTTTCATGAAATTATCAAGGAAAACTGCCCTGACATTCTAGAACCAGAGGGCAAAATAAGTATTCAAGGAATCCACAGATCACCGCCTGAAAGAGATCCAAAAAGAGAAACTCCTAAGAACATTGTGGCCAAATTCCAGAGTTCCCAGGTCAAGGAGAGAATATTGCAAGCAGCTAGAAAGAAACAATTCAAGTATTGTGGAAACACAATCAGGATAACACAAGATCTAGCAGCTTCTACATTAAGGGATTGAAGGGCATGGAATAGGATATTCCAGAAGTCAAAGGAACTAGGACTAAAACCAAGAATCACCTACCCAGCAAAACTGAGTATAATACTTCAGGGGAAAAATTGGTCTTTCAATGAAATAGAGGACTTTCAAGCATTCTTGATGAAAAGACCAGAGCTGAAAAGAAAATTTGACTTTCAAACACAAGAATGAAGACAAGCATGAAAAAGTAAATAGCAAAGAGAAGTCATAAGGGACTTACTAAAGTTGAACTGTTTACATTCCTACATGGAAAGACAATATTTGTAACTCTTGAAACTATTCAGTATCTGGGTAGTGGGTGGGATTACACACACACACATGCACATGCATACGCACACACACATAGAGACAGAGTACACAGAGTGAATTGAAAAGGATGGGATCATATCTTAAAAAAATGAAATCAAGCAGTGAGAGAGAAATATATTGGGAGGAGAAAGGGAGAAATGGAATGGGGCAAATTATCTCTCATAAAAGAGGCAAGCAAAAAACTTATTAGTGGAAGGATAAAGAGGGGAGGTGAGAGAAAAACATGAAGTCTACTCTCATCACATTCCACTAAAGGAAAGAATAAAATGCACACTCATTTTGATAGGAAAACCTATCTCACAATACAGGAGAGTGGGAGACAAGGGCACAAGCAGGGTGGGGGGGATGATGGAAGGGAGGGCATGGGGAGGAGGGAGCAATTTGAGGTCAACACTCATGGGGAGGGACAGGATCAAAAGAGAGAACAGAAGTAATGGGGGACAGGATAGGATGGAGGGAAATATAATTAGTTCTTACACAACACTACTATTATGGAAGTCATTTGCAAAACTACACAGATTTGGCCTATATTGAATTGCTTGCCTTCCAAAGGGAAGGGAAGGGGTGGGGAGGGAGGGAGGAAGAGAAGTTGGAACTCAAACGAGTACTGTTCTTGCCACTAGGAAATAAGAAATACAGGTAAAGGGGTATAGGATGGAGACAAGGGCAGAGAGGGATGATAGAAGAGAGGGCAGATTGGCAGACAGGGGCAATTAGAATGCCCGGTGTTTTGGGGTGGGGGGAGGGGACAAAAGGGGAGAAAATTTGGAACCCAAAATTTTGTGAAAAATGAATGTTAAAAGTTAAATAAATAAAGGGAAAAAAAAAGAATGAAGGACAAATCACACAACACATATAACCTGTGTTGCAGAGGAAGTTTTGTTCAGATAAAGGTTAGACTAGATGAACTCTGAAGCCCCTTCCAACTCAAAGAGTCTGTAAGTGAAGATATGAGATTCTTTGTGGTGTCGTGTTTTTAAATAGAGAGCTAGTTCAATGGAAAGGGAATGGGTCCCTCTTATGTCTTCATTTATGTATTTCTGATGGTGGAATGTGAACTAGCTTATACTGATGTTTTAATGAAGCTGTATTTCTATAGGAAGGAAAAGTAATTAAGTAGCCAGGTGGTTTGCTTTATCTTAGGACTTTCACTTGTCCATGCCTGGAGGTACCAAACCTACCTATTCAGATTATGTAGCACTCTCAGGCCCTGGTACCTATGTGGCAACTACACAAATTGAAGATATAGCACCTAGGAGGAACAAACAGGACTCTTAATTACAAATTAATTAATTGCAAATTCTATTCCAATAGTCCTACCTCCAATGGCTTCTTTTCAGAGTTCCTTCTCCTTGAATCTCTATATGTGACACTATTGACTAGCCCCTTGGCCTCTATGACACTGCTCTGTCAAGGTTTTCCTTTGAGGTCCATAACTACTCTGTTCGGTCTCTTCTACTCTTTCCTCTTCTTCCTCTTACTCACAAAGTGTGAGCCACTCACAAGTCTCTAAAATTGTCCCTTTCCTCTTCTTTTTTTAATTCTCTCATTTAATTGTCTTATTGGCTCCCATGGTTGATAATGACTTAAATTGCTATTTTCAGTCCTCTTCTCCCTTGAACTTCAGCTTTGTATTTCTTGTTACCTATTGAATATTTCCACCTGGATATCCTACTAACAGCTCAAATTCAACATTTCCAAAACTAGGTATTATCTTCTACCTTGGATGTACTATAGAATATGAGATTTTAATTGGGCCTTGTAGGAAGCCAGTAGGCAGAGATAAAAGAGGGAGAACATTCAGGCATGGAGGACAGACAGAGAAAATATCTGGAGCCAATAGATGGAGTGTCCTATTCATGAAAGAGCAAGGCTGTGAGAGTTATTGGACTGAAAAAAAACCATGGTGGGATGTTAGGTATAAGAGCAAAAGTAAGAGGTAGGATATAAAGGGCTTTGTATACCCAAGAGAAGATGTTTTATTTGATCTTGAAGGTGATAGGGAGCCATTGGAGTTTATTGAATAGAGAGGTGACATTGTCAGACCTGTGCTTCAGGAAAATCACTTTGGTGACTAATGGAGGAGAGACTTGGAGTAGGAAGACCAACCAGCAAGCTTCTGCTATCATCCAGGTATGAGACTTTTGCAAAAGTCCAAGTATGATGGTGAAAACCTATACCAGGGTGGTAGCAGTATCGTAGGAAAGAAGGAATTATATCTGAGAGATGTTGTAAAGATAAAATCCATATGCCTTGGCAACAAATTAGACATGAGGCAAGAGAGATAGTGAGAAGTTCAAGATGACACCTAGGTCTTGGGCCTGGGGGACTGGGAGAATGGTGGTGTCCTCAACAGTAATAGAGAGGTTTGGAAGAGGTGAATGTAAGAGGAAATAGAAATGAGTACTCATAAGCAGATTTAAGAATCATCAGCATAGATATGATAATTCAATCCATGGAACCTGATGAGATCACCAAGTGATATAGAGAGAAAAGAGAAAAGGCTCCAGCTCAGAGCCCTGTACGGTACTTTTCCTTCTTTTGTATCTTCTCCCCATTAAGCATACTATATGTTATTCTTACAGTAAACACCAAGTAAATGCTAGTGGAATAAAAGAACAATATTGCATTTTTTGGCCTCATGAGAACTATATCTTACCAGGTTAAATATACTCTTTTGCAAAGTCTTACTTCATTTCCTTTCAGGAAAATTTTTATTTATTTTTATGTTTAAATTTTTGTTTTGTTTTTGAACATATAATTTATTTATTTTTCAGTTTTCAACATTCACTTCCACAAGAATTTGAATTCAAAATTTTCTCCCCATCTCTCCCCACCCCCACCCCAGGACAGCATGCATCTCATCCATTCCTTCCTCCAGTCTGACCTCCCTTCTACTACCCCCCTTCTTCCATCCCCCTTCCCCTCTATTTTCCTGTAGGGCAATATAGATTTCTATACTCTATTCCCTGTATAGCTTAATTCCCGGTTGCATGTTAAATCAGTTTTTAACATTCATTCTTAAAGCTTTGAGTTCCATATTCTTTCTCTCCCTCCCCACCCACCCTCATTGAGAAAACGAGCAATTCAATATAGGTCATACATGTGTAACAATGCAAAGCACTTTCATAATAGTTGTGTTGTAAAAGACTAACCACATTTCCCTCTGTCCTATCCTGCCCTTCATTTATTCATTCTCTGCCTTGTCCTGTCTTCCCACAATAGTGTTTGCTTCTGATTATCCCTTTCCCCAATTTGCTGTCCCTTCTATTATCTCCTCTCTCCTATCCCCTTCTCCCTTGCCTTGCTGCAGGGTGAAATAGATTTCCATATCCAATTGAGTGTGTGTTATTCCCTCCTTAAGCCAAATCCCATGAGAGTAAGGTTCAATTATTTCCTTTCATCTCCCCCCCCTTCCCCTCCCTTGTAAAAACTCTTTCTTCCCTCTTTAATGTGAGATAATTTGCTACATTCTGCCTCTCCCTTTCTGTTACTCCTAGTACATTCCTTTCAATATTAAATTTAATTTTTTTTAGGTATTGTCCCTTCATATTCAGCTCACCCTGTGCCCTCTGGCTATATCTATATCTCTATACACACACACACACACACACACACACACACACACATACACCCATGTACATATACATACCTACACATATATAATATACACATACATATATACCCATACACATCTAGATATATATGGATATAGATAGATAGATAGATAGATAGATAGATAGATAGATAGATAGATAGATAGATAGATAGATATATTCCCTCTAACTACCATAATACTGAAAAAGATCCCATGAGTTATGAATAACATCTTTCTATGTAGGAATGTAGACAGTTAGAATTTAATGAGTTCCTTAAGGCTCCTCTTTCCTGTTTACCTTTCCATGTTTCTCTTGATTCTTGTATTTGAAAGTCAAATTTTCTATTCAGCTCTGGTCTTTCCAACAAGAATGCTTGAAAGTCTTCTATTTCACTGAAATTCCATTTTTTTCCCTGAAGTATTATACTCAGTTTTGCTGGGTAGGTGATTCTTGGTTTTAATCCTAGTTCCTTTGACTTCTGGAATATCATGTTCCAAACCCTTCAATCCCTTAATGTAGAAGCTGCTAGATCTTGTGTTATCCTGATTGTGTTTCCACAATACTTGAATTGTTTCTTTCTGACTGCTTGCAATATTTTCTCCTTGACCTAGGAGCTCTGGAATTTGGCTACAATATTCCTAGGAGTTTTTCTTTGAGATCTCTTTCAGGAGGTGATTGGTGAATTCTTTCCATTTCTTTTTTACCCTCTGGGTCTAGAATATCAGGGCAGTTTTCTTTAATAATTTCTAGGAAGATGATGTCTAGGCTCTTTTTCTGATCATGGTTTTCAGGTAAATCAATAATTTTTAAATTATCTCTCCTGGATCTATTTTCCAGGTCAGATGTTTTTCTAATGGGATATTTCACATTGTCTTCATTTTTTTTCATTCTTTTGGTTTTGTTTTATAATTTCTTGGTTTCTCATAAAGTCATTAGCTTCCATCTGCTCCATTCTAATTTTTAAAGAACCATTTTCTTCAGTGAGCTTTTGAATCTCCTTTTCCATTTGGTCAGTTCTGCTTTTTAAAGCATTCTTCTCCTCATTGGCTTTTTGGACCTCTTTTACCATTTGGATTAGTCAATTTTTTTTCTTGAGAAAGACGAGACTTTATATTTTAAAGAACTGACTGCCATTTTTGAATGTAAAGCTCAGTGGAAACAATATGTTTAGAGCAATTAATGCCTATACAGTATGTATAAAATTTAGTTTTGAATTATAAAATAGATATAGAATACTCAAAAACAAACAAAAACATCCCTAAACAATTCTAATGAAAGCACAAGTCATGTTTCCAAAGCAGATACAAAAAGATTATAACTCCTTTGTCAAAATTTTTTTTAAAAATAGGAATAAGATTGATTCATACTTTCAGAGAACATGATAAAAAGGTTAACACTTAAAGGAAGGAGTTGCTTTCTCATATCTCTTCTTTTAGGACCTTACCTCAGCATCAGAAACCTTCTGACCCTGGAATAAATCTCTACCATCTTGGCTCTCTTCTCTCATTGGTGAGTTCCTTCGGTGATCTCCATTTTGGCAATCAAATTAGCCTTGTTTTATTGTCCTCCTCAATGTTTTCTAATTCTCTTGACTTTGCCATCCTGACTCAACTGTTTTCTTATTCTAGTACAGGGGTGGGAAACCTGTGGCCTTGATGCTATATGTGGCCTTCTAAGTCCTTGGGTTTGGCCTTTTGACTGAGTCCAAGTTGTACAGAACAGATCATTTTATTAAGGGGATTTGTTCTATGAAGTTTGGATTTGCTGGAGTGATGGGAATAGGTTGCTTTTAAAGAAATGGTCTTTTCCTGGACCTCTAAAAGGAAATGCTTAATAAATGTTTTTGCCTGCCTGGGATGAAGCTTGGTCATTATAATTTCATAGCATTCAATTGCAATTGTTTTCTTGTTCTTTCCATTCACACTATTGTGGTCACTGTGGATATACTATTTTTCTTGTTTGTTTACTTCAATTTGTATCAATTCATCCAAATCAACCATATTTCTCTATATTCCTTCTTAAAACACCATAATATTTTAATATGTAGCACAATTTGTTTAGCTGTTCCCAACTGGAAGGTATTTACCTTGTTTCTACTTGTTTGCTCCTAAAAAAAATTACTTAAAAATTTTTAGTGAATACAAGGTCTTTATTTTCATCATTAACTTGCTTGAGATATTTGCCTGATAGTAGAATGTCTGGAATCTGTGAGAAACATACTCACTTTAAAAAAAAGAATATTTGTTCTGAAATCAAGAAAGCTTTTTATTAATTTTTAGGGCCATTCCACCTGAATGAATGGGTAGTTCCTAATGGGCTGCTACATTTGTTCAGATCAGTGCAAGCCTTTATAATGCTGCTCCCAATTTGAATTTCCCACCTTGCACTCCATTGGCCAGATGCAACCTCCTGAACATCCCACTTCATATTCTCCCTGATAGGTTCCTCTTCAACCAGCTCATTAAGTATGGATTAGTCGATTTTTAAAGGTGTTGTTTTCTTCAGCAATTTTTGGTTCTCCTTTAGCAAACTGTTGAATTGCTTTTCATTATTTTCTTGCATCTCTCTCATTTCTCTTCCCAATTTTTCCTCTACCTCTCTTACTTGATTTTCAAAACCCTTTTTGAGCTCTTCTGTGGCCTGAGACCATTGCATTTTTTTTTGAGGTTTTGGATGCAGAAGCCTTGACTTTGATGTCTTCCTTTGATGGTGTGCTTTGTTCTTCCTCATCCAAAATGATGAAAGAAAATACCTTTTCACCCAGAAAGTAACCTCCTATAGTCTTATTGTTTTCCCTTTTTTGGGCAATTTCCCAGCAAGTTACTTGACTTTTGAGTCCTTTGTCAAGTGGAGGATTTACTCTAGGGACCTGTAAGTTCTCAGTTCCTCCAAGGTGGCACAATCAAGGGAGAGACGTTTACTCCTCTCTTGCTCTGTGCTCTGGTCTGTGAGCAACCACAAGCACTCTTTTCTGCCCTGGAACTGCGAGAAGGATTCCATCTCCCCAGTCATCACCAGCTCCATCATGCCAGCCTGCTCTCCTCCTCACCCCAGGACCACCACTCAGGGCTGAGAGCCAGATTAGCCATTTGATTCCCCCAGGGTCTTTAGGTTGAGGGCTCCAAAAGTGGACACTGTTGCTGCCCTGGAGCTGGGACTGGGGCTGGACCACATTCCCCTCTCACCTATGTGAAAGAGTTTTCTTACTGACCTTTGAAGCTGTTTTTGGCATTTGTGGGTTGAGAAAACTGGGAACTACAGCTGCTACCCATGATTTCACATCCTGAAGCCTCTAGGAAAATCTTTATTCTGAAATAACTTTTTAAAATTTTGCTTCTGCCTATGTCAACTGCTTGATTTGGCTGTTCTATTGCCCTACACAACTGTTTAGTGGGAAATTTCTAAATTATAGTATCACATGGTACTGGGGAAAGCTACTAGTCTTTTTGAATCTTGGGTTCTCTCCACTAAGCAATGCCAAAGTTTCTGCTTTACTGATTCTATGATTCATTCAATGTCTGCACCTGGCTTGTGTTGTAAACAGTTCATCACTAGGCCAAATCAACCAAATGTGATGAGTGTTAGTTAATTCTTGCCCAAAAGGACTGACAAAAATGCACCAAAAAAAGAGCTCTCTTTTGTGGGAGGATCACACAGCTGTGTGGAAGGGAATTAGAATTTTGCCATCTCTCATTAAAGTAACTCAAAGTAATTCAAAATATGGGATTACAGAAAATGTAAATTTAAATTTATACTTTGTTTAAGTTGAAATGTGTCACTTGAGGTTAACTATGTATATCACTAAAATAAATAATAATTTTTGTTGCATAGTATTTTCAGTTGAACTCAGAGTACTTTATAAATAAGCATTCCCTATGAATCAACAAGTAGCAGAAATTACTATTCCCATTTTGCAAAGATAAAATGAACACACAGAAGGGTAATGTGATTTGCCCAGATTCATAGAACAAGTTAGTGATAGAATGCATGTAATTTCATCTTCTGATTAACTAAATCATTATTTGCAATGTGCAATGGATAATGAAATTTCAAAATTATATCATATATCTAAAATGTTCAATAAGGAACTTACTTTTAACTTAAAAGAACACAATTTAATATAACCCTACTTTCACTTAATCTTATTCATTCATTCAGTAAACATACTATACACCTACTATATGCTAGGCACTGTGGGGGCGTCACAAAGATGAATTTTCTGAACTCCTAGTAAAGGAAATAAAACACATGCAGTTAGTTATAAGAACAAAGAAACATAATAAATGCCACAAAAGAAATAAAAAACAAAATAATATAATAGTTTAGAGTAGGGAAAGATTACTTCTATCACAATGAGAGAAAGGGAGTAAGAAGATTAAAAGGGATTCTGTATCATTTTTATTCATTCATCTTATTTTCAATTAACTGATTTTGTCCTATAACTAAGTAAAGGTTCTTTGTCTCTGTACTTAGTTCAGAAATTCCCTGACCTGTAATGAGTTAAGTTTAATAATCTAGTTCTCCTAATCACTGCTGTATTCTTGCCTCAAAGAAATCTATTATCCTTGGAGGATGCAAGTGTTCCACAGGGAGTCTGGTCTAGTATCTTTTCATCACCATGCTATCCTTCATAGACGTCAGGTTTGCTATCCAAAGAAGTCTGGTCCACAATCTCTGACCTTGTAGATGGACTCAAACAATGAACTTTTCTAAGTCACAGGAGGGAAAGTGGGGCTGTTGCTTCACCTTCATTCCCAACTTCCAACCAATCCTATTGTCCCCCCTGCTTCACTTATGTAACCAATCATATTATCTTTAACCCCATGCTGTCACCTACCCTGTTCTGTTCTTTATTCTAACCTTACAAAAATTATTTAAGTCTTCATTTTGGGATCTTTGGCTAAATTATAGCAATCCATTGACCCATTCTATTGACAAATAATATACCTGCCAACATTACCTTATTTGGTGAAAATGTGACTTAATCTACCTTTGTTGTATTTCACTCTCAAAGATTGGGAAAATTCATGGAGGATCTTAGAGATAGGGGACCTTAAAGTTAATCTTTGAAGACTGGGAGAATTATGAAAGGCAGAGATGGGACAAAAGGGAAAGTAAGAATCATTCATTAAGAGCCTACTATTTGCCAGACACTATGGTAAGTACTTTTGTGGGGGGCAGCTAGGTGGTGTAGTGAATAGAGTGCCTAGTCTGAAGTTAGGAATACTCATCTTCCTCAGGTACTTACTAGCTGTGTGACCCTGGGCAAGTCACTTATGCCTGTTTGCCTCAGTTTCTCATTTGTAAAATGAGCTGGAGAAGGAAAGGGCAAATCACTCTAATATCTTTGCCAAGAAAACCCCAAATGGGGTCACAAAGAGTCAAACACAACTGAAAGGACCAAACAACAATTCTAATCACTTTTACAAATATTATATCATTAGATACTCACAACAACCCTATGAAGTAGGAGATATCATCTTTATTTTACAGTTGAGGAAACTGAAGTGATCAGAGGTAAGTGACTTCATTAGGGTCATACAGCTAGTAAATGACTGAAGCCACATTTGAACTCAGGTCTTCTGGACTCCAGACCTAGCACTCTATTCATTGTACCATCTAGCTACTTGAATCGGAAGGCACTTCAGGCAGAAAGAATGTTGTGAGCGAAAGAACAAAAAGCAGGAAAGCAAAAATAAACACAACGCATAGTGTGGACTATAATGGATAAATAGCTGACCTTGGAGGCAGGAGGACCTTGGTTCAAGCCCTTCCAACCTTGGAAAATCATTTAATCTTTTGATGTTTCCAAGCAGCATAAGATTATCAATTACAGAAGAGTTTGTGATCTGTATAATGAGGTAAAATTTTCACTCTGAGGGTTCTCTAATGAAATCAAGGTTCAAACCAAATATAACTTTTTAAAAATACCTTTCAAGAATTGCAAACTTAGAAGAACCTCGTCTTCTTGATCAACCAGCACGTGAAGAAGAATCCTCTCTACAAATCCCTTACAAGAAGTTATAATGTCACTGTTTGAAGACATTAAGTGATGGAAAATTTACTAAATATTAAGGAAGTATTGTGATCTTCACCCTCTGGATTCAGCAGGAAAGAGAAAGATTTTCTCAGTCTCACCAGTTTTAAAGATGTAGTCTGATGAAATTGGGAGATTTTTCCTTAGTAGTAAAACTACATTCTGCCCCTCAGCAGCTTTTGCCAGTTGCTCCTAATCACGGTCTCCTGGGCCAATCAGAATAAGTTTAAACTCTCTTCTATATGAATGACAGCCCTTCACATACTTGAAGGTAGCTTTATCTTATCTCCTTAAGTCTCCTCTTCTTTAGTACTTTGATCAATCCTCATAAGGCATAGCTTCAGTCCCTTCACTACCATACTTAACTTCCTCTTGATATGCTCTTGACATTCTTCCTAAAATATGGAGCTCATCACTGATCACAATTTTCCAAAGGTAGTTTGATCATAGCAGACTATTGCCTCTCTCATGTTGGACACTATTATTTTTTTAAAAAGACACAAGATAGTATTAGTTGTTTTATTTGTTTGATCACTATGTCATACTATTGACTAATAGCAAACCTGTATTACCTTAATATCCCAAAATACTTTTCACGTGAATTGCTATATATCCATTCATTTCCCATGCTAAATTTGTACAATTCAATCTTCAACCTGCATCTATGAATTAATTTGTTCCATCTCTAATCTGTCAAGATTTTTTGGATCCTGATTCTGTCCTCCGACACATTAGCTTTCATTTCCATCTTCATGTCATCTGAAAGTAGTTTATCCTGGGCATGTCCAGATCACCTAACATGTTGACACTTTGAATCCCCTGTCACAGACATGAATGTAACTCCTTTCACAAGCTTTGTAGCCAGAATAGGCTGCATCTATAAATCTGGCTGGGCTGAGATAAAGTTCATACAGAATACATGTTATCATCTCCCTATATTTGAATGTAAGTAGTTTATCTGTGTTTTGCCCCTCATCATTGTTCATTCATGCTTCCCTTTTTATGTTTCTTTTAACTCCTGTGTTTTAACTTCATAGTTTCTACATGGTCCTGTTCTTTTCATTGGGAATGCTTGGAAGTCTTCCATTTCATTACAATTACTTTTCCCCTTGTAGGATTATACTCTGTCTTACTGGGTAAGTTATTTTTGAACGTAAATTTGCCTTCTGGAACATTATATTGCAAATTCTCTACTTATTTAGAGTGGTGCTGTTAAATTATGTGTGATTCTGACTATTGATTCTTGGTGTTTAAATTCTTTCTGGATTCTTTGATAGGGAACCTCTAAATTTTATTTTCCTGGGACTGTTCATTTTAGGGTTTCTTTCAAGAGGTAACTAGTGGATTTGTTTCCTTTTTATTTTTCCCTCTGGTTCTAAGAGAGCTGGGACGTTATCTTGTAAGATTTCTTGAAACATGATATCTAGGCTCTTTTTTCCATTGTGATTTTTGGGTATTCCAGTGATTCTTAAATCATTTGTTTTTACTGTTTACTTGGTCAACATTTTGTACCTCTTGTGCTATACTATTAATTCCAATTCTTTCCATCTCTCTCATTTCTTTTCCAATTTTTTCCTTTAGCACTCACTTCATTTACTAAAGATTTTTTTAACTTAAAATTTTTTTCCTTAATCTTTTCTAAGAATTCTAGTTGAATTTGTGCTCAAGCTGTGTTTCTCTTTGAGGCTTTGCTTGTAAATGTTTTGGAGTCATTCTTCTTTATTTATATCTTGAGTGTCCCTGTCACCATAATAGCTTTGTCATGGTGGGAATCTTTTGTTTGTTTGTTTGGTTATTCTTCCTGACTTTGTGCTTGATGTTAGGACTAGGCTGTGTGCACTTCTGGAGGGAAGGCCTTTCTGTATTGGTTGTGTTGTTGCTTTCTTGAGGTATTCAGTATTTTGATATTCTAGGCTCTGAGGGACAGTTCAGGCTGGGGAACTGCAAGCCATCAGTGCTCCCAAAGTGGTTTGATTCAGTACAAAATCTGATCACTGCACTTCTTGTCTGAACTCCACAAGTTTCTGACCTGGATTTGGGTCTCAGCAACAGTAGAGTTCTTCTGGATTCAGCCACTATCAGTCAGCTGAAAACTTCTACTGGTTCAGAATGACAGAACTGAAAGGTTCATTGGTCTAAGATTCCTACCCTGATTATTCCTCTGCAGGCTAAAGACTGGCTTGGAAGTTGGAACTGAAACCTCATTATGCTCCTGGTGTCTGAAACACACAGCTGCTACTTGCTTCTGAATTTACTTTTCTCTCCATACACAGCTTAGAGCCTCTGACTGCCCCCTTCTCAATCCATCTTGAATCGGTTACCTGGAACTGGGTAGGGAGAGACAGAGCTGCCAGTTGGAACCTGTTCCTTCAACCTTCAGATGATTCTGTCCATCTCTCTGCGTCAACCTATGTTGGAAAATGATTTATTCTGATTTTTTCTATTTCCCCATTAAGATTTGGTTTAATTTGTTTTCTAGACATGTGTGAAAGGAGGTTTGGAGGGAGCTTGTTCACTGTCCATCTAGTAAGACATAACTAGTAAGTAGTAACTTGACCATGATGGCTCCACCTCAGGCCCTCTCCTCTTACTTCTGAACAGATGAGAAACTCCCTATAGTAATTCAGGTCAGCACGTTCTCTGTAACATGTAGACTTGGAGTAAGGGTTCTTAATCTTTTTTGTATATGTCAGACTTATTTGGCAGTCTGATAAAGCATATGGGCCTTTTCCCCTGAATGGTTTTAAGTGCATAAAACAAAATACAGAGGATTACAAAGGAAACCAATTATATTGAAATACTTATTTTTAAAAATTAAGTTCATATACCTTAAGAACCTCTATCTTAGAGAGATATCTAACTTGCTCAGGGTCACAGAACCAATGCGTCAGAGGCAGGATTTGAATGCAGCTCTTCTTGGCCCCAAGGACAGTTCCCTGTTATGTCACAGTGTATCTCCAATGAAATCACAGGTCTGCTCTCTTTCCCTGATGAAATAATATGACTTTGTTGTTTTTTAGTTTTTGTTATTAATATGGTCTCCTTTGTCTATAGTTCTCCTGATGTTGAACAAACACTGTATTCTTGCTCTGTTAATCCGGGTATGTTGTATTTTTTATAAAATTCATCCATTTCATTTGAGTTAGTTTGATTTGCACATAATTGGTCAAAATAAGTTCTAATAATTTCTCTTATTTCCTTTTCATCTGTTGCAAATTCTTTTAATTTTGGTAATTTAGTTTTCCTTTACTTTTATAATATTATTTAAGTTTCTAGTAATTTACTGACCTTTTTGAATATCTAGTTTTTTATTGAACTCAATGGGTTTTTTCTTTTCAACTTTATCTCTTCTCTGATTTTCAGAATTTTTAATTTCTGTTTGAGTTTTCTAACTAATTGCTTTTCTTTTTTTATTGTATGTTTAATTTATTGATCTCTTCATTTTCCTTTTTGTTCGAGAAATAATTTTCCCACCTATGGGTTGGTTTGGCTGCATCTCAGTAGATTTGGCATATCCTTTCATTGTTGTCATTTTCTTTAATAAAATTATTACTTCCATGATTTGTTTCATTGCTCTATTCATTCTTTAGGATATTATTGAGACTCTATTTGAATCCTTTCTTTTTCAATTATAATTTCTGTTACATTACATAATTTTTGTTTTTCTTTTACATTTTTGTTACATAAAGGTTGTGCTTAATATTTCTCCTTTTTTGCATTTTTTTGGTTTTATGCCCCAGTACATGGACAATTTTTTAAAGGTATCATGCAAAATTGAAAAACACATATACTCTTTAAAATTCCTTTTTCGATAGCATTATCAAACTATTTGCTGAGGGGAATATTGTGGCTTTAATTTACCAAGATTTTGGCAAAGCTAAAGTATTTCATATTCATGGAGAGAAGATAGAGAGATATGGATTAAATGATAATACAATCCAAAGGGGAAAGTAAAAAGGGAGTAAACATTTTTTAATAATTTACTATGTACCAGCACTGTGCTAAGTTCTTCACAAATATTTTCTCATTTGAGATAATAAGATTCAGAAATAGTTAGATGACTGGACTTGGAGTACTTATTCATGATTCAACACTAATGTGCCTAGTGGTCTACAGTGGAGAACCCTCAAGGTTCTTTGCTTCACTCGAGATAGTATGTTTGTAACATTCATAGATGACAGCAAGCTATGAGGTTTAGCTAACACTTTGGAAGACAAAGTCAGGATCCAAAAGAATCTTGACAGACCAGAATACTAAACTAATACTAACAAAATGAAATTCAACAGAGATTAATATAAAGTATTGTACTTTGATGCAAAAATTTAATTTCACAAGTATAAGATGAGGAAGGTATGGATAGATATGATAGATAGTTGTTGTAGAAAAAAACTAGGGGTTTTAGTACCTTATAATTCCCTTGACAATAGCAAAATGGTGTAAAGGAGAGCCAAGTCTTCTCTCCAAGGAGAGCCTATAAGTTATCCTCCTATTTAGCTACAACTTCCATTGTATTCTTGTTTTATTTATAGCAAAAATGATAGTATTGCTATAATTCCATTCTACTACTATTATACTGACTCATTGGTCATTAGGCAATGATTTCAAGTTTAGAGTACCAACATTTCTGTTTATAAATGATGTAAAAATTATGGCATTCTTAGAACCCTCTTCCCCCTTTTTCACCATTCTGCTGCCACCAGTTCAAAAGAAATATAGATCATACAGGATTGAGGACCATTTTGTACTTTTTACAACAAACACACATACTCACAATCCAAATATACATAATATATATGCATACATATATTAATTTAAGCCTATATTCAAAAATTTTTGGTTTGGAATCATGAACAAAAGTATTGCTAACTGTACATTGCAAAAATGAAATACTACATATTCAAATCTAGACACAAAAGTAAGGAGTAATTTTCATTATTGGTATTGCTTCTTGTACATATGTGTATGTATATATGTGAGCATACATCATACACATTGATCAATAAACATTTTATTAAGTGACTACTACATGCTACACATTGTGCTAGGCTAAAATGGATCTGTGATCTCATCAATTCAGGAATTCTCTCCAATAATGAAAACTGCAATCCATCCACGCCTGCTCACCCTCTGCAGCTCTTGTCCATGTTCTCCCAAAAGTCCACCATGGAGGGTATTGAGTTTATATAAATGAGTATAAGAAAGTAATGAAATGTAATGTGATTTAACATAATAAAATGTAATTGACATGATACAATAAATATATTATATTATATTATATAATAATATGAGTTTACGCTCTAATCTAATATGCCAAAGGCCATGTAGACATGGAAAAGGTTCTAGTGCAGTACTGTTCCACTTAATAGCTATTTTTTTTACCCTCCTAGCATAGAGTGAATGTCAATTGTAACTATTTCTCTTTGAAACAGCCACACTGAGGGGCCCTCCCACCTTGACTTTTTTCTTTTTCTGACTAAAGGGGTCATCCCTTGATTACTTCTTAAAGAGGACTATTCCCTTTACATGAGTACCTGAAAAGGCCTTAGCCTTAAAGGGCCAAGGTCTCCCATTGCATCCTGGGCCATCTCCAGTTATCCTGATGAATATCTGGTCACTGGATCCAGATGGCTCTGGAGGAGAAAGTGAGGCTTGTGACCTTGCACAGTCCTCCCTTGCTCAAATCAAAGTCAACTGCAAGTCATCTCATCATTTGCTGATGTGACAGTCCTCTTCAAAAACAAAGGACAAACACAACAACTTCAGATACAGTTGAATTACAAAAAATTCCAAAAAAATCACCAAAAAAGCTACACCAAATTAATACTGATATTAAAAATGTTGTACATTTATTTTCATGCAAAGCTTGGGGTCAGTAAAGAAGTTCCCAAATTTCCCTAAGGGAATCTAGTCTATTCCCTTCTTTTATTTAACTCTGAGCCCAATTTGTCCAACTACACTATTTTTATATACTTACAGACAATTTCTACATAATTTACATACTGCTAGACAATTTCTATAGATTGTCCATCTAAATATATGTTGACATTTGGGCAACAGATATTCTTCATCCACTTGCTCTTTTGCTAGAGGTTATCAGTGAAAATTCCTTTGAATAGTTTCAGATATCTTTCAGGAGGCTCTACTATGATCTGGGGCTTGACGTAATCAAGACAATGTCATTTGCAAACAGCAGCATCAGTTATACTGTTACACATCTTGTTACACTTTGAAAACATGCCTTTTGATGTGTCAGTAAGGCTCCTTAGCCCTAGTGATTGGAGATAACATGAAAATATTGGATACTAGACACTACATAAGGCATAATGGTACTTGAAACTATTAATTTTCCTGACACTTTAAACTGTTGACAAATTCAGGTTCATAACTCTTGTGAAATGAAGTAATACAAAACTTACTATGTATAGCGAATCTCTCTTTGACCTGGACTCTGCGCTGGATCTACTCCATTGTAATGGTGAACAACATTAGTGAGCATACATCTCTCCCTGTTTTGTTCTTTGTTTGGCATTTGTTATCAGAGGATCACTGAAGAAGGTTATTTCTGTTGTTATATCTTCCAAGAAATCTCTCATTAATATTAATATATTACTATATCTCTAATCTAAAAGGTTGAACATAAAACCAGGGCTGGTGTGAATACTTATTTTTGTTTCTTCTATGAAATAACTTTCAAATTACTTCATTTCACAAGAACTATGAACCTAAATTTGTCAATGGTTCAAAGTGTCAGGAAAATTAATGGCTTCAAGTACCATTACTTCTTTATATAGTGTCTCTTATTCAATGTTTTCATATTATCTCCAATCACTAGGACTAAGGCACCTTACTCACACACCAAAAGGCATGTTTTCAAAATGTAAGACCTTAGTTACATTATATTTGGAATAGAACCTTTGATAAGATTCTAATGTGTCAGTCTGTGTTCATAAAATTTGATGCTGCAGCTAATCATTAAAACATGCCAGATGATTGATAAAGAAAGAGTAGCTGCTAAAATAACATTTTAAAAGTCTTTCAGCAAACATTTCTCCACATTTTCTATTGAACTATCTATCATTATGGTAGAAAGAGGAAACATAATATAGACGCAAACACCAGACTGGGAAGTCTAGACATTTATTTGTCTAAACTCAACTACTTACTAGCCAGTTAATTTGGGGAAGTTATTTATTGTCTCTAAACCTGAATTTTCTGATCCATTAAACAGAAATCATGACTTACTTTCCAGGGTTATAGTAAGGATCAAGTGAGATAATGTCTGTAAAAAACTTTATAAACTTTAAAGTGCTAAATTGTATAAATTTATGGTGGTAGGTGACTATATGAAGGGCAGCAGAGGAGCTCTGGGCCTGAAGAAGTTAGAACACCTTGGTTCTAGTGCTAATTCATTCACTAATTAGTAGTATGGACTTGAGCAAATAACTTAAACTGTAAGTCTCAGTTTTCTCACATATAAAACGGGGAAAACATGCAATGACTTCTTCATAATCATATTGTTAGGATGAAATAAGAAAAGACATATGAAACACCTTTATAAACTCTGAAGTATTATACAAATGTAAGAGGAAATGATGAGGATGAGGATGATGATGATGCATTTTTCTGCATCAGGGAAAATTACTCATAGTTCTTTTCAAACAACAGATCTGCCAGGAAGTTTTCTCGTTCAAATCACAAGCATTTAGAATGCTGAAAGAGGCAGGACAGATACATTCTTTATTCTAAGGGAAGAAATTAATAATTTGAAAAACTATCTCATATTTAGGAAAGTTAGGGCATTTATTAATTAAATTACTTTCTATTTTATAACTATCCTGGAAAATAAAAATAATAGAATTGTACCACAATCTTCTATAAGCACTTCTAGGGAATTACAGTTTATTGTAAACTAAATTGTTAAAGTGAAAGGTGGTTAACAAAGTTTGGTACTATATGAGAACCTACTATAAGAAGGTGTTTCATACCCTTCAACTCCAATTAGCATAATTAACCAAATGCTCTATATTCTAATACCTTTTCAGGTGAAAATGCCTCTTTGAGTTACTAAAGGATCAATCAAAGGTATAAGTCCTAGACATCTCCAGAGAATTAATAAATCACTCAAAGGTGAAAGCAAGGTATGAACAAGTCCTTAATCAATTTGGAAGGAGTAAAATGCTTTGAGACATTGAATGAAATTAGATGATACACAAGAAATGTACTAGGATTGACTGAAAGAATTAAATACAAACTGGGCCTATTTATGTTGTTGTTTGTCCTTCATTTTCAAAGAGGATCAGTGACATCGCATTGACTTGAATGTGAATTGGATTTAAGTGAAACAGAGTTGCTCAAAGTCATCAACCTCACTCTCTCTTCCATAGTCATTGAAGTCCAGTAGCAAGACAAAAGTCAAGATGAGGGGCAATGGCCCAGGAAGTACTGGATGATCTTGGTGTCTTACATATCTGACCAAGCTCTAAGCACTCAACAACATCTGCTTCAGCTGCCTTAATGGCTGTTAGAAGAAATTGTTCTCATCGATCCATTCCCCTAGAGGTAATCTTCACATGCTTGAGATAGACTCCTCCCTTAACTCACTGATGAGCTTGAGATTTGTCAATTATCCTCAACCTGGGTTAGCCCATCTGCCCAGATAGTTCTGCTGAGGTGTGATCACTGCCCATGCTATAATTTCTTGGAACCACGTGAGAGTTGGGTCAAGGTGGACACCAAAGTTGGATGAGTAGACCTAAAAAGGGCTCATGAGGTGCTAGTCCTTCCTGAATATCCCATCTATCCCTGCCTATTTATATTGTAGAGAAAGGGATACCAGAAGCAAGGCCAGTCAAACTTCAAGATCTGTTCCTTTCCTATGTGGAGAAGGCAGGGAAGGGCAAGAAAGAAAAAGAGAGTACATTCAATTTTCACTCCCTCATTGACTCAATCATTAGAGAGACTGAACCATTAACAAACAATTCATCCATTTGCAAATTGAGACAGACAAACTAAACACATTGAAGAAAGGCAGCTTGAGGGCTTTTGACATTTTTGAGGTGGAAAGAAATACACCCCCACAAAGTACAGACTTTGCACACCATGAAGGTCCTAATTCTGAGAAACCAGCAATTCTCTTTTACAAGTGCCAAGGGTTTGCCTTCCTATTTATTATACACAGGCCCAGCAAGTGTCTGACTCTTTCAAACAATCAGCGGAGAAGAAATACACACAGGAAGAAAAACTTAGATAACAGTTTCTGTGGCAGAGGGAAAACCTATAGTTCCTAGTTAGATGGATAACTCCAACCAGGGAATTCAGTTGATGTTTGTGGGAAACAGCATCCTAGACATTTTGGGAAATGCTTTTATACCAACTTTTCTTAGTATACCAACTTAAGTAAGTACTCCTTTCTAAAAGTTGATTAGGTTTGGCTAGGGGACCAGTAATCAGATGGGTGCTTGTGAGTACAAAACCACCAGCCCCTCAGCATTAATGCTAAAACCCAAAGAGAGAAGCAGTGATCATCTTCTGGGAACCCAACCTGCTAGTCTAGGTTGTGTGAGGAGGGTGAGCCCAAACAGGATGCTACACTACTATATTATCAGTTGTTATTATATGGTCATGAATATCAAAGAATCTTAAAATTCTATAAATTGGAACTATATATTGGAACTATAAAATGGAACTATAAATCTAATCCACATTTTACATGTGAGGAAACTACAGCTCAAAAAGGTTGTGAGCTTCCCAAGGTGATAATTATTCTATAGTTAAAATTATGTCTGTCTTTACTAAGTCTTCCATCCCTGACCTCTGATACATACAAGTATCTATAGTAAAAATTAGAATTTTTTTGAGTGTGTATAAGCCTATTCTTATAATATAACATAAAGCAAAGTGGAAACTGGCAAAATCTCAACCTGAAATCTTAAAACCAAAAAAAAATCCAAGATATTACAGATTAATTTTCATGTGAAATTATTTTTGGAGAAAATAGCCTTTACTATATAATTAAATCTGACAAAGAGGATTAGTTTCCTGGAGATAACATTATTCTTTGAAGTCAGTTAACATTTAAAGGTCACAGTGAATAGGAAATGTTCTTTTAGTAGTCAGAAAATATTCTCAGTTAAAGGATAGGACTGGTCACAGGGAGGATCCCAGAAAAGTTTGTACAATTTTCATCTCTAGAACACAGACCAAGAGATACATATTTCTGTCATAAAGGTTTTAGAAAAAAGTATCATTGAAAAAAATTGAGTAAGAGGCTAATTCTTAAAGTGGTCTTGGAAAGTTATATCCTTTTTGTGTTCCTTTTCTCAAAAGTGACCATAATACTTAAAAAATGAGGATTCATTTTATAGCTTCCAATTACTTCATGCATATAAAACACCCAATACAAGTTTTTGATATGAAATTAATTTATAGTATTAATTTTCAAAAACATGAAAGATTACCCCACCTGTCACTTTTTCCAAAGAATACCAAGGCAGACAGTTCTTTTTTATTAATTAATTTTATTTATTTTCAGTGTTCTACAATAACTACCATATAACTTAGATTATTGTTTTCCCCTCCTTTCCCCTTCCCTCCCCCCTCTCTCCCCAAGATGTCATGCAATTTTGTACAGGTTCTACACATACATTCTTATTAAATACCTTTCCACTATGGTCATGCTGTGTTGAAGAATTAAAATGAGTGGGAGAAATCATCTAACAAACCAAAACACAATACACACACACACACACACACACACACACACACAATTGATCTGCTACATTCTGAGATTGAATTCCATAGTTCTTTCTCTGGATATGGAAGGCATTTTTGCCTTAGAAGACCATTGGGAATTTTTTTTAAGTCCTTGCACTGCAATGAAGTTCCCAGTCTACCAGAAAAAACTCTAGCACACTGTGGTCGTTGCTGTGTACAAAGTTCTCCTGGTTCTGCTCCTTTCACTCAGCATCGGATCATATAAGTCTTGCTAGGCCTCTCTGAAGTCTTCCTGTTCATCATTTCTTATACCACAGTAGTATTCCATTACATTCATATACCATAATTTATTCAGCCATTCCCCAATTGATGGGCATCCCCTTGATTTCCAGTTTTTGGCCACCACAAAGAGTGCTGCTATAAATATTTTTGTACATGTGGGACCCTTTCCCATTTTTATGATCTCTTGGGGATACAGTCCTAGAAGCACTATTGCTGGATCAAAAGGTATGCACATTTTTGTAGCCCTTTGGGCAGTGTTCCAAATTGCTCTCCAGAATGGTTGGATCAGCTCATAGCTCCACCAACAGTGTATTAGTGTTCCAACTCTCCCACATCCTCTCCAACATTTATTATCTTCCTGTTCTGTTATGTTTGCCAATCTAATCGGTGTGATGTGATACCTCAGAGTTGCTTTGATTTGCATCTCTCTAATAAAAATTTTAGTGATTTAGTGAATTTTTTCATATGACTATAGATATCTTTAATTTTGTCCTCTGAAAATTGCGTGTTCATATCGTTTGATCATTTATCAATTGGGGAATGACTTGTATTTTTCTACATTTGACTCAGTTCTCTATGTATTCTAGAAATGAGGCTTTATCTCAGACATTAGTTGTAAAAATTCTTTCCCAGTTTTCTACATCCCTCCGAATTTTGGTTGCATTGGGTTTGGTTGTGCAAAAACTTTTCAGCTTGATGAAATCAAATTTATCCATCTTGCACTTCATAATGCTTTCTATCTCTTCTTTAGTCAAAAATTCTTTCCTTCTCCATAAATCTGATAAATACACCATTCCTTGCTCCACCAATTTGTCCATAGTATCAATCTTTATATCTAGATTGTGTAACTAGCCTAGTTTCTGCCACACTTTTATCCAATTTTCCCAGCAATTTTTGTCAAACAGTGAGTTCTTATCCCAGAGGCTGGGATCCTTGGGTTTATCAAACAGTAGATTGTTATATTCATTGTCTATTGTGTCTTGAATACCTAGCATATTCCACTTGTGTACCCTTTTGTTTCTTAGCCAGTACAAAGTGGTTTTGATAATTGCTGCTTTATAATACAATTTGAGATCTGGTAGCACTAGATCACCTTCCCTAGCATTTCTTTTCATTAGTCCCCTTGATATTCTCGACCTTTTCTTCTTCCACATGAATTTTGATACTGTTTTTTCTGGCTCTAGAAAATAATTATCTGATAGTTTAATTGGTATGGCACTATACCTTTTATTAATTTCTAGATGCACTGGTTTTTAAGAGTTTTGATGCTCTCTGGCTCTGAAATGTGTATATATATTCTGAGGTGAGGTTTTGTTTTGGGGCTTACTCATTGGAAGTGTTTGTTTGGCCAGATAAGGCTCTGGAAAGCAGCTGAGGGCCCCGCAGTTTTGAAAACCCAGATGTTGGTGCTTTCCTCTCTGGTAACTATATATGCATGGTCAAAAATAGTTAGATCTATCTGTTGATCTGTGATGTATGTATTGTTTATGATCAGACAATTGGAAGCCCTGTCTGTTGGTTGATCTTTGTTTCTCTGTTCGTATTTTCTCTGAAGTTCAGGGTGCTGACTTTCCCCCCTTAACTAAGTGAATAATATATGCACTTGATTAAAGTGATTGTTGACCCCTCAAAATTTGCTTTCCTTTTAGAAAAGCAGATCTAAGAACCTGTATAGTAGCCCCTTCTGTGTATGATGGTGTCCTTGATGTTACATTTATGGTGTAGTCTCTGCAGGATCTGCAAACTAAAAGGAAAGTATGGGGGCTGAGATAATTGTTCATTGTTTTCCAGTTGTGGTGGCTGTGGTTCTGTGGAGCCCAGGGAGGTGGGGATGGCCAGAGCCAGGGCTTGGATGTATTAGACTGGCTGTGCTGGAGGGGTGAATGCCCAGAAAGTGTATTCTATTCAGAGCCCAGAAAGGAGAAGTGAGAGCTTGGAATGGAGCCCTGGAGCAAGAGCAGAAAAACTGCCTGAGTACTGACCCAGCAGAAGATATCTTCCATCTGGCCTTTCTTGGTAACATATAGAAGTGTTAGTGATTTATGTTGGTTGATTTTATATCCTATAACTTTGCTGAAGTTGTTAATTATTTCAACTAGTTTTTAGCTAATTCTCTAAGTACATCATCATATTGTTTGCAAAGACTGACAGCTTGTTTCCTCATTGCCTATTCTAATTCCTTCCATTTTTTCTTCTCTTATTGCTACAGTTAGCATTCCTAGTACAATATTAAATAGCAGTGGTGATAATAGGCATCCTTGCTTCACCCCTGACCTTATTGGTAATGATTCTAGCACATTCCCATTACAGATAATGCTTGCTGATGGCTTTAGATAGATATTGAGTGGGATAGGTTTAGTGAAGACTTCTCAGATTGTAATTCTTCTCCCAGGGGTGAGGTAAGACTGAGAGGCTCAAGGTTACTATATTTTTAGAACAGAATAATTCCATATAAGGATATAAAACTATGTAGTACATTAGGGTCTCAATGATTGAATAAAGTTTACCTAATTCTTCAATGTCTTCATTTCAAAAGGGATTGGTTAGATTTCGTGTCTAGAATGTAAGATCATATTCTCAGCTAATGAGAATAATGGTGGGGGGGGGGGGAGGGACTTGCATTAGAGTCTATATAAATCACTGCCTTTTCTTTGTCTTCGGCTTTCCTACTCCAGGTGAACTGCTGTAGAATTGTCCAGATTCTCGAGAATCGAATAAATCTCTTTTCTGTCATCACTTTGAGAGGCCTCTGAGTAATTGATTTATGTAGGGACCTGAGCCATCCCACACAGTTTGGGGGCTCGTCCGGGATCTGTGACCTTTCTGAGAGACGGCTGACAGCTCAGTTCAAGGACTGGGCGCCAGTGGGGAGATTTCCCCATCGTCCTTGAAAAGGGCTGCCGGGCCTCCCTCTCTGCAAGGTAACCACCCGAAGCAGAGGAACTCAGTGAAGACAGAAAAGAATAGAGATAGGGACTCCAAAGACTCCGAAGCTGTGAAGTGTGTAAAAATGCCAACCGGTTGGTGTTGAAGGTTGCAGTCAGGCAACTTGTACGCGTACAACCCAGCGGTAAGCGCGGGGGGGATCTGGGGGTCAATTCGTTGAGTCTTAGATAGACTCGGGGAGAAGGTGACGACTCCCAACCAAATTGGTGGACTGCAGGACCCCAGGGTGAAGGGCCCCCCCAAAAACGTTTGCTGGGTGACTGTGGGTGGGTGGGCGACCCCCACTGAGAGCTAGCGAGGGAGCTAGCAAGATTTGTTGAGTCATAGACTCGGAGGTGTTGGTGACAACCCTCGACCAAAAGAATGGGGAAGGGGCAGTCCAAACCCCACCGAGCTTTGGAATGGAGTCAGGAAATACCGGTAAATAGTCCTTTGGGAAATCAATTACAAAAATTGGGATGAATTACCAAATTATAGAGGAAAGGACAAGAAGAAGATGATTAAGTATTGTTGTTTCATATGGGGTGAAAAGATATCAGAGGAGGAGGCACAATCTGGCCCAAATATGGTTCCTCCGAGGATTGGGTTTGCCAAAAATTTAAACCTATGTGTACTATTCTATTCTGTTAAATGTTTTGTCTGTATACGTTGTGTTGGTATTTCTGTGTGAATGAAAGTCTGTGTGTCTCTGTTTTTATCTGATAAGGTTGTAAATTTAGCCAGCCAGCCAGCAAGAGCAGAAAGGCTGAGCTGAACTGTCCCTGAAATTCCTTTTACCCCCCTTCTTCAACCCCTCCATATTAGTTTCAGAGGGGCGGAGGGACAAGGAGGGAGAGAAAGGGAGAGAAAAATTATTTTACTGTTCAGTTTATATAGTTGGTAACAGCAAGTAAAAGAATGTAGGAGAAGTAGAAAGAAATAAGTTATGTGCAGTTTCAAAGTGGCTTGAGGGAAAGGCAGGAGAATTTAAGCAGGTAGAAATGATGAGCGGGGGTACTGTGTAATCAGAAGGATCGGAAGAAGTATAAAAGGGAGGGAGGGAATTTATCTTTTTCCCTCAGATTAAAGAGGCATGCTAGCAACCATTTAACCATTTCCTGCCTCACCCAAAAGAAGAAATTTTAGTGTAATGGGAAATAACAGAAAGTTAATTGAATTCATTCTGGTTGTATTTGGAATTGTGAATAGGTGGAATGTGTCATTCTTAATTTAATGTTTAAGACAGGTTAGAATTTATTAAAGTTTGGTGGAAGTAAGCAGAAGATTAGAAAGTAAAAGAAAATCTCAAGTAAGCAACTTAGAGCTGAGAGTTTTGAATTTAGGTTTAATTAGATCAATATATTTGATGCCAGACAATGTATTTAAAGTAAAAAGATAATAAGTTTAGGTTTTTCTTTTTCTTTGCAGAGTGGGAGGGCCAGAAAGGGGTGGCCTTGGGAATCCTGGCACAAATAAGAGGAGGGCAGAGACACCCAGCAGCATTTCTGCCAAAAATGTTAGATCCATTAAAAAAAGGATAGGTATTTGTTAGATGCAACATTAATCTAATGTAACTGTTACACGATTTTAAATTTTGTAATTTATTACACATAGATTGGGGTTTTAAAAAGATGTGATAGAAATTTGATAATTTGAAACTTACATTTGGTTATAAAAAAAGAGCTGAATAGGTTAATGGCTTATTTTAAGTTTTAAGTAAACTTAAATAAGTTTAAATTTTTAGGTAATCCATCTAAGTATTGTATTAGAAATTGCATTGTTAAGTTAATTAATGAATTGGTTAAAAAGAGCTGTTATGAATTTTTTTTTATAAGAGTTTTCTTGTTGTAGCATTCTTATTAAGAAAATGAGAACACTTTAAAAATGTACGGGTATATATATAGGTGTGATTTTCAAGCCTGTTTCATCTGAGCATGTATTATGTTAAAAGTTTATTTCTGTTGTTGAAAAGGAAATTTTAGCTAAAATTGTTTTTGCCATGAATCAAGCATTTACTCTAAAGTTATGTTTGTAAAAGAAAGTTTATGGGCAAATGTGAAAAGGCTGTGGGTTTAGGTCTTTTCTTGTGATTTCTGTCAATTAGTTTCAAGGGGATTGTGATAAATTGTAAACTGTTCGTAAGAGAGGAAATATTTGTTGTATTAAGAAATACTTTGTAAAATATTTCGTATGGTTTTTTGGAAGGCCTACCTATCCAATTTGTATTTGTAAGTTATAAAAGTGGGAAGAATTTAGTTTCTCTAATAGGATATGAAAATGCAATTGATGTCATCTGAAATTTATTTTTTGGGTTCATAGCTAAAACAATTTGTTATCACTTATAAAAATTATGTTTGCCATTTTTAATTCTAATGCTAAAGCCTAAAGCTGGTACACTGTGTGAATATGTGGGGGAAAGAAGCAGTCCTCAGGCTAGTAACAAGTACAGCCCCAGCAGCTGAGGAGATTGTATATAGAACTTGCTTTGGTAAGAATTTGAAAATGTATAAGAAATGATCTTCAGTGATTGGCTTTTTAGGGCAAATTTAAGATCTAAGAGGTAAATAAAATCCCTGGGAACATTCTTTCTAAATCTAATGAGAATAAATAGATATTGTATCATTGTTACATAGAACAAGATTGGGATTTAAAGTGAACTATAATTGTATTTTATTTACAGGGGGATTCAGGGAAAGGAATCCCTTACAAAAAAAAAAAAAGGCGGGGGGGTGGCCCCAGGTGGTCTGGGAGCTCCAGGAATGGTCTTGATAGGAGTGGCCAGTAAACTGGAGATTTGGACTGATAGAATTAAGAGTGGGAAGTAGAATAGACTTGGGCATAGTGATAGAGTGGACCTTAGGAGAGTTGGTTCACGTGGAAAAAACCAAGGAGTTTTCAAGGTGAGGTTTTCCAGGGCCTTTAGACAAATGGGACTAAAACTCTTTTGGGGTAATGGACAAAGGTCCCAACTTGGAATAAGATCTTTACAGGTTACAAAATGATGTAAAAGCAATTAGTATTAAAACAATTGACTGAATTAATTACTGAGACTAAATCAGAGACATCTTCAGTTTGGGGAAAAGAATTTCAGTCTAATTTTCTTAGAGGTAGGTAGTCTGGTAATATTTGGCATTGAAAGTTAAACGATTGTTTTGATTTGAATTCATTACATGAACATAAAAATTCAAGTTAGTGTTTGAACTTATCACATGTGTAGCTCATTCTTTTAGATTGAGCAGGGTTAGAAAGGGATAAAGTAGTTTGGGAAACAGATATAAATCTATTAGAGCAATGACTTATGATTGTTATTCAATCAGGAACTAGAACATGTATAGAAAGGCATGTAGGCTACTTAAGACCTGCTTCAAAAGATGTTCCTTGGCCAATGTGAAATTAGTTATGTCTGAAACTGATTATTGGAGCTTGCTATTTTAAGATTTTTGTGGGACTATTAATTGACTGTTCTTCTGAGTCTAACTCCAGGTGTGGATGGCAAGAGAGGCGGTTTGAGCCACTGATCCATGATGCCAGTAAGCCTGTGAGATGCTGGTATGAACTGCAAAAGGTGATCTCATGGGAAGGTCGGGAGAGCGGCTGTTCAGTCTGAGCTGAGGTAGGATTCTCCTGACTCAATTTCCCCACTGACACCTGGCAGACTTGAAGCCTGGCTGAATCCCAGTTGACAATCTACTCCTGCCTGGAACTGATGTGAAGGGAGATGTTGTTTCCCTGCAATGTCCCCACTCTTAGTGGCAAATTCCTAAAATCAGAAGTTTTGTAAGTAATAATACCAGATCTGTTGAATAATAGATTGTTGGTAGGGGAACATCTGAGGTTGAGTCTAAAATTAAGCTAACAGGTTTAGGACTTTAGACCAACAACAATAAGTTAGGGTCCTTTAATTCTTAGTAATAGTGTGGAGATGATTAGGTCAAGGGCTTGTGAGACTAGCATGCATAGTTATTATTTTGTCTCAATGGTTAATGTTAAATGAAAAATGGTTTGTGGACTATATTGTAAATTCTTTAAAAGAAGCATCACATGATCAAAAGTTGGAATTGTTTTATGATGTGATATGCACTGTGTTAAAAATGATTGTTTATTGTATTTATATAAGTACTGGAGTCTGGTATTGACTTCTTAGTGAAATCTCATCTTCCTAATGAGGGAATGTATAATGACTTACTGTGAAATGTAGAAGCTGCATTTTAATGTGAATTTTCTTTTCTTTTAAAAAAAAAAAATGATGATGATTATCTCAATAGATGCAGAAAAAGCTTTTGACAAAATACAACATCCATTCCTACTAAAAACATTGGAGAACGTAGGAATAAAGGGAACTTTCCATAAAATAATAAGCAGTATCTATCTAAAACCTTCAGCAAGCATTATATACAATGGGGATAAGCTAGATGCATTCCCAATAAGATCAGGGGTGAAACAAGGTTGTCCATTATCACCACTATTATTCAATATGGTACTAGAAATGTTAGCTGTAGCAATTAGACAAGATAAAGATATTCAAGGAATTAGAATAGCCAAAGAAGAAACTAAGTTATCACTCTTTGCAGATGATATGATGATTTACCTAGAGAATCCCAGAGATTCAAGTAAAAAATTACTTGAATTAATAAACAACTTTGGCAAAGTTGCAGGGTACAAAATAAACCCACACAAATCTTCTGCATTCCTATATATTAGCAACAAAGTTCAACAGCAAGAGATAGAAAGAGAAATCCCATTTAAAGTTAGGGTAGACAGTATAAAATACTTAGGAGTCTACCTGCCAAAACAAACCCAGGGACTATATGAACACAATTACAAGACACTTTTTGCACAAATAAAGTCAGATTTAAGTAAGTGGAAAAACATTAGTTGCTCATGGGTAGGCCGTGCTAATATAATAAAAATGACAATTCTACCCAAATTAATATACTTATTTAGTGCCATACCAATTAAACTATCAGACAATTACTTTCCAGAGCTGGATAAAATAATAT
This sequence comes from Notamacropus eugenii, assembly GCF_028372415.1. Lineage (NCBI taxonomy): Eukaryota > Metazoa > Chordata > Mammalia > Diprotodontia > Macropodidae > Notamacropus > Notamacropus eugenii. The sequence goes on along the minus strand of NC_092872.1, from coordinate 177,190,045 downwards.
CAAAATTCATTTGGAAAAACAAAAGGTCCAGAATATCAAAGGGACTAATGAAAAGAAATGCCTGGGAAGGTGGCCTAGCGCTACCAGACCTTAAACTGTACTATAAAGCAGCAATTATCAAAACCACTTGGTATTGGCTAAGAAACAGAGAGGTAGACAAGTGGAATAGACTTGGCACTCAAGATGCAGTAGGCAAGGAATATAGCAACCTTCTGTTTGATAAACCCAAGGACCCCAGCTTCTGGGATAAGAACTCATTGTTTGATAAAAATTGCTGGGAAAACTGGATAACAGTGTGGCGGAAATTAGGCATAGACCCATACCTGACACCGTACACAAGAATAAAGTCCAAATGGGTACATGATTTAGGTATAAAGATTGATACCATGAATAAACTGGAGAAGCAAGGAATAGTGTATTTATCAGATCTATGGAGAAGGGAAGAATTCTTTACTAAAGGAGAGATAGAATGCATTATGAAATGCAAAATGGATAACTTTGATTACATTAAACTGAGAAGTTTTTGCACAACCAAACCCAATGCAACCAAAATCCGGAGGGATGTAGTAAATTGGGAAAAAATTTTTACAGCTAAGCCCGGGGATAAAGGCCTCATTTCTAGAATATATAGAGAACTGACCCAAATGTATAATCATACAAGTCATTCCCCAATTGATAAATGGTCAAAGGATATGAACAGGCAATTTTCAGAGGAAGAAATTAAAGCTATCTATAATCATATGAAAAAATGCTCTAAATCACTATTGGTTAGAGAGATGCAAATCAAAACAACTCTGAGGTACCACATCACACCTATAAGATTGGCAAACATGACAGAACAAGAAAATGATAAATGCTGGAGAGGATGTGGGAGAGTTGGAACACTAATTCATTGTTGGTGGAGCTGTGAGCGCATCCAACCATTCTGGAGAGCAATTTGGAACTATGCCCAAAGGGCTACAAAAATGTGCATACCCTTTGACCCAGCAATATCGCTACTAGGACTATATCCCCAAGAGATCATAAAAATGGGAAAGGGTCCCACATGTACAAAAATATTTATAGCAGCACTCTATGTAGTTGCCAAAAACTGGAAGTCAGGGGGATGTCCATCAACTGGGGAATGGCTGAATAAATTATGGTATATGAATGTAATGGAGTACTATTGTGCCATAAGAAATGATGAACAAGAAGACTTCAGAGAGGCCTGGAAGGACTTATATGACCTGATGCTGAGTGAAAGGAGCAGAACCAGGAGAACTTTATGCACAGCAACAACCACAGTGTGTGAGAGTTTTTTCTGGTAGACTTAGATTTTTGTAATAACACAAGAACTTCTGAAAAAAAAAAAAAATCCCAATGGTGGACCTCAAGGCAAAATGCCTTCCACACTCAGAGAGAGAAATATGGAAGTCACTCACATAATGTAGCAGATCATGTTTGTGTATGTGTATCTGTTTGTGTATCATGTTCTGATTTGTTATACGGATTCTTTCATTTATCTTAGTCTGACTACATAGCATGACTATAGTGAAAATATACTCAATAGGAAAGTATATGTAGAATCTATACAGAATTGTATGCAGTTGTGGGGAGGGAGGGAGGTAGTGGGGGGTGGGTGGGGAGGGATAAAATCGCAATTGTATGGCAGTGATTGTTAAACATTAAAAAAATAAAAAAAATTAAAAAAAAATGATGATTTGTCAAAGTTTCAATTTTGGTTTTTGTAAGAGTGATAGGAATGGTAATCTAAGATGGTATTAAGTTCAGTTCTGTAGGAGAGTGGACATCTGGATTTCTACAAGAAGATGAAGAGAAGAAGATGCTGAGATGCTGTGCTGAAGACTGTTTGAAGAAGCATGCAGATCAGAAAACTGCATAAGAAGATACTTCTCCCCAGACTGCTGTATGAGATGGAACCTCTAAATGGACAATTCATTAATTTACCTTTCCCTTTGAATTTCTGTATGAAGGGAAAGATTCATAAGGGAAAGAATGTGAAGGGGTCATGACTATGACTATTTGTAGAGTTGCATATATATATGAATAGTACTAAGAATAACAGAGAGTATAAAGAATGGGTATGGAAGTGGGAGAATGGGACACATAGGATGATGTTTGATACTTTCTGGAGTGTAATCAATAGAACTAGGAAGAATTATCAACATTGTATATGGAAGAGGAAGCAACAACTATGGAGGTGTAAGTCAGAGATCATGAAAGGAGGACCATTAGGCCCGGATGATGTGAAGTACTTTCCGGCTGTGGATTAGAGAGTAAGACTGTTTCTAGAGGAAAATTCTTGCTTTGAGAGGGCATTATTGGATATGTGGACAGACAGCCTATACTCACCTTCTGCTAAACTGGAGAGGTGTTTGTTACATTGGATTCGTGAGACCTAAATTCTTTTTCTTGCCTGAATCAGGGAAATGGCATCTGGGGGTTCCTCTATATGATGATCTAGTCAAAAGGAAGAGGAACATTGACACCTCCTTTACTCACTGGAAATGCAAATGGGTGGGGTGACACTTGGCCACCTAAGAGGATAATTAGAGAGTATGGGCCTGCAACTTGGGCTCAAGATGGGAGTTGGGGTTATAGAACCCCTATATATCTATTAAATAGACTAATCAGACTCCAAGCAGTACTTGAAATTATTACCAATCAAACAGCAGAAGATTTGGACTTATTGGCCAATCAAGCCACACAAACTAGGGAAGCAGTACTGCAACATAGGTTGATCTTAGATTATTTACTTGCAGAAGAAGGGTGAGTTTGTGGAAAGCTCAATTTATCCACATGTTGCTTGAAAACTTGATGATAATGGAAGAATAGTGAAAGAGATCACCAAAAATATTAGGAAGGTTGCTCATGTTCCTGAACAAACTTGGAACTCCCTTTTCAATACATCTTGGTGGTCCTATTTTGAAGGGAGCTGGTGGTAGAGATTACTGTGGTTTGGCATCATAGCAATTAGTGGTATCATATTACTTCCTATTTGTTTACCTTGTTTGATTTCACTAATTACTGAAATAGTTAGAATTTCTCTACTAAAACTTGCTAGAGTAGAAGAGAGGACTGAAGGAGCCATTTGGTTGATGATACTAAAGAAGGAAGGATGGGCACCTGTGGAGGCAAAAGACAGGAATGATCCTGATTGGGATGAGGAGATTAATAGACAGTGTGAGATCATGTTACAGAACTGTGGTTGAAATATCCGTGAGAAGTCTTCAGGTTAATAAATAAAAGGAGGGATTGAGTGGGATAGGTTTAGTGAAGACTTCTCAGATTGTAATTCTTCTCCCAGGGGTGAGGTAAGACTGAGAGGCTCAAGGTTACTATATTTTTAGAACAGAATAATTCCATATAAGGATATAAAACTATGTAGTACATTAGGGTCTCAATGATTGGATAAAGTTTACCTAATTCTTCAATGTCTTCACTTCAAAAGGAATTGGTTAGATTTCGTGTCTAGAATGTAAGATCATATTCTCAGCTAATGAGAATAATGGTCGGGGGGGGGAGGGACTTGCATTAGAGTCTATATAAATCACTGCCTTTTCTTTGTCTTCGGCTTTCCTACTCCAGGTGAACTGCTGTAGGATTGTCCAGATTCTCGAGAATCGAATAAATCTCTTTTCTGTCGTCACTTTGAGAGGCCTCTGAGTAATTGATTTATGTAGGGACCTGAGCCATCCCACACAATACTTATTATTTTAAGGAAAGCTCCATTTATTCCTAAGTTTTCTAGTTTTTTTAAAAATAGGAATGAGTATTGAATTTTGTCAAAAGCTTTTTCTGTATCTATTGAGATAATCACATTATTTTTGTTGTTTTCATTATTGATACAGTCACTTATACTGAGTTTTCCTAATATTGAACCAGCTTTGCATACTTGATATACATTCCTCCTGATGATTAGTGTAGGATCTTTGTGATATATCACTATAATCCCCTTGTTAGTATTGTATTTAAATTTTTTGCATCAATATTCATTAGGGAAATTGGTATATAGTTTTATTTCTCTGTTTTTGTTCTTTCTGATTTAGATATTGGCACCATATTATAGTATTATAAAAGGAATTTGATAGGAATCTTTGTTTATTGTTTTCCAAATACTCTATATAGTTGAAATGAATCATGTTTGGTAGAATTCATTTATGAATTCATCTAGTCCTAGGGACATTTTTTCTTATGGAGCTCATTTATGATTTGTTCAATTTCTTTTTCTAAGATTGGGTTATTTAGTATTCTATTTCCTCTTCTGTAAATCTGGGCAATTTATAATTTTTATAAATATTTACCTATTTCACTAGATTGTAAGATTTGTTGGCATATATTTGGGCAAAATAGTTCCTAATAATTGCTTTCCTTTCCTCTTCATTGATGGTGGATTCACTCTTTTCATTTTTGATACTGATAATTTGGTTTTCTTTTTCCTTTTTTTAACTTAATTTTAGTTTAGTTTAGTTTTCAACATTCACTTTTATAAGATTTTAAATTCCAAAATTTTTTTCTCCCATCTTCCCTCCCCTGCTCTCTCCTCAAGATGGCAAGCAATGTGATAGAGGCTATACATGTACACTCATATTAAACATATTTGCACATTAGTCATGTTATGAAAGAAGAATCAGAACAAAAGAGGAAAGCCACAAGAAAGAAAAAACAACAAAAAAAAAAGAGAAAAGAGCATGCTTTGATCTGCATTTAGACTCTATAGATCTTTCTCTAGATGTGAATAGCACTTTTCATCATGAGTCTTTTGGAATAGTCTTAGATCATTGTATTGATAAGAAGAGTTAAGTCTGTCAAAGTTGGTCATCACACAAAGTTGCTGTTACTGTATACAATATTCTCCAGGTTCTGCTCATTTCACTCAGCATCAGTTCATGGAAATCTTTTCAGATTTTTCTGAAATTCATCCACTCATTCCTTATGGCACTATAATATTCCACTATATTCGTATATCAGTCATTCCCCAATTGATGGACATCCCCCAGTTTCCATTTCTTTGCCACCACAAAAAGAGCTGCTATAAGTATTTTTGTACATGTGGGTCTTTTTCCTTTTTTAATGATCTCTTTGGGATATAGACCTAGAAGTGGTATTGATGAATATGCAGTTCTATAGCCCTTTGGGCAAGTTCCAAATTGCTCTCCAGAATGGTTGGATCAGGTAACAAATCCACCAACAATGCATTGGTGTTCCAATTTTATCACATCTCTAATATTTATCATTTTCCTTTTTTTCCATATTAGTCAATCTGATATGTGTGAGGTGGTGCCTCAAAGTTGTTTTAATTTGTATTTCTCTAATCAATAGTTATTTAAAGCATTTTTATATGACTATAGATTACTTTAATTTCTTCATCTGAAAACTGTCTATTTATATCCTTTGACCATTTATCAATCAGGAAATTACTTGTATTCTTATAAATTTGATTCAGTTGTCTATATATTTTAGAAATGAGGCCTCTATCAGAGACACTGGCTGTAAAAATAAATTGTATCCCAGCTTTCTAATTTCCTTCTAATCTTGGTTGCATTGAATTTGTTTATGCAAAATCTTTTCAATTTATTGTAATCAAAATGATCCATTTTGCATTTCATAATGTTCTCTATCTCTTGTTTAGTCATAAATTTTTCCCTTCTCCATAGATCTGACAGGTAGACTATCCCTTGCTTTCCTAATTTGCTTATGGCATCACCCTTTATGTCTAAATCATGTACCCATTTTGACCTTATCTTGATATACGGTGTGAGATTGTGGTCTATGCCTATTTTCTGCCATCTTTTCCAGTATTTCTAGGAGTTTTTTCCTTATCTCAGAAACTGGAGTCTTTTGATCGATGAAACAACAGATTATTATAGAGTAATCTGCTGTGTCTTATGTACCTAACATATTCCACTGATCCACCACTCTGTTTCTTAACCAGTACCAAATAGTTTTGATGACTGCCATTTTATAATACAGTTTTAGATCTGGTATAATGAGGTCACCTTCCCTTGCATTTCTATTCATTAATTCCCTTGATATTCTTGACTTTTTGTTCTTCCAGATGAATTTTGTTAATTTTACTAGCTCTATAAATTCATTTTTGGTAGTTTTATTGACATGGCACTGAATAAGTAAATTAATTTAGGTAGAATTGTCATTTTTATTCTGTTACCTTGGTCTACCCATGAACAATTGATATTCTTCCAATTACTTAGATCTGACTTCATTTTCATGGAAAGTGTTTTGTAATTATGTTCACATAGTTCCTGGGTTTGTCTTCGCAGGTAGACTCCCAAATATTTTATATTGTCTACAGTTATTTTAAATGGGATTTTTTTTCTATCTCTTGTTGCTGGACTTTGTTAGTAATACATAGAAATGCTGATGATTCATGTGGGTTTATTTTATGTGCTGAATCTTTTATAAAGTTGTTAATTATTTCAGTATTTTTTAATTCAATAATTTTGGGTTGATTCTCTAGGATTCTCTTAGTATACCATCATATCATCTACAAAGGGTGGGTGATAGTTTTGTTTTCTCATTGCCTAATCTAAATTCTTCAATTATTTTTTCTTCTCTTATTGCTAACGCTCACATTTCTAGTACAATACTGAGTAAAAGTGGTGATAATGAACATTCTTTTTTCACTCCTGATCTTGTTGGGAATGCTTCTAGCTTATCCTCATTACACATAATGCTTGCTGATGGTTTTAGATAGATGCTACCTATCATTTTAAGGAAAATGTCATTTATTACTATGCTATCTAGTGTTTTTAATTTTAATGAATGTATTTTGTCAACATCTATTGTTTGTCTGCATCTATCAAAATAGTCATAATGATTTCTGTTAATTTTGTTATTGATATGGTCAATTATGCCAATAGTTTTCTTAATATTGAACCAGTCCTGCATTCCTGGTATAAATCCCACCAGATCATAGTGTATTAACCTCATGACAAATTGCTATAATCTCTGTCCTAATATTTTATTTAACATTTTTACATCGACATTCACTAGGAAAATTGGTCTATAATTTTCTTTGTTTTGGTACTTCCTGTGTCAGTACCATAATTGTATCATAAAAAGAATGTGGCAGGACTCCTTCTTTGCCTATTTTTCCAAATAGTTTATTTGGTATTAGAATTAATCATTCTTAAATGTTTGGTAGAATTCATTTGTAAATCCATCTGGCCCTGGAGATTTTTTCTTAGGGAGTTTTTTTATGGCTTGTTCAATTGCTATTTCTGAAATGGGGTTATTTAAGTATTTTATTTCCTCTTCTGTTAATTTGTGCAATGTACATTGTTGTAAATATTCATCCATTTCACTCAGATTGTCAGATTTATTGTCATACAGTTGGGCAAAATAACTCAATATTATTGTTTTAATTTCATCTTCATTGATAGTGAATCCACCCTTTTGATACTGGTAATTTGGTTTTCTTCTTTTTTTGAAATCAAATTAATCAGTGGTTTATTTATTTTTTTCATAAAACCAGCTTTTAGTTTTATTTATTGGTTCAATAGTTTTTTCTTTTCAATTTTATTAAGCTCTACTTTAATTTTCAGGACTTCCAATTTGGTGTTTACCTAGGGATTTTTAATTTGTTTTTTCTAATTTTTTTAATTGCATGCCCAATTCATTGATCTGCTCTTTCTCCATTTTTATTGATGTAAGTGTTAAGAGACATAAATTTTTCCCTAAGTACTGCTTTGGCTGCATCCCATAAATTTTGATATGTTGTCCCATGGTTGTCATTCTCTTTAATGAAATTATTGTTTCTGTGATTTGTTCTTTGACTCACTCATTTGTTAGGATTAGATTATTTATTTTGCAATTAATTTTAATCTATGTTTCCATGGCCCTTTATTAAATGTAATTTTTACTGCATTATGAACTGAAAAACATACATTCAATACTACTGCTTTACTGCATTTAGTTCGGAGGTTTTTATGCTCTAATACAAGATCAGTTTTTATGTAGGTACCATGTACTTCTGAGAAAAAGTTTTATTCCCTTCTGTTCCCATTCAATTTTCTCCAGAGGTCTATCATATCAAACTTTTGTAAAATAATATTCACTTCCTTAACTTCCTTCTTGTTGGTCTTTTGGTTAGATTTATTTACTTCTGAGAGGGAAAAGCTGAGATCCCCCACTAGTATAGTTTTACTATTTCCTCTTGAGACTCATTTAACTGTTCCTTTAAGAATTTGGATGCTATAACATTTGGTATATGTTTACATTGATATTACTTCATTGTCTATGGTACCATTTAGCAAAATGTAGTTTCTGGACTCATCTCTCATAAGTTTACCTATTTTTTCCTTTGCTTTGTTTGAGATCATGTTTGGGGGGTGGAGTAGAAAGACACACATACTTTAGCTCTTCCCCCAGAGCCCATAAAATACCTGTAAAGAAAGACTCTCAACAAATTCTAGAGTAGCAGAAGCCACAGAAGGATGGAGTGGAGGAGATTTCCAGCCCAGGGTGACCTGGAAGACCGATGGGAAAGGTCTGTTGCACTGGACTTGGAGTGGAGCTCAGCACAGCCTTGGCCACATGATGTCAGGAGGAGTAGGGCCAGAGCAGGCCTTGGGGGCAGAATCCTTAGCAGTGGAGGTTCACAGATCCCTCAACCCACAGGTGCCAGAGGCAGCTTCAAAGATCAGAAAGAGGGCTTTTTCACCTCTGTGACAAGGGATCAGGGTTCTCCCCTAGTCCTGGCAGCAGTGGCAGCAGCAGCAGGGTGGTGGGGATTGGGGGTAAGACAGCAGCCAGTTTCCATTGTTGAAACCTCAACTTAAAACCCCTGGGGGAAGTGGGCAGCTGATCTGAACCTCAGCCCTGAGTGGCAGCCCTGCCTCTACCTAAAGCCCCTGGGGGAATTGAGCAGCTGATCTGTATCTCAGCTCCAAGCCAGGCCAGGGAGTAAACTCCTCTCCCTTGATTGTGGAGGAACTGAGATCTTAATAGGTCCCCAGAGTATACCCTACTCTTGACAAAGGACCCAAAAGTCAAGTAACTGGTTGAGAAAGTGCCCAGAAAAGGGAGAAAAAATAAGACTATGGAAGGTTACTTTCTTGGTGAACAGGTATTCTCTTCCATCCTTTCAGATAAGGAAGAACAATGTTTACCATCAGGAGAAGACATAAGAGTCAAGGCTTCTGCATCCAAAACCTCCAAAATAAATATGAAATGGTCTCAGGCCATGGAAGAACTCAAAAAAGATTTTGAAAATCAAATAAGAGAGGTAGAGGAAAAATTGGCAAGAGAAATGAGAGAGATGTAAGCAAATCATGAAAAGCAAGTCAACAGCTTGCTAAAGGAGACCCAAAAAAATGCTGAAGAAAATAATACCTTTAAAAATAGGCTAACTCAATTGGCAAAAGAAGTCCAAAAAGCCAATGAGGAGAAGAATGCTTTAAAAAGCAGAATTAGCCAAATGGAAAAAGAGGTTCAAAAGCTCACTTAAGAAAATAATTCTTTAAAAATGAGAATGGAACAGATGGAAGCTAATGACATTATGAGAAACCAAGAAATTATGAAACAAAACCAAAAGAATGAAAAAATGGAAGATAATGTGAAATATCTCAATGGAAAAACAACTGACCTAGAAAACAGATCCAGGAGAGACAATTTAAAAATTATGGGACTACCTGAAAGCCATGATCAAAAAAAGAGCTTAGACATCTTTCATGAAATTATCAAGGAAAACTGCCCTGATATTCTAGAACCAGAGGGCAAAATAAATATTGAAAGAGATCATGTTTGCTACTCCTGCTTTTCTTTTATCTGAGCTGAAGCATAATAGATTCTGCTCTAGTCCCTAATTTATATTGTGTGTGTGTTTCTCTGATTCAGGTGTATTTTTTGTAAACAATATATTGTTGGATTCTGGTTTTTAATCAACTCTGCTTATCTGCTACCATTTTGGGGGGGAGTTGATCCCACTCACATTCAGTTATGATCACTGTGTATTTCCCTCTATCCTATTTTTCCCTGTTAATACTTGTCTCTCTCTCTCTCTCTTCTTTTATCCTGTCCTTCCTCAAAGGTTAATTTTGCTTCTGACCACCACCTCCCCCAAATGGCCTTCCTTTTTATCATACTCTCTTTCTCTTATTCCCCTCCCCTCCTATATCCCTGTACAGCAAGATTGGTTTCTATACCTAAATGAGCCCAGGCATTTATTAAGCATTTACTATACACCAAGCACTCTGCAAATGCATGACTAGACCATACAATTTGTGAAGGGGAATAGTACAAGGTAAGACTAGAAGCATGTTGGAACCAAATTGTAGAAGGCCTCAACTGTCAAACTGTGGAGTTTGTATCTTATTCTGGAAGAAATTGAGAGATATCAAAGGTTTTAAAGTAGGAGAATAACACAGCTGGACCTGCACCTCAAGAATTTGTTCTCTTAAATTATTGATAAATTTTATTTTGACACAATAAACTTCTCAGCAGGCATCCTAGAAAATTCTTTTATGAAGGATATTTTTCTTTTAGACCAAGCTTGGTTATTATAATTAAATATCATTGTTCTCTTATTTTTTGTCCATTTGCATTGTTGTCATGTAAATTGTCTTCTTAATTCTGTTTATTTAACTTTGTCTCATTTCAAATATTTTTATTTGTTCTCTATACAGTCAGGTTTTTATTAATGTAAGTTTGCATAATGTAAAGTTCAATTTAGTGAAAATTATGAAATAATACCAGGTCTGATTTAATGCAAATCAAAATTCGAATAACTAATTCAATAATTAAGAGGTAGCCAGTGTATGAGCTAGTTAAGGTTTTGAAATACTACTCCATCATTCTACACTTGCCTATAGTCAACTATGGATATGGTGTGCTGCTTTGCAACATACTACCAACAGTTATTGTTTTTTTTAAAGGACCCTTAAAATTGACAAAAGGAAGAATACTTCAAATAGAAATAATGCCAGCATTCACAAAAAGGAGAAGTTTTTATTACATTAGTACAAAAATTTGATATAATTAACAGGCATGAATTTAAAATAGAGTGAGATGTTAGAATGTCTGAATCTATAGCACAGAATATTATAAAGTACATCAACTAAGTTCTTAAAAATGCAAAGTTGCATCAAGCTTTTTGTGATTTGCAAATAACTACAAGAAATGTTACAATGATAGAAATAGAGCATTTTTTAGCTATATGAATTAGAGATTGCAGTAAAAAATGCATTCTTAGCAGAGCATTCAAAGCATATTTAAGGCAGTGAAAAAAACTGCAAATGAAATGGAAAGTAAAGAAACTTCTACTATAAGAGTTCTTGCTTTGACTGCTTTAAAAATCAAGTTAAATTGTCTTATGTTAAAATTATCAGAGAAGTGGCCGATGCAGATGCGGGCACAGCAGTTAATCACGATTTATATACCTCCTAGACCTAACATAGAAAAGCCCTCAAGTAAAGAGCTGGGGCTTTTGTCCATTCTCAAGAGAAGAATACTAGGAAATTTGAGGGCTCCCTCACCTGAGAGCTTCTGCCTTGTCCTTAACCCTCTTGGTTCCATTTATTCTTATTACAAGCTGGAGCTCCATTCTATACATGCCTCCTTTTCAGGATAACACCTGTTCTAAATGGAGCCCTTATCCTATACCACATATTATCATAGTAAAGCAGGAAACAAGATGGTACCCTGAAAGTGAGGAGCAGAGTTTCAGCCTTAAAGAAAATGGAAAAACTTTGTATCAGTAAATCTTCTCATCATTGATGTGTTGGTGTAAGATGAATAAACATTTAGCTGAAAAAGAAGTTTTTATTTAAGTAGTACTTTAAAATTTATGAAGTACTTTCAATAAAGTCTTTGAAGTGAGTGATGTAAATAAGTACCATAATATCTGTTTTACCAAAGAGTGACTGAGGAAGAAAAATTGAGATCAATTAGACAAAGTTCTAATGGCAAAGTCTATTCACTGAGTTAACTTTTTTTTTCAAGATTTTGATTAGCAATAGACAGTTTGTACCTTTTAAAGCTATTTTTTTAAAAAAATGTGTATATTTTGTACCTGCTTGACATAATGGACACAGACCAGCAAACATAACTTTTATAATGGTGATGTTTTTCAGTTCTCAAATCTGTGCCTATTTTTTATAAACTGGTAAAAACAGAAATGCTAGATTACATGAAGTTTGGAGACTTAAAGCTTCATTTGTTATAAAAATGAATAGTTCTTAAAAGTAAATTAAATTAGTAAATATCTTATTGCCTGAATAACTTACAATTTAAAATTTTATATCTCAAGCATAATAATTACATGAGCCTTTCAAGTTATGCATAATTTAATTTATTGCTAAACTAACCTTTACAGCTATAAAAGTTCTAAGTAAAAATAAATATTACAGCATTTCCACTTTCTCTAAAGTTTCTCCCTTTTTACCCATGACTTCAAAATTTCCAGAAATTTTACTTCTCTCTATGTAGCTTTATAGCTGCCAATCATAGAACATCATGTCCTCAAAAGAATGAAAGTCACTGCTGACCTGAAGAGTTACAGTGTATGTGTAGCTGAAGTATGTTTTCACTTTGCTGTTCTTTTAGTGACTGCTTCAGCTACAAGGGTAGTGGAGTCACTGCTGAGAAGGTACTGTGGGTGGACTGAATCTACAAATCTAAGGCAGGGCATGTCTAAGCTCCTGCCTAGGCCACAGGGACAGAGCGTTTACCTCTTTGTCAACCTGCCTCCTGAACCTCTTGCTCTCCTTTCCCCTTTCTCCTCAGGAGATCTGCTCCTATTTTTGCATATGGGTCAACAGCTACAAAGGTATTTGCTGGGCTGGTCCTTTAAGGTGATAGGAAGCCCATCTGGCTATCTTGAAGCCTGAAGTATAAAAAGACCCAGCCAACTGAAAAATGGTGACATAAGTTTCGTCTGACATCTTACTGCCCTCCTGGGAGTGCCTTTCTAAACTGATTAACTAGTTGCAGTGGTGATTTTGAAGGGGAAGGGGAATAATGTCTTATTTTAAATTAAAATTCTTTTAAATTAATTAACTTCTTATCAGTAAAGTTGCTTTGTTGCATTTTATTGTTCATGAATGCTTTATTTAATTTTAACCCTTGAGCCTGAATCAATGTACTGACTTTATTTGGGGCTGACACAGAATAGTAGGTGTGAGTAAGTTACAGTAAGTTACCAGTGCTAACTTGCATTTGACAAGTGGCATAAAAGACATTAATAAGGATGTACATGATAAAGAAAGTGGACTGATCATGTGGGGCTTACAGATGAGCAACTGAGGTGTCACACAGGTTTCCAAAAAACAAGAACCAGAAAAAGGGCTCCACACAGAATACAGCAAGGATCTTCTTTTGACAATTTAAGGAAATGACATAGACAATCAAGCAATTAATAAATGCTTGTTCCCTTCCTTAAGTACTGGGGATACAAATGAAAAGGAAAAACAATCCCCATTCTCAAGGAACTACATTCTAACAGGGAAACAATGTATGTAAATCAGAAAATAAGAGATACAATTTAGATGGGAGGTAACCTTAAAAGGGTTGGCCATAGTGAAGGAGGGGAACAAAAACAAAAATAATAAATACCTAGCATTGACATAGTGCTTTAAGATTTGTAAAACACTTTACAATTATCATCTCATTTAATCCTCACAACAACCCTGTAAATTAGGCGCCTACATTTGCAAATAAATTGAGGATAAGAGATTACGTGACTTGTCCCAGAGCCACATAGTATCTTTGAATTAGAATTTACACTCAGATCTTCCTAAATCCCAGGCCCTTACTCTGGCCACCATGCCACCTTAGATGGCAAGGGTAGGGAGGTGGAACTTAAGCTGAGTCTTATTTAAGGAAGCCAAGAATTCTAAGAGTCAGAAGGTGGGAGGGAAAGCATTTCAAGCTCAGGCAGGAAGACTGAAGGCAGAGACTGGAGATGTAGTATCACATGTAAGGGAAACCAAGCAGGCCAATTTGGCTGGATGGCAGAGGGCTGGGAAGGGAGGAGAATATAAGAGAGGAAAGCAAGAAGAGATCATGCTGTGAAGAGTTTTAAATACCAAGAGGACTTTATATTTAATCCTGGAGGTAAAAGGGAACCACTGAAAGCTATTGCTGTGGGGGGTAGGAGGGAGCCCTCACAGTGACTATGGTCAGACTTATGCTTTTAGAAAATCACTTTGGCTGCTGAGTAAAGGATGGATGTGAGTAGTGATGAACAAGGCAGGAAGAATAATTAGTCTATTGCCATAGAACAAGGGAAAGTGATGAAGGCCTGAAATAGGGTGGGGGCTGCATGAAGGGAACATGGGCAAGAGATGTTGTAGCGGGGTAGTTCAGAAGAGGATTTGGAGAAAAAGATAAAGAATTCTGTTTTGCAAATGTTAAATCTGAGATACCTACAGGTTATCCAGTCTGAAATGTCTAGTATGTCAGTACTTGTTGTTTGTCCTTAGTTCTTGAAGCAGACCATGACATCAGGAAAGTGATGCCATGACTTGAAAGTAATTTGGATTTAAGTGAGGGAGAGCTGTGCAAAGTCACCAGCCTCACATCTCTCCTCCAAAGTCATCCAGGTCCAGTGGCAAGATATAGATCAGGATGACTGGAGATGGCCCCAAATGTAGTGGGTTAGTGCCAAACTCCTAAGTGATAAGCTCCAGCTCAGAAAAGTGACTAAGGGACAGATATATACATTTAGGAATCATCTTCATGGAGATAATTAAACCCATGAGAGCTAATGAGTTCTCCAAATGAAGGAGTATAAAGAGAAACTGGGCTCAGAATAGAGCCCTGGGTGATGGCAACAATTAGGATATAGCAGTCAGGCAGGTTAAAGAACAACAGATCTTGAAAACCCAGAAAAAAGACAGTACCCAAAAGCAGAAGGTAGTCAACAGTATCAAATAACAAATACTGTAGAGAAAAAGGTTAAGAAAGATGAGAGGAAAGAGCCCGTTAGATTTATCAATGAACAAATCCATAGGAAATTTGGAGAAAAGAATTTCAGTTGAATAGTTAGGTAGGAAGTGGATTGTAGAGGGTTTAAAAGGGAATGAAAGAGACTGGCATGCTGCATGATATATCAAGATAAATTCCAAATGGATTCATGAATTCCTGCTCATCCTTCGTTCTTGAAGAGGACCAGTGACATCATGAGCATGATGATGTCTTGACTTGTTCATAAACTGGCTTGAAAGAGGCAGAGCTGTGCAGTCATCAGAATCCAGTGGCAAGAAAAGGTCAAAATGACCGACCATGGGCCAGGATGTAGTGGGTAACCTTGCTGTTTCTAAACTAAGGTCTATTCTAGATCTCAGTTTGTGTGAGGCAATGATGGTTCAATGACTAAGGGTTGCTAAGAATTGAGACAAAAGATGACCCAATTTACCATACCAAAAATATGCATCTGAGAGGGAAAGACCCTCAAAATTTTTGGCCAGAACAGAATACAATTGTTATTTACACTTATTTTAAGCCATCAAAATCTAAACAATGAGCCGCAAAGATTTGGGCTGAGCCTATTATTAGCCATTCAATGAAAGCCAGAATGATTTGAGTTTAACAGCTAGTCAAGCAGTTCCATTGAAAATACAATGGGCTTTTTGAAACCCTGCTTTTCTGCTCTATATTTCAGGAAATCAAAAATGAAAACTGTAGGAGAGAAGTGGAAGAAGAGGAGGAGGAGAAAAAGGAAGAAGAAGGAGGAGAAGACAAAGAAGAGGAAGACTTTCCAACCTTGTATTGGAACTGGGAGACAGTTAATACAAAGGCCACTGGACCCAGTTGACTCAGGAGAAGAAAGTGAGGTTGGTGACCTTGCACAGCTCTCCCTCCCTCAAATCAAAGTCAACTGCAAGTCATGTCATCATCTTGAGGTCACAGTCCTCTTTGAAAAGGAAGGACATACGCAAGACAAGGAGATAATAATAGCACCTATAATAGCAGTTGGGTCTGAGTGGGATAGGTTTAGTGAAGACTTCTCAGATTGTAATTCTTCTCCCAGGGGTGAGGTAAGGCCTAAAGGCTCAAGGTTACAATATTTTTAGAATAGAATAGTTCCATATAAGGATATAAAACTGTGTAGTGTATTAGGGTCTCAATGATTGGACAAAACTCACATAATTCCTAGATGTCTTCATTTCAAAAAGGATTGGTTAGATTTAGTGTCTAGAATGTAAGATCATATTCTAAGCTAATGAGGATAATGGTCAGTGTGGGGAGGAGGGACTTGCGTTAGGGTCCATATAAATCACTGCCCTTTTCTTTGTCTTCGGCTTTCCTACTCCTACAGGTTAGCCCTGCTTCTCGAGAATCAAATAAATCTCTTTTCTGTCATCACTTTGAGAGGCCTCTGAGTAATTGATTTATGTAGGGACCTGAGCCATCCCACACAGGTCCTTCTGCTAAGGACCTGGTTCAATCCTTCCCACAAATACACACAGCACCCATAGGAAGAATTAGCTCATACCATAATAATAGTGAGCCACACATGTAAGAAATATATGTAACGAGGTTTAATTTACATCACCTACTCTGGAAGACCTTCTTTCTATGCAGAGATCTCATATGGTTGTTGAGCCTTCATTATCAAAGAGAACTAATGCCATGAAGAGCATGATGTCTTGCCTTGAGTATGAATTGGACTTGAGAGAGGCAGAGCTGCACAAAATCATCAGTTTCCTTCTTTCTTCCAGAATCATCTGAGCCCAGTAGCAAAACAAAGGTCAAAATGAGTGGCCGTAGCTCAGGATGGTCTGGTTAGGTGGTACACTGAGTAGAGCGCTGGTCCTGAAATCAGGAAGACCCCTTTTCCTGAGTTCAAATACAGCTTCAGACCCTTACTAGCTGTGTGACCCTGGGCAAGTCACTTAACACTGTTTGCCTCAGTTTCCTCATTTTTCAAATGAGCTGAAGAAGGAAACAGCAAAGACCTCCAGCATCTCAGAGAGTCAGACATGACTGAAAAGAATGAACAAGAACAAAAATTCATGACTTAGCTATAGAAGGTCAAACCATAAAAAAATTAGAGCAGGGAGGAGACACCTTGAACAGTTGGGTAGGGAAGAATCCAAGATCAACAAGGGATAGAGAGGGTCACAGAAAATAAAATGTACAATTCAATGAACCTAAATTGAAATGTTTTTACCAAAACCAAATCAACGCAGTTTCCTTGGGGGAAATAATCTAGTGCCTGGCATATAATGAGTGCTTTAATTGGTGCTTATTAATTAATGTTATTAGTAAACGCTTATCACTTGCTAAGTTCTAAACATTCTTAGATCTGACTTCCCCTGGCACAGCTACCTTGTATAGACTGACACGTGTGCCTTACGTGATTTACAACCATTATCTCCTCTGATCTACACAACCCTGTGAGTCAGGTGCTCTTACTGTCTGCTTGTCCTGCGTCTGTCCTTCCTTCTCAGAGGACCATGACATGAAGATGATGACATGGCTCGCAGGGGACTTTGGAGGGCGGACTGTGCAGGTCCCCAGCCTCCCTCTGCCCTCCTGAGCCAGCTGGGTCATCAGGATCAGGACGGCTGGAGAAGGCCCAGGATGCACTGCGAGCCCCTGGCCCTTTCAGGCTAAGGGCCTATAGCGTTCTCACATTGAGTGAGATGAACGTGCTGCTTTCAGGAGTTACTCAAGGGATGGCCCCTTTAAAAAAAAAAAAAAAAGTCAGACTGGGCCTCAGGGTTGCTGGGTCAAAGAGAAACGATGACCATTTAGTAATTACGTTGGACCTGTTGTCCAGTCTGGGAGCTCCTGAGAGAGCTGGGTTTAGCAAGAAATACAGGCGGTAAACCCACAGATGGAGGACACACAGACCGGCATCCGGGTCTCAAATGCACTCCTGGAGCGAGCGGAAGCGGAAGCGCACGCAGCGCCGGGCTCAGCCGGAAGTCATCTTGTTGCCCAGGCGAGCACCGGAAGTGGCTCTCGAGGTCGGCGGCCCGAGAAGCGAGGCGGTGAGGAGGGGAGGTGCGCGGCCGTGGGCGTGTGGGGGAGGGGCGGCCGGCCGGTCGCGCGGGCTGGGGCTCGAGGGTTGGCCTGGGCCCCGGGGCCTTGGGGGCCGGGCTGCTCGGGGCCGCCCGCGGAGGTGCCGCGGTTCCGGCCCGCTCCTTCGCGTTCCAGCCAAAAAGAAGAAATCTGAAAAACTGGCGGCGAGCTGGGGCCGTGACTCCCGGCGGGTCCGGGCCTCTTTACACCGAATCGTCGTGTCCGGTTCTTGGTTCTCTAGCGAGACCGCTGGCCCTGAGCCGGTACCGACCCACGTGCCTGTGCCGACCGCCCTCCCTCACGTGTCTTGGTCCGTGTGTTTTCTCTAGGACGGCACCTTTCTTCACCCGGTAAAGCCCCCGAGCCGCCGAGGTAGGGCAGCCTGCCTTTTGTGGGGGGTCCTCGGGGCGGGGAACGGGAAGGAGGGGAGCCAGGGCTGCCCGCGGTGAGGGGGGTCTGGGCCGACTGTCCTGGAAAAGGGGAAGTCTGTGATGCTGTGGTGCTTGTGGGGCCGTGGACGGGGGTGAGATTGGGCCGCCGAAGGACCCTGGCGTCCGGCTGGCTTGGTGCTCGGAAGCCGAGCTTTCGTGGAGAGTGTTTGGTTTAGAAGGGGAAGTGTCAGCACAGCAGGAAGCCGGAGTTGGGTTGTTGGCACTGCCCGTGGACTTGGCAAAACTTCTGTTTTGGTACCTTTAGAATGACAATGTTCGTATATATATATATATGTACATACATATATTTAGATGGGATCCTCTATTTCAGTGTTAAGACCCATTCTGCCAACCTTTTGAATAGTCATTAAAATAGGGAGTAAAAATGTTTTGAGTTGTCTAAGACAAAATAACAAAGTAACCAAAAGAACGTCTTCCCCCGGCACGCTTCTTTGACAGAACCTTGGTTTCCAGAGATAGAAGATGACATGGGAGTTAAACAAGTGAGTTCCAGGATGTCAGATGCATTATACGAGCAGGGGAAACACCAGGGTCATGTCACAGAACAGACCAAGCGCACGGAGAATCTTGGAGTAGGAGTGCAGGGCTTGGTGGGGATGTGGGGCAGAAGAGATCAGAGGTGCCCACTGGACTGCTTGGCCGTGGTGGAGCAGACTTGGCCTTGTTAGAATGTTAGAGTGCCTCTGAGGGCAGGGACCTCGTTTTGTATCCTCATGGTACCTATACTTGTCAATTACTTAGGAATTATTTTGTTACTGTTAAAAGGACACAGCCCTACTTGCTGGGTGAGGAAATCAACTTCAGACCTAAGACTCTGGGTAATTCCCCACGTCATCAGAGCAGGTGGTATGAAAGGAAGAGATCCCGTGCAGTTCCCCCTCATAATCCCTTCTCCTTTCCCTGCCGCTTCCCCCCAGACTGGAAGGCAGTCCCTAATCTCATTTGTCCTTAACGCACTAAATCAAGAGCCAGACTGCTCCGAGGTGTGTTGTCATTGTATATAAATTTCAGCTAATGTAGTACTTAGACTTGGAATTTTAACATAAGCAACTTTTACTAGTCTTTCAGAATAGAAAGCAGGGAAGAATGCTGAGTGACTTGAGTTTTTTTCTGATGCTTATTTTTGAAGTTACCCCTTTAAAATTAAAATATGGTTTAGTAATGATGGTATTTTGTACTTGAACTAGGACTTGTGTGTTTGATTTCTAAGGTCATGAACTTGCTGTATTAAGAGAATAATAGAAAATAATGTAAATGATAATTGAAGTGTCTCAGTCCCAAAACTGCTTCCTCAACAATTGGCACTTTTTTTTTTTTTACTTTTTCAGTATGTTGTGATAGCCCTAGAGGATTTATTTTAATATAAGTTTAGAACTGTAAAGATAAAAAATAGCTTGAGCCTCCTTGAGGACAAGGATCATGCGTTATGTTTTGCACAACACAGCACTTAGCACTGTACCTTATAAACATGTTTGGTAAGTATTTGTTGATCCTATTTATATAAAGATATCTGACACAGTACCCATGGGTTGTGTAACAAGTCTTTATTTTCTGGTATCTCTTCCCTGGCTTTAATAACTAACATTGTACTGACTAGACCACTTGAGTTTGACCTTTGAGAGAACCATCACTATAGATGGATTAGTTGGGGAAAGATGAAAAATTTGATATTCAGACTTTGATCCTTAACGTGTCATATTGTAGTGCCACTGGAATGACAAATCTTTGATGCCCAGGGGGCATCGTTCTATATATAGTTTACCATTCTAGTCTGAGTGAGGTAACATACTCAATAAACCATCCCCAGCCGGCAAATTATATTATATGATAGGGAATAAAGATATAATACTGGTGATAAAAACCTGACAGGTGATACTCATGCACATTTCACCACTATTAACATTAACTTTAAAAGAATGTAGGTTTTTGAATGCAGTTTTTGCATTTATAAATTCTCATTACTTAGCTTGCATGTATAATGGAAATAATTTATAAAGGGTATCCTTTTTTTAACCATCCACTGCTGGAGTTATTAGCTTTTTTTTTATTAATGCCTTTTGTTTCTCTAGTGTCTAGTATATTCATTTCTAAATAAAGCCTTCCTTTATAACAATGACTAGAAAAGAAAGGGACACAGTATATATCATATTCCAAAACATAGATCCCACTCCCTAATATCCTACCACCACTATCACTTCTGCTGTGAAGGGAGTGAGGCACCATAAATGGCATTTAAAAACAAATTAAATTTTCTTTTTATAGCTGATTTCAGTTTTGCTAACCATAGTGCACAGTTTATATCCTCAGCAATAAGAGCCAGTTTGCATTTGTCACAATCAGTAAGTCAACAAGTATTTATTAATGCTTTTGATAAAGGGATATTGGCTCTTTTTCCAGGAGGGGTGAGAGGGAGGGATTACCTTGAGCAACAGTTTGGATGGTTTCCCAGTTCATCCTCTTAGGAGATAGCCTGGAAAGGAGAGACTACATAACATTCTCCCTTATTATTCTTTCTTTATTAATAAGCTGCTATGTGCCAGGAACTATACTTATTGGTAATACAAAGAAAGGCCAAAAAAAAAAAGAAAACCAAGATCTGAAATAAGTACATAGGGTACAATTGTGTAATGTAGTTGTGCCAAACTTAAGTATATTTGCTTTTTAAATGCCTTTTACAGATTTTTTTAAAATATCAACAAGCTCTACTTCAGTTTTTCAAGAAGCTCTACTTCTGTGTAGATTTTCTCTCCACCAGAGGAAATCTTAACCCTTCTGTACCTTATTACAGTATGTATGGTTTTATTTTGTTTTATTTTTTGAGATTATGGCCCCCCAAAAAATCACCACCTGAACTGGTTTCTGGTGATAAGCCTCCTTTCGCTGATCTAGGTTGGTCTTCAGGTAACGGTCTGCCACCAAGCTCTTCTGTGAATGCTTTCCATTTTGTTAGGACTTGCATTGACAAGTGTCGTTGCACTGGCATTGCCAAGCTCACCTGTGTGGTATGATCAGACATTAAGAGCAAGACTGTAAAAACTCCACTTGTGACCTGGTTATTCACTAATTAGAAAGAAAACTGCTGTCACCACTGCTGATAATAATAGCTGGCATTCAAATAGTGCTTTAAGGTTTACAGGGGCAGCTAGGTGGTGCAGGATAGAGCACCAGTGCAGGAGTCAGAAGGACCTGAGTTCAAATCTCACCTCAGACACTTGATACTGTCTAGCTGTGTGACCTTGGGCAAGTCATTTAACCCCAATTGCCTCATCCTGGGTCATCTCTAGTAATCCTGATGAATATCTGGTCACTGAACTAAGATGGCTCTGGAGGAGAAGTGAGGCTGGTGACCTGCACAGCCCTCCCTCACTCAAAACAAAGTCAAGTGCAAATCATGTCATTATTTCTGATGGCATGTCTTTGGTGACAAAGGATGAACACACCTTAAGGTTTACAGAGGGCTGCTTTTATATGTTTTCTCATTTGATCCTTACCACAACCCTGTGAGGTAGGCATGAGAGTTAGCCTTATTTTACAAGTTAGGAACCTGATTCGAGCAGAGGTTAAATGACTTACCCTGGGTCACAAAGGGGTAAATTTCTGAGGAAGGATTTGAACTCAGGCCTTCCTGCTTCTCAAGTTTTGAGCTCTATCCACTGTACCACCTCACTGCCCCAGTTGTTTTTTAAAAGCTATGCATCTTGAAAGTAATGCTGTCCAACTAATATTTTTTATAAAAGATTTTCAGAATGACTGACACTCCAGATGCTGTTCCTAATTTTGAAGAGATGTTTGCCACTCGATTCACAGAAGATGATACTGAGTATCAAGAATACCTGAAACGCCCTGCAGACTCCCCTCCAATTGTTGAAGAGTGGAATAGTAGATCTAGTGGTAACCAGAGAAACAGAGGCAGTCGGTATGATTTTCTTTTTTAACGTAATTTTTAAAAATATATTCTCTTAATAGATATCAGTAAACATTTCAGTACATAAAGAACAGAAAAAGAGGATTGTATATGAAACTAAACTTTTATTATGTAATGTTTTTTGTTATGTATATTTTTTAAAGTGTATAAAATTTAACATAATAACTAGCAAAACTTCCCTGTTTGTGTGTTCCCTTCTCAATGTGTAATCTTTTCAATTAATATATACATTTAGTCAAATAAAATATAGCTAATCCTAGAAAACATGATTTAATCAGTAGCTCCAGTACTTTAGTATCTTTAAATACTTAAAATGTCTTTTAAAAAAGAAGCAGCCAGCTGGATCTGTTATTTGACTGTGAGCTACAATTTGCGGAAAGAAAACACTATTATTGACTAGTCTCTTTTTTTGTAAAGATTGGTTTTAAACAGACTTGTCCCTGGGATCTTACACATATATTTTGTTTTAATTTTTTCAAATATATTTAACTTATATCTATTTTCTGCATGCTAAATATTTTTTTTTCTGTAAACAAATGTAGTAGGGTATAACTTCTGCTTCTTCAGAATATTTTAGGTTTGGGTTTTTCTTAAGAGAGGACAATTTTTTTGGTTTTTTGGGGGGGGCAGGTTATAAAATAAATTACATTTAACATTGTAGCATAGGCAAGTAATAAAATACTCCCTGTCTTTTTTAATAGAAAATACTTGGCAAATTTTAAAGCATTCTATAAATGAGTTCTCATTAGTGGTAGTGTAGGATAAAACTAAAAACAGGTCTTGTTAATTCTGTGTACAGTTGATTCTTCTTTGTGTTTTTAAATATAATTTGAACTTTGGGGTAATTTTATGATTAGCTATAGTGTTTTACCATTCTATTACAGAAAAAAAATTGTTCTAGAATATTTAACTTGGAATGATACTGAGGACACAGTTGAATCCAAGACTTAACGAATTTTTTGTGTCTTTATAAAAGAATGTTAAACTGTGGGTGCCTTTTTTGTTATAGGTTGCAAGATAACAGACACTTTCGAGGAAGGGACGGCAGGCGGGGCTGGCCAAGTGACAACAGATCTAATCAGTGGCATGGAAGACCCTGGGGAAATAACTACCAGCAGCACAGACAAGAGCCTTACTACCATCATCAGTATGGACAGTATGGTTACAGTCAGCGGCCTCCTTATGGCTACTATTGATGTTGGCAGCCATCAAGTCAGACCAATCACGTTCTCTTCTAATATGTCAGAAGCTTGCCTGTTTCTTCTGTTTGGTCATGGTTTTTTTTTGTATAGATAATATTAGGCAACTTTAGGCTGTCATGTACAAATAAACTAGAAAGAAGTGATGGTAACTGGGAATGATAAATCCTATAGAGAAGTTATGGACTACATTGTTCAACTTCTACCTCAGATTCATCTTTATTTCACTTTTTGTTTAGTGCATTGAATTTCATGTATTTTCCACATAAGGCTGCCAATAGTCATGTTTGTAACACAGACATAATTAGGATTAAGAAAAACATTTACTTTCTCTCAAATTTAAAGGAATTTCTGTAAACATGGATGTGATTATTTCTGGAATTTTGCAGACTTTAATGAAGTAATTCATCAAGAGACAGTTATATTTGACTTACAGAGTATCATATTAACGGTAGCTGAAAACATAATTGATTTGCCTTTCATTTGACTTTGATGATTTCAAAATAATAACTGTACTATGTGAATGCCTATTTTAAAGGTCTGAGTTCTATACTAGTAACAAAAGGAAGGCAAGAATAAAGGTGTAAAATAAGCAAGGAATTTTTATTTTTGGACTAAGTGGTTGTAGAACTGATTTTTTTGCATTATATTGTAGTATGACTTTGCTAGTAGGTGGTGGCAGGCAGGAGAGAGAGGTTCTTCCCATTCGTTTAAAAACACGATTGAAATTCAAGTGCAGTGCATACACTTAAACTTGTTACTTTCAGTCCTTTCTTTCCAATCAGTATATAAAACATAACTCGATGTTTTGGCTCTATTATTTTTAGAGACATGATGACTTAGACTTATTTTACAGTTTTATTCTGTACCAAACATGAAACCTGCTGTATCTTGTATAAACACAGTAATTGTCTGAATTTTTAAAAAAGCTTTGCTCTATTTTTATAACTCCAATATGATGGCTATTATAATTACTTTTTATTCAAGGAAAATGCTTACTGTTTACCCTCACTCTTAAGTTTTGAGTTATTAACTCAATGATTTGCCCTTTGTTATATCCTGCCTAGTAAGAGGAATTTCGGTGTAGTGGAAAAAGCACTCCATTTTTAAGCCCTGAGCACTTAAGCTCAAGTCCTGGCTCTCGTGGACTGAACTTGGGCAGTTCACTTTAAACTCTTTTGACCTCAGAAATCCCTGTCTGTAAAATGAATTCTCTGAGGTTCCTTCCAGCTCTCAATCCTATGATCTAATAAAGTAGTATTTTGATCCTGAGATCGTCTTGAATATTTTGTGGGAAAGGAGTTACTTTGTTGAAGTAGAAGTGTTATTAAAGGGTTTGATCAATCTTAGTATGAGTCAAAGCATTGCAATGACAATTAAATCTTTTAGGTGATTGATATCTACCATCTTGGAATTTCCACCTTAACAACCTTCACATACTGTTTTCTCTCTCATGGTGAAGGAGTCTGCCTTCTCCAAGTATCACTCTCCCTCCTTTTCCCAGAAAACTGTTAGCTGCTATGCTGAAAGATGAAGTAATTTACCTTAGGGTGTAAATGACTGGTAAAGAATAATGAGTTACAAGAAGTATTTACATTTCAAGGAGGGAAAAACTCTTGGGATTAAAATCTTGGGAATTTTAGGCCTCATGGCTGGGAGAGAGTCAGAGGTAGGAGATAAGACCCTCTCTATGCTTCACAAACCGTACCATTGTAAGCAAATGTTTGTTCTACTTACATATGTGTAAGCCATTCCTGAACATGGCGTTAATAAAAATGAATCTTGGTAATACTTGTTCTATTGCCTTGCTGGTGTTTATGTATATCCTGCCCTGTACAGAATTCTGCTGTAGTGGGATGATCACAGGGAAGAAAAGCTAGTCATCTGCCTTCATTTGATCCGCAGTGGCAGGCAGGTTCTGTATGCTCTAGGTATGGGTTGACTGATTGGTTCCCAGTTCTGGAATCATCCTTGACCTAATTCCCATGACTTACCATTTGCGGTCAATCAATCAGCAAGCATTTATTAAATACTTACTATGTGCCACACACTGTATTGAGTTCAGGGATAGAAAAACCAGACAAAAACAGTTACTAATTCTACCACAAAAACGTCTTTTACTTCTGTCCCCTCTCCACTCACACAGCCTTTAGGCCCTCATCACTTCTCGTTGGAACTATTGCACTGGCCTCCTCATCCCTGCTCCTAGTCTCTCCAATCCATCTTCTACATAGTTACCAAACTAACACTTCTAAAACATTTAACTAATTCCTGATAGTACTCACATATCCTCAGTGGCTTCCTATAGTCTTGGAGATGAGTGTCTTTAAAACCCTACATAATTTGATTCCCACCTTTATTTCCTTTTGTTCTGTTTCAGTAAAATTGGTTTGCTAGCTGTACTCTATACATGACCTGTGCCTCTGACTGCCATCCCTTTGTACAATTGGTTTCCTGTGTCTATAATGCATTCTTTCCTTATCTTGCATCATCCCTAGCTTCCTTCAAAAAACTCAGATGTTCCCTCTTCTATGAGGCCTTTCCTGATTTCCCTCCCCTCTGCTACTTCCAGTTATTGGCGTTTTCTCCGTCTTGAAATTAATTTGTACAAACTTAGTATTTGCTTATATTTGCGTATTTTATTCCCATTCCCAGTAAAGCCTGGGTCCCTTGAGACGATAGGAACTTATTCTTGTCTCTATGTCCTCGATTCCTTATATTTATTAAATGTTTGTTAATAATCCTTAGTTGGATTTTATAGTTGCTTTATGTGTTAGCAAGGTACTGTTGGAATATAAAGATGAATTAGACTCAGTCCTTGCCCCTCAAGGACTTTAGTGCTTGGTTTACAAAATATAACCACGGGGGAGAATACCTGCTGTATTCAAAAGCCTGTAAGATAACATGGGGAGATTGAAGAAAGACAGTCTGCTTTCTTGCCTTAGGTGGGGATCTACGTTTGCACATGCACATGGCTTGAGAATACCATGTTTTGCCTCAAAATCATCACAGATTTTATGCCAAAGTTTTTGGCCAAAAAAATGGGGTGTGACCATTAAGTGAATTTTTTAAAAATTTGTGCCATTATTACTTAAAAATAATTTATTACCAATCTGTTTTGTTGCAAGATTAGGATGCACAGAATACTTGGGAATATATATTAAAATTGAATACTCAGCACATATGCTGGGAATTCTAGGCTCACAGCTCACAATGTGCAAAAGATAAGTGCATATCCATATGCCAATGGGGAATACATTGCTACTTTGTTTACCTTTTAAGTGGCATGATGAACAGAATTATATCTTACTATGACTACACAATGAAAGGTTATAAGCCAAGTTTTGGACTGGAAAAAAAAATGGTGCAATGACTGTGTGGTGAAGTATCGCACTTTTAAAATGGGGATTGTTAACCTTTGTTGTCATGTGCTCCTTTGATAGTCAACTGAAGCCTGTGAACCTCCTCTCAGAATTAGATTTTTAGATGCATGAAACAATATATAGGATTACAAAGGAAACTAAAGGTTAGTGAAAGTAGTTAGTTGCTTCTTATCCTTCAGAAATCTACCTACAGAACCCTTCACTACAAGTTTTAAGAAGACCTTTAAAAATAAGTGAGTAGAAAATAGGAAAAAAAATGGATTATTTCCTTAATATGATAAGTAGTATATCCAAAACAAGAGTCAGCATTACCTATAATGGGAATAAACTAGAGGCTTTCACAGTAAGATGAGAGATAAAGCAAGAATGTTGTTACTATTCTGTATAGTGCTAAAATTGCTAACTATAGCAATGAGACAAAAAGAAATTGTAGGAAAGATGATATGAAGGTTTACTTAAGAGAATACTAAGTCAACTGAAACAATAACTTCAGCAAAACTAGAGGATATAACATATTTGTTGTTCATGGATATACTGAGCCAATATAATAAAAATGACTATACTGCCTAAGTTAATTTGCTTATTCAGTACCATACCAATTAAACTACCAAAAGATTACTTTATAGAGCTAAAAAAAAATAGTAATAACATTTATCTGAACAGAAGGTGGAAGAATCTTAAGGGAAATAATGAAAAAAAATGGGAAGAAAAAGGACCTGATTTCAGATACCAGCTCTCAAATTATACTATGAAGCAGTAATCATTAAAACAATTTGGTACCGATTAAGAAATAGGTTAATCAGTGGGACAGATTAGGTGCACGAAAGGCAGAAGCAAATGAGGACAGTAGACTATAGAGCTGGATAAACCCAATGATATCAGCAACTGCAACACGGATTCACTGTTGAACAAAAACTGATGGGAAAACTGGAAAGCCGTCTGGCAGAAACTAGTATAAACATTTCACACTATTCCAAGGTAAGATCCAAATGAGTACGTGGCTTAAACATAAAGGAAATTAGGAGTACGGAAGAAATTACCAGTTAGATCTATAAACAGGGAAAGAACTCATGACCAAAAAGAAGATAGACGAAAGAACAGGTCAAATGGACAATTTTGGTTACATAAAAGAATTTGCACAAACTAAACCAATACAGTTTAAAATAGAAGAGAAACAGGCAAATGGAAAAATTGCACCAAAAATTTCTGTGATAAAGATCTGAATTCTAACATACTTAGAGAGCTGATGAAAATTTATAAGAATAAGACATTCCCCATTGATAAATGTTCAAAGGCATTAACAAGCAGTTCTCAGAGGAAGAAAGCTAAGCTATCAATAGCCAAATAAAAAAAATTGAAATAATTATTGTTTAGTCATTCTGGGGTTTCCTTGTCAAAGATTCTGTAGTAGTTAACCATTTCCTTTTCCAACTCATTTTACTGATGAGGAACTGAAGCAAACAGGGTTAAATGACTTGCCCAGGATCATACAACTAGTAAGTGTCTGAGACCAGATTTGAACTCATGAAGGTATCTTCCTGACTCCAAGCTGTAGCACTCTATCCACTACACCACCTAGTAATAATTAGAGAAATGCAAACTAGCACAATTTAGCGGTACTACCTCACATCTATCAGATTAATGAAGTTGACAAAAAAGGAAAATGAAAATTGCTGGCAGTGCTGTGAGAAAACAGGTATGTTAATGCATTGCTAGTAGAGCAGTAAACTGATCTAGCCATTCTGGAAAGCAATTTGGATCTATGCCCCCAAAGCTATTAAACTGTATAAGCCTAGTGATACCACTGTACGGTTTATAATTCAAATAGATAAAAGAAAAGAGAGAAATGACCCATATGGAGAAAATTATCAGGTTTTTGTTTTTGTTTTTTTGTGGTGTTGAAGAATTGGAAACTGTGGAGGTATCTATCAACTAGGGAATGACCAAACAAGTCAAGGCATAGGAATGTGATAGAATACTCTTATGCATTAAGAAATGATGAAGGGGATACTTTCAGGGGAACCTGGAAAGACTTGTTTGAACTGATACAAAGTGAAGTGAATAGAAGCACATGAATGATTTCTAAAATTACAACAATATTATAAAGACAAACCTGAAAAACAAGAATTCTGATTAACACAATGACCAACCATATTCTTAAGGTCTCATGATGAAACATGCTATCCACTTCCAGGTAGAGAGTTGATGGACTCAGCGAGCAGTTTGAAACCTTTTTTGGACATGACCAATGCAGGAATTCATTTTGATTGGCTAAACATGTGTGCAATAGGGATTTTGTTTTTCTTGCTTTCTCAATGGGAGTTGGAGGGTAGGAGAGAGAGAAAGCAGATCTTCATTTGAGAATAAATAAATTTTCTCTTCAGCCCAATTAGTTCGTTCATCTTATTCTAGCACAGTTTGCTAGGTGACTGAAACCACTTAAAAGAGTGGTATCTGGTGAGATTTCTAGTATGGATTTTGAAGTCCATGTCCCAGAAGATAAACTAATTATACATACAATGCTCAACAAGTATGGAAATACTTCTCATTCCTTTCTCACTTCAAGTTTTAAGAAATACTAAAAATAAATTGTGAGGTTAATAGAAAAATATGAAACATTAAAGTGAAAGCAAAATCCCTTCTGTTATTTTGATGACAGTACTAGCGCTAATTAACTAGTAAACACTTTACAGAGTGGAAGTTTTATTTTTAAAATCCTCCTGTATAAGAAAGGCTCAGCCTTTCTTATTCAATCTGATTCATTCAGCTTATTCAGAAATCCTGTGGTTCCGGTACACAGAGTGTCAGCTCTATATATTCAATTTCTTTTACCCTATATGACCTTTTCCACTTATTTAGCACTACTGACTTGAGAAAAAGCTCATTTTTCATTATAAAAATTAGGAAATGGCAGCCAAATGCCCTCAGATTGAAATAAGCCAATTGGAGAGAGTAAGATAGGTGAGTGCTTACAAGTGGTTTGGCAGGCTTTAGTGTCCCAAAAATCTTAATGCAGTTTTAAGCTACTTTTAAGAGGTCCTGTATATACATCCTTTCCTCCTTCCCCATCCCCTGCTTCAGGGCTGGCACAGGAGAGAAGGAGGGTTGGTGGAGCTCATATTATTAGCATTGCATAAAATGTGCAATATTACCTAAAACTTCAATTAACTGCTGCTTTTGTCTTTATGAGTGACAGAACACTTTAAAAGACGATGCTGTTGACTCATGCTCAGGATATGTACTTTGTTGCATTAGTTCATTTTGTGATCACTCATTTAAGATCTGGACTCAGAGGCGCAGTTCGTGGCAGTGGATATAATTGTCCCATACAATTATTAAACTCTATGTTGTAAGCAGCTGAATTAATCTGTCACAGAGCAAAGCAAAAGTTTGAATCCATGAGATCAAGACTCTTGCCCCACTGAAAAAATGAACAAAGCAGTTAGAGGCAATTGGGTTGAAGAACTTGCTTATTCCCTTTTACCTCTTTGCCTGAGCGCGGAGCCAGAAAAACACTGAAAAGAACCAGATGCCTTGTGTGTGCTGGGTGAAGGTGGGGGAACAGGGAATGGAGGTGGAGTCAAGAATTAGCCAAAAGAAGTTAGTACATCTGAAAGTAGGGACTAAGTGTACCAAAACTGAGTGTTTTCTTCCCTCTTCCCTTTAGGTTTGATGTTTTAAAGTGAAGACTGCACTCCTCTAGATGTTAGTTGTGACCAAGGAGCAGATAATTCAAGACAGAACTTGAAAATGGCTTCATTCCTTGTATTTAATGCATTTCTAAGTGTATGTGACTATTAAAGTATGAAACACATTGGCAATCCTTTAAAAAAAAATGAAAAAGAGTCCAAAGATCCAAGTTTTAATTCTCAGTGATGTAGGCATTTTAACTGACTAAGAGTGTATATCTGAGTGTTTCTTCTTCTTTAAAATAGGGTAAGACTTGCCCTACTTCAGTAACAGGATTATTGTAAGGCTCAAATGATAGTGTTTCAGGACTATGCTATTTAAACACAATGAGGTGCTATATAAATCCAAGGTTTCTATTATTTTTATTATGGAAATAGATATATACCATTTGGCATAGCAGGTGGCACAGTGGATGGAGTGCTGGACCTGGAGTCAGGAAGGCTCATTTTTATGAGTTCAAATCTGACCTCAGACACTTACTAGCCGTATGACCTTGTACAAGTTACTTACCCCTGTTTGCATCAGTTCCTCATGTGTAAAATGAGGTGGAGAAGCAAATGGCAAATCACTCCAGTATTTTTATCATGAAAACCCAAGTGGGGTCATGATGAATTGGATGCAATTCAGGCAAGTCAGTAACAACACAGGCCATGTGTTTTTCAAAAACCAAGTGAAAATAGGTAAAAAGATAGGGAGGACAATTCAGGGAAGGAGGGGAGCTAAGGAAAAGGTAAAAGTTATTGGAAAAATTTAATGCATAGATTCTTGTTTCTGATGGACAAGGGCAAGTCAAATTCAGTACTACTTCAGAATGTTCCATTGATATAGAGGGCCCCCAAGTGAGAAAACTCTTGTCACTCTAGGTCATAACCTTCCCTACAACTTGTAGTCTTTAAAAAGCTGCCAATATATATACGTATTTATAGTAGTTCTTTTAGTGGTAGCAAAGAATTGGAATTTGAGGGTATATCCATCAATTGGGGAATACCTGAACAAGTTGTTATATACAATTGTGACATAATACTATTGTGCTATAAGAAATGACAAACAGGATGATCTCAGAAAAAACTGGAAAGGTTTACATGAACGGATGCAAAGTGAAATGAGCAGAACCTGGAGAACTTTGTGTCTAGTAATAGCAATGTTGTCTGATGATCAACTGTGAGTAACTTAGCTATTCTGAGCAATACAATGATCCAAAAGAATTTCAAAAGACATGATGAAAAATGCTATCCACCTCCAGAGAAAGAATTGATGGAGTCTGAATGCATACTGAAACATACTTTTAAATTTTTTTATTTTTTTTGTCTGTGTTTTCTTTCACATAACTAACATCGAAATACGTTTTGCATGACTGCACACATACAACATAAATCAAATTGCTTACCTTATAAATGAGAGGGGGGAGGGAAAGCAGGAAAGAAAAGAATCTGGAACTCAAAAACTTTAAAAAACAAATGTTAAAAATTGTTTTTACATGTAATTGGGAAAAATAAAATATTACATTTAAAACAAAAAGAAAGCTGCCTAGATCACTGAGAAATTAAATGACCTGCCCAGAGTCACATGGCCAGTATTCGGCATTTATGAAGTTCCTTCTATGTACCAGGCACTGTGCTAAGCCCTTGAGATATGAAAAAAGGCAAAAGATAATCCCTGTTCTCAAGGAATTCAGTCTAATAGGGGAGATAATACGGTCTTCCTGGCCCTCAGGTCAGCTCTCTATTACTTTAGGATGCCTCACATTGCATCTTTGTATCATGGAAAAATAATTTGTTAGCAATTTACAAGCCTAAAACAGATAATATTTCTTGTGTCCTACTATCCTTGATCCACTTTCATTCCCACACCAGTGTGACCTTGTCTCTTCTCTTGGGTTGTGTGCCCAAGGCAACCCAGTTCTGTTCCTGTACCCTCAGTATGAGGATGGCAGTGGTGTGGTGTAAGAGGTAGGTCTAAAAAAATGATTTGGTAATGAAAGCATAGGAGTGATTATAGGCATGATTCAACATCATAACCATGGCATTTTCAAGATGAGCAAGTCAATCTTGCATTGCTGCTATGGTAAAATGGAAGTGGCTGCAGTTTCATGTTGGTCTAGAAACAAGTTACAACTACTTAAGGCAATGAATCACAACACATTTAGATGATGGAATATTTTGAAAGCAGACAACTTAAAGAAATTTCCTGTGAAGACTGCCACAAGCTTGTAAAACTTAGTGCAAATGGCTGACTTCAAAGAGAAGCTAAATACAATAGTGGATTTTTAAAGGAAAATACTATTGACAAATGATGTTTCCAGTATGATTCAGTAACAGTCTAAGTGGAAAATTACATTCTCCAAGCCCCAGAAAGCACATGTTAAAACCTCTAATCAAGGTGATATTGATGATTTTGTGGAATTATTTGTGTAGAATTTTCTCCACTAAGTCAGCCAGTCAAGCTTTTATTTAGAAATTCTGAAGTGCTGGGGACATTCTGGGAGATAGGAAAGTCAGAAGTGTAAAAGGAGTAAACTGTGCCCCAGCGACTGACTTCTCCAAGGCTGTACTCTGATTCGTAATGCACTTTCAGTGAAACAATTGCAGATTAAGCATGTATCACTTACCTTATTCAATGGATTTTTGGCTCCAAATGACTTTTGGCTGCTTTAACAAAATCAAATCTCTCAAACGATGAAGATTCATCATCATAGGGAATAACAGTCAAAGGATTGTGCCGTAGTTCCGAAGGCAGTTCTAAAAGAGAAATTCTAAAATGTGCTGAGCAAAAGCAGCCTATCTGGGGCAACTAGGTGGAACAGCACTGGACCTGAAGTCAGGAAGACTCATCTTCCTGAGTACAAATCTGGACTCTGACATTTACTAGTTGTGTGACCCTGGACAGCTCACTTAACACTGTTTGCTTCAGTTTCCTCATCTGTAAAGTGTGCTGAAGAAGGAAATGGCAAATCACTCCAGTATTTTTTGCCAAGAAAACCCCAAGTGGGGATCGTGAGGAATTGGACATGACTGAACAACAAGAAGTTAGACAAGGGTCTAGCCTCCCAAAACAATTGTTTTGAAGGGATCATTTGCACTTTCACATTTTGAAGTTGGGTTGTTTTATGGGAGAGGATACAATCAGTCTCATTATTTCTTTTTCATACATTAGGATAATTTGTATTACTAATCTAAGGATTAACCTATACATTTGTAGGAACTTCATTGTTTTGTCTTGAAAGTAATCAACTCTCCAGAATTATTTGGGTTCTGTAGAATCATATTTCTTGAAATTAAAGGCTCAACTCTGCTTTTTCCCCTAAATGTAAATAAATTTTTTATCTTACAAAGAAAATTTAATTTTTAAGGGAGTTCTTTTGTGAAATCTTGGTCAGACTTGGATTTTTCAAAACTGAAATTTTATATATTTGGCGGAAAAAAAGAAAAAATATTGCCAATTATTCACATTCGCTTTTTTATTCTTTGTAATCTACATATTACTTATTTAGTGTTAAGAATTAATGTTACTTAAGCACTGGGTATTTTTTTAAAAATAAGCACTAAGATTTTATCACAGAGCAGGTAACTGTCTAAAACACAAAAGTATTCTGCTTAGCTGCTTAATTCTAATTTTAAATGCTTATTAAATTTTCAGCCAAGATTTCCCCCAATTCATGCAGTTGAGATGAATACTAGTTACCACCATCCCCAAATTAGATCTCTTTGTAAGGAAAAATATACACAGGAATGTAATGAAAAATAATTACCCAATTTTATTTTAACAGATCTATTATCTCCTCTTCTTGAGTGATCTCATCACTCTGCTAGTGAAGAAACCTGTCCACACCTTCTAATTACACAATTACAAGTGTACTTAAAAGAGTTGAATTTTTCTTGGTGTGGTTGTCCCTTTACTGACACATCAAAATCCTTTATGACATTACACAATTACCATATAAAATACTGTGTTGCGAGAGGATTTCTTTTTTTTACACAATGTGTTCATTTAATGCATTTTATTCATTTTTTTCTTTCATTACTGCCATCATCATTTTCTCCTTCTGGATCTTCCCCCAGCATGTCTTTGTTACAATGTATGACTAAGAGCCCCATAATAGGCTGCCCATAGATTTTATACAAACCAGATTCTTTAGAGGGGGAGGAGATAAGCGTGATCTCTGCCTGGAACAATATGAAACTTCCTGTGAGCCTAGTGATGTACACTGTCAGTGCCTTACTTGATCTTCCTACCTGTACAACCTGGGTCTCAGTCATTGATTAGTGAATAAACTTTTTTATGCTTACTATGTGCTTGGCACTGTGCTAAGCTCTGGGGATATAAAAAGAGACAGAAGGCAGTCCCTGCCCTCAGCAAGCTCAACTATAATATGAACAATCTGGCATGGCTTTGTCTTTAAAAAAAAAAAAAAGCAGTTTCCTACTGTAAAATGAAGGGGTTGGGTTGGACTAGATGACCTCTGGAGTCCCTTCTATCTCTAAATTTAAAGTTGTTTAATTCTGTGACATTTAAGGCCTTTTCTGTCTCTAAATCTATGATCCTAGGTTTTGCTTTCCTGTTGCATCTTAACCCGGGGATCCAAAGAAAAAAGAAAAAGTCAAACTCATACCTTTTCAAGGTTAAGTCCCTGTTAATCAAGATATAAGTTCAGAAATAGAAGAAGCAAGCAATAAGTATATAATGCTATCCTTCCTATACAACCCTCTTGTGCCTTTGTATAGGTTGTCTCCCTGGTTACAATGTACTCTCTTCTCTCTGCCTCTTAAAAACCCAAGACTTGGCTCAAGGGCCACCTTCCATATGTGAGGAAGTCAAGTTTGCTGAATCACAGAAAGTGTGAGGGGGACTGATGTACAGGTAGGTTGTGAAGGGCTTTAAATGCCAAACAGACGAGTCTGTATTTGATCCTAGGGGTAAAAAGGAACCAGTAGAGTTTATTGAGCAGGAAAGTGACACAGTCAGACATTTGTGTTGGGAGTATCCATTTGACAGCTGTCTAGGGAATGGATTGGGGTGGGAAGAGACTTGAGGGAGGGAAACTTCTTAGGCTATTGCAATAGCCCAAGGGAAGGTAATAAGGACTTGAACTAGGACCTTACTATGTGAGGAGAGAGGAGACAGATGTGAGAAATGCTGTTGCTAGATTTCCCAGCATCATTCATTTGCCTTTTCACCCTAGAACTTTTCTTGGCATCTGGGGCTTCTCATCCTGTAGCATCCCTCGGTCATGCTTGCCACATTCTTCCATTGGTATATTCCTCCTGAGAACCTCCATTTTAGCTTCCCAAGCTGGCTATGTTTCATTCCCCTCCCAACTGTATTTCCTCTTCTCACCATTTGCTACCATAGTTCTCTTCTATATTTTGTCTTCTTTCTCCATTATAGAGTAAGCTTCTTAAGGGCAGGGACTGTAATATTTTTTACTTATATTTCTATGCCAGAACTTAGCACAGTTCCTAACACATAGTAAGTGTTGCCTTACACATAAGTACATGTTGCCTGTTGCCTTGTAGAGGGGGAAATGGCAAGCTTTGGCAACAGTAAGATACGAATGTAAGGGACAGTACAGAGTAGAAGATGACGCCAAGGTGGCCACCAACCCAGGCAATAGGGAAGATGATGGCGCCCCTTGCAGAAATAGAGTTTAGAAGAGAGGTGGGTTGGGGGAGGGGGAGGGAAAATGTAAAAAGATCTAGAGGAAGACTTTCAAGGGAAGACATGGGCAAGTATTGGATAAGATGAGAACATGTTGGGTAGGTGGCAATCAGCACTGTTGAAAGAAATCTTTACATTAAAGAGATCACAGATACACTGAAATACTGGATGATAACATAGATGGCACACTTGTCAAATTTTCAGATGACCTTATACTTGGAGGAATAGGTAACACGCTGGATGGCAGGACCAAGAGTATCTCAAGAGGCCAGATCGATGGGCCATGTTCAATAAGATGAAATTTAATAGAAATAAATAAATGTAAATTCTTACACTTGGTCAGTGGATTTTTTGGTGCAACAATATTTGTGAAAAACACCTGAGGGTGTTAGTGGGATACAATAATATAACATGGCAGCCCTAAAACTTATTATTCTTAGGTTACATTAATAGTTATAGATAGTCCCCCAGTACTTTGCCCTGATCAGGCCACATCTGGAATATTTTATCTATCTCTGGACACCACATTTTTGGAGACAATGATAAACTGAAGAGAGAGGGCAACAAGTATAATGAAAAGGCTAGAAATTCAGGCATGCAAGGAGCAGTTAAAGGAGTCAGGATTGCTGAGAATGGAAAAGAGGAGGTTTTAGAGAGGATCCAAAAGGTACCCTGATACATTTCCAAGACTATCTATGGAAGAGGGATTAAAGGATTGTGGGAGCCACGAGTGAAAGTTGCAGAGAGGTAGATTGCAGCACAATATAAGGGGAAATAATTAGAGAGATCCAGAAGGAGGGTGGGAGAACTGTACTTTTGAGGATTATAGTATCATAGATATAGAACTAGAAGATCTTTAAAGGCCATATAGTCCAACCCTCTCATTCTACAGATGAGGAAACTGAGACCTAGAGAGGTTAATTACTACCATAGAGGTAGTAAGTGAAAGAGACAAACTCTGAACCCAGGTCCTCTGTGTCCCAACCTAGCCCTGCCCGCCATACTTCCTCCCTCAAAAATCTTTATCTAATATCTCAGTAACAATAAGAACCTGATCTGTTATTTCACTGGTATAAGGGGCTCCCAAACAAGGAAAGTCCTCCTACCAATGCAGATCAGCATCTTCCTTGCAACTCCTCACCTAGGGCACTTAGGTTGCCTAACCAATATATGTCAGAGGCACAAAACAAACCTGGATTGTCCTGACTTGAAGGCCAGCTCATCTCTGTCCAGTCCATCAGTCAATAAATGTTTATCAAAGGCTTCTCCATGCTAGCACCATGCTTCCTCTCAAGAGGACTTTAGGCAATGGCTGGATGACCACTTGGTGGGGATGCTATATAGGAGACCTTGGCTCAGGTATGAATTAAATGAGATGACTTAAATTAAATGAAATGAATTAAATGAGATCTCTTCCCATGTGGAAATTTGGTGGTTCTTTAGAAAACTCAGGCCCAGGGAGTTTGAACTCGAAACCACAGATGATTTTTCATGAGGAATCTTTGTCCTAACTTGTATATTAACAATGTGAAAATCAGTGATGACTATTATAAGTGTCCTTTCTTTGGAGTCTGAGAGAAAGTCAAAGGAGAAAAGGCAGCAAGGGATGAGGTTACAATGTATGAATTTCAGTTTGAAACTGAGAAAGTTGCTCACTCAATTGCCGAACTTGTCAAAAAAATCATCTTTCCTGTAGCTCATTTAGAAATGCAACTAGTTATAAAACTTCTGTTTATTCTAGGCTTAGCAGGTCAAGGTCAACTTGGAACAAGATGGATTTTGGGGGACAGGTCCTGTAACAGAAATTGGGGCTGTTCACATCTTTAGTTTGTGTTTTTATTTCCCACTCTGTAGCATCTATAAAGGAGATGAAGAAGGTACTAAAGATACAGCCCCTTGATAATCTTATTCTTTGGGAGCCAATCAGAAGGCTTCAGTCTGTGAGCCCAACTGAGAGTGATGGCACAGCCAAACAGAAAAAAAAAAAAGTTTAGCACAAAGCTGGGAGCTATGATAGAAAAAAAATAATATATTTAAGCATTATGACACTGATATCTAAGCCCACACGCCTTGAGTGGCAAAATGCTTGTTAACCATAAGGATGGATTTGACTTAATGTGAATCAATTTAATCACATACTCAGGAATGCTCAGGTAAAATTTTTAAGTATTTCTCTATTATATAATCTAAAATACATATTCTTCACAGTGGAATTTTTAATTTTAAGATTTAAAGTAATATTTTCTATCTAGTACAGATTTCTTCTATAATGCTACATCAGAAAACAGAGCACATTTTGTTTATTTTAAACTAATTGAAGTGTGTGTGTATGAGGGAGAGAGAGAGGGACAGAGAGAGAGAGAGAGAGAGAGAGAGAGAGAGAGAGAGAGAGAAATCCTTGGAAGGAGAACCACTTCCAGTTTAAGAAGGAAATCATTTGTATTTGAGGGATGTTATCACCTAGATTAATTAATATGACACAACATAGTTACACTTTGCTTATCAAAGAGGTCACTGAACCAACTATTTCAACCTATGTTAGAATCACAGAATGTTAGAGCTGATATGATCAGCAGCCATCTAGTACAACTCATTCTCAAAAAAGAGTTCCTTCTCTAGTGTACACAATAATTATTCATCCAGCCTCTGGCTTGAAAACCTTGAGGGAGGGCAAATGACCTTTGTACTTCCTGAGCCAAACCATTCCCCTTTTCCATTCTTCTTGTTAACAAGCATTTATTTATTAAGAACCTAATATTAATATCCCCAAACCCTGTGCTAGATACTGGAGATACAAATACAAAAGTGAGATAAATTTTCAGAGAGTTTACATTCAACTAAGGAAAGGATATGTTTACAGGTAACTAAAAACTAAGGTTCTAACTGACACCCCTAAGGGTGTCACTAGCATGAGTATGGGGGTAGGGAAGCAGTGGCCCATCCTCATCTGGAAGATGGCTTGCAGACTGTCTCTTTTAATATAAAAGGATTGCACCTCTGATCCACGTTAGGGTTGCTTCCATTTTCTAAATTGCTAGGGTAATGATTGGCTGAATGCCTTGCAATAGGGTTAGAAGGCTCACCTTTCTTATCTCTGTGTGGGATGTAGAAATCTCTTACCTATAGCAACCAGGATGCTACATATAAACTGCTTCACTTGGGCTGAAATGATTTTATTATCACAGTTTTGGAAACAAGTCATGACCTCCTTAACAGTTTAGCTCTGAGAGGCAAAAGAGTGAAGTTGCAATAAATTAAACACATTAGGCAAAGAAAAGAAAAGACCTAAAAGTACTCCAAGGAGTTTTCTGTTTTCAGATATCTTGATCAATTCCAAGGCAAATGACCTTAAGCATACACTGTTGGTGAAAGACAATAGAGCCTTTGCTTTAAGGAGTTATAATTTTCAGGGGTGGAGCCAAAACGGTGGAGTAGAAAGACAAAACTCTAGAAGATCCCCCACATAGCCCATAACATACATGTAAAAATGACTCTAAACAAATTCTAGAGGAGCAGAAGCCACAAAGAGATTTCCAGCCCAAGACAGCCTGGAAAGCAGACAGAAAAGGTCTGTCACAAAGAGTGGGGAGCAAAGTGCAACTCAGTGTGGGCTGCACAGTGTGGCAGGGATGGGACCCAGACAGGTTTCAGGGCATCACCAGCAGCAGCAGTTTCCCTATTGCTCAAGCCAAAAATGCCAAAGACAGCTTCAAAGGTCAGTGAGAGAGCTCCTTCGCCCAAGACAAGGGAACATGATCTGGACCACCAGCAGCATCTACTGCAGCAGCAGAGTCCATTTTTGGAGCCGTCCACCTAAAGCCCCTGGGGGAATTGAGTTGCTGATCTGAATCTCAGCCCTGAGGGCAGCTCTGAGGTAAGGAGGAACAATGATGTAGTGGAGCTAGAGGCGGTTGTGGAGAGTGAATTCTATTCACAGATTCTGGGCAGAAAAGTTTTTGGTTGCTCCCAGATCAGAGTGCAGGCCAGGCCAGGAGTAAACTCCTCTCCCTTAATTGTGCTACCTTGGAGGAACTGAGAACTTACAAGTCCCAGAGTATATCCCCCTCTTGACAAAGGACCCAAAAGTCAAGTTAACTGGCTGGGAAAATGCCCAAAAAAAGGGAAAAAAGATAAGACTATAGAAGGTTACTTTCTTGGTGAACAGGCAATTTCTTCCATCCTTTCAGATAAGGAAGAACAATGCATACTGTTAGAGGAAGTCAAGGCTTCTGCATCCAAAACCCCCAAAATACATATACAGTGGTCTCAAGTCATGGAAGAGCTCAAAAAGGATTTTGAAAATCAAGTAAGAGAGGTGGAGGAAAAATTGGGAAGAGAAATGAGAGTGATGCAAGAAAATCATGAAAAGTGAGTCAACAGCTTGCTAAAGGAGACCCCCAAAAATGCTGAAGAAAATAACACCTTTAAAAATAGGCTAACTCAATTGGCAAAAGAGGTCCAAAAAAACAGTGAGGAGAAGAACGCTTTAAAAAGCAGAATTAGCCAAATGGAAAAGGAGATTCAAAAGCTCACTGAAGAAAATAGTTCTTTCAAAATTAGAATGGAGCAGATGGAAGCTAATAACTTTATGAGAAACCAAGAAATTACAAAACAAAACCAAAAGAA
The DNA here is from genome assembly GCF_028372415.1 of Notamacropus eugenii. NCBI lineage: Eukaryota > Metazoa > Chordata > Mammalia > Diprotodontia > Macropodidae > Notamacropus > Notamacropus eugenii. Next base: position 177,149,124 of record NC_092872.1, on the reverse strand, counting down.
TGAAAAACAGAAAATAATGTGAAATACCTCATTGGAAAAACAACTGACCTGGAAAATAGATCCAGGAGAGAAAATTTTAAAATTATGGGACTAACTGAAGGCCATGATCAAAAAAGAACCTAGACATCATCTTTCATGAAATTATCAAGGAAAACTGCCCTGAGATTCTAGAACCAGAAGGCAAAATAAATATTGAAAGAATTCACCAATCACTTCCTGAAACAGATCAGAAAAAAGAAACTGTTAGGAATATTGTAGCCAAATTCCAGAGTTCCCAGGTCAAGAAGAAAATCTTGGAAGTAGGCAGAAAGAAGCAATTTGAGTATTGTGGATATAGAATCAGGATAACACAAGATCTAGCAGCTTCTACATTAAGGGATCAAAGGGTTTGGAATATGATATGCCAGAAGTCAAAGGAACTAGGATTAAAACCAAGAATCACCTACCCAGCAAAACTGAGTATAATACCTCAGGAGGGAAGATGGTCATTCAGTGAAATAGAGGACTTTCAAGCATTCTTGATGAAAAGACCAGAGCTGAAAAGAAAATTTGACTTTCAAACACAAGAATCAAGAGAAGGAATAGGAAATAGATATCATAAGGGATTTTCTAAAGTTGAACTGTTTACATTCCTACATGGAAAGATAATATTTGTAACTCATGAGACTTTTCTCAGTACTGGGGTAGTTGGATGGATGACACACACACACACACACACACACACACACACACATAGACAGAGAGCACAGGGTGAGTTGAATAAGAAGAGATGATATCTAAAAAATAAAATTAAGGGGTGAGAGAGAGGAATATATTTGGAGGAGAAAGGGAGAAATGGATTGGGGCAAATTATCTCTCACAAAAGAAGCAAGAAAAAGTTTTTTCAATGGAGGAGAAAGGGGAGGAGGTGAGAGGGAAAAAGTGAAGCTTACTCCCATCACATTTGGCTTAAGGAGGGAATAACATGCTCACTCAGTTTGGTATGAAAATCTATCTTACACTACAGGAAAGTAGGGGAGAAGGGGACAAGTGAGATGGGGGGATGATAGAAAGGAGGGCAAATGGGAGGAGGGAGTAATTAGAAGTAAACACTTTTGGGGAGGGACAAGGTCAAAAGAGAGAATAGAATAAATGAGGGGCAGGATAGGATGAAGGGAAATATAGTTAGTCTTATACAACATGACTATGATCAAAGTCTTTTGCAAAACTACACATATATAGCCTATATTGAATTGCTTGCCTTCTCAGCAGCCATGGGTCAGAAGGGAGGAAGGGAGAGAAGTTGGAACTCAAAGTTTTGGGAATGAATGTTGAGAATTGTTTTTGCATACAACTGGGAAATAAGAAATACAGGTAATGGGGAATAGAAATCTATCTTTCCCTATAAGAAAAGAGAGAAGATGGGGCTAAGGGAAGGGAGGGGTATAATAGAAGGAGGGCAGATTGAGGAGAGGAGTAATCAGGATGCAAAGTGTTATGGGGCAGGGGAGGGGAGAGATGGGGAGAAAAAAATGGAACTCAAAATCTTGTGGAAACAAATGTTGAAAACTAAAAATAAATAAATAAAAATTTATGAAAAAAAGGAGTTACAGCTCTCTCTTTTTACATTTCTAACAAGCAATGTTAATTCATCTACTCTGATAGCATTTGCAATTTTAAGTTAATTTATTTATTTTTAGTTTTCAACATTCCTCCCATAAGTTTTAAATTTTTTTCCCCTTCCCAAGATGGCATGCAATCTGATATAGGCTCTACATGTACATTCTTATTAAACATATTTTCACATTAGTCATGTTGTAGAGAAGAATTAGAACAAATGGGAGGAACCATGAGAAAGAAAGAAACAAAACAAAAGAACTGCATTCTGATGTCATAGTTCTTTCTCTGGATGTGGATGACATTTTCCATCATGACTCCTTTAGAATTGTTTTAGGGCCTTACTTTGCTGAGAAGGGCTAAGTCTATCAAAATCAGTTATCACACACTGTGACTGTTACTGTGTACAATGTTCTCCTGCTTGTGCTCTAGCATTTGCAATTTTAAAATTCCCAAATAAGACATATCACTGTATACATTATGAACAGAGATATAGAACTACAGTAATTAGACAAATGCAAAAATGCATTGCAGCATTCAAAGTTTTCTTGATTATGCTGTCCACAATTCTTGTAGTTTTTTCGGATTGCTGACCCACTATTGACTCATTTTGAGCTTTTGGTCTACTAAAACCCCTGTACATTTTTTTAGACAAACTTATCTAATCATACCTACCCATCTTATTTCCTAAATTTTAGGCTTTATATTAATCCTTCTTATATTTCAATTAGTTAGATTCATCACAAAGTTCTACCTTATCAAGATCTTTTAGGATCTTGACTCGATCATCCAGCGTTAGCTATCCTTTCCAAAACATGAACTATTCAGAGCTAAGCACAGATCCCTGGGACCCTCCACTGCAGACTACTTTTCAAAGCAAACACAAATCCCTAGATTACACCACCTTAGACCTCTTTCCAAGGTGACAATGAACCATCAATGATGAATCTTGAGTCAAGACATTCAAGTAGTTCTGAATCTATCTAATTGCATTATCAACCATCACACATCTCCCTCCATTTTTTCTATCAGAATAGCATAAGGAACTTTATCAAATTCATGCTAAAATCTGGGTAAACTGTATTCCAACAGTATTCCCTTCTTTTATTGGCTTCATCATCCTTTCAGAAAAGGAAACAAAGTTAACCTGAAATGATCTACTCTTGATGACATGATGCTGGTTCATCATAATCATTGCTTCTTTTTCTAGATGTTCAAAAATGATTTCTGTAATAAACTTGTTCCAGAATTTTGCCAGGAATCAAAATCATGCTCATCAACTTATCCTTTTTCTTCATACTCCATTCTCTTCCCTTTTTTTTTTTTGAAAATTAGACCTTTGCTCTTTGTTCCCAGCACTTCCCCTCTTCTCCTAGATTTCTCAAATATAATTGACAGTGGCTTGGCAATTGTATTTGCCAATTCTTTAAGTATACAAGGATGTAGTGCATTTTAGCCAAATTGCTTGAATTCATCAAATGCAGTTTGGTGTTCTCTTGCTGTCTACTTATTTATCCTGGGTATCAACTCCCTATTAGCTATTTTTGTTCTGTCCTGTAAAATCCAAAGGTCATTCTCCTTGAAAGAAAGAAAGAAAGAAAAAAAGAAAGAAAGGAAAGGAAGGAAGAAAGAAAGGAAGGAAGGAAGAGAGAGAAAGGAAGGAAGGAAGAAAAAGAAAGAAATGAGGGAAGGAAGAAAGAAAGAAAGAAGAAAAAGGAAGGAAGGAAGGAAGGAAGGAAGGAAGGAAGGAAGGAAGGAAGGAAGGAAGGAAGGAAGGAAGGAAGGAAGGAAGGAAGGAAAGGAGAGAGGGAAGAAGAAAGGAAGGGAGGGAGAAAGAAAGAAAACTTAAAACTGAGCAGCTCTGTTTTCTTTCTATTCTCAGTTATCACCTTCTCATCTACCCTAAGAAGCAGTAGCCCTCCCATCTTTAATCTTCCTCTTTCCCCAACACAGATGTAGAAAACACTTTTTTTGCTGTCCTTAGTTTTTTTTAGCTTTAGCTAAATCTCATTGTGAGAGCTGGTACTCCTGACGCTATCCTCAGATATGCTTTTATACCCATTCTCTGTTACCTGGGCTTACATCCACCTTCTGTACAATTTTTTTTTAAATTAAGCTGGTTGGTGAATTGTTTTGCATCCACTTTCATCTCTTAAAATAATTACCATTTTCTCTCATAAGATTTGTTTTCCTTGAGTTTTTGGAATTTCTTTCTTGAGAGTTTCCTTCTCTTACCTGAGTTGACTTCCCCTGTAGAATGAAATCTTGCCTATCCTCTGAACCCTTTGAAAACTGCTCTTTCACAATCTTGAGTGCATATCAGGCTGTACGTGGCTCTTCTCTCCTCCTTTCTTACAAGTCTTAAGAGTTAAGGCTTTTATCATTTCCACTCCCGCCGTCGATTCTTCCCTCTCAACACTGTCAAGAATCAAGAAAGGAATTTTTAAAGTCCTATGAGCAGGCAAAATAGCTATCACAAATCTAAGCAGCAGGAGACCCTTTTAGGCCATCCCTTAATACATATTTACTCTTACTTTAAACATAATTTCAAAAAACTTGGTTACCTGGTTTCCCAATACATCCCAAATTAAAAGCAGAAGATTAGGAAAAGGGTTTTTAGGGATGGCCCATTGTTTCAGCCAGAAGCAATACCTCAGCCTAAGATTGAAAGATAGGATAGAAAAATTGTACAAGGTCACAAGAGAATAACATTCAAAAAATTTTGGAGTTTCTCATGGACCACAATTCAATAGGAGTCAGCAGTGTCATACAGCAACCACAAACAGAAAACACATTTAGACTGTGTGAATAAAGTTGGTAGCTCCACTGTTCTCCAACATAGACCGCAACTAGAGTGTTGCATTCAATTCTGGGCAACACATTCTACAAGACTAGAGAGAAAGCAAAGGCTGTGTCTTTAAGTATCTATCACATAGAAAACGATTACACTTGTTCCCTTCTGCCCCAAAGGGCAGAACTGCAGTGGTCAGAAGGAGTAATGAGATAAGCCCGGGCTTCATATAAGGAAAAACTACCTTATAATTAGAGCTATCCCACAGTGGAAAGAGTGCTTTTTGAGGTACTGGGTTTCTTCTTACTGGTGGTCTCTAAACAAAGGATGACTACGTGTTAGGTGTATTAAAAATGGAATTCTTGCTTAGGTATAGGATGGACTAAATGGTCTAGGAGGCTCTTCTGATATTCTGTATTGTGAAGTTCTGTGTGAAGAAACAAGGGTCTGGATTTAATCTCAGTAGGCCCAAAGGACATTACTGTCTTGCAACATTGTAAAATAAATGATGTTCACAATGTCCTTTTATATATTTTCTTGTATGTGTATTGTCAACAGATTTCTATTAAAACGTTTCAAATAAAAGTATTTTTGCCCAAAGTCACATGGCTTCAGTTCTGTAAAGAGGGCCATTCATCAAAGATACTAAATACATGAAGTGTTACTGTAATTCTGTTGTTATATTTAACTGAAAAAAACCTTATGGATTTGAATCTTTTTTTTCTCCCAGGCACAGACACATATAGAGAGTCTCCATCACATTGCAGTGGACTCTGTGAAAGGTTTATAGGAGGATAAATAGGAATAAAGGATTATAATCTACATCCATGGAAGGAGAACCCATATTGAATAAACCACAGATCCATGGACTATTGGAGTACTGCAGTATTTCATTTTTAATTGGTGCTAGCTTTTAAAAGTTCAATAATTTATTTTAAATTTTTAGCCAGATCAAAAACAAAACCTTGAAATGCTTGGCTAGACAGTCAAATCACTCTTTTCTTTTTAATAATAGATTAGGAAAAAAACAATGACCACTTACTATTTTATAGCACATTAATGTTTGCAAAGCAATTTATATGCATTTTGATTTTGTCTTCAAAGCAACCCAGTGAGGTTGCTATCACATGAGGAAACAGGTGCCGAGTAATTAAGTGATTGGGACAAGGTCACGTGGCTAAAATAAGCTTTTTCAATTTCTCCTTCCCTTCTGCCTCTGGCTCAATGTTGCAAAGGAAGAACACATTCTATATTTTATTGCCAGATTATCTTTTCATTTTTAGGTTAATTTTTTTTCAAAGGAAGATCCGCCTTTTCTCCCTCCTAACTCCTTCCCATCACTGAGAAAACAGGAAAAACAAAATCACCTGCTACAAACTTTTAGGAAAACAAAATCCCATACTGTCCATCTCAGCCTTCATGTTGGGTCTGTCACTTCTTTGTGGTTGGTCATTATGTTTATCAGAGTTCCTGAGCCATTAAAGTTGTTCACCTTTACCAATTGTTGTTATTATATAAATTGGTCTCCTGGTTCTGCTCACTTTGCTCAGGATCAGTTCACACAATCTTTCCTATGTTTCTCTAAACCATCCCTCCCATCATTTCTTACAGCACAATAGTATTCCATCACATTTGCATATCATAACTTGTTATTACCCCCCAATTGATGGACACTATCCGACTAAAAATTTTTGCCACTGCAGTAGAGAGAGGTTCTATAAATATGTTTCCTACGTGTGCTATGGACAAATGGTTAGTCCTTTACTTGGATGAACTCAGCTGCTTAAGTGAGTTCCACTAACTCACTAGTGCAATTTTCCTTAGTTACTGTAGCAAGCATGTATTTGTTAAATAGCTTTGAAATATATTGCGAATGTTATTCAAGAGGTATGATTGATGAATACCCAGATTATATAACCAGCCCTTTGTTAACAGTTATAGATTAATTTGTGCTACCTAGCAACAAAATTGACCCTCCAAAAAGTAGGCTAAGTTAGTGTGTAGTCCATTTTGACCAATTTATGACAACTACTTCAAATAGGCCCACAGATCTAGAGCAGAAAGGAACTTTGGAGGTTGTCTAGTCTAACCTGCTCATTTTATTTTTGTTTTTTTAATTTAAATAATTTATTTGTTTTCAGCTTTCAATTGTCACTTCCTAACCTGCTCATTTTACAGATAAAGAAACTGTGGCCTAGTGAGACTCAGTGATTTGCCTAAGGTCACACAGCCAGTGAATAGCTAATTTAACTAGGATAACAGATTTAGAACTTGAAGGGACCTAAGACTGCACAGGGAATGATTCTTTCCCTTCTCCATGCTGTCTTGAGTTTTAAGTAACCAACTTAAATAAAAACTTAAGTTACACGAATGTTTTCACAGACTATCCAAAAAGAATTTAGTGTTCTTATTCCAGGATGATGTCTTGTAGATTTAACATATCTAAAATTAAAACTATCTTTATACAGGGGTTTTAAAATTAAAAGTATGTTAACTAAAACAAGGTTTTTCATTGAAGTAATATTTTTCAAACCAAAAATATCATTTTTCTATCCACACAATGAGTGTGCTAAAAGCTTTTTCCTGAATTTTACATTCTAGCGATCAATGAAGATGGGCTGGATTCTGGCCTTATTCTCTGTTTACCAGGCTTTAGAGAATTTTCAAAGTAGTTTTGTGGTTTTCTCTCTAACATTCAGAACTGCTGTTTGAGATCCAACCCATAAGATCAGTGAAAAGGACCTAGAAAATTCTAAGAGTAATGTCATCAACCCAATGTATCATGATGAAAGGCCAGCAACCTCAGCAAGCTCATCAGACTGAGGGAGACCAATACCATTAAACTGGTATGCAGCTAGAAGCCCAGCAATTGGGTAATGGATAAACAATGAATAAGGATGTCATATATTATCATTTGAAGTAATAAATAATATGACTAATTCAGAAGAACAGGGAAAACCTTAAATGAACTGATGCAGAAGAAAGTAAAGAGAACTAGGAAAACAATATGCACAATGTTGTAAAAAGAAAGAAAAAAAGGAAACTGAAGTCTATGTAGTTATGATGACCAACTTTGACCCCAGAGAATAGGTGAAAAAGTGTACTTCTTTTCTCTCTTTGTCAAGAGTATGTAACACCACACACTGCCAGACACCATTGATGTGTTGGCAGGTTAACTTTTTCCTTCTTTCTTAATGTTACAAAGGATGGTTTGCTGGGTGGTGGTGTAGGGAGAGATGTAATTGGAGATAAGGTTGATCTTAAAAAAGAGATTAAAATATTTTTAATTGACATGTAGCAACCTTTTCTTAAAGCAGATAAAAACTGAGTGCCTTCTACTGCCTTTCAGAAATGAATCAATTGAATCTATCATAGTGTGTAGAAGGCTGGATCAAACCCCTGCATTCAGAGCCAGGAGGTGTGCTTATTTGGTTGTGTTTAAAATAATAGAGGCACCAGGATGTCATTTCCATAGATGTAACATATATGGTTTTTTCTAATTACTATGCCTCATCAATTTCTGAAATGGTTTGATTTAAAAATAAAATGATAGGAAGTATATAAGCAAAATGTGAGGCACATATGCCATTAGAGAATCTGTAATGTAATAAAAGCAGCTTATTGTGTCTTACAATAACTCTGTTGGGTAATCTTTTTTTTCCTAATAACATACATCAGGGCATAGATGAGCCCAGGGAGAGTGGCACTACCTGAGGAGACAGGTAGACAAGCAAGGTTAGAGGAAGGGATAGATCAGAAGGCCAACAGCTTGGAAGGATCAAGAAAGTACTATATGTCAGAATAAGTAATGAGTTTACATCCAGTGAATTAGTTAAAGTTTGAATGATTAGGATCCCCTATCCCATGATCAAAGAATTTCAATTTCAATCTAACGTGACATGCACTCAGGACTTTATTACAATTACAAAATACTCTTTAAAAAAAAAGACATAATTTGGAGAATTAATTATTCATGTTTGTGCTCTCTCAATATAATAAATTAATTACAGATTTAATGCCATACCAATCAAACTATTTTAGAGAACAAAGTAAAATAATAACAAAATTCTTTTGGAGGAACGCAAGGTCAAAGGGAAACAGTGGGGAAAAGTAGGAATTAAAGTGTCCTAGCATTACCAGATAGCAAACTATATGATAACACAGTATTCATCAAAACAATTTGGTACTGTTTTTTTTAAAAAAAGAAGAGAAAGAAAAGTTGATCAGTGGAGTAGATTAGGTAGGCAAGACCCAATAGCAATCAAACATACTGGCTAAATGTCTGATAAACCCAAGGGTTCCGTTCCTGGGGCAAGGACTCCCTATGAGACAAACACTGCTGAGAAAACTAGAAAACAATGTGATAAATCAGTTATATCAGAATCTTAAACTATAGCTCCAAATGGACACATGAACTAAATATAAAAGGTTATATCATTAAAAAAAATTAGAAAAGAATAGAAGGAATTACTTTGTTCAACAATGGCTAAGGGAAAAATTCTAAAATAATGGTTAGAGGTAATAATAGATGACAAAATAGATAATTTGGGGTATTTAAAATTGAAAAGCTTTTACATAAGCAAAATAATGCAATTAGAATTAGAAGAGCAGTTGAATAAGAAAAACTTCACAGCAAAATTTTCTCATAAAGGTCTGATATACAAAATTTATAGAGAATGATAAAAATACATAAGACCAAGAACCATTCTCTTATACTAAGCGATCAAGAATATGAATAGGCAATTTTTAAATAAAGAAATACATGCCATCAGCAACTATGTGAAAGACGTCAACAAATTACTATTAATAAGAGAAGTGCAAACTAAAGCAACTCAACAATCAGATTGGTAAAGATGACTAAAAAGTAAAATAAACTGAAAAGGATAGAATAGAACCGGCATACAAATGCTCTCTTTATGGTACTGTGAACTCATTCTGGAAAATAACTTGGAATTACACCCCAAATTCAATCCGTTGTAAGTATCATTTGACTGAGAGCAATGATCACTACTGGTCATACCTCCTAAAGTTCTTTTTTTTTTTTTAATTTATTTAACTTTTAACATTCATTTTCACAAAATTTTGGGTTCCAAATTTTCTCCCCTTTTGTCCCCTCCCCCCACCCCAAAACACCAAGCATTCTAATTGCCCCTGTCTGCCAATCTGCCCGCCCTCCCTCCCCACCCCTTCCCTTTGGAAGGCAAGCAATTCAATATAGGCCAAATCTATGTAGTTTTGCAAATGACTTCCATAATAGTAGCGTTGTGTAAGAACTAATTATATTTCCCTCCATCCTATCCTGTCCCCCATTACTTCTGTTCTCTCTTTTGATCCTGTCCCTCCCCATGAGTGTTGACCTCAAATTGCTCCCTCCTCCCCATGCCCTCCCTTCCATCATCCCCCCCACCCTGCTTATCCCCTTATCCCCCACTTTCCTGTATTGTAAGATAGGTTTTCACACCAAAATGAGTGTGCATTTTATTCCTTCCTTTAGTGGAATGTGATGAGAGTAAACTTCATGTTTTTCTCTCACCTCCCCTCTTTATCCCTCCACTAATAAGTTTTTTGCTTGCCTCTTTTATGAGAGATAATTTGCCCCATTCCATTTCTCCCTTTCTCCTCCCAATATATTTCTCTCTCACTGCTTGATTTCATTTTTTTAAGATATGATCCCATCCTTTTCAATTCACTCTGTGCACTCTGTCTCTATGTGTGTGTGCGTATGCATGTGCATGTGTGTGTGTGTAATCCCACCCACTACCCAGATACTGAATAGTTTCAAGAGTTACAAATATTGTCTTTCCATGTAGGAATGTAAACAGTTCAACTTTAGTAAAGTCCCTTATGACTTCTCTTTGCTATTTACTTTTTCATGCTTGTCTTCATTCTTGTGTTTGAAAGTCAAATTTTCTTTTCAGCTCTGGTCTTTTCATCAAGAATGCTTGAAAGTCCTCTATTTCATTGAAAGACCAATTTTTCCCCTGAAGTATTATACTCAGTTTTGCTGGGTAGGTGATTCTTGGTTTTAGTCCTAGTTCCTTTGACTTCTGGAATATCCTATTCCATGCCCTTCAATCCCTTAATGTAGAAGCTGCTAGATCTTGTGTTATCCTGATTGTATTTCCACAATACTTGAATTGTTTCTTTCTAGCTGCTTGCAATATTCTCTCCTTGACCTGGGAACTCTGGAATTTGGCCACAATGTTCTTAGGAGTTTCTCTTTTTGGATCTCTTTCAGGCGGTGATCTGTGGATTCCTTGAATACTTATTTTGCCCTCTGGTTCTAGAATGTCAGGACAGTTTTCCTTGATAATTTCATGAAAGAGGATGTCTAGGCTCTTTTTTTGATCATGGCTTTCAGGTAGGCCCATAATTTTTAAATTGTCTCTCCTGGATCTATTTTCCAGGTCAGTTGTTTTTTCCAATGAGATATTTCACATTATCTTCCATTTTTTCATTCTTTTGGTTTTGTTTTGTGATTTCTTGGTTTCTCATGAAGTCATTAGCCTCCATCTGTTCCATTCTAATTTTGAAAGAACTATTTTCTTCAGTGAGCTTTTGAATCTCCTTTTCCATTTGGCTAATTCTGCTTTTGAAAGCATTCTTCTCCTCATTGGCTTTTTGAACCTCTTTTGCCAATTGAGTTAGCCTATTTTTCAAGGTGTTATTTTCTTCAGCATTTTTTTGGGTCTCCTTTAGCAGGGTGTTTACTTGTTTTTCATGCTTTGCTTGCATGTCACTCAATTCTCTTCCCAGTTTTTCCTTCACCTCTCTAACTTGATTTTCAAAATCCTTTTTGAGCTCTTCCATGGCCTGAGCCCATTGAGTGGGCTGGGATACAGAAGCCTTGACTTCTGCGTTTTTCCCTGATGGTAAGCACTGTTCTTCCTCATCAGAAAGGAAGGGAGGAAATGCCTGTTCACCAAGAAAGTAACCTTCTATAGTCTTATTTTTTTCCCCTTTTCTGGGCATTTTCCCAGCCAGTGACTTGACTTCTGAGTGTCCTCTCCACCCCCACCTCGCCTCCAGATCCTCCCAGCCAGCACTTGAGGTCTGAGATTCAAATGCTGCTTCCCAGCCTCAGGGCTTTGGGCGGGGGCAGGGCTGCTATTCAGTGTGAGATTAAGTTCAAGTGCTCAGGTCAGGGCAGGGCCGCCTCTCAGGCTCAGTTCCCTCAGGGGGTTTATGCAGAGACCTTCAACAATGGATCCTGGCTCCTGCCTGCTTGGGGAGCCCTGGTCTGCTCCCGCCTCTGCTGCTGCCTCCCGAGGGGGCCTGAGTTATGGGGGCACCCCACACCCCTCTCGACCCACCGAAGAGACCCTGTCACCAACCCTTGTCACCTGTGGGTGGGGGACCTGTGTGGCCGCTGGAGATTCCATCCCTGAAGCCTGCTCGGATCCGCTCCTTTCTGCACCGCGCCGCTGAGGCAGGATTGGGCTCTGCTCTGGGTCCGGGGCACGAGGGACCTTTTGCGAGAGGTTTTCAGGCTCTCTGGAGCAGAAATCTCGTCTGCTCCATTCTGTGGCTTCTGCTGCTGCAGAATTCGCCGGTGGTTCTTTTTTTTACAGGTATTTTATGGGCAGTGGGTTCGGAGGTAGCATATGTGCATCTTTCTACTCCGCCATCTTGGCTCCACCCCCTAAAGTTCTAAGAGAAAAGAAAGTATATGTTGGGTACTGAGCTAAGCACTTCACAAATACTATTTCATCTGATCCTTACAATCCTGGGAGGTAGGTGCTACTATGATTCCTTTTTTACAGTGGAGGAAACTGAGGTAGAAGTCAAGTGATTTGCCCAGAATAATACAGGTAGCAAGTATTTGTGGTTGATGTGGAACTCATATCTTTCCGACTCCAGGTTCAGTGCTCTTTTAAACTGTTGCACTACACGCCATCATGGTGACTGCTCCAGCATGATTTTTCAAGAAGGGATTCCAAACTAGGCAAGCTTGAACTTGGACTTTTGACTTTGCTTCTTTTCTTAACATTATTTCCAAAGCATCTCTCTACATCAAGTCACCATAAATATTTAGAGGTCTTGTTATTCCCGAAGTGCCCAAGGGAGCACATGCAAACTTTACTACTGTATATTTGTAAAAATGCTTTATTGGTGTTCTTTTGTTTTTTTCATTTCTCTATCACTACCTACTTAATTACCTCTCCCTCTTCCCCACAAGCCTTCCCTTATAATAAATAAGTATAATCAAGCAAAACATGTCAACATATTGACTCTGTCTGAAAACGTATGCCTCATTTTTACACCAAGAAGTGGGAGGTATGCCTCATTACCTGTCTTTTGAAACCACAATTTGTTACTGGGTTGATCAGAGCTCTGAAGTTTTCCAAAGTTGTTTTTCTTTGCATTATTATGTAATTCATTATGTAAACTGTTTTTAGTTCTGCACATTTCACTTTTTATCAGTTCATACAAACCTTCCCGAGTTTCTTTGACTCCTTCAAACTTGTAATTTCTTATGGCACAATAATGTATCATTATATTCTACTCTAAAATTCATGTGAGAAGAATCACCAAGATGGAGTGACAAAAAGTCAATTTTTTTCCCACTTCATGAGAAGCTTTGGACTTATATGATGCCAACTGAGGTGCTGAAGGAAGAAAGAGGCAGGGGAGTCACCCCCTTTCAAAAAATTCACTGAGTTATCAGCTCTTCCTGCTCAATGACCAATAAGGGGACTACTTCATTATTCCCCAAGTGTCCTTTGATGCTGAGTCATCAGACTCAACCAAGAAGTTTTTCATTTCCAAAGCACCTCAGTCCTTATGTAGCAAATATGATTGGTTGGGATTAGAAAGGGAATAGTTATGTATGCCCTGTTTGATTCCTATTACATTGAAAAGAAAATAAATATAAAGTGATTTCAGAGGTACCAGTAATTAACAGACTGAAGCTGCCTGTTTTTCTATATCGTTGTACTATATCTATATCCTATATCTCTGTGGTCCTCTTTAAAAAAATTAATGACTTATTTGTTTTTAACAATCAGTTCTTAAAATCTTCTGAGTTCCAAGTAATCTCCCCTCCTTCCCCATCCATTAAGAAGGTAAACTATATGACATCAACTTTTCATGTGAAATTATATAAAACATATATCTATATTAACCATGTTGCAACAAAAAAGGGGGGACAAGAAAAATAAAGAAAGGGAAGAAACTATGTTTTAATCTACACTAAGAGTTCATAGTTCTCTCTGAAAGTAGATGGAATTTTTCATCATACGTCCTTTGGAATTGTCTTGAATTATTGTCTTGATCAGAGTACCTAAGTCTTTCACAGTTAACCATCATTATAATATTGCTGTTACTGTATACAGTGTTCTCCTGGTTCTGTTCACTTCACTTTGCATCTGTTTATACGTCTTCCCATGTTTTGTTCTGAAATCATTTGGTTCATCATTTCTTTTTTTTTCTCATTTTAAATAATATTTTATTTTTTCCAGTTACATGAAAAGCAATTTTTAAAATTTGGGTTTTTTTAAATTTCAAGTTCCAAATTTTCTCCCTCCCTTTCCTCCTCCTTCCCTGAGATGACTAGAAATTTGACAAAGGTTATACATGTGCAATCATGCAAAATATGGTTCCATATTAATCTTGTTTTGAAAGAAAACAGGTAAAAACACACACACACACACAAAAAGTGAAGGTGAAAAATAGTAGGCTTCAATTTTCATTCAGACTCCATCAGTTATTTCTCTGGAAATAGATAGCATTTTTCATCATGAACCTTTGCAATTGTCTTGGATCACTGAATTCCTGAGAATAACTAAATCATTCCCAGTTGATAATTGGGTGATATTGCTGTTAGTGTGTACAATGTTCTCCTGGTTCTTACTTTACTTTGCATCAGTTCATGTAAATCATTTCAGGTTTCTCTGAAAGCATCCTGCTTATAATTTCTTATAGCACAATAGTATTTTATTATAATCATATACCATAATTTGTTCAGCCACTCCTCAACTGATGGGCATTACATCAATTCCAATTCTTTGCCACCACAAAAAAGAACTCCTATAAATATTTTACACAAATAGGCCCTTTTCCTTTTTTAATGAGATATAGACCTAGTAGTGGTGTTGCTGGGTCAAAGGATATGCACAGATTTATAGCCCTTTGGGCATAGTTCCGAATTGTTCTCTAGAATTGTTGGACCAGTTCACAACTCCAGTGACAGAGCATTAATGTCCCAATTTCCCCACATCTCCTCTAAGATTTCTCACTTTCCTTTTCTGTCATATTGACCAATCTGATAGATGTGAAGTAATATCTCTGTGTTGTTTTAATTTACATCCCTCTAATCAATGATGATTTAGAGCATTTTTCATGTAACTATAGAAAATATATTTTTAACATAAATTTATAAATGAATATATAAATCAGTATAAATTTGATTTCTTCTTCTGAAAACTGCCTGTTCATATCCTTTGACCATTTATCAATTGGAGAATGACTTGCATTCTTATAAATTTGACTTAATTCTTTATGTATTTGAAATATGGGGCCTTTATCAGAGACACTTGCTGTTAAAAAAAATGTTTCCCCCAGCTTTCTGCTTTCCTTTTAATCTTTGCTACACTGATTTTGTTTGTTCAAAAACTTTTAAATTTGAAATAATCAAAATTATCCATTTTATATCTCATAATATTCACTATCTTTTCCTTGGTCATAAATTCTTCATGCTCCCCTAATTTGCTTATATCACCCTTTTTTGTCAAAGTCACAATCCCATTTTGACTTTATTTTGGTATATGATGTGAGATGTTAGTCTTTGTCTAGTTTCCATCAAACCACTTTCCTGTTTTCCCAAATTTTTTTATCAAATAGTGATTTCTTGCCCAAGAAAAGCTTAGGTCTTTGGGTTTTTCACACACTAGATTAATATAGTCATTTACTATAGTGTATTATGTAACTAATCTATTCCACTGATCCACCACTCTATTTCTAGCCAGTACCAGATTGTTTTGATGATTACTGCTTTGTAATGTAGTTTGAAATTTTGTACTGCTTGCCTACCTTCCTTCACATTTTAAAATTTGATTCTCTTCATATTCTTGACCTTTTGTTCTTCCAGATGAATTTTGTCATTATATTTTCTGGCTCTATAAAATTATTTTTGGTAGTTTGGTATTGCACTGAATAAGGAAATCAATTTAGAAAGAATTGTTTTTATTATATTGGCTCAGCCTACTCATAGCAATTAATACTTTTCCAATTGATTAGGTCTAATTTTATTTGTATGAAAAGTGTTTTGTAATTGTTTTCATACAGTTCCTGTTATCTTGGCAGGTAGACTCCCAAATATTTTATATTGTCTACAGTTATTTAAATAGAATTTCTTTTTTCTATCTCTTGCTGTTGGACTTTGTTGGTAATATGTAGCAATTATTTATGTGGTGTTTATTTTATATCCTGCAGATTGGCTAAAGTTGTTAATTATTTCAGGTAGTTTTTTAGTTGCTTCTCTAGTATTCTCTATACTGTCATATCATCAGCAAAGAGTGACAGTCTTATTTCTTCCTTGTCTATTCTAATTTTTTCGATTTCTTTTTCTTTTCTTATTGCTAAAGCTAGTAATTCTAGTACAATATTAAATAATAATGGTGACAACGGGTATCCTTGCTTTACCACTGATCTTATTGGGAAGGCTTCTAGCTTATCCATATTACAGATAATGCTTACTGATAGCTTTAGATAGAGACTGCTTATCATTTTAAGGAAAGCTTCATTTACTACTATGCTTTCTAATGTTTTTACTAGGAACAGGTGGTGTATTTTGTCAAAAGTTTTTTTTCTGCATCTATTGAGATAATCATATGATTTCTGTTGGTTTTATCATTGATAAGGTCAATTATGCTGATAGTTTTCCTACTGTTGAACCAATTCTACATTCTTGGTATAAATCCCACTTGGTCGTTCATGTATATCTTTGTGACATATTGCTGTATCTTGCTAGTATTTTATTTAAAAGTTTTGCATTAATTTTCATTAGGGAAATTGACCTATAGTTTTCTTTCTCTGTTTTTGCTCTTCCTGGTTTAGTATCAACACATATTTGTGGCATAAAAAAATTTGGAAGGACTCTTGCTTTGCCTGTTATAATTTATATAAAGCATTGGAATTAATCATTCTTTAAATATTTGGTAGAATTCACTTTGGTAGAATTAACCTGGTCCTGGGAATTTTTTCTTAGGAAGCTCATTTATGGGTTTTTTCAATTTCTTTTTCCAAGATAAAGTTAAGAATTCTATTTCCTCTTCTATTAACCTGGGCAATTTATATTTTTAAAAAATATTTATTCAATTTATTTAGATTGTTAGATTTATTGGCATATAATTGGGCAAATAGTTTGTAATAATTGTTTTAATCTCATATCCATTGGTGGTGAATTCACCCTTTACATTTTTTATGCTAGTTATTTGATTTTCTCCTTTCTTCTTCTTAAATTAAATTAACCAGTTGACTTATCTATTTTATTGTTGTTGTCATTGTTGTTGTTTCCCATAAAACCAGATCCTGGTTTTATTATTAGTTTAATGATTTTCTTACTCTCAATTTTATTAATCACTCCTTTGATTTTCAGGATTTCATGTTTGGTATTTGAGGATTTTTAATTTGTTCTTTTTCTAGTTTTTTTAAAATTACATGCCCAATTCATTGAACTGATCTTTCTCTATTTTGTTGATATGTTTAGAGATATAAATTTTCCCCTAAGTACTGCTTTGACTGTATCCTGTAAATTTTCATATGTTGTCCTATTATTGTCATTCTCTTTAATGAAATTACTGATTGTTTGTATGATTTTTTCTTTGACCCACTCATTCTTTAGGACTTAATTATTTAGTTTTGATTAATTTTTCATCTCTATTTCCTTAATTGATGTAATTTTTATTGCATTATGATCTAACATTTCTGTTCTGCCTTTGGTTGTAAAGTTTTAATACCCTAATACATGATCAATTTTTGTGTAGGTGCCATGTATCACTAAGAAAAAGGTTTCCCTTTCAATCCCCTTTCAATTTTCTCCAAAGGTTTATCATATCTAACTTTTCTAAAATTCTTTTTACTTTCTCAACTTATTTTTTGTTTATTTTGGTTAGATTCATCTACTTCTAAAAGGAGTAAGTTGAGGTCCCCTACTAGTATGGCTTTAGTGTCTATTTCCTCCTATAACTTATTTAACTTTTCCCTTAATAATTTGGATACTATACCATTTGGTGCATATGTCTCTAGTATTGATATTACTAACATATTGGTACCTTTTAGCAAGATGTACTTACCCTGCTTATCCCTTTTAATTAGATCTATTTTTACTTTTGCTTTGTCTGAGATCATGATTGCTGTCCCTGTTGGTTTCAGGCTTTTTTTTTTTTTACTTCAGCAGAAGCATAATAGATTTTCCCCCAGCCCTCCACCTTTACTCTGGGTCTCTGTTTTGTGTGTTTTTTGTAAACAACATATTGTAAGATCCTTGTTTTTAATCTGTTCTGGTGTCTGATTCTTTTTTATGGGTGAGTTCATCCCATTTCTATTCAGAGTTATGATTACTATTTATTTCCTTCCAGCCAGCTTTCCCCTTCTGTTCAGCTTTCTTTTTTTCTCTCTCCTTTCCTCCTATCCCTCCTACTTCCCTGTGGGGTAAGATAGATTTCTATACTCAGTTGAGTGTTTATGTTATTCCCTCTTTGAACCAATTCCAATGACAGTAAGATTCAAGCATTGCCTGACACCCCCCTTCTTCTCTCTTGTAAAAGTTCTTTTATGCCTCTTGTTATATGAGATAATTTACCCCATTCTACCTCTCCCTTCCCCTTTCTCTCAGTGCATTCTCTTTTCTCACCACTTAACTTTATATTTTTGTATATCATCCCATCATAGTCAATTCAAACCTGTGCCCTGTATCTGTATATACTCTTTCTAACCACCCCAGTAAAGAAAATGTTCTTAGGAATTACAAGTATTATCTTCTCATGTAGGATGTAGACAGTTCAACCTTACTGAATCTCTTAAGATTTCTTTTTTCTTATTTATCTTTTTATGCTTTTCTTGAGTCTTGTGTTTGAATGTCAAGTTTTCTATTCAGCTCTGGTCTTTTCATCAGAAATGCTTGAAAGTCCCCTTTTTCACTGAGTCCATTTTCCCCCCTAAAGAATTATACTCAGTTTTGCTGGGTAGATGATTCGTGATTGTAATCCAAGTCCTTTAATGTAAAAGCTGCTAAACTTGTGTGATCCTGACTGTGTGGTTCCATGATATTTGAAATGTTTCTTTCTGACTTGCAATATTTTCTCCTTGATCTGGGAGCTCTGGAATTTGGCTGTAAAATTCCTTGGAGTTCTCATTTTGGGGTCTTTTTCAGGAGGTGATTGGTGGATTCTTTCGATTTCTATTTTATGCTCTGATTCTAGGTTATCAGAGAAGCTTTCCTTCACAATTTCTTGAAAGATATTGTTTAGGACCCTTTTTATCATGGCTTTCAGGTAGTTACATAATTTTTAAATTATCTGTCCTGGATCTATTTTCCAGGCCAGTAGTTTTTCCAATGAGATATTTCACATTTTCTTCTATTTTTTTCAATCCTTTGATTTTGTTTTATTGTTAGTTAATGTTTCATGGAGTAATTAGCTTCCATTTGCTCAATTCTACTTTTTAAGGAGTTCTTCTCTTGGGTAAATTTTTGTACCTATCATGTTAGCCAATCTGATAGGTGTCAGGTGGTAACTCAAAATTGTTTTAATTTGTAGCTCTCTAATCAATAGTGATTTAAAACATTTTCCTGTATGACTATAAATAGTTTTGATTTCTTCTTCTGAAAATTGCCTGTTCAAATCCTTTGACTAGTTACCAATTGAGGAATAGCTCTTATTTTTATAAATTTGACATATTTCCCTATATATTTGAGAAATGAGGCCTCTGTCAGAGAAACTTGCTGTAAATTTTCCCCCCAGTTTCCTGTATTCCTTCTAATCTTGGCTTCATTGGTTTTGCATGTACAAAAGTCTTTTAATTTAATGTAATCAAAAACTTCCATTTTACTTCCTATGATTCTCTTTATCTCTTGTTTGGTCATAAATTCTTCCCTTATCCATAGACCTGACAGGTAAAATTTTTCATGCTCCACTAATTTGCTTATGTCACCCTTTTAGGTCTAAATCATGTACCCATTTTGACATTATCTTGGTACATGATGTGAGATGTTAGTCTTTGTCTAGTTTCTGCCAAACCACTTTCCTGTTTTCCCAACAATTTTTATCAAATAGTGAGTTCTTGCCTAAGAAAAGCTTGGGTCTCTGGGTTTATCAAACACTAGGTTACTATGGTCTTTTACTACTGTGTGTCATATACCTAATCTATTCTACTGATCCACTACACTACTTCTTAGCCAGCATCAGATTCTTTTGATGATTACTGCTTTGTAATGTAGTTTGAAATCTGGTCCTCCTAGGCCACCTTCCTTTAGATTTTTTCTTTGCATTGATTCTCTTAATATTCTTGCCCTTTTGTTCTTTCAGATGAATTTGGCTATAATTTTTTCTAACTCTGTAAAATAATTCTTTGGTAGTTTGATTGCTTTGGCCTGAGTAAGTAAATTAATTCTCTGTGGCCCTCTTAATGAAAGTGTAACAAGTCCCAACTGGTATTGAAAAATCCCAATTCCCTGGAGTTGTCTCTTCTGTTGGCCAACTTACTAAATTGACTGACTTTACATCTTGTGCTAAAATAATAATTTATTTAAAATAGAAAGCATTGTTATATTCAGAAACAACAAACAACTGATAATGTGGAAACATAACCACCATTTAAAAATCCACCCTCTAAATTCCTCCTCTACTCTCCAGGTTTTAATTTGCATTTCTCTAATCAGTAATGAATTAGAGCATTTTTTTCATATGACTGCCTGTTCTTTTAACTGTTTATCAAATGGAGAATGATTCCTATTCTTATACATTTGACTCAGTTCCTTATTTATTTGAGATATGAAGGAAAACCAAATGACCCAATTACTACATCTGACTAGATATGCAGCATTTCACATCCACAGAAAGAGCAAGGAAGTGTGTTTCATCATTTTTGCTCCTGCACCAAGACTGATTATTTCTATTACAGTTAATCTGTCTTTTAGTTCTCTTTTAATTTATACTAATGTGAATATTATTCTGAATCTGCTAACTTAACTCTGAATCCATTCATGTCTTCCAATGTTTCTCAGAATTCCTTGTATTCATCAATTCTTATGGCATAATTGTAATCTATCACATTCATAAACTATAATTAGTTCAGTCATTCACCAGTTTATGGGCACCCTTATTATTTCCTTTTTTTTTTAATGTCATATCTGTTTCTGATTTAGAAAATTTTATTAGTAGAAAGGAAGCATAAACAAGGACAGTTATGAGATAAATAATGAAAAAGTAGCCCAGAGAGAAAAGATAGAGTAAAAAGAGCCAAAATGAACTGTTCCCAAGCAGCTAATTTGCACGTGCATAATTTGCATGTGAGTCTCTAAGGCTGATTGCTGAGAAACTTAATACCTAGAGTTATTTGCTGAGGGTGGAATAAATGTATATTAATATATATTGCTTAGTTGTGTGTTGGTTTGCAGAAATGTGAATTTTGGTTTCTTGTCATGAAATAAAGATGAGTGGTTTCACACAAGAGACCCCACATGAGATCAACAGTATTGATCAGAAATGAGATCTCCAAATGGGCCAAAACAGATTCAGAGTAGGGCCTAAGAAGAATCCTCAGAGGTAGGACCAAGAGATAACTCAGATCAGTACTAGAAACAGACCTAAGAACTTGCATTGCAATCTGCTGCTGGAGATGAAAACCCCTCAGAGCCAAGCCAAGGGAACAGACAAGAAAAAGCTCTGCACTTCCTAGGCTCAGGATTTCTGCTGTAATGGAGATGCTTAACATTGCCTGGGCAGCCCAGAAGAAGTTAACAGCCCTATCTACCACTATATGGTCATGTAGTATGGTCATACTCCTGAAGTGGACAAAGGAAATCAAAGCCTAGGGAACATGTAATCCATATTCATGTGCCTCTTTGCTATGGTTCTATAAGTTTGCACTCATTCTTCCCACAATGGACACTATATGCTTCAGTTAAAAATAAATAAAT
This sequence comes from Notamacropus eugenii, assembly GCF_028372415.1. NCBI lineage: Eukaryota > Metazoa > Chordata > Mammalia > Diprotodontia > Macropodidae > Notamacropus > Notamacropus eugenii. The sequence goes on along the minus strand of NC_092872.1, from coordinate 177,127,597 downwards.
AAATATCTCCCATGTTTTTTAGTGGAATGTCATGATATAATTTTTCTTAGAACATTGCCTTCTGTTTATTTAATATTTCTGATTATGAGTTAATTCAGCTGGCTAATTCATTAAATGGAATGCACACTGGTGGAGTTCAAGAGATATAGTGTATGGTAGTGGGAGTATATTTACCCCCTTTAGATTGCCCCTAGAAGCCCAAGAGAGTGAGTTGTAGCAATGGTCACCTTCTCTGAGTCAGTCTCCTTAATTAGGACAAAGGCCCAAAGAAAGAATTTTCCTTTTGACACAATCTTAAATCTTACATTACAAATGAAACAAAAAAGACAAAATCAAGTTGCAAATAAATGGAAGAATGGCTCATGGTTTCTCCTTGGGGAAGCAATTAAAAGAGTTAGTGCAGCTAGTTTTATAGTTCATTCAAAGGCAAAAGAAACATCATTTTATGAGTGAGTCATTTGATAATCTTATGGAGGAGGATGGTGAGAGATTATTGAGCAATATTTTCCCATAAAATAGAGAGGAAGGGAAAACAAGTTTATAGAAAGCTTGGTGAGTGACTCAACTAAGCTAAATCATCCTCAACACATTTAAGGATAAAACTGGAAGGAGAACAAAAAACACACACACACAAAAATAGAAAGATGCATCAAGATTTCTATATGAGAGTGCCATCTCCAGAGGTCTACCATGATCCTATAAGGCTTTGGCATCAAAGGAACTCTGACTCAAGAAAAGTGTACAGAGAGATACCTTTAAGTTTACTTTTTTTTTTTTTTAAAGAAGAAAGGAAGAAGGAGGAGGGAAATGACAATAAGAGGAAGCTTCCCTCAGGATGCATGTAATCCCAACCTGATTGGTCAATCTTGAGGGTTTTTTCTTCCTGATTTTTCCTGTGATGTCAGTATTTCAGTCATGAAGGCATCAAGCCTGTTGAAGACTCTGAGTTTGTCCCTGTATCTGTTGGAGAAAAGATTTTAGGCTCAATGACCTTTTCTATCTACCTGGGTAGACTTCACCTTTTCCAAGAGACTCAGTTTCCTGTGACAGGAAGTGATGATAACTCAGATGCAGATTCAATGTCTTTCCTGTATTCATCTGATTGACAGGTCCTCTTACTATATTTGTTCCCTAGCTCAGAGTACTGTGAGCATCATGGGAAGTGAAAGTAAGGGATATGGATTTTCTCTATGGACAACAGATTGCTTTGACAAAGGGAAAGGTTTGAGTATTTGCTCTTGATGTATTTTCCTTATACTGCATTTTAGTTTCAAGTAAATTGTCTTTTTTCATCACTATAATGTCATATACAGCCAATAATAAAATTGTTTGGTTTTCACAGAGAGGATTCACCATGGGAATGGGGGTTATTAAACTGAGCAAAAAGGAATCCAAGCTAGGTTTTAAGATCCTAGAAGTGGTAGGTTATATACTTAAAGAAGATTATTTTCCCTGTCAATGATAGTGAATTCACCACATTTAGAATCAAGCCTCATAGACTTCTATATGATGCTAGGAAAAATGGAAATCATACTAAAGAAAATAACAAGGTGAAGAACAGTTAGATCAAACCAAAAATGCTCCATGGGGGATACAGCACAATTTGGAGGGCGCTGAAGAATTAATTCTCAAGATACTTGAAAAGAAAAAAAAATATAAAAGATTTGAAAAAAAAATTTCATTCTCCCCTCAAAAAGCATCAACAATTGCTGAGCAATTTCTATTTTTTAATTAAAGATTAATGATGGTCTGAGAAGAGGGCAAACTTTCTCAAATGATATTCTGAGAAAGTCATTTCACAGCTTCCACTCTCCCCATAAAACATGAGACAGCCAGATTCAAAGGTCTCTGAGGTCTCTTCCAACTCTAAACCTACGATTTTATGATCCTAGATGTTTACATCAAGGTGTAGAAAATATAAGCTGTCACTGTGCTATTCATTTGCTGACTAGTTTTTTTAAGAACTTGATTGGGTAGACTAAAACACTCCTTTAAAGGTTTTCTTATGCCTAAGTGAAAATCATATAAAACTCCTTGAAAGATGTAGCAACAGTAACTCTCTTCAAAGATCCTCTTATTATTAATATCAGGTGAGGCATAAAATATTGAAGGATGCTCATCAAAGGTGTTAGGCATTGTAGAAAATGTTGGTGCCAAGTCCAAATGAAAGGATTCCCTATAACTTTTAAAGTCTTCCAGGTGGTCCTGTTTGTGGAACACATTTTACTGATTATATCAAGCTCCAAAATAGTACAGCCTCTCTTTAGTGAGATCTACAATTGTTCAAATGAATTTGGTCTAATTAGTCACACAGGAGAAATCAAGCAGATAAAAAATGCCTGTTGTCCAGACTACAATGTACAGTTAGACAATAACTAATAGAGTGGGTTTATCAGTACACTTTTTTCGGACAGACACTGGTTGGACAGTGAGTTGGGTCCAGAATTGAGAGGGAGGAAGAGAAGGGGCCAGATTACCTTTGGGGAAGTGTTACGTTTTGAATGATCTCAAGGTTCTCCTTGAAACAAAAGTTGATTTAAGAAAAGATATAGTATTATTCTATTGACACCGTATATATCTTCAAATCACAAAATACCACTTTCTCCATAGAATTTCAAGTTGTGGGTCACCCAAAGGTCAACAGAGAATGATTTGGTGGGCATGAGTGGGTTATACCATTTTGCCAATGAAGAGTTTTTCAAGAGAAATGAGATAAGGGATGCTGACAGAGAGGCATGACTGGAAAATGACATGTGTCTCCATCTGGAGAACAGTAGGGAGCAGCTTCTGGGAAAATCATGATCTGATGGAAGGGAAGTACCTTGGAGAGAGTGGAGTAGGCATGGACATTCTATAACTTGTTTCAATCAGATATTGATGAGGGGATTTTTTTATTGGTTGTGAAGGATTTCAGAAAGGCTTGGCAACTTCAACTATGGTGTCTACGTTTGTGATTTGGAAATATTTTCATTATATAAAGATTTCTCTTATGATCTAATTTACCAGAGTTAATTTCACCTACCTTACAAGGTCATTATAAGGATAAATGAGATAATTTTTATAAAAAGCTCTTAGTACATGTGGTACCTGGCACATTACAACAAACATTAAATAAATACTTATTCCCTTATTCCTTCGATCTCTATTATGATTACTATTAACCTTTATAAAGCAGATTTAAGGGAAAGAAATTGATGCTACCAAAAATAATATCATTTGCCTATTACAGAATCTTGTACAGCTTTAAAGATAGCCAATTCAAATGTCAGGGAGTGGTATAGGTTTCAACTGATATCTGATTTAAAGGAAAATACATTTTAAAAAAAAGAAAAGGAGGCAAGAGGGAGAAGAGAGGGCAGGTGGCTGATTTCCCTGACAAGAAAATGCCAGATTGCATCTATTTTTTCTCACATTTTCTGGAGGAGGATTTTTGCTTCTCACCACCTCCCTTCATCTAGACTTGAGATTCCAGACCTCTAATAAATACAGCTGCTTTTCTTGGCATCTCTCTCCTCCACTCTACCCTTCCCACCTTTCATTCCTAGATGAATTAGCATCCTGCTACAGCTTGGAAATGGTGTGCCCCGTTAAATGTTGCTCCATGGGGGTGCTACAAGTCAGAACTGATGATGGACTTCTTGTATGCTTTGTTGAACTGGATGGGATGAGGTAAGACACCATCCTTTTGTTCCTCAGGGCAGCACCATCCCAATTGCTTATCAATCACTGTCAGAATGTTGTGTCTCTAGAAATCTTTTTGAACAGAAATGATGAGAAATTTCTCAGTCTTTGGAATATAATCAGAAAGTTGGGTCTGATTTATTCTACTGACTTGTATCTACTTGGTACTGTCCCAAGGCCAGCAAATGGCATTCTCTTGCTCCTTTAATCTCTGCTATTAAAAACTAGTATCTGTCTTTTATAAATCCCCTTCCCCTGCTCTCCATCTCCTGAAACTTTTATCCTCATCTGCCTTGGTTCTATCTGTCCCCAGTTCTCATCCTCCTCTGCTCATCCCATGCCACTCAAAGAAGTCCTTTATCTTTACATTTTTCCCCTAGGCTCTTTCAACCTTAGTTCTACCTGAAAACTGGATTTTCTCTGAAAAAAGATCATTTCCTTCAACAAGCTTTGCAAATCTCTTCCCTCCTCTTCTATGCTCCTCAATGCATGGGGCCAAGAGGATTTAACCTGTTCCTCGTTCCCCTACTGCCTTTTCCTAGTGATGATAATGATTTCATATAGCATTTATATAACACTTTAAGGTTTGCAAAGCATTTTACAAATATTATCTCACTTTATTCTCACAACAACCATAGCTACTATTATTATTCCCATTTTACATATGAGAAAACCTCAGCAGGTGGAAGTTAAGTGACTTGCCCAGGGTCACACAGCTATTAAGTGTCTGAGGCTGGATTTGAACTAAGGTCATCAACTAGCTACTAGATATGCAACAATATTTCCATTTATCAAAGTCCAAGCTATCTTGACCAACTGCCACTACTGGGGCAGAGAAGACAGCTCAGTGAAATAGCAAAGAGTCCATAGGGAGAAAGAGCAGGAGGCGACACTGTCACCTTCCTGTTGACCCAGATGTGCTCAACAACAGTGCTCCCAGATTACCAATCCTGCTTCCAGCCTAGCCCCCTAAAGCCACTGTGTGAGGAAGCAGCCCTTGAGGAGGTATAATCTGGTAAATGCATCTTCAGGCTCTACATCTACCTCCCTTCCTTCACCAGCCACAGCTACTAAAGACCCAGAGAAGAAAGCTCTTAACACCCAAGTCCTTGGCCCTGTCAAATGGTTCATAATCCCAAATGGAAAAGGTCAATCTGGGGCACAGCCAAGATGGCAGAGTAAAGACAGAAACTCACCTGAACTCTCCCCCAAACCCTTCCAAATATCTTGTAATGATGACTAAACAAATTCTAGAGCTAAAGAACCCACAAAAAGATGGAGTAAAACAATTTTCTAGCCCAAAACAACTTGGAAAGTTGGCAAGAAAGGTCTTTTGCACCAGGATGAGAGAGGAAGACAGTCCAGCATTGACTGAGCTCCCCAAACCAGGAGCAGGCCTCAGGGAGACTGAACCAGTGGCAGCAGTGATGGTGTCTAGACTTCTCAGTCCATAGATGCCAAAGACAACTTAGAAGGTCAGTAGGAAAGGTCTATTGCAACTGGGTATGAGTGGAGCATAGTCTGGTGCAGGCCATGCCAGCACAATCCTAGCCCCAGCACACCAGGGGTAGGCCTTGGGAGCTACCAAATCAGCAGTGGCAGTACTTGCTTCAGGAGCCCTCAACCCACAGATGGTAAGGGGGTCAAACAACTGGTGAGAAAGAGATTATAGGGGTTTCTTTCTAGCACTGAGCAAGACTCTGTTGCTTTGTCAATACTTGGAATACAGTTGTAGTCCTAGGTGACAGTCCCAGGGTGAGGAGGAGCACTAGCACACCAGAGCTTGCAGCCACAGTAAAATGGAGACCATCTTCACAGTTGCAGGGTAGAAAAGAGTGCTTGTGGTCAGTCACAGATCAGAGCACAGGCCAGGAGAGTAGTAAACACATCTTTTTAGATCATATCACCTTGGAAAAACTGAAAACTTAGTATCTCTGAAAACAGCTGCACAAAACTCCTGAAGTTTGGGACAGTGCACCCTCCACCCTGGACACAAAGCTCTACTTTAACAAAGAGTTAAAAGTCAAGAAATAGGTTGGGAAGGACCATCCTCTTGACAAAGGATTCAGAAGTCAAGTAACTGGTTGGGAAAATGCCCAAAAAAGGGAAAAAAATAAGACCATAGAAGGTTACTTTCTTGGTGAACAGGTGTCTCCTTCCATCCTTTCAGATGAGGAATAATAAGGCATACTGTCACAGGAAGTCAAGGCCCTTGCCTCCAGTGCCTCCAAAGGGAACTTAAACTGAGCTCAGGCCATGGAAGAGGAGAACCAAAAAAATGCTGAGGAAAATAATACCTTTAAAAAGAGGCTAACTCAACTGAAAAAGAGGTCCAAAAAGCCAATGAGGAGAAGGAGGCTTTAAAAAGCAGAATTAGCCAAGTGGAAAAGAAAGTTCAAAAGCTCCCTGAACAAAATAGTTCGTTGAAAGAGAGAATTGAGTTCAGGGAAATGAATGACTATGAGATAAACCAAGCAGTTAAAAAACAAAACCAAAAGTTTGAAAAAATAGAAGACAATGTGAAACATCTCATTGGAAAAACAACTGGAATGGAGGAAGGGAGAGAATTTGGAGATCAAAGTTTTGAAAACAAATGTTAAAAATTGTTTTCACACATAACTGGGAGAAAATAAAATCCTAGATAAATAAAATTTAATAGAGGAAGACAGCAAAAAAGAAAGAAAGAAAGAAAAGAAAGGGTTGATATGGCCTCCTATATGTAGCTCAGATGAGGGTGATGGTAAAGGACATGAGAGCTGAGGTTAGTAAACTGGAAAGCAAGGATATTTGAGGCAATGCCAACAGTAGATCACAGGACCATAGCTCTAGACTTGGGAGGACCTTCAAAAGCATTGAGCCCAACCTCCTTGTTTTAGAGATGAAGAAATTGAGAGCCAGACAAATTAAATGTCTTAGCCAGGGTTATACAGGTAATAAATGTCAGAGGCAGGATTTGAACCCCTTTCTTCCAAGTCTAAACCCAGTCTCTTTGCACTAAGTTCTTAAATATAAAGACAAGAGTTGGGATAGAAAGAAAGAATGAGACAAGCACTTGTCAGTGGAGTTTTGAATTCAGTCCAGACTGGACTGATCTCTAACCTGAGAATGGCTGGAGCTGAAACAAAGCAGGCCAGAGGCAGGTGTCAGCAATCAGGCAGAGGTTTAATTAGTTTCAAAACACTTGCAAGTGGAAATCCTCTTGAGTTGGGGGGCTTAACATGTTGGGGTAAGCAGTGCTTATATACATACTGGGCTGGACTATGATGTAATCATTTTTAGGTCTTGAGTTATTGTTCCCATGGGTCCTGCGGCAACAGTATTGTCCCAGGTGTTGGGGGTCATGATTACTCTGTGAGGTACAGAACCAGAGTTCTGTGATAGAAATAGGAGTGTTGTACAAGGAACAGGGATTGTGAGCGTGTCAGAGACATGATGAATGTTGACTCTCAGATCCCTGCGAAATAGGGAGAGTGAACACCTGGTGCGATACACTTTGCCAGAGGCTGAGATTATCCAGAGTGCAAAGGATTATTATTATGCCAAGCTCAGCTTTGGGAAACCATATCTCCAAAATACTTTGACATTTCTCCCATTTCGGAAGAAGGGGGGGATCTGAAAGAACCCCTACCCTTACCGCCAATAAAGGAGAGGTCTTTATTGTGTATATGCCATAGGATACTGCCCAGGGGGTTAGTTCCTTGAGGGGGCCTACTGGGGAAGTATAGCCATTGTTTGAAAAGGTGGGGTAAGGGGAGTCCAAGAATGTCTGAGAGTGAAAATGCCAACACACACTTGAATCAGGGCCTTGGTGGTTAGCCACATAAAAAAGGGGGAGAGAAAGAAAACCAGAACAGTAGACTCAGCCCTCGTCAGAAATCTTGGGACAGCTGTCTCATCTGGATGTCGGCTGCTTCTGAGTCCAGAAGCAAGGCTTTCTTCAGAGGATCCAGTTTCCCAGCCAGACAGGGCGAGGATTCAACAGTGCAATAGAGGTTTTCTCACAGTTTCCATAAATGCATAATTACATTAAGTCAGGTACATATCAAATTCCTCAGAGGGCTCACAACAGACTAGTTCTGAGAAGGGAGATTCACAGGTGACAGTACGCTTTATTCTCAGGACAACTCTAAAGGAGCTTCTCTGGTTCGAAATCTAGAGTTCCTAGATAATTCTGACTTCTTATAGTTTAGTACAATCACTTAAATTTGGTTCTTCCTTCAAGACACAGCTCCGGTACCACCTTCTGCATGAAACTTTTCCTTATACCTCTTCCTGATAGTGAATGTTCCCCTTTATTGTCTGTCCTCCCCCATTAGCAAGTAAGCTCTTTGAGGATAAGGAACCGTCTTTATTTTTGCTTGTATGTGTATTCCCACTGCTTGACTAGTGCCTGACACACAGTAAGCATTTAGTAATGATGATGGTGATTTACACACATATATATAAATGTTTGTTGACTTTTGTCTTTCCTTGTTGATTTCTCATTCCCTGACCCTTACAGTCTTTTTGATATGCAATTAGCCATGCCAGAATTCTATCTTTAACTTCTATATTAATATTATGTTTTGTTTTTAATACATTTTTCCCTGCTTCCTGTGAAATACTGACTTTAACTATTCCTTATGTTTCTTCCTAACTTAAAGCCTGGGCTTCATCCCAGTCCCTTTGAATAACCAAATGATAGATTTCTTTGATTTTGCTTTTACCATCAGCTTTAAGATTTTATAAATTTTATAGCCATAGAAAGCTATCATGCTTGTAAAGGGACCTGAATAAACAAATCAGTGATCTTGAAGTTCAAACCCTCTTCATTGTTTGCATTATTATTATTTAAAACTGTCTGAAAGACCTATTTCAGGAACCCAAGGAGTACAGTCAAAAGGAATATCTCCAAGGAAACAGATAAATAGGCCCTTACCTGAGTAGTTTCTTCTACTTCTAAGTTTCAGAATCCTTACTTGAATTCCTATTGTTGAATTTCAGATTAAGCACCTGAAGACAAATAAAAGAATAAAGCTCACTGACTCCCTCCCTCCCTTCTCCATAAAGGAATCCTTCATATGTCTTGGAAGTTTCCGTAATCTAAGTATTTTTTCCATCAGGAAGTAGTGCCCAAGCTCTAAGATGCCATTCCATAAAAATGTGAATCATACAAATATATATGCAATATGTAGGAATTATATATGTATATTTGTGTAAATATATATGTATATTTATATATAACGTTTGTTTAAATATACATGTATTTTTAACTTAAAGAGAAGCATCCATCAGAACATCTTCTTTGTGAAAATACAAAGTTATTGTTTGAAAGGGTTGCAATTAAACTGACATTCTAAAGCCTCTGATACTGACCTATCTTGTGTGTTTGTGTGTATGTGTGTGTGTGATTAGTTATAGAAAACAAGGGGTCTTAGGTATTTATGTTTATTTTACAGCATCTGGTGAAAAAACTTCAAATCTATCTCTCTATTCCAACCTGTATATATGTATATATATATATATATATATATATATATATATATATATATATATATATACACATATATATACGTATATATATGTGTATATATATATATATATATACACATATATATACGTATATATATGTGTATATATATATATATATATATATATATGTATGTATATCACTCAGCAAACTTTTCCTATGAAATTAACAGTATGAGAATTTTCCAATCCATATCCATATCATGGTGGCTATTGTGTAGCAACCCCTAGGTTACTCTCAATCTCTTTGCAAAGAGGTAAGCACCTGGCTTGTGGATCTATATTTCATATAAACAGGGGTCTTTAAAATCTATGTTGATGTTCCTTCAAGTTCCCTAACTTCCCAATTCCAAAATCTCCTTAAGTCTCATGAATGGTTATTTCATTGCACCTCAACTCCATTCAAGTATAGGCACACCTTGGATTTCACCATTACTCATAGCTATTTCATTCTCTCAATTAAAAACTCTGATATTTCTTGTCTGCCCATAACCTCCTATTATTCCTCCTCTTCCTTTGACTCGCCCCCCTTAAACCTATTCTTCGCCCGAATCAGAACCTCCAATCCCAATACCCCTCAGGACTTTCTCAGGCCATTCCCCATATTTTCATTTTGCTTTTCTCCCTCTCCAATCTTTACTCTGAAAGCCAATTCAACTCAGCACTGTTGTCTATTCTTGCTACCCTTGCCAGCCCTTAGATCTGGATCAATCCCATCATCAAATTTCCTCCACTCTTGCTCACTCTTGAATTAAACTGGAGGAAGCCACTCAACCCTACTACCTGGCTAACTTTTTCTGGGCCCTTAATTCAGCAAGGTGATCCTTTTATTCCTCCCTAATTTAATATCTCATTTCTACAAAAGCCTTTTCAAACTTTTCCTTGCTTCCTCAAGCCTCCCCAAACCACCTCTACCCCCCATCCTCTCTCAGTTGGAAGATGTTGCTTCTTAATGTCCTGAGAAAATTGATACCATTCAACAAGAGTTTTCTCTGACCCTCTTCATCTCAAAACCCCTTCACATCATCTTTCACTCTCTTCCAGTCTCTGATGACAAGGGGTCTTTTGTCCTTGTCAAGAATATGAGGAATGACCTAAGAAAGTCCTGGGTGGTGTTGGAATTGGTGTATCAAAATCCACATCTACATAAGCCCCCTTGTTTTCCATAACCAAAATATACACTGAGTAACATGCTTACTTTAAACAAACAACAATACTTGTTGTGAAATCAGGAAATGTTTTATTAATTTTTACATTCATTCCCCCTGAATGAACAGGTAGCTCCTAATGAATGGCTACAATTGTTCAGACCAAAGCAAATCTTTTTATACTCTTCCCAATTCAAATTTCCCACCTTGCTTTCCATTGGCTAGATGTAGCCTCCTAAACATCTCACTTTATGTTCTTCTCTCTGATAAGTTCCCTTTCAAACAGCTCATTAAGCATGCATACAAGCTTCTGACCTTTTTACCTGATCGAAGCCTATTTTTGCTAGGTCACAACTCTGATTAGAACTAGCCACCTCTGACTTATATTCGGCTATCACTCAAAGTTGAGAGGAGTTTTAATCCTGTGGAAACAGAATTCCTTCTTTTGTTTCTCAAATACACACAAGACAAAAACTACATATGCTCTTAATTCCACCAGCTTCCAGTCTTCTAGTTTTGTAATCTCATTAATATCTTGACTCCTCACTCTCTGCTCTTACATATCCAACCATCATTTGCCATTTCTACTTCCTTAACATCTTTTGCATCTGACCTCTTCTCCCTAGGCACACAGGTACCACTGTAGTTCAGGTCTAGATCATTCCTAATTGGTCATTCCTCAAATCTCTTCCTACTCCAGCCCTTCATCTACACTGCTGTCAAAGTGACTTTTCTTCAATACAAAACATGTCACTCCCCTACTCAATAAACTCTCATGGTTCTCTATTGCCTCTAAGATCAAATAGAAACACCCTGTTTATTTTAGGGGGAGCTTCAAGACCTGGTCCCAGCCTTCTTCTCAGTCTCACTAGACATTGCTTACTCCCTTTCTTCCACTCTGTGATACAGTCAAATTGATCTCTCTATTCCTCAAATCCAACACTCCATCTCCCATCTCATTGCCCATGCTCTGGTCATCCTCATGCTTGCAATTACATTCCCTTTTTTCTGCTTCTAAAACCCCTCACTTCCTTCAAGACATAGTCCAGATACCACCTTCATCATGAAGATTTTCCTGATCCCTCTTACTGCTAGTGCCTTCCAACTCAAACTATCTTCTATTTCATTACTTTGCATTTTTTGTATTTTTTCTCTTTATGTGCATTCTGTATATATTTGTAAATACACTAGTTGTCTCCTCCATTGGAGTGAGCTTTTTGTAAGTAGAGATTGTTCTACGCATTGCATTTTTGTCCCCATCCTGTAGCAGCATAGTACCTGGAACACAGTAGGCAGTTTTTAAATGCCTGTTGATTGGTTGGTCTGCATGTATGTCTAATCATAGACTCAGAGACAGTTAGAGCTAGCAAAGATGACCTTAGTCATTATATAATCCAATCCCTTCATTTTATAAATGAGGAATCTGAGGAGCAGAGGGGCAAAAGGTCACATCATTAAGTGGTACCAGAGTCAGGGCTTGAACTTCTAATTCCTAGCCCAGCACTCTTTTTCCCATCTTTCTGCTATGTCCCTTATATTAAAGAACATTGTGATTGATGGACTGCCGGGTGCAAAAGCAGTATACTTGGCACAGGGGCTAAGATTCATTTGTTCGTTTTTAATTCAAACATTTATTAAGGGTTCATTATGTACAAGGCCTGGGGACACAAGAATGAAAAACAAAACAGTGCCTATCCTCAAGTACATTCTACTGGTATGACAAATATACTGATAAATATAACACAAGGATGACTTGCGACACTGCTCTGGAGTCACAGTGTCCTTTGGGTTCAATAGAGAGGCTAGTCTTTGGCCCAAGGCCCCAGGAGAACCGGCTTAGGAAGCATGAGTCAAATGTGTAAAGTACCTCATTAGGACAGAAAGACAAAGGAAGAAACAGACAAAATCAAGGAAGTGAATCAACCTTGTTCATTCCTTCCAAAGACAAATGGAAATAATCTCCCACACAGACTTCTGTGCATGTTGGAGTGAGGAAGAGTTTTGTGTTGTCCAGTGGAACACTCCTTTGCCCCCAGCTCTCATGGCTCTGTGTCACAGAAAATGGCTTCTTAGGTCTGTCCCTTGCAGCACCCTCTGCATGGTCCTGGGACCATGGTCACCAGAGCCTTGATGATGCCACTGTCCTGGGAATCCACATCTTCTGCTTGTGGAGTTTTTCCCTTCTTCCTCCTCTTCCTCCTTTCTTCTCCTCCTTTTTACCTTACCAGCAAGCCTCAGGGCCTCTTTACTTGAAGGGTCCTCCACCTTTGCTTCTAGCTGGGTTATTGGAGAGAACTCCTTTAACATCTTCTCTACTCCAGGGCAACCTAAGTACCTCTTTCTCCAAAATATGAGCAGTATGACCTGATGAGTCTTTCTGAATTGAGGAATTAATACATATACCCCTTTTAATTTGACTTTTTCAATTCTCTTTGTGTTCCACTGCCTTCTCTCCCTGCTTCCCCAACTGCAAATTGTCTTGAAATTTCAATCTGCCTCAGGAAGGTACTTGGCAATGCTGAAGAAGAGACTAGCACTGCTGGTGACCTTTGGTCTTAATTCCTCCGGCAGCTACAAGTAAACAGTGTGTGTGACAGGTCTGAGAGAGTTCCAACAAAGAGTCCTATAAAAATCTAAAAAGAGAAAGATCATTTTCATCTGGGAATGGGGCAACATGGAGAAGAATCAGGGAAGGTTACATTAGGAGCTGGGTACTAAAGGAGAAAAAAAAAAGATTTAAACAGGCGGAGAAACTGATGAGGAAATGCATTACAGGCAAAGAAAGTCAGATCCCATAACTTGGGGTAGCACATACTCATAAAAGGGGATGAAAATCTAATCTGCAGTGTCCTTGGACTCACTCAGGGTGACTCCCCAAAAGAAGAGAGTTCGCTTTCTTTAGGATGAATAATAACTAGCATTTATATAGTGCCATAAGGCTTGAAAAACATTTTATAAATATCTCATGTGATCTTCAAAACTCTGGGAGGCAGGAGTTATTACAGTCCTCATTTTACAGAGGAGGAAACTGAGGTAGAGAGAGGTTAAATTATTTACTCTGGATCACAAAGCTGTTACCAGCTGTATGAGGGGGAAGATTTGAACTCAGACTCCAGAGTAGCACATCAGGGACTTCCTGGGTTACAGAAACTATAGTACACATATTGTACTATATTGATACCATAATATATGAGCTATAACTAGTAATTCTAGCAACAAGAGCCATCACCACAAAAATGTCCTCAGACTAGGGGCAGAGAGGAACTTCATGGAGAGACCTCAGATCTCCATTGTTGGAAAGGCTGCTGCTGGGAAGAAAGTTAAGTGAGGTTGGGAAGGATCACATCCAGGATGTGGCTGCTGTAAGGCAAGAGACACCATCTTATGGCTTCATATTTAATTGACTCTTTGTATGAAGCTCAGTTGTTTCTTTCTGCTGAAGGAGGACAGGTGCCCCTAAACCAAAGCCTTGGTTGCTTTGCCCAAGCTGACTATTCTAAATCTGAGTGTTCTGACTTAGTTCTAGTACTCCAGTCACTCTGCCTACCAGGCAGCCAAGAACGTCACTTATTATTGCAGGATAGCTTCTCCCTGGACTTTAATGTCTTCTCTTTAAGTGGCCTACGGGGAATACAACTGATGATCTCATAGGTTTTTTTCCACTGTCAGTGTCTATTACTCCCTCAAGGATTTTGCAGTCTCTTGCTTTGTCAGTAAGAGGCAAACAGAATCATAGCATCTTAAAGACTGACCAGGCAACTTTGACTTTTCCTGTGACAATCAGTGAGAAATCACTCTGGTTTTTTTCCTCTTTAGGCAGTTTTTTTTTTTTACCCCCAACCAAGATGTTTAATTATTCCATGCTCATCTTAATCCCACTGTTAGTTTCTCTGAACCAACTGCAACTGAGAGAAAAGCCAATGAGTCAACTGAAATTTTAAAATACTAATTAGGTACATGTGTTGGGTACTATGAGTGCAAAGACAAAAATGACAATCCTCCCTCCAGGAGCCTCCATCTTCCTGACCCCATCCTTTGGTTCAGTGAGACATACCTAGTCTGGGAGGAACAAAAAAATGTCTAACCCCCCCTCCCCAAAGCTGGATCCTAAGCAAGAATCTGAACCAGATCCTGGTTAATAGCCTAGGGAATCAGATAGCAATGAGTCATATATTCAAGCCCAGAAAAACAAAAGGGCCAGAGTTAGAGAAGCTGTGGAGAGGGTAAAGAAATTGAAATGAAAAGATTTTTCTGGACTAAGACAGGACAAGAAAGAGAGGAAGTGAAACAGACAAGACTCAAAGCAGGGAGGGCAAGGTAATTTGGAAGGTTGGGTCTTCTGACAGAGTACTGCAGTGATGGGTTTGGAATAAAATGAGGAGCATGGGTTTCTGGAAGTGTGAAGGGACAGAAGAGAGGGCCAAAGAAACACAGAGAGGCTGAGAAGAGTCAAAGACAAACTTTACCTATTTGGTATCCTTGCTCTGATTGGCTCTGATCCTTCTTTCTTATCTGGAACCAAATAGAAAAAAAAAATATTAAGGTCTTCTGGGGGAATCTCTGAGCACTCTGGGACCACAGCAACTATTTCTTAATTCTTTGTAAACCAAGACCCAAAAAGGAAGAGAGTCCTATGATTCCACCTGGTCTGTCATTCTACCTCAGAAAGATTGGGTGGGCAAGGTCATGGAACTGGACTTCTAGTGTCATGGTGCAAGGGGGAAAAGCATTAGTTCTGAAATGAAAGGACCAGTTGAATTGAATTGAATTCTACTGATTACCAATAAGGTGAAGTCATAACAGCTTTGGAGAAGAGGAGGAGGAGGAGGAGGAGGAGAAGGAGGAGGAGGAGGAGGAGGAGGAGGAGGAGGAGGAGGAGGAGGAGGAGGAGGAGGAGGAGGAGGAGGAGGAGGAGGAGGAGGAGGAGGAGAAGTCATTCAGTTACTTGCCTAAAATCAAAGGACTTATAAATCAATGAAAAAGGTGGGATTAGAATCTTTATTTTCTGTCATCCAAACCTCTGCTTTTATTGTATTAAAATTTAAGGTCTTTATTCCTGAAGCTAAAGGAGCTACTAAAGGCTCCCAGTCTCCTGGAGAAGGTCACAAAGCCCAACTCACTAAGTCTGTATCACTTTCCAGGCTTCAGTTTTAATTGGAAAAGGAGCCTATCTATTCTATGTGAGTATTGCAATATTTTTTTCCTGATATCACCAGATCAAGGCCATCACTATCTCTGGAAGAAAATATGTGACTGTAACATGGTTAAATGTCATTGGTCAAGGACTTAGATAATTCCCAATCTCTCTAATGGGTACACATCCCTGAGGAAGGAGTGAATGTAATACACTTGGCTTTCAGATGATGAAGGCAGGGTAGTCAGTGTTACAAGTGTAAATGAAACGAACCACAAAAACTTAACACGGTGTAATTATGATGACCGAGCTTCACCCCAAAGAAGAGATATAAGAATATACCTCCCTCCCTTCTTTTTTTAGGCAGGGAGGGATGAGTAGGAAGAAGGAAGCACATGGGACATTACATTTAAAGTCAGACTTTTTTGAGATGTTTAGTTTCGCTGATTTTTTTTCTTTTCTATTCTTAGTTACAATGGATGGCTCTCTTGGAGGGGAGAGAGGGCTCTATTGGGAAATGTTGGTGATGTGAAAACACAAGATAGCAATCAAAATGTAAACAGAAAAGAAAGGAATAAAAAATTTTTCATATTTTATCCCATAGATTACCTAGCATTATCCGACCTGAAAATAAAACACAAGTAATCCTTACCATGTTGCAATAATCAAAGCATGCATCATTTACTGACCACCCTCCTGGTAATTCACCTCTCAGTAATTAGCTAGATTGCTCCTTAGCGAAAAGGCACACATTTTTGAATATGGCTAATATGGGAATTTATTTGGCTTAACTAGGCATAATTTTTATGTGTTTGCTTTTTCTTCCTTTTTTGGTGTGGGGGCAGGGAAAGAGAAAATGTTTGTTATTTGAAAGGAAAAAAAGCAGATAATCTCTGCTTAAGTCATTCTTTCATCATAAAATCTGTCAGAGTTTATGCTCAGTTGGCCCATTTATGGTCAGTTCCACACCATGATGAAGCCATCAAAGTAGGACTTTGTCTGTCATACTGATGTTAATACCTTAAAATTATTGTCTTCCACCCCTAGTTTATTAGTATCTCAAGGAGGACTTTACTGGTGGTTCTGTCTCCTGAATAACTTTGAACTCCTTAGAGTTTGAGGAGAACAATAAAACCTAATAGGATGTTATTGGAAGAGTCAGCTAAGAATGAGTAATCAGGACCCTGCGAGGATAATGTGCTTCCTAGTATTCCTAGTTAACGACCACAATACAAGTACAAAGGCAGTGATTTCAGAGGAGTGATTTGGAAGGAGTTCAAAGGAACTCCAAATCAACCCAAGGCAAGGTTTGGCTCAGGCTGCAGAATGGTGCCACCTAGTGGAAGAGGACTTGAAAAGCTCCCTTTTCAAATTATATTTTCAACTGCAAATACCCAGTCTTGACAACAAAATTTGTATTCCCTTTGAAATATCACATGTGGGAATATTTATCTTATAATTTACATCAGATGTAAATTACAGTGAGGGCAAACTGATAGAACAGCCCATATATTGCATCACTATCCATAAAATGTTGGCTGTTGTTTGTTCTTCGTTTTCAAAGGGGACCATGATGTCAGGGAGGTGATGCCATGACTTGCAATTGATTTAAGTGAGGAAGGGCTGTGCCAAGTCACCAGCCTCACTTTCTCCTCCTGAGCCATCTGGGTCCAAAGGCGCAGGATGCCGTGGCATAGCTTGATCTTTTCATGCTAGTTTAACAGGTTTCAGTTTGAGGCAATGCCCATTCAGTGATTGTGACTTAATAAGAAGTGAAATAGAGAAGGGCCTCCTTACCTAGTGGAAAAAAAAATGATCTCGGAGGGGAAGACACTCAGGGTTTCTGGCCAAAACAGAAAAATTGCCATTTACTTTCATTCTGAGCCAATCAGGACCCAAACAGTGACCAAGTAGGGCTTGGCCTGGGACCTATTAGAGACAGAAGAAGGCTCCCAGGGATCTGGGTGGATCTCCTGTGCAGGACTTGCAGAACATGAAGGATGAGAGGGCATGACTAGATTGTGATCTGCGTAATTCTAGTGAAAACCCACACTGAAGAGATCAAAGTTGTACCTCATGAAAATTTGGAGATTGTCAGGGCAAGCCTTCAGAATCCTGTTTTAATGGATAAAAGAAGCTTCTAATGTATAAACTTAGAAGATAGAACTCCCTTGAAAGTGGACTGCGACTCTATACCTAAGAAACATACCACCATTCTCCCATAAAGGGACGTTGGTGGTTCTGAAGGGGATACCCTCCTGCAAGAAGTCGCTGTGCCTGAGGAATATGGTTCCCTAGTACAGTAAGGTGAAGGTGGGGTAAGTGACTTGACTGATATGAAACAGAGAGAAGCTGCCCTCCCAAAGCAGGTAGAAAACCATCCAATAACATTTCTGTGGTTTGTGGGAAATTGAATCAGGGAATTTCAGAGTTGGGGTGGGCCTTAAAAGCCATCTGGTCAAATCCATATGATTGGAAGAATTTTCCCTAGGATATCTTCTACCTCAAAAGTCATTCAGCCTTTGCTTGAAGATTTCTAATGAGGGGGAGTCTACTACCCTTTGTGGTAGGCCATTCAATTCCTGAACAACTGATTATTAGAAAATGATTCTATCAAGCCCAAATATGACACCCAAGAGTGCAACCCTGTGCAGTTCTGGATTAGATGGAGGTAACCACTTGTTTCTCTTTGGCTTATTTCATTCTTCATCCATTTGTGGTCCCCTTTAGACATTTCTTGGGGGATGGGGAGAACTGCTCTCCTCTACATCCTTTCATATTATCGTCTTAACTAGTGAGATGAATTGTTGTGTCTCCATAGGACAATATTGCTGGGCAAAGGCCAGAGATGTTGGGTCTTGGTCACTGCCTGCTCTAAGCTGGGGTAGGACATATAACAAATGAAGGGCCATGGACGAAGAAAAGGGATATCTGGACCTTGATCATTTTGATGCCAGCTCCTTCAGGTTCAGTCAGCATGGCAGAAGAGGGAAGCAGAAGAAGGTACTTGTAGCCCTGAAGATGAAAAAAGTGGGAGGGGAGGATGTGGGGTTCACAAACATTTATTAAGTATCTACTATGTACCAGGCACTGTGCTAAGCACTTTACAAATATCTCATTTGATCCTCACAACCTATCTAGGAGGTGGATGCTATTATTATTCCCATTTTACAGTTGAGGAAACTGAGGAAAAGAAAGATGAAGTGACTTGCCCAGGGTGACACAGCTAGCAAGCGTCTAAGGCTGGATTTGAACTTAGGTCTTCCGGACTCTAGGTCCACTGCTCTAGTCATTGCCTCACTTAGCTACCTTCATTTTATCAGTGAAATTACTGGACAACGATATGAACAGCTTCTTGGCCGTTTGGGGAAATAAAAGCAAAAAGCAAAGGACAATTAACAACTTATGTGATACACTTCAGTTATCTGCAAAGTGACAGGAGAATGACCATGAGTTACTGAAATCGAAAGTCTCATAGAAATGTTTATGTGATTTCCTTCCTCTCTGGAATTTTACATGTGAAATGCTAACTCAGATTCCATAGAGGAGGGAGAATGAACTTCTGATAGACACCACCACCAATAAGACCTTATGTATTAATAAAGTCATATGTAAATGCATATATACATTATGTAATCTATAATAAACAATGCTCTAAGAAACAAAATCACATCTTTATACACATAAAACAAAGGAAATTACAGGCAAGGCATTATGGAAAGCATTGCAGCAGTTGGCTCTGCCACCCCAGGGGCAGAGTACAGCAGGCCTATCATCGTTAATTTTGTATGCTGTACCTGTCTTAATGCAACCTAGAAGAACTCTACCCTTTCAGGCTCCCATGTCACCCTGACAATTCATAATTAAGCTTACAGTCTACTAAAACCTCCAGAATTTTTTCACAGTACATGTTTTTAGTCATGTTTCCCCATTAGGAACTTCTATAGCTGATTCCTTGAAGCCAAATACAGTACTTTACAATCAGTCAATCAATGTTAATTAAGCACCTACTAGCACCTACTACTAAGCATTCTACAGTTATCCCCATTAAATGTAATCCTATTAGGTTTGGATCATTGTTGTAACTTCTTGAAACCCTTTCAGATTCTGTCATCCAAAACATTCATTATCCCGCTCAGATTCATGTGATCTATAAATCTGAGAGCGTGCCATCTCTATCTACATCCAAGTCTTTAATAAAAATACTGAACAGTACAAGGCCAAGGGCACATAACTGGGGCACTCCATTAGACATCCCTTCAGATTCACACTGACTCCTTGATAACTATTTTTGGGGTCTGCCATAGAATCAGTTATTAACACACCTATTATTATCATTTAGTCTACTTCTTTCCATCTTGTCTATAAAGATAACATGAGAAATTCTGGCAAATATCTTGATAAAATCTAGGTCTACTATGTATAACATCCTCTTGATTTAATATTCTAGTTAGCCTTCCAAATAAGAAAATGAGTATAGGGTGTCATAACTTATGCTCATTGAAGCCATGATGTTTTTAGTGATCACCATTTCCAATGTGTAGAAGCTACAGAGGCAAAATTATGCTTAATGCATGGAAAACCTTCTTAACAATTAGTCATCCTAAAGTGAAACAGGACGCCTTTAGAGGCAGTGCATTCTCCCTCCCTGGATATCTTTGAACAAAGACCAAATGGTCACTTAGGTTGGACTGTATTGTTTTAGAGGTCCCTTTCAACTCTGAGATTCTGTGATTTTCTTTCTAAATACTTATGAGCCATTTCTTTAATATTGTATTCAACAACTTTTTAAGAAACCAAAGATGGCCTGAAGATTCCATCTCTGCATTTTTTTGAAAATCAGGACATGTGCCCATCTTAGTTTCTAAAGATCTTCTTTCCTCCATGATGTTTTTATGATCATTAACAGTAGCTGAACAGATGACAATTCTTTCAAATTCCTGAGGTAGGGTTAGTTCCAGTCATGTGATCTGAACTTATTGAGAGAATATAAGTGCTCTCTCACTATCTCTTGATTTATCTTGCATTTCAACTCTCTGTTAAGCATTTTTTTATTCTACCTTTCTCATCTGAGGATCATTCTCTTTGACAGGAAAAAAAAACCAGTGAGAGAAATGGCTGTTTCTCTCTTACATTAACAACTAATTGTTGATTAACATTTTTTCCTAT
This sequence comes from Notamacropus eugenii, assembly GCF_028372415.1. Taxonomy (NCBI): domain Eukaryota; kingdom Metazoa; phylum Chordata; class Mammalia; order Diprotodontia; family Macropodidae; genus Notamacropus; species Notamacropus eugenii. The sequence continues at coordinate 177,106,957 of NC_092872.1, read as the reverse complement.
TTCCTCATTCAGAAATAAACCCCTGTAGGCTAACACAGACAGTCTTTGAAGGATGCTATTGACTTTACCCAAAGCTTTATCCCACTTAGACTATTTTATCTAGGTGGAATTGTAGTCCCATTCAACTCAAAAACCTTACAAAAATAATCTAATCTAGGTGAAGTTTGACCCATTGTATTCTACTCAGGCTTGGGTGGTGGTCTCCTCACTCCCCCCAACCCGTCCCCCAGCTATATTGCCCAAAGCTAGGAGTAGTCTGGGAATGACATAATTAGTCACATCCTCCAGCCCCTAATTAGAAAAGGCCAACCTCTCATTATCATAATCATTCTCTCATTAATTGTTAACCAATCAGAGTTGATTGCTGCCTGTCGGGAACACCCATTCTTCCAAGAGTATATAAGCATCAAGAGGCCTCCAGGAGGGGTCTTTTGGTTTACAAGGGAAAGCCAAATGACCATCCTTTTATTAATTATTCACAAACCATAATTAGTAAAATGGTTAATGACCCAGAAATTATGTCTCAAACTTTTTATACATCACACCAGAAATAAATCAGTTGAGTACTTCTGCTTTTTATCCATCATCTTCTCATGCTTTCTACCTGGAGCAGTCACATATCTCCCCATTATTCTTGCTTATGACTTAACCAAAAAACGCTTTTCACTTTCCTTTAGGTTCATTGCTAGCTTCTCATTCTGGGCTTTTTAGCACTCCTGATACTATGCCTTCAACACTGAGTATTCATCATTAGTTATTTTTCATCGCCTCTGTTTCATGATGCATTCCTCATTATTCATATAAGTTTCTTTACAGCCTGGCTCCTCGACTTCCAACTCTAAAGAATTTTTAGGATTTAGATATGTAAGTGACCTCATATCTAGTCCAACTCTCTCATTTAATAGATGAGAAAACAGATCAAGAGGAGTTACGGGACCTGTTCAAGGTCACAGAAGCAGAAATAAGCAGAGTGCGATGTGAATTCAGGTCTTTCAACTCTAAATACAATGCTCTTACTTTTTTGTTAATATTTTTGTCTTAGGTGTCTTCGGAATTTCATTTTTGAGAGCTTTCTATGCTTAATGAACTAATTTCCCCTTAGACCATATTCTAAGCTAGGCCTAGTTCAGGTCAGTCCAGTGATTCTGAAATTGGAGCCCTAATAAAACATTTATGACCATAAAATTCAATAAAAATAAACATACTTAATAATACATGAGTCTAAAAAGATACAATCCCTGACTGAGGTGAGCCCTGATCCCTTCCACCTGTGTATTTACCATTCTTTGGTCATCAGAGAATTCAGTCAAGACTGAGCAATATTCAGTCTTCATCAACTGTGATTTTTATGCCCTCGGGCAGTCATTCAAATCTTTCAAGTCCTAATCCTCCAGATCAATCAAATCCAGAAGATTGGCCTCCTCCCTAACTTTCTTAAAAGCAAGCCCAGCCCATGCAAAACAGATGCCTCTTTTCCCACTGAATCCTACCTCTAGCAAGTGGCTAAATCTAGAGTCCATATCAGACTATGCTCAACTCTCCCCTACTTGGAGTTTTCTTGGCAAAGATACTGGAGTGGTTTGCCATTTCCTTAAGTGACTTGCCCAGGGTTATATAGCTGGTAAGCTTCTGAGGCCAGATTTGAACTCAGGAAGAACAGTCTTCCTGACTCCAGGCTGGGTGCTCTATCCTCTGCGCCATCTAGCTGCCCATATAAGCATTGAGTTCATCCTTTTTGGATACGATCAGTTCCAGAATAAGCAAATTTATTACTTCCTCTACCTTTTGAAGAACAAATTACCATCAAAGCAGTTTGAGAATTTATCAGCAGCTTTGCTTTTGGCAGAAAGGTCCACTGACATCTGGGTAGCTGAAATTCCTTATCATTACTATATTAGGACTCTGCTAAATTGGCTTTATTTTCTGAATTACTCTATTTTTTTCCTTCTGCCTGGTTAGCCTGTAGAAATTTCCACAATATCGTTTGTCCCTTCACTAGGCTTTATTTAAATGCTCACCACCATGTTTCTCCCCTCTGGTGCTAGGATTTCCTCCAATAAATTTTACCCTACTACCCCTTTTATCTATTCTGCACCTTTTGGATGTTATACCCTTCAATAGCCACCCTCCCATCAAGTCCCTTTTCTCTACTCAAATCACCACCACTCTCACTCTATAGTTCTTGTTCTCCCTACATTCAGTCTCTCCCCACTCCAATTCATTCTCCACTTAGCTGCCAAAATGATTTTTCCAAAGAGCAGCAGACGACCATGTCACATCCCTATTCAATAAACTCCAGCAGCACCCTATCACCTCAAGAATCAGATACAAACTCCAATGGCTGGCATTAACGGTTCTTCATCACCTGGCACCTTTCTATGTCTCTAGTTTTCTTATACATTACTTCTTTGCATGTACCCTATCTCACTGAGCCTTACTGGCTTACTACCTCTGTGGTCTCCATTGCCTTTTCATTGGCAGTCCCCATGCCTGGAGTGTTCTCCCCTGTCTTCTACCTCTTAAAATTCCTGTTTTTCTTCAGCTCACCTATTTCATGAAGCTTTTCATCTCCCCAGCCGCTAATGCAGTCTCTCCCTTGTATTCATTTTGTGTAAAATCTGTATACATACATGTCTTCCCCCATTCAAATGTAAGTTCTTCAAGGCCAGGGATTGTTTCACTTTTGGTTTTGTATACCCAGAACTTAGCATAATGCCTGGCATGTAGTAGGCTCCTAATAAATGGTTTTTTTCAACTCTAAAACAACAATTTCATGACTGTATGTGGTTCCACATATACAACTAAAACAAGATTGTTCATTACCATTTATATAAAGTGTTTGAATTATGCTTTATGACTGTGGTCAAAATATAGTATCCCAAAAGTTTTAGAGCAATTTTAAGGTATTATTGAAAGTCTAAAAGTACTCTAAGCTTTGAGAGGTAGCCTATACTTCATGGATACATTGCTTTATTATTACAGCCGCTACATCCACTGATGCACATCACAACTCTTCTACAACTTGGTAGATTGCCTTTGAGAGTTGCTAGAAAGATAAATTGTGGCCAAGTTGTGAAGGGCCATATACAATTGAGTTTTACTGGCAGGGGAATGACATGGTCAGATCTGCACTTAAGAAAAATCATTTTGGCAACTTTATGGAGGATGAAGTGAAGGACCTTAGGTGGGGAAATGAATTAGAAGGCCACTGCAACAGTCCAGGCAAGAGATTGGGGTAAATGAGTAGTGAGAAGGGGTCAGGTATGAGACGTGCAGGCAGAAATATTTGACATACAGGACAAGAAAAAGTGAGGAGTCAAGGATAAGCCTGCCTTTCAGAACCTGTAAGACTGGAAGCTAGTAACCTAAACAGTAATGGAGGAATTTTATAAAGGACTAGATTTTGGAAAAAGATGAATTGTTGGACTCATGTTGTGTTTGAGGTTAAACAGTTTAAATGTGTAATAGGCAGGTGGTGATACAGAGCTCAGGAAATAGACTGGGACAGACATATCTGAGTCATTTGTAAAGAGATAATAAATCCACTGGAGCCCCTCAGATCACTAAGAATATATACAAAGAAGGCCTAAGCCTTAGGAGTATAAACACAGGGGGAATATTGTTGTGTTTGCCCTTCATTCTCGAAGAGGACCATGACATCAAGATGATGACACGACTTGCAGTTGACTTTGATTTGAGTGAGGGAGGGCTGTGCAAGGTCACCAACCTCACTTCCTTCTACTGAGTCACCTGGGTCCAGTGACCTGATATTCATCAGGATAAATGGAAATGGCCCAAGATGCAATGTGAGAACCTAGTTCTTTCAGGCAAAGGTCTTATCACATTCTCACTTTGAGATACTCACTCAATGAATAGGCTTCTTTAAGTTACTCAAGGGATGGCCCCTTTTGTCCAAAAAAAAAAAAAAATCAAACTGGGGTGGAAAGACCCTCAAGGTTCCAAGTCTGATGATGCAGGTATGCATCTTAGAACTCTTCCCAAAACCATAAGAAAGGATGTCAGCAGCACAGTTACCCAGACACCTCTCTCGTCCAGCAGCCACATGAAGGTGAAGCAGGGCAGGAAGCCAATGGGCTTCCAGAGCACAGGCAGCACAAGCTGGAGAAGCCGTAGGCCCAGCGGACTGAGCTCTGGATGGGGCCCCAGGTGTTCCACACCAGGCCCTGCAGGAAGGCCAGCAGCACCAGTCAGCACCACCTGTACACGTGCCTGGCCCGGCCAAGACTTGCACCACAGCATCGGTAAGACAATGCAATCTCCCCATGAAAACCCCGAGTAGTTGACAGTGGCAAATTGTGGTAGAGGGGAGAAAGAGTGAAGATATAAAGTGAATCAGATTTACTTTTTTTTTTTTTTAAGGTAACTATATCTACTTGTTGAACTATGCTGAATATAAAAGGTTGTACGGAACATGATGCAGTTGAGAGAACACTGCTCTTGGGAAAGAAAACCTGGATTCACATCCCAACTCTTATTTATTCAGACTCAACCTTAGTTTTTCATTTAAAAAATGATGATAAAAATACTGGTATTCTCTACCTCAACAGGGTTCTTGTGACAAAAGTTGCTAAATGGGATTTCATTTCTAACAATTCTCTACAATTCTTCAAGCTCTCAAAAGTAATTTCCTTGTCAGGCCACCTGGTGAATTGTGTAGCTGGTTGACACTTCAGGATAGGGAGTACTGATATTTGGCTTTTTTTCCTCCCTCATTCTTCAAGACAGGGAAGCACTGCTAACTTTTAAAGGGATATATTCTGCCAGCAGCCTTACCTTTAATCTTTCTCACATTACTAAACTAACCTTCTAGGCCCCACTATAGCTGTAGAGCCTTAGCTGCACAGATAACCAGATAAATTTTTTAAAAAACAACTTTCTACAATCTGCTTGCTATTTATGGTCTTAGCTCCCCCTCTTGGTATTGGTGATATATTGAGACTACCCAAAAATCTGATGCAGTTTCTCTTAATGGGATAGTGTAGTAGAGCAGAAAAAGCATTGGGTCTTGGGGTTAAAGACCTGTTTTCTAATGTGTCTCTGCCACTTAATACTAGCGTGATTATGAACAGACCACAACCTTTTCTGGACACAATTTCTCCACCTACAGAAGGAGGGAATTGGACTACATAATCTCTCAGGGTCCTTCCCAATTCTAAATCTATCATCCTCACCTATAAGTAGGTGATAATACATAGTTGTTGTACAATTATTTTTTTGGTTACATTTTAAATTCTGAACTGTCTCCCTTCCACCTTCCCCAATACAGAAGGCCACCATTGGATGCAGACTTATTAAATATATGTAAAACTATGCATACTTCTATTTATCAGTTCTTTCTCTGGAGGTGTATAGAATCGTCCTTAATAGGTCCTTTATAGTTGAGTATGAGTATATATAATTTGAGTATTTATAATACTCAGAACAACTTAGTTGTTCACAATTATTCTTCAAGCAATATTGCTGTTACTACATACAATGTACTCTTGGTTCCACTCCACATTATTTCATGTGTTCCTTTCCATGTATTTCTAAGTCTTTCCATGTATTTTCTAAAATCAACCAGCTCATTATTTCTTACAGTGCAGTAGTATTCCATCAAGATCATATATCACAACTTGGTGGGCCATTCCCTAATTGATGGGCATCCCCTCAGTTTCCATGCTGTAAATGTCAAATGAGAATTAAAAACTAATTTATGTCAGCAACTAAGGTCACTGAATTAAAAAATCAAAAGTTGTGTCTATACCAGTTTCCTTGTCTATCAATTGGGACAGTTCTTCTATGCCCAGTTATAAAACCATGCTTATCCTTTGATCCAGCAGTACCACTACTAGTACCCCAAAGAGATCAAAGAAAAAGAACCTATATGTACAAAGACATGTATAGCAGTTCTTTTAGTGGTGGCAAAAACCTGGAAATTGAGGGGATGCCTATTAATTGGAGAAAAGCTGAACAAGTTGTGGTATATAATTGTAATAAAATACTATTGTGCTACAAGAAATGAAGAATGGTTTCAAAAAAACTTGGGGAGACTTATATGAACTGAAGCCAGCGAAGTGAGCAGAACCAGAAGAACACTATATATACAGTTACAGCAATATTTTAATGATAATCAAACTCTGAAAGACTTAGCTGCTCCAGATCAATACAATGATCCACCTCCAAAGAGAGAACTGGTGAATTAAGTGAAGACTGAAGAATACTTTTATCACTTTCTATTTCTTGCTTTTTTTTTTTCTGAAACACAGCTAATATGGAAATATGTTTTGCATAACTTCACATGCATAATAGACATATTGCTTCCCCTCTCAATGGGTAAGGGAGCAGAGAGAGGAAGGGCGAGAATTTGAAACTCAAAATAAAAAAATGAATGTTAAAAAAAAATAAACATAATTTAAAATGAATAAATGGAAATGGTTTCTGTCCTAAGGGGTTGTTGTGAAAATCTGGATCAATCATGCTATGACATATGTAAAAGGATTTGAAAACTGAAATATTACATAAAGATAAGGTATTATTAATCAAATACTTGTAAATTTACAAGAGGTTCACTGTCTCATGGAATATTAGAGCTAAGTGGGACCTCAGAGAACACTTTCATAGAGCGGGAAGCTCTACAGTTCTAAACAGCCCCAAAGGAACTGCAAGCTTGATTTGTTCTTGACCTGAGCAACAACTTAGTGGTTTCAGAAGTTAGTCTCAAGATTAGCTTTGAAAGTTAAAATGCAATGTAACTCATTTTGCTGTTATGAAGTCTTTTGCCATTTCAGATTCCCCAAAGCAATCTTTGCTTATTAAATTTAGAGCAACACTGACGTGCTATTGCTGGTTAGTCATTTTCAGTCACATCTGACTCTGTAACCCCATTTTGGTTTTCTTGGCAAAGATAATGGAGTGGTTTGCCATTTCCTTCTCCATCTCATTTTACAGATAAAAGAAACTAAGGCAAACAGGGCAAACAGTGACTTGCCCAGGGACACACAACTAGTAAGTGTCTGGGGCTGGATTTGAACTCAGGTCTACTTCCAGCATTCTATCCACTGCACAACCTAGCTGCCCAATAGTGGTGTAGTGGAAAGTAAGACTGGGAGTTAGAAAACCTGGTTTGAATACCAGTTCAGTTACTAATTGCAACTGATCATAAATAACATATAATTAGGAACTACTGTTATTGGTTAAATTTATTAAAGTATCCACTGGTCTGGGTAATAGGAGTGGTGGTCCTTTTAGCATAGTGTAACAAAAAAAATCTTCCAAATGCAGATGTCATATTATCTCCTAATGATTCCACCAGTACCTGCTTCAACATGTAAATTACTTAACTAGACTATTAGCCCAAAACAAAAACAGCAAAATAAGTATTTTTAAACAAACAGTATCTTCAAAAGATGAAACCTACTTCTAGATCTAAGTTACAAAGAACACATTATGCTTTATGGTTTCCTAATAAAACAAGAATATTGTTTATACGCACCAAATTTTCCTAATTAATGATATAAGCCTATTGTAAACTACTTTAGCAATTGTAGGGGAAGGTGTCTGTGTATAAAATAATAACCTGGCATAGTATTTCTCTTATTCCAACTAAAACAGATTTAGACTTAAGCAAATATTTGAATAATACTGTAGGGGGAAAAAACTTGATTTATATAATCTGATTGAAGAAAACATTTCCATTAAAAGGGTAGGTATGGAGAAAAAAAAGAAACAAGTCTTTTTAAAAATACATTTTAAAATATTATTATCCAATTGCAACTCAACAAATTCAACACATTTTCTTTACAGAAATAAGTCAAGGACCTATGATTTTGTTCACTAGCCCACATTCCAACCCATCTCTAATCTAGAGCCACAGAGACTCTCCTGAACCTCTGAGAAGTGACTGTCCTTGACTTCAAGTCTAGGACTTTACTCACTGTGAAGCTGCTTCTATACATGTATGTCTCTTAACACTTGTAAATAACAACCAAGGCAATAGTGTGGTATATATAGGACACTGCCACTGGAGTGAAGGGAGGTAAGCTCTAGTCTGAGTGATGCTAATTATTTGTGTGACCTTTGACAAACTTCTCAGCTTCTCTGACACTGTATGACCATCTGCAAAAATAACATGAGTAAAGTAGGTAATCTCCAAGGTCTCTTTCAACTCTTTTAAGTGTATGGTTCCACAAAATTTAAAGAACAGTCCATAAAATAAGCTTATGGGCAGGTATGTAGTATTAACAAACCAGCTGTAAATTTCAAGAATTGGACCATAATGGCTTGGATTGAGTATTTCCAGTAGGAGCTGAAGTTTGACTGCAGTATACTTTGCCTTATTAGTCATGTGATATTCTGATGTTTCCAACATTCCATGGAGAGTATTTGCAGAGACCTGTTTCTCTTCAATGCATTATCTTTCAAGTACCATCTAGGTCCTTCTTCTTACAAATTTACTTCTTTAGTATTTAAAAAAAAAGTTCCACAGAAGATAATGTTAATTTCTGGGTTTTTTGGTTTGTTTTAGGGAGCTTCTGCTTGCCTTTTCAATTTCTCCAAAATCTCTTCTGGAGTTGTGGATGCCAAAATCTTTACCACTTTTTCACGAGATTTACCACCCTGGTTTAAAATAAAATAAAAAATGTCAGACATAACATTCAAATAAAAGATTGGAGTGAACATAGGTGAACAACAATTTTCTCACAAATTTGTTTATATTCAACAATTCATTCAATAAATATTAATCAAATCCATTTGAATCTAGTATAAATCCTAGCCACTGGGAAGACAGAAAGTTTAGGTAAGACATAAACCCCTTCTCCACAAGGAGCTTACAAACTAATAGGAAGGTATGACATATCCACAACTACAAAATGATTTATGATAAACATTAGAAAGGCACATGTACTATGTGAGATCTGGGTTGGAAAAGCAAGAAGGAAGGTCACCACCAACTGGAGAGATCAGAGAAGGCCTTCCTAGAGAAAGCAATATAGAGTTAGACTTTAAAAAAGGTAGGAATACAACAAGTGGAGGGAACAACATTAAAAACACAGGGAACATAGTGAGTAAAGTAATGGAGGAAGACAAGTTCAGAATGTGTATAGGAAATGGTGAGTAGTCTAGTTTGGGTGCAGTATAGTATATTTGGAAGGCAATAATACAAGGTACGACTGGAAGGTCTCAAATGCCAGGAAAGGGAGTCTGAACTTCATAAGAGGTAATGGGAAGCCACTGAAGGGTTTGAGCAGGAAAGTGACATTACTACATCTATGCAAAAGCAAGACAAGTCGACCAGCCATATGATAGTTTAGAGGCTAACGGTCAGGTAAGTAGTAATTAAGAGTCTGTACTTATGCTGTGCCAAGGGAAACAGAAAGATTGATATAAAAGACTACAGAAGAAAACTTTGTTTTGAAAAATTGTAAACTGACATATTTTGCTTTTAATCACTATCAATTCTAAATATATCTTTCCCCCTTACCCATCCCTTGTAAAAAATAAAAATGCTGAATAAAAAAACTGGTTCTGCAATTTGTGTGACTTTTGACACGTAATATAATCTTTGTAGGCCTGTTTCATCTGTAAAATGATGAGATTATGGGCAGCTAGGTGGCACCATGGATAGAGCACTGGTCCTGGAGGCAGGAGGACCTGAGCTCAAATCTGGCCTCAGACACTTGACACTTACTAGATGTGTGGCAATGGGCAAGTCATTTAACCTCAATTGCCTTGTCCCACCCCCGATGCCCCCCAAAAAAGATGAGATTAGATTTCTTTTTTTCTTTTTGCTGTAACCTATGACTATTACTTTAGGGAATTCCTGGTTAGAGAATTCCCTCTACCAATTCTGATCTGCTACTCTTCTGCAATTTATAGTTAAATATAATTAATAATAGTATAAATATAATTAAAAAATTACCTGGTAAACTGAGAGGTTGAATGACTTGCTGAGAGTCACACAGCCAGGATCTGTCAGAAGTGGGACTTCAATCTAGGTTATGCTGACTCAAAGGCTGCTCTTCCTCCTCTTTGCCATGCTGCCTGGACTAACTTGTACGGCAGTTCTTATTTTAAATTTTAAATCCTGTAATCCTAGTTTGACAAGTTTTCAAGCATAAAGGAAGTGAGTGGACAGAATTCTCTTTGGATTACCTCAATTTTCTCAGTACAGTAGGAGCCAAAGGCACTACTTTAAAGTGTATTGGAATAGGCTAAAGGAGAGAAGTTTTGCATTAATTGTGGTGGGGAATTAGGTAGACAGGCCATAAGGGAAGACTGCCTAACATCAAGGAAGGGCCAGTTGAGGTCATGCACCTAGTTTATAGTCAGTATGATTAGTTTAATTTTATGACTTTTCCCAATGTGATGTTAATGGATTCAACTGCTTCTTTGACATCTCAATTTGGATATCCCCTAGGCAAATCAAATCCAGCATGTCCAAAAAAGAACTCACCATCTTTCTCATTAAGACCTCCCCTCTTCCATTAGGATAGTGGTGTGGAGAGCACCACTATCCTAATCACCCAGGCTCACAGCCTGTGTCATTCTTAACTCCTTTCTCAAACTCACTCCACATAACCAATCCATTTAAAAGGCTTGTTGCTTCTACCTTGCTAACATCTCTTATATACACCCCTTTCTTTCCATTCTCTAGATAAAAGGATGTGATCCATTTTGTGACTGAACAATTGTCATACTCCTCTCTAAAACATTTGTAACAAACTACTATCCCACCAACAATATAATAGAGGTCCTATTTTCTTGTAGCTTCAACATTTAATTATTGTTTTGCTATTTTAGCCATGCAAGTGGGCTTAAGAGACTGTCTTAACTTCTCCTTGATTTGAATTATGGAATTTAATTCTCTATTTAGGGAACTTAAGCACTTCTTCATATGGTTACTTATTAATAGCTTATATTCAAAATATAGATTTGTGAATAGAATTACAAAGTTTATCTTTTAGAAGTAATATAATTCTGGGAGATGGTGGGGTCCAAGGTAGGACACAAGACTAAAGTTAAGAAGGTTAAGAGATTATGTGGCTAGGATATCAGTGGTATCATTAACATAAACTCTTAAGTGCCTGAGAATGAAGGTAAGTCTTATGGGGCAGAAGCTATTTTTCTTCCCATTTTACAGATGAGGGAACTGAGATTCCCTGAGATTTGACCAGAGTCACACAGACATGTCCAAGATAGGATATGAATCCTGGTGTTTTTGTTTCAAGTATCCATTCTGGTATGTTATTGGGAAGGAGGGACTTAACCTGAGCTTTAAAAGCTGTGTAGAATTTAGAGGTGAAAAAGAGGCCAAAATAAACTTCATTCTGAAGAACCAGCTTGAAGAAAGGGACAGAAGTGGCAATAAATACAGGCTATGAGTGAGGTAGGAAGAAGACAGATTTCACTGAAGCACAGATTTCAATGCACTCATAGAAACCTTTACACTTTGATCATTCTTTCATGATGAGAAACTGAAGATAATATTGTATAAGATAGGTAAAGTCAAGTCCAAATATGATAGATTTTGAACCTTATAATTCAGAATTTGGATCAAATCCACATACTGTAACATACGATACCTTGTAAAATAGGTGCTCAATACCTGCTTATCATCTGGATCCTGTCATTCACCAGTTGCTTATTCTAGTCATGTGATTTCTCTTCAGTGGAGACTATAAATTCACCATTGTAGGCAAGTAATGTAATGTGTTCTTCTACTACCACTACTAGATAAAATTTATATACCACCTACTATGTGCCAGGCACTATGCTAAGTGCTTTACAATTATTATCTCATTTAATCCTCAAAACAACTCTGAGAAGTAAGTAATATTATTATCCCCACTTTATAGATGAGGAAACTGAAGCAAACAGAGTTTAAGCAACTTGCCCAGGTTTATAACAGCTAGAAAGTTTCTGAGGCCGAATTTGAAGCTCAGGTTTTCCTGACTCAAGGCCCAGTGCCCTCTCTATTGAGCTCACTGCTTTTGTATTTAAAGCAACTTAGCACTGTATTTAGTGAGTACTAAAAATGTACTGTCAGTCAAATGTTTTTAATTAAGGAACTGACATGATGAAAGCAATGTATTAGGAAAATTAATGACAGGAATGTTCAGAAATGGATTGAAAGGGAGAACAACTCTGCAGATAGGAAGGCTACCTAGGAGGTAATAGTGGTAACAGGATCCTGGACTAGACAGTAAGTTGGAATGGCAAAAAGACAAATCCAAATGTTATTTAGAAGAAAGAATGACTATCTGATACACAGGTTTTTCAATAGGTGACTGGGAGGAAAGGTTTGGCTCACAAAGTGATTGATACTGTATAATAAGAACGTTATATATTTACACACACACACACCACATACCTTATCTAAGATAACATCACTCTTCCTAAGTTCCAGGACCTTGGAGAGATACCGACACAGTTCTGCATTAGCCTCCCCTTCTGATGGAGGTGCAGCAATAGCTACACTTATGTTCTCAGCTGTCACATCTGTAACAAAAATGGTTTGAAATTTGACCTAAAGGTGCTCATTTTCAAACATGTTGGTTAAATCAGACATAATTAAAGAAATAAACAAAATATAAATCTGAGTGTTTTTTTTTAAACCAGATCTGTGATTTCACTGGTGTAGAGAATGCCAGGTGAGGCTCCTTATAATACCTGCTTAGAGACTAATAAATGTTAAAGAGTTGCTTAGGGACTGTGAAGATAAGTGATTAACCCAGGGTCACGGAGCCAGTCTATGTGAGAGGTGAGACATGGACCTACGTCTTTCTGACTTTGAGGCTAGCTCTCTGTCCACTATATCATGCGGCCTCTAAGAGATAAATATGCCCCTTGAAGTAATTTTTTTCCCCTCAATCCCACAGCTTCATCTACCACTTTTATGCATGTGACTCCTAAATCTCTATCATCAATCCTGGTGTCTTCTGAGCTCCAGACCCACACCTCTAACAGGACATCTCAAAGTGGATGTGTCCCACTGACACTCCAAATTTATGTCCATGATTGAGCTGTCCCCCCATGTCCCCAACCCCCAAACAAGCTCTTCCTTCTGACTTCATCATTTCTCTCTGTTGAACTGGCAAATTCAGAAACTGTCAAAATCTTGGTGTTATCTTTGGCACCTTGCTTTTCCTTACTTCTCAAATTTAACCAGTAACTAAATCCTGTTGATTCCACTTCCACAACATCACTATCCAAAACTGCAACTACCTTAACCCAGACTGTCACTAGGTCCTTCATTACTACCCACCTAGACAATTTCAACTGCCTCCTAAAGAACTTCCTGCTTCTAGCTTCTCTTCCCTTACTCTGATCTGTCCATCACACTTGTACCAGAATAATCTTGAGACTTAAACCTGTCATATACTTGCTCAAAAATCTTAGTGGCTCCTTCTTGCCACCAGACTAAAACACTTTGGCCTAGCATTCAAGGCTTTTCAAGGTCTAGCACTAGCCTATTTTTCCAACCTTATATCACATTACTTAGCTTCATGCACTACACACAAGCAAAGCAAAACATGTATTGTGCTCTTAAGCCTTTGTGCTCAAGCTGTTGTCTATGACTGGAATGCTCATCCTCCCTTTCTTCATGCTCTAAATTTCTACCTGGCCTTTAAAACCTAAGTGAAGTACCACTTCTTCTGCTAAGGCTTTCCTGATCTCCCAATAGGTAACACCTGTCTCCCTTGGACTTCTCATATCACAGTGTTTTGCAATTCTAAAAAAGCACTTATCAAGTAACATTATAGATTATATTTATCTGTATATGCTATCCTCCTACTAGACAGTAAGCTCCAGGACTGCAAGGAAAATCTAAGTTTGATATTTTCCCCCAACTGTCCAACAGGGTTCTACAACCTCGCTGGACCTAATTTCCTGATCTATAAATCTAGACTTGACTAAAATCATTCATTCACTCACACACCAAAGAGGTAAGTGCATATAATGTAAAAGGCACCGATTATCATTTCAAGTTCTAAAATTCAATTCCATGACTTAGAATCTATGGGACCAAAATGAAGCAGATGAAAATTTGAACTTACTCAAGAAACTGTTCACACTGTCTCGCTTCCAGCCCTCAAACCAATGCTGCCTCCTAGAGAACAATCTGCTAGTATTGTTGAAATGTTATTTCAAATCATAAGATTTGGAACTGAAAAATTCTTTAGAAGTCTTCTAATCCAGTTGCATCACTTTACAGACTGGGGCAGCTAGGTGGTGCAGTGAATAAAGCACCAATGCAGGAGTCAGGAGGACCTGAGTTCAAATCTCACCTCAGATACTTGGCACTCACCAGCTATGTGACCTTGGGCAAATCACTTAACCCCAATTGCCTCATCCTGGGTCATCTCCAGTCATCCTGATGAACATCTGGTCACTGGATTCAGATGACTCTGGAGAAGTGAAGGTGGTGACCTGCACAGCCCTCCCTCACTCAAAACAAAGTCAAGTGCAAGTCATGTCATTATTTCTCTGATGGCATGGTCTTCTTCAGCAATGAAGGATGAACACACACACTTTACAGATGAGGAAACAGGCCCAGAGAGTTGAAGTGTCTATAATCAAATAAGTAGTAAATGACAGAATGGAGATTCAAATCCAGGTATTCTAACTTTAAATCCATAGCTCTTTCCAGCTGCCTCATGAACCAGTTAATCTTCTGCCCCAGCCCCTCCTTTAGGGACTTGTTTAGGTGATTTGTATAAGCCTGGATAAGTCAGAAATTCACAGAATTTTAGAGCTGGAAGGGACCTCGATGGCAATTATAACACGTATCTGATGAAAACTGTCCCTTCAACATACATGAGTGGTCATCCAATTTGACTTAAATATTTGCAACATAGGAAAATCTTCCTCCTTTAGCAGCCCATTCCACTTTGAGAAAGCTCTTTTTGTTAAGAAGTTTCTATATTATGCCTCTGCAATTTTCAACCATTGCTTCTAGTTCTGTCTTCTGAAACCAATCAGAATAAGCCTAATCTCAACTTCACTATCCTACCGGCTTTTTCCTGAAGATTCTCTAGTTTATAAATGCCCTTCCCAAAATGTGGCTCCCAGAACTGAAACAATGCTTCAGATATGGTCTGACAAGGGCAGGGTCCAGCAAGTCTATCCCTTTCCTATATTCCTAGATGTCATAACCCTTTAAATGTAGATTTTATTAAATTTCTTAGTTGCTATAACCAACTGCTAACTCATATTGAATTTGCATTCTACTAAAACCCTAAAATCTTTTTTCAACCTGCTACCTAGTTAGATTCCTCCACCTTGCATTCGGGTTCAAAAAATCAAATTTATAATTGTAAATTTACTTTTTTTCCTACTAAACATGGTCACCATCCTAGTTCTGGCCTTTACCACCTGTTGCTGGACAATTAAAAAAATAATAGCTGGCACTTATACAGCACTTTAAGATTTACAAAATGCTTTTTAAATATTATCTCGTTTGATCTTCACAACAGCCCTGAGTGATGAAGTCCCATGTTATGAGGGTAGGAGTACGAGAAGAAAAGCAAGATACTGAGCTACTTGAGAAGTGAGGAGAGGTCAGTAGATAACAGCTGTTTTGATCTGAATGAAAAATATTCAACTTTAAAGGAGACACTGTTGAATGATGCCAATGAAAGGAGTCTGGAAATGACAGCGGGGAGCAAATTCAGGGCATATTCTGACTTCCCAACCAGGACCAATGTGATGTGGTCAGTAAAGGGCAGTAGGAGAGAAAACTGCAGCCACTGATGGAGAGGATGGATAAGGCTGCAGTGCCATCTGGAGGATGCCAGGTCTCTGCGTGTCTTAAGTAAATAAGGAGTATGAGAGGAAAAGGTCTAGAATGAAGGGAAGGTTATTAATTACTGAACAGGAATTATAGTGGGCCTAGTGGAAAAGGCAGGCAGAGTTAGAGGACTTGGGAGGGGTGGAGCTGCAGAGGATAGAGAAGAGTAGGTGAGGGGTTGGGAATATTTTACTCCTAAGTAGCTGGCAATTCAGTAACATAGGGAAAAGGAAGAGTAAAGGTGATGAGAGTTTACCACCTAGGCACAGAGAGTAGCAGAGGTGAAAATCTAGGTCTCTCAATTCCTGATTCAGGGCTATTTCCACCATACCATGATACTTACATTTACTTAAACACTTCCACACCTGGAAGGGAACAAATTAAAGTTAACCAAAAGCTAAAACCTAAGCTCCAGATACGACAACAATAATTTCTGGCATCTACATAGCAATTTACAGTTTACAATATGATTCCTATACATCTTTTCACTTGACACCTGTACTATCTATGTGAAAAGTCTATATTATTGTATTCTTCTTAGAAATGAGATAACTGAGACTGAGTAAACTGAAGTCATGATCTGAACATGGCTAGTATTGGTGAGGAGAAGGATCTGAATCCAGGTCCTTCAATTCCAATTGTAGTGTTCTTTCTACTATCCCATACTGAATCTTCTATAAGTCCCACAGTATTGAAAGGAGTATTTAAAAAGAAGCCAGACAATGATCTCTTAAAAAATGTTCTATATTTATGATATAGCATATTTAAACAAACTGTGGTACATGAACGTAATGGAATATTACTGTGCTGTAAGAAATGAAGTACATGATGAATACAGAGAAGCATGGAAAGATTTACATAAACTGATGTAGAGTGAATGTAATAAAATTATAAAGATCAAGCATGACTCTAATAAAGCAATATGAGAAGCCAGACCCAACTTACCTCTTCATGGAGGTGGGAAGTCCACAGGAGTTGCACTTGTTTTGTGCTAATTTTTTCCCTTTATAAGTACTTTTTATTATATGGGAATGGGAAAGAGAAGGCTAGTGGGGATATCCAGAAGGATAGAAGATGCAAGAAACAGAAGACATCCATAAAAATTTACTTCTTAAAATGTAGTGTATTTTCAAAACAATGACAATACAAAGAAGGCTGGCAGCTTATTGTAGATTCTAGAATTTAGAAATGGAGAAAATAGCTTCTAGCTTTCAAATGCTAAGATCCTAGACCCTCTGAGACTTCATGATCAGTCTTGTGTTATAGAAGTAGGAAAAAAATGCATTGGCAAAACAAGTTCATAACTACCCGTTAGGGCAAATCATGTATGTAGGGCCACAAATCCATCACATACTCAGCGGGCAGTATGTGAATTCAACTACTTGATTCAAATATTATACCTGTTATGGCATTTTGTTTGGAGCCAGGTTTAGCATGAATGGCTATTGTGATGGAACCACTCTGATCAACTGCCACAGGTCCAGTGGGAGGAAGTGGTTTCACTGGCTCCTTATTCTGGCCTTTCCCCTAAAAGAACAATAACAACATCACCTTAAATCTACACAGTGCTTTATGGTTACAAAGTGCTTTCACATACATAACTTTACCTGGTTCTTACACAACTACCATCTCCGTATTTTGAAGACATCTTGTTTGTACATAGTTATTTATTTGCATGTGGTATCCCCAATTAGACTGTGAGATCCTTGACGGCAAGGCCTGCTTGGTTTTTCTTTGTATCCTAAGCACAGTGCCGGGCACAGTAAATACTTGTTCACTTGACTTCCCATATTTTACTTTTATGACAATTATTATACATTGGGACACTTTATCCCTGCCAATATAGTCAGTATATTGGCAATGTGGTACACTAAAAAGAACACTGAATTTGGAGCCACAGTTTGGCTGTTCTGCTGGCTATACTACCTGGCTGACCTTGGGCAAGTGACTCAACCTCCTCAGGCCTCAGTTTTTTCCATTCGACTTCCTTATTTTACACATCAGATGACATATAAAAGTCCAGATCTTGAACTTTTCCCATCTCACTGCCTTTATTCAGTTTTCTCCCTCTGTCTGAAAGGCCTTCTCCTCTATCCCAGTGCACCAAATCCTATCTATCCTTACTTTAAGGCCCAGCTCAAATGACACCCCTGAAGTCTTCCTGTTTACCTTCCGTTCAGCATGCAAAGCTAGAACAATCTTTTTCTCTGAACACCTCCCCCTGACCTCTGTTTGTAAATTTCCTATGAAATGTTTAACTTATAGTGGTCTGCCTTGTATTATAGCTATTTGTATGTCTTACTTTCCCCATTATATCATAAGCTATGTGAGAATAAGGAACATGTAGTTGTAGTCACCAAATAGCACCCGTGGCATTCATTTAATGTTTATAAATACACTAATTCAACAAACATTAAGTGCCTGTTATATTCAAGGCACTGTATTACCCGTAGAAACACAGTTTGCTCTCATGAAGCTTACAACCCAATAGGAGGCATAAGACACATACAAACCAACATGCTATGAGGTGGAATGTGAAACATAAAGAATAGGTCCAAAGCACTCTAAGAAAGATGAGGGAGGAAGGTGTTCAATTTGACTTGGAGACATAAGGACAAGTTTCATGAGGGCAGCGCCTAATTTAGGCTCTGAAGGAAGACTGTGACAAAGATGTAGAATGACTCTATACATCAAAGCAGAAAAGATTAGAATGAGATGAGGAAACAACGTCCCGTTTGGTTAATGGTTCAGTTTAGTTACAACTTCAAATCTGGGGAAGGGAGTAAACTTTGAGGGTTACTTTCTGTGTGACCATGAGCAAGAGTTCTCTTGCATGAAGTTTCTTCAACTCTAAGACAGGAAAAACAATACTTGAGTTACCCACTTTTCACATGGTCATTCTGAGGAAAGTGTTTTGTAACCCTTGTCAGTGCTCCATCAATGTAAGGAGATTATTATTATAATTAAGGATAGAAAGGTAGGGCTACAACAAAAAGCAGTAAAAGAGACAGGAGCCAGACTGTAAGAGGTCTTGAATGCTTAATAATAGTATGTATTTATTCTATGGGCAATGGCGAAATGCGAATCTGAGCAGGGGAGTGATGCGCCAAGACCCGGGCTTTAAATTTTTCTTGTGGCAGCTGTGAACCAGTTAGGAGATGATCCCACAGGGCAAGCAGAAGGTGCTAAGGTGTTAGGGTGAATAAAAAGGAAAGAATTTACATTAAAGCTGCTTTTGAAATGGAACCAACAGCATCTGACCAACAAGATGAAGAAAAGGATACCATCCAGAGGAAATGCAGGGTTTTTTGGTGAAGATGTTTGTTTCCACAGGTTTGATATTAAGCAAGTAACTGGAGAAATGGGGAGAGTGCTTAACCTCTCCCTGGTGAGGGCGTTTAGGGTGTGGAGGTGATTCTCACTGCCGGGGTCACGGCAGTCGGGGGTGGATTCGTTCATGTTCAACCAAAGGTCCACAGTGCCATCACGCAGGCCGGCCTCGCAGTGGGGGGCCCACTTTCCAATGCTGGCTCTGAGGCCGCGCAGGCTTCGGCGGGTCACTTTAAGCTCAGTACAGATCCCAGGTTTGGAGGCCGAAGGGGCATTTTGTGGAGGAGGAGCCCGAGGCCCAGGGAGATGAAGAGGGGGGTGCGGGCGCCCGCGGCCCAGCCCGCCTCTCGGGGCCTCCTCACCCGTAACGCCCTGGGGAGGCACTAGGTCACCACCGGGCAGTGGAGGGCCAAGTTCTCGGAAACCCGAAAGCCTTCCATCACCGTGGGCCATGGAGACACGGGCACCCGCGCTAGGCAGGGGGTGGGCGCGGACGAGCCTCCCCAGGGCGTTCCGCGGTAGGGCCTGCCCTTCCGCGGGCTCGGCCCCCTCCCCGGGCCTCAGCTTACTCCCCCCTCCCCCAGCCCCGCGGGGGAGGCGGAGCCTCGATAAAGCCCCGGGGCCGTGGGGTCAGAGGGAAGGCCTCGTGGGAGCCGAGTGCCGGGCCAGGCTCGGCCTCAATATCCCCGTCTGTAAAACGAAAGGGGCGGCCCCCGCGACTCCACAGAAACTTCCTCACCGCCGGCTTTCCCCCCAAGACCCGCGTCGCGGATAGTCGAGGGTCACGGCACAAGCCCTGCCCGGGTCCACTGACCTTCTTGGGCATCCCCGCGCCAGAAGCGAGCCTGGCCGCAGCCGCCTTGGCACCTACCCGGGCCCCGTCAGCCCGGCGGCAGACGTAGAGCATGGGACCGCGCCTCTTCTCCACCCGGAAAAAAAAACTGAGGCTCGGCGGGGAGGCCTTTCGCGCCTGCGCCCTGCCGCACGAAGGCGAGCTTCCGGGAGAAGGCCCCGCCCCCGACCGAGGTCCGCTCCGGAGCCCGGGCTGGAGAAATGACCCGCAGGGGCGGGGCTTGCCTTCACCGCGCCTCCGCGGGCGGCCGCAGTCTGGCCCCCTGCAGGGCTACAGCTAGCAGCGGCGGACGCGAGGTCCGCACTAGAGCCTAGTTAATTGAACTACCAGCCGGGCAGTGCTAGCGCGTGGGTCTCACGGTGGGGGAGGTGGGCCGGGCGCACGATGGGTGGGGAACGGCAGGAGAAGGAGCAGGCACTGCAGCCAAAGGAGGGGGCTCTGGAAGGGGAGGAGTATCGTCGGGTGCAGACACAGAAACGCGGCCGAGAAATGAGGACACGCCATCCGGAAGAAAATGCAGGAGAGGCCAAGCTCGGGGGCGAGGTTCCGGTGGCGGCCCTTGTTTGTCAGGCCAGGCTGAGAAGCCGGCGGGAAGGGACAAAGCGAATCACCGAGCGGCCAGTGGTTGCTGCGCCTGAGACAATCCAGGGGGTAGCTGTTGGGTAAACATTCTGAAAACGTGCCTAAATTACACTTTGCCAACAAATCAGAGACAAGTTAAAATGCTGAACTGCGCAGTGAGAGCTGCAGACTGGCTTTCCCAAAGAGCAGCCGCAGAACGTTCCCCGCTTTTTGCCAACTCCCGAAATAACGGCAATAGATCCTGGAAATAAAATCGGAACCACAAAAACTGGCAGCGGGAGAAGTCATTCTGTATCAATGCGGTGCGATAATGTACTTTATTATACTATTTCCATAAACCAAAAAAGAGAAACCTTTATTAGCAAAGACCCTTAACCTGTTTCTGTTTCCATCTATTTCTAAACCAGAACCGTGCCCAAACTGATAGAATAGATTTTAAAAATCAACTTCTAGGACTGCCCTTTAGGACAACGCACTCAGTCCAATTTCCTACACCTTTCCAGAAAAGGATCTAACCTGAAGTTACATTTAATGTTCATAATAGCGATCCTGAGACTTTGTAAAAAGCCCAGTCAAGAAACACACTAAATACCTTCGGGACGTTGTACTTACTTACCAAAATAGGACAGTGTAGGATTGTTAGAAATATTTTAGGCAAAGGGTCGAGCAAAAAAAAGTATTTTTTGATTAACCTTGAGTTAATCAGAATTAATTTCCTTGGGCATTAAAGGTAACCAAAAATTTTCACTGCTCTGCAGTCCCTGGTATCCAAAACAACAATCTAAGTCTTTCCCTCTTTTCCCAGTTATTCTGAGAAATAAAGGTTACCACCATACTTCCTTGACTGTACGTAAGTTTTTATAAACTGAAGTACTATTTCAGACGAAAATTTTTTACTCATTCCACTTAACATTTCTTCCACAATAAATTCTTTGCAATTCCTTTCTCAAAGGATAAAATTTGTTCTAACAAATGTTTTACTTTAAAAAAAGTATTATCAATATAATTTTACCTGCTTTACTTCAAATATGCTGGAATAGCTGTATTCATGAGAGTTTAATAAAACCCCAGATATAAAGAATTATACTACAAAGGAAGCAATATTGTGAGTGACAGATATTAAGCAGGACATTGTTACATAGACCTCTGAGAGATTAATAAAACTACAAAGTAGTTTTAATAGAGTTATTTGGTAGCTAGGGGTCAGGGCTACACTCTATTTCTTATTGTGCAGCACTATCAATGAAATGTTTAATGGACCTCTATATAATAAATTCCTATAATTATCTCATCCTCTAGAACACAAAGTATCATTCCAAACTCCTCCTCCCCCCAAAGAAATTAAATGCATAGTGATGAAGTGTCCAGTCTTTGATAACTGTTTTTTCACATTTTACATTATTGCAGATTTATTTATATAAAACTCCAATTTATAGTTTATAAGGTCTACTATGTAACCACATTACTATACTACCACAAAATAACTATTTCTTTAAATGGATTTCAGCTTTCCTCAGGTAAGCAGATAAATGCTTTTCAACACTTAGAAACATTTTAATGCAATTCCAAATGCCTATCACAAGATACATGTTTGTGGTTCCCCAAGATTCCAAAGCCAAAGATACAAATCCAGTTTTCGTATTTCCTGAAAACAGTTATTTGAATTAATAAAAGGTTTAGCAAGAACACTGACCAAGCCCACATGGATCAATTCACCCATCCAACTGGCAAAACAGTAAAAAACAAACAAAAAAAACTACAACTGTCCTGAACAAGGATCTTTCCATTTAAAAACTACTGAAAGACTATCAGCCAAACAAGCTGATTTATGAAATTATACAAGTGAAAGCACAAGTAGCTGCTTAAATATGTATTTTTTACAGTTAAAGAACCGCACTGTTCTCCTAGAGTTATATGAAAATGAAGCACTTTCCATTAAGTTCTTTAAGCCTGATGATAATCATGCAAAGCCAATATGGACATTTTTCTATCTTTCCTAAGAAACTAAAATGTTTCTTATATATTAAAATTATGAACATTCATAACACACTACTAACATTAGCAGCTAGTTAGTTATTCCTTTCAGATTAGTCTGTTTATTTGCTGAATTATGTATAAAATATGATTTCTGGTATTTGTCCATCTTCTATTGATGTACCATTATTATTGCCAGGAGAACTAAAGAATGAAAACGTTGTTTTGCTTGCAGCAGGTGTTTCATGTACAACTTTCTTCAATCCTTTTGTGCCATAGTGTGAATCTGGACCCTAAATCAGAATAAAAGATTTGTTAGCGAATAGTTACTAAAAATGAACTTCACATGGTACTCTAATTATGAATGTTATACATTATAACTAGTAAACAATACTTTATACCCAAGCTAAAGGGCATTTGAAGTCATTTTTTTTAAAAAGAACTTTTGCTGAAAGTGTGACTTCTGATGAAATTACTAGACTTAAGCGTCTTCTTGGAAACAGAGAGGGAACCTGATCATTTGGAAGAACATGAAAGAATGTGAATATCCTGCTATTCTCTTTGTGTTATCTCTCATTTAAAAGATACCCTAATGATCTCATGTCAATAGACCTGAGTTTGTATATAGGTTTCTCCAGAAAACAAAATCCTTTTCTCCACTTTCTCTTTTTTCTAACTAAAAAGGCTCCCACTATTCAGAAATATCAGTTTATGTCTGCAAGTGACTTCCAATGAAACACTTGTTACAAAAATTTTAGCAGTGAGCCCAGATTAACTTACAAAATTATACATTCTTTAGAAAACCACCTTACTTTAAGTGTTGCACAGGCTGTGTAGCAGACGTTGGGTAAGATTTCTATCGGCTCTTTGAACATGACTCGGAAAGTGTTAGCTGTCCCATCACAACTAAATCCAGTATCATTCTGTCCCAGAGTTTGTTTTTTTTCATATTCAATTATCTGTAATAAAAGAAAATTAAAGATAAACTACTTCAGGGAAACAATAAAAAGTTACCAAAGCAGGACTAGTTATAGAAATAAACTGGAAAACTATATATTTTTTTACAACTAAGTGTTAAAACTGGGCAAATCTCTGTACTTAATTTCTATTTTTCATACTTCAAAAAACAAAAAAGATAATTTTTTATTAAGTGAGAAAATGGTCAAGTAGCAAAGTGCTTATATTCTGGAGAACCTTTTTGAAAGGTGGCACCAGTGGGTCACAGAAAGAACAGTGACTACACATGACAACCATAAACATTCAGTGGCCCTTTAATTTGAGGTGATTTTTTTTATATATTGCATAATTGCCATTCTAATTTAAAAGCCTTTGAAATTAGAAAATAAAATTGTCCTAGAAATGTCAAAGATGTTACACGTCTATCTGTTCCCTAAGAAGCACAAAATAATCCAAATTTTTCTTATTGCTTAGGTTTTTGGACAATTTCGGGAGGGTTTTTTTTGGGCAACCCATTTGGCTATTTATTATATACCTGATAATGACTAAGGTGTCTGGGCACTCTAGGAATTATGTAAAACAGAAATAAAAAAGCTTTTTTCTAAATCAACAGCGTTTAAAATTAAGTGAGAATAAGTCCAGTCAAGAATTTTTGAAGCACCTACTATATGTCAGGCACTGTGCTGAGCACTGGGGATACAAAGAAAAACAAGACAGTCTCTGTCCTCAAGGAGTACATAGACAACATGTTAACACCTATATACGAAGAAATTGTATACAGGATAATCTCAGGGAAGAAACACTAGCATTAAGTGGAACAGGGAAAGGCTTCTTACAGAAGGAGGAATTTTAGCAGAGATCTGAAGGAAGTTAGGAGAAAGATGAAAAGGGAAATAATTCAAGGCATGGGAACAGACAGTTAAAAAACAGGTAATCAGGAAGTGTAGGAACACCAAGGAAGGTCAGTATTACTAGATCAAAGAATGTAGAGGACAATAAGGTGTAAGATGACTGCAAAAGGAGGAAGGGGATAGGGTATGAAAGGTTTCAAATGTCAAAGAATTTTTTATTTGATTCAGGAGGTTATTAGAAATTTACTGATTGAGGGGCAGGGGAAAGAGGCAGGGTTTGTGACATGGTCAGATCTTGAAGGATGGGTAGTACCCTAAAAAGCAACAGGGAAATTAGAGGGTGTTCAGCTCAGTTTTGGACATGTCGGACTTAAGATGTCTGTGAAACATCCAGTTCATTATGTACCATAGGAAGTTGGAGATGCAAGACTGGATGCCAGCAGAGAGGCTAGCACTGGATGGGCTATAAAAGAGCGCAAACCCTTTTACCCAACAATACCACCACTAGGTCTATATTCCAAAGAGATCAAAGAAATGGGAAAAAGACTTCTATGTACAAAAACATTTATAGCAGTTCTTTTTGTAGTGGCAAGGAATGGCTGAACAACTTATGGTCTATCATTATGATAGAATACTACTGTGCCATAAGAAATGATGAACAGAATGGTTTCAGAAAAACCTGGGAAGACCTATATGAACTGATGCAAAGTGAAGTGAGCAGAACCAGAACATTGTACACAGCAACAGCAAAACTGTAATGATGATTAACTGTGAAAGACTTAGCAAGTCTGATCAAGGCAACGATCCGAGACAACTCCAAAGGACTCATGATGAAAAATACTATCCATCTCCAGAGAGAGAATGGATGAACTCTTAGTACAGAAAATACAATTTTTTTCACTTTATTTTTCTTGCCCTTTTTTTTTTTTTTTGCAACATGGCTAATAAGGAAATATGTTTTGCAGGATTTCACATGTATAACTGTTACCAAATTGCTGATTTGAACTGATCAGATTGCAGATCAAAAATTTTTTAAGAGGATGTTTAAACAATAAATTTATTTTTTACAAAACAGCATTGGTAACTTCGGAGAGGGCAGTTTCAGTTGAATGATGAGGTGAGAAGTTACAGAATGAAGAAAGTGAAAAGAAGAAGAATGGGAGGAGAGTTATGAGACGATAGCTAATGGGGAATGGAAAGATTAAGTAAGAGTTTTTTGAGGCTGGGAAAGACATAGACACATTTGCAGGCAGTGGGGCAAGGAGAGACCGAAGACATGTGAGAGAAAGAATGAGAGAGAGGGAATCTACTGTAAAAGTGTGATGAATAAATGTGATCTCTTGTACACACAGAGGTTTGCCTTGGCAAAAAGAGGCATGTCTTCATGTGATACAGGCTGAAGGAGGAGTGGCAGAAGGCATCTGAGTGATGTGAGATGAGGAAGGGAGAAGAAGCACTTGGCAAATAGCCTCATTTTTTCCAGTGAAATGGAGCAAGGTTCTCAGCTGAGAGTGTGAAGGGAGGAGGAGACAAGGGAAGTTTGAGGAGGATTAGAAAGGCTTGGAAAAGTCAATGTACTGAGTGGGATAATGAGTTGATTAGGGTAATGCTTGCCTAAATTGCAACATTAATTTGTAGTGGACCTAGTTAGTATGGTTTTGAGATTTTCTCCAGCTTGTTCAGCAGTATGTGAATAGGAGCAAAGGCAGTTAGTGAACAGTAGGTGTACTCCAAGGAGTAATCCAAAGATAAGATCAGTAATAAAATAAGGTGGGCAAAGGACCTGAGCGTAGTGTAGAGCTGAACGGGTTCAGGGCTAGTCGTTTCTCTTACCTATCAGACCATTCCTTCTCAGTCTCTTTTAGTGGACCTCTTCAGGCCACACTCACTAACCCCAGGTGTCCCACAGGCTTCTAGCCTCGGGTCTCTTCTCTTGCTATATATTTCACTTGGGGCTCTCATCGTTCTATTTAATACTCATTTCTTATGCTGATCATTCTCAAGTCCACTCTAATCTCTCTGCTGACCTGCAATTTCATATTTTCAACTGCCTTTCAAATGTGGGAAACTGCATGTCCGGCAGACATCTTAACTCAACATCTTCCACAGGAAATCTTTCCCAAGTTCTCTTAAATATAGTGATTTCCCTCTTAATTATTTCCTGTTTCTCCTATATACAGCTGGTTTGTACACATTTGTCCCTTGGTTGTCTCCCCCATTATACTGTGAGCTCCCTGAGGGCAGGGACTGTCTTCTGCCTCTTTTTGTACCCCAATGCTTATTATTAGCACACTGCCTGGCAGACAGTAGGTGTCTAATAAATGTTTACTGACTGAGCAATATGTGTGTTACTGTGGCGGTAGAGGACACCTGACCAAATTATAATGTATAGGTGGCTGTGATACATACACAATGTATACATAGATGTTTACATCCATATGCATCACGCCTTTGTCATTTTGTCACTGAATCCCTTGCAAGTTACTCCTGACTTCCAAGTCAAGTCCTCTCCACTCAGAGGAATCAGAGAGCTCTATCTAGTTCTCCAGTCCTACAGCCAGTTCAGATAACATCTCCAACTTAATCCTGGATGTCCAAATTAAAACTCTACCCTGATCTTCAGCTCTTACAAAATTGTAAATGTACCCAGAACCACAAACAAGATTTTTACTCTTCTTAAAATGTAAGCTATGCTCTAATTTCTTTTCAAATTAAGGTTGCATTAGCTAAGTTACAGATATTCTTCAGTACAGAGCTGTCATCACTCTGTCATATATTCCTGTATTTTCTTTTCTGGTACATTTCAAACTTCTCTCATAATCCTGAGGCAAAATCTCACCTTTAGTTTAAACTGTACTTACTACACTGAAAAAGGTTCTTTTGGGGGCGGAGCCAAGATGGCGGAGTAGAAAGATGCACATACACATAGCTCCGAACCCACAACCCACAGAATGGCTAGAGGGGACCAACTCACGGTGAATTCTGCACCCAGAGGCCACGGAATATTGGAGCAAGGGAGATTTCTGTTCCGGAGAGACCTGCAAACCTCTCGCGGGGGGGGTCCTTCGCGCTGCGGACTGGGCGCCAGGACTGGGAGCAGAGGGCAGCCCTGCAGTGGCCGCAACACCATGAGGAAAAGATCCAAGCGGGCTACGGGGACGGGATCTCCAGCGGCGGCACAAGTCCCGCCACCCACAGGTGACGAGGGTCGGTGAGAGAGTCTCTTTGGCGGGTCGAGAGGGGAGTGGGGTGCCCCCATGGCTCGGCCCCCCCCGGGAGGTAGAAGCTGAGAGGCGGCTGCAGACAGGGGCTCCCCAAACTGGCGGGAGCCTGGATCCATTGTGGAAGGTCTGTACATAAACCCCCTGAGGGAACAGAGCCTGAGAGGCGGCCCTGCCCCGACCTGACCACCTGAACTTAATTCTCACACTGAATAGCAGCCCTGCCCCCGCCAAAAGCCCTAAGGCAGGAAGCAGCATTTGAATCTCAGACCCCAAAAGCTGGCTGGGAGGACCAGGAGGCAAGGTGGGTGTGAGGAGAATATTCAGAGGTCAAGTCACTGGCTGGGGAGAATGCCCAGAAAAGGGAAAAGAAATAAAACTATTGAAGGGTACTTTCTTGGAGAACAGACATTTCCTCCCTTCCTTTCTGATGAGGAAGAACAATGCTTACCATCAGGCAAAGACACAGAAATCAAGGATTCTGTGTCCCAGCCCACCCAATGGGCTCAGGCCATGAAAGAGCTCAAAAAGAATTTTGAAAATCAAGTTAGAGAGGTGGAGGAAAAACTGGGAAGAGAAATGAGAGGGATGAAAGAAAAGCATGAAAAGCAGATCAGCTTCCTGCTAAAGGAGAACCAAAAAAATGTTGAAGAAATTAACACCTTGAAAACTAGCCTAACTCAATTGGCAAAAGAGGTTCAAAAAGCCAATGAGGAGAAGAATGCTTTCAAAAGCAGAATTAGCCAAATGGAAAAGGAGATTCAAAAGCTCACTGAAGAAAATAGTTCTTTCAAAACTAGAATGGTACAGATGGACGCTAAGGACTTTGTGAGAAAGACAGATATCACAGAACATAGCAAGAAGATTGGAAAAATGGAAGATAATGTGAAATATCTCATTGGAAAAACAACTGACCTGGAAAATAGATCCAGGAGAGACAATGTAAAAATTTTGGGACTACCTGAAAACCATGATCAAAAGAAGAGCCTAGACATCATCTTCCATGAAATTATCAAGGAAAACTGCCCTGAGATTCTAGAACCAGAGGGCAAAATAAATATTCAAGGAATCCACAGAACACCGCCTGAAAGAGATCCAAAAAGAGAAACTCCTAGGAACATTGTGGCCAAATTCCAGAATTCCCAGGTGAAAGAGAAAATATTGCAAGCAGCTAGAAAGAAACAATTCAAGTATTATGGAAATACAATCAGGATAACACAAGATCTAGCACCCTCTACATTAAGGGATCGAAGGGAATGGAATAGGATATTCCAGAAGTCAAAGGAACTAGGACTAAAACCAAGAATCACCTATCCAGCAAAACTAAGTATAATACTTCAGGAGAAAAAATGGTCTTTCAATGAAATAGAGGATTTTCAAATTTTCTTGATGAAAAGACCAGAGCTGAAAAGAAAATTTGACTTTCAAACACAAGAATGAAGAGAACCATGAAAAGGTGAACAGCAAAGAGAAGTCATAAGGGACCTACTAAAGTTGAACTGTTTACATTCCTACATGGAAAGACAATATTTGTAACTCTTGAAACATTTCAGTATCTGGGTACTGGGTGGGAGTACGCACACATACATAGAGACAGAGTGCACAGAGGGTATTGAAGAGGATGGGATCATATCTTAAAAAAAAAAAATGAAATCAAGCAGTGAGAGAGAAATATTGGGAGGAGAAAGGGAGAAATTGAATGGGGCAAATTATCTCTCATAAAAGAGGCAAGCAAAAGACTTATTAGTGGAGGGATAAAGAGGGGAGGTGAGAGAAAAACATGAAGTCTACTCTCATCACATTCCACTAAAGGAAAGAATAAAATGCACACTCATTTTGATAGGAAAACCTATCTCACAATACAGGAGAGTGGGAGACAAGGGCACAAGCAGGGTGGGGGGGAGCATAGAGGGGAGGGCATGGGGAGGGCATGGGGAGGAGAATGCAATCCGAGGTGGACACTCATGGGGATGGAAAGGATCATAAGAGAATAGAAGTAATGGAGGACAGGATAGGATGGAGGGAAATATAGTTAGTCCTATACAACACAACTATTATGGAAATCATTTGCAAAACTACACAGATTTGGCCTATATTGAATTGCTTGCCTTCCAAAGGGAAGGGGTGGGGAGGGAGGGAGGTAAAGAAGTTGGAACTCAAAGTGTTAGGATCAACTGTAATGTTCTTACCACTAGGAAATAAGAAATACAGGTTAAGGGGTAAAGAAAGCTATCTGGCCCTACAAGACAAAAGAGAAGACGGAGACAAGGGCAGAGAGGGAGGATAGAAGAGAGAGCAGATTGGTCACAGGGGCAATTAGAATGCTTGGTGTTTGGGGGGGGGGAGGGGATAAAAGGGGAGAAAATATGTAACCCAAAATGTTGTGAAAATAAATGTTAAAAGTTAAATAAAAAAAAAAAGAAAAAAAAAGAAAAAGGTTCTTTTGGTTAATACAAAATTAAGTAGGAATGATCAAAAATATTTTAGACAAAAGGATTAAACTTCAAGAAGACAGACAAGTTGGAATGATAAGGATGAAATAACCAATGTAACTGACGTGGGATAAACAAAGTACTGACTAAGACTAAAAAAGTAAACTGCACAAGTGTAGGACATGGTGGGAGAAGGAAGAAATATGAATCATGGAATAACAACCACATATTAATAAAAATATTTACATGTGTTCAAAAGAAAATGTTAAGATTGCTAATCTGTTGGATTTGTTGAGGATATTTATCTTAGAAAAGAAAAGGCTTGGGGGGAATTAAGCTTTGAATTAAAATTTATAGAATACCTAAGTGAAAAGCACTGAAAAAACACAAAGATAAGTAGAACTATCTCTGCCATCAAAAAGTTTAAAATCTAGTAATGGGGTTAAGACAAATATAAAGACAGGACAAAGTAGGATAAATTATGGGAAAAGAGAAGACTACATCATTCTGGAGAAGGGATAGCTCACATCCTTTCCTTTGTACTGGCACCTTTCAATATGTCTATAAATATGCTCAGGCTTCTCTGATTCAGAAAAGACACAAAGATTTTCCCTTCTAGCCCATTCAGCTACTATCTCATGTCTTTTTTTCTCCTTTTCCATTAAATATCTTGAAAATATTCTCTATACTGACACCTCTGCTTTTCTCATTACCAATTTATCCCTCTCTCTTTTGTCTTAGCCTTCTACAATCTGGTGTCTACGCTCAACACTACAGAAATTGTTCTCCCTAAGATAATCACAAAGTCCAATGGCAGCCCTTTTCTATTTCTGATTCACTTTGACTGTACTGCTTTGGAGACATTCATTCCACCACCTTCAGGCTTCCTGAACTTTTCTGGTTCTCCTTCTACCTTTCTGATAAAGTATTTTCTTTTTCTAATTTTTTGGCTCCTATCTTCTCAACCTCCTGAACTAGACACTTCCTAAGGATGTGTTTTTTGGCCCTTTTCCAACTTCACTATTTACACATCCTCTTCTTTAGCAATCTCAACCACTCCCAACTCAATTACTTCAAAATGTGTACCTTAAGAGTCTTGAACTTTTTCCTAATATCCAAACCTTGAACTCATCACCCTGCAGAACAACAAATATCCTACTGGCCCCTCAACTCAACATGTCCAAACCCAAGTTCATTCTCTTTGCTGCTGAGCCTGCTCACATATTCTTGTCTGAGACATGGTACCATTCACTTAGTCTGCCACCTTCCCTTTCAGATCCAATCAGTTAACAAGTCTTCTTGATTACACTTTCCCATCTATCTTTTCCTCTCTCACTTCACTAACAACATCCAAAACATTACCTATTTCCACCTACCAGAACTACTGAAAAGACATTTATTTAATCATATCCCCCTATATCTACATTTTGCCTTTGATAATCCATCCTTCATGCAACTTCTAAAATACCTCTGTGCTTAAGAAACAGATGTGGTCATCTCATTCCTCTGCTCAAAAGTAATCAATGTCATTATTCCTCCTATGCTCCTTATTAGTTCACAAGCCTTTGTCTGGCATTCAAGGAACTCCTAATTCTGGTCCCACTCTACCTTTCCGGACAATCACATATGATCTCCCACTAGACATTCTATATGCTTCAGGGAACCTGCTTTACATGGAATAAGCTGCGAATCCCCTTGCCTCTGTGCCTTTGCTTAAGCTGACCATTATTCTTTGAATATTCAATTCCTACCCTCCTTTTAAAGTCCAGATTAGATGTCACCTGCCTGAATCTCATTCTTACTCCCTTTATCCCAAGTTGGTAATGGATCTTCCTTCTCTAGACTTCACATAGCACTTTATTTTAAACCTCTTTTTGCATTTACATAATGTTTTGCTATTACAGTACTGTATATTCTGTACCGTACTGTATAACATACTGTAAATTCAACCTATGAAAGCAAGAATAATGTTTAATTTAAACTTTGCATATCTACTACAGTTCTCTGCAAACCATGTTTTAATAAACTAAAATGTGTCTAGTTTGGAGGGGATCGGAGAAAGATGGGTAGCATTTGAAAAAACAAAATGGGGGGTAGGTACAGGCATTCCAGGAACAGAATTACAGATGTGGAGCTAAAAGGGACCTGATAAAAGGGATCTAATCCAATCCCTGTATTTTACAGCTGAGGAAACTGAAGTTGAGAAAATATTCTGAGCAAAGGCACAGAAATGATAACGGTGAATAAATACAGCTTGTCTGGAGTGTACTTTGTAAGTGTAGGGTAATGAAAGAAGGCTGGAAAAACAGGTTGGGATTCTATTGTGTAGCGTTTTGAATAATAAGCTACGTTTAAACTATTTTGTAAGTAGCCACTGATTATTTTAAAGCAGGGAATCATTATTAAACCGGTGCTTTAGAAAAATTAATGTGTCAACTATACAAAATGGAATGGAGAGTGGGAAAAAACAGCGTGGAGATCATTCCAAGAGTCTAGGCAAGAGAAAACAAAGGATTAAACTATAGGGACAAAAGGAAGAATTAAAAAGGAATGGATATGGAACATGAAAACATTTTAAGGATTATGTCCAGGAGGATTAGGCTTATTCTTTATTGTTACAGAAAATCCAGCTAGGACAGGTGAATTTTTTTAAACTAAGCTATTAAAAAAAAAAACAAAAACAAATAGAATGCTTTGTGAGGCAGTGAGCTACCTACCTATCACTGGAAGTCTAAGGAAAGGCAAAATAACCTTGTGAAGATTCATCTCCTGGGAAGGTTAGGTTTGATATTCTCTTTGCAACTCTAAGGTTCTATGAATTCCAAATTAATTCCTTTAGAATAGTCTCTAAAAGTTCAACTCTGCATATATAGGTTAAAATAAGGCATTCAGAATGAGCATCTCTCTGTGAGCTCCACTGGAATTGCTGTTTTTCTTCAAACCCTTAGTCTGCTCCTAGCATCTCATAAATTAAAATTCTAAATGACCAAACACAGTTTTTTCTTCATATATGTAACAGAAGATAGTCTGAAGTAATATACATAATTTTGTAAATTTAATCAAATATAACATTTTTATTAAAAACACAAGTTTCCATTAAAATACTTTATGCAGAAAAAGGGGTACCTGTATATTCACTTGATAATCTGTGGGCCCATGAATAGAACCATATAATCCAAATCCTACTATGGAGATTCTTCTATTAACTGTGAATCTGAAAAAAATCAAATCAAATACATAGTAGTTTTATAAAAATCATTAAATGACCCAAAATAATTACAGAATAATTTTAGAAATATTAAGAATGGTTAGGCATGGTGGCACACATCTATAATCCCTGCTGTCAGGAAGGTTAAGACTAGTAAATCACTTGAGCTTGGGAATTCCAAGCTGCAGTAGGCTAAGGTGATCAATATCCATATTAAGTCCCAGAAACCAGGCTACCAAAAGAGGGGAGAACTAGCGCAGCGACCCAGGCAGGAAGGAGAGCAGATCACTCCTGTGTCAATCAGTGGTGTTACTGGGCTTGTGAGTAATGGTTACACTTCTAGCCTGGGTACAATGGGAGAGAGGAATGAAATGAGAGAATAAAGATAAAAATGTTAAGAAATAGTTCTGTAGTGTGAAGCACTTTTCAGACTTACCTAAATCAAGAAAATCTTCTCAGTGCTCAATCAGTACTTGTTCAAAAAACACCCTGCATTAAATCCTATTCACCCTTACCAAAGGTCTAACACCACTTTCCTAGAGCAAAATGGGTGAAAATTCAGGAGGGAATTCTGTTCTTCTGAAAGACAAATGAGGCCAATGACCCAACAGGGCAAGAGACCTTTGATTAAACTGCTTGAAAGCAGCAATCCTCTTTCCCTATACTTGGTCCAGAATTGAGTAATGATCAAATTAAAGGGAAGGAAGATCTCTCTGGAAGAAGTACATAGCTGGAGTTTACCAGATGGAATGGAGAATACCTGGAGTGAGTGACTGAGCAAGGACTGAATGAATGCTTTTCAGAAGATGATTCTTTGACATGTTAAGTAACTATTTAAATATAAGTAGTTTGATAAGAAATAAAATGTTCTGTTTGGTGAAGCAAAATGTTAAACAACTTTCACCTAGGTCTTGTAAGTTTTATCTCATTGTGGAATTTGTCTTTATGAGACTACCATATACTCTAACTACAAAATAACCTGGGTCAGAAAGATATTTTCAAAGGCAAGATAATTTTTTGGATTTCTGATAAGAGAACAATTTAAAAATAGTTACACTTATAATTTGTTTTTTCCCTTCCCTAGCAAGCCATCCCTTATAACAGTATAAAAAGGGGTGGGGGGAAAATGTAGTTCAATAAAACTAAACAATACATTGTCTACCTCTGCAAAGAAGGGAGATACATCTACTATAATATTCTAATACAGAATTTTGAGGTTTCAAGGAGTCATAATTTGGGAATCATTAATCTTAGTTAACCAGATAATGAAATTACCAGATAAACTCACTTCACTATCCAACTATTTGGACTAAAAAAGGCTTTAATGTATATATCCAAACTAATCACAGTATTGTGCAGAGGTTGATGATATTCATTAAAAGGACTTTCTACATGGGCTGGAGATACGAGACAGTCATGTATGGGCATAATATGAAATTAATAATATGTCTAAGGAAATAAAGAAATGTGATCACTACAAATGTCAATGTCTGACTAGGGATATTTAGTGGCAGATTTTAACATTTTTAGATTTTCTTCTTTCAGATTTAAACTAAGCATGTGCAGAATGAAACAAACATGCAACTCTACAGGACAATATGACACATCAAATCCAAGAGTTTCCATCATGGACTTCTTTCAATCATACCCTAAAAAATTCTTTTGAGGTTATTTTCCATGCAATGACTATGCACTTAAAAAGATCACAATCAGTATAATTCTGTTTTGCAATACTAATTAGTAACACACATATATTACATCAATTAAAATCTGGAATATATGCCAGCAGTATTAGCAATTCATTCATGCAGCGCCCATATTACAGAAGGTCTCAAATGATCTGGGTAGGCTTTCTTTTGTGTACCCATCTCACAGTAGTGTTGTGAAAGTCTTTGTAATTCTACTATGCTACATGAATACAGACTACTGCTTTCCTTAATTTTGTCTCCATGTTACCTCATAGAAGTTCAGATTTGAAAGGGGCCCAGAAAGACCACTTAATACAACAAATCCCTGAAGAAAATTCATTTCTAAAACATACTTAAAAAGCAGCCATTCAACCTTTGTTCAAATACCTATCTAAAGAGTAAAAACTCTACACTTTCAGGGGCAGCCCATTCCACGACCAGATATTATTAATTGTTGAGAAGTTATTGGTTTTTTTCCCAATTAGTATTTTTGTTACCTTTTCTGATACTTTTTTTTCCTTTTTTTATCATCTACAACAAATCTTTCTTTTGTCCATCATACCTTCTTCAGAACCAATCTTTTTTCTTTTTTTTAATTGGGCAAACCCTTTCACAAAAGTAGCCCCATCTCACAGCAATGCAAGGACCTAAAACATTCCCAAAAGACTCTTGAGGCAAAATGCCATCCACATCCAGAGAAAGAACTATAGAATCGGAAAACAGAATGAAGTAAACCATTTGCTCTTGTTTTATGTTCTGCTTTGTTTTTTCTCATGGTTTCTCCCATTCGTTTTAGTTCTTCTACACAACATGACTAATGTGAAAATGTGTTTAATAAGAACGTATGTATAGAACTCATATAAGATTGCATGACATTTCAGGGATGGAAGAGGAGAAAATTTAAGACTTATGGAAATGACTTTTGAAAACTAAAAACAAATAAATTAATTTTAAAAAGTTAAAAGGGGATATCATTAAAAAAAAAAAAGTAGCCCCATCAGAAATCTAAGTAGCATTCTGTACCTGTGTATTTGAGTTCCCAGAAGTATATTTTTTCATTTGTAATAATAAATTCTATTTACTCTTTCACATTTCAAACCCTCAAACGCTTGAAAACACAGCTTTTCTTAATACCATCTGCCGAAATTTTCTCTTCACCAGCTAAGTATCTCCAGTTTGGGTTTTTTAAGTTGATTGTCATCATATGGCATGGATTTAAGGCATTTTTATCATCCTGGGTACACCCATTCCCCAACTTATCAATGTCCTTCCTCAATGCAATATACAGAATGAAATACAATATACTCCAGATGTACTCTGAGCAGGGAAGAGTGTAGCAGAACCATTACCTCTTTATTACTAAAAGCTATTCTTCTCTTAAGGCAAACTAATATTGCAATACTTTATAAAGCACTGAACTTTATAAAGTATTACAATACTGCATTGCTGAGCTTTCAGGTCACTAAAATGTCCAGGATCTCTTTTCAGACAAACTGCTTAGTCATGTCTTCCCCATTTTGTAAAACTGATTATTTTGAACCGACATTTAAGATTTTACTTTTATCTCTATTCAAATTAATCTTACTGGATTTGGCCCAATATTATTCTAGCCTGTCAAGATCTTTATGGATCCTGACTTTTGTCACTTGCTATCTTAGTTATCTCCTTTACCAGAATGTTACCATTTGAAAACTTGATAAGCATGTGATCTATGACTTTTTAAAAGTCACTAGAGAAAATGCTAAAGAGTCTAGGGTCACACACATTTCCAGGACACTCAACTTTACCTTTCTTCCAACTATTAATGACTATTATCTGGGCCTGTCTATTTAATCAAATTTACTTAACTGTACTGTCATCTAAACCACATCTCTCCATTTTTTCCAAAAGAACAGCGGAAAGGACTTTAGAGCAAGTGCTTTGCTAGAATCTAGGTAAACTATATCTAAAGGATTCTCCTAATCTATCAGTTTAGTTATACTGCTGAAAACAGAAACAGTCTGCCTTATGCTATTCTTGATGGAAACATACTAATTTTTTATGATAACTAATGATAATCATTAACCATTCCTTTAACAATATGTTATAGAATTATGCCCCAAAATATAGTCAGACTCACAGGTCTATAGTTTACATATTCCATTCCCATTTTTTGAAAACTAGGAAATCTGTCCTCCAATTTTATGGTAACCTCTCCCTTTCTCTAAGATTTTCTACCTTATTTTTTACAAGGCCTAAAGAGACACATTACTTAAGGAAAATCTGGATTACAATCACCTCAGTGCTTTGTTGAATAGTCTTGGCTAAGTCAAGTAATTTTTGAAAGTAAAATATAAAAAAGTTATCATCACATCTTCCTCAAACTACGTTCAAATCAACATTAAAGCTGTTTTTTCCCCCTCTGCAATATGACACTATGACAAATACCTAATTCGGTCACTTGTTCCACTGTAACCCCAACGACTCTCTACTTGCTGGAATCTATTGATGCTGCATTCTTTTCCCCTGAGGCAGCACCTTGGGCGATCAATATATTCAACTCGGGGTTTAGGATTGACCGTAAAATGAAGGAAGAGATTTACCACTTCTCGGTCTGATAAAATTCCAGACTGAGCAGGACCTGTGGAAAGAAAAAAAAAATACTTCAATAAAAATTATTTGTTTTAAAAGTTCATTTTGAAGCACTGAACCTTATAAGGTCAAAACTAATTTACAATACCCAAACCAAGTACAAGAAAAAAACCATTCATACATAATAATGACTTTATAGCTCTTTTCAAGTACAGTCTATGATAAAAATAGGTTATTGACTAATAGAAGGCATAAGAGTTTAAATTACTCATAATATGATAAAATGCTACGTACATCCACGTAAAACTATGTATGTTCCTTTTAAAGAGACATTCCAAAGGCCAACACGAGACGGTTGGAAGACAAATGCAAGAGCGTACAGAGGAAAGGAGTAATGGATTTGGAATCAGGAAATCTGAATCCAAAGCACAAATGTGTCACACCTTGAGCAAGTCATGTAATGTCTCCCTGGATTTCAGTTTATTCATCTATAAAATGAAGGGGTTCAATTAGATTACCTTTAAGTTCCTTGGTCTCTTAAAACTCTTAATCTATAATCCAACGTCAGGAAAAACAAATTGGTTATTTTGTGCATTAAGCAAATTTATGCTCAAGCAGAAAGATAATAAAAACATGGTAAAAAGAAGTGACCAGTAAGTAAGCAACCCTATTCCTATTTCAAGACACCAAAAAGTGATGAACTACGTTAAAAAGAAATTAGAGAAAGTTCTACCACGAATAAACAAGATACACACAGCTGACAAAGAAGATGCTAAAGTATTAAGAAAAAATTAGATAGATGGAACTGAAAAAGAAACAGTCTTTTCATTCATTACTCGAACCTGTCTATGACACCACTCTTCATGTACTCTTTCATAATGGTCAATTATGGAGAAATAATGGTATAACATTTTAAAATTCTACATATGTTTTTTTAAAATTGTGATTCAGAATGCACAGAATGCAGAACTGCCAAAAGGCACGTTGTCTAGAACTGCACAGAATTACAGGATTTGAAGCTAGGAGGCCCATAAAGGTTGCATGACTGGTCTAAAGTCACATGACTAGCAAGTACTACTACTGATCATATCTATCATTTCACCATTCTTCTCTTGCTAAATCTCCACACATCCTTTAAGGTCAAACTCATATGTCATTTCCTCTAGAAAGTTTTCCTGATTTTCCCCACTCTATAAAGATCTTCCCTCAATCCTGAGATCTTAACACTTTGTACTTCTCTGATGTACTCTTTAAGTATAATAGTTATCTGTTCAGGTCTTCTTGCCACTCTAAGACCATAAATTCCATGAAGTGTAAAATGTTACTCTCATATATGGTCACTGTGACTTTTGGTAGTACAGCAGATAGAGTAGCAGGCCTGGAGTCAAGAAGACCTGAGTTCAAATCCAGCCTCAGACACTTACTTAGCTGTGTGACCCTGGACAAGTCACTTAACCCTCTTTACCTCAGTTCCTCATCTGTAAAAGTGAGCTGGAGAAAGAAATGGCAAAGCACTACAGTATCTGTGCCAAAAAAACCTCAAATGGGGTCACAGAGAGCTGGACATAACTGAAATGATCCAACAAAAAGCTAATCATGCAAATAATTACATAACAAAAAGATATACTGTATAAAAGAGATGCAAAACAAGTACTGTGTGTGATTAAAGATGGTGGTAGTGTGGCAAAGGTTGAAGTTGAGAAAGAGAAAGAAGTTTGCGCAAGTTTATCTAACTATTAATTTATTAAGATTACTCAGGCCTCAATTTCCAGTTCAATGTCTTTTCCTCACATACTTCTGCTCTACTTAGGGTAATCAACAATATATGACTCGACTGCTTTTGCTTAGGCTACTATGTCCTGCTCCTGTTCGTGCTGTCATTGCTCCCCCCAAACTCCACCCAAAGGGTCACTTCCCTTGGTCTATTTACCAAAATGAGGGCGAGAGTTTTTTGCCAAAGTGGTCTCTTACCTGCAGCAAACTCCTCAATAGTCATCAGTGGGAAACGGATTAATGAGAGCGCTTTTCCTAGCACCTTCTGTTTGTTTGCAAAAGTCACTGGCAGCTGCTGCCTCTGACATTCAGCTTCTGCCCAGCGTACAACTGCTCCAAAGAGTCGACTTTCTCGAATACTAAGTGTGTCTCTTTCCAGAACAGCACATAATGTATCTAAAGGCAAGACACAAAATCCAATTTAGACTAGATTTAAAATATTGGAGAATTAACATTATATCCTTATTTTTAAAAGACCTCAAGTTTCTAATCAATAAAAAGTATATTAGACTTTAGGTACACCATAAAAAATAATGTTATTAAAAAACAAAACTCATGCAAATTATTCTAATGTTTCAGAAGTCTTAGTGTGATTTTAAGTTTTAATAGCTTAAACAGTTTAACTGCTTTGTGTTTTAATAGCTTAGGACTATACTATGGCTTTTGGGACACCCTGAATATTCAAATTTATGTATTGCAGTATGTCCTTCATCCAAAAATAATTTAACTAGAGACATATCAAGAACACAGTTGAGAACCAGGAAATAAGTATAAAAGATGTATCTACCATTTCCTATCTGCATAATATTAGGCGATTCCCAATTTCCCTGGCTTCAGTTCCACATCTTTAAAATAAGAGAACTGGACGGACAACTTTTAAGATCTTTTCCAGCTCTAAATATGATACTATTATCCTATGATTATGCAAACTATATGGCCAAAAGACCACATATTGACAATAAAATCCCTCAGAACTCAGGGGTCTCTCTCTTTTGGATACAATTGTAATCAGCTTGGTTATCTGATTTTTAAATCTTGCTTCTAAATAATATAAGAGATATATTTTAGGAATATGGATGAAAAAATGTTTTAGTACTTAAAAAATAAACCTAATTCAATCATTTCAAGCCCCTCATTTTATAGAAGAGGAAACTGAGGCCAAGTCAAGACTTGCCTAAGGTTACATTGATAGTAAGTATCAAGTAGGAATTTAAACTCATATTGTTGATCTCAAAATCTAGCATCCCTTCAACTTATTACATCTCAGTTATCTGGAAAATTTACATATAATAGCTTATTCTTCAGAGATGCTATACAAACAAGGTATTACTCTGTAAAATCTGAGCAATAAATGTATGTCAAACTAAACTTAAATAAAGGACATATATGCTATAGTTACTACTTGGACTGAAATCAACCAAAAAGTTTATCAGAGCTAAGTGACCTCAGTAACAGAAAGCAAAAGAAAATTGTCTTCTTTTAAATTGTCATTCATCAACCTAGCCACGTGTTTGTATCAATAACTAAGACCTTAATTCTGCTCCACTACACACATTTGAATATTAATGCAAGCAAATTGTATGTGGCTTGAATACTGTGAGCTGTAAATTTTACTCTATAATATGGATGTATAAAAAACTTGCTTAAGAAGTTATATCATTATATAGAAAACTACAACTGAGACCTACAAATCCTGCCTTTATATACACTAATGATTTAAAATATAGACAAACATCAAAATTTTTAAAATTACACTTACTACATTATTGATACATTTTTCTCCTTTCTAGAGCAAAATCTGATAGAATTTTAAAGTAAAAGTTTAAAGTAAACATTATTAAATGGATAAATAACAAACCATTAATTCAGATGCCAGACTTCTGACAACCTTAAAGCTTTGAAACATCCAAAGGCCGTCAAAGTAAAAATCCCTAATTAGTTGTCACAAAGCCCATGCACTTAAATAAGGCTCTTTTACTAATTTAATTTGAACTTGTTACCGTAATAATTTTTCCTAGACTAAACTAAATCAGACCAAACAAATTACAAGTAGCAAATTAAATGTATGTAAGAGAGATACTAGAAGCATAAACTGACAATAGCTTGAAGTAACAGCTAAACACCCAGCAATTAATATTGAAACTTAAAAATAGATCCTAAGTTAAATCAACAAATATTCACAGGGCAATTTACCATATATCATCAAGAAAAGATTAAATTATGTTTAATGTTCTCCGTGTAACCCTGCTTGGTACAGCAAGGATTCTGAACCATGCTCTTTCCCCATCCAAGCTCCCTTACTAAAACTGAAGGCAGACACTTAGATGTTAAATACCAAATTGGTACATGGACAGACACCTCCACTGAATCTTCTCTTTACTCACCCTCTTTATAATAAAGTCAGTCTGACACCTTCATGCTTTTTGCTCCTGACATTCTGACACTCATGACCTCTATCCATCCAAGTCTTGAAGGATGGCTTGCAAGATCTAGTTCAAACCTGATCCACCCCAATCTGAACTAAACTAATTAAATTCTATGTCTAGAGTTGGATGTGAATTCCTGAACTCTCAGAACAATTACATTCTGTACAACTTAATTGGTAAATAGTCATGTATATAAAGAATTATAGTATCTCTTCTATTATATCTTAAACTGTTACTTATTTTTGCTTATTAACTCTTCA
The DNA here is from genome assembly GCF_028372415.1 of Notamacropus eugenii. Lineage (NCBI taxonomy): Eukaryota > Metazoa > Chordata > Mammalia > Diprotodontia > Macropodidae > Notamacropus > Notamacropus eugenii. The sequence continues at coordinate 177,065,038 of NC_092872.1, read as the reverse complement.
AATAAAATATGAACTCCTTTAAGGAAGCTTTTATTTCCTTATTCTCCTTATCCCTCAGTGCCAAGCATTGGGACTAGCATGTGGTAAATGTTTAATATTTGTTGATTTGACTAGAGGTTTAAGATGATATTAGATGTGTTTTAGGCACATTTCCATAAAAAATAATTGATTAAAATAATTCAATTTTGGCACCAAAAGAGATAGAATTATGTGAACTTTCTAATTAATTGATCTGACACATCTCACTCCCCCAACAATGCCCCCAAAAAGAAGCATTACTATACTCAGAAACAATGAAATTCAGTTCAAAATAAATAACTTACCTATGTCAATATCAGTAAAACCTTCTGCACTGATTGCATCCATTGTACTTTTGTCTATAGTGTCTAGACAAAGACTAGCAAGCTGAGGTTCATCAAATAATCGAGCCTAAGCATATAAAAAATACTTATTTTACTTACAGGCCAAAGATATTCTGATTTGACGCTGCAAATAAACATGTCACACCAAATATGTCAAAAGCAGCCACTACCTTTCATTCCAATGTTTTAAGTACATATCAATATCTTAGTTACATATCATTTAAAAATATGTTCATTACAGTATTTTAAGTACATACAGCACTACACAGTGCCTTTTCCTTAGTAGATATTTGTTAAACCAAGTTTCACCTTCAAACATTTTTTAAATGCTAGTCTTGAAATAATCACTAATGCTGCATGCTTACCATTCTTGAATTTAAAAAAATATATTTGTTTTTTCTTTATTGTTTTTATTCTTTCTTCTCACTTTAGGGACTATGTGTATATTGTAATCATATATCCAAAAAAGAAATGAAAAAAAGAATAAGCAAATTAATCTTCATCATAAATAATAACAATTTCCCCTTCCTAGAAAACAAACTATAAGGGCAGGGTTAATGTTTTATCCATCTCCACAAGTCCCTCATACAGTGCATACAACGTGCCATACAGAATTGGTACCTAATAAATAATGAGTTGATTTTTTTAGCTTTGGTGATTAAATAAATGAAGTTGCAAGTATCTGCAAGATTACAAAGCAAAACTTCACTAGACTAGGAATAAATCATAACAAGCTCGGTTTGAAGCAAGGAAGCTTGTACTCTAAAATATTCATAAAACTAAAGTTATGTTACCTTTGAGCAGGCTCTATCAGAAATTCAAGCTAACCAACCTCAGCTGGACCTTTCACTTGCGGCTCTTGCAATCATTATATCCAAATTCAACATTTTAGAAATGCTTGTGTCAAAGGCAAAAATCTTTATTGACTCCCAACACATTCCTATGGCAGTCACTCTGAAATTTTTCCATTCTCATGTCATCACCTCCACCTCCCCACCTCATTTGTAGCAGATGACTCTGCTTCTTTCCTGAATCAAGAACATTCAATTGCTCTATACCTATAATATACTCCTGTCTCAAAGAAAGGTATCCTTACTCCTTTCCAAGGTTAACACTTAATTTGTGGACTCATTCTGAATCCCTCTGACTCTTCCTCCTCTTCTACAAATATCCTCAGATCAAAATTATCTTCCATAAAAGAAAACAAATATCTTTCTTGGGTCTTGATCAATCTCTCCTCACTTAACCAGATGTTCTCTGCATGATCAGTTTATACACACACTGCCTGTACTTCTCCACCCATGTTTTTCTCTCAAACCCTTCCCTTCTGATTCAACTATAAAGCTCTCTCAGAAGTCATCAGATTCAATGGCCTTTTTCTCAACCACAATCACCCTGGGCTCCATGCAGCATGTGACTCCAGTGACCAACCCCGTCCTTCTTCAAACTGTCCTCCCCTGGCTGGGGACACTAAATTCTCCTGGTTGTCTTATCTGAAGGCTCATTTTCTCTTTCCTTCATTGGTCTTCTCTTCCTTCTGTACCCAAAACATGGTGATACTTAGGGTTTTTGGTTCCCTTCTCTTCTCTTTATACTTTCATCTTTGGCAATCTCATGTACAACCAGAGCTTCATCTACAGGTAAATATAGACACCTCCTCAATCTTTTTATTCAGTCAAGAAAGAAGGAAATGAGTTACAGGAAGGAAAGAATTTGCCAGGGAGACCAATGGCTAAAACATAGGAGATTCCAGGGATTAGATTAGGCAAATGACAATGAAATATATAGTTCCCTGTCCTTAGCAGCCTGGCCACAATTCAAAGTTTTCTGACAGAAAAGGATATATCTGGGGAAGAGAAACCAAACCTCTTCCCCACAAATAACCCCAAAAGGTCTACATTTATCTACAGTACCAGCCCAACAAGTAAAACACAATATAATTTCAAGACCTCTCCTCCTTCAGAGTGCTCAAAAATATGCTTTTTCTTCCTCTCACAAGCTAAGGCCTGAAATTCTGAAATCACACATAAAAAGCTTAAAATGTAAATATTTGGTTGAGGTATCAGACTAATTAAACCTTATTTCCTCTAAAGTGCAAACAGCTGAGTCAACAGACAAATACAAGTGAATGACAGATACTTTCCTATTTTAATAAGAACATAAGGGGTAACAGAGTGGAAGCACTCTAGAAATTAGAAGGGAGCTCTACTCCAGGGAAGAAAAAGATTCAAAAAGGAGAGAGTAGTTCCTCCTTTCACTGAAGAGGTGGGGTGATTATGGGTATGGAATACTACATACATTGTCAGACATTGTCATTGGATTGGTTAGTTTTTCTGGACTGCTTTTTTCCTCTTTTCCTTTTTAAATATGTCATAAGGGATAGTTTGCTAGTAAGAAAGGAAGAATATATTCAGAAACAAATATAAGGACAAAATACACCAATGAAAATAAGATAACATTTTAGAGGGGGAAAAAAGCAAGGAAAAGGTAAGGGATATTGAAAACAATTTTCATAATCTGTCAATTTTGTAAAAATATAGTTCTACTGATCACTAACCATATTTGTACAAAAAAAGGCGTGTGCACATGGGTATTTATGTAAGGTTTGGTGAAAACACTGATGTTGAGCTGTAAGACACAGAAAACATTACCTGGCTTCACAAATGCTTACTTATTTGTTTTTTAAACACTTTCAACTTGGTTTAAAAGGAGACATTGAAAAGGAAGTAAGTTTTACTTGACTTTATCTGGCCAATTCACCCACATTCTGTATCTGTATTTAAATAAAAGCCACCAGCCCCCTTCCTAATTAAACAATTTTTTCTTGTTCAATTATATTCATATGAGGAAGTGGTTTGGAAACTTTTTTCAATCCAAGAAAAATGCTGGCAGGGTGGAACTACAAAGAGATTCCACTTGCCATTATAAAACAACCCTCACAAGAATTAATGGTGGTATTACTTCTGAAAAAGACATCAATGAGGTGATTTTTAAAAATAAGTAACAACAGTAATTCATGCAATGCTTAACTTTGACACTATGAATGGTTATAGATTTTATAGATGTCAACACTACCTCCACTGGTCAACCCCTAATTTCTTACGGGCTGTCATATCCAAAAAATTCACTGGGAAGGGACAGGGTAGGGAGTAGGGATAAGGAATCGTCTAATAATGAGCCTATCTGTATTTAGCTAGGCTAGTCTGAGATGACAGGCAATCTGTCACTTGGCCCATAGTCAAAACCTAATTTAGTAGAACCTACCATCAGAGTTTATGAATAGCCAGTATAGCCTTTAAGAATTCAAGGTCATCTACATACAAAGAACAAGACTAGGCCTTTAGGAAAGGCATGTAAACCCACACACCTTAAATAAATTCACGCTGCAAAAAACCTATAGAAATTATAGCATAAACTACATATACAAGAAACCTGCTCACAAGCTACCAATAGTCACTGGATCTTATTTTGAGAAACACTGATTTAAGGTTTGTTAGGTATAAACTACCTATTCAGTTACGTCCAAGCAAAACTGACAAATACAGAAGTGATATAAGCATGTCACCAACTCCTCAAGAAAGGTACTTTTCCTACTTTCTTTGAACAATTATACTTAATATTCCTCAAATATTTCATATTGGGCAATGTTGATATAGTGAATAGACTAGTGAACTAGGAGCTCATTCTGGTTTCAAGGCTAAATGGTTATGAGCATCCTGAGTAGGATGGCTTTTTTAACCTGTAAAAATGAAGTGGATGAATTTGATGATCTCTAAAGTCCCTTCCAACTCTAACAGCCTATGACTCTTTATCAAAACCATGTTTTATAGATGTAGGATTTTAAACTTACTTATGCAAGGGTTCAAGTTAATAAAAATTTTTCCAAATGATAAAACTCAGTTTTTCAATTACTAAATTTTGTTATTAGAAATATTAAGTTAGCACAAATGTCACAAAGACTATGGAAGAAAGATACTACATGATCCTTAAATACCTACCACTAAAAGAATGAATTTGAAAGTTAATGGAAAACTGAGTTGGAATACATCAAAGCCTCCTACATTATTCCCTCCCCATTCCATCTCTACAACAGACCTCCCTTCCTTACGAAGAAAAAGATGCCTAGTCACCTTAAGCAACCTCTTTTTTTATGATTCTATACCTTAAAACACCCATTCTCTCCTACTTTACTTGGACAAAGCGGTGGCCCTTCTCCTTACCAAGGCCAAACCTCACTATTGGTATGCTTGATTTTATATATTCTATTATCTTGTCAGGCAGACTGCCTCTCTGCAATCATACCTCTCTAATATTAAATTTCTTATTATCTACTACCTTTTCCGATGCCCATGTCTTCCTATCGTTAAAAAAAAAAAAAGCTAATCTCAGGGATAAAGGCCTCATTTCTAGAATATATAGAGAGCTGACTCAAATGTACAACTATACAAGTCATTCCCCAATTGATAAATGGTCAAAGGATATGAACAGGCAATTTTCAGAGAAAGAAATTAAAGATGTCTATAGTCATATGAAAAAATGCTCTAAAATCATTTTTGATTAGAGAGACACAAATCAAAACAACTCTGAGGTACCACATCACACTTATTAGATTGGCAAACATGACAGAACAGGAAAATGATAAATGTTGGAGAGGAAGTGAGAGAACTGGAACACTAATTCATTGTTGGTGGAGCTGTGAGCTCATCCAACCATTCTGGAGAGCAGTTTAGAACTATGCCCAAAGGGCTACAAAAATGTGCACATCCTTTGACCCAGCAATATTGCCTCTAGGACTGCATCCCTAAGAGATAGTAAAAATGGGAAAGGGTCCCACATGTACAAAAATATTTATAGCAGCTCTCTTTGTAGTTGCCAAAAACTGGAAATCAAGGGGATGCCCATCAATTGGGGAATGGCTGAATAAATTATAGTATATGAATGTAATGGAATACTGTTGTGCTATAAGAAATGATGAACAGGAAGACTTCAGAGAGGCCTGGAAGGACTTATACGATCTGATGCTGAGTGAAAGGAGCAGAACCAGGAGAACTCTGTGCACAGCAACGACCACAGTGTGCTAGAGTTTTTTCTGGTAGACCTGGAACTTCGTAATAATGCAAGAATTTATTAAAAAAAAAAATCCCAATGGTGGTTTTCTAAGCAAAATGCCTTCCACACTCAGAGAAAGAACTATGGAATTCATTCACAGAATGTAGCAGATCATGTTTATGTTTGTGTGTGTGTGTGTGTGTGTGTGTGTGTCTGTGTGTGTGTATTATCTTTTGATTTGTTATATGATTTCTTCCATTTATTTTAGTTCGTCTACACAGCATGACTATAGTGAAAACGTATTCAATAGGAAAGTATGCGTAGATCCTATATAGAATTGTATGCTGTCTTGGGGAGGGAGGGGGGTGCTGGGAGGTAGGTAGGGGGGGAAAAAATCTAAGTTTTATGGTAGTGATTGTAGAACATTAAAATAAAAATAAATTAAAAAAAAAAGGTGACTTGATTCTCCTATTTCCTCAAGCTATCATTCTGTGTCTCACCTCTTTCACAGTCAAACCCCTGAGGTGCCCCTTGCCGCTACTGTCTACCATCTTACTCACTTCTCAACCACATGAAATCTCATTTCTAACATAACAACTCAACTACAATTACTCTCTCCAAAATATAGTTAGTCAATTAAGTGGTGTCTGACTCTCTGCAACCCATTTAGGGTTTTCTTGGTAAAGATGGTTTGCCATTTTCTTCTGCAGCTCATTTTAAAAATGAAGAAACCGAGGCAAACATGGTTAAGTGACTTGCCCAGGGTCACACAGCTAGTAAGTGTCTGAGGCTGGATTTGAACCTAAGTTTTGATGACTCCATGCCTGGCACTCTATCTACTGTACCTAGCTGTCCTCTTTCTAAAATTACCAATGATTTATTAATTGCCAAATCCAATGGCCTTTTATCAGTACCTGTCCTTCAGAAGATGACACTGTCAAACATCCCTCCTCTGGAAACTCTCTTCATTTTGTTTCTATGACATTGTTCTTTCTTAGTTCTCACCCTTCCTGTTTGACTGCACTTTATCCCTCTAATGATGGATAAAGTCCTAAGACCTTTTCTCTCTGTAGCTCAGGAGTTCTTAACCTGGAGTCTGAAAACTTAAAAAAAAAGATAACTATTTCAATATAGTTTCCTTTGTAGTCCTATGTATTTCAGTTAAGGACTTAAAAATATCATGAGAAGGGGTCTATTGACTTTACCAAACAGGTACATGACACAAAAAAAGTTAAGCACCTCTGCTTTAGACCTCATTTTTTCCCAGAGATTCAATTACCTCTATGAAAATGACTGCAAAATCTATTATGTCCAGCCCTCATCCTTTCTCTTGGCCTTCACTCTCAGATAGCTGCGTACTGGATGTTCCTAACTGGATATCCCCTAGGCATCTCAAATTCAGTAGCCTAAAAAAAGAACTTTTTATCTTTCTCCTAAAATCATCCCTCTCTCTTCTGAACTTCTCTCATTCTGTCATCCTTCTAGTCCCTCAAGCTTGTAACCTAAAAGTCATCTTCAACTCTTCAACCTCCCTCACCAGCCATATCCAATCAGTAGCTGTCCTGTCCCTTCTACCTTTACTACATTTTGCATTTGTCGCTTCTCTCTAGTCACAGCTACCACCCTAGTTCAGGCCCTTATCACTTCATATAAAATACTACAATAGTCTCCTAGCTGGTCTTCCTGCTTCAAGCCTTTCCCCTCTTCAACCTGCCCACCACATGGCTGCTCAATTGATAATTCTAAAACATAGGACTGACCATGTCAATGCCCTGCTCAAAAAGGTATAATGGTTCCCTACTGGCACTAAAATACAAACTTTTCTGTTTGATATTTAAATATAATCACATTCTAGTTCTAATATATCTTTTTCAGACTTTTACGTTTTCCCTTCAAATATTCTATGTTCTAGTAAACTGGCTCATCTGCTGCTTACTTCAACACTTTCATGGATCTATGACGTCACCAACTGACGTCCTCCCTACAATATGAAAATCTCAGTCTATCCATGTCTTCATGTTCCATGCAATTCTGCTCACACTATTTCATGAATTCTTAGTAAGGTGTCACAATGTGTTAGGGGATCAGCACTTTTTTTCCCTAGATCTCTTGACATTACATGGCCTTGGATGCCCAATCATGAAGTGGAGGTGACCCTATGGTCTAGAAGGCTATGTAGCAGAGCGCAGGATCTGGCTGGATCTAACATCAATGGAAAGGGAAAGTAAAATCCTAGTAAGAGACTATGTCTGTTCTCCAAAGACCAATCTCATTAAAGATCAAGAGACTTTTCAACAGCAGAACGATGATGAATACTACTAAGTGATGAATTCTTTGGGCATCACAGTAAGTCAGAAAAATAAGTTTCTATTCAAAATATTATTAACTTATGATGTAATTGAAAAACCCTGAAATAGGGTGTGAAGAGACTAGTGTCCTAGTCCCAGCAATATCACTAGGACAAATCACTCACCAAGTCCTACTCTGGTACCTAACTCTGGTGGGAAGATTTCGTTAGGTATATGAATATCATGCCAGCAGAACATAAGTTCTGGAAGGTCCTATTCAAGCTGGAAAGTTCTGGATGGATATATATGTGTATATGGATCTGGTGTACGGGTGGTGTGATTGTCATCGAAGGTATTTTTTCAATCACAGCATATCACAAAGACATTCCACTGAATGGTAGAATGTCACAAGACAGATTTTCAAAATACTGAATTAGCATGCTAACACAAACCTTACTGAACAAAAATTACTTACCTGAGTGAGAAGCATAAAGGCATTATCTGCCCTAAGATGTTTGGTGAGAAAATCCACACAATGTGCTTCTAAAGCTGGAACTGCATATTTCTTAGCAGTATAAAGAGTTGTCATGACTGTTTCTGGACCAATCTGAACTTCATCTGAATAAAGAAATCTGGAAAACAATTTCAAAAATGGAGAAATTATCATCAACAGGCCCATTAGTATGACAGGATTTTAAAAACCAGTAATATTTACTCACATACCTTATTCTGGGCACAAGCTAACAAAACTATAAGGAATCAAAAGCCTAATATTCTAATGTAGTTAGGCCTGCCATCTTCAAGCAGTTCCACATTAATGAATTTCATGATGCTTTAATTTTTCCTTTTAAGTATCCAAACTTAAAAATGTTTAACCATATTTTATTCAAATTAATCTAAAATGCAGCATTTCCTTCTCCACTTTAGTTATCAGGACATACTATTAAACTTCTGTGGATTACTAGGGTTATCACTATGTACACTGTGGTACTATGAAGTACCACAAGGGCAGGACTTGGTCCATATATAAGGTCTGTTTCACATATATAATACAAGTTATGTTGTCAGCATATTCAATCCAGTCACCAATTCAATTTTATAGACATTTATTAATAAGCACCTATGTGTTGGAATCCTAATAAAGCTGCCCCCAGTCCCAATATTCTAACTTCTTTATGGACCCTGCTAAATAGCAGGCATGTCCTGATTTAACCACACAATCTGGCTTTAACCACACCACAGGCTGCCAGATCCAATATAGCCACTGCCCCTAACTGGACACTGCTCCCAAATCCAACTCACATATCTGAACATGTATGTCTTTGCACTCAATCGCAATCACATCATCCATTTTAGCCTAAGATAGGACCACAATGCTTCAACTATCCATCTTGAACAGATAGGATCACAATAGCTAGCCAATCAGAAAGCAGTACAACTAGGATATTTGACCACCAAACCATAGAAGGGACTCCTCCTCCATTAACTATTCCCTTAACCTCCTCCTGCCCTTTTAATATTCATAATTTCTGTTGCATAAGCAACATCATTATCTTGTAAAATTGGCTGTCTTGTCTTACTAAATTGCTAGTTCCTCTTTGAACTCAGACTACTTCTGAGGGGTGTCAATTGTCAATAAACGCCTGTACTTGGTTTAAAGGTGGCCTGACTTTGAATTCTTTGAGACAATGCCACTACAACAGACCAAGAAACCACAACAGTAGGCATTATGGATAAAATCAAAATGGCATAGTCCTTACCCTTTAGGAGTTTACAATCTATTAGAATTGTACATAGTTAAGAATACGTATATAGTATATAATACAAGATAGAAGGTGATAGTGGACAAAGCAAAGATCCAAAGAACCCAATTAACACCTGCGGGGGGGGGGGGGGGGGGGGGACGACACTTGCAGTTGAGGGATTAGGAAAAGCTTGATGGAAGGAGACAGTCCTTGAGTGGAGTCTTAAAAGAAGAATTATGACATGAAGAAATGAAGAGGGTACTGGCCTGCACAAATGCAAAGGAACAGGAGACAACAATACTGAGTCTGGTGAACAGCTGCCAGTCTGAGTCATAAGTGTATAAAGAACAGAGTGAAAGAAATGAGAACTGAAAAGGTAGTTTGCTTTTTATAGGGACAGGGAGAAGGTTGGGAGGGATGACAGAGTTAGTGACTGTACTGTCCAAAAAAATGTGAAAAGAAATAAAAGCAGGTCATTGAAGCATTTTTTAAAATGCACAAAAAGGAAAACAGAGAAGTTCTGAGGAAATAAGATAAGCAGGATAGATTTTAAAGTAACATGCAGTTTATGATATACTTATTTTTAAAAAGCAAGTTATACATAATAGAAATTCATGGTTTCACATATAATCCTCTTTTTAGGTTCTACTTTGCATAAGGAAATGTTCTTTTTTTGGCATTATCTAAAATCAGAATTTTTAAAATGGGAAAAAAACGTAATTTGAAACCAAATTGTGACAGGCTTTAAATGTCAAGTTAAGGAATTTTATTTTATCCTCCAAGCAATGGAGAGATGGATGCTAAAGTTTTCCCAGTGGAGAATGACCTGGCATGATGCAGTACAAACTTCAAATGGACACAGTTTAAATGCTTCATCTAATATTTACTATGTGACCACAAACAAACCTCTTAAATTCCCGGGAGCCTTCTCATCTGTAAATGAAGATAATATATTACTGAAATAGCACCTACACCTCACAGAGTTATTGTGAGTTTCAAATGAAACCCAGATTTCAATTCTACCCTTAATAGCTATATGATCTGAACCATAGTTTCCTTAGCTGTAGAATAGAATCATTTTTCATTTGTGTCCTAATGATGGGTTGATAGGACCTGGACTCCTAAAAGGAAAAGACCATGTCTTTGAAAACAATTCCAGCCGCCCAAAGCATCAGGCCCATTCCAGCCCACCCAGATCAGTTAATTAGCTCATTTGACAGTCCTTTCACTGCCCCTCCTGGACTACCCCAGACTACTGACCATTTCTTCATCCCATCCAGATCCTTTCACTGTCCTTTTTGTATTTAAGCATCAGTCTCATCCCCACTAAGTTGTAGATTCACTAGCAATCTATCCTGCTTCTATTGGCATTACAGTAAGCCTCGCCACCTTGACTGGAATGCCTGAGTGCTTGAATTCATTACAGGTGAACTGTACCCTGACATTTCAGGGTTCCCAAACCCCAAACTGCATTATTAACATAGTGCCTTTTTGTACATAATTGATGCTTAATAAATGCTTGCTAAAATGAAAATATGAGTCAGAAAGGGAATGATTAATGGAGCAAGGTACTGGAGGAAAAGGGTTTCAAGGTGTTAGTTAACCTTGAAAGAAAAAAGACCACCTTCTGAAACTGGAAATGAGAGAAGAGGCACAGAACTGAGAAGCTCATGTCAGATGACCTCTGTCTACTATTCCTGGAAGGCAATTTCTTTCTCATCTCTGCCTTTTAAAATACTTAGCTTTTCTCCAGGTCCAGCTAAAATGATCAGAACTTTTCCTGATGCCCTCCAGTGGTCAGTGCTCCCTTCAAAATTATCTTATGTAAGTATCTAGGTACATCTGATATGTAAGTTTCTTTAAAACAAGTACTGTTTCCTTTTTGTCTTTGTTATCAAACAGTAGAAAGAGCCCTGGCCCTGGAGCCAGGAGACCTGGGTTTAAATCCTACTTTTGAGGCTCACCAACTGTGTGACTTAGGGCAACTCTTAATTTACCTGGGCTCCTTTTTCCTCATCTGTAAAATAAAGAGTTGGGCTTAATCGCCTTTCTAGTTTTAAATCTATGATTCTATGGCTTCCCAATGCAAAACAGTATTGCCTTACACACTGAAGGTTTTACTCCTTAAAGAATTGAAAAGAACTTACACCTCCTGTTGCGGGGCTCATTTGAACCCTCCCGGGTTATTGTGAGGATCAATGAGATAATAATGGTAAAGCACTTACTATATGCCTGGCACATATTAGGCATTATACGTTAGCTATTATTATTATCATTGAATGGGGGCCTTGAACCCCTAAATGGAAAAGACCATGTCTCTGAAAGCAACCCAGCCTCTGAAACTTCCCACACAACCCAGGCCCTGAACCCAGTCCCTGGCATTCCCCTGAGGCATCAGGCCCATCCCAGTCTACCCAAATACTCAATAATCCTTTTAACTGTCCTTTCATTGTGGCCCTACCTCTTACCTCCTTTCATGGTCGGTACCTGGCCCACCCCAGGCTACTTGCCACTTAACAATTTACTTAACCTCTCTGGGAATTAATTTCTCCATCTATAAAAATGGTGGTAATGGTAATAATAATCACACAATAACAACACAGGGAAAGTCAAATGCAAGAAATTTATAAAGTGGTTTGCAAACATCACAGTGTTGGTGGATATCTGAGATGGTCCTCACTCCAAGTCCTGTGCTTTATCCATTAGATATAGCTAGGTGGTTGAGGGGATAGAGCTCTGGCCAGGAGTCAGAAACATTTGAGTTCAGATCTGACCACAGACACATACAAGCTGTGTGAACCCAAGTCACTCACTTAACCTCTGTCTGCCTCCCTTTCCTCAGCTACGAAATCAGGATAATAACAGCACAATGTATGGCATATAGTGAGTGCTATATAAATGCTTATTTGCTTCCCTTTCCTTTCATGACATCACACTGTCTCAATTTCAATTATATTTTACCTTTTGGATTCACTTCCTCATTCCAGCCTGTAAAACTTTTTGATCCTGATTCTGTTAACCAAAATGGGTGGTCTCCTAGATTTGTATCAGTTGAAAATTTGATAAGCATGCTATTTATGCTTTCATTCAAGTCACTGATAAAAATATCAAACAGCACACAGCCTAGCACACATATACATGGAGGCACTATATTGGAGAGTCCCTTCCATGTTGGCCTCAATACATTAATGACAACTTTGGGGTCTGATCAATCAATTTCAAATTCACCTAACTATAATATTATCCATTTGTAATACAGAATGCTCTCATTTCCCAGAGGTTTTTCCTAAAATCATACCCCAAAGCTAAGTGACCACAATGTTTTGAGAGACTCAAGTGACCTTGAATTCCAGACTAACCACGAGGATGGGTCTATGAAATAACAACTTTGTCCTCTTTCTCATATGGCTGTGAGAACTGGACCCATTACCCATCTAACATCTGGCTCCATCACTTCTGTCTGTGAGCTCTGCTCATTTGTGAAGTCTTGGATGATAATTAATCTAACAGCACTGAAGCACTGTTTACCATAACAGTGGGTGTAGGGTATGTTCAGGGAAGACCAGTACCTCTGGTATGACGGCTGCAGAGCCCTTTTCAGGGCAGCTTTCCACCTTCTGTGTCCACCTGTTCCACCCAACTCTCATCTGTCACTCCAAGAAGCTGTACCATACTCAGCGGCCACACCCTGGTAAATTGTTTTGGCAGACAGGCCAAACCAGGCTGAGGGTAACTGATGGGTCTCAAACCCGTCAGTGAATGGGGGACAGGGCCGGGGCGGGGGCGGGGGGGAAGGGGTCCTCTACCCCAAGCATGTGAAGACTTCCCTTGATGGAACAGGTGGATAAGAACAATTTGTTCCATTGGCCATGAAGGCAGCTGAAGCAGGCGATGTGGAGCGCTTAGAGCTTGGTTACACATGGAAGACGCCATCCTCTACATCCTGAGCCATCTCCACTCCTTCATCCCATCCAGATCTTGCTACAGTCTTTCAAATTCAAAGATATACTAGAAATCTTGCCACTACTCTGACTGAAAGAAGGCTTGAGTGATCAAATTCTTTCAAGGCAGACCCGACCTGTACCTTTACCTTTAGGGGATTCCCAGCACCCCAAACCACAACGTTACTGTTGTTGTTATGCACAATGAAGGGCTATTGTTAAATATTATGATACTTCCCCAGGGTCACAATATCATCCTAGATTTGTGTGTCATAGACTCCTTTAGCAGTCTGGTAAAACTTAAGGACCCCTTTTCAGAGTGCTTTTAAATGCATAAAATAAAATACATTTATTAAGGGTCTACTATGTGTTAAGAGTCGAAGATACAAAAAGTGGCAAAAGACAATATATCTCTTCTTAGGGTCAAGTTTGGTCATTACGATTTCATGGGCATTCAGTTTCCATTGCGTTTTTGTTCTTTTAATGTAGTATTACTTTCGTTTGGCTTTCTTCACTTTTCATCAGTTCATGAGACTTCCCATTACTCTACTGCACTCATCACAATGTTTGTTGTTGTTTGTTCTTCATTCCCAAAGAGGACCATGACATCAGGAAGATGATGCCAGGATTTCCAAGTGAATTGAATTTAAGTGAGGGGGGGATGTGCAAGGTTACCAGTCTCACTTTCTCTTCTGGAGCCATCTGGATCCAGGGGCAAGATACAGACCAGGGCAACTGGAGGCAGCTTCCTTATCATACTATTTACTACAGCACAGTAATGTTCTATTACATTCATATATCACAATTTGTTTACACATTTTCAAACTGATGGGCGTCTTCTTTGTTTCTACTTCTTTCCCACCACAAAAAAGTGCATATTCTAAAGTGTTGTCTACTCAAGCCTCCCAACACAATCCTTCTAACCTTAGTTGCCCCATAATTTAGAGAGAATAATGCCAATTTCTCTGCTCACTTTCTCTACATTTCCCCAATCCTTTAAAAATATCTTCTTTCTCCTTTACACCATTCTCTGACTCATCATTCTTACCAATAATCATCCCCATTTACTCTTTTTCTATTGCCTACTTTGCTGTTATCCACAAATACAACCAAGTCTCCTCCTTCCTGGGGGTAAAAAAAAAAAATCGGACAATAGAGCCTACTACCCTTCAAGCTACAAAGCTTGTACTTTTCATAGCTAAAATCCTAGACTAAACCAGGACAAATGACTGTGAGAGTGTAGAGAAGGGGACAGTTGCAAGAGATAGCATGGTGGCAGAAACAATAGGATATGGCAACTGATGAGACATGAGCAATAAAAGAGAGAGAAGAGGAGAGGGTGACTCCATAGTACCAAATCAGAGTGACTGGATATGGAAGTTAGGAAGAGGACAGAGTTTGAGGAGAATGTAGTAAGCTTTTAGACATGCTGAATTTGAAAGCATAATTTTAGCTAGTATAGGCCTTTAAGGTTTGCAAAGTGCTTTATATCTGTTATCTCATTTGATTCTCATAACCCTGAGAGGTAGGTGCTACTATCTCCATTTTACAGCTGAGAAAACTAAGGGACATCACTGTGACACTGCCCAGTGTCACAGATAGTAAGTGTCTTGAGGTTGGATCTGAACTTGGATCTTCCTAACTCCAGGCCCAGCACTTTATTCACTGAACCACAAACTACATCATCAGAATCCTGAGATTTACCACACATAGACAAAAGGAAGCTATAAGTAAATGGAAGTTGACTTTCAGGTTTTCTTTGGAGAAGCTTCCTCCCCATCCTCCCAACCCACCCAAAAAGGAACATGAAAAGCTGGTGATATCTTAAGTCGAAAAGCAACAAGAAACATCACTTCATGGAACATATGCTTGGTGAAGAGCTCATTGATCAAATGAGTTAATATTTATAAAGTACTTAGTCACAGTCACTGGTACATAGTAGGTGTTTAATAAATGCTTCCTCTTCCCCCCTGAAGGATCTGCAAAAAGATCATGAAAGAAATCACAGCTTATACACTTAAGATCTACTGCAGAGAATGAAGAGGTCAAGGAATTTTGAGAACTTTGTGAGATTCACCAAGTACATCAATATGTACTTTGATATTTGGTAACTTCATTACAAAACTGGGAATGGGTTAGGATGTCAAGAAATATACTGGAAAATATGGATCAGGAACAAGAAATGAGGGAAACCAAAGACTACATAAATGCCCCCCATATCTATACATCATGAATATTTTCTTTGAAAAGAGAACTATTAGTTCCGGATGTGATGAGTACCACATCAGATCATAAAAATCAAACTGATTCAATTAATAGTAAATAACTTGTTCAATCAGTCATCTTCTTACAATCGAAATGCTGCTTAAAGCAAAGTCAAAATTAATAAAAGTTTCTTAATCAGTAAATACCTGACTTACTAGCCAAAAGGGGAGAAATGGCAACAAAATAGTAAGTAAAATTTCAAGAGATTAGACTAGAAACAGAAACAGATTCCTGATGGCAGCATATTGACTTAACAAAAATCAACATTGTTCTACTATGTTTTTATTTATTTTTGTTAAACATTTCCCAATTATATTTTAATCTGGTTCTCTCACTAGGGAGTTTTGGTGTCCATCCCAGCCAGTGTGAGTTTGAAACTTCTGATTTAGATTGTAAATAAACTATTTTGAAATAATGGTCTTATAGAGAAATCTAATGGGAGATTATGAGGCATAATTGACTCATAAAATATACAAAAGCAGCTGACAGTAAAAGCACTATATAGAAAGCTTGATGAGAAACTCCATTAAGCAAAGCCATTTCAAGGATATTTAGGGGTGAAGGATGGAGGGAAAAAGCATTTACATACTGCCTACTGTGTTCCAGGAAGTATACTAAGCACTTTACAAATATTATTTCATTTAATCCTCACAGCACCCTATGAAGTAGGCTCTATTATTACATTTTACAAACAGGAAACTGAAGCAAACAGTGGTTAAATGACTTACCCACGATCACACAATTAGTGCCTGAGGTTACATCTGAACTCAGGTCTTCCTGACTCCAGGCACAGCTCTCTCATATTAACAATGTGAAAATTAAAACTAAATATTACATACTCTGAACTATTTTTTAAAAATAAATTATTTATTTTTAGTTTTCAACATTCACTCCCATAAGATTTTGAGTTCTAAATTTTCTCCCCCTCCCCAAGATGGTGTGCAATCTGATTTGGGCTATACATATGCATTCATATTAAACACATTTTCAATGTTGTAAAGAAGAATTAGAAACAATGGAAGAAACCAGGAGAAAGAAGAAAGAAAAATGAGAGCAAATAGTATGCTTCAATCTGTATTCAGACTCCACAGTTCTTTTTCTGCATGTAGACAGCATTTCCCATCATGAGTCTTTTGGAGTCGTCATAGATCCTTGCACTACCAAAAAGAGCTAAGTGTATTAAAGCTGGTCACTGCACAGTGTTGCTGTTACTGTACACAATGTTCTCCTGGTTCTGTTCACTTCACTCAGCATCAGTTCATATAAGTCTATCCAGGTTTTTCTGAAGTTTACCTGCTCATCATTTCTGAACTATTTTCAAAATGCAGTTTAAAAAATGTTTTCATTTATTTTTTAAAGTTTTACAGATACTTTTGTATTTATAGCATATTCTTTTTACGTCCCTTCCCACTGAGCCCATTCTTATAACAGAAAAAAAAATTAAATAAAACCAAACAAGCAACAACCCACATTCGAAAATTTATGCAACTTATGTAGTTTCCAAACTCTCTACTCAGAGGAGAAAGGAGTATCTTACCATCTGTTCTTTGGGACCAAGATAGATTATAATTGATCACACTCTGGCAGTCAATGGGAGTTCTTTCACTTTATGTTACTGCTATCACTATTTTATTCTGTTCTTTTATGTTTACATCATGCAGCACCAGTTAGTTCATACAGAGTAATCCCATCTAGGTCTTTTCTCAATTCCTCACATTTGTTGTTTCTTGCAATATAATAATACAGTATGATATTCACATGTCACAATTCATCCAACCATTCCATCTTTAATGGTCACCTACTTCATTTTGTGCCCAGTTTTCTGCTACCACAAAAAGTACATAGTCCTTTTAGCTAAAAATAACATACAAGTTCTAAAGACAAAGGGCAGATAAAAAGAATTTATCAATAAGTCCTCTCCTCTCCCCATATCCAAATGATTAAAACTTCCACTAACACCCCACCTTACCCTCTGCCTCAATGAAAGACAGAGACAGAGAAACAGACAAGTATGGCATAATGGGAGTCAGAAAGCCTGGTTCTAGACCTGTGTGTTCATCCTTCGTTGCCAAAGAAGACCATGCCATCAGAGAAATAATGACATGACTTGCATTTGACTTTGTTTTTTGAGTGAGGCAGGGCCGTGCAGGTCACCAGCCTCACTTCTCCTCCAGAGCCACCTGAATCTAGTGACCAGATATTCATCAGGATGACTGGAGATGACCCAGGATGAGGCAATTGGGATTAAGTGACTTACCCAAAGTCTCTCAGCTAGTGAGTGTCAAGTGTCTGAGGTGAGATTTGAACTCAGGTCCTCCTGACTCCTGCACTGGTGTTCTATCCACTGTACCACCTAGATATACAACAAACTAGTTGTATGACCTTAAGTAAGGCCTGTCATCTCTCTGGGATTCATATGGATTACATGACTAGAAAACAACTATCAAGGCACTTCTTTAATAAACAAAAACTGAGATAAAAAGAGAAGAGTCACCAAAAAAAAAGAAGCCAAAACTATACACACTGAGACAGAAATAAGTATTAAAGATACTGTTATTGATCTATTTCAGAAAAGAGTGTTCAGTATAAAACAACCTAGCAAAGAAAATTTAACAAGCAACAATAGTAGAAACACTACTGGCTAAAGCAATCAACTGAAGAAAAAAACAAACATGCAAACCAGCATTTAACTTATAGAAAAAAAGCACAACTAGAAACCATACAAGACACAAAATATACAAAATATTCATGCTAAATAACTGGAATCTGGTTAAAGTGCTACACACTATAATGTTCATTCTAAATAAATGGGAAAAAAAATTCTATCTTACTATATAGTCCTACTAGCACTAAAAATCATTAATAACACAAAAACTATGTTACCTAACTGGAAATGTTCGTTGCTACAATCCAGTAAATGTGAGCTTTCCATTCAATGACTGCACTCACAAAAATGTAATATGGGTGAATAAGGAAGACTAGATCAACAAGTCAACCAATTCAAACAAGTGATATGTGGACAATTAGAATAGATAAAAAAGTAAAGGATCAAAAACAACTGAACTTATTCCAGTGACAATGACTAAAAATGAGGATATTACAAAAATCAGAATAGAACGTGAACTAAAACCTGCATACACTCAGCCCATTAAAGATAGATATTAAACTTACACCTAGCAACACAACTAGGAAGTGACTTTGGACTACTAGATTACAAAGAAATACGAATTAACTTCAAATACTTAGTAAGGGTCTAGGAGGTGACTTGGGACTAATAGATAACAATGGAATACCAAATATCTTCAAATACTTAGTAACAGTCTGGAAACAATCATGAAAAACTATATCACATGGTGACAAGCAGTGCCAAAATAGGACTGGAGAGAAGGCATGTCTAGAGCTATTAAAGCCAGGCAAGACATCTAAGCAGTTCTCGCTATGGACCTGAAGGCTACAGCTGCAACCTTTGGGCAGCCTGAAAGGACCTGAACCACCAGAAACAGAGATTTCATTGCCAACACTGACTCAGGATTTCTACTGGGAGTGGTTCTTCTCAGAACAGCTTGATGCCTAACACAAACTAGAAAAGGTAAGCAAAGCAACATATTCAACCAATACCAATAAATAAGAAGTTAACCAACTATTTTCAATTTCAGGTTACACACCACATAGATACAACTACCTAGGACCAACAAATCCATTAGATTAAGCAGCTAAACAACTTATCAAACAATACAAACTTCTAAATGAACAAGGAGTCAACCCTTACATCTACAATCCAGCAGATGACAAATTCACTGAAGCAAAAGAAAGAGCTGTGGACTTAAGACGGCTGGATAGGAAACAGTGTTCAAAGCAAAAAGAGCAGTTTCCAACAGCACCAACACCTAACAAGGTAAAAAGACAAACTTTACTAACTGAACACTCTAAAATTAAAAAAAAACCTAACCAATCAGGTGGTAAAGACAGCCACCATGACATATATTTGTTAACTGAGCAAGAAAACTTTAAGCAACAGCTAGTTTCACAGCAATAACAGAACCAATAAAGCAACATTAACGCAGTAAGTGAAGATGCAGTTACTACATGACTTGGAGGAAATGGAGGGGAGAGGGTTAAGGGAAGTGGGGAAATAGGTGTAAGTACTGGGGACTTTTTAACACAACAGAACAGAAACATGAGGAAGACTGTTATCATTACACGTCATGCTGGCAGGCAGATTCACTTAAACGTACGATAGTGAGTCGTACCACTACCAATGCAACAACATTCACCTCACCTAGATCAATACAAAATGACAGCAAGCATGCACAAATCCTAACACCATGAGCGCTGACCAATGCTAACGGATGGAGAGGATGGCTAAATTCAGCAGATTTTCAACACCTAACAACACTTTAAACTTATTAGAACTAGAACAAGAAATATCTAAATTAGCAATTACAACTGTGACTGAAACGAAACTAAAAGGCCAAAAGCAAAGCAATGTAATAATGATCTAAGTGCAGCACTACAAGTAGCAAAAGACACAAACAACAAATCCATGGGGATCAGACAACATGACACTAGAAACACCAGGATACTTACCATGGGAAACCAACCAACTAAAGCAACTTCACAGTTTTAACCAAGGTACAGGAACAACTAACCCAACATCAAGATTAGATGTAGACAGAGCAGAAGCACCATTTCTAACTATAGAAAACACAACACCCACTGAAATGATAACAGGAGATCACTTTCCTACTGCAAAGTACTACTTTAAACCAACTAGACTAACAAAAATTTGGCAATTAGTTAGGAGAGTACACAAATAAAACCTAAATACACAGAAGGACAGAGTAGAAATGCAACAAAAATTGGGATAGACAGTGGGAGGCACAACAGAAAACTACTGCAGCAAAGCTTATGGGCAGAGAGAATTTACATTTGGCTTTAAATTTCCAGAATATTCTTTTGTGACAAGCAGAAGTGGTCCAGCTATATCACTCAACACCAGAGGGAACAGAAAATGCCTCTGAATCAGCTGATTCAAATTATCAGCAAATAATAACTATGAGTCATAACCATAGATCAAAAACAGATCTTGCTAGATACATAATAAATCATCCTTTGATGAAAAACCCAGGAGAACGGTACAAGATAGAGTAAATGACACATCACCAGCAACAGAAGAAACACTACTATGTACTAGTAAATACATACATTAGTAAATACATACACACATGGACACGGATATACGACCCAGGACCCATATATCCAAATGCAAGTATATGGGATAAGCAACCATAAATCACATACAAACCAACACTAAGAACCGCACCATACTTATGTGAAAACAATTCACCAGGGCAAATATTCATAAAACTGACACCAAACTGGACAGATAAATAGAACAGTAGAACAGTAACATGCTAAGTCAGTAATGAAACAGAGACTAAGAACACCAAAATATTGGAACTCACACCCATTTTGTCAACCAAAAGCTGACACTACAAACTTCTGGAAATATTTCCCAGGGAAAATTGGAAAATTCTTTATACCTGTTATGAATGGAAGAAAAGTGCCAAAAATAATGTAGTAAAATGTGAGGTGACTTCTAATCAGTTAATACTGTGTATTAAAATAAAAATACTTACGGGAAATGACAGTTAAAATGTTAAAACAAAATAGTCTCTCTATTTTCTACTGAAAACCAATACTATGAAAATGCTTTGAATTAAGGGAGTGGGGGTGGGGAATTCCAATGCATTCTCCCTCTTCTTCTCACTCATTAACCAATTCAGTTTCCTTGGGACTAAATAATCTTTATCACTTCAAGCTCTTAAAAAAAGTATGATTCTATAAAATTTTACATTGCACCTAAACAGAGAAATTTTACCCCCAAAAGTCAATGAAAAATTACACTGATTCTGAAACTTGGGATAGCACAAATTAAATGTTAATGTAATGTATTAAATGCTTACAACATTAGTCAAATTTACTCATTTTAAAGGTTTTATACTCCTAATAACTAAAAATTAAAGTTATTTCAAGCAAATTGCAGCTATTTAAGTTATAGATCTTGAAAACCTTATTGAAGAAAGATGCCCAACTTTTTCAATTCAACAAGTATTTATTCACCAACAAAGGCTAGCTAACTTATCATCTCAAACTAACAGTGATAAGAGAGTGTATCATTTTATTCTCCTGAAATTCAAAATAAGTCATACTTTTCAGAATAAATCCCAATCCTCCTAAGGGCAAAGGTTCAAATGCCAGTTTTTTTAATTGTTACCTGTAACCTGGCCACTTTACCTCCCTGGGGCCTCAGGTACTTCACCAGTAAAATGAGGGTACTGTGCTAAAATATGTATAAGATTTACTCTGATTCCAAATGCTTTGACCGCATAATTTTATAACAAACTATTAACTTGTAAATTTCAATGAAAAAAATGAAACTGCATCATATTTATTTTTTTGCCTAAAACATCTTGAAAGTCACTTTCCAAAGCACTGGAAACTGAAATAACGTTCCCCACCCTCATTTACTTCCATTTAATGGTGCACAAATTATGGGGAACACGATAGATGTAATGCAATTTATTTAGAGAGTAATCAGGAAAGGATTTTCTGGCAATAAACAGAGTGGGGGCTCCACTTCCCCCAGTAAGCTTCCGTATCCTATCTAAATGCCAAAATACCCGGATCAGGAGTCTGACAGAAATCAATACTACCGTTCATTCATACTTAGAGTCACTGTTACATAACTCGCTTGGCATACTTGTTTGTATGTACTCTCCCACGTTAGACAGTAAGCTCCTTGAAGGCAGGGGCTATCTACTGCCTCTTTTGGGGCTGGCACAGTCATAAATGTTAGATAATGTTTAATAACTTAGACTCTGATTAATCAGAAATCGTCCTCGAGGATGCTCCAAAATGACAAGACAACAGGAGATGACGGCGTCACCTTGGGAGCAGTTTCGCGGCTGCCCGTGTACAAAACAGTCTGACCTTGACGGCAGGGGGCCCGCCCCAACAGGCACAGGCCCGCACAGGTGCCACCCGGCGTCGGTTGGCACATTCGCTCGCCAGCTCGGTACAGCGAACGTGGCTCGCTCACAACGGGAAAGGAGGGTCAGAGGTCTTCTGGGAAGGTACCAGGGGATATCCCTGCCCGCCCCGTGCCAGCCCGCCCCGCGCCAGCCCCGGCCCCGGGCAAGGCCGCCCACGGCCGGCGGGCCCCGGGGGCCCACTCACCTCAGCAGCGCCAGGAAGGCGGCGGGCTCCACGTCGGGCAGCTCGATCTCGGCCGAGGTGGTGGCCATGCCGCCGTTGAACATCGCGTCGAAGACGGCGCTGCCGGCGGCCAGCACGAAGCGGTGGGCGGGGATGCGCTGCGGGCCCCCGGCGGCGGCGGCCCCCGCGCCCCCGCGCCCCTTGCCCAGCACGAAGCGCACGTCGCTCAGCAGCTCCGTGTTGAAGAGGAAAGCGAAGCGCTCCTTGAGCGACGCCTTGGTGGCCTGCCAGTTGTACAGCGGCTCCCGCTGCAGGGGCACCGGCACCGCCGGGCCCTGAGGCGACAGCGGCGGCGGCGGGGGGGGCGGCGGGGGCGGCGGCGGCGCCAGAGGCGGCTGCGAGGAGGCCCCGGCGCCCTTCTCGGCCTCCGGGCCCAGGAGCGAGTCCCCCGGAGCTGGGACCCCGATTCCGGCCATGCCCTAACCGCCGCTAAACCCTCCGGACTGCGCTCCGCGCGACGGCTCAGCAGGCGGTCCGGGCCCCGGCTGCCATGTCCCGCTCCGGCCCGGTCGGGCCCAGTCCCGGGCCCAGGCCGCTGCTGCGAGGAGCCTGCCTCTCGCAGCCGGTTCCGTTGCGTTTGCTTCCGAACCTTCCGGGAGAGCGCTACTTCCGGCCGCTACCCACGGGAGGGGGGAGGGGCGCCCACGCACGCGCCCCCGAGGCCGACCGGAGGAGGGGCGGGGGAGGGGCAAGGAGCCGGGCGGCGCGCGCCCCTAAGGCACCGCTAGGGGATGCCCGCGGGCGCCCCCAAGCTGCCCAGGAGCCGCGGCTGCGCAGAAGCCTCGAACTGCGGCGCGCTGGTCCCTGCACGTCGCCCCGCCCCCTGGCGGAAGGCGCCCCTCCCACCGAAGGTATCCCCTGCCCAAGCCCGCTTGGGAGGCCGGGTGGAAAAGCGAGCGCCAGTGGGCACCCCGGCCTCAACAGATCCGGACCGTGCTGCGTCGGCCACGCTGGTGACGCAGGAGGAATGGGCCCTGGGGGTGTCCGGCCCCGACCCGGCCTCATCCCCCCAGAGAGCGGCCCCCATTCCCACGGGCCGCGCCGCCCCTGCCTGCCGCCCGAGCCTGGTTCCGAGGATCAAAGCTGGAGCGGCCGAGCCCCCCATCTGTGCTCACCTCCCTGAGGCGTGAGGCTCGGCCGAGCTGAGGATGCGAGCGCTTTGTCAGCCTTGCAAAGCCGCGTGCGCGGTCCGTTCTTTATTAGGAGGGCTGACCACTAGCCGACTTCAAGCCATCCCCGGGTGACCGGGGATTATCCCCGCAGGGAGTCCTCTCATGCTAAGAAGAAGATGAATCTGTAACGGGGGCCTTTTAGAGCTCTCTGCGAACATTCTGAGTCAGAAACTGCCCCCCCCCCCCACGCTCGGCTGTGTGACCTTGAGCAAGTCACTCAACCTCCTCGAGACTCCTAGGCAACGGAATGATCATATTTACGCACCTTCACACCGGATTGTTCCTTTGATCTGCTGAAACCATTCCCTCCTCATCAACGATCTTTCCTGACTGCATCCCCTAGCCTTTTCTTATCAGTTCTCAGTGTCCTTAACCATCCTCACTGTTAGAAGTTCAAAGCCTTCTTGCCATAACTCATTACTTTTCAGCAAACTCTGCCCGTCCCCCAAAATCCTGTTCCTGTGTCCTGGGTGCTTGGAATCCCTCTTTCCCCAGTCATCTTTTCCTGTCCTTTAAAGCACCTTCTCCCTGAAACCTCCACCACTCCATGTAGCATTTGTACGTACTGTGATAGTGTATTATAAATGCCGTGATATGTAGGTTATCTTCCTATTTGCTGTATGTTCCAAGAAGACTGAGAATCTGTCTTCTGCAGTTCTTAGAACCAACGTCAGCATACAGTAGGTATAAATCTGTTGAACTGAATTAACTTCCCTTTGGTTAATGCTCTTTTCCTTTGATTTCCAAGACATTGCTACCTCCTGGTCTCCTTCCTTTTCGCTCCTTTGTTGGTTGACTTTTTTCCCTCTTCCAGGATATGGGTGTCCCCCAATGATCAGTTTTGACAACTTTCTTGTCTATATATATTCTTCTTCATAAACTCACCCTTGTTCAGAGGGTGACTTACAACTACCTCTATACAGATGACTTTTGAGATATATATGTGTGTATGCATACATGTTATACATCATACATATTATACATACATGTATATGTATATATTATAAATCAGGCTAATATCTGGAAATAGATATAGATCTACTGAAAAAGGAGAAGGGAACTTACCAAATGTGTGTGTGTATAAAGATATCTATGGTCTATATAGATATCTACATATAAACACATGTATGTATGTGCATGTGTATATAGATATCTAGGGTATATATATACATATATTTACATTATGAAAATGGAGAATGGAGCTTACAGAATACACACACACATATATACATATACTCTGGCCTCTAAAAAGTAACAAGCACCAAATTAAAACTCATCAGCATTCCCCCCAAAATCCGTTCCCTCCCTCGATTTGCCTATTTCTGTTGATAGTACTTTTCCTCTCCCCACTCCTCACATCCAATCAATTGCCAAACGTAATCCAAAATGTATGAATTATATTTCAAAAATATCCATTCACATAATCACTATTCTAATTCAGGCCCTCATTACTTCTTATAAGAATGACTATAATAGCCTCCAAATTGGTCTTTCTCTCCTTCTGCTCCCTCCTAGTTTCAATCCAATCTTCACAAAGCTGCCAAAATAATATTCTTAATGCAGAAATCTGACCATGGCACTCATATTCTCAAACAAAAAAAAACAAAAAAAAACCTTCAGTAGCTTCTCATTGCCAGTATAAAATGTAAATCATTTAGCCTATCATCTGAGACCCTCCATAATCTGTCTCTAACCTACCTTTCTAGCTTTGTTTCACATTATTCCTTTTCACAAACTCTGTGTTCTAGTCAACTAGTCCACAAGCCTCTCCCCAAGGTGCTGATTGGCCAAGTAGAAAGAAACACATGGATGTTCATACCACTGAGCTGGGAGTAACCAACTACAATCCTTGTAGGAAGATGAAAAGACCACCATCTACCCTGCCACTTTGTCCTAAAGTTCACTGAACCTTACAATCTGTCCTGCTTTTGAGTACCCTCAAAAGCCCTACACACTGTCATCTTACCAGCTGGAGCAATCTTAGGACTTTTGCCTCCTCCCTGAATCTGTGATTCTTGCATCCATTGTCTCCTCTGCTTAGAACATGAACTCCTTGAGGAAAAAAAAAACTGCCTTTTTTTTTCATATTTACATCCCCAGCACTTAGTACAAGACTTAGAAAGCAATAAATTCTTATTTTTTTCATTTATTCACTCATTCATTCATTTCATCATCCTGAACTTTCTCAATTCCACGCAGTCCTCCAAGCCTGGAAGGTAATCCTTTTATGTGGCTTTGCCCAGTTTAAACCTGGAACCTTATCTTACCTTTCCAGTCTTCTACTTTACTCCCCTTCACACACTCTTCCATCCAGCAACACTGGCCATCTTGATGTTCCTTTAGACTTTTTCACTGGCTGATCCCCATGCCTAGAATAGTTTCTTTCCTCATCTCTACCTCCTGGCTTTCCAGGCTTCTTTCAAGTCTCAGCTCAAATTCCACTTTCTACAGGAAGCCTTTCACCTCCTCATGTTCCATACCATCCCTCCCCCCACCTCCAAACTCTTGGTGTCTTCCCTCAGAGATGAACTTCTATTTACACACTCTCTCTCTCTCTCTCTACATATATATATCTATATATAGCTATTTTCATATTGTTTCTTCCCCGCCCCCCCCATTAGAATGTGAACTCCTTGAGAGCAAGGACTGGATTTTTGTCTTTTTTTGAATTCCCAGCTCTTATCATGGTGCCTGGCACATAGTGAATGTTTCATAAATGCCTGTTGGCTAATGAACTTCTCCATGAAATTTCCTGATTCCCCCTAGCAGAAAACGACCTCTCCCCTCCTTCAAATTTCTCTTATTTTTTGTCTAGATCAGTGGAGTCAAACTCAAATAGAAATGAGGGGAGGGGAACCCTGATCTGTTCAGAAAGATTCCTGTGGGCTGCCTATTGTCTTTCATTTTAAGTAATATTATCTATGTTTTATTTTACCTTTATTTATTTAGTTAAATGTTTCCCAATTATATTTTAATCCATTACTATGTGTTTGACTCCTCTGGTCTAGACTTCTTCTTCCCTCTCTTTCCTCCCTCCTTATGTTCTACTTTGAATTATGGTTATTTTACTACAGGCATTATCCATGCTAAGAATATTAGTTCATTGACAGTAAGGACCATGTTGCTTTTCAGATTTCTGTCCAGCTCCTAATAGTGCCTTGCACATAGTATATGCTAAATTGTTTGTTGAATTGAATCTTTTATTTCGTCCTGATGTATTCTACTTATTCAGACTTTCACCCCTCTGTGACTTTTTGTCCCGTAAGATTCTTCATGCATGTTTTCCAATAAATCTTGCAGATTTTCCCATCACACTGGGGCTTCTCTATTTACTCTTACTATCTTGGGATGTCAGTGTATATTTCTGGCTGTCCATTTGATGTAAGCTTGCCTATCCCTGCAAACAACAGTTCACAAAGTTTGATGTAAGTGTGAGCCATTATTATCACCCAGGCTTCTCAAATAACATCAAGTCAATCTGTCCTATGAGTAAGATCTGGCCTTCATGAGGAAGCACGTTAAGAGGCAGAAAATAAAACTTGTATGTTCAGTCATGCAAGTAAATAGTTTGTTCCAATTTAGATTCAAAATGCTTGTGGTAGAATTGTCTGTTTAAAAAACCCAAGCCACTCTCAGAAAACCAGTCTATCCATGTGCTTCCCTTTGCCTTGATTTCTATATTTCTTTGACTTTCCTGGCACTTCAACTCTCCCGGTTCTACTTCTCTAGCAACTTCTCTGTCTCCTTTGCTAAACTCCCACATTTCAATAAACACCTACTGTAGGTACTGGAGATGAAGAGACAAAAAGGAAACAATCCCTTAGTATCTCATCGTGAACAAAATTCTTGAGAAACAGCCTAGAGAAAAAGCCCTGAAATTGGAGTCAGGAGACCATAGTTTTGCTCTGAGCTATGCTAGCAATTAGCCATGGAATTTTGGACAAATCACTTCTCTCAGTTTCCTTACCTGTGAAACAGGGGTTGGACTAGATTCATGAATTTTTTTCCTCTAAATATTTAGATATTTCAATACTATTAGTTTCCTTTGTAACCTTAGGTACTTTATTTCATGTATTGAAAAACATAATTTTGAGAAAGGGTCTTTAAGCTTCACCAGACTGCCAAAGAGGTCTATGACACAAACAATTTTAAGAAGCCCTAGACTATGTGAATAATTATTTAAATTCTAATAAGAATCTAAAATAAAAATGCTAATAATAATCAATACTAAAGTAATTTTATAGCCAAAACAACATTGACATTATTCTTTAAGATTTACAAAGCACTGTAGATCTAAGTGCTAATCTAAGTAATCTAATCTTTAGATCTAAGTGCTAGTGTCCTTTGAGCAAACACTGAACCAGAAAACCACATGCTTAGCTGAAAAATGTGGCTCCTTTTGCCCCCTTGTGAATTTTTGCATCATGTGTTGCAGCAAAAGAAACCTGTCATTATCCCAGATGTAATTTATTTGTCATACATTCTTCGTTGGCATGTCATGCTATTTGGAAACCAGCCTGTAGAAACAATATATGTCACCCTGTGTACTAGTTTTATAATTAGAACAGATGTGAGGTCAAATCAGAACAGGATATTTAAGCAAAGAAAATTTAGAGAAAAGTCAGGAAATTTCAAATGATGGAGAGAAACAAGTGGGCAGAGAGGTGTTTGGGGTAATCTTTTGACATGACAAGGAGGAGATCTTGAATGAAAATTTAAAAGACATTTTTCAACTCTTAGGACTTGCATATTTCAGAGAGTGCAGAGAGGTTCAGCTGCTATTAGATAGCCCTCTATGTGAAAGGATGAATAATTGTAGTTAAAAATAGAAACTAAGGTCATGAAGCTAAAGAAAAGAAGGAACTACATGCTCACAGGCCTAGAGCAGACTGAGAAGCAAGTAAAAGATTATCCTTCCTTCCTAAAGGGGCTAATTGTGTATTTTCTCTTCATTTTTTTAAATTTCATTTTGAGTTCTGAGTTGTCTCCCTCCATTCTTCCTAGTCTAGAGGTAAAGAAGACCAGCATTTTTATATGCACATATGTATATATATATATATATATATACATATGTATGTATGTATGTGTATGTATATGAGTGTGTGTGTGTGTGTGTATGTGTATGGACCCATATACTATGTACTTCCATATATCAGTTCTTTCTCTGAAGGTGGATGGTATTTTCCTTCCTAAGACTGTCACAGTTGATTTGAATGTTCATATTACTCAGAATAGCTTAGTCATTCACAGTTACCCTTTGAACAATATTGTTGTTACTGAATACAGCGTTGCCTTGGGTCTGTTCATTCTCATTCTCATTCTGTGTTATTTCATGCAAATCTTTCTGTATTTCTCTAAGACTTAACCAGCTCATTATTTCTTACAGTGCAGTAATATTCCATCACAATCACATGCCATCGTTTGTTTACCCATTCCCCAGTCGATGGGAATCCCCTCAGTTTCCAGTTGTTTGCTGCTTTAAATATTTTATAACATATTTCTTTTCCTTTTTCCCTGATCATTTTGGGAAATAGACCTCATAGTGGTATTTATTGCTGGGTCGAAGGGTATACACAGTTTTATAACTCTTTGGACAGAATTCCAAATTGTTCTCCAAAATGGTTGGATCAGTTCACAGTTCCATCAACACTTCCACCCATTTTTCCATATCCCCTCCAACATTTGTCATTTTCCCCTTTTGTCGTATTAACCAATTTGTTAGGTGTGAGATGGTACCTGAAAGTTGTTTTAAGATATTTTAAAAGTTCTAGAGATATAATTTTTGGGTAATTTAACCATTTTATTAAAAAGGTTAACATGTTATTAATAAAAGAGGTCAGTGGCACTCTTTAATGCCAAAGACTTTCATGGTGGCAGACTCATGGTTTATATGCCCTATGAAGAAGGGTGTTCCTGAGGGTGGTAATTAACTCTGATTGGTTAAAAATTAATGAGAGAGCCTGGACCTATTCTAGTGAACTTTGATTGTTACTTTTACTTCTCCATTCCCCACCCAAACCTGAGCAATGTCCTTCAGAAACTGAACTTTTGAAATGAGGACTTTAGAAAAGAGGGGAACTCTGGATCTCCCCAAATCACTGATCATTAATAGTCATTCTTCTCATCTGCTCAATGATTTAGAGCCTTTTTTCCATATCACTGTATATAGTTTTGATTTCTTCTTTCACAAACTGCCTGTTCATATCCTTTGACTATTTATCAATTGGAGAATGGCTCTTATTTTTACAAGTTTGGCTCAATATATTTGAGAAATATGGTCTTTATTCAAGAAACCAACCTTTCTGAGCTTCAGTTTTCTCATAAAATATGTAAAATTTTCCCCAATTTTCTGCTTTCCTTCTAATTTTGGCCATATTCATTTCATTTGTTCAAAATCTTTTAAATTTAATGTAATCAATAATATTCATTTTACATCCCATAATGCTGTCTATCTCTTGTTTGTTTATAAATTCCTCTCCTATCCATAAATCTGATAGGTAATAGGTTCCATGCTCTTCTAATTTTCTTATGATATCTCCCTTTATGTCTAAGTCATGCATCCATTTCAACCTTTTATTGGTAAATGGTGTAAAATACTGGTCTGTACCTAGTGTTTGCCAGGCTTCTTTCTAGTTTTCTGAGCAAATTTGTGTCTTTTAGAATCATAGAATCTTTATATTGGAATGGGTCATGGAAGTCAACTAGTCCAACCATTACTCTCCTTATAATGTAAGCTCCTTGAGGGCAAGAAGTGTTTCATTTTTTTTCTTTATATCCCTAGTACCTCACCTAGTCCCTTGTATGTAGTAGGCTTAATACTACAGTATTCAATAAATTAATAAATTCATTTTCATGAATAAAAAGTTTGTTGAATTGAATTGGACTGAAACATGAATCCCTTCTATAACTGACACTAACAGGTAGTCATCTAACGTTTGTCTGAAAACCTCTAGTAATGGAGAACTCATTGCCTCACCAAGTAGCGCTTCCATTTGTGCACAGCTTAAGATGTTTGAAAATTCTCTTTAAACCAAAATCTGCTTCTTGGTAATCTTCTATTTAAACCAAATTCTGCCTCCTATCTGGGGTCAAGAAGTATAAATTCAATCTGTGGTTCCCATGACAGCCTTCAAATGTTTGAAAACAGAAATAGGCACGAAAAGAGTGATGAATTTGGAATCAGAGGACCCCAGTTAACATTTCCTCTCTACCATTGTTGTTCACCCTTCGTTTTCCAAGAGGACCAATGATATTATAGGTGATGTCTTGATTCTTGAGCGAATTGGATTTAAATGAGACAGAGCTGCACAAAGTTGTCATTCTTACTCTCTTTTCCTGAGTCAGTGAAGCCCATTGGCAGGGGAAAAGCCAGGACGACTGACGATGGCACAGGATTCAATGGATGTCCTTGGTGTCTTCAATGCCTGATCAAGCTCTAAGCACTCCACAGCACCTGCTTCAGCCACCTTCATGTTCCCTTGCAGCAAATTGTTCTCATCCACCCACTCCTCTGGGGAAAGTCTTCACATCCTTGGAATAGACATCCCCCTAACTCATCCACAGGTTTGAGACCTGTCAGTTAGCTTCAACCTGGCTTAGTCTTTCTGCTAATACGGTTTACCAGAATGTGGCCACTGCTTAGGCCACAGGAGAGAATTGGGTGAAGGTGGACACCAAAAGTGGATGAGCAGCCCTGGAAAGGGCTCAGCAAGCCCTCATTCCAGAGGTGCTGGTCCTCCCTGAACACTCCATACACCACTTACGACCTGTATGACGTTGGGCAAATCATTCAAACTCTCAGAGCCTTGACTTCCTCATATGTAAAATGAGGTAATGCATTAAGTTGCTTTTAAGATCTGTTCCAGTTTTTAATCTATGAGCCTAGGGGTGATTATGCCATTTCTTCTGTCCCTAGTCTTTCCTTCATTAGGCTAATTGATTCTAGTTCCAAATCCTCATTTGATTTAGTTTTGAATTCCTTCCCTAGACAATTTCCTCTGGTCATACTCTTTCTTGTCAGTGTTCTTCCTAAAATGTGGGCTGCAAAGCTGTAGAGGTGGGAGCCTCCTCATTCCTGAGTTAGAGTGCAGAAATTGGCATTTGCTTTTTTTTTTTTTGGCCACCACATTAATCTGTTGACATATTGAATATGAAATTGGATAAAATCCCTAGGTTGTTTGTTTTTTTTTTAACATGAACCCTTGTCTGGCCACATCTCCTACAACCTGTATTGTTAACTTTTTATATGGAAGAGATAATGAGATAGAACCAAGGAAGGATGAGGAGAGGTATGTTGAACTATCAGTAAAGATAGCCAGGCTACTCACTCACTGATCACTCACTTACTTGGAGCAGACCTTAGGAAACATAAGCTTGAGTCATTAGCATAGTGGATAGAATGGCTGGTAGTATGTTAGATGGTTCAATGATTGCTCCTTCACTGATCTGTTTTGAATGAGGCAGTGTTAGGGTAAAAGCCAAATTTTTTCTGCAACCTTCCCCTCCTTAGAAATCCTACAACTATGGGAGGGTAAGGATGGAATCTGGAACACATGCTTGACCATACCACTAGAATTTGTTTTGTTACTCCCACTTGTGGAATATGGATACTTTGGAACAAAACTATAATTACCTCCTGTAATTATCTCCAGATTGTGTATTGCCTCGCTAAATAAAACAATATTAAATAAATAGAAGACAGAAAAATATGGGCTAAGAAGATAGAGGTCCAGTCTTGGAATCTGGAGCAAATCGATTTAAATCCTGCTTCTGACATATACTAGTTGTATGATTCTGGGCAAATTACTCTAGGTTTCAGTTCCCCAGGCAACTCTCTAAGTTACATAAGAGTTGTGTATATGCATCAATGAAGGGATTTCCCACACTTGGAGTCCATTATACCAATGAAGTCATAGTTACTTGCTGAAAAAAAAGTGAATGGGGGAGGGAAGGTTGATTTCTTTTTTTAAGCAATGTGTATTTACCATGTCGGACCTATATACAATGGGAAGAATTGGAAATATTTTTTAAAAAATTTCTTACTCTTTGTAAAAAAAGTATTTCCCAAACACAAGTACCTTCTTTATAAAGAGTCTATATAAGTATCTGCAACTGTTTCTGTCAT
Source organism: Notamacropus eugenii (assembly GCF_028372415.1). Taxonomy (NCBI): domain Eukaryota; kingdom Metazoa; phylum Chordata; class Mammalia; order Diprotodontia; family Macropodidae; genus Notamacropus; species Notamacropus eugenii. The sequence goes on along the minus strand of NC_092872.1, from coordinate 177,031,814 downwards.
TAGGTTTTCCCAAATGAAAAACAATTGGTGAAAATATGCTTAAAACCTTTGGTCCACCTACAAAAAGGACAGCGAGGTGGCGTGGTGGGTAGAGTGCCAGGAATGGAGTCAAGAAGACTCATCTTCTTGAGCTGAAATCTGGCCTCCCCTGGGCAAGTCATTTAACCCTATTTGCCTCAGTTTCTTCATCTGTAAAATGAGCTGGAGAAGGAAATGGCAAACCATTTAAGTATCTTTGCCAGGAAAACCCCAAATGGCCTCACAAACAGTTGGACACGACCAAAAAAGTGACTGAACAAAAACAACCACCTACAAAAACTAAATATTCACTTCCATTTAAAAATGTTTTATTCTGAATCAACACTTGGGATGTTAAAAAAAAAAATACTGAATGAGACAGATACTTGTTAAAACCAGACAGAAAATATTTGCCAGTGTAGAAACAGCTTTAATGAAATAAGAGGCAGCATTTTGTTAAAGAATAAATAATAGGACTGGGAATTAGGAGACCTTGGTTCTAGACCTAGGCTTATTTAAGCCTTGTGGGTTTCAGTTTTCTCGAATGAAAAGTGAGGGAGTTGGACAGGATGATATTTAAAGTGGCCCCTGGCTCTAAAACTTAAAAATAATAATAATTTAAATATAATGCTTTAAGGATTGCAAGGTATTTCCTCACCAGAGCCCTGTGAAGTAGAAAATGAAGAATTATCAGCTTTGCCCCACTACACAGGAGAAAACTGAAGCTCTGAAAGACTGGTTATGTCTCAGAAAGGCATATAGCTAGTAAGTCTAGAGCTGGCCCCCTTGGCTAGAAGCTCAGGTCCTTCCCTTACGTCTTCATACCTCACTTTGTTTCCACGTTAGATAATTTTTTTGTCTTGAGAAAAAACAAGGAATCTTTTTACTTAGTTAAGGTATCTCTTTGGAGCAAAGGAGAATCCTAATTATGTTACCTCCTGGGTACTAATGAAAGATAATTACCTCCTTTATCATTTCCTTATTTTTCTCTATCCCTTTTTCTCTCCAGATAAGAAAGCTTCCTTTTTGGCTGTTTATGTTTCTGGAAAGTCTTTATGTCCATGGAAACCTTGGCTCTTATGACCACTGCTTTCCATTTCCTCTTCTTCTTCCTTAAATTCTACTTAGAAAAAAACAAACTACCAAATGGTTGGTCACATGATTCTGCTTATAATAAAATGAACATACAGTTAAAACTGAAAGGGATCTTAGAAGTCATCTCATCCAGCTTCTTCATTTTACATGTAAAGAAACTGAGACCTGCACAGATGAGATTTGCCCACTTATACTCTAGTTGGTGATAGAGCTAGGATTAGAGTTCTAATTCTTTGTCCAGTGTACTTTAGATTTAGTATCTATTACCCATGTTGCCTCCCAACTCTTCCGGTCTCTAGCCTCAGGTTATCTCCTAGTTGCCTTTCTCTTTAGCTTCCATAATGTGATAGAAACCAAATGGCAGATTTTTAAAAATCAAGGTTTTTTTCCTTCTCTCCCTCTCCTTGCACTTTCTGTTTTCAGATATCTGACATCAAATTAGAATACACTTCTAAGTAAAGTATTTTAGAGAGGGGATTCTCTCTGTACCAAGGCACCAAACCTACTTGCTTCCCCATACCAGATCAAGTCTCCACTGGGTCTAAATTGGTTTTTTAGGTGGCATGGGCATCTAGTCTTTATCTAAATCAAGGGTTCATTACCTTTTTTATTTCATACATCCCTTTGGCAGTCTGATGAAGCCTAATGATCCCTTCTCTTTTTAAATCCATAACAGAAAATACATAGAATTACAAAGGAAATGAATTATATTGAAATATAGTCATCAAAATATTTTTTTAAAGTAAGTTTAGAACCTCTGGTCCAGGTGCATTCTTTATATACTTGGCCTTTTGTGAGCAAACTGCCAGTTACACCAAATTTTATGATAAGCACATATTCACCAAAGACTGCCAGAGAAGAGAAGAGATAAAGATCATTTTAGGGTTGGAGGGAGGGGCATCATCTGTCCAGTGAGATTTCTCACAGAAAGTTAGAATATTGATCTGTGGGGGGTTGGGGAAGGGAATCAACTTCTACAGAATTTTTAATGGTCAAGCTTAGAGGACACAAGGAGTGATCATGTATTTCAAGGGAATTATAAAATGCATGTAATACAAACAATTTTTTCTTATTAGAGAGGGGAAGAACCCAAAAGGTACTGGTGGCTTTAATTTACAATAGGAAATAAATGGATACCATAACAAGGCTTAGTTCAGTACTCAACACTACTATTTATTGCAAGCAGTTTGTAAGAAGAGCTACAGCAGCTACCTCAGGCACTGGCCAGGAATAATATCCCTCTGTAACTCTTTAGTAAGCTTGGTTGGTTTGACTCCTAGGTGTGATTGGGTGGGTTTATGTCTTTCCCGCTGACTTCTGAGCTGGAAGTTTAATCCTAAAGTGACCAGCACATAGGCTGCTCAATGGATAGAGCAGTGGACCCAGTGTTAGATACTAATTGTGTGACTAATTAGTGTGTTAGATACTAATTGTGTGACCCTGGGTAAGTCATGTAACCTCTGTCTTCCTCAGTTCTCTTAACTATAAGAGGGACTCCCCTCATATATATACATATATATATGTATATATATATGTATGTTTATATATATTTATATATATATATAATAATATATTATCACACAATAATAGCACCTACCTCTCAGAGTTGTTATAAGGAACAAATGGGATAATATTGTAAAGCATTTAGTACAGGCATGGTATGTAGTAGGTGCTTAATAAATGCCTATTTCCTCCCTCATCTGAAGAAGCAAAATATTCAGTTTATAAGCTACTGTGACTTTTCAATGATTACTGAGCTGCTGGAAGTCAGAGAAACTCCAGGAATGGAACTTATTAATCAGGCAATCAAAAAAACCATTATTAAGCATTTACCATGTGACTCTGTACTAAGTATTGTGGATACAAAACAAAAAAAATGGAGCTAATGTTACAATGCATGGAAAAAATATGCATGCAAAGTAGCCTTATAAGAAAAGGCATTATCAATGAAGGGGGAACTAGGATGTAATGGGCAATAAGACTGGGAAGATAGGGAGCAGCCAGGTTGTAAAGAGCTTTAAATGCCAAAGAGAGAATTTATATTTGAACCTAGAGGGGAAAGATGAACATTGAAGTTTATCAAGTGGAGGAAAACACAGTGACAAAGTTGTGTGTTTGCTTTAGGAAAACCACTTTGGTAGGTGTTTGGAGGATGACTTGGAGGAAGGAGAGATGTAAAGTAGAGGACCTAATTAGGAGGCTACTATAATACTCGGAGTCTGAACTAGATGGTAAATGAGGGAAGGGAGCATATCAAGAGATATGGGGGAGAAAGTAATTACAAGATTTATCAACTGAAAGGTGGGGTGAGGGGAAATGAGTCAGGACAATCTGAGGGTGTAAACTTGAGTAACAGGAAGCATCATGATGTTCTGTAGAGTAGTGGTGAAATTCAGAACAAACACGGGTTGAGGATGGAATGGGGAGAGATGATGAATTCTGTTTTGGACATTTGAATTACCTCTGTGACACTGAATTCAAAATATACAATAGGTGGTTGTGATGCAGGACTGGATTTAGGAGAGAGGATTAGGACAGTATATGGAAATCTTGGCATAATCTGTATATGAGTGGTAATTGAACCCATGGGAGCTAATGAAATCACCAAATGAGAGACCATAGAGAGAAGAAGGCCTAAAACGGAACTTTGGGGGGCACCCACAACTGGTGGGAGAGACATGGATGAAAATCCAGCAAAGTAGAGTGAGCAGCACTCAGAGAGGTAGGAGGAGGACCAAGACAGATCAGAGTCAAGAATACCCAGAGAAGAGGATATCCAGGCAAAGGTGGTTAAGAAGAGCCATTAAATGATTTGATAAGACAATTAAGACATCATTGATAACTTAAACAAAGGACACTCAATTGAAGTACTTAACACTAGGATATGATTTAGAAACTGGTACTACATATGATTTTTAAAAGTTGATTTCTATGTGTTTATACTGCATCGATGCAAATAATTTAATGTGTCTTTTGAGAAGGTGCACACACTTTATTCCCCAGTAATTCTAAAGAAGAAACTGTTAAATATGCATAACAACCTTATCTGATCTGATGCTTTAAAGCTCCTTTGTTATACATTTGATTTGAGAATTTCTTTTGTAGCCTGTATCTTGGAGAGCTGAAAGAACAAAACGTTTTCTTGCCCTGGTGCACTTTTAACATTAAAATAAATATTCCCAACTTCAGCTAGGGTCAACAAGCAGCCTATAAAAAAGGAGGCATGAATGACCAAAAAATATGAAGTTTTCAAAAAGAAAATTATAAACTCTCACCAACTTTATTCAAAATTGCTCCAAATCACTAATGATAATATACATACAAATCAAAACAACTCTGAAGTTTTGCCTCATATCTCTCCAAGAGGCAAAGATGATAGAAGGATGGAAATCATCCATGTTGGAGGGGCTGTAGCAAGACAGTGGCACAAATAAAATGTTGATGGAATTGTGAATTGATCTGGCTTCAGAAAAACTATTTGGAAATTGTCAATAAAATTGATTAACCTGCTCATGCACTTTTACCCTATAATCCCACTACTGAGCATAAACAGCAAAGTTATTAAAAACCTGAAATGTCCCCTATATATCAAAATATTGATAGTAGAATTTTTTTTGTAGCAACAAAAAACTAAAAACAAAGTGATTGCCTATCTATTAGAGAATAAATAAATTATGCAATGCCATTCTCCTACTCAACAAACTCCAGTAGCCCCCTATTATATGTAGGATCAAATACAAACTCCTCTGTTTGGCATTTGAAGTCCTTTGCCACCAGGCTCCAACCAAATATGTTACACTTCTCCATTCTGTGGTCCAGACAAATAGTTCTTACTGTTGTTCATCACGTACACAACTCCATCTCCTGTTTCTATGACCTTTTGCTTAGGCTTTCCCTTATGCCTGGAATGTATTATCTTTTCATCTTTGCCTCTTAAAATCTCAGATTTCTTTTGAAGCTCATCTCAAGTATTACCTTCCTTATCTTCCCAGCTGCTAATGTTGCCTTCTCATAAATTACATTACACTTATTTTGTATCTTCTTGTAAATATATGTATTACCTCACCTAATTAATTATGAATTCATTGGAGGTAAAAATTATTTCATTTTTGACTTTGTATTCCCAGAGTCTCACATATTGCCTGAAACATAGGAGGTGCATAGTAAAAAAAAAAATTTAATGGAATACTATTGCTCCACAAGAAATAATTAATACGAGGAATTCAGAGAAACATGGGAAGGCTTGTATGAATTAATGCAGAGTGAAGTCAGCAACACCAAGAGAACAATATGCACAATAACTATGATAATATAAAAGAAAACAACATTAAAAGGCAGTAGAGCTCTGATTAATTGTGATGACAAATCTTATTTCAGAAGTGTGGATGATATAACATATCTCCCTCCTTTTAACAGAAAGATGGGGGCACCTCAGATAATGGAATGTAGCATGTGTTCTCAGATACAGTCCTGTATCTGTTAGTTTTTCTTAAATTTTTTTAATTACAAAGTAGAGTTAATTTGTTTGTATTTGGGGCTTGGGATGGAGGCAGATAGTAAATAATTGTGCCATAACAAAAGCATCAATAAAACCAAAAAAAAAAATGTAGACCATCATCCCTGTTCCTGGATAGAGAGTATATTCTATTGTGAAGTAGCTAATTCAACTTCTCTTTTTAAATCAAGAAAAAAATGGATTAACAGACAAATTAATAGAATTAGAGACATAGAATGTTAAAAGCTAAGAATCCCAGATCAACCATTTAAAACCATAACCAGATAAGGAGAGAAATTATCGTGTTGCTAAAATACAAAAGTTTGCTGGTTTTTTCTTTTTAAAATTTATTTATTTTTAGTTTTCAACATTCATTTCCACAAGATTTTCAGTTCCAAATTTTCTCCTCATCTCTCCCCTGCCCCCAGCCCAAGATACCATGCATTCTGATTACTCCCTCCCCCAATCTTCCCTCCCTTTTATCACACCCCTCCCTTCCCTTATCCCCATCTTCTCTCTTTTCTTGTAGGGCAAGATAGATTGCTATACCCCATTACCTATATTTCTTATTACCCAGTTGCATGCAAAAACAATTGTCAACATTCATTCCTAAAACTTTAAGTTCCAACTTCTCTCCCTTCCTCCCTCCTATCCCCGCCTTGAGAAAGCAAGTAATTCAATATAGGCCATACATGTGTAGTCATGCAAAAGATTTCCACAATAGTCATGTTGTGAAAGACTAGCTATATTTCCCTCCATCCTATCCTGCCCCCACATTTATTCTATTCTCTCTTTTGAGTTTGTGGCCCCCCAAAAGTGTTTACTTCTAATTACTCCCTCATCCCATTCCCTCTCCCTTCTATCATTCCCCACACCCCACTTATCCCCTTTCCCCTACTTTCTTGTAGTGTAAGATACATTTTCATACCAAATTGGAGTGTGCAGGTTATTCCCTCCTTAAGCCAAATGTGATGAGAGTAAGTTTCACTTTTTCCCTTTCACCTCCCCCCTTTTCCTTTCCATTGAAATAACCTTTTCTTGCCTTTTTAATGAGAGATAATTTGCCCCATTCCATTTCTCCCTTTCTCTTCCCAATATATTTCTCTTTCACCCCTTAATTTTATTTTTTTACATATCATCCCTTCCTATTCAACTTACCCTGTGCCCTCTGTCTATATATATGTATATAATCCCTCCAACTACCCAAATACTGAGAAAAGTTTCAAGAGTTACAAATATTATGTTTTCATGTAGGAATATAAACAGTTCAACTTTAGGGAGTCCCTTATGATTTCTCTTTCCTGTTTACTTGTTCATGCTTCTCTTGATTCTTGTGTTTGAAAATCAAATTTTCTATTCAGCTCGGGTCTTTTCATCAAAAATTCTTGAAAATCCTCCATTTCATTAAATGATCATTTTTTCCCCTTGAAGTATTATACTCAGTTTTGCTGGGTAGGTGATTCTTGGTTTTAATCCTAGTTCCTTTGACTTCTGGAATATCATATTCCAAGCCCTTTGATCCCTTAATGTAGAAGCTGCTAGATCTTGTGTTATCCTGATTGTATTTTCACAGTACTAGAATTATTTCTTTTTGGCTACTTGCAATATTTTCTCCTTGACCTGGGAACTCTGGAATTTGGCTACAATATTCCTAGGAGTTTCTCTTTCTGAATCTCTTTAAGGAGGTGATCAGTGGATTCTTTCAATATTTTTTTTTACCTACTGGTTCTAGAATATCAGGGCAGTTTTCCTTGATAATTTCATGAAAGATGATGTCTAGGCTCTTTTTTTTTGATCATGACTTTCAAGAAGTCCCATAATTTTTAAATTGTCTCTCCTGGATCTATTTTCTAGGTCAGTTTTTTTTCCAATGAGATATTTCACATTGTCTTCTATTTTTTCATTCTTTTGGTTTTGTTTTATAATTCCTTGGTTTCTCATAAAGTCATTAGCTTCTATCTACTTCAGTCTAATTTTTTAAAGAACTATTTTCTTCAGTGAACAGTTGAACCTCCTTTTCCATTTGGCTAATTCTGCTTTTTAAAGCATTCTTCTCTTCATTGGCTTTTTGGACCTCTTTTGCCATTTGGGTTAGTCTATTTTTAAAGGTGTTATTTTCTTCAGCATTTTTTTGGGTCTCCTTTAGCAAGCTGTTGACTCACTTTTCATGGTTTTCTTGCATCACTCTCATTTCTCTTCCCAATTTTTCCTCTACCTCTCTTACTTGATTTTTAAAATCCTTTTTGAGCTCTTCCATGGCCTGAGATCATTGCATATTTATTTTGGAGGTTTTAGATGCAGAAGGCTTGACTTTTATGTCTTCCTCTGATGGTATGCATTGTTCTTCCTCATCCAAAAGGATGAAAGAAAATACCTGTTCACCAAGAAAGTAGCATTCTATAGTCTTATTTTTTCCCCCTTTTATGGGCATTTTCCCAACCACTTACTTGACTTTTGAGTCCTTTGTCAAGTGGAGGGCATACTCTAGGGACCTGTAAGTTCTCAGTTCCTCCATAGTGGCACAATCAAGGGAGAAGAGTTTACTCCTCTCCTGGCCTGCGCTCTGGTCTGGGAGCAACCAGAAACTTTTCCACCCAGGGCCTGTGAGTAGGGTTCCCTCTCTAGAGTTTCCACCAGCTACATCACATTAATGCTCCTCCTCACCCCAGGACCACCTCCCAGGGCTTTGATCCAGATCAGCTGCTCAAGTCTCACAGGATCTTCAGGCTGAGGGCTCCAAAAATGGACTCTGCTACATCAGTAACTGCCACTGCCCTGGGACCAGACCACAATTACCTTCTCCCCCAGGTGAAAGAGCTTTCTTACTGACCTTTGAAGCTGTCTTTGGTGTTTGTGGTTTGAGAAATCTGGCAACCGCAGCTGCTACCTGGGATTCCATGCCATGAAGCCCTCTCCAATCCTGTCCTTGCAGCACTGCATGGCTGGCCCACGTTGGACTGTGCTTTGCTCCAAGCCTGGTATGATAGACCTGTCCTTTCAGCTTTCCAGGTTGTTTTGGACTGGAAATCTCTTTCACTCTGTCATTTTGTGACTTCTGCTGTTCTAGAATTTGTTTAGAGTCATTTTTTACAGGTATTTTTTGGATTATGGGAGTAGAAATAGAACAGGTCAGTCCTTCTACTCCACCATCTTGGCTCTGCCCCCTAGTCTTTTCTTAATTTAAAATGTTGTTAAATTATGAACTAGAAAATCATAACAATTGTTTCCATATGCAAAGACTAGAGAATGAGGATTACATATAAAACCATGCATCTATTATATATAGCTTATTTTTAATATGCATTTTAAACTTAACATGTAGCACCAACATTGCCTTGCTCATTCCTACCGCTCTTTTGAGTATTTTTAAATGTTTCATTGATTCTCTTTTCTTTTTTCTTTTGTATCACTATTACTAGCCAACCACTTTCTCCCTTCCTTCCCCCAGATTCCTTTGCAATATAAGTCAGGAAAACAAATTTGTGTTACAATGGTTGTATATGATAATGTATGTCTTATTCTGTACTTGCAGTTCATCAACACTAGTACACGTTTCATCATCAGTCTCATGGAATTGTGATTGGTTATTGCATTGAGCAGAGTTTTTAGGCATTTTGAAGTTGTTTTCTTTTACAATACTGTTGTCAATGTATAAATAGTGTTACTGATCACTGTATCAATTCATATAAATCATGTCAGACTTCTCTGAATCAATTCCTTTCATCATTTCTTAAGGCACAATAATATTTCATTATATTCACATAATCATAACTTGTTTAATCATTCCCCATTTGATGGGCATCCACTTTGTTTCCAGTTCTTTGTTACAGCAAAAAGTGTTGCTGTAATTTCTTTCATACAAATGAGTCCTTTTTCTCTTTCTCTGATTTCTTTGGGGTATGTGCCTGGCAGTCATATCACTGGGTGATTTCTTTTTTAGTTAAGCAAAAATAGACAATGAAGTTGTGGCATCTTTCTTAATGTCTATCCAGAACCAGCAAGATTTGGGGCATGATAGCCATTGGAGAAAGGAAGCATCACCGAGGCACGGTGAGCTTGGTGAGGAAACAGACCAACAATGGCATTATAGAATCCTGGGACCTTAGTACAGGAAAGGACCTGAGACATAATGAAGGCCAAACACTTCATTTTACAGATGAAGATACTGAGGTCCAAAGAAGGTAAAGTCACACAAATGGTTAATGGAAGAGTTAAGACCAATCAAATATTCAACAAGGGACAGTAACTTGTTCTTCTCTAGCCAATGTTCATTCAACATACTTTTATCCTAAAGAGCCTCTGGAAGAGCAAACCATTTTGATTGTGGGCATTTAAGTTTGTTGACTTGATTTCAAATCCAGCAAAACACTAGGCTCTACAAACCACTAACACTTAAGGCATCAAAAGTAAGATTAAAATAAATAAGAAAGCACTGAATGAAGGAATAAACAGAAAAAATCATCAAGGAAGCTAGAATAAATAAAAGTATATAGACCTTTCCTTCAAAAGTAGGTTGTGAAAAATCAAAAAACAGTATCCCTCTATATCTCAGACCTGATACTTCTGACTAATGGGCATGGGGAGACAGAAGGTCTTGGAAATGGAAGCATGTCATGGAGGTTGAAGGAATACTACATTGCCCTTCTATCCCCAAAGGTTGGACTAGTTCTGATTCAATTTCTGGGATGAAGATCAGGATTTGGCTTCTACAGGGACAACTTGGCAGTTCAGCCCAGCTCTGCATTATTATCTCCAGTGCTTTGCCATGTGAGTTGTCAGAGTTCCCTTCTGGATTGGGATTCCCAGTAAAAAGGGGAAAGGCCAGAGACAGTGAGACCTTTTCTCTTTTCTCTCTTGTGTGCTCTCCAATGGTCCCCAGTCACTGTCCAGATACTATCAATTTGTATAGCTGTAAGGGGAAGTATATAGGATTGTCTCAGGTTAGGAAGCTTTCACTGAGGATATAGGAATTGAATAGGACCTCCTTGAAGGATTTGAGATAGGCAAAGAACTATAATTCATACTGTTTTCTCTGCTAATAACTTTCCAATACCCACTGGGAAAGCAGTAATGAGTAAGGACAGGGAATGATTATGATATAGGTATGCAGGAGGCAGTGGGATGATTGGAATGATTAAAGTGCAGAGTAAAGTTAGAGTTGCAGTGAAACATGAGGTTCCATAAGTAAATGCCAGCTCTATACTGGGCCTTCAATATCAGGCTGAGTTTAGCTTGATCCTATATGAAAACTAAAAATGTTAATTTGCTATAGGTGTTCAGGGAAGGGAGAGAAACAGATTGATGTGATGTAGAGGAAAAAATTCTGTTAAAGGACCTGAATTTGAATTCCAATTTTGATATTTAATGATCTTGGGCAAAACACTTCTGCTTTTTAGTTCTCAGTTTCCTTATTTGTCAAACAAAGATATTGGTCTAGCATAGTACAGTGGAAAGAGTGCTAGATGAAGGAACCAAACGTTCTGTTCTTTAAGATCTATGTAGCTTTGGGCAAGGCACTTTTTGTGGTGGATCTCATTTTTTTATTTGTAAAAAGAGAACATAAGAATAAATGACAGCTGAGGTCTCTTTCTTCCAGCTCTCTATCTATGATCCTATAATCTTAAAGGTTCTTTATACCTCTAAAACCTATGAAGTTAGGGAGGCCATAGAATTTAGAGTTAGAAGGGACCACAGAGGTTATGCTGCCCAGCCCTCTTATTTTGAAGTAAGATGGGGATGACACATCGTTACCCATTTTCACAGTAATAATCTTAGAAATGTTCTGATTGATTGATTAGAAGAATCCAAGATAGATAAAAGGGATGGGGACAGGATAGGTTAAGTTTCAAGCATATGATGAGGGAGGATGTTTGTTAATGGACTACAAAAGAGTGTGAAGGGTCCTACACTCAGTTATGAACCTTGGAAAGGGAGTTGAACTGACCTGGTCCTTCAGTGCCAGAGCATGAAGGGAACTGAGCATTCTAGATTTGGGGGTCATGTAAAGTGAGAGCCTCTAGGACTAATTTCAAATGAGTCACAAGGCAGTTTAGGCCAACTTGTGGGTAGCTTTTGTGGGATAACTATAGAAGCCCTCGAGGTAGTTTGCTTGGAGGTCTTGGAGTGAAGAGAACGCTGGACTTGGGGTCAAGTGACCTGGGCTCTAGTACTGACTTTACCACTCACTTGGACCTCTTACATTCTGTCTTCATCTGGGTATCCTTGCTAACTGGACATAGGACTAGTTAACCTTTCCGGGCCCCTCTGAAGCTAAAACCTTCCCACCCTACTCATTTTGGATCTTGATTCAGGTTTTTCCCCCTTGGTCTGGAATGGCAAAACTCTGAGTTGCTGGTTGGAGAGCGGCGGCGCAGGGCGCTCAGGTATTCCGGGCGCGGGGCGCGGGGCGCAGGACACTGCTTAGGGGCTGAGGCTGGCTCAGGCTCAGCACAGGGGCCCCCTCTCCTCCTCTCGGCTCCTCCCCGTCCCAAGCCTATCGCTCCTCCGTCTCCGCAGCTGTCTCCGCAGCCAGAGGAGAGAGGGTCGCTGCCCTGGCCAGCGGGGCTAGACTAGCGTCCTCGAGCTTATGGTGCGCCCTTGGTCGGGGCCCCTGGAGCCGCCCCCGGAGCCGGGCGTCGGGGGAGCCGCGGCTCGCGGCCCCGAGCGGACAGGCGGGGTGGGGCGCCTCGGGGAGACGCGCGCCCCGGCGGAAGCTCGGTCAAGTTCAGGGGAGGAGGCAGCCGACGCGCCCGACAGCGGAGACTCGGGAGCGCCGCAGGAAGCGAGGGGCGGTGGCGGCCGCGCCCAGGCGGACTCGGCGGCGGCGGGGCCGGGATGCGGTGAAGGCCAGCCAGGGGCCCCGGCGGAGATGAGCGCCTCGGCGGCCACCGGAGTCTTCGTGCTGTCCCTCTCCGCTATCCCCGCCACTTACATCTTCAACCATCTGGCAGCGCATCGCAAGTGAGTGGCCTGGCAGGGGTGGGGGCGGGGGAGCCCCGGCGGGGTGCCAGAGAGGTCAGCGCGGAGGGGAGATCTGTGCCAGGGGCTTGCCCCTCCAGATTTAACATTCCGGGACTTTTTAAAATTAGCCACTGGCTTCAACGCTTTAAGCGTTTGCTCTTTGTTAACACACATAGCACCTCCTAGATGCAACTGGAGCAAGATGAGAAACAAGGATCCGTGGAATGTACGAAGCTCTAACTTTTCACATCTAGGCAAACCGAGCAGGGACTGTGTGTGTGTCCTTTCCGCTCTGCTTCCCCCCCCCCCCCCCAAGGCATTAATTCAGGTACACTTCTTCATTCTTGCGGTGCGGAGAGAGCTGGATTTGGAATGGAAGGACCACGGTTAAAATTCCCATCCTGCTGCTTCCACCTGTGTGACCTTGGGTTAAATCACTTAATCTCGATGAGTCTCAGTTTCCTCATCTGAAAAATAAGGGGGCTGAAGAAATCATGAACTCAGAATATCTTAGAGCTGGAAGGAATCTTAGAAGTCATCTGGTCCGACCCCCTCATTTTTACAGATGAGAAAACGGAGGGATAGTTTACTTAAGTGACCTGCCTAAGGTCATTCAGGTTATTAAGTGGCAGGACTCTCAAGGTCTTCTCCAATTCCACATCGGGGATGCTAAAAGATCCGTTTTCAGGGTACTTTTAGAAACAGATGATGAATAGCTCTAGTGGGAATGTTGATTATTGGGAGCCAAGATCGAACTCTGCTACAAATTACCTGTGTGACTTTGACTAAGTCACTTCACTCCTCTGACCTACATTTGTAAAATGCAGGCGGTAGGGCTGGATAATTTCTAAGGTCCCCTCCAACTCTGGAAATGCTAATCCTCTGCTCAAATGAGAACATGGATGTTATAGCACTTGGAAAACTACTAAATTCTTTGTTAATAGAATAAAATCTAATTATTTTTAGTCTACAAGAGCAGAGTTGGGAGACAGGATCTGAACAAAAAAGGTAGGAGCTAGACTTTAATGGTAATGATATCATTTCAAATCATATCATTTCAAAGGGAATGGTAAGAGTTTGAATACAACATTAAATTTAACTGGAACTTGGAAGCTTTGTCCCTGCCTTCGGAATGAAGCTGAGGACACCATGTAGAATCATAGAATGTTAATGCTGGAATCACCCTGGAGTTGTTCCAGCCGAATCCCTTTGATTTACACATCAGGAAACTGAGTTCCAAACAGATGAAGAAGCATACCCAAGGTCATCCAACAAATAGAGAGGGAACCAAGCCTCGAACTGAGGACTCCTGTTTAAACGTTCCTTTTATTGTTCCATGTCTCCTGGCCAGTCCCCAAAGAAGGCTTCTGAAGAAAAGTTGTTCCAGTTCTGCCCTTGGGGCAGAACTTTGATTCTGTGCCAAAAATAAGTTCCTACCAGCAGGCAGGAAGCAAACCTATTGTATTTCTCAAAGCTGTTGCTGCTAAGGAAATTGCAGACCAGCATTTAAACTGAAAATCTGCCCCAGGATTTCACTGTGGCTGGTGGTCACTTTATGTCAGTAATGCTTATATGCTAGGAGCCACCCACTATTCACTTGGCTTCAGACTTCTTCTACACTGAGGAGGAGGAGATGGAGGAGGTAGAGGAGGAAGAAAAAGAAGAAAGAGGAGGAAGCAGCATATCTGTTTGGGATGCTGAGGGGAGAGCACTGACCTCTCTGAAAGGCAGGAATCCACAGACTAGCTTCAAGATCCTGGGCTACTTGCTTCATCTCTGGGCCTCAGTTTCTTATCTATAATGAGATACACATCAGCACTCTCAACCTTTTCTTTGTCATGTACCTCTTTGGCAGTTAGGTCAAGCCTATAGACCTGTGTTCAGAATAATGCTTTTAAATCATTGAAGGAAATGCTAAACTTCAAATAGAGGTTAATGAAAATTAAAATTTTTTTTCTATTCAAATCTATCCATGAACTGGAGGTTTAAGAACCCCTGATCTAGAATAAATGACATTTGTCTTTGCACAGGCTGTCCCCTCATCCTTCCCCATCCCCAAAGCTTGGAACAAACTCCCTTCTGCTCTCTTCCTCTTAGAGTCTTTGCCTTCCTTCAGGGCTCAGCTCAAGTACTCCCTCCTACATGAAGCCTTCTCTCCCTGCTCCAGCTGATAATGGTCACTCCCTCATCATCATTATCATTATCATCATTACCATCATATTCAACTAGCCTTTATTAAATACCTACTATGTATGGCACTGTGCTAAGGGTTGGGGATACAAAGAAATATAAACATGGTGCTTGCCCTCAAGAAGTTCACAGTCTAATTACAGAGACAACAAACTAGGTACATACAAGATCTCTGTCCATCCATTCATCCACCTAGCTACATCTCTATAGATACATACATATAGGAAGTTATAGATATAGACATATGTGTGTGTGTGGAGAGAGAGAGAGAAAGAGAGAAAGAGAGACAGAGAGAGAGAGACAGAAAGAGAGAGAGAGACATATGTAGAGAGAGGGAAGGACAGAGACAGAGAAAGAATAAATGGTAGATAATGGAAAGGCACTAGGAAAGTGGGGACTGGGAAAAGTCTCTTGTTTAAGGTGAGATTTGAGGGTAAAGGTAAGGAGGAAGAGAGGAGCATGGTGGGGGGGATGGGAAGGAGTGTTAGGTGGACCAGTGAACAGGCACAAAACTGTCCACTGAGGGGGAGTAAAGTATAAGAAGACTGGAAAGGTAGGAAGGAGCCACCTAGAGAAGGGTTTTAAAAGCCTATGGAAGATTTGTATTTGATCCTGGGGGAATAATAGGGAACCCTTGTGAAATTATTTTGTAATTCCTCATTGGAATACTCATCATGTAAACAGAGTTTAAGCTAGTCGAGGGCAGAGGACATTTCATTCATTCATCCATCCATTCATTCACTTATCTATTTGTTTATCTATCTATCTATCTATCTAGTCTCTGTATACCAAGGCATAGGGCCTTGCATAAGTGAGTGAATTGACTCACTAAGATCACTAGTGGTTTTGGAATTTTGTGATCTGAGTTTCTTCTGGAGACCTAGATATAATAATCCTTAAACAGTGAATAAGACCTAAGTTATCTGCTATTAATAATGTACTGAATAACCTACTGCCTGCTATCAAGTGAATCAAAAGGTTAGCAATGCAGTATGCATGCACACTTTATCCAACTCCAACACTAGAACTGGAAAGGACCTCAGAGATCATCCAAACTGACTCTCGCCCTTCCCCCCAACTTTACAAATAGGGAAACCTATTTAAATAGGTAAGTTCATAGAAGATAACTGACATGCCCAAAGGCATGTAGCCAACTAGTAACCATGTTGGGACTCGAACTTGGACCATCTGGCTCTGCTTTTCTACCCTGCCTCCCTCCTTTTCATCATTCATTATTCCAGCTCCTTGCCCTAGATGGAGCTAACTTTCTTTTTTTAGACTGAACTTTAACGTTAAGGAGTGGCTGACTGACTGAACAGATCTTTTAACATAGGGAAGATTTAAAATAAGTAAGTTATTTCAGTATGCTTTTAAAAAAAAGAAAAAGTACATTTATGGCCTGGTGCTGCTACATCTGGTTTGTTCAACAAACATTCATTAAATGCCTGTTCTGTAAAATGAGAACATTGGATTGGTGGCCTCCAGCCAGCCTTCTGGCTCACAGATAAAAAATGGCCAATAGCTGCCTTACTTGGTGGCTGTAGTAGCATGAAAATTACATATATTCAGAAAAGTATAATGTAATGTTAGGTGTGATGGGGGGGCGCTCCTGAATTGTAGGACAATTTCAGGACACAGAGAGTGAAACCTTCTGGCTAAGTTGAAGATTATAATGAAAATGCTGGTACTCATATTGTTATTGTTCAGCCCTGTCCAACTCTCTGTGACCCCATTTGGGGTTTTCTTTGAAGAGATACTAGAGTGGTTTGCCATTTCCTTTATCAGCTCACTTTACAGATGAAGAAACTGAGGCAACTAGATTTAGGTGACTTGTCTAGGGTCACACAGCTGACCTCAGTGCCTGAGGTCAGATTTGAACTCAAGAAAGGGAATTTTCCTGATTCCAGGCTCAGTACTCTATCCAGTATACCTGGCTGTTGCAAAACTGTTAAGGGTAGAGAATATGAAATTAGCTTTGGCTTTGGGGAGGTATGTATTCTAGCATACCTGACCATAGCACTTATTTTTTATTATCTTTCAAACTATGGCTTTGCTCATTTTCCATACACTTCTGTGCCTTCTGACCGCCATCTTTAAGACTCAGCACAAATTCCACCTCCTTCATCAAGATTTCTCTGACCATTCCAGGTCACAACTGATCTCTACCTCATCCGCTAAACTCTTGTAGATAATACTTAATATTTATGTAATTCTTTTGGTACTTAGTCATATAACAACCTTCTTACATCTCTGTAACATCTGTACATCTATTTTCTTGAATTGATAAGACAGCTCATGTTTCATATGTTTTTGGCTTTCTTCCTCAGTTAGATCACAAGGGTCTTGAGGGTAGGATTTTTGTCTTATTTATCACTGGATCTCCAACATCATCTGTCATGGTACTGTGTATCTAGTGGATAAACTTTTTTTTGGATGAATATTTTTTTTATTTGATCTAGTCCAGTTTCTTTTTCTTCTTTTTTATAAAAGCTGATTGACTCTGCTGTTGCTTTCATCATGAGTAATATGAATTTTATCCAAGAAAATGAAATAATCCCTGTCAATTTGGAGATGCTCCTAATCTTTGGAAAGGGAAGCCTGAGGAAATGGGAAGTCTCAGGTACCATAGAAATTTATTTTTTGAACAGTAGGGAACCAAAGAGATACACACACACTCACACATATATACACACATGTGTATGTATGTGTGTGTGTAGTATATATATGTGTATGTGTCTGTCTATCTATCTATCTATCTATCTGTCTGTCTGTCTGTCTGTCTGTATCTATCTATCTATCTATCTATCTATCTATCTATCTATCTATCTATCTATCTATCTATCTATCTATCTATCTATCTGATTTCTCATAGTTTTCCTTCCCAATCCCTATTTAGGATGATTGAGGTTTCAAAGGGGCTATTGTAGGGCAGTTACTGAGTTTGCAAAGCTCCTACGGGAATCCCTTGTTTTAAGACCACAAAGTGTGGGATGCAATTTCTTCACCCTATTATACTGTGGTAGGACCAGAACTGATGTGAGGCCCAGTGATTTAGAGTCCCAGACTGGCTGAAACTGGGGCTTGAGGTAAAAAGGACCTGAAATTGTTTAGTCTGACCTTTTAACTTATAATGTTGAATATGAGGCTGCCCACTGGGCCCACCCTCCTGCCTGCTCTCAGGACATGCGCCTGTCCTTTTACCATCAGTCAATCAGTTCCAATTGATTTCCCTGATATTCTTACTGGCCTGGTCCCTTGACTGGGGACGACTGTCCATGTACAGCCTTGAGCATATACATAGCACATGAAGTGCCCATGAACACACACCAATTACAGATACAGAACAGAGTCAGATATGGGGAGCAGAATCGTATAAGAGTGGCTTATGACAGAAAGTGGACAAAGCACAGACCCATCCTTTTATATTTCTAAGGATCATTAGCACTCATCACATGCTTTTCCCTGGCAACAGTCTCCCATTGGGCACCAGTCTATTATTCAAAGTTCTGTGCCAATTCCCCTTCCTTGACAAGATCACCAAAGGGATGGGAGCCAGTTTGGTTTGCCCTTTAACCCTCATTCCTTCTTACTTTACTTGTTAAAGCTTAACCTTTTTCAAAGCCTCCAGGAATCTAACTAATACTTCTTTACTTCCTATGTTTTGACACCAACTCAGAATAAGAGCCCCTGCTGGAGATAGCACGTGAGGAAAGTGCCTAATACAAGGGAATTTTGTCTGCTCCCTGGGAAAGAGAAGCATCTTAGATTAGATTTTAGGCCCCAGCTATGCCACTTATTACCTCTGTGTGCCTCAGTTTACTCAACTGTTAAATGGAGATGATAGTAATAGTATAAACCTCACAGTTGTTGAGAATCAAATGAGCTAATGTATAAAAAGCCAGCATGGTACAGTGGAAAGAGCACTGGTTTTGGAGTTGAAGGTCCTAGGTTCAAATCCACCTTGGATGTTTACTTCTTATGTGACCTTAAGCAAATCACTTACATACATTTGTAAAATGAGGGGGTTGAGTTAGATGACATCTGCGGTCCCTTCTACTTCTATATTCCTATGTAAAGTGATTTGCAATCCCTACCAGCACTATATGAATGCGAGCAGTTATAACATTTGTACAATGTCACAGGATTATTTATCATAAGGATCAGGTGAAATAATGTGTATAGAAGCCCATTGTAACATAAAGCACTATTTAAATAGAATCACTTACTACTCGACCAGCCAGATGTTTTCAGGTATTATCATCAGCCACCAGTTGTGCCAAAGACTGACCTTCATGGTGAAGCATACTATACTGTACCTAGGAGTTCCATCTTAAACAAATAGCGGAGCAGCATTATTTGGGAGAATGTATTCAACTAACTAGGAAATTCCCAGCATTAGAATGTTTACTTTGATGGTGACTCAGCTTCCATGTTTTAATTTTTACAGTTCCTGGGCAATTGTAGCTGCTGGAATCCTGGTTCTACTCATTGTAGCTCTGTTGGCTCGTGTCCTTGTGAAGAGAAAACCACCTAGAGATCCCCTGTTTTATGGTAGGTATTAATGGGATAGCAAATCCTGGACATGAGGTTGGTTGGGAGCTTTTCCTTCTGCCAAACATATTTCACATTGACTTGTAAATGATTTTTCACAACACTTAAAATTTGGATAGAAATGTTTTAGCAAACAGGAGAAATATAGTTAATGCTCTGTCTGCCTTGGTCATAGGAAATTTCATAGTTATCAATGGGATGCCATATTCTATACATTGATTACCATAAGGCAGCCTGAGGGTTATTTGTTAAAGTAAGTAGATTTAGGCAGTTGTGCAAACATACATCTTAAATGGTTCTCCAAATCATTTAATTAGGGGAGGAGAAAAAAGAACCGAGGTATAGAGAGATAGATGAAAGAACCAAGAATGGGAATGAGGAGGACAAGTAAGCAAATGCTAGCATTATTTTTCTTTTTTTCCTTTTTTAAAAATTTATTTGTAGCATTTAAAAATTTTTTAGTTCCAAATTATCTCCCTTCATTCAGCCTCAACTCTACCCATTGAGAGGGCAAGCAGTATGATATCAATTATACTTGGAAAATTGTACAAAACATATTTCCACATTTGCCATATTACAAAAAAGGCAAAAAAAAAATAAAGTGAGAAAATTATACTTCAATTTGCACTCAGAGTTTATCAGTTCTCTCTCTGAGGTGATTAGCATATTTTAGCCTAGGATTTTTGGAATTGTCTTGGATCACCGTATTGATCAGAGTAGCTAAGTCTTTCACAGTTGTGCATCATTCTAATGTTGCTATTACTGTGTACAATGATCTAATTCTTTTCACTTCACTTTGCATCAGTTCATATTCATCACAGTCCCCAGCTTTTCTGAAACCATCTTCCTTCTCATTTCTTATAGCACAATAGTATTCCACCTACTATATCATTTTGACTTAATGACTTGTGGTTTCCCAATTATTTCCAAAGTTTTCTGCTTTCAAGATCAAAGAATATGAGAAGGCATCCAGTCTATCCCCTTCATTTTATAGATGAGAAACTGAAGCCCAATGAGATTCTATGACTTGCCCAAAGTCACCTAATGAATGAGAGGTGGATCTGGGCCCAGAACACCATCATGACATCTCTCTCTGATTTCAGACTACAGAGGATGCAATTTCTCCCCCTTTGGTAGAGATTCAACTTTTAGGGTTTTTGAGGCTTCATGTTTTAGCAAAATACTAGGACGCTGGACTTGGAGTCAGAAAACCTGAGTGTGATTCCCAACTCCTCCATTTACTTAGCTATCTGACCTTATAATACAGATATGGTTTAAATATTCAAGTTATAAAAATTGAGAGGTTAATTAATTGGTGCAGTATCACACAGAAAGTATGTATCAGAAGGGGAACTTGGACGCAGGTGATCCTGGTTCTGAGGCAAGCTTCTTAAACTATATCCCAATGCCTTTTCAAACTTGTGATAAAACAGGGTCTCTTAAACTGAGGTCCATGTATTTTTTAAAATTATTTTTTGGGGTAAGACAACCGCAGTTAAGTGACTTATCTAGAATCACACACCTAGTAAGTGTCTGAGGTCACATCTGAACTCAGGTCCTCCTGACTCCAGGGCTGGTGTTCTGTTTACTGTGCCACCTAGTTGCCCCCATAAACTTGGCTTTTTAAAAAAAAATTGATAGCTGCATTTCAATATAATTGATTTCCTTCGTAATCCTATGAATTTTGTTTTATGCTTTTAAATACATTATTTTGGGAAGTTCATAGACTACCAAAGAGGGGGAGAGATATGTATAGACCATGACCCTCAAAAAGTTAATAACACCTGAAATGGCAGTGTTAAACTACAATCCTGCGAGAAGTTTTACAAGTTATCTAGTCTAAATTGTATCAGAGCAGGAATCCCATATATAACATCTTGACAAACAGTCATCCAGCCTCTGCTTCTGAAGACTTTAAGTGACGGGAGTTTATTACCTCCCACGTCATCCCATTCCATTTAGGGGCAGCTCTAATTATTACATAGTTTTCCCCCCTTGGAGAACCAAATCTACCTCTTTGCATCTTGTACCCAGCTCTATGCATTAAGTTTCATTGCAATAATCCAGGAGGGGGGTGACTGAGGATCTGCAATAATGGGGTTGGCTTGTGAATAGTGACTTGTTGTAGAGGTAGGAATGGCAAGATTTGGTAACTGATTGGATTTATGGAGTGAGGGAGCCTTAGGACTCAAGGGTAATACCCAAGTAACAAAACTGGGAGACTAGAAATAGGACAGCCTTGATAGAAATAGGGAAGTTTTAAACAGAGGTGAGTTTTGAGGGAAGATGATGAAGTCTATTTTGGGCATGTTGAGTTTGCGATGTCTTCAAAACATTCTCATTTGAAATGTCCAATAGACAGTTGTTGATGTGGGACCGGAGCTTAGGAAAGAGACTGATGCCTGTTCTGGAGATCTCTGAATCATTCACATAAAGATAATAATAACACTGATGAGAGTTAATGAGGTACCCCCAACCCTCCTCTTCTTCAAGGTAAACATTCCCAGTTCCTTCATCTTATTCTTATATGGTACCATTTCGAATTCCTTCACAATACAGGTCATTTCCTTTGGATAAGCTCTAGTATATCAACATCTTTCTTAAAATGTGGTCCCCAGAACTGAATATAATGTAGTAGATATGGTCTGAATGGAGTATGGTACTTTGGGACTATCACCTCCTTTTTTTCTAGACACCAATCTTGACTCAAGATTGTATTAGCAGTTTTGGTTGCCAAGTGATACCTTTTCCTCATGTTAAGATTGCACTCCACTAAAATGCTTGTCTTTTTTTGTGTTTTTATTTAAATAAACTTTTTTTGCCTTTTTATATCATTATAATTTTCCTTCTCCCCACAGTACCTCTCCCAGAGAGCCATCCTATATAACAAATAGTATTTTCTAAAGACACGAAGAAAATACATACAGCATGCAATCATAATGGACCTCCTATCTCTGTAAACAGATGGTGTGGAGCTGTCTTCTCATATCTCTTCTTTCAAGCTATGTTTGTTTTTTTATTATATCTGCTTTTTTTGGTGGGTTTTTTTAGGTCTTTTTAATTAATGTCTCTCACTACCTGTCCCACACTATATTTGTGCCATTTAGGTTTTTTGCATACAAATGCAAGACTACATTTATCATTATTAAACTAAATTAAAAGTTTTTAGTTCCTCTGTAGCTAGTGATTTAATTTAGAGTGCTAGATTTAGAGTCAGGAAGATCTGTGTTCAAATTCTGCCTCAGATACTAGTTGGATAAGAGGCTTACCTGCATAAAAGACTTACCTGCATAAGAGGTTTACCCCACCTGCTTCAGTTTCCTCATCTGCCAAATGGGGATAATAATAACACCTACCTCTGAGGGTTGTTGTGGAGATCAAATGAGATAACACATGTAAAGTGCTTTGCAAGTCTTAAAATAACATGTAAATATCAACTATCATTATTATTATATTATTCTTTTTGGCCCATTAGACTAAACTATAAAGATATTTTTGGATTGTCATTCAGTGTATTCCCTCCTAGTTTCATGCTATATATAAATTTGATAAGCATACTATATATGTCTTCATTTTAAATGATGTTTGTTAAATTGTATTATCATTTATTTAGAAATATTGAAAAATATTAATTTCCACATTTTTTTTAAAAAAATGAACTGTGCCACATGTACTTTCCCCCAAACTCCTTCATTCTACATACTGGGGGTGATATTTAAAAAGGATAATGTTGGAACTTCTCCATGTCACCAGAGAGCTGTACAAGATGTAAGACTACAGACTTTGCCAAAAATACTCAAGTTGATTTGATGAGGCCAGCAAATATTAAACAGGAGGGAAGAGCACGAGAGAGGTGACCTATACCCCTCAACCCCAATTAATGTAACTAACAAGGTGCTCTGTGCTCTAATACCTGTTAATTAACTCTAGCTGGCTAATTTATTTCAGCTAGTTAATTTATATTCATTGGCACACTGTATGAATACTCACAAGCAAAATTATTAGAACAATTCCCAACTCTTCAGAGTTACCTCTAGAACCCGAAGGGAGAAGGATTTTGCCTGCTGGAGACCCAACCTGACTGTATGAGTAGATGTTAGGGGACAAGCCCCAGAGAGTGTGGTACAATAGTAAAGATCCTAAAGATAACCTTGACAACTACTTCACTGTGTATATTCAGGAAATACTCATGTAAACTAAAATGTTGGCAAATATTTTAATGAGGAAAAGTACGGGTGATAACTTTTATACAAGAAGTCATTCAATGTTTGTGATTTGGTATTTTGCCCAGGATGCAATGTCATTAAATTTCCTAAGGTATACTTGTCACATCAAGTGAGCATTGCTGTAAGAGAAGAAGAGGAGGGATTATAGAGACAGTGGAAAGAGAGTTGTTGCATTTGAAGTTAAAATACTGGGCTCCAGATACTGGCCCTGCTACTTACTATCCCTGTGTGAACTTGGGCAAATTACTCAGTGTATCTGGGTCTTAGTTTCCTTATCTGGAAAATGAGGGGGTTGGACTGGGTGGCCTCTCAGGTCCCATCTGGCTCTAAATTTATGATCCTATGGATTAAGGAAAGATTACTTAGTTGAACCTCAATGAGGCAAAACAATAACTTTATAGTGTATTTTATTAAAGTTCTCATGCCTGCTTCAATTAACTAACACTTATTAGCCACAAATATGTTAATTTTTTGGCAATGAACAAGGGAATCAGACAAGTATTAATTTAACAATGGGTTTGAATACATTGACCTTAAACAGTACTTTGACTACTAAGAAAATATTTTTTGGGGGGTTTAACTGCCTTTATTTTGACTTGATTATGGATGGGGTTTCTGGATGACTGAATTCCTATGCAATGTTATATTCACGTGTGCTTTATTTTTGATTTAATGTGCAATATTCTATTGGCCTATGTTGACACCTTCCGTAGTGTCTTAGCAACAATCCTTTGGGATTCTTCTAGTTTTATTGGACAATACTAATCCGATGATATTCTGAGTATTTGTAATCACTGTTTTTATTTCTTTAGTTTATGCAGTGTTTGCTTTTACCAGTGTGGTGAACCTTATTATAGGACTTGAACAAGACGGTATAATTGATGGATTCATGACATATTACTTGAAAGAGGTAAGTAACCCTTTTGTGTTTGTTAAACTTAAATCTTTCCCCTAATATAATAAAAAAATAATATGACCAGAAACACATGTCACAAGTATCCTACCACAGATAAGTGAACATGCAATAATACATTTTAAGTGACTGCCACATATTGTTTCTACATGAGCAAAATCAAGCAGTTAGGATTGGAAAATAGGTGGTAATTCCTTTCAACATTCAATTCCTAATTTCTTTCAACATTCAATTCCTAATTTCTTTCAACATTCAGTTCCTAAGACTCCCTCTTCACTTTCCAATATCACTAAATGTTTCTTTGCAATTAATGTAATTATGTTAATTTTATGTATTTATTCAATGTTTATTTGCCTCTTTATCATTAATAACTCATCTATCTACATACTTCATTTTCTTAGGGATAAAAACTTAATCTAGTCTCATTTACATAACACTTATTACAGTGCCCAACAGTGCTTAAAAAATGCTCATAGAAAGTACTTAAAGAAATGTTTATAAAAAGCTGATTATGATGGTGGACACCTAGAAGAGGTCATCTGTTCCAGCTCAGGTTAGACCTTCATGCACAGGTGGAAGCTTATGCTACCCAAGACAAATAGATGTTTGCCTTCTTATTCTTAGAGTTCTTAGAGAATTCCAGAAAAGAGGATGTGAAGAACAACTAGAAACAAACCTGAGAAGACTCAGGAAAATCCTAGTGCATACTGAAGATGTTTTCCTAGCTGTTTCCGTCCTCTCTGCTTGTCCATTTTTTTTTTGAATTATTTTTCCAGGCTCCAATTCATTCTCTTCTGTTCATTCTCCCACTGTCAGCTGCTAGTAATTATCATCCCAGTTCCATTTTACCAGGTAGCATCAATCAGATTTTATAAAGGGGCATTTACTTCTAAGAAGGAAATACAACATACAATTTTTTCCCTTTAAATCTTGGTGATATTCTCCTTAGTCCCTAGGGAATGGGCTCAGGCAATGTGATTTTCTACATAACATTGGTCCCAAAAGTTCACGTCCAGATGTGGCATAGCCACAGACTGATTCCTAGTCTCCATTACTGCTTGTCTGGGTTCAAAAGGCATTCCTCAGGGTCCTGATGCTGGATTGCATGGCTGCAAAACCCACCAGGGACTCCAGCCCTTGGAACTTGCTCTCCTGACTTTTTTAAGTTCAGAAAGCCATAGCCATCTCCCAGCAGCTTCACCAGCAGGAAGAATGGACATAATGACAATGACAGAAGAAGCAATAGCAGGTTTGTGTGTTCCTGAATGGGGAGAAATAAAAAAATGGAAAAAAAATAACCTAAGGCTTTTCTCCCCACTGAAGGCTTAGTCCTTGTCTTCTCACTTGAACATGGAAAGCAAGAAAAAGCCAAACCAAGGTCAAAGGTTAACTAGCGCCTTTTGAATGTACCTCAGTTTGAGGGAAGGAGCCAATTAAAAAAAATAACTTCATCCTGTGGCTTAGCAGACCAGAATCAGGTACAGAATGTCTGAAAATGCTCCAGACTGGGCAGTTGGGCTCTCCATTACCCATCTTTATGCCTGTTTGAAAGCAGGCTCCTCAGCCAGTCCCCCTAAAGACACTCAAGTTTAGGGACTAGATTTTGTCTTTGCCTTTGTAACCCCAGCACCCAATGCAGGGCTTACATGTAGTGGGGCATAATAAATGCTTGCTGAGTGGAACTGAATCTCCATGGACTGGAATGATTATCTCCTTCTTTTCCTCTCACTCTCTTCTCAGCCCTCCAAGAGGTGGATTCTGACCTCATTATTCAACTGTATTCAACTGTACCACTTTCTCCAAAATTTCCAGTGATCTCTCAATAACCTTTTCTCATCCTCCTTAACATCTCTGCAGTCCTGATCTTTCAGTTCATCTGGATAAACTCTCCACTCCAGGTTTTTGTGACATTGTTGTCATCTGATTCTTTCTTGGTCTGTCGAGGTGTGCCTTCTTAGTCTCCTTTGCTGGTTCTTCATCCATGTAAAGCCCAGTAACCATGAATATCCCTGTCCTGGACCCTTTTGTCTTTTTGCTCTATGCTATCATACTTGGTGATCTCATCGGTTACCATGGGTGCACTTATTATCCCTATGCAGAGAATTCCCAGATCCACTTCTCATTTTCCATCAGCGGCTCTGCTTGGTTGTCATGGAGATTGATCTAGCTTTGATACTCAACACCTCTGTACCCTCAGCTGCCTGTCTTCTCTGACTGGAGGACAGAGCAATAAACTCCTTTTTAGAGAGGGCCTAGAACTTTACATGTATACTCTTTGTTTCCCACCAGCTGCCTTGCTTGGTTTTGACTCCAGAAACATCATGGCTTTGGGGTTCCCACTCCCCTTTTCAGCTTCCTCCATTAGATTATAAGCTCCTTGAGGGCAGAGATTGCTTTTATTTTTCTCTTAAGTATTCTCATCTCTTGACACAGTACCTAGTAAGCACTTAATAAATGCTTTTTGACCATTGACTATATATCCAGCTCTAGTCTCTCTTCTGCACTATAGTCATTCATCACTATCTGCCTGTTAGATATTTTCAACTGAGTGTTCCACTGGCATTTAAACAACATGTCCAAAACAGAGTTTATTATCTTTCTACAATAAACTCTCTCCTCTTCTGAATTTCCTTATTCTTGTTGAAGGAACCAACCATCTTCCCAATAAACCTGCCCAACAAACTTTAGTGTCATCCTTGACATTCCTAATTTGTTGTTTATATCTTTGTAACATCTTAACTATATGTCCTTTTCACTCCTAAAACATAGCCCTAATTCAGGCACTTATCACTTCACACATACACTACTGCAATAACCTATAACTAGTCTCTTGGTCTCAACTCTCTCTCTGCTCAAGTCCTTCCTCTACTGACCTGCCAAGGTGATTTTTCCTAAAGTATTAGTCTCCTGACATTGACCCCCTACTCAGTGAGCTTCTGGGCTTCCTATTATCTCTAGACTCAAATACTAAGTTCATTGTTTGCTGGGAAGACATCATGAAGTGAGCAGAACCAGGAGAAAAATTTATACGATAATAGCAATATTGTAAAGACAAACAACTTTGAAAAACTATGCCCAGTACAACTAAACACAATTCCAGAGGACTTATGAAACTTGCTTCCCACTTCCAGATAGAAAGGTGGGGATCGGAGCCTCTGAGAGGTTATGAGTGCTTCATGTTTCAGCTAGGTTTTCAAGTCATCTCAACATCAGTCCTCTGAGAAGCAAGAATTGGCTTTTGGGAGGAGTCTGTGGGGAAGCTGAGATGAGAACTCATTTGGAAGTCCTGACACATCTGGACAAGGACTCATCTGAAAGTCATGCTACATCTGGATGTGACCTTGGTGGAACCAAGAACTGTGTAAAAACTGTGCTAAGTTTTGAATTTACCCTTTTAGAGACTGAGGTTGTATCACTACTCATCTATTTTCTCCTCCTGTCCAAGTGGTCTCTAGTTATACTTTAATAAAAATGTCACTTGTTTCTGCCTCCACTGATGTTCCCACAGATGCTTTCTACCATGTTTCCCCTACTGAGTTTGGACTCCTTCCTATAAGTATATTTTCTTAATTTTTATATAAAATACTGCTTTACCTTAATACCTGCCACTCCTTTCTCTTACTTCACACATACCACCACCATTTTACTCATCTTGTTTCTCTTGAATAAGATAACACTTTTCAGAGATATGTTATAGTTATGGGTCTTATCATAGTAACTCAGTAATTATAACTCAGTAATATATCTGTTTAACCAAATTTACTTCCTTTAGGTAGTATCTCTGTTCATCTTGATTGTTATGTATACTTTGTGTGTTTTTCATAACCATCTAATGCCATAGCTCTATTTTTGGATTTTGCTTGTTGTGAACCTCTGGGTGACTGCTGTTCTCCGGGATATGTCTGCTTTTATTCTTCTGACTGCATTATAGCAATTCTCTATGTTATCTACCTTGAAGGATATACGTAGGTAGCGCCCTCTCTCCCTCTTCCTTTTCAGTTTAAAATCCTTTTGGTGAACTTCTCAATATTCACAAATATAATCTTACCAGCCTTCTTAAAGTATGTTCTTTCCCTGACCAGGACTCTTATTCCTATATTTTAATATGTGATGGGGAAATCCAGATCCGATTCAGAGATACCATCTTCTGAACAAGATGTTCATTTGCTTCTATTTTTATAAAATGTACTTTGTTTATGAGTGCTAGCAAATGTCCCATTGATTCTGATTGGATGGTTATATACAGTAGTCTATGCTTCTGTTTTTGTTTCATGATGTTATGTGATTGATTTTTAATGGACCTTCATGATTTTGTGTATATTAGCAGAAATGGAAGAGAATGCACTTGAATGATGTCTAGATTTCACAGAACCACTCATGAAGAAAGAATAGATTTTGGTTTACACAGCCTTTGAAAGTCAGTGATTAGAAATAAGTATTCATTTTAATGGCAGGAGTTACTGTGGTCCTGTTACACACCAAAACATCTTTCTAGCTGTAAACAGATTTATTTAACCGGCATTTCCATAAGTTTTGTCTTGGCCACAATGTTTTACTGTGGGATGAGTAACACTATAGCTACATTGTTCCTAATGTTCATCATGGAAACTGGAATTGATATGTATATATAAGGATGTTTATAAAGTCACAGTCTAGTATGAGACAAGTCCATGACAGAATTTAGTTATAATCACTCAAAAGTAAGTTTTTTAAAGTTTTGGTAGGGAGGAAAAGGGACAAGAAGGATGAGACAGTGACAGAAAGAGAGAGGGTATATGTAGCTGACCAAATTTCCCACATATATCCCCAAACTGTGTTACAGTAAATTTTGTTAAAATAAATGTTAAGATAAATTCTTAATCCTATGGTATATGTAGGTAAAACAAAACACATTATTAGTTAACCATGAAATTTTAACTTGCTAATTGTACATGAAGAATTACATATCAATGTTGAATTCAGTTTTGAAATTTACTTTCCACCCCCCCCCCCATTTTCCTTAGGGTGAACCATATCTGAACACTGCGTATGGGCACGTGATCTGTTACTGGGATGGCTCTGCTCATTATATGATGTATCTTGTTATGGTGGCAGCAATAGCATGGGAGTAAGTCTGTTCATATATGTGTTTGAGTAAGTCTCTTCATATACATGTTTATACTGTTATTCTGACTTTGGTATTTGTCATCTGCAAAGGAAATAAATATACATGCATTTGGTGATAATAGCCAGCATTTGTATAGTGCCTTAAGGTTTACAAAGCACTTTACAAATGTCATCTCATTTTATCCTCTATAACCCTGGGAGATAGGTACTATTCTTATCCCCATTTTACAGATGTTGAAACTGAGGCAAACAGAGGTTAAATGACTTGCCCAAGGTCACTTGGTGAACTCACATCTTACATTTTGCCACTTAGCTACCCTTGCTTAAACAAATGGAATATAAAAAGTATGTGCACAGAATTAAATTTTAAAAGTCAGGATCTCATTTCTTTTCTTCTCTGTTCATTCTTTCAAGGGAAAGCCAAGCTTTTATTCATTTATATTTTTATCCAGACCTATGATTTCATGAGTGGAGGGTGCTTCAGGTGTGAAAACTCCTGCCACTGACACAATTCAGTAACTCTACTGTACCTTGTAATCTTATAATGCTGGCTTGAGGTTCTGAGAGTTCAAATGATTTGACCCATCTCAGTCATGAAGGTCATGTGTGTCAGAAAAGGACCTGAGCCCAGGTCAGCCCAACTTTCAGCCTTCAATCTATTCCACTGTGCTGGCTCTTCTGTTTTTGTGATTTGCAAATAAATTCAGTTTGATGATATACATAAAAGTGCTTTCTTTTCTTCTGCTTTATTTTGTCATTCTAATGGGGCATTAAGACCACATCACTGTGTGCTGTGTACTGAAATGGAATTTCAGCAGTAATGTTCCTTTATGTTTGATTGGACATAGCAGGCCTCAGTTTATTTACTAAGTAGAATTTAAATGGAAGACATTAATAAATGCTCAGAGATTTCTTATCAGTAACTTTCTAGGACTGATGGATTAAATGAAGAATCTCTGTTGCAGGGAAAATTACAGATCGATTGGCTTGTACTGGGTGGGATCTATTATCATGAGCATTGTGGTCTTTCTTCCTGGAAACATTGTGGGTAAGGAATGTCATCTTAAGTTTCAGTTCCTTGTTTTTGAGAATGTAAATTAGTCTGTAGTTCTTATTACTGAGATTTAAATGAAATGGATTAAATTTATATTAAATGGATCTTATTTTATAGCCAAATTATTCTATAAAATCCTCTTTCTTTCATAATTTCTTCCTCAAAACTACCTTTGAACAATTTTTAAATATGTCTGATAGATGATCTGCTACTACTGATTTTCTGATTGTTTAGAAGGCATGTAATTTCTTTTCCATATGTTCCCAAACCAGATAGGGCAATATTGTTAATTCTCTCCATTATGGGCTTAATAAAGTGTTTACCTATTTGTATCAACAAAACATTTTTCATGATTCTTTATTTTGAATTGTATCCAACATCTGTTAGAACTCAGTAGATATTTCAGTCACTCAAAGCTTATTTTTTAAATGAAAGCACTATCTGCCATTTTGGTAAATTCATATTACTTTTACAACAGTAATAAGATAGAACTTGTATGAATGTTTACATGCTTTTAATCAATTTAAATTTCAAATAACATGCAATAGTGGAGAGTTTTTTAATGCATCAGTCATAATTTCTTTTTCTCTTTTTTTTAAATAGGAAAGTATGGAACACGAATTTGTCCTGCCATTTTCTTAAGTCTGCCATACATTTGTCTTCCCATATGGGCTGCTTTCAGGATCTATAGACAGCCAGTAGAAATGTGCAGCTACCCTTCAAAGGTGATCATTTCACATTTAAATAACTCACTCTTAATTCACGGGTCTCAACTACATGGAGCCATTACATCAGCTTGGGCTATTTTGGATCAAAACATTTTTCAGTTGTGTATTTAATCACTGTAGATGAACTGTATGATTTTGGGTTTATGAGAACTGTTAAGATGAGTAAGACATTCAGACCATGGTCTGATTTATGTGGCTCATTTTGACTTGCACATAGTCTTTGATGAATCACGCACATGTGATTACATTTGTTCTTAATGTTCATCGTCTTTCTTCATTTAATATAGCAGCGGCGATTTGGGTTTGCTTAATGTTATGAAAGTTCTGAATCTTCATTTATTCACCCAACGTCTGGCTAAATTCTTTTGCCCTTCTTCATTTGTCCTTGTTCAGCTTAGTGTTTACCTAGGTTCACAAGCCACTGCTGCCTCCAGGTATAAACAACATCCACAATTTTTGATTAAGTAGACTCCCTTGAGCTTAAGGCACTCTTTGGTATAATAATTACATTAATCCATGCTCCTAGGTGGTTATATTGTGCATTAAAGTATAGTGCATTAAAGGATTATCTGAATGGGCTAAAACACAATATAACCTTTTATCTGGATTGAGAGGGATCAGTATATGTGAATATCAAATAATCCAGAATCTCAAGATCTTTCCCATGCAGAGAGGAGAACAGGGAGAGGTCTGATTTGACAGAATCATGTGCCTTTCCCCATAATTGGACAAAATGAGATCTTTCCAGCATGAATAAAGTTCCAAATTGTTGTGATGGAGGAAAGTGAGAGGTTTAAATGGTCAAGCCAACTTGCAAGGCAGAATGGTCAGGGTAAACTGGAGTGCCATAGAGATGGGTTCCAGATCAAAACAGCTAGTAACTTAACATCCATCACAAGTAAAAGTGATCAAGAATGATCTTTCAGGTATCTTCCTATGATCTCTACTGCAAAACAAATCACATTCTTTTTCTAAAAAATCTTCCCTTTAATTTCCTACTACTGATATGTCTAGCTAAAAAAAAGTCTAAGCTATAAAATATAAATTTATTATTTATTTTTTGGGGGGAGAGAGATAATCAGGATTAAGTGACTTGTCAAGGGTCACACAGCTAGTAAGTATCTGGGGCCAGATTTGAACTCAAATCCTCTAGACTTCAGAGCCAGTGCTCTAGCTACTACACCACCTAACTTCCCCTAAATATAAATTTATTTTAAAAAAAAGATTATCAGGGATATGCTTATTCACTTTGTAAAAGAATGAGCTATGGGAAATTCTTAAAATATGATTATAACAGTATAGTTTGTATAGCACTGATAACAGTAAGATACACATATATACATGCCAACACAGACACAGATAAGCATGAATGTATATATTGGTAACTATCTATCAACAACAACTGTCCAAAAGCTGATTGGTAGATACACTGGGAACAATGGTATTTTCAAGGTGGAAGTAACCTTTTAGTCCAACTTCCTTATTTTACAACAAAAAAGATGATGTAACTTTTTAAAGTTCACAGCTAGTGTGTAGCTTACGTGATTCCTAAAATTGTTTTGGAGGTCCTTTCAACACTGACAATACAGTGGATTTGTTCTCTTTGGCTCTTTCGAAGCCCGTCCTTTAATTACATGCTGTATTTTAGGTTGTTCAAGAAGCTCAGAAGAAGGGATTGCTAAGAAGACCATTTGATTTGATCTTTGTTATGTATCTCATCTTAGCAACAGGATTTTGCATATTTAGAGGTTTGGTAAGCATAAAAAATCTCAATAAGATACTAACCCTAACTTTTAATGTTTATGCTTTAAAATAAAAATGAGAATATTTGCATCACAATTTTATACATATTATAAAAAATATACCTCTTATTGGATATCCTGGGAATTTTTAGAGACCATCATCTACTGAAAGATGCTGTTCTGGGAAGGTTTGTGGGGCAATTACCTCTGGGAGTAAGTTGAATAAGGAAGAAGGTGTTGTTTGAGGGGCAGCAGGCAAACTCATGACCCAAAACAGATTCCTGATCTTTTTTTATTATCCCAAATTAAGAGATTCCTTTAAATCCTTTTTTTCCTATGGTTTAGTTTTAATTTCCTAATGGTTAACTTAACTCTGCAGTCTAGCCTGACCTGTGTAAGGAAAAGGGAAATGAAACTCAAAGAGAATGGACTGCAACAAGTTAAGAGCACAAGGATTTCAGGGTATGAGAGCTGACTAGGGAGTGGGAAAAAGGGAAGGTGTTTTTTCATAGCTACAGAAAGAACAGTTTGGTAATTAAGACAAAAAAATAAGATAAAGTGAAGGAACTTATGAGAATTCACAACCATAGTCAGCAATGGTGATCTCTGCTTCTCTTGCCATTCTGATATCTGAAGTACTCCGTGACTTCCATAATGTTCATGCTTTCTTTCAGCTGGCCAAAGACCACATGCTTGCCATTCACCTATCCAATCTTGTCCGTACAGATGGAAAACTGGGAGCTATTTAGATGTCAGGACCAGTGTAGTTTAGAATGAATGTCTCAGCAAATTTCTCCTCATAGACTTGCTGCCAGTGTCATTATGGAGGGTGAGGTTAACAGCCTGGCACATAAACCAAGGAATGATTCTGTGAAAGCCAAATCCCTTGTAACCAAATTCCTTCTTGCAGTAATCTGAGCATGGGGGTTTTCTGTTTGAAATATCATCGACAAATAGCTCAAAGGTTATGCAGCCCAAGAGTTTGTTATTGACAGCAAAGTTGAAGTACAAGATGGGGTTGGCCTTGACTATAGAGAGCTGGGCTTAGGGCAGTGGAGAGAGCTTCCATTGAGTCAGGCATCAATTCCTTTGAATTTTGAAATAACCCCCTACCAAAATACAAATACCCTTGGATAGGGGGTAAAAATCTTGGAATGCTGTCAGCTACCATCTTAGACCTAATTAGCTTAGAGCAAAGCCCTAGGAAATTGGATCACAGAATTTGTGCTAGAGTACATAGAAAAGCAGTGAAGAGAACAGTGGAAGGTTCCCAAATATAAATTGCCTATTTCACAGTGTAGTGCCTGTCCTGCTTGCCTCAGTGGTAACTGGCTCTGTTCTTTTAAAATTCATGGATTAAAGTCAGAGTATAGACATTACTTTCAAACTGTTCCTTTACTACAGTTCCCCCCACCGCCAAAGCTCAAATTCTCTAAACCCATAGAATGAAAAAGGTGATCTTTTCGATTACTGGAAAAAATGGAGATTAGAAGTTCATTTTTTCTTATGAGAGTTGGAGATCCAATGACCTGGCTGTTTCATGAACAGGACCATCCATCTCTGATCTGAGCATCTTCTCTGGCTGTTCTCCATGCCTGGAATGCTCTCTCTCCTTTGCTCTGACAACTGACTTCTTTGGCTTCCTTGAAATCCCAACTAAAATCCCAACTCCTACAGTAAGCCTTCCCTGACCTGCCCTTAATTCTAGTGCCTTCCATCTGTTATTTCCTATTCATCCTGTATATAGTTTGCTCCATATATATTTGTTTGAATGTTGTATCCCCCAAGATTCTAAACTCCTTGAGGGCAAGGACTATCTTTTGCCTCTTTTTGTAACATCAGTGTTTAGCACAGTGTCTGGCCCCATAATAAGTGCTTAATAAATGTCTATTGATGAATTGATCTTGCTCAGAAAATCATTCAAACTGAATTCAAATTGTGGTCTCTGCATACAAAAGCAGGTTCTTTTTTTTTTTTTTTTTTGTAATGGATGCTTCGGCTTGGCAGTATTTTTAAAAGACTTCCGGAAGCTAAATGTCATTTCATTTCCCACTCAGCCATTAACATACTTATACTCTCCTTAGAATAAATTCAAATGTATCTCTATAGATTTTCTTTTTTCATTCCCTGGTATTGAGTATCTTTGAGTTCCAAGTTTCTTATAATGGCTGAGAAGTTTGTGATCTAAACACAATAAATTTAGCTTAACCAGAAGTACTGTGACTAGTGGGACAGAATTATGCCTTTAATAATAAAATCATTTCTGCCTGTAGATTGCTTTGGATTGCCCTGCTGAGCTTTGCCGACTATACATACAGTTTCAAGAGCCCTACATAAGAGATCCTGCTGCTTATCCCAAACTTCAGGTAATGTAGTTAATGAAACTTAGAAGAGCTATTCATGTAATTTTCAGTTTAAAAATGGTAAAATGTTGTTGTATAGCCAGAACATATAATAGTATTCAACAGGTGAATTCTGTCCTTTTTTTAATCAGGATGGATTAAGTATTTAATCTCTCCAGATGACAAGGGCAGTGTTTTTCCATTCTGCTATGTGAGTGGTAATACAGTTATGTTCATGTTTTATTATAGATGCTGGCATATATGTTTTATTCTGTCCCATTCTTTGTGATTGCACTTTACGGCCTTATGGTTCCTGGATGTTCTTGGATGCCTGACATATCACTCATTCATGCTGGAGGACTAGCCCAGGTATTAAGGATATTCACTCAATGAAAACATTTTCTGATGTTCTAGCTCTTACTGTTGAATGGATAAAAATTAGATCATAACGTCAGTGCTTTCTTTGGAATTGTTGTTGAATCTTTTTTAGTCATGTCCCCATTTGGGGTTTTCTTGGCAAAGATACTGGAGTGGTTTGCCAGTTCCTTCTCTGGCTCATTTTAGAGATGAGCAAATTGAAGCAAATAGGGTTGTGACTTTCCCAGGGTCACACAGCTAGTAAATATCTGAGATGGATTTGAACTCATGAAGAGGAGTCTTCCTGACTCCAGGCCTGGCACTTTATTCACTACAATAAATAGTTGCCCTTAAGTACTTTCTTAACTAGTACAGAAAAACCCTAACCCTTTTTGTACTTCTCATCAGAGAAGAATTTCTTAGTCCCATATCCCTATGCCCACAGAAAAGGGCTTAGAAATCTGATTTTTTGGGGAAATTCTTCCCCTGACTTAAAGCCCTAGATAACTTGCTACTCAGATTATTGGTCTCATTCTTTCTTATTTAAATGTAAAGCCACATGTGGGAGGCTGGATTTTCCCCCACTTTGTAACGATGTGTTTTTGATTATATTTTGAAGCCCTGGTAGTAAAACTAGAGAGATCTACCGAAGTAGCCCCAGTTTTAGAGAAGTACATAATTTGTAATTATACTAATGATTTTAGGCCTCTGGTTATATTAGAAAGAAGGTGTGGCTTTTGAGATGGGTATTCTACTATTGGATGATAATTTTCACACTGTCCCTCCGGACTGGATTATTTATTCTCTTCCCAAACTGTACTAACATTTCTCATTATTTACAGTTTACAGTTACATATCTCTTCACCGGAGACAAAAGTTCATTATAATGAACCCCTTCCACCTAAGGGCAAAACAGAACCAGTGGTCCTTAAATTAAACAAAACAATCTCTTGGCACTTTACAAGAAATAGACATATTAGCAAATGAATGATTAAAAAAAGTAAGAATGGTTTTAAATGGCAAAACAAAGCTGGGTCTTTTCCACCAGCAGGTAACTGACTTATATGCTAATTTTGTTTTTTAATTTTTCTTTTCCTGTTCAAGCAAACTTGAGAAGCAGGTTCAACTCAAAGTTACATGGATTTAGTTAACATTAGTATAGTAGTATTGGGGGATCAGAGTTGGGAGAGCTGGTTCAGATGTGAATGAATTCACTTAGACCTCTTTAGCCAGTGGGAGCTTTATTGATGCAAAAGCGGTGGGCCTGAGATTTAGCAAGGAGCTAAACAAAGGCACTGATGTAGGAGAAGAACCAGACTTAGATACACAAAAAGTTACATAGTCTGTAGGAAGATGATGTAATTTTTAGGGTTATTTAAGGAGGAGTTGGGACACGATAAGTACAAACAAGGTGAGGAAGGTGGTTGCTTGTAAGAAAAGGAAAAGTTGTCATGATACAGGATGAGGAAGATGAATGACAGGATAGGGAACATAGGATAAGGAGGACAAAAGCAATTCTTCTGGTTCAAGTTGCATGGCATTTCAAGATAAGGGGGAAAGGGCATTAGGATTCCCTCAATTTGCAGGATGGGCTATAGAATGAGCCTCAAACTTTCTCAGAGAGCCAGGGAAAGTGACTCTTACTGACCCTTAGGGCACCATTTGTATCCACATCAGTAGCAACGATGGCAATAAAGGGTGTCCTGGGCTTTGCAGGGTTATTGAATCAAAAAAGGATATTTTTAGAGCAGCAAGCAAAATTTATATCTTAGCCATGTCTCGATTGTATGAGTTTAAATGTGAGTCACAAGTGCTGAAAGAGTTAATGAAGCTTCTAATGTTCCCTATCAATTCAGCCCTCTTGCAGCTTGATTTAATATTGTTTCCAAAGGTCTTAGCTTAAAATTTCAGGAGAGTTCAAGCACAATCCTGGTTCTAGGCATTAAGGTAATCAGAAATTGTCATAAAATTTGTGCCTGTATTTGTGAAAAGGTAACAGCATGTCACCTAATTTTAAAAGTCTTTATCATGAATTTTGGACAAGCTGAGTCATAGTTTTTTTCACCCAGAACTGTTATTTTTGTTATAACTTTATTATACTTGTCAGTAAGTTACTTTATAGTAAGTAGAACCGAATGGAAAATGAAACATCATTTCAAATTAACTTTTTAATATTTGATCGAATACATGCATAGATTTTTTTTTTTAGGTAGCTGTAAGCTGTATGTGGTTTTAGTTTTTCAAAAAATAGTATTAACGAATTTAATCCCAGAACATTAATTAGGGTTTCTGTATCCAGCAATGTTACATTTTTGCAACTTTTTTGTTACTTCTCAGCTCTGTCAGAAGGTTTTATCTGCATAAAGGCCACAAGCATTTTCTTGAGGGTCATAGCCTGTCTTTTGAGAACTCGTGCTATCTATTATAAACCTATGTTTATAAGGGCTCAGGGACAGGCTTTCCTCGTACTTTATCTCAGATGGGGTTTTTGGACTCAAGTTGGTCACATCAGGAATACTAAACTACTTGGAGGTTGAACTTAATAAATTGTATTTCTGGCTGCTGCGGCAATTACAATTATAGGATAGCTGTCAAAAACCTTTAAAAATAACCATAGGAGACTTGGGTTTTTTGTTTTGTTTTTGTTTTTTGGTATTCCTTGAAGGTTTAGAAGCATCTAAGGAAGCAAGTTTGGGGTGAATCCCCAGGGGAGGTGTTTCTGAGCAACCATGATTTGAATGATGGGAACTTTCCACTACCTGAAGCTTGCCCCGCAAATCCGATTTCTTCTTCAAGTTGCAAAAATACAACTATTTTTGTAAACAGAGATGTAACAACATTAAAAAAAAAACTTTTCTTTTACTAACTTCCTCTCTCCAACTCTATCTTATGTTTTGTGTTAGTGGGTCTAAAAATACAGAACTGTTCTTTAAAAAAAAAACCCTAAACAAACCAAAAAAACAAAATCTTTGACCATAAGTATTAGAGCAAAGATTTGTCTTTTCTCTAAGACAGTTAAAGAAGATAATAATTTTGTAACAGAGAGAGCACTATAGGTCACACATTATTATTGATATATGTGATATTATTATATAGGATATTATCATATGTCAGTGAACTATGATAAAAAAAATTCAGTAGAAATAGAAACAATCCTGTATTCTTTTGAGAATATCGTTGAATCTGTAAATGGAAGGGATCTTATAGGTCATATATTCCAACCTCCTGTTCAATGCAAGAAAATTCCCTTTGGGCGATCCCTGACAATGAGTCATTGTGTACATTCCTCATGTTGGGGAATGCACTACTTCTCATGATAATATTGACTCTATTACTAGACAGCTATAAGTTTTAAAACTTACTAGCTATGAAAATTATAAGACAGAGCCTTAAAAAAAGTTAAAATAACCCCATACTTTTTCAACTTAAAATAGGCTTGAAAGTCTCTTAATTTATTTTCAGGTACTAAATCTCCAAGGAGAAACTGCAAAGAACAGATTCATGTGTATGGTTAGAACGTTGGGTTATCAACATGTGTTTTTCTTTCTCTTTGGCAAAAGCTATAATTATTTTTAAAAATAATTCCTCCTATCAGGAAAGTGTTCTTTTCCTGTAGGTGAACAAGGGAAGGATTTTTTGTTTTGTTTTGATTAAGAACAAGGAAAAGAATAATGGGCATTTTGATACAGAAGGGATTAAAAAAAGCTTTCTCCTTTCCAAAAACAGATTTTCCAATATCTCCGCCAGGCCTCACCCTTGGCAATGTTGTAAAATCAGTTAAATTTATCCTTGGCTCCCCAACCTTTCCTTTTGGGACGATTATCCTCTTAGTATTAGTATATTCCTTCCCTTTTGATTCTGCTTTCTCTCTACCCCAGACAACTGAGCACTGCTCTACGCTTTCCTCATCAAAACCTGTTTTCAGTAAAGGATCGAATCAGTGCACTTTTATTTAGTATAAAGTATTTCATGTGTTGCTTCTCCTGGAAGTATCTGAATTTTAACTGACAATAGAGAGATTTGCTAATTATCAAATTTCCAGCATCGTCACTGTTTCAGCAGACATCCTTTTCCATTGCCCTGAAACTATACTGTATCAGCAACTGGCTGCTACACCAGTTTAGTAGTTATCTTTGTCTTTTTCTTTTCCCTAGAAGTTTGGTAAATGGCCTGAGACTCGACTGGTTAGAGGATGTTATTTATTATATTTGTTGGATGCTTTCAGACACTTTATATCCTCATTTATTTTAGCTATGGTGTGTCAAAAATTAGTTCAACAGCAGCTCTGACAAACATTTATTCAATGCCTCCTTTAAGCAATGGGACGTGCTAGACAAATCAATTCAAGTATCCTGGAAGATAGCTCGGTGTTACAGAATCAAATCAAAGCCGTGGCATATAATTTAATATAAAATCTATTTTGAGGTGAATGATGCTGGAAGATGTCAAACAATAAAGGCTCCTGTGAACCTGTTTCCTCCTGGCATCTGAACTGCCATTTTAAAAAAAGAGCTCTAGACTGAGAAATCTGGGTTTTGTTTTTGGCTTTACCAGATATTCTGTGAATCTGGATATAATGCATAATTTGTGTCTTAGTTCCTAATCTATAAATTGAGGCTGCCAATGTCTGTACAATATAAAGTGTTTTTGTACAATGTTATAGGTATAATATTGAACATACAATTTCCTAATTTCAAAAATTATAAAGTGAAATATGAAGTGTTTTGGAATCTTTAGAAAGAACAATATGCTTTTATTCTTCCATAGTTTCTATTTTTTGCCTCCACATTCTGCATTTTTGGATGTAGGAACAACTGCTCCTTAGTGCCTTTTGTAAAACGTGGAAAGCATGTGTATTTTGATAACTCCGTAAACTCATCAATATGGACACTTCCTCCTAAGGTGCAGACCATAACTGGTCTGCTTCTTGTGTTCCTGCCTGACTCTTCCAGGTCACCTTGTAGGAGTACACTAAGCATTCTGAGGTCTTTAGATCTCTTACCATGACTAATGGGAGCATATACCCCATCCACCGGTTGTCTTTTGGCCTTGCTGCATGACCTGCCTACCTCCTTTTCTGGTCATAAGTCTTTGATGATGTCCTTCATTGGTAAAACGTCCCAGCCTAGTCATGCCCACCATGTTCCTGTCTACTACTAATGTAATTCCCCAAAACCAATCCTGCCTGCTCTGCTCTTTCTATTCACCTCTGGGTTCAGTTCAGGCTCCTTCCCTGTGTCTGCCCAGATCTATGAATTGTGCAGATCAATGCTCTGTATATCATACATGCTTTATGCAATTGGTTTCTCCTCTCTAAAACTCATTAGAGTGATTACGTATCTCAAAATATTCTGGCATTTGGTGCAATCAGCACAGTGTTATCCCCAACCAAAGCATCTAGAGGGCCTTACCATTTAAAGGGACTCTATACTGATCATTCTCCAAGACTGTAGCAGATACTTTTGGCAAGTATAATTAACTGCCTGGCTTATGCCTCACTTGATTTTGATAACTGGAGATCTTTGAACATAGTCATCTCTGTTATATCTCTCAGGATACTCAAATGATTCTGACGTGTGCATGGGACACACCTGGCAATGTTATATTAACAAACATTAAACACAGTATAATCTTACACTCTCTACACCTTTAAATCAATTGTGACTACAAAAGATATACTGGGCTTTAGACTATTGTGGTGAAAGTCTTACCTGCTTTCTTATAAAGGATGGTCTTGATGGGCATAGATGAACATTTTGTAGGGATGAGAAAGTAGGCATACAAGTTGGCAGCAACTGGCAGACCTCCATTTGTCAACTTTTATTATTCATCTTTACTTTTAGTAATAATAGGTATATATTATATATAGGTGTGTATGTATATGTATACCTATATATAAGGTATAATATATAGGTATACATATCACATATGTAGAAATATAGGTATACATAATAATAGTAATAATTTTCCAGGCTGTTGATTTCCTCCCTTCTTTTAGATACTTGAAAAAGCAGTCTCTTAATGCCTTCACAATTGCTTTGCCTCCAGCATGGACTACCTTTGTATTTACATGGACTACGTTTGTGAATACTTGGTAAAATTCAGCTGCTGTTACCATCTTTGGTTCTTTAGTACCATTTCTCCTTCATATGACACATTGAGGGCTATGATATCCAAATGTGGTGGCCCCACTGCCATTGACAGAGATTTTCATGACTATAGTATTAATTGGATTTCTGCAGTAATGTACAAATAAGTATATGAAATATTTTACCCTAGAAAAGGATCAGTAGATATCTCTTTCCCTTGGATTAGATTGAGAACTTTCCTCAATCTAATGGGCATCTAGTCTACTGCATAGACTTGTTTGACTATCTAAACACTGAACTAGGGAGACTAGAACAAACACTATTTAAAAGTAAAGGAGGGAGTCAAATAAGTGCTAATTTCATAAAAGAAAATATCAGTTACTAAATCTGCTTACGTAAGAAGTTAATTTTTAGCCAGTGACTAGCTTTATCTGATCTGCTATCATCCACCATCCAGAAACAAGCTGTCTTTGGCAGATCACTAATGTCACCATGGAAAAAGGATCATCCATTCCAAAGATTTCCTTCATTAGACTTATCTCCACTTGTTTTACTTTATCCTGAATTTGGAAAAATTAAAAAAAAAACCAAGGTTTAAATACCTCAAATAAAATTTTAAAATGAGACCATGACTTGAATTATTGCGGTTTGAAATACAGGAATAAAAGGTACTGGTAAGGGATGAAGAGCAGCTAATAAAGAACGCCAAAGAATACGCTTGTTGAGAGTCTTGCAAATCAATCTGAAGCAAAAAAAAATTTTTTTAACTGAAAAAGAAGGAAGAGAAAGTTGCTTGTGTCTATCTAGCAATAGTCAGAAAAGCAGCAGTAGAGTCATCTGTTTCACTACTGAGAGTCACCAACTGGAGTAGGAAATGGCAAACCAGTATCTTTACCAAGAAAACCCCAAACGTAGTCAAAAAGAATTGGATATGACTGAAAAATGACTGAACAAAACACCTGTTTTACAGGAGACAAAATTCAAGAATGGACCAGTAATTAAATCTACACCTTCAGATATCTATGCACAAGTGAACCAAGTATGAGTAATAAGATTTAACAGAGATCTTAAAAGGCAGGTTTAACCTTATGGGGGTCACTGAATTTAATTATAATATAGCACTGAAAGGGTAAATCTAATTAAAAAGAAAAAAATTAGGTGAAAGTGGGTTGTTTTGGGGGGGGGTGGCGAGAGTGAATTATATCATTGTATATTGACAATATATTAAAAAATCCAGGAATAGAAGAGGGGGAAGGGAGAAGAAAACATAGAGGACATTTAGATGACTAGTGGAAGTGCAACAGAAGTAAGATTTTCATTGGGTCATAACTATAAACCACTTGACAAAAAGGGGAAATAGATCAAGAGATTGGGGAAAAGATTGCAGGCATGATAAAACAGTGATGAGACATTTATCTGGAATCTGCTGGAAATGTCTCTCAGCCAAAAGCAAAGAAACTCATCATTTTCTGACATGTTTTACTGACAGTTTCATCCTTTTAATTGTGGAAGAGTGAGCCCAAAAGGGGAAATTCTAGCTGAGATCTAACTCTCACCAACTGAACTGGCTGCTGGGGTAGAAATGAGGAGAACCTTGAGAAGAATGACTATTCTCTTTTAGAAGTCCAGATAGAGAAAGAAATTCAATGGAATAATCTTACATGTGCTCTAGATTTTATGAGAGCAGATTCTGAAGGATTAGTAGAACCTCATGGCCCCATAGATGAAAATTCTATGTGGATTGTCAGGACAAAAGGGCTAGGAAAGTTCTCAAGAATGAAATTCTGAAAACAAAGAGAAACAGTACCAATAAAGAGGAAAAGGTGCTTTGTTTTTGTTTTTAAAGATATGTGAGTGTATATTAGACTAACCACCCAATGTTTCTTTTTTTTTAAAAATCACATGTAGCAGATAGAAGCAAGGTTAGGTAACAAAGAATGAACATAAATATATGATATTATCATTTAAGAATGGTGTGAAGGGTGCTAAGATTTAGAATGGCTGAGCTTAGTGAGAAAAAGCTAAGGATAGAAAGAAGTTTTGTTGGCTAACCTGGGGAAAGGAGAATCAAAGAAGAGACAACCTGCTGCTCATTGCAGATGGGAGGAAGACAACTGTCCATAGAGTGGATGCAAAGTTGATCAATCAATTAATTTTTTTTGTTTTCTCTGCCAAAGAAAAATTGTTAGATTGGAAAGGACAGAACAAAAATGGCTAGTAGGGAGTCAATACTCTGAACCAAATAAGGTGATAGTAAGAGAAGAGCAGGCTGCCTTTAAGGAGTTGAAGAGACGCTGCCAGGTGAACTACATTCTCGGGTCCTGAAAATTACTGAATGTGATTACTGAAATGAGCTACAGTTGCTGATAATTGAAAGACCACAGAGATTAGAAAGTACACTGTGGTTTTAGAGAAAGGTAGATGGGCCAAATTAAAAGAATTTGGGGTGGAGAAGAGGGGCAAGAAAGTGAAGTTGACAAACTAATGAACTTGATTTTGATTTCTGGCAGATTCTTAGATGGATTATTAAAAGGGGAAGGGAAAGAAATAAATATATAGCACCCACTAAGTGCCAGGGACTGTGTTAAGTACTTTGCAAATATTATCTCACTTGATCCTCTTTGAGGGAGGCACTGTTACCATTCCCATTTTACAGTTGAGAAAACTGAGGCAGACAGTGGTTAAGTGACTTGCCTGGGGTCACAAAGCCAGTATGTGACAGGAAAAGAATGGTTAGTGAAGAGGCAGAAAAGGTGGTGATCACAAAGAGCCAGCATGACTTTATCAAGAACAGCCTAGTTTTAATTGCTTTTTTACAGAAGTTAGACTAAATGAATGTATATGTACAATTTATCTAGATTTTAGTTAAACATTTGACAGCACCTCTTTTGTTATGCCTGTGGCCAGCATAGGTGATATGTATGTGTGCTAGAGAAAGTACAGTTAGGTGGCATCAGAACTGGTTGAATGTCTGTAATCAAAAGGTAGTTGTTAATATTTTCCATGGTAATGTTGAAATATCTGT
Source organism: Notamacropus eugenii (assembly GCF_028372415.1). Taxonomy (NCBI): domain Eukaryota; kingdom Metazoa; phylum Chordata; class Mammalia; order Diprotodontia; family Macropodidae; genus Notamacropus; species Notamacropus eugenii. The sequence goes on along the minus strand of NC_092872.1, from coordinate 176,986,923 downwards.
GCTTGGCCTTGTGTCATTCATCATTTTTATCAGCAACTTCAGTGATGTCATGGATGGTATGCTTATCAAATTTTCCCAGGACACAGTGTTGGGAAGTATAGCTCACCCATTAAAACACAAGAGTCAAAATTCAGAAAGACCTTAACAGATAGGAAGGGCACTGGGGAAAATACAAAAGCAACATCCTTATGTGGATAAACATAAAGTTTTACAATTAGATTTAAAAGGTCAATGTTGTAAGTACAAGATGGGAGAAGCAGCACTTGGTCTACAAAAGGATAGGAAACTTTTACTCAAATTCTACATGCTTTAGGTGAGTTAACAGTGTTATATAACAGATAGGGAGTTAACGTGATTTTGGCCTTCAGTTAAGAAAGGAATAGTCACCAAGACTAGGTAGATGGGACTAGTTCGTTTGTCTTTGGCCTGGTAAGAACACATCTGGGTTCAGTCCTGGGCCCTGAAGGCCATTGAGAAGCTGAAAATCATCTAGAAGAGAACAACCAGTATAAATAAATGAAAGAATGAATGTGTATTATATAATGTATATTATATGTAATATATGTCGCTATAACCAGCATATTCATAAAGGACATTGAGTTCATATCATACAAGAGGAAGTTGAAGGAACTTTAGGAATGGTTGATTGTAGAAGACTTAGGGAGGAGGGTGTGATAACTTTCATTAAGTATTCAAAGACCTGTTGTAGAACAGAAGTACACGTTTTGTTTGACCCCAAAAGTACAGAAGCAATGGGTAAAAGTCATAGATAAACAAACTGAGGCTTGACGTAAGGAAAAGTTTTCTAATCATAAATGCTCTCTAAAGGTAGAATAATCTGCCTTGAGGAATTAGTAGATTCACCCTCATGGGAGAGCTTGTTTGACTATATTATATATGCCTGTGAATTTCTGTTCATGGATGAATTAGGCTTCTGAAGTGTCCTTCAACTCTGAGACAATGTGATTCTATGTTACAGGCATCTTTTCGAAAAAACTTTTTCATTTGGAAATTCCAAGAGTAGGCACTTAGAAGATAATTTTTTAAATAAATTCAAGGTTTTTAGTTGAGTGCAAATCTGAAGAACTCATTTTTTGTCCCTGAGAAAACTAAAAGCTGTAGCATCTTCTAGCATGGTGGTTCCACTTGGCTTTTTCCATGGGGCATAATCAAAAGATTAAAGTTAAGTAGGCCATGGGTTATTTTTATATTAAAATGTGAGTTACCTTTATGTCTTTGCCTGTTGCTTACTCTGGCTGTACAGTATATTATTACCTTTTCAAATTACAATAATCCTTCCTCCTCTTTAAGGTTTTTATTTCCTGCTCCCTCAGCACATAGCATGATGCCTTATACATAGTAGGTGCTTAATAAATGTTTATTGAAATTTCCAAATGTTTCTTTTCACTGGAACATTACCATTGACCTAGATCCCTATAACTGAAGCATAGACACTGGAAAGGATGGTAACATTTAGAGTAAAGGAAAGCATGAGAAAGATGCCAGAGGGCAACCTTTAGTAGGCCAAAGTTTGCACAACTGTGTTTTAGCATTTAGAATAGACAGATGGTTGACATGTGGGTTGGATAGAGAACTGACATCCAAATAGTAACAGAAAGTGGTATCATTGTGAAATGTAAGGAGAAAAAAGCCACCCTGGGATAAACCGAATAAAACCGGAACCAACAAAATTAAACCAAGATAAAAATTACCCTAGGCAATAATTTTAGGGAATCCTTTCACTTTCACTACTGTGGATTCCAAACAGCTATTTTCTTACTTTAGGAGTGAAGTTTCTCCAAATCTGATTGATAAACATTCCAGCCTGCTTGGTGACTCACTAATGGATCATTGTGTAGGTATTTATGTAATTTTTAAAAAACCAGCTAAAGTGTATATTTTCTGTTGCTTTCCAGTGAAAATGTCATTTTATATTTTTCCTTAGATAACTGAATAAGTTTGTTAAAAAGCAGTCAATTCTTTTGGCCACAATCTAGAGTAAAGACCAGTCTTATTTTTAGTTGCACAGTTTGGAAATACTGAAAATCCTCATTCTACCTGTAAGATCAGTTAACTTGAGAGCTGTGAAAATATTCAGTGCACATAATTATTTTGGAAATTAAAGAGATTAGAAAAGAGAAGTACAGTGACTTCAGTGGAGCACTTAAGGATGACAAGTTAATCTGCCCACATATTTCATATCACTACAGTTGTAGTATTTATTTCTTTCCAATCCTATGGCCAAATCAACTTTATCACCCAAAACAGAAGCAGGCCCAGGAACCTAATTACTTCATGTAATCATTTCCTCTCTCTTCCCATACAAAAATCCTCTGAATTCTTCCTGACTATTCAGACACAGTCTAATTTATTTTTAAAAAAATATTGTAATATTATTTTGGATGATTGCTTGCCCACAGAGTTGACCTAGGATGTTGCTATCATAACTGTGAGATTAACTCAGGGTAAGAACTTGGGAGGTGTACTTTATATTTCTTCTTCAACTTTTTTTTTTTTTTTTGGTAAAATGGTGCTTCTGAAAGTTTAAAGAATACTTGAATAACGAACTGGTAAACTTAAAAGATATTAAAAATATTAATAATAATGATAGTTAACATTTACATAATGCCTTAAAATGTGGAAAAAATTTTTATATTTTGTATCCTCACAATAACTCTGGGAAGTAGGTGTTATTATTATCCCCATTTTACAGATGAGGAAACTGAGGCAGACAGGCTAAGTAACTTGCCACAGTCACATAGCTAGTATTTGAACTCATATCTACCTGATTCCAAGCCCAGCATTCTATCTACTATGCCACCTAAAAAAGGAGGGGAAAAACCAAGTTTTCATTACCATTGTGGTCATTTCAGTTTTTCCTTTTGATTTTCCTTTTCTTCAGACATAACAATGGGAAATGGGCAAAAGTTCAGAAGAAACAAAAACAGAGATTTTGGCTTTTTGTTCATTTGTTTTTAACATCAATAATTAAGAGTTGGATTTTTAACTGAGTACACAGAACTTGTTTCTGTCACTGAAACAGGTGCATCTACTCAAAAGTATTGAAGTATCTTCCACTCGCTGAGGAAAACAATGAGAAGCAAGCCCTGTATTGATCAGATTAACTGTATAATCACCCAGATTTATAGTGTCACCTTTTGCCTGTGGTTTTTGGAAAGATCTATAGACTGAAATAGAGTATAAAGCTCATGAAGCTGTGTATTCTGGAAAGAGCTGCGGATTTTCAGGATCACTGGTCTAGACTGCTTATTGGAAGAAGGAAGATTTCATTATATGAAATTATATGAGCTTTGAGAACTTCATTTTTTCTTCCACACTTTTATCCAGTGTAAAAAATAAAGGTCCAACTATATGGCAACTGAAAGATTAGAGAGTGTTAAAAAGATCAGAGGTCAAGTCCTGCCTAGACAATAACCTGTTGTCTTAAGATTTAGAGTTAGAGAGGACTGGCTCCCTCTTTTTACATGCGAAGAAGCAGGTGCCCAGTGAGGTTAAATAACTTGGCCAGTGTCACAAGACAAAAAGTGGCAGAAGCAGGATCCAAAGTCAGGGCTTCTAACTGCAGATCCAGCACTACCCTGTTATTAGGGGAGGGGGGGCGCGGGGAGAGGAGGGGGCCTGTAATCATTAGCCATGTTAAAATGCCTGTTTGATTCCATATTTGTAACAGAGTCCTTTTACAGACTTTAAGTATGTTAGAGACCTCTATAAACATCAATATTAGGGAATATTCCCCAAAGCCCCCCAGACTTTAGATTGAAGTTTCTTTGCGGCCTGGATATTCCTGTAGCCCATTAGAGATTTTGGCATGGGACTACAAGTGATTACTTACTTTACTTTAGCCATATGGCTTGGGATCTTCCAGAAGGATACCAATATATTGTGGGATATGGTCGCACTGACTTTGACTATTAGCTACTGGTTCATTAACAGTGTATTAATTAACTAGACTGCTTAAACTGATTTGATGATCTTACTCTGTTTTAACAAGAAAATTTGTGACTAGAAACTTCAAAATTCATACTTTTGGGTCTGTCAAATAAAATTTAAAAGTATACTAATTTAGGTATAAAAAAGATTACAAATATTTCTTGGAATGGTTTTATATTTTGACAATTGCAAAGCCATTATTTAACATTTATTGAGCACCAACAATGCGCTAGGCGCTGTACAGAACATTAGACATAGTACCTGCCCAGATGGCTTACAATCTAATCTAAACACATGAACTGTTTTGTATGTTGCTGCCTTTGTGAAATTTGGTGTTTGTGAAAATGAGGTACTAACTGCATTGGAACAGTGCAGGGAAAAAACTTAGAGAAAACATAGAGGTTTCCCTAAATATCTTAACACTGTTACATGATATCTCTGCTACCTCTTATTTCCAATACTTTCAAAACCTGCCTAGTAATTTTTCTTCATGTTCCATTATTTTGTGAGATGAGAAAATGTCCATAAAGATATAAAGAACTAAACCTGAATATTTTAGTTTGGTGTCTCTAGAAACACTATCGTTAACTTGTCTTTCACTCTTAGTTGAGACTGCCCCTCTCTGACACCAGCCTTGAAACTCTAGTGTCTTCATGATCTCTCCCACCCAGAAAAACCAGCTTTTAGGAAATTGAGGTATATTTACCATAAAAGCTTAACATGTCACCCCTCTCAGGATTTCATTGTAGCTCTTATGGTGAAATTTCAGGCATTGGCCAGCAAGTAAGAGAGGTATATTTGAGATCAGCAGGCTTCCCAGTGCCTTTGAAATTATCATGTCTAAGAGGGTCAGTATTTTGACTCCATGCTAATTTGACCATAACTTAATGTTAATTCATGATATCATATGCTACACTTACTTTTGTATCCATAAAACAGCAATAAAACGAACAAAAGCCCCAACCCAGCAGCAAAAATCTATTTCCTTAAAATATTTGTCACATGCTAATTAATAAATATATTGGCTGATAAATAGGTGTTTCTACTTTTCCATTTCATAGCTGTAAAGTTTTAGAGCTATACGGAACTTGAAAGAGCATCTAGTCCAACCCCTCCATTTTTTAGACAAGAAAACTGAGATCCAAAGATAGATTTTGTGCTGAAATCAGATGCTACTACTGTGATATTTGTAAGATTAATAGAGTAAGTTATGTGTAAGCTATTTTATGGAAACTGAAAATAAAAGAGAAATTCTCTGTGCTAAAAGTGATTTTTCTATTACTTTTTGGCCTTATCAGGGCAAGCTTTATGGTGAAAATGTATTGTCTATGTCTACCATGTTCTTACTTTGAAATCATAAGTTACTATTTAATTTCTTCATAATTTTTTACATGCTAAATTTCACTCAGGTTGCAAAAATTCGGGTATTGAAGTAGAACCAAGTAAGAGTAACAAAATATTTTGAGAAAATAGTGATATTCTAATCTTATTATTTTTTCTTACTCTTGTTATTTCACTTCCTATTTAAAATAGAAATTTTTCTTCTGTATCTTGGAAGTTCAAATCATTTCCTTTTGTTTCAAATGCACTGTGTCAATTATGCAATAGAACAGAGACAGGCCCACTTCCTTTTTCTTTTTCCATAATCCATGCCATTCTGGCAAAACAGATTAATAAGGCAGAATGATATACTTGGTCCTGAAGAGATAGCCTATGCTCATATTTTCCAAATTGGGAAGAACCCCTGCTAGTTTTTCCCAATTATTGCCTTTAGGGTACAGCATGAACTCCCAAATTCCTTACGTTGCAAACATAAATAAGTAAATATAATAAGATTGTTAATTGCTACATATGCTCATTAATATGAATGAGTAGTTTGAAAGAGTAGGTAACAGATGTAGACAACACAAAACAAGGATCCTCTGCGTCTTTTGCTTATATCTTTGATTAGCTATTTATGTAGGGGGAATAGTCCGTTTACTTAGCTTTCCTTTTTCTGGAATTGGCTGAAAATTTAATCAGTGAATGACAATTAAGTGCCTACTTAATGTCTCCAGAATGTACACCATAGCAAAACTTGTGATTTAATGAAGAATTTTATGCTAATATGGGGAATAATTAAGCCACTAGTAGAGTTTAGCATAGAGCACTGTATGCGTTCAAAAACACAGCTGCCACACTCTAACCATGTCAAGGATGGTACAATTTATTTGGACAGTTACATCAAGAAAGACCCCAAATTCAGTGAAATTCTAAAGACCATGAACCTTTATAAAGTGAGATGTCTGAGTGTAAGACTGCTTAGAAGGGCACATGTATGCAGTAATACTGAACCACAGACTTCCTGCTAACCAATCTTTGTTTTATGTGCAACAGGCTCAGTTTTCCCACATTGGCGCATCTCTTCATGCCAGAACTCCTTTTGTCTACAGAGTCCCTGAGGATGCTAAAACATTTTTCCTAGTATTAAACATAATTTATGGAATTCTTCCTCAGTTGCTGGCCTATCGATGTGTCTACAAACCAGAGTTTTTCATGAAAACAAACGCAGACGAGAAAGAGGAATAAAAATCACTTCACTTTTTTTTCGTATCTAAGTTACTGGCTTTTGTTATAACTGGAATACTGATCTACGATCTCCCTCAAAGTGTATTATTAGAATACACACAACTTTATTGTTCTACCCTGTATGTATAAATTGTACTATAACATCTGCAGATAAATTTATTCTTTTTTGAAAAGGGAAAACTAATTTGTCTAGAAAAAAGTGTTTAAACTAAGATTTTAAAAGGTTTTCTAAATAATTTGTGAATCAACTTTTGGCATTTTCTACTACTCAGTGATTATATTACTTCATTATTTTATTTGCACAAATGTAATCATTGAAATGTCAACAGTTACTAGTATTATGAAATCTAACCTATGCTGAACTGCATTGGAGCAGAAAAATAAACCTCCATCGGAACAAAAGGGATCTGTATACATTTATCACTGATGAAAGAGGGTCTCCTCATAACCCACATATACTTGAGGGGGGAAAAATTAACAATCAGGCTTGTATTTTCTAGTAACAATCTCAATATGAAATGCAAAACATTTCCTTTTAGAAAATGTTGTTTTAAACAACGTTTTCTCAATTATAAGGATACTATACTTTACAAGTGCTTTTGCTAATGTTTTTGTTTGGAAAAATCACCCCCCAGAAGAACCTGCTAAATTTCTTTCCTTTATGGAGTGTCTACATTTCCATTTGTAATGAGAAGTTCTCCTACTGTATTTCAATGTATATTTGTAATTGAAATAAAGTGTTTTGTGAAAAGAAAGTCTCCTAAGTTGTGGTTTTTTTGCAAGCATTTCACATGGTCTCATGTCCATAGTACTCACTTTTGTTTCTTTTTAAATTTCTTAGTTTGTATTTCTGATGACAGTTATTATACCACATTTTTGTTTCAGTGTGAGCATTTTCTATGATGAAGTGACATTTCTGATTGATTTTAATTTTTAATGAACCTTAATTAAAAGTGAGAAGTGATAAAAATCTCTTAAAGAAACTTGAGATACCTTCCTTCCTTACTTCCTCTGAACTCTGTACTGTATTCCTCAAGTGTGTATGTGAACCTAATGAAAAAGTCCAATTTTTTATTAATGAGAAAAAGGATTTAGACCAAAATATGGTAAAGAATCTCCATGTGAATATCTGGTTAATGGTTACATCATACCTCCTAGTCCCCACCATCACTACTGTGTCCCTGATTTACCATTGGTATGTCTTCTTCCTTTAACTCTCTTTACATAACCATCCTCCTCACCCCTTCAGAACTACCCTCCAGCCTCTTAAGCAGGTTAAGAAAACCAAAAGAAAACAGGATCCAATCAGAGCACATGTGTAGTGACAGATATATGAAACTAAGAGTGCATTTGCTATGGTAATATCTTATACATGCAGGTCATGCATCCATTTTTTTCAGTATTTTCAAAACTAGTCTGAATATGTTTTAAGTAAATTAATAACCCTATTACCCAGAAAACGTACAAAAAAACCTCACCTGCACTTAGTTCTATTGTCAACTTCTTGTTAACAAGATTTTCCTTTAATACTTGAGTAACATTAATACCTCACATTATTACATGTATGAAGCCAAATGACACTAGCTTAGTTGCTTACAACCTCAAATCTTACTCCCAATACACATTCCAATAAATTTATTCTGTAAAAACAATACATTTTTTTTGTTTTTGTTTTTTTTTTTACAGTAAACTTTTCAACTACAAACCTTGAATACGCGAAAGATGTTCCAAGGACAAGCATAACAAGGATTGAAAAACCAAACCCACTAAATATGTTCTCACAATATTAGCTGGCATAAAAATAAATAAAATTTTCTATGATCACAATTGCAACAATAATGTACACATAATGGTTCTGGAATGATTATTAACCAGTCTAACTCTATTTTCAAAAGAAAAGAGAAGAAGAAGTTCCTTTTTATTTTTTTAAGCCTTTTCAGAATTTTAAAGTCAGTGATTTGTTTTGGTTTCCCATAGGGCTGCTAGATCATAAATAGGCTTAAAAATGAAAGGTATCTGGTACATGAGTAATTAGTTCAAGTCGTATTGGTATTGGAAAAAAAAAAAGTCCTTGTCCTAATCTAAAGGAACACAAAAGACTTTTACTAACGTCACACAGAGAAACTAAGTGAATTTGTGTACATGACAATGTGATTTTTTTCTGAGAAGTATTAGGTCTCAGCTAGCTATTTCTAAAAAGGAACAGGTATTTTACAACATTATTGAATGTTCCGCACATGGCCTCATGAATCAAGAACAATTTTGCTTTCATTTTCAATCAAATAACAAAGAATGGCCTTGTGGTAATTTACGATTCTGTCTCCAGCAACTAATCCCCAAATTCCATCATGAAGGGGAAACATCATTCCTAAACTTTGTGTTTTGGGGCTCTTTTGTAAAAATGCTGATTTACATTTAATTTAGTGGTGGGAGAGGGTGGGGTAAGAGGTAAGAGGAGGATGATAAGAACTGCCCTTTCTATTGATAAAGCATATCCAGATGGACAACTTGGTGTAAAAATCTTCATCATTAGTCAGTGGTTAAGGGCAATTTCATGCAGCCAAATGAGAAAGTGAATCAATAACCCTTAGAAAAAACTAAAATGTCTTATTTTTTGCAAACACAACAGAGAGGAATGTGTATAATGTGCATACAAACTGGGACTCTATTGATGGCAACAATGAGTATGTGTTGATTCATATCAAACCCGAGACAATCAAACATGTAACCTTCTTGTGGTTTCCCTTATTATTCAGTATTCATTATGTTGGTTAAGTCTGTAAAAAAGAAGAAAACGAACCATTAGGTAGCTATAAGGGTTTAATTTGTTGTGATACAAAAGTGAGATTCTACATACTGTATTTAAGCCTGACCTTTTAGATTCTGTTTATACTTAATACTGTAATATTCACAAATTCACTAAGAGGAAACAGCTTATGTGGAATATTTTCATATATGTCTATATATATGTCTCTATATATATACACATACACATGAATACATATCCATTTGTACATACACATAGATCAGTACAATTTAAGGAATACATAAAGAAACATTAGGAAGATCTTTATTCAAAGGAAAAAAAATGCTTACAATGTGAACTAGCACTGGAGGACAATGGTGGAATTAAGACTCTTGAGGGCAAAATCAGTTTAATTTTTGTCTTTCTACTCCCAGTATCTTATTCAAAGTAGGTACTTAATGTAGGATAATTGAATTGAACAGGATTCAGTGAAAGTCATTTAAAATTCTGGAGCTCTCTAATCACTTTTTGGGCTTCACAGTAAATAGAAACTGACTTTCTCTGCTACAAAAGTATTCTGGGATAAATGTCAACAAAAAAGCTGAGATGTTCAAAATGCTCACTTCACAACAAACAAGGCTTGATTAGGTACTTACTATGTGCCAATCTGTGCTAAACTTTTGGGGATACAAAGGAAGACAAAAAGTCCCCCTCTAGTGGGGGAAATAGCATGTAAATAATTAAGTGCATACCAGATAGATGCATATATGTGTATATACACACATGTGACTATGTATGTATGTATAGAGAGACAGAGAATGGAAGGCAGTCTGAAAGGGGAAGGTTTTAGAAACTGGAGGAACTGAACATCTACAAGGTAGAGGAGAGGGGGTCAGAGAATCCCTAGTGCGAGGGAAGAGCCAGTTCAAAGTCATGGAGGCTGGAGAGGATGTGTCATGTTCAGCGCTTATGCTGCTGGATCACAGAGTGCATGGAGGAAGACAAAAGGTAAGAAGAAGGAGAAGGTGGGAAGGGGAGAGACTTCAGTCCAGCTGAGGTGGTGAAAGTCCAAATATGGTTGTGGCTATGCAGGTGGAGACAGAGAAACACATCTGAGAGATAGAAAGGTAGAACAACAAGATTTGGCATTGGGCTGAATATGTGAGGTGTGTGGGAAGGAGCTGAAGATAACACCGAGCTTGCAAGCCTGGGTGAATGAGGAGAGTGGCATCCTCAACTGTAATAGAGAAGTCTGGAAGAGGGGAATGTTCTGTGAGAAAAATGAGTTGAAGGATATACACATTATTTTTGACAGTTACTAAAACTTGCAACATATAGTTTCGAGAAAAAGGAGAAAAAAGTTGAGGTCATAGAAATATAAGTATCTTGCTCTTCAAAATAGAATTAATAAAAAAGAATTGAGGGGGAGGAGGAAGCACAGAAATCCCCAACATAAACTTTTAAGAACTGACATGGAATTTAGAAATCAACTTTATATAAGAGAAATATTTGTGATCCTTTCATTTTTTGCCCAATTAATAACTTTAACTTATACCATTTTAATAATATCAGAATAATTTTTCAATATACTCCTCCCTAATTATATCAGAATATAATAAATCTATTTCAAGGGATTATATTTCCCCCAAATGAATATTTTCTCCATCATTAGTAGAAATATGCTCCCCCTATGTCTGTTTTCACAGGGTATTGTGTATTGGAGTGCTCAGGCAATTAGGTGGCTAATTCAATCATCAAAGTCCTTTTGCCAAAAAAATTTACCTGCATAATTACTTCAGCTCTTTTATATGAGATACTGGTAGCCACAGCCTATGAAATCTTTCAGTTTGAAAATAACCTTAGGAATAGGAGGGAAAAGTTATGAAATTTCCTTTCCCTGTAGGACCACAATGGATGCACCTCCAAGCTCCCTTTCATCTACTCTGGGGAATGTGTGTATGTGTGTGTGTGTGTGTGTGTGTGTGTGTGTGTGTGTGTGTGTGTGTGTGTGTGTGTGTGTGTGTGTGTGTGTGTGAATATCAAATAATAGCACCCACAGTCTGTGATTTTTCATGATACAGACAACTACTTGTTTATTAATAAGCAAAAATACTAGTGATAAGATTAGGCTTTCAGATACTTTGGAAATTTTGTCCTTGGAAGGACAGACAGACAATCATTCAAATAATTGCATTGCCAGGGCAAAAAATTCATCCCCTGGTGGCTAGGGTACTGGTGATAGACCTTTCTCAATACCTCATCTAGGCTGTTTCTTGGAAAGTTGACAGAGTCCATGCCCAGTACTCTTTTTGAAGCCCTTATAGATCTGTTAGAAGTTGGGCTCTGCTGGCATAGCCTCTCAGAACCCAGGGCCACCTCCATAGCATGATGAGGTACTGGGGAGTAGGACTTAAGATAATTACAATTTTTTTTTTGGAGGGGGGAGGCAATGCAATCAGGGTTAAGTGACTTGCCCAAGGTCACACAGCTAGTAAGTGCCAAGGGTATGAAGCTGGATTTGAACTCAGGTCCTCCTGACTCCAGGATCAGTGCACTATTCACTGTACCACCTAGCTGCCCCAATAATTACAAATTATTAATCAACCAAAGTGAACTTATTTAATAATAACTTTTGAGACAAGCTTTGTGAGAAGAGCACAAAAGTATATGGACACAGACACAAAGAAAGCTGTGTGCTAGCATTTACATTTTAAGTTCAAGCCTTGGAAATCTCTGGAACCATATTTTCCTATGGCCTTCTAAGGAAATATTACTATTCAACATAAAATGACAACAGTAGTAGTAATCTTAACCACTTCCAGACTATGCATTTGTCTATGAGAAGCTCCATGTGTACAGCAGATGCAGCATTCTACTGGAGGTCAGGAAGACCTCCATTTGAATCTTGCCTCAGACAGTTACAAGCTGTGTGATACTGAGCTACTTAACAGCTCTGGCCTCAGTTTCTTCATCTCTGCAATAAGGAGGTTGAACTTAATGACCTCTGAGGTCCCTTTCTGACCATGTCACTACCCTACTCTATAAACACCAGAGAATCCCTAGCCTCTGAGATTAAATATAAAATCCTCTGGTTGGTGTGTTTGAAGCCTTTCATATAACCTGTCTCCCTTCCCTACTTTTCCAGTCTTTTACACATCCCTTCCCTCCTTTCCCTTCCCTCCCCCACACTCTGCAATCCAGTCAAGGTGTCCTCTTTGCTATATCTTGAACAAGACACTCCATGTCCCAAAACCAACCATTTCCCCAGTTGTCCTCCATGCCTGGAATTCTCTCCCTTCTCATCTCTGCCTATGGACAGAGATGGACTTTCCTGGCTTCTTTCAAGTGCCAGCTACAATTTTACCTTCTACAGGAAGCCTTTTCCAGTCCCCTTGAATTCTAGTTGACTTCATTCTGTTGGTTTTTTCCAATTTATCCTGTATGTGGCTTGCTTGTACCTAGGTGTTTTTTCATGTCATCTCCCCTATTAGACTATATGCTCCCTGAGGGCGGGGACTGTCTTTTACCTTTCTTTATATGCCTAGAGTTTAACACAGTGTCTGGCACATAGTTGATGTTTAATAAATGTTTACTGAGCAGGCCTTCCAGCTCTAAATCTATGCTTACCAAAGTATTATACACAAATGGAAGTTTTATACATTTTAAAATCTAACCTTTGAAAATGTGGCTGAATTAAGGTTCTATTTCTGTGCTACCATCAATCTATCATGTGCAATAAATGTAGCTAACTCAGAATAATGGGGGGCAGTTTGATCATGAAAATGTGAACTACATATCATTTTATTGTACATATGTGACTTTCACATACAGAAAACAAAATAATATGTAATAGGCTCTCTCATAAGTAAGTTAAATAAAAACTGCCATTCTAAACAAACTTATTTTATACTTCAATATTTCAGAGGATTTGTGATTTATATACCCCTTACTCTACTGCAAGTCATAATAATAGCTAGTAGTTACATAGCACCTACTATGTGCCAGGCAGTATACAAAGAACTTTACAAATACTGCATCCAATTCTCACAACAACCCTGAGAGTTTAAGGTTATTATTTTACAGATAAGGAGGCAGGTAAAGGTTAAGTCACTTGCTCAGGGGTCACATGCTAGTAAGTATCTGAGGCCACATTTGAACTCAGGAATATGAGTCTTTCTGATTCCATGCCCAATGTTCTATCCACTGTGTCACCCAGTGCCTATTAGTGTTAATATGATAAAGGTTCATTCCAGTTCTAAATATATAATCTTATGATTCTCCTGTAGATATTCTCCAGTTCCTCAATTTCTTTCCTAAAATTTTGCATCCAGAATGGGACACAACACTCCAGGTGTGGTCTGATCAGTGCAAAGTACACACAATGGGCTAATCTTTCTAACTATATGTCATAATCGGAGCAATATGCATTCTTCATCCATTCCGTTTTTCTGACATGAATTGCCGAGCCATGCTCTTTTGAGGGGTCTTGGACCAAATTTAGGAGGCCCTCTAGTTTTTCTCTAACTTTAAGCAATCAACAAAATGCCATCTGCATGCAAGAGCATGTGGAAGACCTTACCATCCATAAACAATCCCACTTCCATTTGTATTTTGTTTTGCAGGATCTTTCATGGAATCAAGATAATCTATATACCTGGCAAGTGTAGGTGTCTTGTTTTATGTCTCACTTGAAATGATAATCAGAGGTTTACTGAATACAATTGCCTCTGTGGTTAAATCTAGTAAAGATTATTTTATGATCTTAGAAAAGCCCATAATGCTGTTATTTTATTCTACCAAGTAAAAGACCATTTTGTCATCATTAACAGCAAGGTGGTGCAATGATAACTATGTGGCTCAGTGGACAGAGAGTCAGGCTTGCAGTCAGGAAAATCCAGCCTCAGACACTAGCTGTGTGACTGGGCAAGTCACGCCACCCTGTCTGCCTCCATTTCCTCATCTAGAGAAGGAAAGGGCAAACCATGTCAGTATCTTTGCCAAGAAAACCCTAAAAGGAGTCATGGAAAGTCAGACACAACTGAAAACAGCTAAACAACAACAAACAATAACAAACTTATCTTTTATTTTCTATGCTGTTCAGTCAATTGTGTGAGATATACTGTATAAAGTTCTGGAGGAGTTTTCCTGATTCCTTCTACACCCAATACATACACAGAACATCCACATAATAGTTTGTAGAGGTGAAAAAGTAGGCATATGGGATGATAACTACTAATATCTTCTTGGCTCGCTCTTTGGGGTAATAACATTTGGGATTTTTTCATATTCTTTGGGAATATCTCCCAAAAGATATCCAAAGATATGTCTTTGAAACATCTTTAAAAAATGATACCTGCATGGCTTTGAAATTTTATCATCACTTCTGTGTGGAAGATTTAGTTGTTCATTTTGTCATTTTCTTCTTAAAAGCTACTTCCAATTCCTTATATAGTTATATAAGGTATCCAGTGAAAGACTTCAAATGCAGTTATAACGATGAGAAAATGACAGAAAAACACTAGCAGATCTATTCCATTCTGCATCTCTTTGCTGGAGAATCCTTAGCTTCCTTTCAAGCTCAACACAGATTCCACTTCCTAAGGGAAACTTTCCCTGATCTCCTTAGCTTTTACTGCTCTCTCCTTTTAGTTTCACCAAAAAATGTTCTCCAGATAATGTTTTAGAGCCTCAGGCATGCCAAGCTCTTTGTAAATTCACTGAACAGCTTCACACAGTTTTGTACAGGCCTCTACACTATTTGTAATTTTCCAGTGTTCTCCTCCAATATTTTGCAAATAAGCTTGTACTCTAAACCCACATTGCCTATGGTTGCTCCATCTTTCCAAGTGGCAAGGAGGTCAAGTACCAATTGCCTGAGGTTTTTCTGGGTTCTTTTGGCCTCTTCATTACCTCAGACATTTTGTATGAGTTAAAAGTTTTCTAAGAAATTGTATTGTAGTCAATGTCTTTATTTTTAAAGTCTACAGGTTATTTAAACTGATTAATTTGGAACTGCTGTAATTAGTGATTTCTTTCTCATTTTAATTTTCTATTCCAACTGATTTCCAGGCGTGGGGAACCTGAGGCCTCGAGGCCACATGTGACCTTCCAGGTCCTCAAGTATGGCCCTTTGAATCCAGATTCAAAGTGATTCACTTGAGGACCTGGAGGGCCACATGTGACCTCAAGGTTCCAAGTTTCCTACCCCTAATTTAGACATTTAACCTGTCAAAGTTCTGACTGTACACAGCCAAACCGGTTTTGAAATTACTCTCATACAGGTTACCAATTATTTCTTTTTTGTTGGGATATAATTTTCAGATTTTTGGGATATTATTCACTGCTTGACATATCTTGTGCTTTCCAACTCTTTTCTTGAAAATATTCATGATATACAGGTGTAAGGCATTATGAATAATCTACAAATCTTTAATCCTTTGATTTTTTGAACCTGGACTAGTATAGTCTCTGATCTCCATGGCTGCTTTCAGCTCCAAATCTATGAGATTCCTCTGAATTTACTATGCATTCCATATATTGGTATGGATAGTTTTTGATTAGTTGGTTGGAAAAATTAATCATTAGAGAGAAAATACTTTCTCATCAGATTCCAAATCCAAGTACTAAGTATGTTTCAAATGATCACTCTATAAAATATTCACTGTAATTATATATAACATATAATAATATATTCACTATAATAATTCACTATATTATATTCACATTTTTAATTACATAATATTTCCACTAAAATCACTCATTATATCATTTGAGAGACCCAGTGAAAAATACCTTGTGATGCCATTTGTAATTCCTAAATTTTACAAATAGGTAAAATAGTACCCAGAAGAGCTTGGGTTTTTCCATGTTAAACATGTTTACTGATCTAGAGAGCATTACTTTAATGTCTACATTTAATTTTCACCTATACTGTCTTACTTGTGGCTTTTATACATACAGGTATAGAAAGTAGAAACAAGTAAAATGATGGGGCCTATAAGAACCCTTCCAGTTCTCAATCTTGGATCTCTTTTTTTTCTGGTAGAAATACATGCTTATGTTGTCTCAGCAGTGGCAGAACCCGAATATGAACTCAGTTATCCCAATTCTTGAGAAAGCATTTTCTCTCAATGACTAGTTTTTTTCCAAAGCACTATTTTCTTTTTTTCATTCATTCTTTCACTTGTGTAAATACAGCATAGTACCCTGCTCTCAGTCAAAAACTCTCCACAGCAATTTACAGAATGTATAGTAAATCCAGAGAAATCAAATCCAAACATAAACCTCAATAACGAACTCTGATCCAAGTAAAAACATTACACCAACCCAAGGGGATAATAATTCCCTTTAAAGAGTTGCACTGACACTGAATTTCAGTACATCTAAGCAGTAATAACACTAAAATATTATTAAGATAACTTTCCTTACTGAATTCAGCTTGAACTTATTTACTGTAGTCACTTTCAATTTCATGAGTATTGAATACATTTTGAAAAATCCAAGAAAGAATGTCCTTTTGCTTAGGTGACAGTACAGTACAGGCAAGAGAATCCAGGAACAAGATGCAGGAGATCTGAGTTCTAATCTTTACTCTTATACTTAATGGTTATATTACCCTGAGTAGACAATTAAACCTCTAAGAGCTTTAATACTGTTGCCTGTAATACAGGAATGATGCCAAGCTTGCCAAAGCAGGCATTTGTGATAACCAAATGAGACAATGTATAGGAAAAGTATTCTGCACAAGTTCTATCTGAATGTAAAGTGTTACTGAGAGGGAGGCAGCACGATATAATGGAAACAGAACAGGACTTGGATTCGAATCTCCGCTCACAGCTGTGTGGCCATGGACAAATCACTTCATATCTCTAAGTTTCAGTTTCCTCATCTATGAAATGAGGAAAATAATACTTCAATATTTTCACAAGGTTGTGAGGGACAGTATTTTGTAAATTACAAAATACTATGTAAGTGTAGGTTAATGGCGGTCTTATACATCAACACTATGCAAAGTAAAAAGGTTAAATTAATGAACATATTTACTGGGCCTGAGATCAACTACTGCCTTCCCATCATGGGGGCCACGGGGCAGAAAACAGTCAGCTGTGAACAAACTGGTAAACTCTCTTCTGTAGGCTCTGAAATAGTCATGGATAAAGGAGCTCCACTAATTTCCTTTCTGTAACATCACACGAGACCTCACTGAGAATTATGGATTTGGGCATGCAGGGATACCAAAATGGTTGTTGATATTAAGTTTTTCAGCTACTTTTACAATGATCCTAATAATAAGCAAATAGAGGTATTTGCTGTCTTCATCTCTGGTAAAGGCTTGTTAATTTAAAATTGGAATGAGACAAAATGCAATGAAATTCACTAGTCCCCAGTTAACAACACATTTTCCTTCAAAATGATTCTTTTAAACTAAAAAATAGATAATATAGGCTGGAAATTATTAAAATGCTATTGCAAAATACCTCAAAGTGAAAGAATTTAAATCTTTATAATTATTTGCTTAACCTCTATGCCTTTACACCGACTCTGGGTTTACAGTGACATGGTTTAATCATGGAGGGCCTCCCACAAAATCACTCTTTGGTTTCAACTCCAACTCATAGGAAATATATAACTTGGTTCCTGTCTAGGTCTCTACAGAAAAGGTAAAAACTTTCTACGTAAGCACTCCAGTTAACAATACATATCCAATATAGCCTTTATTTTATACCACAGAAAATGCAGGAAAAAAACAAACCCCAAACCCCAAACCCCAAAGGACTCCCAGCAGAGCATATTAAGCAGCAAAGCAACTCACACCTTTAGTAAGGGCCACCTTGGTTTGGGGGACCTATTACAGTACCCCAGTGTTATAGAACCTCTGATTTTGGGGATTCCTTTCTCTTTGGACAGCAAACTCATTACTGATGAAAGTCAAGGTTCATATTTACTTCTCCTAGACACTCCCTTTTCTCTGTCTGGGAACTTTCATCATTTTCCCACTCTCCCTGGCTGCTGTTATCTCAGAGGCTCAGAGGCTTCCTCCTCTCCTGGGGCTATTTTGTCACCACTCCAAGATCTCCATTGTTTCTCTGTCCCAGAGGTTCAACTACTGTGTCTCCACAACTGTCATGGGGGATTACAGGTTCCCTTGGAAGTTGTATGGATGTACAAGCTTCACTTCCTTTACCAAAGATCCAAGTCTCTCGGTGTAAAGCACCTCTCTCAGCTTTTGTATTTATCCATGCTCAGTTCTCCTCCCCACTTTTGGTCTCCTGACTGTTTCCTTTTTAAAGCACAAGTCCTAGGCTGTAGTACAGGTCAAACAACTCAACCAATCATCTTCAAATTCCATAATTCTATCAATCATCTTCAACAAGGAGTCAATAGTCCATTAAATAAATATCTATGGAAGGGCACCTATTCCTACAAGAGACACAAAGTTACAACTTTGTGGTTTTCTTCTCTAGCTCTCTGGAATGACAGTGCTATTCCTGGTCATACCCACTAAATCTTCCCCCTAGTTAAAATCTTCAGTCTCTGAAAATCACCCTGGGGTGCCTCTGGGCACACTGGACTACAGACAAAATTGTGGATATCTTTCCGGCAACCATAGAAGCCCTCCCCAATATTTGGTAGCTGCTGAAATATCCTCCTTCCTAAATACCTTCCTCAGGTAATGTAATATTTACATAACATTTAAAGAGTTCATAGCTATGTATAAATTCCTTTTAATAGTACCTCATCACAATTTGTAAGCATTGATTTGTAACCCATTTTAATAATCCTTTGTAAGAGGATAGAAACCTCCCATAACTGGGATGCTCTAGTGCTTAAGACCCCACCCCATTCTATACAATAGTCCTCTAGGTTTATTTCTGACTTGGTTCTTGCAAGAATCTGTCACAACAATCTGTCACAACAACCTCTCCCAATAAAATTAAAATAAAAAAAATAAGGAGAAAGGATTCTGGGAAGATGGCAGAGTAGGTCAGAAAATCTCAAGCTCCTAAGATTTTCCTCTACAAAAGAGATAAAATAGTGCCTCTGAGAGAACGTAGAGCGGTGAAACAAATAAAAGTAGGGGCAGAACAGGGGTTCTCTTGCAACAATGGGAGAAGACTGGAAGAAAAATCCTAGGAGAGATTTCCTCTCAATGCAGAGTAAACACTTCCAGGCTAGGGTCCACTTTAATAGCAAGTGCAAGCCCTGGGGTTAGTAGATTGGAGAGGCTGCCTCGGCCCCAGCCACAGGAGCTTTTAATCACACATCCCCCCACAGTGACAGAGTTGGGCATCTGACCTGGGGAAGATCTAGGGAACCTCTGCTCACAAAGAATGCCAGACCCAACTATTCTGCAAATAGCAGCAGAGCAAGAAGGAACCAGCACATGCCCAGTGATAGCTGAAGCAGGGGGCAGAAAGCCCCTGGTTGTGGACACTAACTGGAGGTTGGAGGTCTTAGCTTGAGTTCAAGTTCAGGGAGGAGAAACTGAAAAGGATCAGCGGTCACAAGCAGCATTCCCCCATACGCTAGGGATTAGAGATGATTATAAAAGCTAAATTATTACCAAAAAAAGCACAGGCGAAGGAGAAAGAATCTAAGAGAGCTACTATGGGAATTGAGAAGACTGAGATTCATCTTCAAAGGAGGATACTGAAGCTAAGAAACCCACTCCTACTACAAAGAGTAATTAATGTCAAGAGGTCACCTACCCAAAAAGAATTCACTGAAGATTTTAAAAAAGACTTTAAAAATCAAATGAGAGAGATGGAGGAAAAATAATAAAAAATAAACAAGAAGATTATGACAAGAAAATCAACTAATTAGAAAAGGAGATCCAGAATCTTAAGGATGAAAATGACTCCTTGAAAATCTGAATTGGGCAAGGGGAAGTCAGCGAAGTTATAAGAGATGAAAAAATTTTTAAAAAACCTCAAATATAAAGATTTAAAAATAGAAGAGAATGTGAAACATCTCATAAGAAAAATAACAGATTTAGAGAACAGATCAAGAAGAGAAAACATAAGAATAACTGGACTACCAAGAAGTTCTGATCAAAAAAAGAATCTTGACACAATAATTAAAGAAATCATTAAAGAAAATTGTCCTGAAGCTTTAGAACAAGAGGTAAAAGTAGAAATAGAAAAAATACACTGATCATCACCTGAAAGATCCTATGAGGAAAACTCACAGAAATATTATGATTAAATTCTGAAACCCCCAGATCAAGGACAACAAATTATGAAAAAAATGTACAGTTGATCAACTGTCAGACTTTCAAGACTGTTTAAAAAAAAAAAACTACACCCTGAACTCAATAGAAGATTTGATATACAAGAGCCAAGAGAAATACAAGGTACGTACCAATGACCAATTACAAGGGACTAAATAAGGATAGAATGTGTACCTTTCATGTATGGAAAATGGAAAACCTATATCTAAGATTGTTACTAGTAATTAGGTAGCTTAAAAGAAAGATTGGGGGTAGACCTGAGTATGATATGACTTCAAAAAGTAAAGTCATCCAAGAACAGCTACAAGAGTAATTATCTTATACAAATGAGGTGCAGGAGGAAACCTACTTTCATTGAGAATGGGTTTAAGAGGGGAAATATATATATATATGTATATATATATATATATATATATTATACACACACATACATCTAGAAGAGTATAAAAGTCTCCTAAATTTAGAAAGAAACAAAACTCTAAGAGCATAGGAAGGTGGGGAGAGGATAAAGGAGGGATCTTTAGAGGGGTGGGTGAGGGAATAGGTTAAAAAAGGTATATAGAAGGGTCTTTAGATTTAGGGGAATGGGAGGATGAGAGAGGGAGCTTTAGAGGGAGGGGGACAGAAAAGGTCAAAGGGGTATATAAAAGGGTGTTTAGATTTAGGGAAATGGGAGGATAAGGGAGGGATTGCTAAAGTGGAGGTAGATTAAGTAACAGGAGGGCAAAGTAGGTAGAAGTAAAGTAGAGGAGTTGGAGAGAGGAGAAAAGATATGCACAAACATAAAAACAAGATTAGGAATAGAATTTCTTATGGAAAGTATGTGTTTATATGTGTATGCATGCTATTATATCAATACCTATATATAAATATGTCCATGCTCAATTGTATCCTTGTGGTTGCAAGTAGGGGAGAGGAAGGGGTAAAAAAAGAACAAAGTAAAAATGTGTAGCAGAAAACAAAAAAAAAACCTAAGATGGACAGCTTTCAACACAATACATAGTATTAAATAAAGCGGCTTTCTTGAAATGATAAGTTATTGCTATATATTCTGAATCCTCTCCTATGTTCTGCTGTGCACATGACATGATTTTTCTTTTATATTTAAGTTTATAATGTTTCTTTTTCTTTTCTTATTGTGTATTTAGGTTTTAGTATTTGTCTAAAATAAAAAAAATTTAAAATGAGCTATAAAAAATTTTAAGTGAGAGGCAAAAATAAAATTTAAAAAATCTGTCCCAAAAGGGGAAGTAATAGAGTTGCTCCAGAATTAGGAAAACCCCTTTGTAGAGACCTGTGAGCTGTAGACAACTGTACCAACAGATCTTAGCAACCTTGTGGTTTAGGCTCCACTGAAAAAAAAAAGCTGGTCTTGAGGTTGCAAGAGGAATAACCTCCTTCGCATCAGACCTACATGGATTGCACAGCTCTCAGATGTTTGGGGCAGGGCCACATCTGCTATTCTACAGCATGTCTCTGTCCTGCTCTCCTTGGAAAAGGAAATTCTCTCCACTGCTGCCAGCTTTGAGGTTCAGGGGCCCCCTAAAAGGCTATGTAGACAGACTCTTCACCCTGCTCAGGGATCTAAACCCTCTTCCTCTGGCAAGCAAATGACTGAGACTGATCCAAAACTTAGAACTAGTTTCTGTTCAGAGGTTCCTGCCCATTATTCCTCCAGTTGAATGTAGGTTATTTCTCTCCTATAGGCAATTTCTGACCAGAATGAGTGAAAAGGAAATCTATTTTAGGATATATTTCTTGATAGACAGTAGGATTGCCTAACCCCTAACCACCAAACAACCCAGGTGAATTGTAACAACATTCTGTTCTCTATGATAGTGAAGCAAAAAAGTCAGGTAGGATCGGGGGTGATATATATCTCTCACTAGAGATTTCTGGCACTCAGTTAATTTGTCACCTCTCTGTTGAGGGCCCTATCCTTACTCTTTGTGGCAGCCTTCCGATCCAAACGTATGGATCAAGATGGTTGGTACAATAGCTGGGGATAGCTAAAGAGTCACACAAAGCCTAAACAATACAGAGATGCTCCAAAGATGGAATCCTTGAATATTATATACTGGGTGAATAGATTAGATACACAGTATACAATAGCAAATATCACTGTAATCTAGTGTTTAATAAACCCAAAGATCTCAGTTTTTGAAGCTAAACAAAACTACACCAACATGCATTAGGGTATCTATTTGGAACTTTGACAAGCTACTGAGAAAACTGGAAAGCAATTTGGCAGAAACAAGGCATAGACCAGGTCCTCAGACTGTTTACAAAAATAAGCTCAAAAGGGATACACGATTGAGACTTAAGGGATGCTATCATAAGCAAATTAAGGGAGCATGGAAAAATTTACCTGTCAGATCTATGGATAAAGGAAGGTTTATGACCAAATAAGCAACAGGGAGGATTATAGAAAGTAAGATGGATAATTTTGATTATATGAAATTAAAAAGCTTTTGCACAAACAAAACCAACACTGGTTTTTAGAAGAAAAGCAGGCAATTGGGAAAAATATAGCAAATTTCTCTGTCAAAAGCCAAATTTCTCAAAAATATAGGGAACTGAGCCAAATTTACAGAAAATAAGATTCATTCTCCAATTGATAAATGGTCAAAGGATATGAACAGGCAGTTTTCAGAAGAAGAAATCAAAGGCATTTATAGTTGTATGAAAAAATGCTTCCAATTACTAATAATTAGAGAAATGCAAATAAAACAGCTTTGAGGTACTGCCTCACACCTATCAGATTGGCCAACATAACAGAAATGGAAAATGACAAATGCTAGAGGGGATGTGGAAAAATAGCTCCACTAATGTACACTAATGGAGTTGTGAACTGGTCCAACCATTCTGGAGAACAATTTGGAACTATGAATAAAGGGCTATACAACTATGCATACCCTTTGACCTAAACAATACTGCTACTAGGTTTTCCTCCAAAGAAATAAAAGGAAAAGGACCTACATGTACTAAAATATTTATAGCAGCTCTTTTTTGTGGTGGCAAAGAACTGGAAATTGAGGTGATTCCTATGAACAGGGGAATGGCTGAACAAGTTGTGGTATACGAATGTGATGGAATATTATTGTGCTATATAAGAAATGATGAGCCAAATGGTTTCAGAAAAACCTGGGAAGATTTACATGGACTGATGAGCAGAACCAGATCATTGCAAAAAGTAACAGCAAAATTGCAATGATAATCAACTGTGAAAGACTTACCTACTCTGATCAATAGAATGATCTATGACAGTTCTAAAGGACTCATGATGAAAAATGCTATCTACCTCCAAGTACTGATGAACTATGAATATAGAATAAAGTATATTTTTCACTTTTTAAATTTCTTGGATTTTTTTGCAACATGGTTAATATAAAAATAGGTTTTAGATGGCTTCACATGTATAATGGTATAAAATTGTTTGCCTTCTCAGTAGGGAGGGGTGGATCTGTGGGGAAGGAAAGATTTTGGAACTCAAAATTGAAAAAAATGACTTAAAAATTAACAGAAAAAGAAAATGAAATCTTTAAAAAAGACTACATACTGGTCTTCTGTTACTAAATTTGCCCTGTTGAAGATTAAGAGAGGATTTCTGAACATACAATTACCTAGATCTGTGATAAGAGCTACCTTTTTAAACTCCATCTGTATTAACAGATAAAATTCCCATCCTCCTACTTTCTAGAATAGAAGGGAGGAGTACCTTGCTCTAAGCAAAGATATATAAGAATATACAAAAGGGATTACTTTTAATTACTTAAAGGCATAGAATTTCCCTGTTTGTGGGTGGATGACACCATGAGTTTTTCATCAAGTCAGTGTATGTTGTAAAGCCTCCTAAATGAGATCTAGGATCACTTAGAAAGCCTTGTTCTAACTATCCACATCAGAAAAAAGCAAGAGGATGAAGAACCCCTCTTATCCAGGTGATGGTATGCAAGTGGCTTGATAATAGACACAGAAACTATCCAACAGTGTATCTATATCTTGTTCAGGGACTGAAAGTCGATAATGAACTGGGTCCAGAACTGAACAAGCAGAGGAAATACAGGATTATTGCTTCAGGAAATTACAAAATTACTTATTTAATAATATCGAGCTGCTCACTGAAATAAAGGCCTATCTTTTAACATCAATGTTCTTTCTAGTTATATTGTATAGCTGCAACTCATGGGACATTTACAGTCTCTGAAGAAATGAAGCAGAAGGTGATCCAAACGGAAATGGAGAGGAGCACAGGGGCCATGAAGAAGGCTCAACGCACAAGAAGCAAGAAAGTATATGAGAGAAGCAATGTAGAAGACGCCATCAAAGAAATGTACAATCAGCGAGAGGCAGCGACAACAGATGGACAACCCATGCTCTTCACTGTATTTACACAATTGCTTATACAATTTAAGGAGGACATGGGGAAGGCCATACTGATGGATATATACTATGCTGAACTTATGGAAATACAGAGCCAAGAATGTACCAGATGGGCACATATGAATGTGTTGCAATTTACTTTTCTTGGGGAACGATATAGTGGAACATAAAGACACTGATCAATCGCTCAAATTCTGTAGCTTCTACAAAGTATCCACTTGTATCCTGGAGAAAATCTAAAAATTCCTAAATGATCTGAGCTTTAGTGAATATGATGGTGTTAGAAAGGCAGAGGGTCATTAGGCCCCTCTCCATCCTTCACAGCAAATGCAAAGACAGGGCCTAGAGATAAGGTTTTGCAGATGCCATATGTAAGGCATCCAGGTGGTGCAGTGGAAAGAGTGCTGGGCCTAGAGTCAGGAAGGCTCATTTTCCTGAGTTCAAATCAGCCCTCAGACACTCACGAGCTGTGTGACCTGGGCAAGTCACTTAACTCTGTTTTTCTCAGTTTCCTCATCTGTAAAATGAGCTGGAGGAAGAAATGACAAATCATTCCAGTATTTTTGGCAAGAAAACCCCAGATGGGGTCATGAAGAGTTGGACAGGATTGAAACAACTGAACAGCACGAAGATGTAGTATATAGAGACAGGACAGATATTCCCAAGAAGTCCTGTTTAGAAAGTACACCCTTTATTGAGGAACAAAGGAAGCTTGGCTCCTTGGTAAATGACCATCAGCTGTTTTTCTCTAGGAATAATGGCCTGTCTCTCTAAAAGCACACGGTTCTTTCTTGCTCAGATCTCAGTGCATTTATCCCACCGCAGAGGGCACAGACAATCATTAGGACATCTGCCTCCATAACACTTATGCTCAGTTAATGAGGGAAACTCTAAGATGTGGACATCTTGAATGACCTACAAGGACCTTTAATTTTTATTTCCATAGGTCATCTGTCCCTTTCTGAGAAATAGGAATACAAATCTATTCATTCTTGAGACATGGTGACATGCAAGAATTTCCTTCTTTAATGAGTCATTGTGGAAATGTATAACCAAATATGACGGGCATAAAGGACTGCCTGTCCCTTATCACATATCTGCACCACAAGCAGGAACTGCATTATAATTACCAGTATAGACACTTTCTCAATGCAGGATTATATTGTGTCTTTGCAGTGTTTATTTTTCTTCTGAAGAACAAAATTTTCCACTTGCCCCATGTTATGGTAGCTGTATTATACCAATTCCCAGGTTATTCTCCTATTTCAGTCCCTGGCTCACCAACCTTCTCTCCTCCCCAGCTCCTGCCCTTCTCCTAGCAGACCTTCTAACTGATTTCTCTTCCTCAAGCTTCTCCCCATAGCAGTCTATCCTACGCACTGTGGCCAAATTCATGCCCATACTCGAGGTGCTCTACCATGGCTCTGCTCACACCTAAGGAAAATCTACTCCTATTGTCCACATGGAACCAGCACTTTAGGTATAGCAACACAAGATCCTTTAAAATTAACTTTTTCCATTAAAAAAATTATAAAATCTACTGTTAGGAAGTACCAAAAAGTAGCTGGAATAGAATATATGTAGTGAGAACTTCCAGTTTCCTGACTTGCTTATAGAAAGAAGGCGACTAACATATTCTAAGAAATTATTATTAATAATAATAACTAGCATTTACAGAACACTTTCAGGTTTATAAAATGCTTTACATATATTATTGCATTTGATCCTCACAATAACCCTGGGAGATAAGCGCTATCATTATCCCCATTTTATAGACAAGGAAACAGAGACATAAAGAAGTTAAATGGCTAATGCAGGTTTTGAACTCAGGTCTTCTTGACTCCAAGTCCAACATTATGAGCTGTGCCACTCAGCTGCTTATAACCAAGAGAATGGATAGAAAACAAGGTTTTTTTTTGTTGTTGTTTTTCTACATTACCGAATACCTTAATCCTCTTCCAAAACAACTCAGTGTCTGTTTTAGGTAAAACCAAATAAAACTATGGTTTTTAGCCAATAAAAGCAGCTCATAGAATATGAGTTCTGCAAAAATTAGGTGGTTAAAAGACAGCTCAGTGACCATCTTCAGCAGCTTGATTTACATAAATTCCTAAAGATTCAAGGAGGTTCAAACTTTTGCTCAGAAGAATCAAGATACAAAACAACAACAGCCACAACAAAAACTGAGGCTCATGCAGAATTCCGAGTTTAGGCCCTTAAAATTCAAAACCTTTTTGTGCAAAGTTCAAAATAATCAAAAGGGCCACTTATTTTCCCCTAAAGATACAGGAGTTACTGAAGCATAAGTGCTATCCTGCATATGCCCTATTTAATCATTGGTGGCATTGCCATAGTTTATATTTTTATTTCTGAGAGAAAACTTGGGAATCCTTTAAAAAAATCCAAACCTAATCCTCCAATATTTTCATAGCTACTCCAAAACACCCAATAATTCCTTTTCAAGTGTGTGCTTCAAGCCAGTCTCTGAGAGAATAGAACTGAACAAGTTCTTCCTTTGTCTCTAATTTTATTATGAAAAATATTAGCCTGAAGTGCTTTTCTGCCTCACTGATCAAATACTTGAAGTATTAAGTACATCATATTTTCTAAATTAAGTCTGAAAAAGAAAGCATCTGAAAAAGAAAGCAACTGAAAATAGAACTTAATAGTATTGTGATAATAATAAACCGTGCAGCATTGTAAATGTATGGACCTATACTTTGGTAGTATGCAAACAGTGCCATCTCATGGCCAATTAATCTTACTGTTTTAAAATGGTTACCAAATAATGTCTCAAGACAGAACAATAGGACAGACAGCTGGAAAATTCCTATGAACAAATTTTCCTCCTCAGTAATATTCCTACAAAGGTGGAACTCCTGTGACTTCAGAAATTAGCATGAGTTTCATATATATTCAAGAAAGATAATGTGAAAAAGCCTGTTGCCATTACACTCTGATAAATTCTGAGAGAGAAGCAACCATAATGCTTTATTAGTTATACTACTGAAAATTTAATTGGCTTATTTTAATTAAGAGAAATACTGCTGTCAGATTTCAAGTGGTACTTATCAATTTCAATACATCTTTGAAGCATTTAAAACCTTCCTTTAGAAAAAATATAAATATGGTGCCAAGTTCCAATCATCAGGTACAATTCCCACCAAGCTAATTTCTATCCTCAGGCTCTCTGAACTCAGGATAATACCCTGGGGAGCTATCTGTGCCCACATTTAAGAACAGTTTTGTATCTCACTATTTAGCAACATTTATTTTACCTACTGTTCCTTTAGATTTTGCTGCTAGTAGGAATATCAGCAACAGAATGATACTCAATACTCAAGCAAAAGGATTTCTAATGTAACGGGAAGTAAGAGAATAGTATAAGCACAGAATTACCCCTTCACTGGTTTTCTGCAAGTCTGAAGACGTGTTTCTTGTGTCATTGCCTGCATCTCCAGCCTCAGAGCCACTCTTATTTTCTTCCTCTTTGCAGTCCTTGTCATCTTCATCTGCTGGAGATTTCCGTGACTGCTTAGAGGATTTCTAAACGTTTAGACAGGTTAAAAAACAGAGTTAAAAGCTAAAATTCAAGTTAGAAAGCAAGAGAAGTCCATCAAATGTGGCATCAAAAAGTCTCCTCCGTCACTGGGGCAATTCACTGCTTGAGAGGCTTTCTTTGATGCAATGCAGTGCAGTAGAAAAAGCTAAGCTGGGAGTCAGGGGAAATGAGCTTTATACAGTCCTGAAATGGCTACTATCTAAACGACCTTGGGAGAGTCATTCAACCTTTCTTGGACTTAGTTTCATCATTTAGAAAATAAGTGACTGAACTAAATGATCTCTCAGGTCTCATGTTAGCACTAAAATTCTCAACTTGAAGCTCAGAACAGTTTGCGAATTCAGAATGCATTGCAAATATACAACAAGAACAGATAAGCTCTTAAGTGAGCCATTGCCTCTGGTAGAGAATTTTTCCCTAAGGGGAAACAGAATACAACCATTTGAATTAAATCTCCTTTTGCGTTACATTAATGGAATAGATGGTATTCTATTTTTGTCATTTCTAGTCGCCACTATGATGAAACTTTAAACTTTGACTGGTGATTAAGCACCAAAAGATACAATGTGAGAATAGCATTAGAAACACTAATTGTTTAAAACTACTAACATAATGAACATTAATCATTTCAATTCTACCTACTTAACAACCAAGGATCACACTGGTAAATGAGTGCCATTCTCCTGTCATTAAGTACTTGAAATCAGAGTAAAAGAAAATAAGAAATTGCTAAAGTCTGAATTTTTAATGGCTTTCCAGCAAGAGATGTTTAACTGAATAACCATGAATTCATCAATAAGCAGGTCCATACTAATATACCTTACAGGAAAGAATATCACATAATATCTCTATAACATTTTTCTTTTAAGGATTTATAAATCCTCTCTCTGTGTTGTTAGATAAAAGTGATTTAGTCACTGAAAAAGTCTCTGAAATGGATCAGCAAATTGGTGCTTAGCCACACAACCAATAAAAAACATGCAATTTCTGAAAAGTCTACTTGATAGATATGACACAAAATATAACTGAACCAAAAGAAATACTGTTCACTTAAATTCTCTACAGGATTCCATTTTGCTTAACCAAATCTACTAATAAAGCCCAAAATGGAACTTATAATTTGGCTAAAATTGGGTGATTTTCACATTAGATAACAGAGTTAAAGTGTATATATATATATATATATATATATATGTTCAGAAATTTGAGTGTCCACATTTATCCACACTTAGATAATTTAGAAATTATTACAATAAAGAAAAAAACATTTGCTTTCCATTCTCCTAAAAAATAATGAAAAGATAATTTTAAAAATATAGCAAATGTCTAATAGTGCCAAAGAGGACCAATTTGTGATAGAAGACCAAAAGTGAGAAAAAAGTATATACAATAAACTTCTTAAAGGCATTTGGGGAAACCAGAATGTTCAAAATATGAATCAAGACTAGGGCATTATGATCATATAACATATGATCTTGAGTTCACATTACCTGAAGAAAAAAATGATGATAACCTCTAATCACCTTGGAGCCAAATTTAGGTAGATCAGCACTTCACTCCTCATCCCACTCACAATGGAACATGTTCCTATCATGTTCAGCTATTTTTTTTAACCAAATCTTTGATTTGATTGATGGAGGCTCTCCCGGTGAGGATGCTTCCTCTAGCAATATAAATCAGTAAATACTAGGAGAGAGAGTTGGGGCACCAAGTGATGAAATGTCCTGCCCTGGTTCACACAACTGGTATGTTTCAGAGACAGAACTTGAGTGCAGAGCTTTCTGACTCAGAGGCTGGCTCTCTATCTACTTTGCCACAATACCTGTTTAATCTGAATTAAGTTGAATAGGTGGAGAGTGGCTTTAATTTTATTAAGGTTATATCTGGTACAAATTACCAGTGACTAAAATATCTGTTAAGACTGTGACATGGAATGGGAGATAAACAATTTCCCTCATTTAAATGTTCATTAAATATTTTATTAGGTAAATTTATTTTTTGTAATTTATAAAAGATCAATATAGTTTCTAATATTTTTATTTGTGGGTCAAGAATTTAAACATGTGTCTAATGAGGCATAATAGTAGAGTGGAGAGAATACTGGACTTGGGGTGGAGAGACATCTGAGTTTGAACACTTTTTCTAATTCTTCCTGGCTGTGTCACTCTTGCAAAGTCATTCAACCCTCCTGAAACTCAATTTCCTCATTGGTATACTGAGGATAATAAGAGACTACTCCTCTCATTGGTGGTTATTGTAGGAAAGTGCTTTATGAACCTTTATGTGCCATTATGTATTTTAGAATTCTTAGTAAGAGCTTAAAAAAATAGAACTCTTAGTAAATGAGTAAAAGATTTCTTAGTAACTTCTGGGTTCACATATGATTCCTTCCACCAGTACCAACCCTAGGCTTCCTTGTTAACGGCTGTCTTTCCAATAATAAAAGGAAACTACAGTATTT
This sequence comes from Notamacropus eugenii, assembly GCF_028372415.1. NCBI lineage: Eukaryota > Metazoa > Chordata > Mammalia > Diprotodontia > Macropodidae > Notamacropus > Notamacropus eugenii. The sequence goes on along the minus strand of NC_092872.1, from coordinate 176,956,022 downwards.
AAGGTCATGCATACCTGCACTACACTTAATATGAATTAATGTGAACTGCTGAATACAATTTAAGGCATCACCAATACTATATGGGAGTAAATGAAGCCGTATAAGTTATTCAAAAGAAATATATGCGGCTTTAGAAAAGAAGTTCAGAGCGAAGATTTAAGCCTAAACGGAATCCAAGTCCTTTTGCAGAATAACAACAACCATGGAAGGTGAAGACTGACAGGAAAACAAAAGCTAGATTTCTACTTTGCAAGTGACTATTTTCTCCCTACCCAAGGCAAAATAATGTATTTTTTCAGGAATACAGGGGAAAATTCTGAATTGGAGCTCTACTTCCTGATTGCCACTTTGAGCGCATTTAGTAGGCTGACCAAAAAGAAAAAAGATACTATGGAAGGATGATAAATATTAAGTACTTATTTGTAAGAGATGTTTAAAGCGTAGTTAACTTATTATTACATAAGCACCAAATAGAATTTAAGCTTCATTAAGAATTTAAACAGAACAAGCTGTTTAAGTATTCAATTATACCTGTGTGATAAATCAATTATGATAAACCAAATAAGATGAAAACCTCCCTGTCTTTGGCAACCAATGTAGACACTACCATCCTACTTTAAAGCACCGTTCAGTTTCTAAAATGTCATTTAAACTTATCTCATCTGGTAAGTTGTATTTCATTAAACTTTATACTCTTATAGAATGGCAAATTCAATCTCTTGTACTACAGCTAGAGTTCTAACTGCTGGTTGCAGGGCCACGTCTTATGCATCTTTTGAATTCCCAAAAGAGAATGTATGTATAACCCAGGGCTATACAGTAGGCACCCTGTAAAAGCCTGTTAGTGACTAAGTAGACCAAAAGGAAGTGTGCTGTTTTATCATGCATGTGACATTAATAATAATGAGAAAAGCTCCTTGGTAACCTTTGAAGTATATGATTTTTTCCGTTTTGAGCCCGCTTTTTCATTCTTTCTTTTGCCTTTTCCATCTTCTTCTACTCTATCACCTTCCTCCTCACTGCTGGCATCTGCAGTATTGCCTCCTTCACCCTCAGTTTCTGAAGAGCTCTGTTGCTGAATTGCCTGAAAAATAATAAAAGATCAGCTAATTACATGGCACAAAGTACCACAAACACACATACTCACATGGAAATGGTGATAAGAAATAGCTATACTTTAGGCATTTTACTTAGAAACAGCTTGGTTTATTCTTAAGGCTCTGGAGAGAAAGGTCTGGCAGAAAGAATTTCTTCCAGTGGCCACTTAAACATCAATGATCAGATGAAGAAGCTTTAACTCTGAAGGGACCAATCAAGTTTTGATGATGGAAACCTGCACATTAAAGTCATAGTCAGTCACAGCATTAGGAGCACTATTTACTGAAAATATTTAGTTGGTCTTCTGGAGTAGAGAGTTTGTGTTCCTAGTAGGTAATCAACCAATTAGCAGAAAGAATATACATCTGCAGAAGATCATTACAGTATAAAAGCTAAAACTAAGAGATGAGATATGAAGGAAAATAATGTAAATTATTTACCTGGTATCCAGTAAACTTGACTCTGGGATTATTTTCTATTTCCCACAAGCCTTCATTAAATCCTTTTCTTTTGTTAGACTTTCCAAACTTATCTTTATATTCTTTATAAGGGAAAAGGTCTTTTGGTCCCAGAAACGCTCTGCAGAAAAGATAACAGGAAATACAACTGTCTTTTCAAATGTAATACATCTAAAACATCAACAGCAACACAATCAAGCCATTTTCACTTAAATAACCCAGTGTACACACTAATTAAAAAAATACTTGTCAGGTAAGTAACAAGCATATTTTAAGAAACAGGTGCCCTAATTAAGGTAATTCATCAAAAAAGTAAGCACTAAAGAAAATAGTCCTTAATATTTTTTAACACCATCCTTACCCCTCACAGCCTAGCACAGTACTTTGCATACAAAGGTTGCTTAATAAATAGATGCTGAAAGAATGGATGGCTGATTCTAGTCTCAGACCAATTTTTCATTTTTCATCCACTTAAGATTTACCTTAGCATGGCATAATAGGTAGGATACTGGCCTTGGAACCAGAAGACGTGTGAGTTCAACTTACCTTCAGACATTTTCAGGCTCTGTGGCTCTGGATAAGTCATTCAACCCTTCAGTGTTCTAGGCAACTCAATAAGCTATGAGATATAGAGAAGGGCTGACTTGCATTGGTAGAATTTCCTTATCTGGAAGTTCCCTACATCAGTGAAATCAAAGGTCCCTATACCCAAGACTTATTTAATGAATGTTTTAAGGCCCATTGATTCTTATCATACTGCCAAAATTTATAAAATAGAGAGTAATGTAGTAATAGCAACCCTAGATACAAAATGCAATATTACACTAAAAATCAACTATTGTTAACGCATTATCCCCTAGAAAGATTTCTAGAAACTGAAAAACATTGATCTTAAAAAATCAAAATGCACAATAATAAGTTCTATTATATACATTAAAAATCAATCATTAGCTAACATCATATGTTCTCCTCACAAACAACTCATCGTCTCTTAATCAGTCATGGAGTCTCTAAGTTGGAGGAGAATTTAAAGACCATAGGATCAGAGAATTTAGGGTTATAAGAGACCTTAGAAATAATTTTCTTTCTGTAAAGTTACACATTTTACAGATAAGGAAACTGAGGTCCAGAAAGGTTCACATTGTCCAATTTCCCATCCAATGAAGAAATTATTTTGACAGAAACCATCATTAGCCCTGGAAATCCCATCTCAGAAGCACTCTCTGTCCCTGGAGTCCTTCCCTCTCACTGGATAGGCTCTTCCCAGGGCTTCCATGTGACAGGGTTACCCAGACTGGTCACCTCTTCCCTTTCTACCAGGCTGCACTGTTCTAATCTTTTCCAGCCCGAGGTATCTTCCTGGTGACTTGTTTTTATGTCTTTTCTCCCTACTCCTTTTCTACTTCCTTGTGTTTTTGCTTTCCCCATTGAAATATAACCTCCTGGAAGACAGGCCTGTCTTAATTTTGCTTGTATTTATCTTCCCAGTGCTTAGCACAGCGCCTGGTACAGAGTAAGTACTCCACAAATGCTTGTTAACTTGAAACTGGTTGGTAGAAAGTTCTTTCTTATACTGAACAAAAACCTACTTCTGTCCCTGGTTCAATTACATTCTGGAGCAATATCAAACACATTTTCATTCTCTTTACATATTTTTTCTCTTTAAATATTTAAAGATTATTATCACATTTCCCCTAAGTCTTCCTTCCTCTAGGCTAAATACTTTCAGTTCCTTCCACCTTCCTTCAATACAACAGTCGGTAGACTGTTGGAGAACAATCTCTAATCTCTAGTTTGTCAAGGTTCCTCTAACAAAGTTGTACCCATTACTGAACATGATATTCCAGGTAGCATATTAAAACTACATAATGGGAACATTAGTTTCTCTAAAGTAGATAAGATACTTCTAATCTAATCTAAGAGTTAGCCTTTTTTTAGCAGCTATAGCAAAAAGAATTCAATGAATGCCCCTTAAAAAGAGCTTCGATAGGTACGATTAGAGAGGCAGAAGAAATAAAAGACATTATACATCCTTGTGCTTGAAGGAGTTTAAAATCTAGTTGGGAAGATAAGACAAACAAATATGTAACAATTGGAGCAAAATTCAAAAATTTTATTATATTTAAAGACTTAATTGGATGGTACAGTTTATGATTGTCATAGAAACTCACAGAAACAGATGCTTCATTAAGGAAATGGAACTTAAATGGGCCTTGAAAAATATATAGAATTTCCTTTGGGCCAGGAATACCACTACTGTGCAGTTAATCCCAAGACAAAGGGGAAGTTCCCAAAATATTTAAAGAAATACTCTTTGTGGCAGCAAGAAATTGGAAGCAGAGTGATTGCCTATGGCATATGAGTAATGGAATATTATTGTGCCATAAGGAATTACAATTACGAAGAATTCAGAGAAATCCGCGGTCATAAATATATTGTACTTGCTTTATATTTATTTGTATATATACTCTTTTTATTCTGTATATGTGTAAATATACACATATATTCACATGTATATGTATATATATATTTGCTCTCTACCTCAATAGATTGTAAGTTCCTTACCTGAAGAGATTGTTTCATTCTTTGTACCTGTATCCATAAAACCTAACTCATAGTAGGCATTTAATACATGCTAATTTATTGATTGATATTTGTATAAAGCAATACAGAACAAAGTAAGCAGAAACCTGAGACTATCAATGAACGTAATAATGGAAAGGAAAACACCACTCAAAGATATCTCAACACAGATTAGTGCAGAAGAGCAGACAACTGATGAAACCAACCTTCCTCTCCTTTTGTAAAGAAGGGACCTCTACCTGTAGCTGACTACAGGCACCCAACGAGGTATGTGTTATTAGATAGGTTAAAGGTGTCCCTTTTGTTTTGCTTAACTGTTCTGTTATACTAGTTCTCCCCTACATTCCCAACAAATGGCACATGAAACACCAAGGGGATAGGAACACATAGAATGGCTTTTTAAATCAGTCAACAAGCATTCAGTAAGCACCAGCTCTGTGCCAAGCACTGTGCTAAGTATACAAAGAAAGGTAAAAAGAGGCCCTGTTCTCAAGGAACTCACAGTCTAATCAAAAGTATGTCAGAACCAAGGCTAACATTGCTAGGGAAGAAAATTTAAATTAAAAAAGGCATTTCAGAGGAAGAATTTAAGGTATTTGAGTGGGTATTCTGCAAGTTCAGAAGGAGTCAAACAGTGTGATATGCCAGCCAAAAAAGCTATGCAATCTTAGACTGCATTGAGAGGCAGTGTCATTGGAGGTGAGCATCATGGTACTCTGTTATGTTCAAACTATCCTTGAAGTATTATGTTTAGTTCTGGAAACCATGTTTTTGAAGAACATTGATAAACTGGAGAACAGATGGGTGATGGGGCCTTGAAATTGTGGCATATTAGAATAAGTAAAATAACTGATGTCTATCCTAGAACAGGGAAGACTCAGGGAAGACACGATAGCTATCTTCAAATATCTAAAGGACAGCCATGGGCAAAAGGGATTTGACTTCATAAGGTCATAGATTTAGAAGGACCTCCAGAAGCCTTCTAGTCCTACCCCCTGATTTTACAGAGGAAGAAACTAAGGCTCAGGGAGGCTAATTAGTTTGCTCATCACACAGGTAGTATCAAAGGCAGGATTTAAACCCAGGTCTTCATTCCCTGGCCCACGAAAACAATAGGAGTAGTAAGAATAGGTTTCAGGGGGGGAATTTAGGCTTTTTCAAAGGAAAAACTCCCTAACAATTAGAACTATTTTAACGTGGAATGGAACGTTTTGTGAGATGATGGGTTCCTTCACCCTCTTGGGGTCTTAAAAAAAGACTAAATGACTACTTGTGTTTGTTATAAGGTATTGTTCAGATTTGTATTGAACTAGGGGGTCACTGTGGTATCGTCTAACTCAGAGATTCTTTGATTCTATGGACTGTACCATCTAGATCTGATAAATCAAACTCTCTCTAGATATGGATCCCCTCCCCTGAATTAGGAAAAAAGATACTAAAGTCAGAATGATCTGGATTCAAACTCTGCCTTGGACACTTGCTAGTTATATAACCCTAGGCAGGTCACTTGCCTTCTTTGGCCTGCATTTCATCTAAAAAGAGAAGATATTGGACTCAAAGATCTTTTGCAGCTCTACGTCTATAATCCTATCTTTTCTCTCCTAGAATATTAGCTCCTTGATGGTAAAAACCATTGACTTTTAAAAAATCCTTTGCAACACTTAGCACTTAAATCTTTGTTGAATAAACGGGCTGAAATCTGTATGAAAGGCACAATACTGAAAGCTCATGGACCTGTGCAGAGGATTCCTCTGCAAAGGGATCACACATTTAATTAATAAGTTGATGTTCATTTAAATTAAAGTGTCTTGCTTTAGGAGTAGTCTCAGAAAAGCCTTACATAAAGTTACTTTGATAAACTGGGGAGAGCCTTCTGAACAGTGACTGGGATGGGGAAATTGCCTTGCAATTGTGATATCTTAGGATGGGCAAAGGAAGTGGGGATGGCTACACATTTTAACAATCTGACTGTGCTGAATAAGAATGTCAGTTTCCATCCTTTTGACTGTTGCTACTACTTTGCTCTTTACTGCTTGGGGCTGCCTTGGGTTCCACCTAATCGCTTATTGTCTTGAACCCTGCTAACTAACTCTGGACCATCTGAGCTCACCTTTGCCTAATCTGTTATAAATTCTGCTTCAGCCCTTATGACATCTGGTTACTCTCTCCTGGAGAGATTAGGGAGTTAATGCTAAAGAGTAACTGGAAATAGTTATATGAGGGTAAGTGAAAGCCAGAAAATACCCTCTCATCCTATTACCAACTCATTCTCTTCACCAAATCTTCATATACTACCACTCACCTATCTCCTCATCCAGTCTCTCATTTCTACTAGTCCACACACCCTCGCTTACCTATCATATTTATCTTTTGATTGGGATCTTTGTTCAAGGGGCCATCCTTGGTATATGACAAATCTAGGGAAACTTCCCCGAGGCTCTGTGTCCTTGGAAGTCCTCTATTATGACAGAGATTAAATACAGCAGGACAGATAAACTATAGGGAATCAGTGATAGGGAGAGAAGAAGGTGGTGTGGAGAAATGGATAGAATGATGTGAGGTACCCAATCAACATGTAAAAAGAGGGGGAAGGGATGAGAGCTGTCCATTTGGTAATAACATCCCTTTCCTTTCTTCTGTACATACCCTTTCAGGCTGACCACTACTCCTCTATTACATCTCTTCCCTCAAAAAATCTTTTAAAACTACCTTCTGCACTCATTTTTAACGAGATTTCATTTGGGGCAGCTGGAAGGCCCAGTGGATAAAGTGCTGGGCCTATAGTCAGCAGGACGCGTTCAAATGTGGCCTCAGCTTCTTACTAGCTCTGTGACCCCAGGCAGCTCAACTAGCCTCTGTTTGCCTCAGTTGTCTGATCCATAAACAGGGATTAATAATAGCACCTACCTCCCAGGGCTGTTGTGAGGATCACATGAGAAAATAACTGTAGCATGCTTAGCAGGCCACTTGGCACATAGCAGGTACTGTATAAAAATGGTAAGGAGAAGGAAACAGAGAGTGGCTTGTCCCATGTTTTATCTTCCATTTAAGAGTTTACCTATATCTGTTTGTTTGTTGTATCTCTCTAAATGTCCACATGTATGCACATGTACCTATGTATATAGCAGAGGTCATTTCCCAACATACATTAGGTACAACACAGAGCTATAAGCTATCTCTGAATTCCTAGACATCACTGTCTAATCAAGTGCTCATCAGCAAAGGCTTTGTAGAAAGTGGAACGAAAAGGTCAGCATCTCCTTAAAAGGACGAAATTCACCAATGCGGCACAAAGCTCCTAACCAAAATGAGGCTTTACAAAGCAGTAGCAATATCTGGAGGGGCTATGTGATTCTCAGAAATGAACTTATCAAAGGTCTCATATTTAGATTCTCATAGACTTCTTTTATCATCCTTATCCTCCAACTCTTCTGGGCCTTATATAGAGAGATAAAATCAACAAGATTCTGGATCCTAGCCAATCCAGCAACACTAAAGCAATGCTCATCACAGTACAGCTCCATGGCATTTGACCTATATAGGGAATGGATCTGCCCAAAGAGCTTTCCTATGTTGAACTGAAATGGGGCAACCATAAATGGGGACAGAAGAAATGTTTCAAGGATGTACTGAAAAGCAAAGTGGTCTAGCAGCGTACGTTTGGGAAGCAGAAGCAGCAAAGAGTCCAGCTATGTGTGCGGCATGTGAGTATAGGGCAATTATATTTCAAGAAAAAATTCAAGTCACCTTTGAGTCTAAGAAGCAAAATTCAAACAATGAGCTGTGTAAGCAGGGGCTGTTGGGGAAGGCTAAAAGTTGTATATGCTTAAAAAAAAAAAAAAAAGGTGTGATAATAATTTCTGGCAAATGTGTCCAGGATTTCTTATAAAAAGCATTGATTGCTACTAAATTTGGATGCAGAGGGATTCCTGATATACTTAATTCATTCTTAATGGAGGCAAAAACTTTACTTCCTATTCTGGATAGTGGAGCAGGTTCAGATTTCATTTAGCAAGGAAAGTGACATACTTTGTTAGAGCATCACTTCCTATCTAATATCCTCTTAAAAGGTTGAACTAGATGATCTCAAAGACCTCTTTCAGCTCCAAAATTCTATGATTCTATTGTGTTAAGGGAACGGTGAGGTGAGGAATGAATATCAACAGTTGACATTTACTGAGCACTTTAAAGTTTACAAAATATTTCCTGTATAGTATTTCATTTGATTATCACAACAATTCTGTGAGGTAAGCATTTCAGGCAAAATGCTCTAGGATAATTTTGTTAGTGTGTGAAAGAGGAAGCTGTGATAGATAAACAGTTTGAAATTTCTAATGAGATGAAAAAGAATCTCAAGTCGTCCTTTGTATACCCAAAAGCCCACCATTAGCAGCTGTGTTCAAAGCCATCCTATCCTTGCGGGTCTCCCAGGCAAAGGGTGAGATGGAACCTAGGATATATGTTTCCTTCCAGAAGGATCACAGAGCACTAGCCTCAGGTATACAAGGTCTGGGAAAGGTTTTCTCCTCTCAAGACAAGAATTAGGAATGTGCTGGAGTGGTAGAATCATGAAGCCAATTATGAAGCTAAACTGCATAATTCACCCCTGACCCCATTTGTTATTTTCACTCCCTGATTTTCCTATAGTTATAAGCAGTTAAACAGCAACAAAACCCTTAGAAAAACTTATAAAGGACTAATTGCTTGTTCTAGAGATGGAAGAGGAGATGCTAAGGATTGTGTCTTATCCTGGGCCAGGAAAAAGAGAAACTCCCTTATGAGAATGGGATAGTTTTACCCCAGAGAAGTAGACTGGCTGACCCCAGTCTTTGGGGTTTAAACAAACGACAAGGGAGCTATCTAGAATCCATGACAGGCCCAGAGGTACACGTAAGATGGTTGTACACTGGCAGAAGGTCCCCATGTTATTGCCAATATCTAGCTGAAAAAGTAACGCCATTCAATACCAGACATTCACGTCTTAAGACCGAAATGTTTATCATTTCAAATGTCTACTCTGATGAAAAGGCATTGTTTTTTGTTTTGATCAAACTGATTTTGACAGTATGTTAAGCTGTAGTTCCTTCGTTAACAATAATTTACAGATTAAAAACAAAAATTATAATCTGATAAAATACTCATTTTTAAAGAATATGGCATTTTTGCTGACTTACGTTTCATGGGTGCCAAAAAAGAAGATTGGGTACTTATTTGCTGGAGGCTTCACAGCTCCCTCTGGGAGTTCATCAATCTGTGGAGGATAAAATTACATAGGGCTGTTATCCAACATTCGGATAGATAAATCAGTTAAATCAGGTGAATCTCATAAAGGGATGACTACAGTTGACAGTAGTAACTACAGTTACTGCTCTTTCTGCAACCCATTTCAAAGCTCAGTGACTGTTCTACTGCTCATGGACTCTGAGATTTTGTTGTTGCTGTCATGTAATTATATGTCACAGGAAGAATAACAGGTCACTGCACTGAGAAGCTGAAATACAATGTCACAATTTGATTCGAAGTCACACTTTTGAAATTTCAAATTAGATATTGTCATCAAGATGGATCACTTAGCATATCCAGCTCAGTGATTCTTAAACTTTTCAAATGCCACCATTCACTCTCTCAGGTTCTGTATCTACTCTATAAATAACCCTCAAGCATTTAATTAAGCCTCTTTCTCAAACAAGTATTTTACAGAGGTGTTAATAAGTAAATTATTTTTAAAATTCACTAATTCAGAATAAAGGAGAAGAGAAGAAAGTTTGAATAAATGATCATAGTAATTTAGAATATTTGCAAAAAATTATCATTTTAATACTTTCAATTGTATTGCTATCATCAGTCCCAAATCCAGCATGGTATAGCAGAGACAGAGCTGTCATTGGAGTCATGAAGGAGACCTGGATTCAGATCCTACCTCTGCCACTCTGGCTGGGTCACCATGGACAAATCACTCAACTCTCAGGTAACTCTCTAAAGTTGTAAGTTAGAAAACAGTTATTGATATTCATTGATAGATGTAAGGAAATCCAAAACAGATGTTCCCTACATCAATGAAATCACATATCTGAACTAACTCCCCTGCCAAATCCCAAAACTCAACACAACAAAATGTTGTCAATGGTCCTGCATAATCTGTGTTACTGAGTAGATAAGAAACGTATTTGTATATAATAGATTCTCTTATGCAACCAATGCTAGAGCTGTTAATGAAATGCTTAAAATACTTTGCTTTCTTTAGTAGGGTATGTGACCATATAAAATCTATTTTGCTTACAAACTCCTTTTTTCATAGATGACAGAAAGATGACCTTGGGCAAGTTACCTCATTTCTCTAGACCTCACTTTCCTTGCCCGTAAAACGAAGGTGTTAAACTGATATCCTCTAAGGTGTCTTCCAGTTCTTAATCTATGATTCTATATTTTGGTTAATATAAGGGGGGTTTTTCATAAGGTAGGAAACAAAATATCTTCAGTCAAAATAAGAAGTTTCCTACCTATTCAGATTATAAGGTAGGCCTAAATAAACTAGGTCTATTCTGCCTAAAATTGGAATCTGATTATTTTATTAAATTCATGCTACCTAACTTCAGCTAGATCTTCATTTAATAACCCTTCTATTACTCCATGATGGATTGTCATCCTTTCCTATTGGATACTGCAACTATCCTCTCTCCTCAAACCCCTTATTCCAATAACTATTTCTTAGGTGACCTTGACTTGAGCTTTCATCCTAGGTTTCTCCTCCATTTTGCAGCCAAACTCTTGGAAAAGAGTTATTTATATTCCTCCAGTTCCACTCTTCTCACTTTTCAGACCCTGCAGGACCTCTCTTTGACATTTAAAGCCCTTGCAATATGGCTTCTAACTTCATCGCTTAAATGAAACTGCTCTCTCTAAGGTTAAGAAAATTCTCTTAATTGCCCATTCAAACAGCTTCTTCTTAGTGCTCATCCTTCTTAAGCTTGTTAAAGAATTTGACACATATTTCTCAATACTCATCTTCCTGAGTTCATGTAACACTTTTCTCCTGATTCTTTTGGAATCTTTCTCTTCCTAAAGGCTAACTAAACTCAAATATTACTTCCTTCACAAAGTCTATCCCGATCTCTAATTGCTAGCACCCTCTTCCCCACCAAAATTATTTTGCATTTATTTTGTATATATTTTGCATTTCTTTGTGTTTATGTTATTAATTTCAACAAAGAATGAAAACTCATTGAGGGCAGATATTGTTTTGGTTTCCCTTTATTGTCCCGAGCACCTGGCACATGGTGAACACTTAGTAAAGTGCTTGATTGATTTATTGAGAAAACTGAAGTCCTTCACTATGAACTCTTTCATCTTCCTTACCACAAACCTCAAAATCCTCCTCTATTTACCTCCACATTTTCTTTTTTTCTTTACTCTGATGTCTAAAGAAGAGAAATCCTTTCTCCTTGTCAAGGCCAACCCCTTTCAATTGTGCCCTTGATCCTATCCTTTGTCATCTCTGACAGGAACTTGACCCAGTAACTATTATCTCCCTCTACACTGATCATCATTTTCCTCTTTCAGTGGCAATCTCTTCCTTTCTACTGGCTCCTCCTTTGCTGCCTATACACATATACATATCTGCTCCATCTTTTAAAAACCCTTTTTCTTCAGCTTGCATTTCCTTCAAGCTTTCTTCTTATATCTTACTTATCTTGCTATTTTTCTGCCACATTCACAGAAAGAGTTGTCTTTGTTTGCCTTCACCTCTTCACCAGACATTCATTTCTCAAACCCTCACAACTAGGATTTTTTCCTTACTACTCTACTGAAACTGTTCTCTTCAACATAAACTAATGATTTCTTATCACTAAATTCAATGGTCTTTTCTCAGGTCTCATTTTCCTTTACTTCTCTGCAGCTTTTGACAAGCCCCTCAGCCTGGATTCCCTCTCCCTCTTTAGCATCTATAGTATCTTTCTTTTTTCTCCTCCTAGCTACCGCATCACTCATTCCTTTTCAGTCTTTGTTGGTTCATCATTGATTTCCTGCTTCATAAGCAAGGCTATCCTTCAAGGGACCATCCTGGTCTCTCTTCTCTTCTCAGTCTCTTCATCCTTAGGAATTTTATTAGCTCCTATAGATCTATCATGACTGCTTGACTGACTGTCATTTGGGTTCTGTATCTTCAGCACCTACTACCTTGTATGACACATATTAGTAGATGCTTAATAATTGCTTGTGGCATTGAACTGAATCTCTACACACATAATTACACACATACACACACACAAACCCACACATACATATCACACAACAGATCTCTAGCCATATCTCTCTACTGGAGGGTATTCCTGCTATAAATCTCGACCTGGATGTTCTATTGGTAAATTTAACATGTTCTTCAGAAGAGAAGCAGCATGATACAGTGGAAAGAACACAAGCTCTGGCATCAGAGGACCTTGGTTCAAAACCCACCTTTGATGTTTATTACCTGGGTGATCATGGATAACTCACTTAATCTCCCTGATTCTCGGTTTCCTCACATGTAAAATGAGGGACTGGTCTTAATGGCCTCTAAGGCCTCTTCCAGCTCTAAGTGCTTAGGACCTTGTCCAAAGAGAATTGATCATATTACTTCCCCAAACCACTCCTTCTCCAAAGTGCCACATTTATGTTACAGCTTTACAATTACCCAGGTTTGTAAGCTTAGAGTCATTTTTGATTTTTCACTTTCCTTCATCCCAAAACCCAATAAATGTTTGACTAATATTGAGTTTATCCCTATTACATCTCTTTACATTCATTTCCTTCTCCCTTCCTTCCATTCATACAACCACCACTTAAATTCCAGCCCTCATTATCTTTTTGCCAGGACTATTTTAATATCAACCTAATTGGTATTCCTGCTTCTACTCCTTCCTTCTACCTTGAACTGGTGAAGTTTGCCATAACCAGTCTGACTCAACTCACCTTACGTCCTGCTGCTCTCACACACATATCATTTCCATTACCCTTTTTCATCTTCTAGCTCTGGGAATAGGAATGAAGTTAATTTTGCCATTTCTGGAAAGGATATATCAATCAAATGCCCTATCGCTCCAGTCACCATCCCTGCAACTTCACGGTCCAAAACACTCCTCCTTCATCACCAGTCTTCTATATATATGTTGTCTTCCTTATTAGAACACAAGTTTCTTGATGTCGGAGATAATCTTGCTCTTTGTTCTTACAAAATTACTTTGTATCTGTATCCCTAGTACTTACCATAGTGTCTGACACTTAGTAAGTGCTTAAAGAATGCTTTTTCATCCAGTCAGTCATTTAGTTATTCACTCATCTCCCAAAATATTCTTTGTAAGGCATAGGCTTAATCATGTCATTATTTTCTTGCTCAAAAATGTTTAATGATTTCTATTGCCTCTAGGATAAAATACAAATTCCTTAGTCTTGGTCTATGGTTTTACCCTGAACCCTAATGATCAGCAGCTATGATCTGAGTTGGTGGGGGAAAGTGCAGTAATTCAGCAAATTTCCACTCAGGGGACCCAAAATTTTGGATCATAAATCATACCTTTAGAGTTAAAAGAGATTTAAGAGGCCACTGGGTCCAACCTCCTTATTTTACAGATAAGGAAAGTAAGACTAGGAGAAGTTCAGTGACTTGCCCAAGATCACATACTCTATAAGAATGTTAAGCAAGATTTGAACTCAAGTCTTCCTGAATTTCAAACCAGTTCTCTATCCACTATGCAACCTAGCTGCCTCTTAGGGGATCCAATATCTGATAGTGACATACATAAAGTAGTCCAGTCAAGGGTAAGTGCAATAGTAACTGAGTTAAAAGTTAAAGTTGTATCCCACAGTCAACACTTAATTATCCAGGTAATCACTTAATTTGTAGATTAGTTTCTTTTTTCTCTTCCCTACTTCCCTTACCCCTTCAATAACTTATCCATGTAGCACACCCACTGAAGTGTGTATAGAGGCAAGTAGGGGACAGCTAGCTGGAACAGTGGATAGAATGCTAGATCTCAAGTCATGAAGACTCATCTCCCTGTACTCAAATATAGCCTTACACATATACTAGTTGTGTAACCCTGGGGAAGTCACTTAACTGTTTGCCTCAATTTTTCACCTGTAAAATGAGCTGGAGAAGGAAATGGCAAACCACTACAATATCTTAGTCAACAAAACATTAAATGGGGTCATGATGAGTCATCACAAAGAGTAGAGATAAAAATTCAAACCCATCTATTTTGGTATTGGTTAGAGGGGGCTGTAAAAAGGTTTGAGCAGGAGTTTGAAATCAATGGCTAAAATACTGGAATCTCTCTTCAGTCAATTACTCATGGTGACTTCCCATTGCTATGGATAATAAGCACTTGACTCTTCAGATAACGATATAGCCTTCATGTTTCTTAAAAGGCTACTTCTACCAAGAATATAATTCTTGGAAGTTAGAAATCAGCATGCTAGCTAGTAACTTTGTGCTTATTTAGAGCCTATAAAAGAACAGGGCTCAATACTAAGTGTTTATAGGATACTTTGAAGTTTAGATTCATGATAGTTAGACAATGCCTGCACCAATCTTTTACTCTACTGATAAAGGAAACAAATTTTAAATGGCAAGATGAAATCTACACTAAAAAACACTACACAGAAAGTTTTCTGGACAAAGCATTCTGAGGAATTTGAAGTAAACACTAATTCCACCTTGAAGTGATTTCTGCATAAAAGGCCCAAAATTTCTGATTTTGTCATTTGCAATTATTTTACTGACATTTGCCTAACCAATAATAATTTTTAAACAATAATGATTAATGAGGTCATAACAGTTGTGTCACTAATGCCACTTATGGTTTTAATTTGACATTTTACCTTAACATATTTTACTGTGTTTTCTATTTACTATGTCAAAACACTGGCTTCAAAGTATCGGCATCAGAATGGAATCCCTGCTAAACATATTATAAACTCAAAGTAGCATTTGAGCAAATGATGCTATTTTTAAACTTTGTGATTGCCTCAGTTTCTTTTTGGAGCCATAAAATAAACTAATGTGGAATAAGAAAATGGATATTTATGAAATTTCCCATGGAAAAATCCATGTCCTATGCTGCAGAGATGGCATACTTTCTAACTAATTTTATATCACAATATATACATTAAATTTGAGGTAGCTCTGTGGAGATGAAAAGATACAAAGATATATTCTATCATACAGGTCTTGGGCTATACTAAATAATTTGTCTCCCTAGCTTGAATAAAAATGAAGATCCCACAAATGAAAATTAGGTACACCCACAAATTTATGTTAACTAATTTCAGCTGGGCTCTCACTACTATACAGTTATGCTTTCATTCTTCCATGACTGATGATCCTACTTTCCACAACCATTCCAGACCTTCTCTTTCAAATCCCCTTAAACTATCCTTTCCTTGCCCTGTCTCAGCACAGTCAGCTAGGTGGCTCAGTGAGTAGAGTACTGGACCTGGAGTCAAGAAGACCTGGGTTTAAATCCAGCCTCAAACATTTATTATCCCTATGACCTTAGGCAAGCTACTTAACTCCCAGGGTTGTTGTTAGCAAACCTTACAATGCTATATAAATTCTAGAAAAATATTAGCACATCACTTCCTATGAAAATACAGACCAATCATCTCTTCAACTGCATGCTTGAAAACCCTTTTATATTAGACTTATTCCCCAACTGATAAATAGTCAAAGGATATAAAGAGGCAGTTTTCTAAAGAAAAATCAAAGCTAGCAATAATCATACGAAAAAATGCTCTAAATCACTAATAATTAGAGAAACGTAAATTAAAACAACTCTGAGATACCATCTCACACCCATCAATTTGGCTAACATGACAGAAAAGGAAAATGACAAATGTTTGAGGGAATACAGGAAAAGAACTAGTAAAACCATTCTAAAGAACAATTTGGAACTATGCCCAAAAGGTAATAAAACTGTGTATAATGTTTGACTTAACAATACTGCTACTACATTTTCTCCCAAAGAAATCAAATACAAAGAAAAAGGACCCATATTTACCATATTTACCAAAATACTTATAGCAGCTTTTTGTAATGGCAAAGAGTTGGACATTAAGGAAATATCCAGGAATTGGGGGGTAGTTGAACATACTACAGTTTATGATTGTGATGGAATATGATTGTGCTGTAAGAAATGATGGAGATGGTTTCAGAAAAACCCAGAGAAGGCTTATATGAACTGATACAAAGTGAAATGAGCAGCACCAGAACAATGTGCACAGTAACAGCGACACTATAACAATAATCAACAGTGAAAGACTTGGCCACAATGAAATGATCAATAGGAGATCATCCTATAGCGTCTATCCAATGATCCGCAACAATTTCAGTGGACTCATGCTTAAAAGGGCTATCTACCTCTAGACGGACTCTGAGTGAAGACTGAATATCACTATTTTCTCTTTATTAATTTTTCTTGCTTTTTTCTCACAACATAGCTAATGTGAAAATGTTTTGCATGACTTCATATATAGATGCAATTAATATCATTTTTTTTGTCTTGTCAGTGGATGGGGGCAGGGATGAGGGAAAAGACATAATGTGGAACTGAAAACAAAAATTTAAAAAAATTTAAACCCAACAACAACAAAAACCCTTTTGTATTGTTTTTCCTTCTTTCTTCCTTTGCCCCAAGCAGAGATGGCTCCTCTTCTTACTTCAAGATCAGTCAGTTACCAAGTCTTGTCAATTCCACGTCCATAACTTTTCTCCCATGGGTCCCCTTTTCTTCACTCACAAATCCTGCCACCCCAGTTCACACCCTTGTCATCTTTTGTCTGGATTACTGTACTGGCTTACTAGCCTCCTACTGCTTCCATTCTCTTCCCTCTCCAATTAATCCTTCACACAGCTGCAAAAACTATCTTGAAGTCTGATCATACCACTTCCCTTCTCAAATATTCAGTGGCTCCCTATTGCCTCTGATATGAAACACAAACTCCTCATCTTAGTATTTAGAAGTCTCCACAATCCAGCTCACACTCGCCTTCCCAAAATAATTTCATATCATTCTCTTTTGCATTCGACACTGTAGCCTACTCATTGCTCCCCAATCATACCATGGCATTTCCTGCTTCCATGTATTTTGCATGGGTTCTTCCCCATGCTTTGAATGTATTTCTTGTTCATCTCCACCTTTCAAATCCCTAGCCTCCTTCAAGGTTCAGATCAAATTCTACCTTTGTTAGTAGGCCTTTCCATTCCCGTTTCCATTCCATTAGTGTTCTCTCCCTCCTGAAATTATTTTGTGTTTACTTAAAAAAGTACATTTCATATTTCTCTAGTAGCATGTAAATCCCATGGAGATAGAACTGCTTTTGTATTCCCTGAGTCTTGTGTATAATAAAATACTCACTGAGTTGAACTGAGAAATGTAAGCTTTTTGAAATGGATTCTATAAGAGGAATGTGGACCGAAAAAAGGAGAGGGAAAGGGAAGAAAAGTTATTTAATGAAAAGAAGAGATGAACTTTAATTAAAGGGAAGAAAGTGACAGGAAGAAAAGAATAATAACCAAAAACCCAATCAAAGTACACAATTTGCAGGTTGATAAAAATTCTGAATTACTATTATGTTTTTCTAACTTTGGTAAAAAAATTACTCTAATTTTGCATGCCTCATTTCATCTGAATTCTTCATCTTTTCCACCTTATTAAGCAAGGAAAGTGGAAATATAGACAATAAAGTAGGTAAAATGATTGATTTAAAATTTTTATTTCAATTTCTGTATCTAGGTTTTTAGCTAAAAAAATCAATCCCATACAAAGAGAGTTTTGACGTAAGACATCAAAATGTAAAGAAATCATCATAAAACACAATTAATTATAATTTACAGAGACAACACATTTAAGTAATCTCCTAAGTAAAAGGTCATGGAGAAAACTACCTTATATAAGGTTCCTATATTATATGGATTAAAAAAATTAGTAGATAAAATTTTAATGAATTTTTTTCTTTTACTAAACCTCATATCTGGACTATGTTAATTTAAAGAAATTTAAAGCTCAAAGACCATATCACAAATTAGGCATTAGAATTTCTAAATATCATTTGAGATACCATATTCAAGTAAACTTTTTAAAAATAAGTTTTGCTATGTAACTTGCTAATATTCTTATCAGAAAACACCTGGATTAATCCTTAATTGCTAAAGGTGAAATATGGACAATGCCACAGGCACTTGGCCATAATTTTTCTTTAACCAGCCAAAGCACAGTAAATTTCTGAGCTAACTGTAGATATTTATGAAATATGTTTGCCACCAAGATTTTTAAAGAGTAATTGTCAGTTCTCTTTCAGGCAGAGTTATAGAAAGAGGTAGACTTGAACTCATGATCCCTAAGTTAAAACTCCTGATTTGCTAGGTATGTCATTTAATCTCTGAAGGCCTCAATTTCCTCATCTGTAAAATAAGGTGGTTGGACTAGAAGGCCTCTAAAGTCCCAATTACTTTTAGAATGATAATTCAGTTTTTACCAGAAGTACTTATCTTCTGAAGGAGTATAAAAAAAATTTTTTTTTTTACTCTGGACTATTACATTCTAAATCGGAATGTTGTCTAATATTTAAAATAACATAAAGATTATATTTTTCTGTTTGAGAATTTTCTTAAAAAGAGAAGCAACAATAAGTCACATTGCCAAGCTTAAAATTTCTCCCTGACTTCATTTAACCTGTTATATTTTTGTTCAAAGACTTTATTTTATATTCATTATTAAAAGTTACCCTGAACTTAAATAAGTACATTCTATATGCCCCAGTCAGCTTCATCCTCCCAAAATACTATGTTCTTCATATCAATCCCCTACACAAAAATCTCTTTGAAAGGAACAGTGCACATAAATACTAGAAAATACTATAGATTATAGCTGTACTTCACCTTTTTGGAAGGCAATTTTTCTGGGGAAAATATATTTGGGCCAATATACTACAGTGGAAGCAGCAACGTATAATGGAGTAGGGGCAGCTAGGTGGTGAAGGGGATAGAACACTGACTTTGGAGTCAAGAGGACCTGAGTTCAAATGTGGCGTCAGATGCTTATTAGCTTTGTGACCCTGGGCAGGTCACTTAACCTTAATTACCTACAAAAAGAAGAAGAAAAAGAATGTATAACAGAGTGAGTACTTTATTTGAACCTGAAAGACTTGGGTTTGAGGTCTACTTTTGATCCTTACTAACTGTATAAGTATGGGCAAATTATTTTACTTTTCTTAGCTTCAATGTTTTAAAAATTCTATATAATGGGGATGCTAATATGTGAATACTTACAGAATTGAGGAAGATGTATTTATAAAACACTACAACAATGTGAGCTATAGTTATATTCAACGTAGTATGTTATCATAATAGGATGTTTTCTCACTAAAATAGTTAAAATTAAAGTTTCAGTTGTCTAGAAAGATTATGTAACATAGGACATCCTATTTTATAGGATGGAAGGATCCTAAGAGACATTTTAATCCAAAACTTTTGTTTTGTAAATTTAAAAAATAAAGCTTATAACATACCAAGTCAATGGAGCATTACTGAATTTAGTATCTATTTGTAAGAATACAGAATTACAGGGTGGTCACAATGCTGAAACATGAAGGTTGGGCCAGTAAGAATGGCTGGATTCTTGTGCAAGAACTAGAGGTTCTGATATATAAAGTGAAACATTCCACCTTCTTTGATCATGTAAAGTCAAAATGAATTTTCTCACAAGTCTCAGGAAAATTGGTAAAAGAAAATACAGGATAAGCAAATTCAGTATAGAATATAAAGAAATTAAAAATGTGGAAATAGGTTGACAGGTAGGACATTCTTTTAAGTAGTAGGACTTGATAATGATAAATGATCATTTATCTAGTGCCTCTTGTGTGCCAATCATTATGCTAAGCACTTTATATTTAATATCTCATTTGATCCTCACAACAACCCTGGGAAGTAGGTGCTATTTTACAGATGAGGCAACTGAGGCAGACAGTGGTTCAGTGACTTGCCCATAGCCACATAGCACATAGTGTCTGAGGTCACATTTGAATTCAGGTCTTCCTGACTCCAGGACCAAGTCTATATCCACTGTCCGAAAAAGTACCTAAAGAGAATTTTCTAGAGGAAAAAACGAAGAGGTTTTAGAATGTGTGAACCTCTCTACATTTTAAAATTGTTGTCTTCAAATATATTATAAAATGTTTAGAAGGGGGAAAACAAATCCTTTTAGAGAGACTAGAAAGTAGTTGGTAGGTTAGATAATGTGCTGTTTTAAACAACTGGATCCAAATTAATTTGCATATAAATGGCAAATTTCAAAGGTGAGTAAAATTTGGTGGTGAGAAATAGCAGCCTAAGATGGCTAATTAGAAAGCCACCATCAAAAGGTTTCATATAACCACCTTCTGGAGTTGGTCTAATAAAGGAAGGGAGGAAGGGCAATCTGAAATCAAGAATTTTTCAGCCAAACTGGGCAGAAGAAAGGGCGGGGGTTGAGGGCAGAACCATTTTATCTACAAAAAGCAGATGTAGCAGGGGGAGCTACATAGGGCATGGAGGATGTTAGAAGGTACCTTCTCTCAAATACAAGTAAAGGGCACTGCTATAACTGTAAAATGGGGTATACTGATGTGCAGTGTGGAAGCAATGGGCATCCTTCCAAAAGCCAAGCTTGAGTGAGAAATACTTAAAGAGTTTTTCTTTAAAGTAACAAGAACTGGATGCATAGGGATTGTAATACTATTTGACGATGGCAAGAGAAGGTATTTCATTTGTACCTCGGAGTTTGTGTTTCAGGCAATATTACATTATAGGTCAGGCTGTCTAATTGAAAATTAAGCAATATCTGAAGCATAAGGTACTTTCATTACACTCTTGGGATCTAGGCATGGATAACTGGGACACAGGCATACTGGCCAATGAAGCTAAAACTCAAGGCACCTCTCATTTGGGAGAAGCCAAGTGAAGGGCAAATACGGTGCTTAAGGTCCAATAATAAATCTTTAAAAGGCTAGTTTTGTGTACCTCAAAACTGAAGAGCAAATATGAAAAATTACAAAATACACATTCCCATTTACATAAGAGAGCAGCTAGGTGATATAGTAGATACAGCACAAGACTTGAAGTCAGGAAGACTGGAGTTCAAATCCTACCAATCTCTATGACTGCAGGCAAGTCACTTAACCCTTCTGAGCCTGTTTTCTCATCTATAAGAGAAGAGGGTTTTACTCAGTGGTCCCCAAATTCCCTTCAAACTCTGGTCTATGATCCTATTCTTATTAGATAATATTAATAAGGGAATATGGAGAGGGGGAGGTCAAAGATGAAGAACTAAAGAAAAACACCAAAAAAAAGGAAAGAAAAATAACAATTCTTCATGGGCAAAATAATGGTGATAATAGAATAAAGTAAAACAAAAATAAAGGAATTACCTATAGTCATTTTAAGGTACATGAGGAAGGCTTCAGACAGAGGAATGGATTAATTAAGATAACTCCAAAAGAAAATTATTTTTTTACAACTGAAGATTTTTTTAAAAAAATTCTTCCCTTCAAGCTTCAGAGGAAAGACAGGAAGTGGGTGATCTACAGGTTTCCAATTACAGGATGAAGAAATGAATGTTGTGGTTATTATAGCCAACAAACAATTGGTACATCTCTTATGTGCAATAACTTGTGCAAGGCAGTGAGGAAAGAAGTATAAGACAATAAGTAACATAAGGGGGCTTAAAAATTAGAAAATAAAGGGGAATAAGAATTTATTAATCTTCTACCAGGTGCCAGGCACTGTGTTAAGCACTTTACAACTATCACCTCATTTAATTCTCAAGACAACCCCGTGAGGAAGGTACTATCATGATCATCCCAATTTTATAGCTGAAGATACTGAGGCAGACAGACATTAAGTGAATTGCCCAGAGTCACACAGGTAGGAAGAGTCCAAACATAGACTTGAACTGAGATCTTCCTGACACCAGATCTATCACTCTATCCACTGAACCACTTAGCCACCTCAAAATTAGAGAAGTAGGATAGGTGTATAAAATCATAACACATCAAAAGGTAATATAAACCAAGTGTCAAATAAGTAGTGTAGACAACATACTGGAACTCGGAAGGTGTGATCACTAAGGTCAGGAGACATTACAAAAAGTCTCATAGAGAAGGTAATACCTGAGCTAGGCCTCAAAAGAAGGTTAAAACTCAAGCAGAAGGCAGGAAGGCATTCCAGGATTGGGGAAAGTTATAAGCAAAGGTACAGAGGTGGGAAGGCACATTTAATATTGGTGTGTGTATGGAAAAGGAGCCATGATAGAACAGAACTCAGTTTCACTGGAGCAGAAAACTCCAGTGTAGGAAAGTGATGGGACACAAACATACAGAGGGAAGCAAGAGCCAGCCTGGAGAGAACCTGGAGTGCTAGGCTAGATTGTGGCATTTTAAAAATGCAGGCAGAAAAATTAGGTAACATACAAACTCTCATCTAGGAAGATTCATCTGGAAGTTTTGTGTAGAGTGCTTGGTAAGGGGTTTCAATTAAAGGCTCTGGCTTTAAAAACAGCCTCTGCCTGAGGTGATTTAGGAGACCAGCACTGTTAAGGAATGAAAGAAAGAGTATGGACAAAGAGGATGGTAATGGGATGTATATATTGGGCATTTGGAAGGAAGGAAGAATTCCAAAAGCACAGAATGTTAGAGCTTACCTAATCCAAAATGCTACATTTTAATAAATGAAGAAACTGAGGCCAAGACAGTTTAAGTAACTTGTTTCAGAACACACTGCAGATTAAGTGGAAGAACTACAGCTGGTTCGAAGCAGACTTGAATCTACGTCTTCTGACCCCCAAGGTTCTTGCTACCTTAGGATATTTTGCCACTCTATTTCTTTACTATATTAGTGATTATGGGGGGAGAAATAGAGGAATCAAAGATGAACATGGAAAGAAAAAAGCCAGGTAGACAGAAGGAGGGAAGTTCAAAAGGGAACTAGTTTTTAATAAAAGACACTGAGTTAGATTTTAGACAATGTAGGTTGGAGTTGTCAACAGGACATACAACAGAGGTTTAGAAGAGAAGATTTAGAAGGTCCTGTCTGCAGGTCAAGAGTGATGTAGATTTTGGAGTTTAGGGAACAGGAGCACTTGATTTCATGCTAATCTCTTCCTTTAAAAAGCTTGCCATTCAAAAAAATTGAAGTAAACTAAAATGAATAGCTTTGACAATCTCATTAAATCTCTTGATAATTAGAGATACACCAAAGTGCTGGAAAATCCAGTTGGGAAACTATTTAACTTTTCACCAATATTATGGGACGGACTAGGTCAGATTTCTCAAGATTCTTTCTAGATCTCATTAGCTGCATTTTCTAGGGAAAAAAGGAATTATCTCATCTTCATATAAATTCCATATGAGTTCTCTTTGATTGTAAATCAAAGAATCGAACTCTATCAATATGACATGGAGAACATGCTCCATAGATTTACTGCAGACACCTTCATATAAGTTGATCTCTGTAGCTTCCAGTATTCATCCTCCATCTTGATCCAAGTAGTCATATTTTAAAGTTGACAAGAGGTAAAATCTGTTTCACTGAAAATAAACTAAACCAAAATGAAATTTCCCGAAAAATGGGTCAGACAGTTTTTAAATACTCAATAGATATACTCCCAAGAACCAGTGTAGAAAAATGATGTTAAGGGAAAATAAATTTCAATTCAGAATCAATTTAAAAGGAATTTTAAAAGCAAGTTGTATGTACAAGGCACTGTGATGGAGACTGGGGATATAAAAATTGGAAAGAGTCCCTTACTTCAAGGACCTTACAATCTAATAAAATACATATGACTTATCTACAAATAAGTATGATACAAAGAAAAGTACAATAAAAGCCAAGAGGATATCCAAAGCACTCTAGGGAAATCTGAGGAAGGAGTGATTGTTTTTGGCTGGAATGCACCTTGAAAAGAAAGAAGAATCTTTACTCTTAGATGAACAAGCAGTGAATTTCCAGTGCATGGCAGGGGAAGGAGTGTGAATACACAAAAAGAATGGTTCAGAATGGTACTGGGAAAGCTTTCGTTGGAAAGTAAAAGGCTAGGAAAGTAGTGTGGACCCCTGCTAGCAAGGCAGACTGGAATTAGATTGTCAATGCCAAAGGAAGGAGTTTGTAGTTTACCACATGGGCATGGGAGTACCAAAGATTTCTGTGGTAGTGAAATGAAATGGTCAGACTCAGATCAGCATTAGGAAGAATACTTTTGAAAGATCAAAATTCAAACCATGTCAATATGCAACTTTTGTTGGTAGATTTTCTTTATTCTAGAAACCTAAAGACCATTAAATGCATAATCACTGCCCTGCTTGAAAGTAACTTTTTAAGTTTTAGAAATTTATGTAAAATTCTGCCCAGATGGTCTTCTTCTTAATATGAATAACACAGGTTGTCTGAGTTTTTGATTTCTAGAAAAAATAAACTATTTTTCAAAAACTGGTTCAGTAACTGTTAGAAACTGAGAATGCGTTGGGTAGGCAGCTGCTAGGGTTAAGGAAACCCAGGATGTCATGCCACATTAAAGGCAACTTCATGTCAAAACAAAGTGCCACTGTGCAGAGGCTAAGAAATAATGGGTTAGAATGTTGTGTTAATGAGGCCAAGCAGCCATGATTCATGAGAACGAGATGAGATAATTCACTGCATTTTCGACATAGTTAAAGACTGCACACCTAGAAACCTTGAAAAAAAATGATTGGTCAAAAGGGCTAGGTGGAAAAGGGTAAAATGAGTATAAATTTATCACCATGAATTATAAAACAAAGGCAGGTCCTCTTTGTGATGAGTTAGCAGAAGAGCTTGCATATAGGAAGAGTAGTAAAAGGAGCTCTTCTGGCAAGAGTGATGGTGTGGTATACAGGTTACTTCCCTGGCTCTCACACCTCGCAGCTTGGTGGCCTTGAGCAGATCACCGAACAAACCTCTTAGAATCTCAGTTTCTTAATCTATAAAATGGAGATAATATCTTCCTTGACTTACTTAAAAAGCTGTGAGGATCAAAAAATGAGATAAAGTATAGTGGGTGGGGAGAGAACAAGCATTTACCGAGAGATTATTACATGCCAGGCACTGTGCTAAGCATTTTATAATTATGATCTCATTCAACCCTCTCAACAACCCTGAGAGGGAACTGCTGTTATTGTCCTCATTTTACAGTTGAGGAAACTGAGGCAAACAGAAGTTAAGTAACTTACTCAGGTCTTCCTGACTCCAGGTCCAGAACTCTAACTACTGTGCCTAATATAATGACATTACAGCTTAAAACACACACACACACAAAGACTAATGTGATTGTTGGCTAACACTAGTGAATGTAGCTAATGTCCGTACCTAAGGAAAAAACAATGAACAATAAGCTAATTACTTATGTACTTACTGACCCACAAAACTACTTACAGGGAAAAAGGAAAGGATGGATCCCAAATGTAAAAGTCTTTATTTACGGTAGAGTGAAAAACTGACCAACGTGATAATGTGTCTGGCCATTTAACAAGTCAGTGCTAAACTCACCAGAATAGAGGGAATCACAGAACATCAGGCAAAAGGAAAAGACAGATGGAAGAAGAAAGAAGAATAGGAGTAAGAAGAATAGGAAGGGAAAGAAAAGGCGAAGGTAGATTATAATGCAACTGAAAAATTTCTAAGCTATTGTTACCCTTAATAGTGATTCAAGTCCTTAAGCAAACCCTATACAAATCATCCATCTCACCTGTAAGCCTCCTCCTTGGAAAGTCACATCTCAGTTAAGAAACTTCGAACTTAAGGACTACCTTATGGTCTAGGAAAGGAGGGCCTCCTTACCTGTGAACACAAATAATGCTCTATCCAGGAGCCATCTTTAAAGAAAATACTAAGTACTAAAACTTTTCTATAAATTCGCCTGAAGTTTCTTGCCTTAATCCAAAGAAAGGTCTCAAGAATTCATATGAAAGGTAGAGATTTGTGAACATGCATAAATAACAGAAGATGCTGAACTTCATGGCTCCTTTTTGGTTTATTTACATGTTCCTTTTCTGGATGAGACATTCTAGCTAGCCGAATCTTTTCTTTTCCAGGCCAACCTTTTCAGGTCTATTTGTTTGTGAGATCAGTCCTTCAGTCAACAAGCACTACTTAAGCACTAATTATGTGCCAAGAACAAGTTCTTGTATCCTATACATCCTTTGTGGCCTATTCTTGAGGCTACAAAGAAAGGCAAAAATAGTCCCTACCCACAAGGTGCATGTATTCTAGTGGGGAAGATAACTTATAAATAACTGGGTATATATACAAAACATAGAGTAAGTGGAAAATACTAGTTGTTGAGGGGAAATAGAAAGGCTCCTGCAGAAGGTGGGATTTAGATGAGTCTTGAAGGAAGGCAGGAGAATGAAGAGGCTGAGGTGAGAGGGCAAAGCATTCCAGGTACTGTTCACGGGAGATGGGGTCTTGTGTATGAAGTCCCTCAAATAGATCAGTGCAGCTGAATCACAATGTGCCAGTGAAGAGGAGGCATATAAAGTATAAGACTGGAAGGCAGGAAAAGACCAAGTTATAAACATGTTGAATTAGAGATGCCTACAAGACATCCAGTTCAAGATGTACAAGAGGCAATTGGTGATGTAAGATTATAGTTCAACAGAGACACCAAGGTTGGCTTTATAGATCTGTGAATCATCTTTGTAGAAATGCTAATGCAAGGGAGGTGATGAGATCACTGTAGAGAGCCGTTGAGGACCACAACAGTTCCATGAGTTCATGATGCCTGATAAGCCCACTCTATTGTGCTAATGGAGCAAAGGTTGTTGGTTCGGCCCTCGGGGATCTCAAGGCTTTCATAGGTAAACATCTTAGTATTTGACAAACATCTTGAGGCAGTCTTTGGGACATGAGTTTGTTAATGAAAGAGGATTGGTGAAAGTAATCACAGCCCGAGCTTGCCTTGAGTATGGAACTTCCAGCTGCACAGCATTTAAGGCTTGTACTTGCTAATAATAAACAGAACTTGTAACATCGTTGTCTCCTACCTCATCACTGCGTGCCTGAGATTGAGACATCCCGCGAGTCGGGGGTCTCTCCACTGAGCCGGCCGTAGCAGATCACCAAGTGGGATAATACAGAGTGAAAAGAGAAGAGTGTTCAGGACAGAGCCTTGAGAGATACTCATGGTTGGTGGGCATGACATGAAGAACCAGCAAAAGTGACTGAGAAGGAAAGTTTAGAAAGGTAGATGGAGAGCCAGGAGAGAGTAGCATCATGAAAACCCAGAGAGGTGAGAGTATCCAGAAGGAGAAGGTGATAAACAATGTTAAATGGTTCAGACAGATCAAGAAGGATGAGGATTTGGACATCCCAGCAATCTGGCAGCGTGATGATGTCCTTTCTAAAATGTAGTTCCCAGAACTGAATACAATATATGTAGAGTTGGTCTAACCAGAGAAGAGTATAATGAGGCCAACATCTCCCTCTTTCTGGACACTGTTTCTTACTGAAGTCTCAAACTGCATTAACTTTTTTGGTTATCATGTCACTGAATCATATTAAAATTGGCAACTCTGCCTCACTTTACCAAATAGCCTGGCTTACCTCATCACAGTCATCAACAAGCATTTATTAAGAGCTTGCTATGTTCTAGGCACTTGTGCTAAGGGTTGGGGATACACAGAAAGGCAAAAAACTCAAGCAGCTTATAATCTAATAGGGGAGGCAACATGTAAACAATTATACACAAGTGATGTATGCAGTATAAATTGCAAGTAGTCTCAGAGGGAAAGCACCAGGATCACAGAGGACTAGGAAAGGGATTTTGCAGAATGTAGGACTTTAGCTGAGACTTGAAGGAAGCCAGGGAAAGTAGGAGGCTGAGATGAGGAGGGAGAGCATTCCAGGCATGGGGGACAGTCAGTGAAAACACTTCATGGTGAGAGATGAAATCTTGTGTATAAGGAACAGCAAGGAAGCCAGTATCACTGAATCACAGAGTAAGTGGAGAGAAATAAGTGTAATAAGACTGAATATATAGAAATGGGATAGATTATGAAAGGCTTTAGAAGTCAAATAGAGGATTTTATATTTGATCCTAGAGGCAATAGAGAGCCATAGGAGTTTACTGAATAGTAGAGGTTACATGATCACATTTCTATGCCAACTTGAGAAGTTGATTTTTTTTGAAACTAAATACAGAACTTTACTTTCATCCCTATTAAATTCCATTTTAGTCCATTTTGGCTCATTATAATCTTTTTTTTGTTCTATCTGTCATCTAACACCTCAGCTATCATTCCCAGCTTATGTGTAGCTTTGATACATGGGACATCCCTATCCTTTTATACATGATAAAAAAGCACTGATAAAAATGAATGAAAAAATTAAGCACTTATTAAGAGCCAAGGACTGTGCTGTCGAAGAACATAGAGCTCTGATCCTTGTGGTATTTACAGAATCACACTTTAAAGCTAGAAGGGACCATAGAAATCATGGAGTCTAACCCCCTCATTTTACAGATGAGGGTACTGAATTTAAGAAAGGTTAAATATCTTACCCACCATCATATAGCTAGTAAGTATCTGAGGAAAAATTTGAACTCAGGTTTTCCTAACTCTGAGCCTAGCTCATTTTATCAGCCAGCTGCCTCACTATATTGGAAACCTCCTTCCAAAATGATATTGACCCATTAATGACTACTCTTTAGCACCACTTGTTCAACCTGCACTGATTCCACTTGAACTACATTATCAGCTAATCCATATTGCCACCTTGTTCACAAAAAATAGTGTAAGAAATTCAAATATTTTGCTCAAATTTAGATATTCTATGTTTACCATTTCCCCCTCATTCACCAGTCATATAACCCTGTCAAAAAAAAGAAATGAAGTTAGTTTGACGTCTTGATAAAGCCATGCTTGCTTTAAGTGAGTACCACTTTATAAATGATTTAAAATATTCCTTTAATGATCTATTACTGAAATTCCTAGGAATTTAAATCATGATCATTGGCCTACAGTCTAGCAATTAACCTCTTCTCTTGTAAAACAAAACATCTGACCATCTCCAGTCCAATAGCACTACCCATGTTCTCCATCATTTTTTCCAAAGGTCATTGTCAGTTCCTCAACAATCATTTTTTCCACTTCTTTCACAATGTACCTTGAGATAGTTTATCAGTGAGTTTATCTACATCAATTTATTTATATAGCTATCTTTTGTTTGTTACAATTGTTTGTTTAATTTTTTTATGTTTCTTATCATTCCTGGGCTATGACGGTTGAATTATAGTCCCTGGAATCCTATGTATCCTTTCTCTGAACTCGTTAAAATTAAATCTCCTCAAGTCTAAGATACATTTTAGACTACTATAACTTTCCTTTCTTTCTCTGTTACCAATTCTTAAATGGGGTGGTCACCTCCTCCCAAAGTTCCCATCATATCTAACTCTGCAAGTAGTTCCTAATTCACCAGAATCAGGTCCAAAATAGCAGTTCCCCTATAACTTCTTATATCTTTTTGAAAAATGAAATGATAATAAGTTCTTGACACCCTAATCAGTCACTCTACTTTGGACAGAGTTCAAGATGGTTGGATAAATGCCTCCATTTCAAAACTGTGATCTCAAACTACTAATTTATTTCTTTTTTCCCAAGTAATATGTTTCACAATTTTTCTTGTTGTTCTTTCTATTCATTGGTCCTTATACAAATACTCTGTACCATATTGCCTAGATTTCCTGACATAAGTACAACTTCCTAATTACATGTTACTAAATTGCCCCTTTCATTCTTTTCCTTTTGAATAAAGCATGCCTTCCATAACCATCTTCCAGACATGAGTCCCATTCTTCCATTATGAATTGGTACAAAGAACGTCAAATTAGACTCTGCCTCAGGAGTTTATCTTATTCACTTTGTTCATTTTCCATATTTTATACATTTGTGAGGCAGCAGATTTTACAACTGTTTTTCTTCTTGGATATTGTTTCCTGTGAATTGTTGATATTCTTTACCAACAGTTTCCATTCTATATTGTATTTGCCTCTCTGTGTTACTTGTATTGACAAAAATGTGAGTTTCTTTTTTTTGCTTTCTAAATTTAACACCTTCTTCTGAAGTTCACAAGACTTCAGGTAAATATATTCCATCCCTGGCCAAGAGCCCATTGTTTCTATAGTCT
The DNA here is from genome assembly GCF_028372415.1 of Notamacropus eugenii. Classification (NCBI taxonomy): domain Eukaryota; kingdom Metazoa; phylum Chordata; class Mammalia; order Diprotodontia; family Macropodidae; genus Notamacropus; species Notamacropus eugenii. Next base: position 176,925,680 of record NC_092872.1, on the reverse strand, counting down.
TAGGCATAGTCTAGAAATCTAAATTCTGTTCTCGAACATCATCTTAACCAGCCATTTACTATGAAAATCCACCTTATTTTCTGAAACCCAACTGGCAGCAGTGATGACAACACTGCACATCATACGTCCTTTAGTTTCTCATCCATGGCTTCAAAATCCTTAGGCATACTTCTGGGTTGCTTCTAGCACCATCATTTGTCCATAAAAATCAGTGAGGACTGTCATTTTCAGGCTTGACAAGTTCCAGTGGGCTGTCCATTACATCCCATATGTCTTGGGAAGTTATTAGACCACTCAATTGCTTGTCAGGTTGACAGCTGCTTTGGTATCTCATAGCAAGGAGTCACCAACCATTAAGAGTAATGTCTTCTTTTGATCATTACTGAGTGACTTTTGTCCTACTAGACAATAAAGCTCTGAGGGCAAGGATAATATGTTTCTCCTAGTGCTAACTGTGGATCCTCAGCACCATTCCTTGGGGAACAAGGAGATGTTTCACTTTCATCCACCCTTTTACAAGAAGATCCTTAAGCCTATCTCATAGCTTCAAAAGATCATCTGTTCTTCACTTATTTCTCTGTTACGTTCTTCTGCCTTTCAACCTCCTGACAAAGATGAGTACACCCCTTCAGCTCTTCATATTTCTTCTTTTTTTTGTTTGTTTCCAAAAACCATTTCCACAGCCCCTTTTAGCTCTAAATTTTTTTTTTAGGTATTATCCTTGAGAATATTCAAAAGAATGTGCCAATGAAAGCATCTGAAAAAAGGAGTTCCCAATATTTCTAAGCAAAGGCAGCTTCACTGGAGTAACACCAAAAATGATTACTTTAAAAGGATGCATTAATGCTACTCTAGATGGTATTTTTAAAAATCAGTTGTACTAGACTAGGTCTCCTACCCTATAAATTCCTTGAGACTAGGACCTGTATTTTAGCTCTTTAGATCCCCAACATTTCATGTAATGGTTTCTACTTGGAAAATACTTAGTAAATGCTTGCTAAGTCAAATGTAATTCTACAATTCTACTTTCATCTCAAACTAGAGCAATATCAGGAAATTAGAAGACATTTCCATTATTCAGAGGTAACTTCTTGAAAATTCTTGTCTTAAAAGAGTAGTAAATGGATAAATTGTATTGAATATCTATTGTGTACACACAGAACACTATGCTAGATACTGCTGGAGGAAAGGAGAGGAAAGAGCATACCAAAGAAAGAAGACATTTATATTTGTTTCTAAGAGTCTTCTGTCTTTATAACTTTAAACTTTTGCCTTGCTGGGAATGTTCTCCCTTCCTCTCCCTAAATTCAAATTCAAACTCTGCCTCCTCTATGAAGTCCTTTTTTGTGAAGTCCCCAACCCTAATAACCTTATGACTTTCCTCCTGGTATTTTGCTTTACACCTGCGTATTATGTGCTTGTGCTCTACCTATCAGATGACAAAGCCTTGAAGGCAGAGATAATGGCTTATCAAAACTTTTTGCTTCTTGAAGACTCTAGCACATTGTTTAGCACACTCCCAGCAGCCATTCTAACAAAAGTCCTGGATCCTTTGTTCTCTCTTTGTTCTTTTTAAAAATGTACCCATTTGGCTTCAACCATAACCTCTACAGAATTGATTAACAATGTTTAACTCATACTCTGACCGCTCTTAAGTCCCACATTTTGACCTTTTTAGTAAGTACATCTAAGTGGAAATGCCAACGGTCCCTTCAAACTTAATACGATGATAAAAGAACTCACCATCCCTTTCATCTCAACCTCTCATTACAAATTGGATCTTTCTAACTACTCTATTTCTATCACCATTTGAAGTTACGCAGGCTTAAAAACCTCAGAGCCATCAAATTTTGCACTTCTTTCTACACAAAGATAATCAGTCTTTAAGTCCTCTTGATTCTATTTTTCCCCCTCTCAAAATGTCCTTAATCCATCTCTTACTATTTCCATTGCTTTCCACCTCTCCTACCCCCAGATCCATTCAGGTCCTAGTTACCTGAATCTTTGCAATAGCCTTTCAGTTAATTTCACTCCCTCTGATTTCTCCTTCCAATATAATCTGCACACTATAAAAGGTTTAATCTTTCTATCCCTTAGTTATTGCCCAAGACACCTGGAAATCACAATGTCCCCTCCCTCATGCTACCAGTTGTGATGTGAGCCTCTGCTGATGTCAATGAAGGGAACAACCTTCGTGGAGAAGGGATCTGATATTTCCACCAATACTACCACCAATACCAACAACTGACCAACTGCCACTGATGAGCAGGTTAAATCTAAGAGTGTTTGAAACATCAGCAATCCCCAGATCATCAACCCTGCCTCACTCTTAGCCCCTGAAGACATTATCTAGGGGAGCAATCCTTGTGGACACATGACAAGGCACCTGCTTCTGTGGGTATTGTAGCCCTTGCCTTCTCCAAAGTCACAACTGCTAAAGATCTTGAAATGAGAATGTGTGCCACCAAATTATTTGATACTTGATATAAACTACTTGATACTTGATATTGTTCAGTATCAGAAATGGAAAAGGTTTTAATTCACAGAAATGACACTTTTATAAGATATATCTCTATTCTGCTCTGCTGCTGAACCCTATGGACTCAGACCTTCCTATAGACCTTCCTATAGGCTATGTTGGTTGTCACTCCACTATTAGAATGTAAGTACTAAGCACGGATTCTCTTGCTATTCTTATTGTATAGTGAACACTTAGCACAATGCTTTCTGCGTAGCAAGTTTCTATAAGTGTTTTTTTCATTCATTTTAATTAATTCATTTGGGGCAGCTAGGTGGTGCAGTGGATAGAGCATCAGTACAGGAGTCAGGAAGACCTGAGTTCAAATCTCACCTCAGACACTTGACACTCACTAGCTGTGTGACCTTGGGCAAGTCACTTAACCCCAATTGCCTCATCCTGGGTCATCTCCAGTCATTCTGATGAATATCTGGTCACTGGATTCAGATGGCTCTGGAGGAGAAGTGAGGCTGGTGACTTGCACAGCTCTCCCTCACTCAAAAAAAACAAAGTCAAGTGCAAGTCAAGTCATCATTTCTCTGATGGCATGGTCTTCTTCGGCAATGAAGGACGAACACACACAATTAATTCATTTAATCCTAGAATTTCAGAGCTTGACCTTTTGATAATATTACTTTGTAATTATTGTGAATTGAAAATATGAAACCTGTTTAAAAGTAACTTGCATTAGGGCAGGGACAGAATCTCACTCTTTGTATATTGTTCTCCCATTTCTGTGCTTCTGGACAAGCTGTCACTAACATCTAGAATGTCCTCCCCTCTCAGCTCCATCCCTCAGAATCCCTGGATTCTTTCAAGGCTCAGTTCATAGGAACCTCCTACATGAGCCCTTTCCTGATTCTACTTGCCTCCAGCATAAAAAACTACCTGGCATATATTTAATTGGGGCAGCTAGGTGACACTGGATAGAAGGCCAGACCTGGAATAATACCATATACATACTTACATGTGGATAAGACATCTCTCTTGAAAGAATGTCAATAGGGTAGGTATGGTTTCATTTTTATCTTTGTATCCTGTGTCTGACCCATAATTGGGTACTTAATAGATGCTTGTCGATTGATTGTTTTCTAAAATAACTTGCCATTCTCACTGCCAACATGCCAATGTAGGCTTTTATTCCCCTCATACATGTGCTATATTACCTGAGCACTGCAGTCAATATTGACCTAATTCTTCACTGAACTTTTAAAGTACTTCCTGACTACGCTAATTTGGGCATTTAATTGTATACTGCCTTACTGTTACTTAATTATAATGTGTATATTGTCTCTGACTAAATTGTAAGCTCACAGAGAGCAGGGACCATGTTTTACATTTAATTTGTGACTCTCTCTAATCTAGCACAGTGTTATTTACACAAATTATGGCAGGTAGGTGGTACAGTGGACAAAGCACCAAGCCTGGAATCAGAAAGATCTGAATTCCAATGTGGGTTCAGACCCTGAGTAGCTGTGTGACCCTGCACAAGTCACTTAACCCTGTTTGCCTCATCTTCTTTATCTATAAAATGAGGTGAAGAAGAAAATGAAAAAAACCACTCCAGTATCTTTACAACAAAACCCCAAATGAGGTCATGAAGAGTTGGACACAACTGAAGTAACTGAACAATAACAAATAAATTATATCCAGACTGGAATTCAAAGCCTCTCTCTAGAATATAGGCCCACATTACATTTATAATCTTATTCCTCACTACTTCAAAATGTCCTCCTTTGACTGCAGACTTGCTGATATTTACTGTTTGCCAAATATTCCTTAAGCATTTCAGTAGTCTCTCTGCTTCTGAAATTTCTTTCATCCAGAAAGTCCTTTCCCTCCTACTCAAATCCCATCAAATCCATTTAAAGTACAACAGACAACCCACCTCCTCCTTGACCCATCTGTTCCCTAACCCTATTAGACAACCCTAGTTGACGGTGATCTTTTCCTTCTTGGAATGCCTAGAGTACTTACCTATCTCTACCACTTATTTGGCTCTTAATTATATGTGGCTTCCATGACACCTCTTATAATATTATTGATGTCTTCTAATAATATTCATGTCTTCTAACCTCTTTTCATCAACTAGGCTATATACTCTTTAAAGAGAAAAGATTATGTCTTTATAACCCTGTGGCATTTGATTAACTCATACATAGGCACTCCAGCAGATGCAGGGACAGGGACAAGGATCAAGAAAGGACCTATGATTCCATAGGAGTAGGAAGCTTCCCCAGGTGAGGAATCTCCTCTACAATGCAGATCAACATATTCTCAGCATCTCACATCTTAGAAAGTCACCTAGAGTATTTAGAGGCTAAGTGACTTGCACAGGATCACATATTAAACAAACATTTATTAAGTGCCTACTGTATGTGAGATGCTGTGTTGGGCTGCTGGGAATAAAAAGACCAAAAAATGAAATATTCCTGCCCTCAAAGAGCTTTTCTGTTACTTGGATGGATACAATACGCACAGAAGCAAATGACCTAGGAGTTACAGTGTAGGGAAATCCAGATGACTTAATTCGATCTACCAATTATAATTTCAGGAGAGAAACTGCACTAAGAACTGGATTGTGGGAAGTGGAATCAAAATGGCCTTTCTGCTGTTGGGAGAAACTAGGAATTCTAAGAAGCAGTGGTGAAAAGGGAGTGAGAGTTCATATCAAGTAGGATTGGTGGCACTGGTATGTGAAACAACCAATATAAAGACATGGAGAAAGGAAAACAACTAAATTGTAATGTTTTACATTTATTTTGTATCTCTACACAGTTACTCAGTAAATATCCACTCAATAAAAATACTTGGTGAATGAATGAAATTGCTAAGCTCAAAATGACATAATTGATACTGTTACCTGCAAATAATACCAGGAATAGATGCAAGATAATGTGAAGATTGAAAAATACAATTATCTAGTCTAAACCTGATTCACATGGAGGTAAAAAAAAAGCCATCAGAAAAGAAAATAACTGAAAAAAGGAAAAATCAGTATGCCTTTGAGATATAGCTAAGTGACAGAAATTGTGTCACTGTAATCAGAAGAGGTAAGGCAACATGTTACTTGGTGTTTCAGACAAATAATTGCAGATTGTTGAGGCTCTAAGATTTAGCAGTGATTTTTACTATCCTATCTATTGCTAATTAGCTCAAATTCCATTAAAACAGGCTCTATAGGACAATCACACTTTCTTTGTGGAAGAAAATTTCTTTTTATAACATACTGCTAGAAAGTACTGTTTCAAGTCCCTAAAATTTGATTCAAAGCTCTTACTATTGGGACTATACTTCAAAGAATTCAAGATAGAATTTTTGTGGTTATAAAAAAACCAGAAGCAAAGTGGGATTGTGGGATGACTAAACAAACTGCTGTATAAGAACATCATATATTATTGTGACATGAGAATATGAAGAATTCAGAGAAATGTGTGAAGATCTGATACAGAGAAGAACCAGGAGGAAGATATTCAAAATGACATAAAATGAAAAGAACCCTGAAAGGAAGAACAGTCTTGAGTAATTATAATGTTGGATCTTGGCCCTAAGAGGAAATCAGCAAATTAACGTCTCTCTTTTTGGTAGAGAAGTAGAAGACCACGGATAGGAAATGTTGCATATGCTGTCAGATGGATCACGATTTGGGCTGGTTTTACTTGTGTTTTTATTGGGGTTGTTTTGTTGTTTTTGTTCTTTTACTTTCAAGGAAGGCTCACTGTGTATATAAGAGTGAGATCTATCTGATTCTGAAGCCTGCTGTCTATCCTCTGCAATTAAAAACAAGTATTTCAATGTAGAAGAAGAGGAAGAAGAGGAAGAGGAAGAGGAAGGGGAAGAAGAAGAAGAAGAAGAAGAAGAAGAAGAAGAAGAAGAAAGAAGGAGGAGGATAAGAAAAGGTCCTAATACCAACAATTTTAAGTCCAAATTCCTCATTCATGTATTCAACAGCTTCTATCAAATGTCCCCTACCTATCTTTTCTAACCTCATTTCCCACTCTAGGGCTTAGCAGCACTGCTTGACACATTGCAAGATCTTAATAAAGGTTCACTCTCTAAAACAACTCCTCCACTCCACTGAAATTGTTCCATTTATTTGTGGTTTTGTTCAACAAATATTTACGAGTGTATTACACATCTGCTATAATGCAATACTCTATGCTAGGTGCTGAAGAAGATAAAAGGCAAATAAAACTATCTTCCAGGGGCTTATCATTTATAAGCGATAAGACATGCTCCTGGAAAATTCTATATCCATTTCTTCTCCCATGTCTTTGGTGCTAATTCCTTTGTCAAACCTATTCTTATTTGGAGACTCAGATAAACTCTCAGTTCTCTCCTGAAAATTTTCCTGACCACTGTGGTCTAAAGTAAGCAATCTTTTCCTGTATAAACTCCTGCATCATTTATAATCCACATCTTTTATTTGGATCTATTCAAGTTCCCTGAATGTTTCTTTTTCCAAGTATAATTACTGCCTAATCTCAACTAGATAGTAATCTCCATGAGGGAAGAGAGATGTCTCAAATTTCTTTGTATCACCCTCAGTACATATTGTAATGTACTAAAATATCTTAATTCCCTAATATATCTATATCACTATGGGAAGACATATGATTCAGTCCTAGGTCTGGTGTCTGGGCCCAAATCCTGACTCTGCTACATGCTACCTATGTGAACTTAAATAATTTATCTTTCTTATTCTCGGTTTCCTCATTTATAAAAATAAAGGGAACCTCTATGGGCCCATCTAGCTCTATTTCTATGAACTTATGAGCTATTTTAATTGTTTTAGGTGTTTTACTTTGTTTGATCCAATTCTTCTGACTTAATGTTTGATGTTTGTTTGATCTAATTCACCCTACAATGCTTAGAACAGCAAACTACGTCCTCTGGCATTTTATTACTCCAGTCTGTATTCTTGCCCAATAATAACACATTTATTATAACTAAGAACTGAGTTTGCCGTCATCCAATTCACCAAAGATAAAACTATGTTCAGTATAGTTTCAGTGTTAAGTGTATTTTACTGTATTTTAATTTCCACAACTGGTAAGCCATATTAGAGTACCTTTGATAATTCTCTGAAATAGAGTCAATAAACCAGAAAACCAATTCCCAATAACAGAATTTGGTATATAAAGTGCCTTGTGGTTTTTCAATGAAATATAAGTTGATTTTTCTTCATCATTTTAAATCTAAAATAGGATTCATATTGTCCTCTTCTTCTGTCATTCTATCTAAATAATGAAAATTTACATCTTGAATATGACCCTGGCTTACTCTGTGAAAGAACTAAAACTGCCCATTTCATGCTATGTGAATAATGTCCAAATTGACCTTTGCCCAAATTGGTCTGCTTGAAAATTAAAGTTATACACACACTCAAGTGACATGGACATCCATACAGACATCATGTTTATTTCAGCACCAATTACCATTATTGGATATCAATATGGATATCAGCATCTATAAAGTGATCTGAATTATTTTCTTAATTTCTATATGAATATCCTTACCACCTACGCACATATTTATAACTTTAAAGCTAAGGAATTGATCACTACAGTACTTGATAAATTAAAGTTAAGGTTTGCCCAAAAGGCAAAATAAAGGTGCATGATAGAAACTGACAGGCCACGACACATCATAAATAGGGGATCCATAGGAGAAGCAATATAAAGGAGATCATCAAAGAAATGCTCGCTACAGCAGAAAGTCTACACGATCCATTGGTATCCCAAACCAGCTGAGATCCGTTGATCTCAGCATGAGACATTCTAGATGCTTTGAGTGGACCCTCAGTAGTAAACTTACAGAAAGCCAAGGATGAAATTAAAATAGGATTAAACAGACAATGATGGGTTCATCACAGGGAATATACACATTGATGAGCTCACAGACCCAATGAAGTAAAAGGCAGAATGGTGTGGCAGAAAGGGCCCTGGATTGTGAGGTAAGTTAGGAGAACCAATTCTGAATATTGGTTTTGTCATTCACAGTGTGACAATGGACAAGTGTCTTAACCTGTCTGAACTTTAGTTTCCTTGTCTATAAAATCAATTAATCATTAAGCATCTACTATGAGCCAGATACTATGATAGGTACTAGAGATATTTCATTGCTTTCTTCAAAAGGTAAATGTGAGGAAAGCATGTTAGGGTTTACATAGAGTAAATATTATTACATTGCTTTCTATGTTCACTGAAATCCTATGCTTCTCTGAGCACTTAATTATACCTAACATACAACCAGGCATTACTAAATACTATGCCTTTTCCATAAAATCCCACTGTTAACACTGTCTGGACTCTTCCCAAACTTAGCACACTCCCACTTCTGTTTCCTCATTCTTTCCTCATTTCGATGAACTACCAAAGAATAAACTCCTTTCCCCAAGCTCAGCAATCCCATCCTTATTCCCATCCCCCTCAACCCTACCTCTCCCCAGTACCCCACTTCAGATCTGCACAACTCTTTCACTGTATCCTATAGAACTCCTACTCTGTAATTAATAAACTTTCTTTCATCTTAAACCTCTTTCTCACTCCTTCCACCTTCTGGAACTCATTGAGATCTGGTTCCATTCTGATGATACTGAGTGTCTGGTCACTCTTTCCAGAATTGCTAGCATTTTCATTCAAATCCCCAATATATGGTGAGAGTGAGGGGAGGAAGGGGGAGGGAGGTGAATGGAATGCTTCACTCCAATTCAGCTGCACACTGGAATGACCATACCCTTGGTTTTGCCTTCACTCACAACTGTGTTCAAAAACTCTGAATTTTCTTTATCTGATCACAAGTTTTTACCTTTCCATCTTTCCTTACCATCTTTTCCTTAGGCCTTACTCCTCCTACATCTACTTTCTGTCCTCTCTGTGACCTCTATTGCTCCATCCTTTAGTATTATGCAAGGCTTTCACCCCTGCTCTAGCTACACTTTCCTCCTTTCCTAATCCTGACCTTTTAGGAAACCAGCTAAACTCTACTCTTGAGTTCTTTCTTCCCTTGTCCTTTCATCAGTCACACCGAGCCAAATCTCATCTCTGAGTTAGTTCTGGCATCTGCCTCCTTTCCTTCTATTCATGGAAATTACAAAACAAGCTGAGTCCACCACAAATTTATGCTAACTAATCTTAATTGGCTTCTCACTAGAGTAAGACAATCCCTACTACTCCTCCCCAATTGATTACTGATTTTCTATCCCACTTAAAACAAGTTTTTCCAAATATTTTTTTCTTTTCTCAAGCCTCTCATATCATGCTTTCTTCTCATCCTCTTGGTATGGATCTCACCTCATATTTCACCAAAAAAAAAATTCAATAACTCACTGAGGTTTCCTCTTTTTTCTTCCCATTCATCTCACATCCTTGTAACAAATCATACCCTCCCTATTATTATTATTATTATTATTACCCTCCTTTATTCAAATCTCTGATAATGAGGTGACCTTTCTGTTTGCAAAGATCAGTTCCTCTTTTTGTACCTCTGATTCCATCCCTTCTATCTTCTCCAACAGATTGTCCTACCATCACCCCTACTCTATAATCTTTTATATCACTCATAAATTTACATTAAGTGCCTACTATGTGCTATGTACTGCTATGTACTATTATGCTAAGAACTGGTGATACAAATATGAAAAAAAGAAAGACAGCCCCTGCTCTCAAGTAGTTTATAATCTAATGAGAGAAGACAATACACAAAATGAAGCTGAAAACCAAGGTGGGGAGGGCTGAGAAAGAAGCACAGGAAAATGGTGGAGTCCATTCCATGGTGTGCAAGTAAAGACTATTCAGTTTTTGAGGATGAAAACTTTCCCAATAAGGCGTTTTTCTAGTCCAAGGGGCACAAGCTGGTGAGGAATGATGAGATGTTTGGTCTAGAAGCCTTCATTAAATGGAGATTTGGAGAGGAGTTCTTTGCTCTACCTTCCAGCCCTCTCATCAAAGGGGCAGAGGGTACTGAAGGTACTAGGGAAGAGTGAATACCAAAATAGATGCCATCTCACAGTGTGATGAGTTTCCTGATAAGATTTTGTGGGGCACAAGGAGTCTAGTCCAAGGAGAGCAAGCTGGTAGGATATGAATTTCTCCTTACCTACCAGTTCCTTCTTTGTTGCCTATAAACATGGCCATGTCTCCCTGATCCTAAAAAATCCCACACTAGATCTTACCATGGTCAACAGTTATTTCCAATATTTCTCCACCCCTTTTTAGCTAAACTAATTTAAAAAGCAGGCTACAATTGGTACCCACATTTTTTTCCTCTCACTCAATTCTAAACTGTTCAGTCTGGCTTCTGACCTCATTACTCAATTGACATTATATACTCCAAAATTATCAATGATCTTTTAAATGGCCTCCTCTGTATTTCCATCCTTCTAGACCTCTGAATAGCATCTGACATTGTTGACTACCTTCTCCTGGATATACTACCTTCTCTGTATTTTTAATGGCTGCTCTGTTTTGGTTCTCTTAACTGTCTGATCATTCCTCAGTCTCTTTTGCTAGATCTTCATACATGTCACCCTCACTAATTGTGGGTGCTCCCCAAGGCTCTGTCCTGGGTCCTCTTTCTTTTCTATCTATTCTCTTTCACTCAGTGAACACATAAGTTTCCACAGGTTCAATTATCATCATTATGTATCAGGTTTACAGCGTATGTGACATCCTAAACTCCTTTATCTTATTCTTTACATATAGTCAATTAGGTGCCAAATTTTGGACTTTTTCCCCCCTTGAAATATTTCCAACTTCTGTTGTCTTCTCAGTGCTCACAAGATCACCATCTTATTTCAGCACCTCATTATTTCTTGCCTAGACTTTGGCAATAGCCTTCTAATTGCTCCTCTGACTCAAGCTTCTGCCTACTCCACACAGCTGCCAGAGTGATTGTTCCTAAAGCATATTTTTGAACTTGTAACACTCCTTCCCCAATAGCTCCAGTAGCTCTCTTATTACCTTCTCTATTACCAGATCAAATATAAAATCCTTTGTTTGGCATTTAAAATTCTTCAGAATCTCAATCTTTCCTACGTTTCTAGTCTTATATTTTACCCCCTTCCACACACTCTACAAGCTAGCTGTAAATTGCATTTAGGGGGCAACTACCTCCCTCCATTATGACAGGGATATTTCCTAATATGTCTTCTACTTCTACATGCAAAATATGATCCTAGTTAAGCTAATATTCAGAGGGCATATGTACAGATGTGGACAGATGTACAGATGTGGACAGAAATTCACTCTTTCCATAACTGTCTCAATGGAAATATCTAGAACTTAATTCTAATGGCACCAAAGGTATGCCTGAGGTAAAACAAAGTAAAACAAAACAATCTACGGAATATCTAGGATTTGGTCTGATATATCTAGAACTCTGGAGTTTTTCTTAAGTCCTGGCCCAAACACAGGAGTTTATTAATGATTATTTCACCTGGTCAATAAGGGTTTCTAGCACATTCAATTAATCTATTTTTTTTAAAAAGGTAATATAGTAAGTAGACAACCCCGATCATAAGCAGACTCTATACAGTAGCACCTCAGTTATATGGGTTAACAATTTTTAGTTATGCAGTGAAAGTGCTGAAGGCAAGAACAGACTTGTATAGATCATATAAACTTATAGTCAGAACTCTTTCCAATATAAACAACTCTACCAATTTGCCTCTTACATATTTTTTATCATATTGCACTTGGCATCAAACAAATATTCAATCTAGTGACCAGACCAGCAACTAAAGTGTCAGCATCTTTGAAAGACACCATATAAAAATATAAAATTATCTGTTTAAACCTGAAAGGAAGAAAAATCATCCTCTAAAACCACAGAAAGGGTGGTGGTGGTCCTTGAAACATGACAGGTTTATTTTTTTAAGTGGGATATTCTAGAGGTAATTCTGAAAAAAAAAAATGAGCTAATTGGCAATACTCAAGAATAATCAGCTTTGGGGATACAGTGATAAAAATGTAATTATAAATCCCTAATCCCAATAAATTTAGACCAGAAGTTAGACTAGGACATAGAATAATGAAATCAGATCTCAAATCAGGATATGAGTTTGAATCCCAACTCTGCTACATACTACTTATGTGACCTCAAGCTAGTCACTTCATCTCTCTTGCCTCAGTTTCCTCATCTATAAAATGAGATTGGACTATGATCCCTAAAAGTACTCTTACTTCTAAAATTCCAAGATTTTATACTCTAGTATAAAAAAATAATTCCACTTCACAGGCTAAGAAATAGTACTGGAAAGGACTTTAGAGAACTGTTTCAATCTCCTCATTTTACCAATGAAGAAACAGGGAGATGACATGACTTGTCCAGTAAAGCCAGTTAATGGTCAACTACAGCAAGATCTGACTTCCACTGCATTGTCTTTTTTACAACAAATTACTGCTCTAAATAGTTTTAAAAACTGACATTAAGGAAGATAGAAAATTTCAAAAATTCCTATGGAATCAAAGTTTAGTGGGTTAATAACCTAGTCTATACCAGCTAGATAAGAAAGGCATTAACATGTGTCCTTTTTCCTTGCCTGCTTTATGGTCATTGTTAATTGTGACTAATAAAAATAGGTTTTCAGAGCAATTTCTGAAAATTATTTCTTTATTTCTTTGTTCAAGAAGGCAACTTTTGAGTACAAGATCATCAAATATTGTTGGATTATGAGAACTCATGATTTCCAGGTTCAGTGGGGTTTCTTGTTATTTAGGTATGCCAAGATTTTTACTATATGTAAAAAATTATAAAATAATTGAAGTAGGAAACCATGTCTTCCCTGGATCCTCTATAACTGTTGCTTCTGTTGTTTCCCCTTAATGTGACTTTTCCTAAAGGTCAATCCTTAGCCATCTCTATTCTCTCTTTTTATATTTTCCCTCTTGTAAACTTTTAACAAATTCCCTGTTTGTTAACTATCCTGACAAAAAACATTTAGTTTTACAGCTCTCTAATGTGCTTAACTATAGTAGATACTATTATGCAATACATCTTATTTAAACTTTGTATATATTTCCCTAGATCCTAACACAGTGTTCTGCACTATGTACTAAATACATGGTTACATACATCACCTGGTCCTTTTACAGTTAAATATTTTCCATGAGCCTGCCACTGCTCCCATTAGAAATAACAAATGGAGACAGCCATAGTCCATAGCTGTTTTGCTGATATATTACCTTTGCCACACCAATCATTTCTCTGCAGAGCACTTTTTTATTTTAGTAACTGAAGCAACCACCAGATTCCCCTACATATACATACATGTGTGTATGTATATATTATATATTATCAGATATAATGAAGCATATGTTATATATGTTGTATAATGTAATAAATGTATAATATTTTAATAACATATTATATATAACAGATTATACCAATTATATACAGTGTATCATGCAATATATAATATATATGATATTACATATACATGTATGACATCTATTTCACTTCTCTTATAGACTATAGATACTGTTGTGCTGTTACTGTATCTTTAAGAGTCAAATGGAATGTTGCGGAAAAAATCAGTTTATGCTAAAAGTCAGTTGAAAAAATGTCTTTCTATGAGTGGTTTCTTCCGTTGCAGTCATGGATTATGTGTATATACTTTGTTCTTTGAGGATTTATGAGGAATGTATGGAGAAGACAAAGAAAAAGATGATGACAAACTTTTTCATTGTCAGAACTGTCTTACTTGGTATGTTTATAAAGAAAATTCTATTAAAAGTTTGTATGGAGCTGGTAAGTATACTATATTATGGAAAGACTTTCCTGTTATGACTGTTGAGGACAAAAAAAAAAGGACTAAACTAGCTTATATTCTGAGGGAGTAAATTTAACCCTTAACTTAAGGAGAAATATGAAGAAGATTCTTAAATCAGTATCTAAAGTGAATTGAATGGTGAAATTGTATTTCTGTAAGTGGAGTCATCTATTGTCATACTAAGAGTTTGAGATAAACCTAACTGTGAACATTCTCACAGACAAAATTTTATAAAGAGTTATCTGTGTTTTTATTATTGGATGTATTGCTAATAAATTCTATATGAGTACTATTGGAAAAGCAGATTTCTCCAGGTCATTCAATAAATAATACTAAATGAACTGATGTGAAGGTTTGAGTCAACTGGTTAATGAGAAAAAAACTGTAATTTTACTAATAAAAACTATCCAATTTCCTTATTGGAGCTTTAGAGGTCAAAATGATAACAATTAAATATAGCAACAAGTCAAGTGGCAAGCTGAAGGGTTACAGACAAACGAGTACTTGACCCGATCTAACGTGTGCGTGTGTGTGTGTGTGTGTGTGTGTGTGAGTGAAATGGGTTATACCATAGAAAGTTTTATCAATATACAAAAAAAAAAAAGCTACTTAGTAAGACTTGTAATTACTGTTAGTAACACATTGCCATAATATCTCAATGACCAGAATGATCCATGGTATGGCTACATATTGGCATCTTTGATGCCAACATACTTCCAACTATTTAATAAAAGTTTTTTTCAAGAAAATGATGCTTTTTGTCAATTGGCAAACTAAATGTGAGGAGCAAAAATGCATTTATGAAAGTTTACACAAACTTTCAAACCAACATTAATGTCAGGTTCTTTCATTATTCTATATAACTGCTACACCCAACAGGAGCAAACAATTATTAAATAAGAATTAACATATAAATCCATTAAGAATGAAATACTGAAATAAGTAGTGCTTTCTAGATTCCTGGATGCCTCACAGGGACTTGATTGTGTTTAACCCCTCAGAGTTAACTGTGGAACTGTTAACCCCACAGAACTTCCCTGTCTCTCTGACAGGCTTCTGGACTTAGAGACAATATACTAAACAAAACCAAGATAGCCCTGTGGATCCTGAGGTCTATTCCAATGAAAATAGTGTGGTGTTCCAATAAGCATATGGTAAATTGCAGGTGATAAATATTTGGAGCTTACTACTCCAAGAGGATGTATATTTCTTGTATATAGAAGGTATCAAGAAAGGTTTGGATAAATTCATGGATGACAGATGCATAAAAGGTAATTAAGGAGAATTCAGAGGTGTTTTGTTCATTTTCCTAACTGTTTAAGGTCAATAAAAACAATAGGTTCCTCAGGCCAACCAAGTATGGATTTTTATGTTCTTACAGCATTAACATCAAGCTAAAAGTTGGGTGGTTTCAAACATCTGTGTGTGTGTGTGTGTGTGTGTGTGTCTGTGTGTGTGTGTGTCTGTGTGTGTGTGTCTGTGTGTGTGCGTTACTTTGGAAAATATTGTAAGGAAAATATGCCAAGACCAAATGTGAGAATTAATCACATCTAAAACCTCAATTACTTCTTTTTTTATGTAGACACATGAAACATAAATCAATCTGTTACCATTTGGTTCTAATGTAGGTGTCCACAAAACCAGACTGAAATAAATCAATAAGTACCTCATTCCAAAGTTCAAACAAAGCACTCCATAAAAATGATTTGCTTAATCTTCTCACATTACCTGAGAGAGGATCAACTATCAATTTTTCTTTTCCAAAATCCTAAGTCTCATTGGGGAAGTCAGGGGGAAGCTAGAGATGAGAACTCATTTAACCCAGTACTCGCTCTACTTTGTGTCTCACCAAATAGCAAATTAATTGAAAAGAATTTATTACATTATTTCTTCTGTATATGAAAGGGATTAGCAGTCTCTCCAAAACTGTAAGATATTTTAACTAAGACATTTTATTGCAATGGTAAAGACATAAGAAATATAGGTCAGTAGCTAGTACCAGGAGATCTGATTATTTCACTTTTCTGAGTTAGAAATGTCATTCCTTATAATTTTTTTCCCTTCAAATCTTGTTTGAAATATTTGGTAAAATAAATTTTTAAATTTGCCACTACTGCTGAACTTAACAGTTTAACCCCTTACACATATTGTCAACATGAAAAACTGAAATGTTATTAATGGAGTGCCAAAGTCAGAATTCTCTAGTTCCCCATACATACTCACAACCTTTGGATTACCTTTGACTTTTCCACATTTTGGAAGCTGAATATTCCAACCTTTACATAGTTTAGTAGAGTTCTAGGACAGATTCAAAGCATCTGATCTGGAGCTTGTGCTTTGAGGTAGGAAGGAGGCCCTTCAAAGGCCCTTTGTGCATTCCAAGACACTCTTAGAGTGTGAAGAAAGGGATAGGACACATTACAGATTTTCAGACTTTCAGCAGTCTTTCCCCAAACTCTCAATTCTCTCATGATCAGAAGTATCTACAATGAAATGTAAGTTCAGGGATCAGGATACCAGTCAATAAACAAGTTATAGGGAGATAAACCTCCTGTACAGTCAAATAAAATCAGTCAATTAATAAGTATTTACTGAATACCTACTATGTGTCAAACCCTATTGAGAAGTAGACCTGGTTCTTACTGAATAATTATTAATAAATAATTGCTAACAAAATCATGTCTTTTGTTTGCATATGCTTTTAAAATATTTTCATAAATATATTCTTTTATTTCATATTTACACACACACAACTAGAAGCTACAAAGGACAAATATCTTTTCTAACTTAGAAAACTAATAGAGATATATGGTAATTCTTCATGAACTTACTGTGACTTAACAACCTCTAAGGTTTTTTTCAACTCCAAGATTCTATGATCTAGGGAACAATGGATGACTTAAGGGGTCTTTGCAGGTTACTTATTTTTAAACTATTGTTTTAAAATCTCACTACTGACAAGTTTATTAAAAGGCACAAAATAAACCTTGGAGAAATGCTGTATTGTACCAATTATTCACCCCAATAAAAATTCTGCTACATTATAGAAAATTTGGCAGTGGACATTAAGCCAGAGTATGCCAATTTGTCCTGACATATGCATAATATTAACTCAAATTTATATTGCACTTTAGGATTTGCAGAGAATATTCTTTACAATAATTCTGTGAGGAAATATTGCAAGTATCATTATCCCTGTTTTCACAGATGAAGAAACTGAGGTTATGACTTTTTCAACATCATACAAATAATAAGTATCACAGTTGAGATCTGAACCTCAGTCTCTCCTGACTCGACTCCAGATCAGAAGAATTCTTCCATAATATCAATCTGTATACCTGTTGTATGGACCGGGGATCTCTAAAGTGAAGGCTGGGGCATAATGACAAGAGGATTGTGACTTGACCCTAAGGGGTGGGTGATCAAACAATCAAAATATGGGAATATACATTTCATCCAACTTTCTCCCCATAGTCAATCATGGGTTTGTCTCTAACACAACTACAACATCCCCTTTAACACTCTTGCATTCAGCTTCCTTCCATGGTTGGCCTTTTATATCTGCACTGGCAAGGGGTCCCTTAGGGTGAAAAGGATATAACCTAATCTGATAACCTAATTTATTCAACCAAATTTTCAATGGCAATCCTCATCCCAAGAATCACTACCTTGTCTCCCCCCACCCCCCAATCACTACCAATGTAGTCTGCACTACAGAGAAGTGAACAATGAGTCAATTCCCCTTATCTCCCCCCCGCCATCTCTTATTTTTCAATGAGAAGGAGTAACTAGCACAAGATAAACAGATATAAATAAGTTGTAATTACATAATCTTTCCCTTCAAACCTATTCCTCTTCCAAATTTCTCTATTTCTATGGATGGTGCAGTCATCCTTCCAGTCTCTCAAGTTTAAAGCCTCCTCCTTAGTCTAGATGACTCAATCATAAAATTCTCTCCCACTACCCACCTCATCCCTTGTCCCTCTCCATGGAGATTTTTGAATCATATTTTACTGAGAAAAGAGGGTTGACTTGCCTTGAGCATTCTCCTTGTCAAAGCTTTTTGTGCCCTTGACCTCATCCTCTTCCATGTCCTTTGGCAGCTTGTACTCTCAATTGTCCTTTCTCTAGATTTTCTTTTGCTTTATCTATTGGTTCTTCCCTGCTGCCTACAAATATTCCCAGATCTCCTCATCCTTAAAATATCTCCTTCAATCCTATTATCCTCTGAAGAAGTCATCCTATATCTCATCTAACCTCAGACCTCAGAGAGCAGAAACTGCTCTCTCCAAGGCAAGCAATACTCTCTTAGTGTTTGCTGATGTCCCTTCCTTTCATGGCCTTCTGAACCTCTCTGCAACATCTGATATAGGATATTCTCTTCTCTCTGATTTTCATGACACATGTTTGGCCAATCCTTCTCAGTCTTTTTTTTACTAAGTCATCATCTACATGCTATTCCTCAACTCTGGGTTATCTAAGCTTCTATTCTGGTTCCTCTTCACTTCTCTCTCTGTCCTTTATTCTCAATGATTTAATCTTCCACTGATTCAACTACCATCTCTATGCAAATGACTCCCAGAGCAATATAGCTAGCCTCTCTCCTGGGGTCCAAGCCCTCACTACAAACTACCTATTGGATATTTCCTAATGAATATCCAATCTGCCTCTCAAACTCAATAAGATTAAAATAAAACTCATTATCTTCTTCCCTGCCAAACCCACTCCTTTTATTAACTTCTCTATCTGTGTTGCAGGTACTACCACTCTTTGAGTCACACCAGTTCACAACCATTGAGTCTTCCTCAACTTCTCTTCTCTCACTCTTAATATTCAGTAGATTGTCACGTGTTGCCAGTTCTAACTTCACAACATTTTTCTTCCTCTCCACTTGCATGGGAACCACCTCCTTGACTCCAGACTCTCTTGTCTCCAGTAGATCTTCAACACAGCTGCCAAACTGATATTCCCAAAGCATAGGTCTACTATGTCACTCTCCTACTCAGGAAGTTTGAGTAGCTCCCTATTGCTTCTATGACAAAATACAAATTCTTCTGTTTAGTATTTAGTCCTTCAGGGTCTAATACCAGCTAACTTTTCCAGGCTTACAGCACATCATTCTCTTTCATGCATCCTCCATTCCAGTCAAACCTACCTACTTACAATGTCCCTGCAAATGACATTCTACTTCCCACCTCTAGCCTTTGCATAGGCTGTGCCCTGTCACTAGAATATATTCTCTCCTTCCCTTTACCTCTTGGAATCCCTACTTAAGTGCTACATTCTTCTTGAGACCTTTCCCTATCATTCCCAGTTGTTAAAGACACCACTCTGAAATTACTTTGTCTGAACTTTGTATATAGTCTGTACTTACATTTCTGTATACATGTTATTTCATTTCCCCAAATATAAGCTCTTTGAGGACAAGTACTATTATAGTTTTGTTTTTGTGTATGTAGCACTTGGCAAAATGTCTGGTCCACAGTAGATAACTTAATAAAAGCTTATTGGTTGAATGGGTGGGGAACAAGTTTGGTTCCCTGGTCAAGTTTCTACCTGGTAAAGTTTCAAGAACTATTTGTAAATAATGATCTCTAGGTGGAGATAGTTGGCCTAAACAATAGTCAGAGAACTCTGGCGGTGGAAGGAACTTTAGAAGTCATCTAGTTCCATTCCCTCGTGAAGAAACTTGAGGTTCAGAGCAATTTAAATGATTTTGTTCAGTTCATACATTTAGCAATTACAAGAAATGGATTTATAATCCAGATATCCCAGCTTCCGGTAAAATATTTGTGCAAATAGAAGATAACTTTATTAATGATCAGAAGTATTGGCCTCTTCACTTATTTAGGTTTTCCTTTGTGGTATTTTCTAATATTTTCTAATAGGATTGACATTTTCTATGGAGTCATATTAACCTTAAAATAACACGTGAAGAAAACAAATAACTATATCCCTTTTGGTGTAAATTTACACTACATGAAGCAACACACTTTCCAGATGTTGCACACTTGTCACACATACCCTTGGGACATGCTATGGCACACAAGCATGGAATACAGCTCCACAGAACTGAAATACAAGTTGGTGAGTTGCAGTGGTCAATAGAACAAAACTGGGAAATAAATAACCTACCAGTCTCTGAATAAATATACTACAATTCCTTAGGAGAATGAAATTCATCCCCCAGGACACTCACACAGTAGAGCTGGAGGGAGCTTAGAATCTGCTACTGCCTGAAAAAAAAACTTAATAACTATAGCAATTTCAGTGATAGGACAGCAAAGCAGAATTCTAAAAGAGAGGGCTTTGCTCTCTATTGACACAAATAATTTAACTCCTAAGTAATCCTCTGTACTTCAGCTATGGTCAACTCGGCTACAAAAACTCAAATGAATAGGATTCATGACTTCAAAAAAGAAAAGACTCCTGTTCTAATAGTTTAGAACTGGACGTGAACACTTCAGGTGACTTGCCCAAGCACAAACATAAGCTGCAGAGACAAGATTCAAATCCAGGTCCTTTGAATACAAATTCAGTGCTTTTCCCAGTTTGCCATGTCCAGAAAAGGGAAAAGTTCCTCTAAGAAATTGTGTAAGCATGTACATATTTTAATAATCAAATTATTATAGTACACTTTGAAAGATCACAGAGTTTCAAGAGTTAGGACTTCAGAGGCCATCTAGTACAACTTATATCTGTAAAACAATCCTCTCGGTAACATTCAACAAATGGCCACCCAGACTTCACAAGAAGATATTTAATGAGGGGCAATTCATTGCTTCTCAAGGAACCTTGGGACAACTCTAAGTGTTAGTGTTTTCCTTGGGTTGAGCCTAAAATGATTCTGTATTCAATTCAATCTTCAATTCCACTTCCACCCCCATCCCATCCCACCCCTGTGCTGTCCTCTGAGGCAGAACAGAATAATATGATTTCCCCTTCCACATAATATAGCCTTAGCAATACTTTGAAGACCCTCTCAAGTCTTCTTTTCCCTAGGTAAAACATTTCCAATTCCTTCAGCAAATTCTTGACATAGTTCCTAGGTCTTAGAAGCCGATCCAAAAAATAGAACTGCAAATGGGAGAACACTGAAAGGAATCATGAAAATACTAGTATTGTCGTATCCAAGAAACCTAGAAGGAAATGAGATGCTGAAATACCAATTTAAAGTTCTAGAGCAGAAAAGATGAGAAAGGAAGAAGCTTGGCAATACTGAGAATAAAGGGGGAAAAGCACTTAGAATTGCCAAATTTGGCAGCAAAAAAGGATCATAAAAATCTTCTATTTTAACACACTTATGAGAAAACTTGTGAGAAGCCCAGAAAAATGTGAAACAACTTCATTAAGGTCTCAGGGGAAAGCTATTAAGGTAAAAATCCATTACCATCAAGTAATAAATCACTGCACCATAAGACTTTTCTGCCTTTAAAACAAATTATGTACAAGTGTATTTCATATTAATTTTAAAATTTTGAAAATTTAAATGCAGAACACTAAAAAATTGTAAAAGAAGGATATTCTTAGCTTAAAAAAATTTAAAATCAAATTTTTCTGTAGGCATAGGAGAGTGACATCAATACAAATGACATCACAAAAATTAAAACCAAATATATCTTAAGGAATTACTAAGTTACTCATGTGAAAAACATTTTTGAATCAGCTTTCTCTGTACACTTGGATTATCATGTAAAAGCAAAACCAGCTCCAAATTAGAACAATTTAAGCAAGCTATCAATTATTCAAACAATCTATCAATGGAAAAAGGGGGGAAATGGATAAAGGAAAAGACACTATCAACATTTCCTATAAAGTTTATATCTATATAAATAATGCAAGTGCAACATGGGGAGGCCAACAAAGCCCAGGAACCATCACTGCTAGCAAACAATTTATATCCTCACCAAGCAGAGGGATATGGCAGCCAAAGGCAACATGGAGTTAGGATATGAACTCATTTGAAAAATCTTGAGGAGAATGGAGAAAGATGATGAACAATATTAGCTCAAAAAATAGCAAGAAGTGAAGGGAAAAACAAATTTACAATTGAAACAAATTATCCAGAGATCATTTAAGAATGAAACTGGAAGGATGATAGCAGAAAATATGTCTGAATTTTAATAACAAACTATTTTCTCCATCAATGATAGCTATATCATATGTGTACTCTAACACCATAATTCTTAATGTGCTATATAAAAAATGGAAATCTCACTAAAGAAAACAAAGTGATAAGCAGCTAAATAAGACAAAGGACATTTGAGTTCAAGGCTTCACTATTATTCTCAAGATATCTGTGAGACCTGTATGACCTATATCAGACTGCATACCATCTCAGGGAGAAGGAAAAGAGAGGGAGAAAGGGATAGAATTTGAAACACAAAACTTAAAAAATGAACGTAAAAAGTCATTTTTATATGTAACTGGGAAAAAAGTAAAATATTTTTTTAAAAAGATGTCTGTGAGTGGAGAAGGTAAACTGTTGAGGAAAAAAAAACTACAGACATAGTTAATACCAAAAAAGGGAGATAAAAAGGTAACAACTACTATTACATAGCCCACATTCTCATTCTTATAAAATCATTGAAAATAATTTACATTCTA
Source organism: Notamacropus eugenii (assembly GCF_028372415.1). Taxonomy (NCBI): domain Eukaryota; kingdom Metazoa; phylum Chordata; class Mammalia; order Diprotodontia; family Macropodidae; genus Notamacropus; species Notamacropus eugenii. The sequence continues at coordinate 176,902,782 of NC_092872.1, read as the reverse complement.
TCAAGGGCATCCTTGATGAAAATATGAGAAGAGAATTGGTAGATTCTGCAAATGGCATTCTAAAGCAGACTACAACTTTCACCATAAAATGGGCTGAAAGTTATGGAGAATACAAGATCTCACTATGCTTGTTGTTTGCTGATATATAAGAAGCATTTTATTCACAGGAAAAAAATGTTTCCTTAAAGCCTTCTCTGCAACAAGGTGCTTCTCATGAATAAGTTAAGATCACAAAAGATTACTAGATAGAATCAACAACAGAGAGAACCTTGATGATCTTCTGATTATCACTGTCAAATGAGGTATAAAGGAGAGGTATGTTTGCCAAAGGTGTTTGCAACATGTCCGGGGCGAAATTCAAATGGAAGAGAATCCTTATGGATAATGAGGTTCTCCAGATGTTGCAGTTTTCTGATGACATTAGACAGATTACATCAAGCCCCAAAACACTACACAGTCTCCTAAATAAAATCCAAAATGATACATAGTTTGGTCTGTATGAGAAAGCCCAAATGCATGAAGAATGCCTATTGTCTAGACTACGACATGAACTGGCATGGAGATTCCATAAAGCATGTTCATTAAGTATGTTCATGTACATATATATGATATGTATGTATGTATACATGAGAAGGTGGCACAATGATAAGGATAGAGCACTAGGCTTGGAATCAGGAAGATTTGGGTTCACTTCTGGCCTCTGACACTTACTAGCTGTGTGACCCTGGGCAAGTCACTTCACATCTGTTTATCTCAGTTTCTTCATCTGTAAAATGGGTACCTTCTAGGGTTTTTGTGAGGATCAAATGAGATGTTTGTAAAGTGCTTAACATAGTGCCTGGCACATAGTAGGCATTATATGTTTGTTGGCTATCATTTTATTATTTTTAATTGTGTGTATATATCTGTACTTATATCTATTTCTATGTTTATGTTAGTATCTATAGATATGACATTGCAAATCCATCACTGTGTTGCGCCTTGCACAGGAGAAATGAAGCAGCCTGGTTTGCCTTAAGGAAACTACACAAGTTCTTTCAATAACCCCAAATGTTTCCCTGAAAAAAAATCCTTTTCTTTAAAAAAAACCCCACAAATGTTCTTCTAATAATGCTACATGGATGCAAAACATGAACTACCTCAATCTCTAAAGAATGAAAATTACATGTCACCCAAAAGTCATAGGAGAGATATGTGGCAGATAGAAATAGCTTGTAACACAATACCAAGGAGGAACTGGATATACAAAGACTATCCAACTTATCATCAAAGGCACATATGACCAAAAAAGGTGATATAGGAAGAGAGACAATAAATGGACAGCTATGTACTTTCTTGGTATCCGTGTAATGTCAAGAGAACAAGAGGAAGTCTCTGAGAATTTAAGCTAGAACTGGCACAGAGACTTTACAAGAAGACAAAGATCAAAGTCACAGAAGACAAGAGGGCAAGAATGGGTTACAATCTATGTTGTTGTGGTTAGTACTGACATTGATGAGATCACATATGCGTTGAAATATTAGTTAGAATTTAAGCCATCTGTTGTATTTAAAATTCAGTGTAATACAAAACCAAAATATATAATACACTTAAATTGGCAAAGGATTTCACAGACTATCGATTCTAAATAGTATCATGACAAAGAAGGCAAGAAATATCTTGTTATAGGGAATTTGTAGATTAGGGATTTAATTTTTGTGTAACTGATATGTTTTCATAGCACATCAACATCCCCACAGTTAAATTATCATGTTGACCTGGAAGAGAAATATATGTTTAAGTATGCATATATATATATATGTATATATATATACATACATATGTATTTAGAGATACAAGCTTTCTAAATAAGGGAAGAAAAGACTTTGGAACCCCAATTTAATCAGTTCTCTAGGTCATAAAGCCTAATTTAAAATACTTTGCTTTCCTCTTCAAAACTGATTTTTATATTTGGAATTCAAATGAATATAATGTTTTGCTATCTCAAATTGTGAAAGTCACTATTTGCATATATGTGTTTCCCAGTTCATCTGAAATATTTTACTTTTCCCCACTGAATTATTTGCAATCCAGCTTGGTAAAAATTCACTATAAATTGCTTCTTCTGCTCTAATAAACTGAATAAAATGAAGCTAGCTGATGATGACCATTACCAGATTCTTCCCTAAACCCTAAATTATTATAAAGTATTATCACTATTGGATTATCTCTATGACTCCTTCCAGGTCCCAGAAAACTAAAAAACATTGAGTTATTTTGTCCATTCTCTCAATAAATTCATATCCTGATGTCTCTTTGGCACCTTGAATTCCCAAATGTTGTGCCAGGAGGACTGAAACTCTGACAGGTACTACCAAATTGGAAAGGCTTTGAATATAGGCCCAGACATGGGCCTGTGTATCTGGCTTATGAATACCAGCCTGGCTAAATACAGTATAACTCAACCCCAGAAGACTGACCACTAACTGACTTTCATTCAGCCAAAGCAACTCATGAAAAGATCTAAGACCCACAATCTGTGAGTCTTGAAGAACTGAAGGAAGTATTCTGTCCACTGAATAGCTTCCCAGAGAAGAATAAGAATCAGGGACACTAGTGACCCTTCTGAGTACATAACAGCATTCATAAGCTTGAGGTGTTTAAAATACTGCACAATACACAGCAACAGTCTCTGTACACTGGAGGAGAAGTGAGGCTGGCGATCTGCAAGCCCTCCCTCACTGATATATTAGTTTTTTTTACTGTCATCTTCTTGCCAGTTCAGTGAGTGGCTGCAAGCTAAGGGTTTTCTGAGCACCAGACCTTAAGCTGCCCATTTGTTCAAAGATCATTAAAAAAATAAATGGTTCTTGCTATAGCAGGAAGGATACAAAAGATGATCTGCCTAAGGTGGATTTTGTATTGATTTCACGGTTCTCTTGTCTCTAGTTCCTTCTAATTCTGCTGGGCCGACTAGCTGCCTGGCTTTGATGTTCTGTCTTATCCGACTTCTGATTTCTACATAATCTTGGACTCTGACTTTACTGGGAGAAGGTCAAAGCCAAAGGGTCTTTGACTCACCACTACTCTATCTCCTTCCCAATTCCCCCCTCCCCTGTTCTGTATTTTCTGTTCAGGATGATGATGATGATGATGTGTGTGTGTGTGTGGTTATCTCTCCCTTGTGCTCCTAGCCCTAGCTTTCAGCTTTGTGTATTTAATTAGACAATGCCAGAATTGCAAAGAACCTGTGTGATTCTGTAATAAATCCTATCTACAACATGCTTGACAAGTGATTATCTGGTCACTGCTTAAAGTTCTCTAGTGATTAGGGAGCTCATAATTCTGTTTTGGGGCCAGTCAAATGATCAGGAAATGTTTTCTTAAAGGTAACCTAAATCTGTTTCCTGTAACTTGCACCCATTGATCCTACTTCTACCTTTGGAGGTCAAAAAGAACAAGTTTAATCCCTCTTGACAGGACAATCCTTCAAATATTTGAAGAGTGCTATCATATTGTCACTAATTTTGTAAGATCCTTCAACTGAGAGTAAGTTATATTTATGTAAAATTAAAGACTTGCAAAGCAAAGCTTTCCTGACAAAATTCTTAGGCAAAATTTTCCTCACGAAAATCTTGTGAGGTAAGTATTATACACATTATTATCATTGTTTTACAGATTAGGGAACTGAGACTCAGAGGGGCTCAATCATGCCTAATCACATAGCTATTAAATATCTTAGATGAGATTTTAAAAATCAGGGTTCCTGATTCCAAACCAGTATTCTAGCTATTCACTATGACTCAATCTGCAGATCACTTTGAAAAGCTTCATGGAGTTTGGAAGTTAATGCATCAAATCAAATTATCTTATATCACTTCCTTCAGTTTTGATATCCACAACAGTTTTATATGTTCAAACTGTTAATTCTTTAGGCCAGATATGACTAATTTTACAAACTCACTTTATTTAATTTGCTATCATAAATTCATAAATTCATATAAATAAATTCATAAATTCATCATCCCATGATAATTTGGGAAAATTCTGTCAAATGCAATTTCCTATTTATAAAATCCTTAATTAAATCATAACATCCAAGGTAATTCCCTATTCTACCTACAATTCGTATTTTAAACACTACTTTCTCTTCTGCTATTCTGTAGTAGTGTAGAAGATTATGAGGATTCACAGTTCCTTTTCAAGTTGCATATTTTAATCTCTCTACCCATCCTGCCTTCTTCATCTCTTGTTCTCCTACAGTTCACAACACTCAAAAGAAGATGGGAAATGTCCTTTTTCTTTTAGTCCTATATCAGGTAATTCCTTTGTTGACCCTCAAACCTTCATCACTCAGTGTGACCCAGCTGCAGTGACACAAAGATGATGCAAATAGTTTTGCTTTCACTTTTGTGTTTTAAGTATAACATTTATTTGTGAGCACTTAATAAAAGCTTCGGGAAGCTAATGCTGATGATGAGAGATTCCCTGGATAACCACAGAATTGCTAGAATGAATCACTTTTAGCCTTGAACTTCTTATACTCTACATTCCACTTTAACAATACTCTTAGAATCCAATTATTATCATTTACTAAGCCTTCAGGGTAAAGTACAGAACTTTGAAAGAACCAGTTCCTACTCACAAGGTGCTTACACTGGAAACCTGGATGGATACAGATTGTTCCTTCCTGCTTCCTCCCATCACTGTCCCCCCTCTTTTACCTGCTTGTTTAGTTTCCTAGTTTTCTTTTTTTTTTTCGGAAGAGTGATATACTTTTGGCTATCATTGTCCTGAAATTTACGATACAATCATCAAGCCCAAAGACGATACTAGGGATCATTTTCCTTGTGTTCATTTTTTCATTTCTCCTAGGACACTGTTAGGTGATATTTGTAGGTTTTCCAGTGTTTATGCTTTTTACATCCATTTCCTTCATTTTTTCTTTTTAGCTACTAGTCTTTTTCTCCTTGCCCCCCCATATGGAGGTGGGAAGATGGGAGTTTAAAAAGCAATCTTATTACAGAATAATTTCTATAGTCATAGCGGAGAAAAATGCTAACTACCCCAAGGAAAGTGGCATATAAATTGTATGCGCAGGTTCCTTTTTGGCATCTACGTTTTGCAGTTCCTTTTTGCCTACCTGAACATAGGTTGCCTTCCTCTTATGCTCAACAATAATACTTTTTACTCTCCTACTTTTTACAGGGCTACCCATTTCATTCCCATCATAATAAACTTTTTTTTAAAAAAAATCAATATGGCTATCTGAATATTAGAAATAACAGTTCTAATGTGAACACACTTTTATAGCCTCAGCAAGGAAAGAACAAATGATTTTTGACACCATGCTACCCAAAATGAGTGAAGACAGACATGAACATTATATTCTCCATTTTTATTCTGGTGATTCTTTCTATTCAGTATATTTCTTTAAAAAAAACCAACAACAACTATCCTTTGTCCACTGACTATCTCTACTTCACTAAGTTTCTGTCAGACCCTCCTAGATGCCATATCCTTTTTTGACTTGTGTGTATTTTATTTCCTTGTTTTGCATTTTCCATTTGACTCTGACTTAGAATGTCTTATGGGTCATACTTTCTAATTACAACTTGCCCCCTTTTTTATGAAGTTGACTAATATTATCTAAGACTCCTTAACTCTCCTTTTCCTTGTACTCCTGGTACAGGAATCAGGACCAACTTTCAACTCATTAAAGCACACATGACACAGTCAGCATCCATCATTGTCACCTAATAGAACCAATCAAGTGGGAAAGCAATGAATATGTAATTCACTCAGATGCTTTCTAGAGAGAGAGCGAGCACTGGGCCAAAAACACATATACACAAATGGTTACTGGAGTATTGGGTGACAAAAGTGAATCGTGGAAAGCCAACTTGCTGGCTGTAATAAACGGGGTGAAAAATGGCTCATTGCGCTTTTTACTCAGTGACAGCTTGCAAGCTTCCTGTTATTCCAGGCCAGTTTAAAAGGAAGGAGGAGACACACACTATGAACCTCCAGCCCAAATCAGCAGTCCACCTGATATATGGTGCCACAACCTGTGCCCAGGGAAAATTCAACAAGTCTGGATCTGGAAGGGTGCGTGGACAGACAGATGGACGGCCGCCAAGAAGCCCATATCTCCCTCCGGATTAACACCGGGATGTGTTATTCCAAATATGTGCCTAACTTGTTCAGAAATCCGCTTGCCCTGACCCTACCTGCGCTGTGGCTGCCTAGAGCCTGGGGTATTCGTGCACAGCCCCGGGCAGCGCTGATGCTCCCCCACAGGCTGGCTCTACAGGCCTGGTTTTCACCCGGCGCACGGCCCCGATCGCCCGATACTTTCTGGAAGCGGAGGCACCGCTCGGGCCTGCGGCTGCCGCCGGCGGGGGCAGAGCTGCTGGGGAAGGGCACTTGTTTTCTTCGGAAGCTGCTGGTGCTCTTATAGACGGAAGAAAGGATGGCTGCCCTCCCCGCGGGGGGGTGAGGTGGGGAGAGGAAGGGAGAGGGGAGGATGGGGACGAGAGGGGGCACCTCGGCAGCGCTGCCCTCCGCCTCCATCGTCGGGCTTCCAGGGCACGCGCCCCCCGCCCTGGCCCCGCCGCCGGGGCTGCGGGAGGCTCGCGGTCCCCAGCCCGAGGACGGGGCTGCATCGCTCCGGTTCCGGGTGCGGAGGGGCCGCCCAGGAGGGCAGGTGGGAGGGGAGGGGTAGGTGAGGGGGTCCTCGCGGCCATAAAGAATGGGGAAAATGGTGGGCCAGGAGGCATGCTCCGCAGGGCCCCGCGGGCCCGCTCCCCCGCTCCGTACTCACCCGGGCCGGCCAGTGCGGGTAGCCCTTCATCTTGGCGAACACCAGGTCCCCCGCCTTGTACTCGCGGGGCCGCGGACGCGCCATCCGGAGCCGCCTCTGCTTCCCCGAAATGTCGCCGCCGAAGATCCCGGGGGGCCGCCCCCCCTGCGGGCTGCGCCTCCGAGCCGGGACAGCGAGGGGAGCGACCGCGCGAGGCGGGGCCGGGGCCGGGAAGGGAAGCGGCTGCGGGGCGGCGGCGGCGGCGGCGGCGCTCGGCCGGGCGATGCCTCCTCTCTCCCCCGGCGGCGGCGGCGGCGGCGGCGGCGGCGGCGGCGGCGGCGGCGGCGGCGGCGGCGGGAGCCTCGGCGATGGAGGGGGCGGGGAGCGGGGCGGGAGGACGAGGCGGGGGGAGGGGGACGGGGACCAGGCCCCGGCAAATCACAGCCCCCGACAGCGGGGGAGGGGACACGGCGGCCACCGCGCGGTCACCCCGCGGCGTCCAGGAGGGAGCGCGTCCCAGCGGCTCCGGGCCCGGCGGCTCTGCGCTCCTTCCTGGAGCTGCGGAGGCGAGCCCGCCCGCTGGTCACAGCCGCCGCGTCGCCCGCCTCATGCCCCGCCGGCGGCGGCGCCGGGCCTCCCTCCCCAGCGCGGTGAGGGCGCGGATGGGTTCCGCTCTGGATTCCTCCTCGGGCAGCGGCCGCCAGCACGTTCTTATTATTGTTCTCCCCGGCCCTCAGCATCCCCCCTCCCACCCACCCCCCAGCCCGCCGCGCTCTCCCCCTCCGCCCCCTCCCTCCCTCCCTGCTGCCCGCCCGCCGCGCGCCCTGCGCGGCTGCTCCCCTCGCTCGCCGCCTTCGGCCGCTCAATTTCTAGGTACGCGGTCGCCTTACCCAGTGAAACCCGAGCGCCCCCACCCCCACCGGCCGCTCCTCGTCAGGTCCCCTCCTCCCCGTCCTCGCCGAACGCTAGCCCGAGCCGGGCTGGAGCGCCTTCTCCGGAGCCAGCTAGCCGGAGCCAGCCAGCCCGAGCCCGCTAGCCCGAGCTCCTCTTTTGTTCTCGGTCCGGAGCTACCTCCCCGGGCGGCAGCCCGGCCCGGCCAGTCCTTCTCCGGGTGGCCCTGGCCCCCCACTCCCCACTCGCCCCCTGCCAGCCTGCCCAGAGGGGGCACACCCCCAGTCAACACCCGGCCCTTTCTGGAGGACACCCCTTTTCTTCTCCTGCGCCATCCTTAACATCAGAATCGCAACCCTGGGTCACACCCATGTCCCTTCCAGCTGGGTTCAGCGGCTGCCCGTGGCATCGGGGACATTGAGGAGCAGACCATCATGGTCTCTCCAGGCTTTCCCCCCCATGGTTAGGAGGTGGACCCCAAACAGAATTATCGGCAGGCTAGCTAATGAAGTGGAGCAAGCGTCTTCCCCGGGCCTCTTCATTTCCCTTCAACACGTCGGAGGGAGTCAGCATCTGGACCGTGGTCCTGGCTCTGCCCCTTACTAGCTACATGACCTTGGGCAAATGAAAGCCTTTTGGGGTTTGGGTCTCTTCTGCAAAGGGTACTCGTGTTGGTGTGCCTCGCTTACATACGTTATCCTGGAATCTTAAAACATTTAATCTCAAAATTTCCCAACTGGAAGGGGCCTTAGAGAGCCTCTAGTTCAATTGCACTCAAGAACCCTGTCTGTGGGATGGGAATATCCAATGTCAGATGAGGCAATCTTCAAAGATTTGCCCAATGCCACTTATATTGCAAATGGCTAATGCCAAGACTAGAATCCGGGTCTTCAAGTCTAATTCACTGCCTAGTTTTCTACCTTGCCCATCACAACGCTGTAGTGAAGCTCAAATGAGAAAATGCATTGTGAAAGCAGGTTTGTTTGGGGTTTTGTTTTTTGAGAGATTGTTATTATTTCCTTGTACTTTTTTTCTGGTACCTACCTTACCTATATGGTCAGTGCTCCTAGGCTGCCCAAAGAATATCACTGCAGTGCCCTTTGGGGGCTACTGCAAACCTTTCCCTCTTCCTTAGTGTCTGTCTTTTATAAAATTCCCTTGAAATTCTTCTAGGTGGTTGATTTATAGTTAGTATGATAAATTAATAAAAATTAGGGTGGGAACTGGTTTATTAAAATTACATTGGAGTTAGAAGGGACTCTAAAGGTCATGTAGGGCCACCTTCCATCCCATGATGAAGTTCCGCTTCATGCTCCTCTTTATAACACTAAGCCTCTGAACCTTATAGGTGGTGATAGTGAGCATCTCATTTGAATGTTGGACAGCTCCAAGTGTTAGACCACTTTCTTAGGTTGATTCAAAAATTGACTCCTTGTAGCTTTCAGATCACTACTAAATGAAGGCAGAATTGGAGAGATGGAAAGGATCTCAGGGGGCATCTGGTCCAACAGACAGCTGACAAAAATCCCCTCTATTACATTCCCAATGAATGGCTCCTTTTGAAGACCTTAAGTGAAGACAACTGACTACCTCCTGAGACAACTTACTATATTTTTGACTCTTAACTGTTAAGTTTTTCCTCACATGAATACTCAGTCTATTTCTCTGAAACTACTACTCACTGCTCCTCTCTGTGCCATTTGGGGTCAAGAAAAAATGAGTCTAATCTCTTTCCAAATATGTGAAACCAGTTATCATAATAACACATCACATTTACATATATCACAACAACTGGTTAGGGAGGTAGTACAAATACTATTATCTCTATTACAAATGAGGAAACTGAGAATCTGATAAGTTAAGTGACTTATCTAAGGTCACATGGTTAATGTTTGATACTGGTCTTAAATCTAGGTCTCCTGACTCCCAGTTTAATGTTCTGTCTACTAAACCATGATGTCTCCACCTTCTGGTCATAGTTTTTTTTTTTTTTTCTGGAACTGGAGAAAATAAGTATAATTTTTCTTTCACAGGATAGCCCAGAAATTATGATAACTATCAAGTACCACTGTCCTGAGTCTTCTTTTCACAAACCCAGTTTCTTCAATTCTTTTCATATGACAAAGTTTCCAGACTACTAACTTTATTGGCTGCCCTTTTATGGATGTACTCCAGCATGTCAATGTCCCTCTTAAAATATGATGCTCACATCTAGACAGAGCATCCCTTATTTTACCTTTATCTAGTTTATTTAACACTACTTTTAAATTTTTGAGTTCCAAATTCTCTTCCTCCAGCCCCTTTTCCACCTGAGAAGACAAGAAATGTGATATCAATTATACATAGACATAGTATTCTAAATGTGTACTTAATGTATTAGCCTTCCTAGATAACAGCTACATTTTAACAGGTAAAGTGAAGTCTTTAGGCCAGGGGTAACATTGCCAATATCCTTCAAATCACAAACACTCTAAATAATGGTCCTGAATGGAAGCACTGCTGGACTAACTAAAAGACCTGAGTTATAATCTTGGCTTTGTCATTTCTCAGTCATGTGACCTTGGGTAAATCATTTAACATCTCTCCTCATTTATACAATGATGGAGATAGCAATAACTGCCATGTTTACCTCATGGATTTATTGTAAGGATCAAGTGAGATAATATACACGATATGCTTTGTAAATTATAAAATTCTAGATTAGTGTCATTGGACCTATTCATAAATTTATCTGAGTCTTTTTTGGTACTATTTGTGTTTGAGGTTCTGTTATCCCTTGGGCCAATAAATTCCTTAAATCATTAGCAATGTGTTAAGTAGTATTTTCATTCCTAAATTTTCCTGTCTCTCTCTTCAATAAGTATACCTTCAGGTGGTCAGTCACATACCTTCTCTCATCCACTTCTTGAAGAGTAATAAATATCAACTTATTGTCCTCTGTATGTACACTCCATACCATTAGAGTCTCTTTGCTCATATTGGTTTTCCCTTACCCCTACTATGCCTTCTCTCTTCCTCTCTCATTATCCAAATCATAGGATCATAGGATTTAGAGCTGAAAGACCTTAAAGTTCATGCATTCCAACCATCCTGTTTTACAGGTGGGAAAACTGAAGCCCAAGGAACTTAGGTGACTTGCTTAAGGTAATATGGCAGAACCAGAATTTGTGTGGAGCTACTCTAATTTCATATTGAGTATTCTTTTCACAGTCCAATATACTTCTGATACCTCTGCTTCAGGGTGTAGCTCATATCCATTTTCCTCCATTGAGCCTTTACTTTCTCTACTCTACAATAAATCCCTTTTTTCAACTTAAATTTTCCTTTCCCTCAACTAGATCATGATCTTCTAGTACACAGTTTGGTACACTGTAAGTCTCAATAAACACTTGTTGATCCATTAGTGCAGCCCTTTATCTCTTCCTGATGAAGTATTTTGTCAACCATTCAATCAACAAGTATGGGACTGCCAAACCAATTTATTCACCAGTTTCTAAGTTTTACACAAAAAAGATCCCCTTTAACTAGTGCCAAGCAAATTGTGCTCTTTCATCGTTACTAGAGCATAAACACTTCTTTTAACACTTGTCTTTTAGTTCAAGGTTTTCAACTGAGTTTAACATATATCATGAGAATATATCACTTTCTCTTTTCCCATCTCCTAACCAAGACAGACTTTATAGCAAGACCATTTGAGATCTCTTTGTGGTCTTCTTTTGGCTGGAATCTCCCAATGTACATGGCTAAGTACCCATTTGTCTGGACCAGCATTGACATATTACCATCATGTCAATACACCTTTAATGAACCACTGCTCTGTGGCTTCAATTGCAGACATGGTTTTCAGACTTGTTCTTCTTGCCTTATGTTTGAGACTGATACTATTGCTTCCACATAACATGTTATTCTTTCAAATATTTACAGAGATTAAGTACCATTTTTTAGAAGAATAATTGTCCCTTTTTAAAGGAGAGGGAGGTTTTTTTTGATTTGAGAAGAATTGGCCTCAAATCTGCTTTATTTGGGATTTTGAGAATTAAATAAGTTGATTTTTTTAAAAAAGGAGTTGACGATCATTTAATAAGGATATTTTACAGGGGATTTCTATTTCAGATATGTGTTTGACTAAAGGGCTTCTGAAGATTCTTCCAATTCTAAGATTTTATCATTCACTGATGCTATAAATTTTGTCCAGAAACTAATCTGAAGCTCCTAATTTCCCTAGTTGGTAGGAGCACCTATAATGATGAAATTGCAAATCTTGCTAATGTTCTGAAGTATCATGTCACCTCATAAAACTGTTGATAGAAGTATCTTAGACTAGTGACTATACGCTACAGTATAAAGGACATTGGTCTATATGTTGTTAGGAAACAGGTTTTAATCCTGGTTCTAACACTATATTGTATGGTCTTGTGCAAATCACTTCTCTCTCTAAGACCCCTTTTCTCATGTATAAAATGAAAAGATTTCAGTAGATGATCTTCAAAGTCCCACCTCAGACACAGGGATGTCACACCCTGGAGCTCACCCTTACATACAAATATTTCACTTCCTTAATTAAAATTAAAAATGCATTCTTCCTATCATTCAGCCTCTCCCTATGCTTCACCCTTCCAAAACCAATTATTCACTCTCACCTTGACTTCTAATTCCTCTATCCTTCAGTACTTTCCCTGGACATTTCCCACACTCTTACTTCACTTTTCCTCCTCAATCTCTATCTTAAAGTTAGCCAATTCAACTCCACTCTTTCCTCTACTCTTGATTTTTCACCCCATTTTCCCACCTCTTCTCTTGGAGGACCTCTGCTCTGAATTACTTGTACCATCCTTTTGTTTTGCATCTATTCACATACAGTTGGGGCAGCTAGGTGGTGCAGTGAATATAGCACTGGACCTGAAGTCAGGAAAACTCATCTTCCTGAGTTCAAATGTGGCATCAGACACTTGCTATCTGTGTGACCCTGGGCAAGTCACTTAACCCTGTTAGCCTCAGTTCCTCATCTATAAAATAAGTTGGAAAATTAAATGACAAACCACTTCAATATCTTTGCCAAAAAAAAAAAAAAGCCACAAATGGGGGTCATGGAGAGTTGGACATAACTGAAAGATGGCTTAATAGCATACACTGTTGAACAGAGCTGGAGGAAGTCACACAATGGTGCAGACTAAATAAATTCATCTAGTCACCTTCAACTGGGTCCTTACTGTGTGGCAAGAAAATTCTTTTATTCCTTTTTAAAAAACAAAAACAACACTTTCAGTTTCATCAGTATGTTTTGTTTTTATACTTACAGATTACTGCTACATAGTCAAAGGTCACTTGTAATAAAGTAAAAAAATTAAGTAAAACTAATAATATAATGAAAAAATGAGCAGAGATCTATTATATCCTTCCCACATCCATTCTATTAGAAAAAAGAAGAAAAAACAAATTTCTTGTGAGAATATGCATCACCCCCTCCATGGCTGTATACAAAAAATAAATGTGTCTTATTTCACACCTTAAATGTATCACCTCTCTATAATGAATAGCATGCTTCTGTGGAATCAGTGATAGTCATTGTATCAATCATTGCTCTTACAGCTTTCAAAAAAGTTGTCTTTTATTTCTCTCTAATTACTTCTCTCACTCCCCACAGAAGCTATTCTAAAACTCCTCTTCTTAAACCTCCCAAACCTTGTGTCAGATAGGTTAAAGGCTAAGATAAGCAAGAGGGCCAAGAAAGTTGTCAGAGGGAGGGAGTTAAGTAGGATCAAATGTCAGGCAGGTCAAAATCAACAAGTTTTGGGACAGGCAGAGAAGAAACAGGGAAAAGTTAGTTGTAGCACCAAGGAGAGCTCCAAACATGCTGCAGTGGGGCTGTTTTCCTGACTGAAGCCCTTCACACCCTATGCAGCTCAGTAGCACTCACTCAATACCATTACCTGCCTGGATCTCTGGTAGAAGACCAACTCTTGAGGGATTTGGCTGGTTGTTCAGGTGCACTTGTACTGTGGCTTTCTCAAGAGAGCCCCTCCATCCAACCAAGAGTTCGTAGTATCTACAGTCACAAAATGTACTATGAATGACTCTGGGGTTGAGCTGGGAGATGTCATATTCCTCTCAAAGCTCTAACTATATGGAGCAGAGAAGCCACCTCTTCACTATCAAAATACTCATTCTTAATGTCCTAATTGTCCCCTGTGCCTGAAGCAAGAGTCCGAGCAATGGACATCTTCACATCATCCCTCTTCACAGTCATCTTCCAGTGGTGAGACACAGGATCAGGATCAGTGACCTGACTTCAGTGGAAATGTCTATTGGTCAGGAAGAACAGGCATAGATGACAGGTTCCCAGAAATAATCCCTAGGCAATAGCTTTTCAAATTCAGTGAAGTACTCTCGTAATTGTTGCCAGATATAAGTTTAAGGTGCCATAGCCTTTTAATTCTTCCTTATCTTTGTGGGCTGAGAGTAGAAGCATAACCTGGTTGTTAACTCATCACCAAATTCCATACAGAACTAGATTACCAAAATTAACATCAGAATATCTGAAGGCTGTTTGTAGTCACAAACTGTATGATCTTATTGATGAAAAATAGTGCAATGAAGTGGTTGTCTATCTACTTAGAAAGATGACTTATGTGCATCTACCAAATAGGGAGTAGTGGCCAATCCTTCATATATAGTTTTCCCATTACCTGTCACTACTTAATTTTGTCCTTGTAAAGTTCTGTACAGCTTATGGCTCTGTTCTGTAAACCTGTACAGCATATAGATCAATGAAGTAGTCATCTGAGATTGTAACTCAAGATTCCCACTGTCTCCAGAGGGAATAGATGTGAGAGGAATGATGAGGGGAAGGACCATTGGTGGTGAATATATCTAACAAAAACAATGGAGGAATGCATTTATTGCATAATTTCATGCAAGTGTAATACTGGGGAGAAATGCAACCTCATAACTTTTTTTGACCATGGTATAACAGTGGAGGTTTTATTCTCTTTCCATCTGTCACTAGGTAGTGGATAAAGGAAAGGTAAACAAACATTAACCTCCATGGTGGAGAAAAGATTTTGCCTAACATATTACACAAATTTGGTTCTCCTTGAAGAGATTTGATTTGAGCATCTATTGAGAAAAACAACTGTTTGAAGGAACAGGTAGGCAGCAGCACTTGGTTTATGATTATGTAGGTTAGCTTTAGGTCTACCACCATGAAGATCATGTTGCACTGTTGTGAAAAAGGTAAGAAACTGATAAGATCCATGACAACTATAGCCCATGTTCTCTGGGCATACAGGATGTCCTTTGGTTTCCTGATGTGGCCTTGAGTTCCAGTGAACAGATTTTTACAAGAGACCACAGGCAGGTTTGTTTTATCATATTGATTTTTGTCTTTCTTTTTAAAATTTCTTTGTTGCAAAAGATGACTTGCTGGGGAGAGAAGAGTAAAGGTATATATTCAGAAATGAAGGTGATATGAAAATAGATAGATATAAAAATTTGAAATAAGGAACCTACTTACCTCTGGTTTAATCAGAATAAAAATGATTGACTTTTTTGTTTCTACTTATGTGACTGTGGATAAGTCATTTAAGCCCTCTGGGCCTCAGTTTTTCTCATCTGCAAAATGATGAGGTTGGATTAGATGATACTCAAGGGCTTTTTTATTTCTAAATTCTATGATACTGTTATTCTGTTTGCTCCCATAAAATGAAACCTTTTGTGATGGAAAATTTCATTGTCCTAGAGCTTTCAAAGAGGCCACGCATTTATCTATTGCTTATAGAATGTAAGCTAATGCATGAGTGGACAAATAAATTGTTTCTGGCGGATTCTATCATCTTTCTGTACCTTCACTGACAGATTCATTTTAGAGTTTGAAGAGAGTAAAGCTATTGAACTCCTTGACAACTGGAGAACTCATTTTGAAGAAGCAAGGTTAGTGTTAAGGAATATTTTTACCATTTTCTTGTTCCACAAGTGTACCTTGCTGTTTCAATCTATTAACCACAGTGTTATCCAGAGTATGAAATGTCAGGGAGGAGATCTGATGAGCAAATTGATGCATTGATCAATTGGCATTGTCAGAGGCAATGAATCTCTGAATCAAGTACATCCTTAGAAAAAGGGGAATGACTAAAACAGTGGGAAGTATTAGGGATGGTTTGTGCCCACCATCTCATCCTTGACCAACTTCCATCTTGGTGTTTTTATAGACAGATTTCTGAGCTGCTTGACGTTTAAGTCTTAGATAAATACAGCTTGATCTAGAGAATACATATAAGATTACCCTTTAAAGATGCCACAGTAAGGCCCCAAAACAGACACAGAAGGAAAGACACCTCAGGGAGCCTGGACAGCCAAACAGGATAGCCTCCTACTCCAAAAATCTTTTCCAGTCATTCTCTTTCACTCAGTTCTAGCATGCCACTGATGAATAACAGGGCCAGTTTCAGAAACACCAGGAGCTAGTCACTGTTCATCCTTCCCTTAAGTAGTTAATTATTCCATCATAGGCTTGGAAACACAGATAAACCATCTGGAGCAAGCTTGACTGCTTATTCCCATGTCTTTGTGATATCGATTCTCTTGTGCATCTTGCCACTGATGGTAGGAAATAGTCAACTCTAATGACATCACAGATAGAAAACTTAACATTGCTGGTTCATTTAATTCTGTTCAGAGGCACACATTAAAGAAAGCTTAAAGAAAAGCGTAGCTTGGTGTCACATTGAAGTGATGTTTCTTTCTTTTGGTGGTGAAGACTTTCTAGACTTTAATCCTCCCGCTAAACACCTTACTATCAATTCTTGAAAAGATAAGAAATACTTCTTCACATCCCATCCACAAACAGAATAAATATGAGATAAATGAGTGTACTCAAGCTGACAAAGAGGTGACTTTCATCCATTGTGCTAATGATATGGAAGTCATAGATGTTTTGAATATTGTTGACAAGAGAGAGGACACTGATGGCAGTTGTTTCAGTTCTCACTGTCTGTGATACAGATATCAAAGGTATAAAATCAGAGAGAATAATGAATGACATCCCCAATCCCCAACCCCAGGTGAAAATGATCCATTACTCAAAATTTGGTTGTTCTTTTCTTGACTCTCTTTTGCCTCTGTCACATCTTACCATGCTATATGTGTGTGTGTGTGTGTGCATGCGTGTGTATGTGCCATCTCTCCCCTCCACCCCAATATCCTAGACATTGGACTGGAATCTCCTTGAGAGTAGGGACTGTCATTTTTAAAATTTGTGTCTCCTGTATGATATGCCCTTGTCTATAGGAGGCACCTATAAGTGTTTATTGAACCTGGAGTCAAGTCTGACCTCAAAAATGTACTAGTTTATGACCCTAGGTAAGTCACCTAACCTCTATTTGTCTCTGTTTCTTCATCTGTAAAAGAGGGATAATAATAGCATCTTCCTCCCAAGGTTATTATCAGGAAAAAATGTGATAATATTTGTCAAACCCTTTGCCAACATTAACACATGCTATAAATGCTAACTAGTTACAACATTTACTAGACACAAGACCTTTAGAAAATCAGCCTCTCTGAGTCTCCATTTCTTAATTTATCAAACATGAATTATTATATCTGTATTGTCTACTTCATAAAGTTATTGTGAGAAATGTGCTTTACAAATATGAGATATTATAATAAAATTCTGCCTGCTCATAACATTCCTCTCCTATCGTTCAACCTTCTTTTCCCTACCTTCCTCCTCGATGCTGTTTTCATTCCTATAATCTCTACTTAATAACTTAGGTACAATCCCCATCCTATCTAACTTGCTATCATCTCTTGTCTTCTTATTCCTACCTACTTCTTCCTACTGCCTTCTTGTAGGCCTTTCTATTAGTTCCTTCTATTGTACTCTTCCAGTGTTCTTTTATCAACAATCACTCTCATATCATTGGGTTTTTCTTCAGATACTCCTTAAATGAAACCCACATTTCCCCTCATAGCATCACACCACTGGCTCCCTTTCCTGACCTTTTTCCACTCTCTCAGTCACTCAAGTTGCAAGAGATCTCAGGAATGTATCCATTCCATTAGTTGAGGCATACCTGTATGTACTTCTCAAAACTGAGAGTCTATATAACTCATGAGAATTATTATTGAGGCACTGGAACCTGCCTCTCTGCCTTACTATCTTGAATACTAGGAGACAGCACAGGAACAGGAAAGAAAAGTGTAACCTCTATCCTGAAGTCCATTGGAATAAGAAACTCTCCTGTTTGGTGGAAATGAATGCCCTGCCCTGCATGAGAGCAGGAGGTGCTGGTGGGAGGGAAAGATGGGAAGATGAATGAGGCCAACCCCATTTCAGGTTGCTAAAGTAAAAGACTCTGGGAAGAAGCCAATGTGAGTGAAGCTGGAAGTATCCTTCATGTCCCTATCCCCAGATTGCTATACTAGAGACTTTGGGGACCTTCCCCTTGGGTGAGATTGAAAACACTGTCTCATTTGAGCTGAGTTATCTCACTCTGTATTGTGTAGAATATATTCTTCTAGGTAAACCTTCTCTGATTTTTGTTTTGCTACCAATTTGGATAAATGAGTTTTCTTTGCTATTAAAACACTGATTGGGGCCAATTAATCAATTAATCAACAAGTATTTATGAAGTAAATACTTTGTGCCAGATATGGGGCTAGGCATTGAGGATACAAGGATAAAAATGAAACAGTCCCTGTCCTCAAAGAACTTACCTTTCTATTAGGGGAAACAATAGTACTCATAAAGGCAAGAATAAAATATGTGTAAAATAATAAGTGATCACTTCAGGGGATGAGACATGAGTCAGGAAATGGGACTAGCATGTTCCTTGCTCTCTTCTGCTGCTTCCAGATACTTTTTTCTGCAACCATTGCACTTCACAGTGCTTGACAGATAACAAATGTTTTCTAAATGCTTCTTGATTGATTGATTGATTAATTCATGTGAGTATGCCACCTTCTCTTCATCTTTAATATTATCTTTTGATTATCAAACACATTCCCAATTTTCTTAATGCTTTTAGGACCTTTCTCACTATTTTCTTTTTCAACTTATCCCATGCCATCTTCTTTGATGATATTAATATCTATATTGATAAATTTTTATCCCACACTAAGTTCGCAGTTCATCAACTTTTTCAATTTTCAGTAACCTTTGCCTGCTTCCACTTCAACTACCTACATAGATATCCTGTATGGCCAACCCTCATACAGAATTGCTCTACCTCTCAGATTCTGAACTCTTAAACTGTCCTTTGTGACTTCCACGTCTCCCTCTTCTTTACTATTACTGAACTTGATTTTTAGCTTTAGCACATTCTCAGTGCTGTGATCTTTCACCAATCTTCCAGTTATCCACAGAATAATTACTGACATTTACATATAATCTTTATGCTTTTCACAAATTACTGCATTTGAACTTTCCAATATCCCCATGACTTAGGAAACAGACCTTATCTCCATTTTACAGATAAGGCAACTAAAGGTCAGAAGAGAGACATTATTTGCTTATGGTCACACAGCTAATAAGTATCAGAGGAAGGATTTGGACCCAGCTCTTCCTCACTCCAAATGCAATACTCTATCCATTACACCATGATGTGGTTCTAAATGCTGGAAGGGGTCTTAGAGTTTAAATTCATGCCATTATTACAGTTCTGACTTCATTTGCTTCCCTTCCAAGTCTGGCCAGGTATTTCAACTGTGCAATCACTCCCATTTAAGGGTTCGTTTGCCCCCTGTAATATCTACCTTTTTCTACTATGTAGAAATGCTCATTTCCCTAAGTATGGATTCTGACAGTGATAATGATGGGAAAGTCTCAAAAACCTAACTAGATGACTCCATGGATAGAGGCACTGGGCCTGGAATCAGGAAGACCTGAGTTCAAATCCAGCCTCAGAGACTTACTAGTTGTGTAACCATGAGCAAGGCACTTAACCTGTTTGCCTTAATCCACTGGAAAAGAAAATGGCGTCCACTCCAGTATCTTTGCCAAGAAAATCCCACAGACAGTATGGTCTGTAGGGTCACAAAGAGTCAGGAATGACTAAATAACAACAATGAGGGGAAGGCCTGAAAAACCATTATCGGACATGTTCCCCAATAATCTATAGCCAGCTTCACCATTGCCTCATGTTTATGAATTCATGACCAGCTGCAGTACATCCCTCAATACTACTCTTCACTTATAAAAACACAGAGACTAACCTCCCCTAACCAAAAGAATTATGTCTTTTCTAGGTACACATGTATAGGATTATTTGTTCCAGATCCCAGCTGGCAGTAGCATGAGCCCACAGGGAGATACATAAAGTTCACACAAATGAAAATCTAGGAAAGGTACTCCCAGATGGCAGTAGTTAATAAGGATTCCCTAGAGTTGTAGCTCTGAACAACTTTCAGACTGGGCAATGCACAGCAACAATGCTGCAAATAATTTCCTGTAGCATATAAACAAGTACATCTGTTATTAATGACTAGCTCACCAGCAAAACAACTAACTCTTTTGGTGACCTTTTCTTGTATGTATACATGTATATCAATGAGCAGGTGCCAGGGAGAGAAACGATGAGAGAAACATTGAAAGAAAGTGACAACAATTACTAAAAAGAAATGTACATAAAAGACAATTCAAAATTGCTTTTACATGGGACTGGAGAACAATATTAAATAAATAATTTTAAAAATAATAAAATACTTTGGTACACTAAAAAAAAAATACAGTTCAATGGTCATAGGTTTGTTTAGATCTGAAGGAACTTGATGTTGTCTAGTCTAATTGGCTAATTCCTTAAATGAGGAGACT
Organism: Notamacropus eugenii; assembly: GCF_028372415.1. Classification (NCBI taxonomy): domain Eukaryota; kingdom Metazoa; phylum Chordata; class Mammalia; order Diprotodontia; family Macropodidae; genus Notamacropus; species Notamacropus eugenii. The sequence goes on along the minus strand of NC_092872.1, from coordinate 176,882,302 downwards.
GAGGCACAGAGAGGTCATATAATTTCCCCAAGGTCACATATGTAGTACATAGCTACATCCTCTGACTCAAAGCTGAGCTCCCTCTACTGTACCATCTTACTTGTTCTGTCTATACTTTTCCATTCTCCCTCTGCACTTGCTAACCTCAACTGCATAATTCGTGCTATCTATTTTCTCTTTTCCAGGCCCAGGTTACTGTGTATTACTATCAGCACCATACTGATTTGGTCACCTAAAAATTCATGCTGTGTAAGCTAAGCTAGGCCCTGGATTCTGCTTATCAATTGTTTGATATATCTCCTCTTAATTCCCTATCACATTGCCTATAATAATTATTCCACATCTTTTCCAAACCCCTCAACTCAATCTTCATCTCCCCTTCTCATAGAAAATTACCTTATTTTCTACTTTAATGAGAAGATCAAGGCCATCTAACATGAGCTTATGAGCAAATAGGACTGTGACCAGGATATGTCCTTAGACTTGTACAGTGTTTTCTTTAGTTCATACCTTAACTTATGCTATTGTCTATACTTTCTCCTGTCCTCATCTCTATCTTATCTTGGTTTTTTAAAAGTCCTGCTCATCTTGTAAAATGTAGCATAGACGTCACCTCTTTTAGAAAGCCTTCAAACCAGCAAAAATTAATTTTTCTTTATTCTGGTTTTGGAATATTTTGAAAAACCTATTGTATAGCCTCAGTGCATTCTGGATTATAATTATGGTACAGTGTGTATATTTGCATATGTTTTGAGTTCCCTCTCATAAAATGTAAACTCCATGAGGGCAGAACACATGATTTGAATATCTTTGTGTCTCCTCTTGGTACCACCTGTGTATCAGACAGTATACAAAGACAAAAAAATGAATGCATTCTTGGCCTCAGATAGTTTCTATTTTATCAGAGGAGGCAATATGAATACAGATAAATGTATAAAAATGAATATGAGGAAATTTTTGTGGAGAGAGGCAAGAGGTGGATGTTGGGAAATACATTTTTTTCACCTGCATTTTGAGCATTTCAAACTGGTTGTCCCATGGCCATCTCAATTTCAACATGTCCAAAACAGAACTCATTTCCCCCAATTCCACTCCTCCAGTGAGCTTCCCTATTATTGTAGAGGGCACCATCATCCTCCCACTCACCCAGGTTCAAGTTTCATTGTCATCCTCAACTCCTCACCCTCACTGGTCCTACATATCTCACCAATTGTCCAATTTCCTAATTCCTTTTCTCACAACATCTATCAGATATGTTTCCTTTTTTCTACTCACAGATTCACCATTCTAGTTCAGGACCTTATTTTCTCACTCCTAAATTACTATAATAGCCTTTAAATCCAGCTCCTTTCTTCAAGTCTTTCCCTACTCCAAGCCATCTTCACACAGATGACAAAATGATTTTCTTAAAATATAGGTCTTACCATGTCACCTCCTATTCAATAAATTCCAAATATTACCTTAGGATCAAATGCAACATTTGACATTTAAATGTCTTCATATTTGACCCCTTACTGTCTTCCCAAACTTTTTATACATTTCTCTGTTCCATTCTATGATCCAGCCATACTGTTTGTGTGTGTTTTTGGGGGGAGGGGCTGTATTTGGTTTTGGTTTTTTTTTTTGTTTGGTTTTGTGTTTGGTTATTCTTTAGACATGACACTCCAGCTCTCATCTTCATGCATTTGTACTACTTTTCTTCTCTGCATAGAATGTTGTTCTTACTCACTGTTTCCTAGAAACCCTGGTTCTTTTCAAGATACAGCTCTAGCACCATATTCTGCACAAGGCCCTTTCTGATTCACCTACCTACCTTCCAGTCCCTTCCCTGCCTATCTATCTATCTACTTTTGTATGTATCTTGCATTTTTCTATTTATATGCATTGTGCATTGTCCTCCATAGAAATGTAAGCTTCTTAAGGGTAGGTATCTCAAGGTGTGTATCTCAAGGCCTTGGCACATAGTAAGTGCTTAATAAACTCTTGTTGGTTGGTTGGTTGGTTGGCTGGTTGAGCAATTGATTCATGCCCTTGTCACAACCCTTTTAATTTCCCTCCCTTCAAATTGAGCCCTCCCTCATGACACAGAAAAACAATTAAGCAAAAATATCTATTACAATGCCTGTAAACACCAATGTCCATGATATTCTATTCCAGATAGCTTTTACTCCTCTAGTTGGAGGGAGAAGACTGATTTACTGTAGAAAAAAAGAAATGGAGTGAGTAGAAAGGGCAAAAATGAAAATGCAAAAGAAAATGATTGTTGGAGTGCCATACCCAAAAGGGAAAGAGGGAAATTTATCAATAGCAATCAAAGATGGTACAGTAAGAACAACTAAACAACATGGTCTTTTCATTAACTGCCAAACTACCACTCACTAACATACTTGGAAGCCATTTGCTTTGCCATTTTCAAGTAATGTATTTTATAGTAGGTATTGTTGGGATTATGTGTGGGGGAGAGTATTTTATTTTCAAATACAATGTATCAATAAATTTGAAAAAGAGAGATTGGGAGAGAAAGTTTTACATGGAGAGCAAGGCCAATGAACGCATTCATTCATTCTCTCATTCATTCAAAAATAGTTTAAGTACTTGTTATTGGTTGCTAAGTGAAATTTTAAATTCCTTTGTCTGGCATTCAAAGCCCTCCACAGTCTAGTGACCTCTTAAATCTTACAGGCTTAATCTAATTCTATTCCATGAAATCTATGCTCCAGCCAACTGGAAGATTTATCATTTCCTGAATATAGTTCTCATTTTTCACTCTTTCTTCCCTTTACTTATGATGTTCTCTGTTCCTGGATATTTCTACCTTCCCCTTTGCATAGTTCTTACCTATCCTTTAAAAACAAGTTCAAATTCAACCCTCTTCATGAAAGCTTCCTCTATTTCCCCTAATTGGTAATAAATGACCTCTTCCCCTTCTACCCCAAAACACTCATACTTCATGTAACACTTTGCTTAGACTTCCCTTATAAGTAGTGCATTGTTGCAAAGTGGTTGTCAAGTTTCTAAGGGATATTTCTCCATTGACTGCTTCAGTGAGATACTTCCCAGACTGAGCAGAGTGCCATCAGTGGTAATGATGGATTCCTTAGCATGGTCTAATTGGAGGTAATGATTTGTGGGGTGGCAATGACACTGGACACCATAACCACTAGTGTATGTAGTATGAAGGTTAATTTGGAAAGTGAAGGGGATGAAGAACAAATGACCACAGAGCAGGATACCTCCTCCACCTCCAACTCATAGATGTTGAGGTACTCCTTTTTCTCTCCCTTCTGAACTGTGGCAGTGTGGTAAAACCAGGAGGATAGCTCAGTTGAGCACAGCTGAGAAGGGGATTTCTGAGATCCCTGCTGGCCAATTCTGCCTTAAGTCATGGCCCAAAGTGTCAGGAATTATCCATGAGTTAAGCTCAATACTCTCCAGTTAGGTGCTGCCTCTAGGAAGCTCAATGATTGTCTAAGGAAATTCTTCATTTGAGTGCCTAAAAGGAAGCCAAAGAGTTTCATAACTTCTGCTGTAAGAAGCAAGAGAATGAGCCAAGAGAAGAAGCTTCACTCTAGGGGATAGGGATTGAGATTTGTTGCTATTTCTACTCTTGTGCCTGCTACAGACATTATCATGCTTTTCCTAATTAAACTATTTTGCTTTCACTATCAATAAGAGGTCCAGATCATTTGTCAACAACAGCTGGATCTAATAGGAGGGAAAGATTTCCCAGTGAATGGGGGTAGGGCCAATGAGCGTGTTTTGAATTCAAGAGTAACAATAAAAGTGAAATTTTCCATAAACCCCCCAAAACCATTAGATTTCTGAGAATTCATTCCCAAGAGAGTTTTTAAATGTTGTGGATTTTATTTTTAAAGGCCTCATGGAGTACTTCAAATATCTTTCAGTATTCTGAGGTAGTGGATAGAGTGCTGGACTTGGAGTCTGGAAATCCTAGGTTCGAATCCAGCCTCACATACTAACTGTGTGACCCTGGACAAGTCATTAAATTCTTCAGCCTCAGTTTCCTTATTAGTAAAATGAGGGTTAATAAAAGTACCTACTACATGACATTGTTGTTAAGATCAAACTAGATGCCCTACATAAAAGCATTTTTCATATCTTAAAGTGTCATATACACTTTATATATATTATATATATTTATATATATATTTTACATATATACATATATACATACACACACACACACACACACACACACACACACACACACACATATATATATATATATATGTATATATATAATGGTACCTACATTCCAGGACCTTTGGGAGGATAAAATGAGATCATATTTGGAACGTGCTTTACAAACTGTAAAGCATTACATAATTGCTATTATTATCACTGTTGTTATTATTATCCTTCCAAACCTGAAGATATTTCCTTTTGACGTTGAAAGATCCATTGAAGATTTTTCCATCCCACTATTTTTTCTAGGCTATGTTTCTCTGGGCTCAAAGTTTTTTGTTGTTTCCCACTAGAACCCTTTCTAGAATGGACCAGCTGCTGTTTCACTAGATCCCGTGGTATATATACTTCCAATATGATGCGCATAGTACTTTATATGTTATTGCAGTGTGATTAGGTATTCACCATGTTGCATGGCTGTGTGGTTAAGTATTGATATTCTTGCAACTGCTGTAACATTTTACAATTATAATCAGAGCTCTAAAAGCACCAGGGTTGTCTCATCCTTGGAAAGCTCATGCTCAGTAGTAGGACTGATACCCATTTACTGATAGATCCTCATCAAGATCTTTTAATTTGAGGGTGTTCCTGTTGACCATGAGGAGAAAAATATGGTGTTGTGGACAATTTGAAGAGATGTCAGTATAAGGTGTTCAAGATGGAAAGACAAAACACTGTTCATGTTATGGAAATTATCTGACACTGAGATAGTCCATCACTGATGAAAACAAAATTTGAGAGAAGTGTTTGGAAATGAGTTAGAGAGCAGCTGGGTGGTGAAGTGGATAGAGATCTAGACAGAGTCAGGATGACTTCAGTTCAAATCCTACCTTAGACACTTACTTAGCTGTGTAATTCTTGGCAAGTCCATCTCAACCTCAGTTTCCTCGAACACCTATTTCACAGGTTGCTGTGAGGATCAAATGAGTTAGCCTATATAAAACATTTTTTAAAAATCTTAAAGTACTATATAAAGGCAAGCTATTAATATAATAACAATATACTCCTCTCACCATTCCTTTCCAGCCACTGTGGCCATGAAGATAGCAAGAAGGCTTAAAACACTTGAACTTAGCCCAAATAGGTACATATGGGAGAAGTATGGACAGAAACTGGGTTGAAGTAGACATCAGGAAGCAAGATAACATATTAGACAGTAAGCTGCTAAAAAAATACAAGAAACTCATTAAGTGAAGCTATGAAGACTGAAGGAAGAACTCACGCCCCACTGGGAAGGACTGTTCAAGTTCAAGACAGAACATACATGCCATTGAAATGCTATAGCAGAAACACAGAATTAATGTAAGATAAATAGAAGAGGTGAATAGCTTCAGGAAAATTACATTTTATCTTATGTCCTCATCTGAAAATTTGGGTGGTAAATAATAATATCTGCGTTGTAGGGTTGTTGTGCAGATTGAAGTAATATTTGTAAAATGCTTTGCAAACCTTAAAATGCTATAGAAGTACTTTATATTATCTTTGTTCTTGCTATTATATTATTATTATAATTTGAACCCAGAAAATGCAGATTTCCAAGGTCACGGGTTTAGAAGGTTTGCAAAGACTGGATGGGCATTGTCTAAGCAGAGACTGCCTCAGCAGGCTTATGTCCAGTTTGTCAATACTAACAAACTCAAGTAACAAAAGTTGCATTTGGAAATTGGGGAGAGGTGTCAAAAATGATCTAAGAATTCCTAAATGAAAAAACCTTAGGATTGCTATCTTTCTTGTTTAGGACCAAACTTGGTCATTAGCATTTAATTTCAAATTTTATCACTATTATTCTTTTCATTTACACTGTTATAGTTACTGTGTATATTTTTTCCTATTTCTGCTTACTTTACATTGTATCAGTTTATATAAGTATTCACATCCTTCTCTGAATTCTTCATATTCATGGTTTCTTATACCATAATAATATTCCATTATACTCTTGTACCAACATTTACCACTTCTTTGCTACCATGAAAAGTGCTGCTGGGAATATTTTCGTATTTATGGGACCTCTTTTTTCTGACTTTGAGATTCTTGAGGGCAGAAGCCTAGTAGTGGGTTCGTGGATCAAGAGATATAGACATTTTAGTCACCTTCCTGGCATAATTTCAAAATATATGATGGAACCAAGTCATGGATCTACCATTAGATTAACTCCCTAAAGCACAGCTCTGGTCATTTCCATCTTTACATCATTATCACAAACCCGTACTCAAATATCTTTGGTCTTCTACCACCATTTCCTTCATTAAGCTCATATTCCTTAGTGGGCATTTTTTGGGTTTCCATGTTCTACCCCCCAAACTACTTTTCTAGCCTCATAGGCTACTACTCCCCTATATGCAACCTATACTTCAGACATCTTTGACTTCCCCAATCATTGTCATTGGTTTGGTTTGGTTTTTTAAATTCTGACTTTACATTGTTGCTAGCTTCTGTGTTTTTCCTTAAAACCTCCCCAATTAAAAAGAAAGAGTAAAATAGAACCTTGTAATAAATAATCACGCAAAACAAATCCACAGTTTCCCATCTTGAAAAAATCATGCTTCATTCTGCACTCTGGGTCCATCAGTCTATCAAGAGGTGGTTAGGATGCTTCAGCATTGGGCATCTGGAGTTATGGCTGGCCATTGCATTAATTGGGAGAGTTTTGTCTTTCCAAGTTGTTTTACTTTATAATGTTGTACTCATACACATGGTAATATTAGCTCTATTCACTTCATTCTGCAGCACACATCAGTATGTCTGCCCAAGTTTCTCTGAAACTCATTTTTTACAATTCAATAATATTACCTTACATTGATAGATCATAATTTGTCCAGTTGTTCCCCAAATGATGGTCACCTCTTCTGTTTCCAATTCTTTGCTATAACAAAAAGAGTTACTATGAATATTTTTGTATTTGTGAATATTTTTCCTTGTTTTTGAATTTGGGGGGGTGTAGTCCCACACCTAGTAATGTTATTGCTATATTGAAGAATATGCACAATTCAGTGATCTTTTGACCATATTTCAAAATTTATTTGGAGAATGATTAGCCCAAATATAGCTCATCAGTAGTATACTAATGAGTTTGCCTTCCTGGAGCCCCTCCAACAATTATCATTTTATTTTTAATTTTTTTCTCAAAATTTGATAGGTGTATAGAACCTCAGAACTATTTTAATTTGCTTTCCTAATTATTTGAAGCATTTTTTCATATGTTAGTTGACAGGTTAGATATCTTCCTTTGAGAACTGCTCACTCATATCCTTTGATCACTGAGGAATGACTATAATTCTTATCACTTGATTTTAATGTTGGATATCAGACCTTTATCAATGACTGTAAAGAATCTTGTCAGTTAATTGCTTCCCTTCTAATTTTAACTGCATTGATTTTTTTTTCGTAATAAAACGTCAATTTTGTAGAATGAAATTGTGTATTTTATCTTCCATGATGTTCTCTCCCTTGTCTGGTCATGAAATTTTCCTCTGTTTATAGTTGTCAAAGATATTTTCTTCCTTGCTCCTCTACTTTGTTTATAATGCAACCTTTTATATGTAGGTCATCTATCCATTTGGGTATTATTGTGGCATACTGTGTGATATATTGTTCCAGGTTTAATTTCTTCCAGTCTGTTTTCCAGTTTTCCCAGTAGATTTTGTCAGTGAATCTTATACCAGGAGTTGTGGTCTTTGGCTTTATTGAACACTAACTTACTACATTTGTTTTCTGCTTTATATTGTGTACATAATCTGTTCCTTTGTATGACTTCTCTATTTTTAGTTAGTTTCAAATAATTTTGATGAATACTACTTGCAATGTAGTTTGAAATTAAGTATTGTTAATCCTCCTTCCTTCTCATTTCTTTTTTCATTATTCCTTTAAATTCTTGACTTTTTTCCTTCCAGATGAATTTGGTCTCTTCTCTCCTCTTTGGTCTTTTATGGTACTGAATAAATTAATTTAGGTAGGATTGTCATTTAATTATGTTGGTATGACCAAACCATGAGTAATTAATATATATCCACTTATTTGGGTATGTATTTCTATAAATATTCTTGGTGGATGCATTCATATAGTTCCTTTGAGTGTCTTGGTAGGTAGACTTCCATTTTTTTTCATATTCCATAGTTATTTTGAATGGAACTTCTATTTCTTTCTGTTCCTCCTCTGTTTTGTTGGTAGGATGTAGAGAGGCATTTGATCTGTGTGTTTTATATCCTGCTACTTTGCTAAAGTTATTATAGAAGTAGCTGGTAGCACAATAGAAAGAGTGTTGTGATGACTAATATGAAAATGTGTTTAATAAGAATGTATGTGTAGAACCCATATAAGATTTCATGCTGTCTTGAGGAGGGAGGGGGAAAAAATTTAAGACTTATGGAAATAATTGTTGAAAATTGAAAACAAATTAATTGATTAAAAAATCTTTTAAAATAGAACGAGTATTATGTCTAGAGTCAGGAAAACGAGTCCAAGTATGACCTCAGAAAATATCTGTATGACCCTGGACTAGTCACTAAATATCTATTTGCCTCACTTTCTTCAAATACAAGGTTGTTATGAGCATCAAATGAGATGATATTTGTAAAAGACAGTTAGCAGAGTGCCTGGCATATAGTAGCCACTATGTAAATCTTCATTCCTTTTCCCTATTCCCTTTCTATTTGTTTCAATTTTTTTTAGTTGATTCTTGGGTACTCTACGTAGACTTTCACTTATGCAAAAAAAAATGGTGACTTTTTTTTCATATCTATACTTATTTCCTTGATTTCTTTTTCTTGTCTTACTATAACTAGCATTTCTAATACTACATGTAATAATAATGGTGACAATAGAATTTTTTATACTTGATCTTACTATAAAGGTCTTTAATTTTTCTCCATTTCATATAATGTTGGTTTTATGTAAACAGCATTTACCATATTAGAGGAAAGGTCCATTCATTCCTATGCTTTTTAATGTTTTTTAGAAACAGAAATGGGTAGTATACTTTGTCAAAATCCTTTCTTACCTTTCTCTGTTTACTGATATAATTATACTATTTTGATTATTTTGGGTTTTGATATGTTCTGTTATGTTTATAGTTTTCCTAAAATTGAACCAGTTTTGTAATCTGGTATAAATCTTACTTGGTCATAATGCATATTCTTTTTGATGTATTACAGTAGTCTTTTTGCTAATATTTTACTTAAAAATTTACCTTGATAGTCAATAACTATATTGGTCTAAATTTTTCTTTCTAGGTTTTGTATATCCCTGGTTTAGATACAAAAACTACATTTTTATCATAGAAAGAATTTGGCAGAATCCCTTATTTTTCTATTTTCACAAATAGTTTGTATAATATCAGAATTAATTTTTATTTGAATGTTAAAATTTGCTTGTCAATCTATTCAGTGTTGAGTTGTACTTTTATTTCTTGGTGAGTTTTTTTTATTTCTTTTTCTTGGGTTATTTAAATTTTCTGTAAATTTTGTACTATCAATTTGATTATTTCACATTTTGTAGATATTTATCAATTTCATTTCCATTATCAATTTTGTTGGCATGTAAATGAGCAAAACAGTTTCTAATAATTTTCTTTATGTTTTATTCATTTGTTGTGATTTCTACTTTTTTCACTTTTGATACTAGCAATTTGGTTTTCCTCTCTCCTTTTTAATCAGACCAGATAATGGTTTATCTGTTTTATTTTTATAAAACCAGTTTTCTCATTTTATCTATTAATTTAATTATTTTTTGCTTTCAACTTTATTAATCTCATCTTGGATTTTTTAGGATTTCTATTTTGGAGTTTATTTAGAATTTTAGACTTTGTTAGTTTTCTAGTTTAGTTGCACGCTCAATTAATTGAACTGTTCTTTCTCTTTGTTAATGAAAAATTTTAGAGATATAAATTTCCCTTCTGGGATGCTTAGTTTGTTGCATCAATATTGTCATGATCTTTGATGAAAATTGCTGTTGTTTCTATTATTCGTTCTTTAACACACAAATGCATTATGATTAAATTATTTAGTCTCCAATTAGTTTTTAATTTTTTCCTCAAAGTTCCTTTACTGAATATAATCTTTACTACATTGTAGTCTATGTAGGATTACTTAATATTTTTTCTGTATTTGTTTGTAAAATTTCTTGCCCTAGTACATGACTAGTATTTGCCAAAAATCTATTATATCCAACTTGTCTAAAATTCTATGCAGACCCTTAATTTTGTTTATCTTTATATTAGATTTGTCCAAGCCTGAAAGACATATGCTGAGACCTCTAAATTTTATAATTTTACTGCATTTTCCTGCAGTTAACTTTTTCCTTAAGTATTTAGATGCTATGGTATTCAATGTACATATGTGTTTGTGTATGTGTGTGAATAAAATTGATGTTAATTCATTGTCTATGGTACCTTTAAGCATAATGCAGTTTCCCTGTTTATCTCTATTAAGCACATCAGTTTTTACTGTTACCTTCTCTGAGATCATGATTGCTTTTCTCTGATCTTTGGAGTCCACCTAAAGCACAATAAATTCTGCTCCATTTTTTAAAAACTCTGTTTGAATCTTTCTGTTTCAAGTATTTTTCTTGTTAATGATATATTGTTGGATGTCACTTTCTGATTCATTATGTGATCCTTTTTCCGTTTTATAGGTGAGTTCATCCTATTTATGTTCATGATAGTATCTATATCCTCTTATGTTTTTTCCTTCTTTTACCCTATCCACTATTTACAAATAAGAAGGTAGTCAGAAAGAATTTTCAGTATCAGTTAAGTTGCCAGCTTCTGATACACTGTACATCTTCTCTTCCCCTTGCCCAAAACCTAGTTACAGATGGTTTTCTCTCCCTCTAATGCTTAATTCATTATCAACCCACCAGAGATAGAATTTGTTTGCTTACAACGAATCCCTCCCTTACTTTGCTCTACCTCTTAATTGTCTCTGCCCCTCTCCATATTCTTACCTGCTTCCTGTTCAGTTCAGCTTTTAAAATTAAAGCTCTGTATATGTGTGTCAATAAGCTTTTATTCAGTTCAGATGAAAATGGATGTACACTCCTCCTTACCCCTTCCTACACATTTTTATTACCTTTTTCTTTTACCTCAACCACATGAAACAGTGAGTTCTACTAATTTCTTCACCCATTCTCCTCTAATGTATTCCTTTCCTCCTTCCTCTTGTTTCTTGTCTTAAGATCATCAAAACAGGGAAAAAAATCTATATACTCTGTCTTTAACTCCAGCCACGATCTTAGAAGACATTAGGGATATAAAGAGACATTTGTTAATTCTCTCTCTGTTAACAATGTAAATATATCATCACTGTATCTTTCCAGTCACTCCAAAATATATATCTTCCTGTCTTTCTTTTGATGCTTGGGTTTGCATTCAGTATGTCCTTTTTTAGCCCTGGACATTTGTATCAGGAATGTCTGGAAAGCCTCTACTTCATTAAATACCAGTTTTTCCCATGTAGGATTATACTCAATTTTGCTGGGTATTTTAGGGGGTTGTGCAGCTTTATAATTTGCCTTTTGGTATATCATTTCTTGCTCTCCTGTCCTACAAAATCATAGCTTCCAAGCTTTGTGTAAACATTACTTTTGTTCCTTGATACTTGAATTCTTTTTTTCTGATTGTCTACAGTATTTTTCTTTAACCTAAACTCTCTGTATTATGGCTCTTACAATTCTGGTAGTTTTTATTTTGAGGCTTCTTTCAGGAGGAAACAGATGAATTATTTCTATTTGCTCTTTGCTCTCTGATTCTAATATAGCTTGACAGTTTTTATTTATTATATTTTTAAATATAGTATCCAGAATTTTTTTGATGCTTGTTTTCTGGTGGTCCAATGATTCTTAGATTCTCTCTCCTTGACATGTTTTCTAAGTCACTTACTTGTTCACAGCAGGAGCCACTTTACATTTTCTTCTCTTTTCTCAGCTTTTTGATTTTGTTTAATATTTCCTATTGTCTCATGGAGTCATTTATCAGCATTTAGTCCACACTAATTTATAAGAGAAATGTTACTTGGTTAAAATTTTACACCTCTTGTATGAAACTGTTTAGGTCTTTTTCTAATTCTTTCCCCCTTGAGCTCTCATTTTATTTCTAATAATATCCCTTTATATCATCTTTCATCTCTTTCATGAATTCTTGTGGGCAAGACAAATCATTACCTGAGGGTCTGCTCATAGCAGTTGTATTATCACTCTCTTCCTCTAGGCCTGTCTAGGTCCTACAAGTTTCTTGATACTTAACATTTCTTTATCATTAGTGCCTCCTTCTGTTTATTCATATTTCTTTCCTGAATTGGGATCCCTGCCCCCTCCGCCCCGCCCCGCAAAAGCCAGGCTTAGACTTCCACACACTTGGATAGGATGGTGGCCTCCTATTCAGACCCAGTCTGTATTTTTTGAAATCCTGCCCTGGCCCTCCCTTCCACTGGTGTCTGGTATGCGCAAATTGCTGCCTGGTACCAGGCTCATCTATATCTTGAGCTCTTTTGAGCTGTCAAACACGGATCAGTTCTGCGGCTGCAAACTTTCAGGATGAGTAGACTGATTGTTGCCTTCTCACTTGCTTTGCTGGCTCCCAGGGTGCTTAAGTAGCATGAGGCCTTCTCCCTGGAGCACTCTGGTGTTAGGGGTGCACTTGACTGCCCTGAAACTCTCTGACTTGCAGGTCTGTTACAGGAGCAGATTTGACTGCCCTGGGGCTTCCTGGATGGTACCTAATAAGGTGTTAGATAGCTGGATAACTTCTTACTGGTAGGTTTGCCTCACCTTAGTTCCTCTGCCTGGGCTCCCCTTCTTAGTGCCTGTGTGCTTGTACGTGTCCACTTTTCCAGACCAAGGCTGCAGCAAGATATTCACTAGAGTTTCTATTTCCTAATCATTATTCCATCTGGAGCTCTTTTTGTTTTCTCTTTTCTCAGGTACATATGTTTGGGCTGTTCTGTTTCTACTTTTTTTTCTATCATCTTGACTGGAAGTTACATCTATACTTTATTCATACTCTATCTGTCTCAGCCTTGTGCTATGTTCCTCCTGCTTATAAAGACTAATCTAGTCATCTTTGTCTGCTGAAGTTCTATCTATCCTTCCAGGTTTAGTTCAAATGCAACCATCTTCATGAAATTTTCCTTGATTTCCATTCTGTGCCTCTGACTGTCTTTGTCTGTTTCTGTCTCTCTCTGCCTCTCTCTTTCATCTTTGTCTCTGTCTCTCTTCTCCCTCAACTTGGGTTGGGGAGAGGGATAGGTATTTGATTTCATTAGTTTGGGAAATGCTCAATGAAGAAACTCCCTTCATTGATACAGCTCTGTATCACTCTGTAACTTTATTGTCTTAGAGAGTTGCCTCAGGCCCTGGGGGTTAAGTGGCCTGCCCATGGATCCATACTACTACATATCAGAGACAGGTTTTGAAACCAGCTCTTCTTGATTCTGTAGCTGGTTCTCTATCAATTGTTCCACACCACTTCTCTTGTACTTATCTTATAGCACCTACTCCATGCCAGGTGCTGTGCTAAGGGGAAAGAAAGGAAGGAAGGAAGGGAGAGAGAGAGAAAGAGAGAGAGAGAGAGAGAGAGAGAGAGAGAGAGAGAGAGAGAGAGAGAGAGAGAGAGAGAGAAACAAAGAAAGAAAGGAAGGAAGGAAGAAAGAAAAAAAGAAAGTAGTTCCTGCTCCTTTAGGAGCTTAAATCTAGTGGGAGAAGACAACACACAAAAGCAAAAAGAGGTACTCATTGTGGGAGCATGATCATTATGGAGTTCAGTGTAAAGGAGTGAAACCAGGTGGACAATAAAGAGATAGCTGCCCTTAGTTGTTGTTCAGTCATGTTGTACTCTTCATGACCCCATTTGGGATTTTCTTGACAGATACTGGAGTGATTTGCCATTTCTTTCTCCAGCTCCTTTTGTAGATGAGGAAAGCAAGGCAAACCGGGTTAAGTGACTTGCCCAGAGTCACACAACTAGCAAGTGTCTGAGGCCAGATTTGAACTTGGGAAGATGAGTCTTCCTGACTCCAGGTCTGGCACTCTAGCTATTGCAATACCTAGCTGCTCCTGGGATCTGTCTTTAAAAATGGAGGCTTTGGGATGAGTTCTTTGCTCTTTCCTCCCCACTCCAGTCAGAAAGGCAGAGTCCTAAGGATACTGACGGGGTGTAAATACTAAGGTTGATGCAATCTTGTAAGATGATGAGGTTCCTAGGGCATGATCATGATGGAGTCCAGGCCAAAGAAATAGATCCAGTTTACACCTATTATGTTCAGCATTGTAAAATAGTTATTTGTATGCATCCTTTTTCCTGATTAGTACTCAGTATTAGTTAGTAGATACTACTTAATTCAGCCATTCTGGGATATTGGGGGAAGGTCATTTTCTACCCCCAGGTTTGTTGAATATATTGATTCATCTAGCCATAGCTCTTATCTGTGTCTGTCACCAGGTATTCTTCCCCAGACCAAGAATATCCATGTGTATATGTGGTCAAGACAGAGAAGTGGCCACTAGGCATTTAGTTTGATTATGCCTTCTATTTGGTTTGGGGAACCCCAGTTCCAGGTGGAGGAATCTACTCACTGACCAGGACAGAGGGAATCAGAAGAAACTGTCATCTGGCCCTCTACCTCCTCTGATGTTATTCAATAAAATGTTAGAAATTAAAGATTTGGCACGACTATAGAGTCCTGAATTCCATCACCATTCAAGATAAATATCCTTTATTTAATACTCATGAATCAGTTGGCTGGTGCAGTAAGATTCAGCTATACCATCTGATCTAGAAACAAAGACCCAATAAATAAAAAATAGATTTCAAAAATTTAACAAGTCCTGTTTGAATATTGGGATATATTGTTTGGGTTGTGTGACATACCTCCAGTTTAGCAGAGGTTCATGAATTCTGTTTTAAGACCTACTGGTTCAAAAGGTGGTGGTTTATCTTGATTATATCATCATTTAATCCTGGGATCCTGTCCAATACATTAAATTGGCATAATCTGTTCATGCCAGCAATAGTAATTTGCCAAATTAGAACAATACAAATTAGCAAAGGGGGAGAGTTCTTGAAACACATAAGTTGCCAGTGTGTGGTTCATATAGAGTCACATGAAATGGAGTCTACACTATAGCAAGTAACTTCCTTCTTTTTGAAACCTGAAGTGGTTCCATGGCTTCCCAAAGTATTGCCACCACTTCCTTATTGGTGTCTCTCACCAATTTGCTAAAGTATTTCAAGGTTTTTCAGAGTTGGCACATGTTTTTGACTGAAGAATCAATTCACTTTTGCCCCTGTTTTGGTTTATCCAAAATCACAGAGTTGCTTGTAGGGACAATATATTCAATGTGGCTATGAAAACTGTCCTCCTCCATACCTGATCCTGCATGTACTACCTAAGTGCTGATCAATGCAGCATAGAACAATATAATCTGGGAGAAGATGCTATTTGTAATTAAAGTTGCACCAGTAGCCATCTCAAGAAACACAGTACCTCAGGTTTGTCCACACTGTCCGTAAGTTGTTAGAGAAACTTCAGCCTGAATACCAGTTCAGTCAATGACATATCAGTGGGAATAATTTTTCATTTCAGAAGATTCATCTTCAGTATCATTTCCATTCCTGGACAGCATGATTTATAGGTATTGTTGGTGTCTCATCACTCAACAAGCTCTTGTACGGTCCATTTATAGCCATTATATCTTTATAGCCTTAAATCTCAACCAGAACCTATTAGATGTAACCTGCCAACAACAGAGTCAAGATTCCTATATTCAGACTAGTTGGTTGCTAGTGTCCCCCCAGCAAGCATGATTCCCACACCTAAGGGATCAGTCTTTGATCAGCTCCCCTTAAATTTATTCATTCCTCTTGGTAAGGTTCAAGAGGCAACACATTTCCTTGGCAATAATAGTCCAGTTACAGGCCATAGGGCTTGATTTTTTTAAAATACAAATTTTTTTTTGTTTTTCTGAACTTGACAAACATCAACAAACATGAAAATTTTCATATATAAGACATATGCAAGAAAAAAGGAATGCATATGAAGTCACAAATCCTTATTATGTACAGTTTATATCTCCTTTCAAAATTATATAATAAAATGAACTCAACAGTTTCAAAGCTACTTTGCTTGTTGTCGCTGTCCTCCTCCAAACCTCTTTGTGTTTTCTCCTGGGCACTTAAAAGTTTGTTTTTTTAAAATTTTGAACTTAATCACCAAAAAATCAAAAATCATTTCTTTGTGCATAACATAAAAGGTAGATTACATATGAAACTACAAATTTCCATTTCATATCACTTTTATAATATATATATGACACATACACATGTTACTTCAAAAACTGTCCTGCTTATCTATGCTTCCTTCTGAATTTCCTTCTGTTCTTTCTGTGCATTTTAAATGGGTGGGGTGGGGAGGAGTAGAGTGGGGGAATGGGAAAGGCCTCTGGCAGCAATTGGGATTTAAACCTGAATCTTGAAGGAAACCAGGAAAACTCAAGAGGTAGAAATGAGAACAATTCACTATTTTTTCCTCAAAATTCCCCCCTTCTTTCAAACTTTCCAATTATTGTTAAAGACACCATCATTCTTTCAGTCAACCTTGGGAAGCCATTGCTAGTCATCCTGACCTATGTCTTGCTACTGGACTCTGATGATTCTTGAGCAAAGAGTGAGGCTGATGACTCTGCACAGACCTGCCTCACTTAAATCCAATTCACTTGGTAGTTAAGACATTGCCCTCCTATTGGTCCTCTTTGAGGATGAAAGATAAACAACAATCTGTGAGTAGTAGTAACTACCCCCTCCCTTGGCACCCAACTGGCCAGTTCCAGTTGGGCAATGATGCTATTTCCTCTCTTCTCCTCCTCCTCATCTTCCTCTTCTTCTACTCACTCTGTCCATGTGGGGAGTCATGTGATTTTGATTGCTTATATTTTGCAAGCTATCTTGGGATTTGGTAGCTAGATTTTTTCCCCTTCCTTATTTATTTATTTATCCTATAATTTTTTTTAAAAAACTGGGACAATTAACTCTTTTGTCTCATGTAGTTTTCATTCAAGATTTCTTGAAATATAGCTCTGGTAAATCAGACTTTGATAAAGTCCATTGGGATTCAAATGAAACTATTTGACTAGGGCTTTAAACCCAAATCACTCTGGCTCTCATTTCACTCTGGCTCTCACTTTTTAGCCAATAATATACATCCCAGACTAAGACTCACTTGCATACTGTTTGGGTTTTGATGGTTCAGAGTGAGTGTAAACAGCAATTGTTTCTGTTCTAGCCAGAAACTCTGAGGGTCTTCCCCTCCCAGACAGAATCTTTTGGCAAGTTCACTAGGTCATCTTTTGCCTTACCTACCCTTTAATTACTGAATGGGTGTTGCCTCAGACAAACTGAGACCTGGGAAAGACCTTAGCTTAAAAAGGCCAGGGTCTCCCACTGCAGCTGGAGCCATCGTCAGTCATCCTGACCTATGTCTTGCCACTGGACTCCAATGACTCTAGAGGAGAAACTGAGGCTGATGACACCATTTTGGTGACAGCAGAATCCCTAACTGATGGAGATTTCTCAGTTCCTTTCCTGTCTTGGATTCTCTACCCTGGAAAGCTGCCTTTCTTTTCCAAAAGAGAAATTTTAGACTCTATATCACCTCTGATATGGACTTCTAGTTTAACTTAGATTCCTAAATTTCTCCTTTTACAACCTTTCAAGTAAATATACATTCACTTTCCACAGCTTATTACCATGAGTCAAATGCAGTGACAGTGTATGAACTGAACCCTGGAACAGTATCTTTCCAGGGTCACATGTCCTATTATCAGAATGGCTAGGCCACCTGACTATGTACTGTACAGGTTTAAAATTCTCTATCTACTCATCCACACAGAGCAAGCTCTTCTGTGAGAGATAAGGTTTCTACTCACAATTTTTTCCTGCATTCTCCTATTCGTTGCAATTCCTCTGGTTGATAGTTATTTGAAAGGGTTGGAGCTTACCTAGGCTGACTTGTAGCATAGCCTAAAAATAGTCAAAGTAATATACAATTAGGGGGCTGGCTGTTATGAAGAAACCCTTGAATATTGGGGATTAGCTCTAACATGACAGGCTCTTAATATTTCTTCATTAAATGTTGAATCCTCCTGAAACCTCTGTAACCAGCAGACCTTACCATAAGCTGATGTAAAAGATGCCCTAGAAGATTCTTCCCTATCATTCAGATGTCTATCTAGCTGGGTTGCCAACTTTACTTTATATTCTTCTATGTTTTTTACTAATTTTTACAATAGACTCAGCTTTGCCCAAAAATAAAACACTTGAAACATTGTCCACCACTATTAGTTGTCTTTTTAAAATAAATTTTTATTTATATATTTTGTTTTTACATAGCAAAACTCTGCCCCTCTAACATTCCCTCTCCTTTCCCCCAGAGAACCATCCTATATATCACAGAATTTTAAAAGAAAAGAGGAAAAAAATAATCAAAGCTAATTAATGTTTTAAAAAATCTAACAAAACACACTATGTTCCATACTAATGATCTGCCCCATCTATAAAGGAATAGGAAGAAGTATCTTCTCACATCTCTTCTTTGGGGCCAGACTTGTTCTTTGTAACTGCAATATTCATTGGTTAATTATTATTTTATAGTTGTTCTTTCCATTTACATGTTTATAGGCATTATGCGTATTATTTTCTTGGCTTTGCTTACTTCATGTTGCATTAAGTTTTGTAATGCAGCTATGCTTTTTGTCATATTCATGATGTCTTACACCACAGGAGTATTCTATGACATTCATGTGTCCTAGTTTGTTTAGTAATTCCCTAATAGATGGACATCTCTCCTATCACAAAATGTGTTGCTATCTGCATTTGGGAATGTATGGGACCTTCCTTTTTATCAATGACCTCCTTAGAAGTACATACCTAATAATGGAATCTCTAGGTCAAAGATCAGAAACATTTTAGCTAGTTTATTAACATAATTCCAAACTGCTTACCAAAATGGTTGTACAAATTCACAGCTCCGCCAAGGCATCACTAGTGTACTTATCTTTGCACATATCTTTCTACACTGACCATCTGTCAGTTTTCAATGATAAAGAAGAATATACTGCTCAGAACATCCATGACACATAGAAGTGGGAAAGTCACGTCCAGTACTGAGTGAGCTTGTAAATAAAGGAGCCCAAGGGAAGGACACAGGAACCAGCCCCAGGTGTTTATGCCATGGGATCTATAGGTTCCTTCCACCAACAGCATCCCACCAAGCCACAACATCAAACTTCAAGGAAATATTTTAGGGACTGAGATGATAGATGATTCCATGACCACTGATGGGTGTATCAGAACCAGGAGGAGATATGCTGGACTTTACTTATGTTCATACGAGCACATGATCACCATGAAGGCTAGAGAACAGAATTAGCTGTCATAAAAGGCAGATGTTTTAGTGAATTGGATTGTATCAGACAAGTGATCATCTTCACAAGGTAATAGGATCAAGAGCTGGAGGAAACCTTAGAGTTCTGCTAACTTAATCCTTTAATTTTAAAAATGAGGAAATATGAGAGCAAAAAAGATAAAATATTTTATCCAAGGTCATATAGTCAGTAAAGCTCAGAATCAGGATTTGCACCTAGGTCTTCTGTCTCCAAAATCCAGAGTTCTTTCCAATATTGCCTCTCTGGTGCTCTTTCAACTTTGCCTTATTAATCTGTGTGCTTCCTATGCCTAAATTTTGCTTTGGCAACCAGTTTTCCCTTCATCTCTTGGATTTGTGTGCTCTGAAGTTGCCAATCCAGCCTGATTTTTTGGGTTATGATTACTTTCCTGAAATTTGGACCCTGTCTTCTCTCTCCTATGTTGAAATTATCTTTCCTCAATGCTGAGGGGTTTATCTAATCAGGAAAGACACAACAGGGGTACTGTATTGTGGCCAATTTGGATAATTCAAGAAAGTCCTTGTTTGCAATATCTGTTTAATAATTCAGGTCTCTGAACTGCAAAAGCAAGGTCCAATTATGACTGTTTTCATAGATTGTATTAATGTCTATGAAATACCTTATCAGTTTCATAGATTGAACTCTGCAATATAAGTCAGCTTGTGATAGTTTTTAGCTGGGTATAATATTTGGTGATTAAGATCTAAAGAAAGTGGTATGATCTCTACTTTGGTTACAAATTTAATTAATATGAAACTTCAGAAGGGAATACGAACTGATCTCAAACCCAAAGAGCATTCTTGGAAGAGTTCAAGAAGGATATTAAAAGCCAAATTAGGAAAGTAGAAGAAAAGCTGGTCAATTATTTTAAAAATATGAAAAAAGAAATCATGGAAGAATTTAAAAGGAAAATTGGACTAATGGAAAAGGAAGTGCAAAAACTAAACGGAGAAAATAACTCCTTAAAAGGAACAATTGGACAGATGGAAAAGGAGATGCAAAAGTTTACTGAAGAAAACAATTTGATAAAAAATTAGAATTGGGCAAGTAGAAACTAATGACTCTATGAGACATCAAGAATCAAATAGAGTCTAAAGAATGAAAAGATAGAAGAAAATGTAAAATATCTAATTGGAAAAACAACTGATCTGAAAAAATAGATCCAGGAGAGAAAACCTAAGAATTGTTGGTCTACCAGAAAGCCATGATGAAAAAAGAGTCTGGGCAATACCTTCCAAGATATCATCAAGGAAAACTGCCCAGAAATCCTAGAACCAGAGGATAAACTAGTCACTAAAAAAATCCACCATTCACCTCCTGAAAGGAATCCCAAACTAAAAACACCAAGGTATATCACTGTCAAATGCCAGAACTATCAAGTGAAGGAGAAAATACTGCAGCAGTGAGAAAGAAACAATTCAAATATCAAGAAGCTACAGTCAGGATCACACAGGACCTTCTACATTAAAAGATCAGAGGGACTGGAATATGATGTTCTATGAGGAAAAGGAGCTTGGACTACAACCAAAGGTCAATTACCCAGCAAAAATGAGCATAATATTTCAGGAAAAGAGATGGACACTCAGTGAAATAAGGGATTTTCAGACCTTACTGATAAAAAAGGCCCGAGCTCAATAGAAAATTCAATCTTCAAACGCAAGTCTCAAGAGAGGCATAAAAAGATAAACAGATAATTATTTTCTAGAGCTAAAAAAACATAATATCAAAACGCATCTGGAAGAACAAAAAGGTCAAGGGAACTAATGAAAAGAAATACTAGGGAAGGTAGCCTAGCTCTACCAGATCTCAGATTGTACTATAAAGCAGCAATCATCAAAACCACTTGGTACTGGCTAAGAAATAAAGGGGTAGACCAGTGGAATGAGTTAGGTATTCAAAACACAGTAGTCAATGAATATAGCAATCTACTGTTTGATAAATCCAAGCACTCCAGCTTCTGGGATAAGAATTCACTGTTGGACAAAAATGGCTGGGAAAACTGGATAATAATGTGGCAGAAACTGGGCATAGACCAATGCCTGACACCATACACAAGAATAAAATCCAAGTGGACATATGATGTAGGTATAAAGACTGATACTATAAACAAATTAGGGGAGCAAGGAATAGTGTATTTGTCAGATTTATGGAGAGTGGAGAAATTTTTGACCAAACAAGAGACAGAGAACATTTTGAACTGTAAAATGGATAATTTTGATTACATTAAATTGAAAAGTTTTGCACAAACAAACCCAATGCAACCAAGATTAGGAGGGAAGTAGAAAACTGGGAAAGGATTTTTGCAACTAGTGTCTGTGATAAAGGCCTCATTACTAAAATATATAGAGAACTGAGTCAAATTTACAAAAATACAAGTCATTCCCCAATTGATAAATGATCAAAGGATATGAACAGGCAGTTTTCAGAGGAAGAAATTAAAGCTATCTATAGTCATATGAAAACATGATCTAAATCACTATTGATTAGAGAGATGTAAATTAAAACAACTCTGAGATACCACACCTATCAGATTGGCTAACATGACAGAACAGGAAGATGATAAATGTTGGAGAAGATGTGGGAGAGTTGGAACACTAATTCATTGTTGCTAGCTGTGAGGTGGTCCAACCATTCTGGAGGGCAATTTGGAACTATGCCCAAAGGGCTACAAAAATGTACATAACCTTTCACACAGTAACATCACTTCTAGGACTGTATCCCAAAGAGATCATACAAATGGGAAAGGGTTCCACATGTACAAAAATATTTATAGCAGCTCTCTTTGTGGTGGCCCAGAACTGGAAATCAAGGGGATGCCCATCAACTGCAGAATAGCTGAACAAGTTGTAGTATATGAATGTAATGGAATAGTATTGTGCTATAAGAAATGATAAACAAGAAGACTTCAGAGAGGCCTGGAAGGACTTATATGAACTCATTCTGAGTGAAAGGAGCAGAACCAGGAAAACTTTGTATATAGCAACAACCACAGTGTGCAAAGAATTTTACTGGTAGACTTAGTCCTTCAGAGCAATGCAAGGACCTAAAAAATTCCCAATGGACTCTTGAGACAAAACACCTTCCACATCTAGAGAAAGAACTAAGGAATTGAATTGCAAAAAGAAGCAGACCATTTTCTCTCCTATTATGTTTTGTTTTGTTTTACGGTTTCTTTCATTCATTTTAATTCTTCTATGCAACATGACTAAAGTGAAAATGTATTTAATAGGAATGTATGTGTGGAACCTATATAAGATTGCATGCTGTCTTGGGGAGGGAGGGGGGAAGAAGAGGGGAGGGAGGGAGAGAAAATCTAAGATATATGGAAGTGGCTGTAGAAAACTGAAAACAAATAAAATAATTTTTAAAAAAGAAAGAAGTACATTTCATAACCACGGTGATAATGAACATTCTTGCTTTATCCCTGATCTTAATGGAAAAGCCTCTAGTATTTCTCCATTTCAGATAGTTCTTGGTTTCAGACAGATAATATATACCATATTAAGAGAATTTGCATTTATTCCTATGCTTTTCCATTTCTTAAACATTAAAAAATTTGCATTTTGTAAAAAAATTTCTGTATTAAAAATCATATGATTTTTTAAAAAGCAAATTTAATTTTTCAGTAGCTAGCTCTACTCTTACTTTTGCTTAAAGTGGCGTATGTGGAATTAAAAAAAAAACAACAATATGTAGTTGTCAAGTATTAATAAAGCACCTATTTTTTCCACATTTATTTTATTTTATGGAACAAAATAACATTAACATAACATAGTATAATTAAAAAGATGATTGCACATAGAATGGGAAATCTATTATGTACAACTTGCTATTCCTTTTAAATATATAATAAAGTTATCATGTAAATTTCTTTTTTCTTTTTTTATTCCCTTGCCCCACACCCTACAGATGGCTACCATTAGACACAAATAGGTATATATGTGTAAGATATATGTGTAAAATCACTCATAAAAATATGTGTAAAATCATTCTATAATACTTCTATGTCTCAGTTTACATATAATATTTCTATGTGTCTCTGAATGTAGATAGCATCTTTCTTCATATGTCCTTTATAGTTAATTTGGATATTTATAAAATTAAAATGACTTATTTGCTCAAAAATCATTCTTAAAACAATATTACTATATATCCTATATTATGATAAAATGAAGGATACCCCAAAAGTACAAAATGGAGTTCCTGTCCTTGGAAAATTTATATTCTATTTGAAGAGACAAACTTAAAAATGTCCAAACATAATAATCCAATTCAAAGCACAAGGTGCTGAGGGTACAGAGAAAAAACAAAAACAAATCCTTGTCCTTAAGGATCTTCCATACTACTATAGGATACGACATGCACATAGATAAGACTATACATGTTAAATTGAAGCTAGAGGGAATAGTGATAGCTGGAGGAATCAGGAAAGGAGGCAGCCTATAAGCTAGGCTTTGAAGGAAGCAAAGAATTCTTAGAGACAGAGGTGAGAAGGAAGAACATTCCAGGAAGGGAGATGATCCATGAAAAGGCAAAGAGGCAGGTAAAGAAATACTAAGCTCCAATGAACAGTAAATAGACAAGCTTGGTAGAAGATAGAGTCCATAAAGGTCTGTAATATACAATAAACCTAGAAAAGTAGATTGGAGCAAACTGTGTAAGTCTAAAAACGTATGTGCATTTTTATCCTAACAGCAACAGCCATTGAAGTTTCTTGAGTGAAGGAATAATACAGTCAGACTTGAGTTTTAGGAAGCTATGTGGAGGATGGATTGTAGAAAGGAAAGAGTAGAAGCCAGAAATCCAATTAGAAGTGGTTGTATTAGCCCAAGTAAGAGGTGATCAGGGTCTGAACTAGAGTGGTGGCCATGAGTGGAGAGAAAAGGGACAGACAAGATGCATCATGAACGTAGAGCTGACAAAAACCTGACAATTTATGATTTATGCAATATTGGAGGGGGGTAGGGAGAAGAAAGAATCGAGGTGTAACTCCAAGGCTGTTAACTTGAATAATTAGAACGGTGGTGATACTTTCAACAGAAATAGAGAAGTTTGGGAGAAGGGTAGCTTTAAGGAAGAGTAAATACTAAGTTCTATTTAGGTCTTGTTGAGTTTGAGATGCCTTCAGGATATCCAGATTGAGATATCCAAAGGGCATTTGGTGATGGGTTGAAGAGTAGCCTGCGTGGTACTTACTGTGAGTATGATAAATAGGAATTCAGAGAAGAATGGATCTATGTGAGCTGGATTGTTCAGATAAGAACAATATCATGGGAAGAGGGGTGATCCTTGAAGGACAGACAGGATTCAAATAGATAACGGATAAATAACAGTTATAAGTAAAGGAATCAAGATAAGAATGAACATGGTGTTCATAAAATATACTGAGGAAACTGCCCTGAGTGAGGAGGAGGGTGCATGCTGGGAAACAGCAGAACACAAAAATTTTGGTAGATGTGTTGCAGAGAAAATCTATGTTGTTGACCAGGAAACATTTCCTTCCATTCCCCCTACACTCCTTCTAATAGCCTCCAAACCATCTATCAGAGTACAATTCTCTTCCTTACATTTGAATGCCATGTAGACAAAATGGTGCCTAATATCATCAAATTCTAGTCTACATGATAAGCATTATCTCTGCAGGTGGAGAACAACCCCGCTGAGAAAAGGAAAGCTTTGCTTCTTTGCATATTTTCTCTAAAGGAACGTTGTAAAGGCATCATCTAAAAGCAAACCAAAGTTATAGTGAGAGAAGAATGTTGAGAATTGACAGAAGCATAATTTTCTTGTGATATTAATGACTTGAGTCCCAAAGAGACTTCATCTCATAAATACCAAGGAAAAATATTTCTCTCCCATGTCTTGTATTATATTAATAGAAACAACTTCTTAGATAAGATTTAATGGAAAGCTATATCTGGAAGCAGACAGCAGAACATATTTATTAAGGATGCTTTTTTAACTCGACGTTAACTTTTAATGAATGAATTAAAAGGTGGAGTTAGAAAAGCAAGCACTGCTTCACATATCTCCTCCTAGCTAGGCATTGTACTGCACTTATTTGGAAAATTTCATCCCAGATGTCAGATTTGAGATTTGAAGTAAGGATAGTCTATCCTTGGAAGCAAAGGATGATTCAACAACTATTAAATTGATTAGGATGAAGGAAGGAAGTGTATCCCTTAAATAAATTCAGACTCCTTTTTCTAACTTGGAAATAATGTTTAAAAGTAACCATGACTATAAATAGGTGCCCATTTTAATGAATTTCTCAGAAAAATTATCATAAGACTGAATTGGAACATTTACTAGGGAAATTAGCACCTTAGTTTTTCATTGGACTGACAGTGGTTGTTAAAGACACTACTTAAAGTATCTTAGAATATTTTAGGTTAGCAGTTAATGGTCTGATTGCATTTGTCTTGCTATGATTAAACAGATTTCTGTGTCTTAAAAAATACATCAGGGGCAGCCAAGTGGCACAGTGGATACAGCACTAGCCCTGGAGTCAGGAGGATCTGAGTTCAAATGTGACCTCAGACCCTTGACACTTACTAGCTGTGTGACCCTAGAAGTCACCTAAACCTGAATGCCTCACTAAAAAGTAAATTCAATTCCATAGTGGAATCTAAAACCCATTTTTATGGGTTGAGATATGCTTAGGAAGATTGAGAACTCATAACCTACATATGCTTTCATTGGACCTGGTTCTCCTCTTTATGTTCCAGATGGTGAACAAGTTGAAGCCCTGTTTCAAGAGTTTTTGTAGCTGACCAATCTTGTAACTAGGCTATTGGAAGGATATTGAAAGGAGTCTGAAGTCAGATAGGGCTGGAATAGCCCACTGTTCCTGACTCACCAAGCTTCCCTTGGCAAAGGAAGTGAGGCCTAGGAGATAGCACAGATTCACTACGCACAAGTCATGTTAAACTGACTTTGTTCTCTTTTTGAAAGGATCACTAGATTGCTCCTTGAAACAAAAACTGATCACTTTAATACTAATGTTCTTCTACTGGTACTGCATGGCTATGAATCATGGCACACTACAGTTTCCAATAAATCAGAATTGTAGGTCACCCAAAGGCATTGTAGGATATGTGGAGGTTGGTGAATATTGCTGGCATAACACGTTCAACAAATATCACAATCAGTATCATCCAGGAAATGAATAATTGGAAAAAGCATGTGGGCAGATCAAGTAGCTAGAGAAAGGGATAAAAGGTGGATACTTCATAGACCATAAAGAGACCTAGAGAAAAGCCTCCAGATCTGAGGTGGACAACTCTAGGTCAGGAGTAGGGAACCTGAAGCTTCAAGGCCACATGTGGTCCTCTAGGTCCTCAAGTTCAGTCCTTTGACTGAATCCAAACTTCACTGTACAGATCCCCTTAATAATAAGGGTTATTCTATGAAATTTGAACTTAGTCAAAAGGCTGTGTGGCTTTGAGGTCCCAAGTACCCACCCCTGCTCTAGGGCAAAGTAAAATGCCCAACTCCCACATCCCACCCTAAATGCCCTCATTCCAAAACAGAACCAAGTCGAAGCTCAGATGCCCAAGATTCAGATACGTTGCCTAGGATAGTATCTGCTACTGGTATACGGTGTATGCATGTAGCACTTTATGTTCCCATTTGCATTCGTTAGCAGAGGAAACAGATCTAGAGCAAAGCCTCACTGCATCAAGAGTTTGCACCAGGTCTCTGCACCCTCCCCCTCACACTTTCACCTGTCAGGGCACACCCACACCATCTCATTCTCTTCAGACCATTCTAAATGTACAACCACTGAAGAATACCTCTTTCCTACTCACTCTGTGTTCTCAGGTGAATGCCCAAGTTCCACACTCACACCTACCTGTTCTGACTCCTACACAAACACACACCCTTACAACACACTCTCATTGCAAGTTCTGACTTTCCTTCCAGCCTACTCACAGATAGCAGGCTAGTCTCCCAAACCAGCAGTTGACATTCACCAGCAATCAATCCACTTCGTGGAGCTCCTAAAGACTCTTGAACAATTGTAGATTGTCCAGTATTCCCACGAGACAGCCCCTTGTCATGGTGGGAAGCTCAGAGAAAATCTTCACTCCTGGTACATACCTGTGTCCATGAAATGGCTGTTAAAATGACTTAGACCTGGATCTCAAGAGGGCATCTGATGATGTATCATTGTGGTAGAGCTAGAAGAACTTAGGTTAGCTATGATTAAATGGATTTATGGGTGGTTGAACAACTATACCCAAAGGAAAGTAATGGATGGAAATCAACATAAAGAGAAGGCTGAAGTATCATGCTGTAGAGCAATGGTATCAGATTCAAATAGAACAAGATCCCTAAAGGTTTCATGTTGACTTAGAAAACTACAAATGAACATTATCTATGTTGTATTGCATTTTTATTTAGTTTGTTCAACATATCCCAGTTACATTTTAATCAAGTTTGGGCTGTAATCAAGGAGTTTGGCTGACTGCTACATGTCTGTTGTAGGGTATTATTTTTGTTCCTGTCCTATTGAACATTTTTAGCAAATGACCCAACATTTGCAGAACGCCTAAAACATTAATTGACACAATCAGGATCTAAATATAAAATGGGGGGAGGGGGAGAGAGAGGGGAAATACAGAAGCTCATGAGAAAAAGACTTGGGAATTTTAGTGAACTGTATATTCTATTATATATAGGGGTAGCTAAGTGGTGCAGAGGATAAAGCTCCAGGCCTAGAGTCAGGAACACCTAAGTTCAGATTTGACCTCATATACTAACTGGCAGTGTATGACTCTGGACATGTCACTCAACCCTGTTTGCCCCAGTTTCTTCATCTTTAAAAAAGAGCTGGAGAAGGAAATGACAAACCACTCCAGTACCTTCACCAAGAAAACCCCAAATGGGGTCACAAAGAGTCAGATGTAACTGAATGTTTAAACATCAAAGTGTTCAATGAGTCTACAGTGGGATGTAATGACTAAAAAACATCCATCTCATTTAGGTTAAGGAGGGAATAACATAGACACTCAACTGGGTATGGAAATCTATCTTACCCTACAGGAAAGTAGGGGTGGGGAAAGAAATAAGAGAGGGGAAGGGATGACAGGTGGGATGGTAGATTGGGGGAAGGGATAACCAGAATGCACATCTTCTTGGAGTGGGGGAAGGGAGAGATGGGGAGAAAATTTGAAACTCAACACTTTTGAGGAGGGACAGGATCAAAGGAGAGAATACAATAAACGGGGGATGGGATAGTATGGAGGGTAATAAAGTTTTACAATATGACTATTATGGAAGTATTTTGCATGACTACACATGTATAATCTATATCAAATCGCTTGCCTTCTCAATGAGGGTGGGTGGGGAGGAAGGAAGGGAGAGAATGTGGAACTCAGAGTTTTAAAAACGAATGGTAAAAATAGTTTTTACCTGCAACTGGGAAATAAGATATACAGGCTATAGAAATCTATTTTGCCCTGAAGGAAAACAGAATAGAATAGAAAACAGAAAAATAGAAGGGAAAGGGAAAAGAGAAGGGGGGAGGATAGTGAAAGGAAGGGAAAGCAGACTGGGGGAAGGAGTAACCCGAATGCACACCATCTTGGAGTGAGTGAAGGGAGAGATGGGGAGAAAATTTGAAACTCAAAATTTTGTGGAAACAAAGGTTAAAAACTAAAAATAATTAATTTTTTAAAAGATACATAAATAACTATCCATTCCCCTCCACCTAAAAATCTTAATAAAGTTAAGGCTACATTAATAGAAGTGTCCAGAAGGAAAGATCTGTTATTTCACTGTACTCTGTGTTGGTTGGATTATATTGGTAATATTGTGCTTATTCTGACCAGCACATTTTAGGAATTTTAGCACATTTAGAGAATGTCCTGACCAAGGATTGACCAAGGCAGAATCATATGTTGTCAGGTTTGGATGTAAAAATTATGCTCCGGAGCCACCACTCATAGTACAGTGGACTTTGTGGATTTTTTTCCCTAGTGTTGCTGAGATGTTTCAATTAATATCCATCCCTAATTAGAACCATGGATGTTTAGAACCAGAAATGGCATTATGGATCATCTGGTCAAACTCACTCATTTTACAAATGAGCAAACTGGATCCCAGAGAAGTCAAACCACTTGCCCGAGTGACACACAGCAAGTAGTGGTAGAAATAAGACTGGAACCCAGGTCCCTGGTTTCAAATCTAATGCGATAATATTTGTAAAACCCTTAGCACAGTGCCTGACACACAGCAAGTGCTTAATGCTTATTCCCTGTATCCCTGTATCCCTTCATTTCCTTTCCCTTCAGATCCAGTTCTCTAATCAGCCTACAAACTTATCAAAGTTTGTTTGATAACCCTTATGATTCATAGTAGGTACTTGGCAACGTGATTACCTAAGGTTATTTATCAGTAGATTCTTTAACCATATAGGTTTTTACTTCCAAAAGACCATAATTTACTTGAGGATCGAGACTTTGTTTGTTAGTTTGGTTTTCATCTTTTAATCTCAGTGTCTACTGCAGTGACTTGCATTTCATAGACACTTATGTCTATGTGTAACTGAATTGAAATGTTTCACACAGGACTCATGATGGTGCGGTAAGTTTAACGTAACCTATGGCCTCAGACCTCAAGGTCTAGGTTTTATATGAGTTGAGTTTAATTTTGGGAGTATCTCTGGAAAAATCATATCTTTTCTCTTGGGATTCCCAAATGAACGAGAAATCTCAGAAAACAGCTTGTCTAGGTGTCCACAGGTATGGATAAAAGACCTCCAACTTACATGCAAACACTCCGGATAATAATGCATATTGAATATAAGGTAGCCTTTCTTCCATCCCACAGAAGATGCAAAATAACATGGGAAATTCATGGTAGCCAGTAACTAATCAACATAATTTTTATTTAAATGCCCATATTGCAGTGAGTCCCACCTTCATTCAATGAGCTATATAGATCTTCAGACTTATAATATACCCTAAAGGTTTACACTCTCCGTAAAAAGGGAAAAATACCCTTGTGGTTGTTGGAGGAGGACTCTTCCCCACATGCTAGTGAACCTCAGGGACTTTATGGGCTTCCAGTCAGAGGGTTTCAACTTCCCATGGAAGGAAAAAGAATTTGGTAATCCTATAGAAAGAAAACCTTAACTTTGCAGTAAATCCTTACCCCATAGTAGAAACAAATGGGTTTGCTAAATAAGTGTGTTTGTTTGGGGGAAGTGGGGTAGGAACATTGGCCATTCACCTTGTGATATAAGCAAGACCATTCCTATCAGACTACTACTGTCTGAATAACTCTTGGAATAGTGAAGTCAAAGTTCTGGTTTTGTTCCTCTGTTGTTTGTCCTTCATTCTTGAAGAGGCCCATGACATCAGTGAGGTGATGCCATGATATGTGAGTGAATTGGATTTAAGTGAGGGAGGAATATGCAAAGTCACCAGTCTCTCTTTCTCCTTCAGAGCCATCTGTGTCCCATGGCTAAATATAGATCAGGACAACTGGAGATGGCATAGGATACAGTGAGGGTTCCTGTAGATCATGTCTCCAACTCCAGAGGCTGTGTGCTCAAAATTTACACTAGGAATTCTTCCCACGCTTTCAGAAATTGGATATTGAGGAATTTTCATCTCTGTTCCTGTAAACACAAGCAAGAGGAGATTTTTGTTGATTTCTTTTTGGAGTTCCGTTTCCCAGGCTCAGGCTAAATTGCAAACATCTGAAGGCCCACTCTCCTTTGAACTCCAGTAGTTCACAGCTGTGCTGAGTTAAGTGGGTTATGATGCCTTCTGACTCTGAGCCTATTAGTTGAAAACTATATATCCTGGGAGGTTAGTATTTTGCTTTGGGGGCTGGTATATGAGAAGGACTTTTTGATTCCCTGGATGAAACTCTGAGTAGCCATTTGTTAAGAGCCTCCTGACTACTCAGATGCTGGTTCTCACTCATCCAGTGGTGTATGCTGTCAGACAGTTGGAGTTCTATCTGTTGATCTCTGTGCTAATTTCTTTGTCTGTATTTTCTCCATGTTCAGGGTGTTGACCTTTGCCCTGAACTAGTGAATGACATATATGTTTAATTAAAGAAGGATCGTTAGCCCCTTTGAAGTTGTCTTTCCTTTATAAGGTAGATCAAAGAACCTGTGCTAGCAGACCATCCTGAGTGTCCTAGAGTGCTTGATAATACAGTTCCAGAAGACTGGGGCTCACTCTCTTCCACTACTCAGGTATGTGGTGCCCCTATCCACAGCTACCATCTCTTGGGCCAATCAACTCTGGAATTGCCTCTAGATAGATGTCCTTTCTGAGGCTGAATTATGGTTGTTGTTCCCAGGGAAGTTATGCTAATATTTCATCCCTCCTCCCTGCCAGGGACCAAAATTTGCTCTCAGTAATCTGGTCTTAGTTCTCTCTGGACTTCTCTTTCTGATTCTGGCAGATCTGCTCTTCTCCTTTCATATGTCTGTTACCAAGGAGTCACAGTGAACCACAATAACCTGAGTCAATTCAATTATTTCCATGCTGAGATGTAACCACATCTTTAATGAGGTGTGAATAGGTGAACAAGTACCTAAGCCTAGGATACTCTTCTTCAATGAGTGTTCTCAATCATGTCAATGTGATAACATTAGATATATCCATAGGAAGATGTCTTCAAAGTCATCTGACTTACCCAATAAATCTATTAGGGATGCTTTATACCTATGTAAGAAACACAAAGTCTTTCCTATATAATCAAAGTTCCTCACACACACACACAAATGGCATCATTCTTCTGATTTAATTACATTTATCTGACTCCTTCGATCAATTATTTTTATTACTAACATCATCTTTGAAGCTGTACTATCCCAGTGTGTGTAGCAGAGGAGCAAATTAACCCCTTTGACCCTAGGGCCACTGAAGACTGACCGCTCAGAAACAAGAGAGAATTGTAATATTTTACTAACGTGTTTCCAAATTTTCATGCCAATGACTATGGAAATCACTGTGAATACCAATCTATTTCTGTTTGGTGATATATTAATAGTCAGTTCTTAGATTAAGTCAAATATTTCAGTTCACCATTAAAGTACTTGTATTTTATTATCATATGAACTTACTTTTAAATCTGATTTTAATTTAGAATCATTATAAAAAACATAATCTTCTGAAAAATGTCTGCTCAGATCCTTCATTAAGATGTGATGGTGATACTCTACCTCAGTTTTTGCATAGTAAAATCTGTCAAGGAGAGTAAACTCTACCAGACTCTCATAATGAAAACACTTTTTTCTCTCCAAGTTGTATTGATTCCTTTGGATTTTATAACATATATATTTCCAAATATCACCTGGCTTCTCTTACCCAGCAAATCTTCCCTTGAAATAAGGATTAAATAAAAACCAAATTCCAATACCACATTTACTGTGTCTGAGAGAATATGTAATATTGCATATCCATAGTCCCTCAAGTCTTCAATGAAAGAAGTTAAGTGCATTTTTCCATCTTTTCTCTATGGTCCATCGCAGTTATTATAATCATACAACATTCATTTTAATTTCATTGTTCTTTTCACTTACATAGTTGTAGTCATGGTGTGTATTATTTTCCCAGTTTTGCTTTCTTCACTCTGCATAATTCACATGTCATGATAATCTGCTTTCTTCCTATTTGTAATTTCTTATGGTGCAATAATAACATTCCATCAGAAAGACTTTCACATGGGCTTTGTGACGGACTGAATCTACCATCCAAAGACGAACCTAATAAAATGTATACAGAGGTCCATCACTCTTAGGATTCTACTATGTAACTAATTATTTGGCCATGATAACCATGAAATAAATTAAAATAGAAAACAGCCCTCTATCCTGTGGATCCTCTCCTGTTCCTACAGTGAGAGGTAGAATGACAGAAAGATCTATACACATGAACTTTAATATTTATTTGGATGAATCTTCCTAGGAGATTGTCCCTGAAAGGGAGAAGAGATGGCATTTTGATAGGATGGCAGGATCAAGTGAAGGTTTTTAAGGAAATCTTTCCCAGGGGAAATTTAAGAATGTTTGTAGGTGGCAGGGAAAGAGACAATGCAATAAGAGATTGAAAGAGGGATTGAAGATGAGAGAGAGGGAATGAAGAAGGGGAAAACTCCTGAAAGATATGGAAGGGGGTGGGACCAAGAGCAAAAATAAAAGGGATGTCCTTAATAAAAAGGAGGGGTTCTTCTTCAGAGTCTGGGACAAAGAAAATGAGGAAGGACTACATATGAGGATTTAAGGAGCAGGGGTACAGAGAAGCAGAGCTCTATATGCTCAATAAAGGGGAAAAGTTATCTTCAAAGGGGGTCATAGAAGGGAGTGGCAAAAGAGAAAAATAAGTTTAGAATAGTTGCTGGAAAGAGTGTGATGCTCAGTCACAGAAGAATATGAACATTTTTTTGCAATTAGAAAGGGTTCAGTTGAGCTCAGATTCTCCCCTCCCCCATTAGCAGGGACATCTTGTAGAAAAGTATCTTGCCCAGTAGAAGAAGATACTGCCATGCCCAGCAAAGACTAGGTCCGAAGAGTCCAGCTAAGGAATCAAGTTGAATTCTAGAGAGAAGCAGGCCCAACTAGGGAAAGCTGCCCAGCAGAGAGATAGCAGAGGTAAGACCATGGAGACATCATGAGAAAAGCCAGTGGGGCCTGTGATGTCAGAGTTTTGAGCCATCTTTCATGTTCCCCATGAGTCTGCCCACTCTTCTCACTGACTATGTACATAGTATGAGAAAGTACACTCATTTGCTAAGCACGTTTTAAGAGATAAGGATACAAAGAAAAAACCAGAACAGTCTTTGCTCTCAAGGAATTTACATTCCAATGGGGATGACAACTTGAACTTACCTAAATAAACATGATAGGCAAATACAAGACACCCAGAGTAGACAGAAATTAATCTTAGAGGGGGAAGGCACTAGAAGAGTGGGTAGGGAGAAACCCGGAAAAGCATCTTGTAGGAGGGTATGTTGGTGTAAGCCTTGAAGAAAGTCATTCATTTTAAGGAGAGCTGGGGGTAGAGGGGCAGGGAGAAGGAGTCAAAGTGGCTGCAAAGGTGTGGGGACACAGGATGGAGTTCTATGGGAAAAAAAGGCTTGCTATTGCAGTTGCATTAGAAAGAGTGCTGGAGCATTGACTTGCTGGGGCAAGTCACTTAACCCTGTTTGCCTCAGTTTCTTCATGTATAAAATGAGCTGGAGAAGGAAGTGACAAACCACTCCAGTGTCTAGGCTAAGAAAACTCCCAATGGGGTCTTGGAGACCAGGACACAATTGAAATGACTAACAATTACAACCACAAAACATGTCAGTCACCGTGCTGGGTGCTGGGCATAAAAAGGGAAAATATTTTTTAAGAAATAATGCCATATTGGGAGTAAACCAATCTGGGTGCAAATCTTGGTTTGGGTTTCAATATCCTTGAAGTTTCAATACCGAAAACAACCAATCCTTGGGTTTCAATATCCATCTAAATTCATGACCTTTTGACCCTATCATTTCAAGATGATTTCTTAACCTACCTAAGACAAGCGATTTTCAAAATTTGCATATGATATTTGAATGATAAATGGTAATGTGGCTCCCTGTGCTATCAGTCCTCATGAAGAGGACACAGAAAACATAAGTGGGTGTACAAACTTGGTTCAAAGTAGGGGCTCCCTTCAGTCACCATCTGCAGATGGGGGATTGGTAGAAAGGATGTTGATCTAGTGTCAGAGGAGATGCTGACCCTTTCACTGGGCTACCTGTTTGACTTTGACCAAGACTTTTAACTTTGGGGGGGCCCAATTTTCTTTACCTGTGAAATGAGGGGGTAGGATAAGAAGATCCCTAAGGTTCCTTCTAGCTCTAAATCTATGATCCTCCAGTGTGTCACATGTAGTCCACATCCATTTACACAATCTAGCCACTAGATGGTTCCCACGAGGGCAAGTCACTCCTTCAGGGGTCTCCAACCATTTTCTTAACCAGATC
Source organism: Notamacropus eugenii (assembly GCF_028372415.1). NCBI lineage: Eukaryota > Metazoa > Chordata > Mammalia > Diprotodontia > Macropodidae > Notamacropus > Notamacropus eugenii. The sequence goes on along the minus strand of NC_092872.1, from coordinate 176,846,683 downwards.
TTTTTATTTCCCTAGACCTAGACATTACTGGGGTGGGAAGGCAAGGGTGATAACAGTGTCATCTAAACTAGAAAGAGCACGCCATCTAGGGTCCAAACTCAGTAAATGCTCTTCACCTAGAATGGCCCCAGTTAGTTACCTGATCAGGATTCATCTGTAGATACAGAATGTCTTCCCTGGTTGATCTCTGTGTCACTTCATATTCAGTCCTATACTATCATGTCTGCTCTAATCCCTTCTCATGAATTTCTGAGATTCTAAACGGAGATGGGGCAGGGAAGGAAAGGGGCGCTTTAGTGCTGTCTTAGAATGGACGAAGTAGCCCAACTCACTGCTGTTACCATTGCTGCTGCTGCTACCACCACCATCAGGGCTATTAACATTACTACTACTTACTACTTCAGCTACCACTGCTATTACTACTACCACCATCACTACCATTACTTCTATTCATTCTTACTACCCCTGCTGCTCACTAATATTACCCTTACAACTACAACCACCACCAGATTTATAAACTTGTAGCTTAAAAAACAGGATGCAACAATTTCCAACATTTATTAATATTATTTTGTCTATTAAATAACATAGGCAGAGAGTCAGATGAATGCTTCACATGATAAGGGTTTGGAGGTAAAGAGAAAGATGTTATGAATTCTTTGAACATATATAGTCTTCAGGCCAGTATCACCCCTTTTCATGACTATCCACAAGAAATATGGGATTGGAGATTGTTTGGGAACTCTCTCTGTTCCCTTTTATAATTCAAACCATTAGGCAAATAAATCTCTTATGATATTTGCTTCTCTGTTTCTCTAGTCAAGTGGAGACAATGTTTTCTGCCTGATGATAGGCTGTTTTAATCCTCTGTGACCATGATCATTACTACGTTGTGATTTCCACACACACCCCACAGAAAAGGGCCTTATAAAAATAAGAGAGACACTTTGGATCTATATGATTGTATTCATCAAAAATGTTTACAGACATTTCTATCCTGGACAGTTCCTTGGAATTTTTTCTGCATTTAACATGCTAAGATGGCTTCTTGGCTTAAGACACTGAGTTAATATAATGCAGTCTCAACTACTAACAGCACATCCTATTCCAAGCTATCAACCAGCTACTAACCACATTTATTTTTTTTAATATGCCATAATTTGAAGAATGACCATATGTCTAGATTTCATAGTAAGAACAAATGGAAATATTGTGATAACTAAGGCTACTGGGAACTTAGACAATACCTTCCTGCAGAATGCTAATTATACATGGAAGAAAATCCTATCAGCATTTAATGAAATAAGAAACTTGTGCTTTTCTCTTGTATCTGATCATTTCTAACATATAGTTCAATAAATCCTGATTGCAGACAGTCACAATTGTTCCTAGTGAGTCCTCCTGAAGACTGGTGATGTTACCCAAAGCCATTAGAATAGGTAGAGTTGAGGGCAGGTAACTAATGGCTGAAGCCCTCTTATTCACACACTGGGGATAGAACATTCCCTAAAAAGGGAAATATTTTAGAATGGAAAATGAAATTCTGCCAGCATGACTAATTGAAACAAGTTCCTACGTGATCAATATGGCTGGTTTGCAAAGACAACTCTAATGTACAACATCATCATCACTCAGCAGTATAAAAAAGGAGGACTGAGTCAATAAATCAATACCTACCCATTCATCTCTTGGAAGGCAGAATTCCAAAGAAGGCTAACTTACATTATTTTGGGGATGAAGTAAAAGTCAATGTTTAAAAACACACATGTATGCAGAATACAGTGGAAAGAGCAATGGCCATAGCAAGAGGACAGAGAACAAATCCTGCCTCTAATCCTTAATGTATTCCCTATGTGACTTTAGGCAAGTCATTTTACTTCTCTGGTCCTCAGTTTCTTCATCTGTAAAAGGAAAGGATTGACCTGCAGGGCCTCTGAGCTCTCTCTGGCCTTCAGATCTAGGTTCCTAAGATACAACCAAACAGAAAGGCTCAACTGAGCAGTCAAGGGAGAGCCCTTCCTTTCCTTCATTCCCTGTCTCAGACTACCCATGGCCCAGATCCCATTTGGCAAGGACAGCCCCTTTGGAACAGATACTCAGGAGTCCTTCCCCTCAAATTTCCTACCAATATTCCCTTTCCAGTTCCCATTCCCAGATGGCTCTTGGGTCCTATCTTTGCCCCTACAGGAAGCCCCTACTCTAGTCTAACTCTCAAAGTTGGAACTTTTCCATTAAATATTAATAAATGGAAATTTTATTATCTAAGAAGAAGAAATAATAATGATGGAGGAAGGACTGTTGAATGGAAGATACATATGAATATACACAGATACATATGTACACACAGATACATAATATACACAGACATGAAAATTTATATGTTACTATATACATATATATATGCTCACAAACACATCACTATTGTAAAGTGACATTAATTTCTGTGGGATGTATTTGTCTTCTAAGTGTTTTTATCTTACTATGATGAGAATATTTTATGAGCCTATAATACCCATTTAGAAAGTTCAAGTTATGTACCTTTTGCTGCATAATATAGGGGATAAGGCAGCTAGACCTGAGTTAAAAATTCTAGCTTTGCCACTTAACTATGTGCATGGCCTCAAGCAAGTCACTCCAATTCTTTAGTGAAAAAGCTCTGATTTCATCTTTAAAATGAGGGGACTGACCTAGATCCTTGGTGTCAAACTCAAATAGAAACATAGCCACTAATCCATAATAAAGATCCCTGCAGGCTGTATATTGACTTAGTTTTAATAAAATATATTGCCTATATTTTGTTTTAAAATTTATTTTATTAAATATTTCTCCATTACATTTTAATTTGATTCTCACCACACTTAGGGGCATTGTGGGATGTTACCCATGGGCTGAGTATTTAACACCTCTGCTCTGAGGTCTTTTCTAGCTGTAGACTTGTTGTCTGAGTTCTCAGTCTCTTTCTTTTTTCAAAAATCAAATGAGATAACATATGAAAAATATTTTGATAGCCATAAGGTGCCCTATAAATACTAGCTATTATTATGGTCCATAAATAAAAATAAATAGCATAGGATTAGAATTAGAAGGTTCTTTAGAAATCATCTGGTTCAATCCACCTCATCCCCAATTTCATTTTACAGAAGAAGAAAAGGAAGTCCAGAGAGGGTGACTGGTCCTAGATCAAAGAGGGATTGAATGTCGGCAATGATATTTGACCCCGAGTCTCCTCACTCCATGTTCAGCACTCTTCCACTACAATGTGCTGTGTTTCTTTAGTAGCACAATTTCTCATTTATTAAGCATCTGCTATGAGCACGCACTGTGCTAAGTGCTAGGGACACATAAAGAGACAAAAAATAGTCCCTGACCTCAAGGAGCTTACAATCTAATTGGGGGAGATAACATGCAAACAAATATTACACACACACACACACACACACACACACACACACACACACACACACACGATAAATCGGAAATAATTAACAGAGGGAAGGAATTAGAATTTAGAAAGGTTGGGAAAGGCTTCCCATAGGAGGTGGGATTTTATCTGGGACTTAAAGGGAGCCAGGAAAGTCAGTAGTCTAAATGTAAAAAGGACAGTGTTCCAGAAATGGGGGCCAGTCAGAGAAAAGGAGAGGAGCCAAGAGTGTAATAAATAAAACAAATACTAATATTATGCATCATAAATCAAAATAGAACGTTATAAGATCATAGGATTACAGATTTGGGATTAGAAGGGATCTGGTCTAGAGATCATCCCATTCTATCCCTTCATCTTATAAGAGAACTGAGGACAAGACAGATGACCAAGGTTAAACAGATGGTAAATGGTAAAACTAGGATTTGAGCTCAGGTACTCTGACTCCAGATACGCTATTCATTCATTCATTCATTTCATTCATTCATTCAACTAAGTAGCAGGTACTTTGGTAAACATTGGAGATGCAAAGACAAAACTGGAAAAATAAGGCCTTCAAGAATATTACATTCTATTAGGAAGAAAAAAAACATCTAAACATATAATTAAATAAACAGTAAACACAAAGTAATTTCTAAGGGAAGTGGCAAGGGCAATAGAAAGTGGAGAGAATCAGACCTCCTCTTGGATGTTTCAGTTGAGCTGAGTCTTGAAGGAAGTTATGGCTTCTAAGAGTGATAGGTGAGAAGGGAGTGTTGTCCAGGCATGGGGGCCAGCCCATGAAAGGCACAAAGGTGGGAGATGACACATCTCCCATGTGTATGAGGAACAGGAATTCAGTAGGTTTGCTTGACTAGAATACGGGGAGAGAAAGTCTAGTGGAGTAACATGCTAATGTAATTACAAATAAATAAAGAATAAGAATAAATAGAGGAAGAAAATTATTTTTGTTGTTCAGTTGTATTTGACTCTTCATGACCTCATTTGGGGTTTTCTTGGCAAAGATACTGCAATGATTTGTCATTTTCTTCTCTAGCTCATTTTCCAGATGAGAAAATGAAGACAAACAGAATTAAGTGACTTGCCCAGTCACACAGCCAGCAAACATCTGAGGTCAGATTTGAACTCTGGAAGATGAGTCTTCCTGACTCTAGGCCACAGTGCCACCTAGCTTAACAATAGACTTTTGTTTGTGTTTGTGGTACGTGAATGCCAAATTCTATTTCTACTCACTCTAGTCATACAGCACTATTTTTCAAGTGAGGCACAATTTCTAATTAACAAATATATTTTAATAATGTTACTAACAACTATAAATTTACTTGCCTTTGGTTTTTATTTTTTCCAAAATATCAGTTGAAAAGAAATGAATGAGTGTCTTGAATCACAAAGATGCTGGAAATTCCAAAGCAATTCTAACCATTTAGTGGCTAGAATTTATACCATGAAGTCCAAGAATTTGTAAAGGCCACCAAGGATGTAGGTGTTCAGGAAAGACTTGTTTTTTTGGTTCAGACCTATGATTTCAACAGGGTGGGAACTCCCAGGATGTAAACTCTCCACCAATACAGATAAGCAACTCTTTTGTAATTTATCAACTAGATGAAGTACCTTCAATACCAAGGGTTCAAGTGACTTGGCCAAAGTTACCACATGTCAGAGATAGGACTTGAACCAAGAGAGACCAGATCTCTGTGTATCTAAAGCAGGCTCATCATCAATTTATGTCAACTGCTTTGGGAGGGAAATGGAGATAGATACTTGAAAGATGCATTGATAGAACGATAAGGGACTGGGCTGCACTAACAATAGAAGAAGAAGGAGGAGGAGGAGGAGAAGAAGAAGAAGAAGAAGCATTTGTATGGTGCTTTAAGGCTTGCAAAGTACTTTATGTATGTTATGATAGTCAATCCTCACAACAGCCCTATGAGGAAGGAGCTATTATTATCCTCATTTTATAAATAAACAGATGGAAAGCTCTTAGATGACTTGTCCAAGATCCCACAGCTAGTAAGTATCCGAGTCATGATTTGAACTCAGGTCTTCTTCACTCCAAGGCCCATAAGAGTCTAACTGTAACTAGTGAGTAAAAGGTCAGGGACTGAAATGGAAATGATAAGAGATCCAGAGATAGAGGTCACATCTTCTCCCAGGTTAGATAAGATTATTTAGCAGATGCCTGCACTTCTGAAGAGTGGATGGGGCAGCTTCATCGAGCTGCATCGATTCACTCCATATTACTAGACTCTCCTTATCCTTGAAGAATTGGAGCCAGGGCTTAACTAGACCCTTAACTACAGGGTAATTTTGAAGATCAGTAGCCTGAACTCTGTTCATCTCTGTTCATTCTTTTAACTCTCAACTTGAAATGAAAACAAATGGGCACGTTCGGGTTGAGTTGTGAGCACAACTGGGGTTAGCCAGTGGATTCAGTGGAAAGAGAGCTGGGCTTGGAGTTAAGAAGACCTGAGTTCAAATATGGCTTCAAATGCTTAATAGCTATGTAACCTTGAGAAAGTTACTTAACCTCTCTCTGCCTCAGTTTCCTCAACTATTAAATGTGGATAATAATAGCACCTGTCTTGCAGGGTTATTATGAGGATCAAATGAGATAATACCTTATAAACTACTTAGCACAGTGCTAGTGGGCACTTAATTAATGCTTTTTCTCCTTTCTTTTTAGCCAGCTTTATTACATTACTAAACAAATAAATTACTTAAGGAAAACCAAAGAAACTGAACACCTGACAATCTGGCCTGATCTCAGAGGAATATGGAATAAGTACAAACCATACCTTCCTTGGAGTTCAGATCTGGCCTCTGGTAATTAGTGCCTGTGGGCCTCAGTTCCCTCACTTATAAAGTGAGGAGGTTGGACCAGAAGGTCTCTAAAGTGTTTTCCAACTCAGTATGTGTGGACCCATTTTTGCAAAAATCTATTTATGAAGGAACAAGAAAAATAATAATTTACAGAATGTCTGTTGTGGGCCACAGGGAGTCAGGTTGTGTTCAAACTGTGTAAAAATAAAGGGCCAGTGGAGAGTGACGTAAAGCTCTAGAGGCCTTAGATGGAAATGAGGAGAGATTTTGTTCTGGCTCATGTCTGCTGTTAATGACTTTGTGTGCACACCATTTAATGTTCAGAGCCCTAGCTGTAAACTGTGAATCTGTGAACTTGGCTTAGACTACATGACCTCTAAGGTGTCTACTGGCACTAACATTCTGTGTCAGTTGGTCAGTCCCAGCAGATGTAACAGCCACAATAAGAGTGGTGTTTTAGAAAGGTATGAGCTGCTTTTGTTGTTTCAAAAAACCCAAATAATTTTGAGGCCCCTTCCATCCATCCATGGATCTCCCTTGATCTCCACTGCCAACTTTCTGTTCTTATTTGAAAGTAAGATGTATGGTCAAGATGTGTCTATCGTGTAGAAATAGCAAAGTAGTATGTCAGCAGGAGTGGGTTATAGGACTTCAGACACTCTTGTGCTCATCTGAAGAAGTAGACCTCCTAGAGAAGGTTCTAACCATCAAGTCTCACTTAATGACAATTGCCAGTGAGACCAGATTTGGACTTTATGAGAGAACTAACAGTTATTTCTGGGCAGAATTGGACTAATTGGTCTAGGAGTTAGGTAGATCTGAATTTGACTCTTGGTTCTGTAACTTCTTAGGTATGTGAGTTTACTTACATGTAAAACCGAAGGAGGTGGGGGTTGGGAAATGTAATGACATGGCCTGAATGACCCTTAAAGTCCCTTCCAGTCATAAATCCAATGAAATCAATGACTTTGGGGGAAAATCCATTATATAGGTTATAATTGTCTTTGAAGGACATCTCGCAGAGCATGATCAAAATCTCTATTCCTGGTTCAGGTAAATCATGAGAAATCCTTGGAGCTTGTGTCTGGCCATGTGTGATTCCTGTAGTTTACTTTTATACTTTGAGATAATGAAGAATCCTCCTTGTTCACAGTAGAGCTAGAATGATGGATGGGTACATGAATGACAAAAGAGTGTTGTGGACCTCTTTGCTGCTCTCTTCTCTTCTACCTGCCAATTGCATTGGAATTCTTTAAACTGTTACCCATAGAGAAAAGGGGAAGGGCAGTTTGCCCATAACTCTGATTCCTGGTCTCAATGCAGCCCAAGAACATGAAAGCTAAAGCACAGGTAAGCCTGAACCTGGGATTGAGCTACCTCTTTGTCAGTGTGTTCATCCTTCATTGCCAATGAAGAACATGCCATCAGAGAAATGATGACATGACTTGTACTTGACTTTGTTTTGAGTGAGGGAGGGCTGTGCAGGTCACTAGCCTTGCTTCTCCTCCAGAGCCATCTGAATCCAGTGACCAGATATTCATCAGGATGCCTGGAGATGACTCAGGATGAGGCAGTTGGGGTTAAGTGACTTGCCCAAGGTCACACAGCTAATGAGTGTCAAGTGCCTGAGGTGAGATCTGAATTCAGGTCCTCCTGACTCCTGCACTGGTGCTCTATCCACAGCACCAGATGAGGTACAGACCTATCAGTTTAGGAAGAATCCTTGACAAGTACTCTATCACTCTTGTAAGACAGTCAGTGACAAGAGGATTGGCCCAAATTTGGCTGTTTTACCAGCAAATTGTTTCATTAATGCAGATCTGAGGTGAAATATAAAGTGCTTAATTACCAGTCTTGCAAACTACTTTGTGTTGTGATAATGTTAAGTACCAGCCTCTCAGCAGATTATAGTCACAGTAATGTTACTGAATCCTGTTTAACTCATTCAAATGATGTGAAATGTGTGTCTTTTATATTTAGTACACCACTTTTGTGTGTAGAAGTAAACTGTCTCTCCCATAGCTAAGGCTAGCTAGGATAGAATTTAGAGTGAGGAAGGCCTGAGTTAAAAATCTTGCCTCAGATACTAGCTGTGTGGCTCTGGACAGGTCATTTAGCCCTCTTGGTCTCAATTTTTTCACCTGTAAGATGGGGATAATAATAACACCTACCTTACAGGATTGTTGTAAAGGTCAAATATATAAAGATATATAAAGTGCTTTGTAAACCTTAAAAGGCTATAAAAAGTGAGGGGTTGTCATCCATCATCATCACCATCGTATTTGATTTGTATTCTACATTGAATATTTTTCTACACCATCCCCTTTTGGGGGGGAATCCATGAATGTGAGCCATAAGCTAAGCTATCAGTAACTTGTCTCTGTGTAATGGTAATTTAAGGTTAATGGGGGAGGGAAGAGTTAAAGATATTCACCCATTAATAGGCCTCAATACCTTTTGTTAATTTCTATTGAGGCACTGGGTCAGAGGGTCCTGCCCTCCAGGCTCTGAAAAATGTATAAATACTCTGAGGTGAGGTTTTGTTTTACCACTTAGTCTTTGGAAGAAGGTTTGAGTGCCAGATGACACTCTGGGAAGCCGCTAAGGAGCACCCCCAGCTTTGAAAGCCCAGATGCTGTTGCTCCTCTCTCTGGTTACTATGTATGTATGGTCAGACAGTTGGATCTGTCTGTTGATCTGTGATGTATGTATTGCTTATGGTCAGACAGTTGGAAGCCCTCTCTGTTAGTCGATCTTTGTTTCTCTGTATTTTCTCTGAAGTTCAGGGTGCTGACTTTTTTCCCTGAACTAAGTGAATGATATATGTGCTTAATTAAAGTAGATTGCTGATCCCTCAAAAGTTGCTTTCCTTTTAGAAAAGCAGATCTAAGAACCTGTACAGCAGGCCCTCCTGTGAATGTTGGGATCTTTGCTTTACTTTCTGCTGTACCAGAGAGAGAAGTTTAATGAGTTAAAGAATGTAAGAAAAGAGGAGTCCATCTCTATCAGAAAAGGCAGACTCCCCGAGGACAGAATCTGTCTGGGGTTAGACAAGAGATACCCCTCAACGGAGGGTTAGAAGGCACAGTGCCCCAGATCCTCAGGCCCAGATTGTTGTTGTAATTGCTAGATTAGAATGTAAGTTCCCTAATAGGAAAGGATATTTTTGCTTTTTATGCTTCTCTAGCACTTTACATATAGTGTCTGTTAAATGGGGAGGGAAGAGGGTTGGACTTATGTCCTCTGAGATCCCTGTTTGTTCTAAATCTATGATCCTATAACTTAGATGGTCTTGAAAGATCTTATTTACCTTAAAAGTATTCTGCTCCTAAGAAAAGCATTTTCATTTCAGAGGAGATAAGGATGAAATTCTTGTGGCTAATGAGAATGAGAATCACTAAGCTGCCTCTTTCTAAACTTCCTACATGCAAGAATCATCATTATCATCCAAAAGCATTTGCTGAGCATCCACACAGGTGGTGTACTGCTACAGGGCTGTGCTGTTATCAAATAACAAGGAGATACAGATCTGGTCCTTGAGAAGCAAACATCTAAGTGTGAGAAATAAGATTTAACCAGGCATCCATATATAGATCCTTATACAGAGCGATGCTCAGGCCAGTGATGTGGACTCAAAGGCCCCATCACAGTAGTGGAGGAAATAGAAATTGTTGAGCAAAGACACTGTACTATCAGTAGGCTAGCAGTGCATGGGGATGATTTCCCTCTGGGTCAGAGAAAGGTTTCTGAAGAATGAAATTGGTTTAAGCTTAATGAACAAGCACCTCCAGACTAACTCATTAGGATGACTGAAAGGTTTGAGGGGAAAAAAAGCAGGAAACCTATAAAATTGATTTTAAACCAAACTTTAGCTTTGAGCATAGATTCATCAGGTGGATTTTCCAGTTAAAACTCTTTCTTAATTGTTAGCAAGCCCTTAAGGCAGTGTAGTAAGTAGTTAAAAAGGTGCTTGGTCTGAGAGGAAGTTAGGGTAATGTAGTATTAAGACAGTGTAGTAAGTTATGATGAGTGTACTGGATCTGAGAGGAATTTAATGGAATACCCTGCACTGAAGAGCTAAGAAGTTCTAGGTTTGAATCCTGTCTCAGACACTTACTAGATATGCGAACCTGGTCAAGTCATTTAATATCTACAAGCCCTAATTTCCTCACCTGTAATATGGTGATCATGCGAACACCTACTAGATTTTTATGAGGATCATATGAAATAATGTATATTATGCAAGGTGCTTTGCAAACCTTCTAGTTCTATGTAAATGTGCCTTAATTTAAAGAATGACTCTCCTACTTACTATGTGTGTGACCTTAAACAAGTCACTTCCTTTCTATAGAACTCAGTGTCTCTACCTATAGAATAAAAGTGTTATATTAGATAATTTCTAAGACCTCTTCCTTCTCTAAATTTTATGAGCCTAAAAGGTCCAAGTGGAATATATGTAATACCCAGAGGGATCCAGCAGAGGTCTCTATGCCCTAATAATTAGGCTTCTAAGTCGGTATTAATGAGTTCTAGGGAACATTTTTTTTTTTTAAAGAGATACTCAGAATTCTAAAAAGATTGTAAAGAAAGCACATATCAGCCAAAATTAATATTTTTAATTCCCCAGTTACACGATGCTTTTGGATGTGACTTCTGGATTGGCAGGCATCGATAAAATGGTTGGTTCCTATGATGAAGCAGTTTTACACTGAAACATACATTAAAATCCAAAGTCAGCAGTAGTCATGATAGACCTGGGTATATGAATCATCAAGCTTCTGAATGGTTGCTTTTTTATTTTCCAGCAGGTGAGACCAAATTTGCTGGTGATGTAACAAGGAGCTGTAAGAAAGGCTTTTACCTAATATCCCAAAATAAACCAGACTTTTCTGCCAGTGTGACAGAGAAGTTTGCAAATTTGTGATTTGCCCTTGCAAATGAAGGATAAGGGTCAGTAGAGTGAGAGGTCTGGAAACCATGACCAATTTCTCATCTATAAAATCAGAAGACTAAACTGGATGATTGCTAAGATCCCGTCCAGTCTGAAATCTATGTGAGAAAACTGGGGCTTTAAAGAGATGACTCAAGTAGGGAGAAGAGACACAAATTACTCTCTTTATATATGTGAAAGGCTGTTGTGTGGAAGAAGGAATAGACATTTTGCGTTTTGAGGTGGGGGGGTGATTTAAGAGGTGCGGCAATGGAGCTGTCCAGCAATCAAATGGGCTTGCTTGTGAATGTAGAGTGTTACAGAAGGGGTTTCTGAACTGGGATGGGCTAAATCAAGGCTGGGGAACTTGTGGCCTTGAGGCCACATGTAAGTCCTCAAGTGAGGCCTTTTAGGGCCACATGTGGCCTCAGGACTGTAGGTTCCTCACCCCTGGCTTAGATGAAGTAGCATCCTTTCCAACTCTGATTGCATGATGGATCCCAGTGACCCAAGTCTTCAGCTGAATATACAAACTCTTCTGCCAGATGGAAAGCCTAACTGAGGTCTTAGTTCCAAGAGGCCCTAACTGACTTGGTGGCTATGGCTCTGCCACATTGTACAACTAATACATATTCTATTAGATTAGTCATTTTAATTGTTTCCCCCCCAATTGTGGCCCAGGAGCTGTGCTCACTCCATCTCATCAGCAGTTTAGTCTGTGAACACAGAACAGATGTTGTGGGAGATGGTAACATTCCCTCTGTAGCTGGGTTCATAGTAACAAGGAAATTTTCTTTACTTTGACTAATTATGCAGGATTTCTTAGCCATTTAAACCAATATCCTGTGGCTGAGTGTAAAGTATATGCTGTGGTGAACAAATTCAAATGTTATTGGAATTAGAAGTTTTAATTCATTACAAAATAAACATGACTTACTTTCTCTTAACTCTGTACCATGGGGCAATGCTTTTATCCTAATGATCTCTAGTCTTCCCATAATTCAGCAGGACACAGGGATCACTTGGGATTCTCATAGTTATTAGCATCAGAGAGGCGACATGATACAGAGGAAAGAGTCCTGCTCTGAGCGTCAGGGGACTTTGGTTCAAACACTGTCTCTGACGCTCTTAGCTATATGACCATGGGCAACTTAACTTTTCTGAGTCTGTCTTCTCATCTGAAAAATGGGAATGCTAAAATTGTGTTGATTAAAGCTCTCTAAAAATGTGAGTTACTACTAGGATTCCTCCTTAGTTCTTAGTGGTTCATAAGATTGTAGATTAGAACTACAAGGACCTTGGAGGTCATTGAACTCAATTCACTTTTTTAACAGCTGAGGCACAGAAAAATTAGTTGTCTTGCCAAACTTACACAGCTTATAAGTATCCAAGGTAGAAACTGAACCCTGGTCTTCCTAACTCCAGGTCCAACCCTTTATACACCAGCCCTGATTCATCATCATGACGTGGAAAAGACCCTACATTCTCAAAGGCTATGCCAACAGAACACAAGCTCTGGCAGGTCACAGCAAGCTAGAAAGGCTTTGAATATTGGCCTGATGATGTCTGTTGTCCAAGAACTAGCCTAGGTAAGTTCCAACAGGCTCACTGCCAGACTGGCTGCAAGATGAGAGGTTTTTTTGGCTTCATCAACTTTTCACAACCACTTAATGGAGGGGTTGTAATCTGCATCTGGGAGGAACCTAATCACACCAATGAAACTACAGATCCTTGAAGCAGAAGTTGTTCTTATTATTATATTAGTTGTTCTTATTATTATCAGTGGCATAGCAGGAAAACATATAGAATTAAATCCAAAATTAATATTATTAATAATGTAAAATCATCAGGTCAAGCTATGTGTAAGTTCTGTTTGTTAATGTCAAATAACATGTATAGTACTTGGTTCTTACCTTTCTAGGTTCTACCTTTCCTGGGATACCACAGTTTTTCTTGCTTAGGTTTAAGTAGGGAAAGTTGCTCCTGGAAATCCAAATGACAAGTCCCACTTGGTGATATAAAGAGATGGAACTGGAAACATAGTTTTTCCAGTGGGGAGTTCAAATTTTACCCATCCAACAAGAAAGCTCCTCCTAGAAAAGACTACCATGTTCCTATCAAACCCCTCTTTTGCAAGGGAAAAATTGCTTTCTAACCCTAAGGTCCTTTTCTGATTATTGAGCCCCTGAGCAGTCTTGTTGTAGGCCTGGATTAAGTGGCTCCTCCTTCTGTCTGGGAACTCTACAGTCTGATTCTATGTTGTGCAAACCAATGTTTTTGTCTAAATGTAGGGATGTAATGGAACCCTGAGGGGAAAGGAAGAACAGTTTCTTTTATTAGTTTGAATGAATTAGTCAAGCTCTTGGCTTTCACTTCCTGCAGTAGCTCACTCAAGTTGTTTCCTTGATTTTTTTCAATGAAATCAGGATGTTTCCTAACATAGCCAGTCTTGCCTTTATGTCTGAGTTTGAGTTCTGGGTTAAGATGCATAAGGAGACTGAAATGTCTGCAGGAACATTCAAGTACATTGTAAGCTCAGTATGGGCAGGAACTGTTTTCATTTTTTTGTCTTTGCATATACAATAGCCAGAAGAAGAGTGATAGGGTAAATAGAGAGCCTGCCTCTATGTGGATCAGGACCATATAGATTCCAATGTCATCTATGACACATGTGGGCTTCATGCGCATGGGCAAGGTCACTTCTTAGTGCCACAGGTAGCAGTCAAAAATGAGAGATTGCAGAACAGTTGCCAATCTGAATTGGTAGAGGGAGTTTTCTTCCTGGGAGTTCCCTAGATGGATGAAATCATAGGTCCAGACCTCCTCCCACTAAAAAAAAATTTTCCAGTAGCTAATATAGTACCTGACACATACCTAATATAATTCTTATTAGACTGAATTAAGTTAAGTGCTTATCATTAGGATAGTAACCATTGAGTTTACTGGACAGAGAGAAGAGCCAGAGCAGCAGGCTGGCTTGTCAGAAGGCACCAGCACCTTTCCTGGGCCACCAATTAATTTCACCACCAAGACATATGAACTCTAATAACTTCATCGATTTGGAACTAGGAGGGATATTAAAGGTTGTCCAATCTAACTCACCCATTTTATCTATGAAGAAACTAAGGCCCAAGGTCACACCAATAGTTTGCTTCAGAGTCTAAATTCAATCCCAGGTGCTCTGACTCCAAATTGAGAACTCTTTCTACCTCACCACTCATACCTTCCACCCCTTGAGACCTTCCTAGAGTAGAGCAAAAGAACCTAATCTTAGATTTCTTGTAGGATTTTGTTAAGAAATCTCATTGCTTATTTCTTCTTCATTCATTTTTTCACACTTGAGAGGAATTAAAAATGTTTTAGAATTTTCAGTCCTGGTATAAAAACACTTTTGAAATCTGGTTTATTAATATTGTGGTACAGAATAAATATTATTATGAGGGAAATAGAAATATTTCCAATATTTGATTATTTGCAATAATGCCTTTATTTTCAGGATCACTCAACTATTCTTTGTGAGGAAGAAGAAGGCAATCTTCATAGCACCTGTTGGATGAAGGTTGTATGTAATTCTTTCATAACTGCTAAGGGGGATCAGCCTGAAATTGTGATTTATCTGTTGACTTGAGGGTGTGTAGTCACTATTGTCAGTGGAGTAAACATAGTCTCATAAAGCAGAAATCTCTAATAATTCCTTGCATTCAGGTTGCTCAGATAGTAACTATCTCTTTTATAGACTTCTTTAACAATATTTCTAGGAGACAATGGGATATGTTTTCAGAAGGTTTAGAAGCATGACTATGCCAGTTGTTATACTTCCAGTGTCAGCATTTACAACTTAAAAACTGGCAAACTCTACAAATCAAGGCTTGATTTATTATTTGGTTGATTATCTAGACCACTAGTCTCAAGCTCAAATAGAAAATGTCAATAAACAACCATAACTAAGGATCCCTACTGGCTAAATATTGACTTAGATTTAAAACATTATTATCTATGTCTTATTGATCACACTGAGGGAGTGTTAAGGGCTACATGAAGCCTGGCACCTCTGCCTGTTTGACACCTCTGGTCTAGATTTAAGAAAATGTTGAGGAAAAAAATAACTATACAAAAAAAATTTTTTTAATGTGCTTTGGGTATATTTGGAAAGCTGATTGTTAAACATTTACTGGCACATCACTGATTAGATGTCAATCTGTATAATGCTCTTCCTATTTTATTTTGTGAAAAGATGAAGGGTGTTATGTATTTTTTTTAAAAAAGGAATTCACAAAGTTGTCTTATTCTAGACAAGTTGTTTTACCTCTCTGGGCTTCAGTTTCCTCCTCTGTAAAATAAGGTTAGACTAAGTGACATGTAACATTTCTTCTAGCTTTAGATCCTTTGTTCATATCAGTTGTAAGCATATTTTTTGGGGTCTTAGCAGGGTAGGCATTTTGTAAAAGAAAATATAATGGACTCCTTTCTGCATACTATATTTCCAAAGCAATATTTTCCAAATATGGCCTTTGGAGTATATGGCTGGCTGAACAGAAACTCAACATCCAGTGAGGTAATTAGTCATTGTTCCTACTGCCTTGCCAAGGCTAATCTAATTCTAGATGAAAAAAAAATGGGTTAGGCTTTGTATTTGGTTGTTTCAGGGATTTCCCTGCTCTGTTTCTCTGGGTCTGGGGGATTTGGCTTCCCCCTCACTCCCAATTTTTGTTCCTCTGGACCTGTGGGAGACAGGATTTGTTCTCTACATAGACACTAGATTTTGTAAAACATAATGGAGAAATGGGACCAAGGTCAGCTGGTTCATCAATAAGTATTTATTAAACTCTTAATTTGTGCAAACCACTTTGTTAAGTGCCAGAAATACAGAGAAAGGTGAAAATTTCCCTACTTTCCCTGGAAAAATATCTACTGAGCTCACAGTAGATATAAGATATATACAGTCATCTTAGATTACAAGGCATCAGCATCTGGGAAAACCAAGAAAGGCTTCCTGCAGATGGGATTAGAGCTAAATATTGAATGATGTCAGGAAAATGAAGAGTCAAAAGTGAGGAGAGAAAGCACTCTAGGCATGGGGATCAGCCAGGCTAAAGGCATAGAGATGGGAAATGTTGTGTCCAATATGAGGAAGACCAAGTAGGGTTGGATTGAAAATTGGATTGGAGAGAAAATGGAATTAAATAATAAGAAGACTAGGGTTAAAAAAAAGAAGACCAGAAAAGGAGGGAAAGGCCAAGTTCTAGAGTACTACAAAGGCCAGATGACTTTATACTTAATCTTGGAGGTAAAAGGAAGCCTTGAGAGTTTACTGAGTAGATGTTGCCATGGTCAGACACACACTTTATAAAAATCACTTTGGCAATTAAGTGGGTATATTGGAGTGGGGAGAGACTTGAGGCAGAGAGATCAATGGGAAAGCTGTGTGTGTGTGTGTTCATCTTTTGTTGACGAAGACCATGCCATCAAAGAAATGATGACATGACTTGCACTTGACTTTCTTTTGAGTGAGGGAGGGCTGTGCAGGTCACCAGTCTCACTTCTCCTCCAGAGTCATCTGAATCCAGTGACCAGATATTCATCAGGATGATTGGAGATGACCCAGGATGAGGCAGTTGGGGTTAAGTGACTTGCTCAAGGTCACACAGCTAGTGAGTATCAAGTGTCTGAAGTGAGATTTGAACTCAGGTCCTCTTGACTACTGCACCAGTTCTCTATCCACTGCACCACCTAGCTGCCCACTATACAATGTAATTTAAGTAGGAAAGAAGAACCAACAGCTAGGGGGATCAGGAAAGGCTTCATGAAGGAGGTGGCAAACAGCTGCCCTTTTTTAACAGCAGTAAAGATTCTGATGGCTTACTCGACACAGAGCCTAGCCTGGTAGGCTGTCCTTCTCATTGGAAAGCTACTGCAAAAATCAAGGGGAAAGGTGATCATGACTTGAACTGGGCTGTTGACTGTATGACTGGAGGGAATGAGTTGAATGGGACATAGGCTGTGGAAGTAGAAAGGACAAGTATTCACTCCAGTGCCTTCTGTAGAGTAACCTGGACTATTCCAGAGGGGACTATGGGAGCATGGCTTATCTTTGGAATTTTCAAGCCTGAGGATGACCTGGAAACCAGTCTCTTCTGGCTGAGGCAGTGGTGTTGGGGGTGTATGCCTGAAGTGCCTCAGGGCCAGACTGATCTCATCCTGACTACTGAATTGGTCTTGGGAAAACAGTCAATTAAATGCTGTTTGACAAGTTTGTTCTTTGACATATTAAAGCTGCCAAAATTCTTTAGAGTTACATTTAGGGCCAACATTTATTTACTCTGAGCTTTTATTTTTTTTTTCAAATCAAATTCTTGAGGTGTTATGTCCCCGAATGGGGGACGGAAACTGGGAATTAAAAATTCCCTAACTTGAATTCACCACTCATAATCAGCTATTATCAACATAATGAAATGAAAGTTCCCTGAGGACAGGAATTGTTTCATTTTTGTCTTTGTGTCTTCCAAACCTACCACAGTCTCTTGTACATATAATATATAAGTATAATTAACTGCTGAATTGAATCAACCCTTTGGAAGCTCTGCTGTGAATGGGATAGCTATGTTAGTCCATGAAGAGCAGGAATTATTTTTTGCTTTGTAAGCATTATGGTCGGAGAGGATAATCCTTTATCCCCTCCAACGATTAGCATTTGCAGCTGGAGTTTCCTAATCTCTACATCACAACATTCCAGACAGCTGTCTGACTTCTTATTCTAAAGACCTTCTGAGAATAGAGACCTTTTCAGGGCTGTGCTGGAGCCGGGTCCAAAGAGCTTGCCAGAGTAGATTGTTACATTTTCAGTATGAGGATTTACACTTCAGAAATCAGCAAAATCTACAAACCCAAGTCTGATTTATTATTTTGTGGATCATCTGAACTTTGTGAGAAAATGATGGAGAAAATTTCAGTAATGCATTCCTCCTTCACCTGGTTGTTAAACATTTATTAGTACAGCATTGCTTTTAACCCTTCAGACTGGTCTCCACCCCCTACCACACACACACACACACACACACACACACACACACACACACACACACACACACATACACACACACACAATTTTTGTTGTTCAAGTTGAATCAGTACCTTGAACAAATCATTTGATCTCTATGGACTTAATTTTTCATGAATGTAATTGTTCACATTTAAACAGTACTTTAAGGTTTCTAAAATACTTGACATATATCATTATCTCATTTGATCTTCGCAACAACCCTATAAAGTAGGTGCTATGATTAGCCCCATTTTACAGATGGAAAAACTGAGCTGAAAGAAGTTAAGTGACTTGCCCAGGGCCACAGAGATAGCAATTTTCTGAGGCAGGATTCAAACTCAGGTTTTCTTGACTCCAAGTACTGGCACTCAATCCATTAATTTCTCATCTATATGTAAAATTTATATATAAAATGGAGGGAAAGAGAAGTTGGACTAAATGTTTTCTAATTGCTTTTCCAGATTTAAAATTTGATTATTCTAAATATCTGTTGAAAAATCTCATCACACAAAACTCAAACTACTCTGATAACATGAAGTTTATAAGGTTCCATTCATCTATAAATTTGCACTTCTATCATGGGTCTACTGTAAAAGTGGTAGGTGAATTCTAACCTTGCTTCCCTTTACCTAAGAAGTTCATTAGTAGTTCTAACAGTACCTTTACAAGAATCAAATCAAAATATTAAGCTTTTTTGTTTGTTTGCTTGTTTTGAGAGCACTGTGCTAAATTGGGGGAGGGAGAAGAAGGCTTACACGTATAACAGCCTGATAATCCATAGATAATATCATTGAAATAAACAAAATTCATTCAAGTGGTGCAAAGTTTAAAGGGAACTTCATCCCTCACCAGCCTGTGCAAAGCACAGCAGATAATGATGCTCCCCCAACGTAGATTCCTGTTGCATAGGAGAATTTGCAGTATATCTAGTAAGATGTTGGGCACAGTCTCATCAGCAAGGGAATATGGAAGATTGAACTGAAAGCCAGAGGAGAGGGAAAGAAAAATGAGAGGTAAGGCTAGGGGCTTACTCTGGGCTGCATCTAACTCTTTACAGTATTATCAACAATTATCTAAATTCATGCTGGTGTTAGGTTTCAAAATTGTTTACCTCCTATTGTTACCAATAGGGCTTCTTCTGGATAATGCTGGGACTAGACTTTTGAACAGTGATGTGACAGGGCTATATAAACATTGAGTTTTTATCCCCTTCAGGACCTGAGGGACTTCAACAATCTGATGACAAAGGACAATGCAGGGCCAGGCATCCATATGTTAGCATTTGTCCATGAGGCAAATCATTACATCCTTCTGTTCCATTGTTTGCATTGCTGAGCTAAGAAGTGATGTTTAGGAGTAGGGATGTATAGAGTCACACCCTCCTCTTAGGACTTAGGATAGCTTGGGAACTAATGTGTTAAGAGTGTAGGCAGTCTGACTTTAATTCCTTATTATGTGTTTCGCATTTTACTTTATGTAAATACTCTTTTGTATTACTGTGGTGTCTCAGGATTAATCTTGGTTGGTTAGGTGGGAGGGTAGGAGAACAGTATGGATAAGTGGGGGTGGGTGACTAGTAGTTTAATAGGTGGTAAAATTGAATAGGTTGTAAAAACCTGAATATAACATTTGAAAACTATAAAAATGCCACGTGAGATTTAACGGAAAAGGTCATTACTGACAGGACAATCAGGCAAAGCTTCCTGGAGGAGGTAACATTTGAATTTGGCTTTAACTGATGGGTTGGAATTCAATAGGCAAAGAGGAAAAAGGGAGGCCTTTCCAAATATGAGCAAGATAAGCTAAAGCTTAGAGGAAGCAAAAATGCAGAACTTGTCAATAACAATAATATTACATTTGTATATTGATTTAAGATTTGCTTCATGTTTTGAATACACCTTATCATTTGATCCTCCACAAAGCTTTTGAGGTAGGTGCTATTTTGATCCCTATTTTAGAGATGAAGAAACTTAAAGGAGACTCAAGGAGATTAGTGACTTATTGAAGGTTCCATGGCTAGTTAGTGTCTGTGGGAGGATTCAGGTGAGAATGTCTATTTTGTTTAGAGGAAATTAATGTGAGGGAGGGGATGGAAAAGTAAAAATGCTGCCAGATCCTGGTGAATCTTAATTACCAGGCAAATTTTTCAATTTTATCTGGCAATAAGGAAACATGGAAGATTTTTGAGCTTCAAAGTGGCATGACCAAATCTAAGTATTAAGAAGGTTAATATGGGGGGAGGGCAGAATGAAGAATGGATTGGAGATGGGGAGTAGAAGCAGGAAGATTTGTAAGGAAACTTTCCACCATCCAACCATATGGTAATGAAAGCTGTATTCCAGGATGTTTGCAGTAAGAACAGAGAGGTGGAGAAGGATCAAGGGGTGTTATGGAGACGGAATCCAAAACAGTTCGCAACTGCTTGGATATGGGAGTGGATAGAAGGGTCAAAGAGAACCTTAACTTTTCAATACTGGGACTGTGAGTGAATGGTAATACTACTAACAATAGAAAAATCAGAAAGGACAGCAGCTTTCATACCATAAGTTTGCCTTCGAATATGTTGAATTTGAGGTGCTAATAGAACACCTAGGTGAAGATGTCTTGTAGGCAGTTGACCATATGGGTTTGGAACTCAGAATAAGAGTTCAAGATCAGAGATGAGATTTAAAAGTCATTTGAATAGGGGTGGTTGTTGAAGGTGTGAAAGTGAATATATTTGTCCAGAAAGAATGCAGATGAACTGATGCTGACTGAAGCGAGCAGAACCAGAGAACATCCACAACCAATGCCGTTAATACATCACTAGAGTACACAGTACAGCAACAGGGATGATGATTAACTATGACAGACTTAGCTCTTCTCAGCAATACAATGATCCAAGACAATTCCAGATGAACATCCAAAGAAAGATCTATGGAATCTGAATACAGACTGAAGCATACTATTTTCACTTTTTTTTGTTTGGGGTTTTTTTTCCCCATGTTTTTCCCTTTTGTTCTGTTTCTTCTTTCACAACATGAGTAATGTGGAAATATGTTTAACATGATTGCACATGTACAACCTCTATCAGATTGCTTGCTGTCTTGAGGAAGGGGGAGGGAAGAGAGAGAGAAAAATTTGGAACTCAGAATCTTATAAAAAAAAGAATGTTGAAAATTATCTTTACATGTAATTGGAAAAAAAATACTATTTACAGGGGGGAAAAAGGCTGATCTAAAAAAAAGAATGTAGAGAGGAGAGAGAGAGAGAGAGAGAGAGAGAGAGAGAGAGAGAGAGAGAGAAGAAGCAAGGGCAGAGATTCTTAGTGAGAATCTACCTAAAGGGGTAAAGAAATAGATGAAGAGCCAATGGAAACAGACATAGGAGAGACTACAGATGACTAAAGAGTTAGAAGAAGAACCAGGAAAAGTATGATATTTCTAAAGCCAAGGAACAAAAAAGAGTATTTACTAGAATGTGGGAGGGCAATGATGACAAGACTGTAAATTTGTATAGTGATATAAAGTTTGCTTGTCTCATAACAACCTTCTAGGTCATGCATGTATTAATTTTCCCATTTCATTGATGAAAAAACCATGTCTCAGAGAGGTTCAGTGCCTTGCCTATGGTTACGCAGTTCTTTAATGGCAGAGCCATGAATCCATGTCTTCTGATCCCAAATACAGTTGACTTTATATATCATACTGATTCTAAACAGTGTCAATTCTGCAGAGAAGTCAAGAAGAATGAACTTGCTTGGGCCAGGAAAGGCCAGTGGATCTGGTGGTTAGGAAGTCATTGGTTTGAGACAGCAGTTTCAGTAGAGCAGTGTGGTCAAAAGCTGTGGTGTAAGAACTTGATGACAAAATTGGAAGTGATGTATCAGAGGCACTGGTCGTACATAGCTTTTTGAGAAGTTTAGCACTTTTGACTCAGAGCAATATTACTGAATACTAATGGAAATAAATGTGTCTTATCAGACCAAACATATCCTTTGTTGTTATTTGGCATTTTGAGCAATTTAAAAAATATGTGAAAAATAAAACTCTCAATACATATCTGCATTGTCTAGCAAAACAATTTCCCATATTGGCCATTTCCAAAAATGTGTGTTTCTTTCAGCATTTTCAGTTCATTACCTCTCTGTCAAGGAGGGGCATGTTTCCTCTTCATTCTTTTGGACTCTGGTTTATTATTTCATTGATTATTTAATTGATTAGAGTTCTAAAGTCTTTAAAAGTTGTTTTTCTCTTTAATGTTATAGTTTTATACATTGTTCTTGTAGTTCTGCTCATTTCATTTTACATTAATTATAGGGGTCTTTCCACTTTCCTCTAAAATTGTTCATTTCATAATTTCTTATGGAATAATACTATTCCACTACATTCATAAACATATTTTAGGTTCCCCAATATATTTGATTATCTCAAAAAGGGGTGCTATAAAATACCACTACTATGTGTCCCAAAGAGAAAAAAAAAATTCAAAAAGGAAAAGGACCTATATCTAGCTACAAAAATATTTAGAACAGTTATTTTAGTGTTGGCAAAGAATTGGGAACTCAAGTATTTTAAAAGTGCATGTTAGAAACTGTTTTTACATGTCATTGGGGGAAAAAATAAAATATTACATTATACCAGATAAAAAAAGAACTGCTATAGTATTTTTGTATATATAGCTTCTTTTCTTCTTTTTTTTTGATTTCTTTGGGGTAAAGGTCAAGTGGTGGCAGAGCTGGGTTACATACATAATTTAGTAATTTTATGGGCATAGTTCCAGATTACTTTGCAGAACGCCTAGGCCATTTCAAAGTTTGACCAACAGCACGCTAGCATTACCACAGCCCCTCCAGTATTTAATTTCCCATTTTGCCATCTTTGCTAGTCTGATAGGTGTAAATAGAACCTGGAAATTGCTTTATTTTGCATTTTTTATTGGTTATGTAGAACATTTTTTTCATATAGTTGTTGATAGTTTAGATTTCTTCCATTGAGAAAACTGTCTATTTGACCACCAGTCTCTTGGGAATGGTCTAGTCTTATAAATTCAATCGGTTTCTTATGTATCTTGGAGATGAGGTCTTTATCAAAGAAACTTGCTGCAAAGTTTTTGTTACCTATTTCCCTTCTAAAATACTTACATTAAATGTGTGCAAAAACTTTTAATCTTATATAGTGTCCATTTTATCTTGTGTGATCCTATCCCTTGTTTAATTATGAACTCTTGCCCTATTCAAAAATTTGAAAGGGAATTTTTTACTTGCCCTTATAATTTAGATATAAACTTCTAAGTTTATATACATTCTTAACTTATCTGGTCATATTGTGTGATGGTCTATACCTAGTTTCTGGCAGACTTCCTTCCAGTTTTTCCATTAGTTTTTGTCAAATATTGAATCCTTCCCTTGGTAAATGTGATTTGGGGGCTTATTAAACACTACGCTACCAGTGTTGGCTTCTATATGTTGTGTACCTTAACTGTTTCACTAATTTTTTTTAACCAGTACAAAATAATTTTTAATGATTACTGCTTAATATTCAAGTTGAGATCTGGTACTGATAGGTCCTCTTTATTTCCCACTTTTTTCCCCATAATTACCATTGAGATTCTTGACCTTTTGTTCCTCCATATGAAGATCATTATTTTTTTCTTGACCTGTGTACCATTCTTTTGGGAGTTTGATTGCTATAGCACTGGAAAAGCAAATGAGTATAGGTAGTATTGTCTTTTTTATTCCATTGACTTGACCTACTCATGTGCAACTATTATTTCTCTAATTATTTAGGTCCATCTTTATTTCTACAAAGTTGGATTCATATATTCCCTGAATGAGTCTTGTCATATATAGCCCTGAATATTGTATAACTTCCATAGTTATTTCGGATGGAATCAAAACTCAGTCACTGAACCACACTGCCAAAGAGGAATGGAGAAAATGTACTACATCATCTTGTTACACACACACACACACACACACACACACACACACACACACACTCACACACTCACATATAAGAGGCATTTCAACATACTGACTTGAATGGGTGGGACTCTTGATAATACCATTACTAATAATATATAGGAAGTATTTATTGAAAAAAATGTGCCAAATGCACTGAATTTAAAGGAGATACATTTGAATTTTTAAATCATTGTATTGCTAAGATATATGCTATGTAAAAAATTTTAAATCATGTAAAAATGAAATAAAAAATAAAATTTATAGCTCAGCTTGTGAAAAACTAAAGCATTATGCTTCTCTCCCCCCTACAAACATTTTAGCAGTAAAGAAGAAGAAGAAGATGAAATGGAAGTTCAGTAGAATAGAAAGGTCAAGGAAAAGTAGAAGATAGAAAGGGAGGCTTAAAAAAAATATTGGAAACATTCCAGGATGTTTGTAGTTAGAGAAACCAGTGTTGGGAGAGACATTGAAGATGCCTGAGAGAGAGGAGAGAGAGGGTGTGTGTGGAAGGGGGTTGGAGAATGGTGACTTCTAGAGAAGAAAGAATAGGATGTAGGGATCAAGAATTAACCTTAGTGGAAGTAGAGAACTTTTTCTATGACAAGATGGAATGAGAGAGCTGATAAAGCTTTGCAAACATTTTGAGGAATGAAAGATAGAAGAGAAGGAAGCTTATGTCAGAAAATCTCAATCTTCTAAGTGAACTAAGTGAACTGTTATCTTCTGTGGCTGGACAGGATCCCAGTTGAAGGGTGAAAGGAAGGAGTAAAGTATTTGCAACTGCCAGAATGGGAGGAAAAGATAGGCTATAAGGATTATGAAACAGTAGTGAGCACCATCACGGAGTATGCAAATATGAACTTGCTTTTGTGATTTTGTCCAGTGGTGTTCAGCAGCCTGGGAACAGAATGAAAGAGGTCAGATGTCATGAGGAGTGTCCCCAGGAATGGGAATTTGCAGGGTGAGAATTTTAGAAGATCAAGAAATTCTCAGGTTAATGATATGTTTAAGTATCAAATTGTGGCATCAAGACTGGGTCTGGAGACAAAGGAAGTCAGTGTGAAAAAGACTAAGAGGAAATTGGAGGTCACTACCAGAATGAGGAGGAATAGGTTTCATAGAAGTGAGAGTAGGGCAGCTAGAAGGACAGAAGGCTGTGGTAAGAGAGTGGTCTTTAGAAGCTCCAGATCATGGAGACAGTGCAATTCTAAATGAGGAGAAAGGCAATAAATAATGGTGAGGGGATAAGGTGGGTACATGAGGCTGTCAGAGTTGAGGAAGTTGGAAGAACATTGTAATCAGGTTTTTGGAAGTCTCACTGGTATGAATAACAAAGTCCTTGAGGATGAAGGCTGGGAATAGTATAGAGAAGACTGTGAGCCAGGTGTTAGTCATTGAGAATGTGGGGAAATGATTCAGATGTGCATAAATGGCAACCACAAAGATGAGGAAAGAGCACAAACAGATTTCATGTACTTCAAAAGAGCCAAATTTTGTTTTTGTATGTTTAGGTTTTTTTTTTTTTTTGGAGGCATAATGGTCAAATTGTCTAGAAATGGCAGGGGTACACCAGTCCTCCATATATGGCTTTGAAATTTGGTATCTTCATATTTGCTACAGTTTAACTGTCTGATAAAATGGTTTAAATTGAAATAGGGAAAAAATGGAGAATTCAGTTTTGATCTGGATCACAAATAAAATCATGTAGTTAGCACATAAATAAACCAAATTGTAGCATTCTGGAGCTGGAAGAAACCTTAAAACAGCTCATTCCTAGCTTTTCATCTTACAGATAAGGATCCTGAGGTGAGATCAAGTGACTTGCTCAAAATCACACATTATTATTCAAAGAATTGCATGATGGGAAAATGGTATGATTAAGTGATAACTAGAGAAGACTTGTGGCACCTCCCTCTCTTTAGGAAGTTCTATTCAGGGACAAAGAGCAAACGTCCATAATTTATCAGGATAAGTGGAATATGCCTGCTTCCAGAGATAGTTATTGCCTATCATACAAAAACCAAAACCATCAGGAAGATGCTTTCCCCATGTGTGTATGGCATCATGTTAGATGCTACTTGAAATAAGCTAAAAGAAGATCACTCTCCTTGCTACTAAAAAAAACAAGGAAAGTACTAAGTGGAACAGAAATTGAAAGATGCATTTGCATTATACAAAAAATTAAAGCATTTATCCTCTATTGATAATGCACTGGCAAGGTTGTGGGTTGGACAAAATCAGAAATGTTTTTTCCACTTATTCAAGAAGACTCTTGGGGAGTGCATGGGATTTTAGAAGCGGTTTCTATTCCAGGAAGTAAGGGATTTGATGAGGGCAGTCCAGACCTGGAGTGTGGTGTGAGAGAAAGCTCAGAAGAGTAAGGTAGATGAATGATCACAGGATGTGCCAAGTATGGAGTATTTGCAGAAGTGGGTGGACTAGAGGGAACAAATATTTATTAAACACTGACTATGCTCCAGGTAGTGTTGTAAAACTCTTTAAAAATATTATCTTACTTCACCCTTACAACGATCCTTTGATCTATTATAAAGGATGCTATTATTTCCCCATTTTACAGATAAGGAAAATGAGGCGCACAGAAGTTAAATGACTTGCTCTGGGTCACACAGCGATTAAATTGTCTGTGGCCACATTTGAACTAGGTTCTTTGTGACTCCAGGTCTAATACTGCATCTCTTGTGCCATCTAGCTGCTGAATTAGAAAACAGAAAATAAGGGAAATGAGCTAAATTTAGGGGATCTAGGAAAGGACCTAGAACTTGAGAGCATAGCTCCCGATATTTAGGTTGAGAGGAAGCCATGAAGCATCTCAGAAATTGCGTTGAAGTGGTCAAAGTAGAAGAGAGAAGAGGGCTTTGCCTCTATTGGTCAGGATTGACAAAAAGAATGAATGTTTAAATTATACCACAAAGACTGGGGCCCAGGAGATTTGGGTTTCAGTTCAGGCTCTACCACTAAATAGATGTCTGAATATGGTGTTTCTGTGCCTACTAGAAGGTAGTTTCTATTTTCCTAGCCAGCTTTTCCTCCCTGAAAAAAGAAAAAGTTCTAAGTCTGGACTGCACCCATCTTGTAAAGCCTACTCTAGCTCTAAGATTCTTTGCCTCTCTAGATTCATCAGGAATGATTGAGGCCTGAACTAAGGAAGGAGAGTCAAAGACAGTCTAATTCACTGGAGTGAGGAAAAGTGATGGATTTGGAATAAGGAGGGACCTGCTTGAATCCTGCCTCTGAAACATACTTACTTTGTGACCTTTGGTCTGAGATCAGTCCACTAGGAGCCACAAAACATGGCTTTGAAATCTTGTTCCTCCACTCCTCCACCTCAGGTGACCTTTGGGCTAATCACTTAACTTGAGTCTCAGGTTTCCCAGGTTTATTGTTATCAGATAAGCTAATGTGGGTGAAAGTGTCTCTGCAATAACATACATAGAAGGATTCCTAATCAGAGGATGTTCTCTCAATTCCTTGCCACCACTATATTTGAAGGTACTGAGTGAATAAAGTGAGGCATCTACATATACACATCTATCTATATCTTTCTATCCATCTAGATCTCCTTTGAATTCCCTGCCACCACCCTATTTGAAGCTGAGTTTGGGTGCACTTCTCTGTCTCTTCATATATACACATATGTGGATTATGTACATGTATACCTATACCACACATGAACATATTATATGTTTATACATACGTGTGCATGCACATATGCATATTGTCCTAAATAAAATTGATTTCAGCATCAGGAAGACTTCGGTTCCAGTTCTGCCTCAGATACATATGACCAGATGGCTCTCTAAAACTAATCTGCATTGCTAAATGAAGTTCCTCACTGGGAGGATATATGAAATCTATTCTCAGATCTGGGACCTCCCCTGTGTAGGGGGTGCCCAGTGAGAAAATTCCCTCTACCAATGCTTAGGGGCATGGAGAGTTAAGTAATGTTTCCAGGGTCACTTGGTCAGTGTTTGTCACTGATCCTGGGGAATTTCTCTTCCTTAAGCTTAATTTGATCATCGTACCCAAACTGGCAAAATATATATATAGTGGGTGCTTAATACATGTTATGCTCTTTTTCATTAATACTGAAAAAGATTTGTCAAAAGAAAAACTTTTTTAAAAAATCCCTTAAAAGTCCTCCTCAGCTATCTCCAAGTGACAATGGTGGTAACCTTGGATTCTTGAAGGCTGTCCCAGGTTCTGGCAGGTCCCCCTATGCTGAAAAGGCATTAAGTAGGAGTCAGATAACAAACGTAGATTGAGGACTGTCACGGCTAATAATTTAGGAGTTTCATCACCAGGGTGCCTGTTGGATGATGAGTTGTTCTCCCACAAAACCTCACAAATACTTGGCTGGGGTTGTAGTGTATTTCAGTGGAGGGACTATCCCGCTGATGAAATCACAGTTCTTTGACATTCATGAAGTTACTCTTAAAGTTACATGTAAAGGAGGAAAGGCAATATCATTTGGATATTTATAAAGCAAGGATGGTCACAACTCTACCAGCTTCACATGAATATCTGTGCTTCTCTCTCTCTGTATGTGCATATGTATATATGTGTATGTATATACATGTACATATGTGTATGTGTGTATATGTATATATGTGTGTACATATACGTATATATATATGTACACCAAGCACATAGCAGGAGCTTAATAAATGTTGATTGTTTGATCATTATCCCTGGACCTTAAAGAAGTCTGAAGAGCAATGAGTGAAGGGAGTTTCTATTTTCCTAGCCAGCTTATTCCATTAAATGACAGTGTCCACACAATCAAGTATTAGAATCTTTATTTCAAACACCCTAAAGTTATTTTTTGATGCATGTCATATATGCAGTAACTTTCAATAGTCTCAGCCGATGTAGGAGCGGGGAATTACATTAATCTTTCCTCAGTCCAGAGCTTAGCATAGCGTCGCTAGGGCTTAGCACTGAGCATGGCACATAGTAGGTGGTCAACAAATATTAGTTGATTGAGACAGTGGTACTTAACCTTCTGGTTATCATAGACCCCTTTAGGTACTACTATCAATCCCTTCTGAGAATGTTTTTAAAAGCATAAAATAAGGACACCAACTATTTTGAAATGCAGTTTGCAAAATATTTTAAGAGACGGGCTCACGAATCCCAAGTTAAGAGCCCCTGGTAAGGTATTTTTCTCTTTCTTTTTAAAAATTATGCAAGATAGCTAACATTTCTGAACATCAGAAGTTCAGGTATGCTACTAACTGAATCTGATAAAAGCAAATCTTATCCCTTGGGGCAAGCACCACATGCTTGGGGATTGGGGGTGAGGTACAAGACAACTTCAGTTTGGGTAAGGGGAGGCAGGGAATAGGGATGGGGAACAGGGAAGACAGCATCCCACAGGGTACAATTTAAACTCTGGTACACTAAGTGGCAAAGAAGCCATCCCAGGACACAACAGCTAGGTGCCAGGTTGCGAAGTTCCCCTTGCCTGTATCCACTGGGCTAATTATTCATGCTAACCAGGTGATAATTTCAGTTGTGAAATTTTCAAAGCACTATCATGATTACTCTCTAAATTTTGGCATTCTTGGGTAAAGCCCCAGTCACGTGAGGCTAGTTATGGCTATAGCAGTTTCGGCTCATGAAGAAATTATAAATGGAGCGGAGAGAGCCTTGGCTTTGTAGTCAGAGGATCTGGGGTCATATATTGACTTTGTTCCTTGCTACCTGCATGCCCTTGGACAAATCATTCATCTCTCTGGGTTTAATTTAATTATCTATAAAATAAGGAGGTTGGATCGTATCAGGTACATGAATATTTAAAAAAATTTGACAACTATATAAAAATAATTGATTTCCCTTTGCAATCCTTTGTATTTTGTTTTATGCATTTAAAAACATTATTCTAAGAAAAGGGGCCATAGGCTTTACCAGACTGCCAAAGAGGTCCATGATCCAAAAAAGGTGAAGAACTCCATTCTAAACCAAAAGTACAGCTTGTTTGGGCTTGTCTTTAAGAACATAATGTAAACCTAAGAAAGGTAACCTTTATAGCCAAATGTGGTAGAAAAAAAGGAGTCTGCTATAACTGTCAAGGGGCTTTTGAGCAGGAAGGGACTTTAGAGATTAACTAGGCTAATACCCTCATTTAATAGAGGAGGAACTGAAACCTAGGAAAGACAAATAAGAACAGTAATGAGAGCAGCTAATATATAGAGCACTTGGGATGTGCCAGGCACTGTGCTTTTTACAACTCTTATCTCATTGGATCCTCACAACTTTGGGAGATGTGGGTGCTATTATTATCCCCATTTTACAGATGAGGAAACTGAGGCAGAGGTTAAAGGATTTGCTCAGGATCATACAGCTAGTACCTGAGGCAGGATTTGAACTAGGATGTTCTTGACTCCAGTCCCAGCATTGCATCCACTGAGCTCCCTGGTTTGTCTTGAACTGCTCCAGATAACCCAGGGGGTAACAAGCAGCACTCCCAGCACCTCCACTCATTACATCTTCTTAACACAGGGTAAGAATCTGTTGGATATCATCATCTCTGTCTCAGAAGACTTCCATTCTCTTCATTAGAAACAGAATTTTTTATCTGGAATGTACCTCAGAGGCCATCTAACTTCAAACTCTCATTTAACACATTAAGATACTGAGGCTTGTCCAGACTCACAGAGCCAACGGGCAGCTAGGAAGCCAGGTCTGACATCGATAAGACTCCTCTCATCTTGTGGAGTTCAAATCTGGCCTCAGACACCTAGTAGCTGTGATGAGAATGGGCAGGTCACTTAACCCCATTTGCCTCAGTTTCCTCATCTGTCAAATGAGCTGGAGAAGGAAATGACAAACATTCCAGTATCTCTGCCAAGCAAACCCCCAATGGGGTCATGAAGAGTCAGACACAACTGAAATGACCCAACAGAACCAGAAAGTAGCTGAGCTGGATTAGTCTCAATCCCTTGTCTTCTGGCTCCCAGCCTGATTACTTTTCCTAATTTTAAAAATGATTTCCATTTGCAACTCCAAACTATAGTTGTCAGTATTCTTGTTTGTAGACTCCTCTATTTGCTGTTGGTTCAAAAGGAAGGCATCTTTCCCATTTCTTCATTTCTTTTTCTGTTAGCTCTCCCTATTAACTGGCTTCTTTAGAAACTGGGTCATACATAGAATTTAAACAATCTTAAAGTTCAAGCCTAAGGTTTAGATTGACATCCCTCTTAAAATATTAACATCTTGTAGTTTCCATCTTGACAACATCTCTCATATGCGTCCCTTTCTCTTTCTTCATTCACACGGCTACAGCCTCAGTTCATGCCCACATCACCTCTTGCTTGGACCACTGCAAGAGTCTTCTAAGTAATCTCCAATCTCTCTACTCCAAACCATCCTTTACATATATGCCAAAGTGATTTTCTGGAAAGTTACCCCATCCCTATTCGATTAACTTGTGGCTCCTCATTACCTTCAAGATGGAATATAAAGTCTTATGTTTAGTATTTCAGGCTTCTCACAATCTGATTCCTTTCTATCCTTTTGGTCTTCTCACACCTTACTTTTCTTTATACATTGTACAGTCCAGTAATACTGGCCTGCTTGAAGTTTCTCACATACAATATTCTATTCTGGGCGGGGAGTGTCTTTGAACCACCTGTCCTCCATGCCTGGAATATTCTTCTTGCTCAGCTCTACCTTGACATCATCCTCAGCTTCCTTCTGCAGAAGACCTGGATCCCTCCAGCCACTGGAGTCTTTGCCTCTAAGGTTACCTCTCTACGTACCTATTTATTTACATATTGATTTCCTTATTAATATGTAACCTTCTCTTGAGGGAAGGCTGTTTTTCTTTTTGATCTGTTTCCATAACCCTAAAACTTAACACAGTGCCTAACATATAGTAAGAACTCAATAAATGTCTATTGATAGAAAATTGAATAGTTGCATAACTGGTTGGACAATAAAAATTATGGGAATTAAGTGTGGAGCAAGGATCCATCATATTTTTACTTGAGTCTAGTTTTCAATTTCAATTGGGTATTGAGAGACAAAACTTGATGCATTTATTTAGTAGGTAGGAAGATCCAATGTAGTTAAAGTTGAGACTTGGCTAATTCTAACTAGGTTATAGATATTAGTGTGCCCACGCACAATATAAGACTGGCGGAGGAAATGTTGAAGCTAGAGATTTTTAGACATTCTATGAACTCTAGACTTCTTTGAGAGTACGAGCTGTAAAAACAAGATGGTAGGCTTAGATTAGATGGGTTATATCTACTCTTCTAATCACTTTATCTCTTTTTCACTTTATTTCCCCTCACCCTAATAAAAATATGCATTCCTTTAAGGCAAACTGTCTTATTTTTGTCATTGTATTCCTACCACCTAAAAATAATTGCTTGACGTATAACAGGCACTTGATAAATGCTTGATTTTTCCCCTCTTTTCTCTACTTTCCTTCTCAACAATCGCATTCATTCATATAGTTGACTACCCTACCTGGGCAGATGACTGTTACATCTACATATCTACTCATAAGCTCTTTGTTACAGAGTCCCAGACCCTAATCTCTCAGAGCCCACAGGATATCTCTACTAAGATTTCCCACTGGCATCTCAAAAGTCCATGTCCAAAGCTGAGCTTATCATGTTTCCCCTTAAACCCACTTCTTTCTTTCTCACAGAACTTCATTATTTCTGTCAGAGGCAGCACCTTCTATCCAGTCTCATGTCCAGAACCTAAGTGTTATCTTTTTTTCTCCTTCTACACAATCAGTTACTAAAACTTGATGGATTCCATCTCTGAAATACTGTTCATACATGCCACCTCTCTTTTTACAATCACCAACCCAGTACAGGTCTTTATTACCACCTATTGGGCCTGTTAGAATAACCTAATAGTCTTTTCACCTCCAGTCCCTTCCCACCCACTCAAATCCATCCTCTTTACACCTCTGCCACCCAATCTGCCAAAAGCATAAATCCGATCATTTCATTTCCCTGTTCTAAAATCTTCAGTGGCTTTTTGTTGACTAGGAAATGTTTCAAATACCTCTGCTTGATATACAAGATCCATTACGATCTAGCCCCACCCTACAATTAAAGCTTGAACCAATATTCTTTGTACTCTTATGTTCTGATTAAATTGTACCAATCTGTCCTCCAAACTCACCCTGTGCCCACTACCTCTGAGTTTTTGCTAATGCTGTTCCTTATGCCTGGACATTTTAGTCATTCCTTCTTCACCATTTGTTGCATATTTGTCCACTCTTTAAGGCCCAATTCAAAATTCACCTCTTCCACAACCTTTCCTGAGCTCTTCCCTATCCCAATTTGATAAGGATTCTTTCTTCTTGTTTGCATCTTACAAAGTACTTCATTTGGGGTTAATATATTTATTATGTATTATCTAGGTTCATATTACCTATTAGAGTAGTAAGTTCCATGATGACAGAGGATGCATCTTGGCTAAATGCTTGATCTCATCCAGTGGCTAACCTGGTGCTCTGCCCACAGAAGGTACTAATACATTGGGTTACTTGATAATAGGTTCACTGATCTAGAACCAGAAGGAACATGCTTCAGAGGGCCTCAAGCATCTCAACTTTCTTTTTAATTTTACAATTTATATCCTATACCTATAGTTGATATGGTATTAAGTTAGTGGGAACCAATGAAATAATTGCAAATACTATGATACTCTTTTCCTTATTGTAATAGAAAAAACTGCTTCTTTTAAAAAAGTAAGTGTCAAAGTCCTAGATTCAATAAGGAAATGGAAGAGCGTCTCTTGGACAAGCTGCCATGCGCCTTTTGCTTCTTCCCCCATTTTAGTAGGTGGTTTGGGTAAATCTAGAAAGAAGGGTTTGTAAGGTGACCATCTCTGAGGGCTGATCCATATCACCGCAAAGGAAGAAAATATGGCCAATGAGTAGGGCAGGAAGGCAGAATAATCAAGGGAAATATCATTTAACAAAAATGGGCAACAGAGTTTGGGAACGAAAATGAAGAGAAAACTAGAGTTAGTTTCTGATGTTAGCTGGTAAGGATTTATGATCTTCAAGAGCATTGGAAAGTAGCACTGGTACATTTGGAATCAGAAGACCTGGAGATAATTCATGGTTTAGTACTTGTACAACCTCAGGCAGATGTCATTTAACTAAGTTCCTAGGTCTTAGCTTCCTCATCCGTCATATGAGGGGATGAATTAAGTGACCTCCAGAATCCCATGACACCAAACCTGTGGTCTTGTGATTATATATATAGATATTCTAAGATATTTGTTTGCTACAATCTCATCATTTAATCCCTTGGATAGTAGAATTCTCAAAGTCTTATGTTCTTATGTTGGAATCATACTTACTCTTAGGTACTGGTCTAAACCCCAACAATCCTAAAGGCTTTCATTTGGTTACTCTCAGTTTGGAAAGTAGGTCCAGGAGAGAGAATTAAGTACATGTGTTTATGGATTTATAAATCGGAAGGACAAAGTTGAAGGAATATAGGAAGTTGAAGAATTTCCAAAGTTCTACACATATGTAAGTTTTCTTTAAAAAAAAAAAGATTCATCTAAAAAAATCTTTCACAAAAATCAGTGGTTGCTTGGTTGCTTTTGGTATCTGAAATGAAACAAAATGCTATCAACATTACTCTGTATTCATTATTTACCATGACAGCATGTAACAGCTGAATCATTTCAGCCCAAATCTTCCCAGGTAAAAAGTCAATATACCAATAGAAAACATTACTATATTATTGACACTCTAACTCATTAATTTCCATAATTATACTGTGGCTGTGGTAGCAGCAATCATGATACCGTATATTTAATTACCATAAACCTACTGAGCATGCAATGGGATATATTAATCGAAGCATGTAGTTTCTAAAACTAAACTGCAAAATGAAATTTGTTCTAAAAATGTATTCATTTTAAAGCAAAAGAAGTGTCATATATTTTTATTAACTCATAAAAAAATGCAAAGGGTATACAAATTTCGCTCCTTTTTTGAAAACAGTGAAAAAAATGGTTTGTGTATAACAAATATTTGAAAGATACATCACATTTGACTTGTAAACAGAGCCTTAAAGTTTAAGCAATCACACTTACAAAAAAAAGTTGAAATAGTTGGTACCAAGTTATTGGCTTTTTCACCAAAAGGCCAGAGTAATAAGACTCTTCTTTGGACCAAATGTTCTCTTAATGGATGTTTACCATTACTTTAGCCTTCTGGAAATATAAAAGATTGGTTCAGTTATACTCTGAATATGAAATTCATTTCTCTCCAGACTTGTATAACACCTGCCAATCCCAAATTTCATAAGGTCTTATTTCATTGGTCTGATTTGGCTTCCTTTCTAAGAATATGAAATGGATAGTATATGGTATTGAATATATCTTAGAATAAGTTAAGCATTTAAACACACAGAATGGCACTGTTCTTTCTACCAACTAAATTCAAAAAGTTCTACCTAATCTTAATACATCCAAAAAATGTATCAAGATTAAGAGATACAGTTATGGTGAAAATCCAAACAAATCTTCAAAACCACATACTCTAAAACACTTAAATATATACAAACTGTGCTATAAGAATCATGCTTGTATACCACAGGTGACCAAAACAAATTGAAGTTTACCAAGTGAAAATAAGCAGTGGTTTTGCAAAATCTAGTTTTAGTGTTTTTCCTGCTCTCCAGGAAGGATTCAGTCAAGTATACTGTTGCACAACATATATACACATACAATACTCATAGGACATAACCACAAATTAAATATTATCAAAATGCTTTTAAATAAAATGCAATACCAGTAAGTGCACAGAACACAATGCAGAATACTGTCGATTACAATGACCAGAAAGAACAAGGTGAATCACCTCGGTTTCAGAACCAAAAATAAGAAATGCAATGTTTTTCTTAACTATTATTAAGCAAAATTAAACCTTTTCCTACCTGGATAACCAAATTGTAAACATCTACCACTGCTCTGTGAGCACCTCTTTTGGGTGTATATATCCTCCATGTGTAGAATTTAAAACTTAAATAACTACCAATTTGGGAGTGCTTTTTTGGGGGTGGCAGGGAAGGGAGAGAAAGTAGGCAGGAAAAAAATGCTGATTGCTTCCTAAAAGTAGTTTACAGAAAGTGCACTTTAACATAGGAATTTTTTCATCCACTTCTAGGATGTGTTTTGCTACAAATCAGGAACCCAAAAAGGGCATTTTATATGTCAACACTATTCTCTGAGAATGTTTTCTAAAGCAAAATAGGAGGCCACCTTAGAATAGAAATAGACCATTCCATTCCAAATAACCTGACAGTCTCATCTAATAGTCTCCAAGTCATTTTCCTAAACCCACATTCTGGCTTTTGGAATTATTAAGGAGTTGTTAAGTTCAAAGTAGGATCTTTAAGGACAGGTCCTTGTGCTCAATGATTCCGTTAAGTCCCCAGGACACATAAATCTGGTCCTTAATACTGCAAGTCTACCTTAATAGTCCATGAATCTCACCCTCTCCACTCCCTCTCTAAATTCAGGATCCCAAACTGTCCACTGGTCCAGTGCTTCCCCAAGGTAATATGTAAACAAAACTGGGACCAGCTGGATTATCTGCAGGCTTCTATATTCTCAATGAATAATACTTCAGGTTTAAGAGAAAGTAATACTAGATGGTACCACCACAATACCATCCTTCCATATTGCATATTATTATTTTTTGTGTCTTTTTTGTTTGTTTTAAACACTACCCAGCCTCTAGAAACTTATAAAGTCAAATGAAATAGTGGTTTAAAGCCAGGGTATGCCCTGTGGGCTTGGCCAAAATGGAGGAAAAGAAAATTAGAGACATTTCATTTTACTATTTTATTATCTGAAATAATTAAAGCTTATCAAAAGAAAATTCAGTCTCCCATCTTGTTACTGGAGATTATTTGGAGATGTGGTTAGACTTTTGTGCAAGTTGGGATTCTGGCTATGCCTATTTCGACTGCGGACTGATGAGAACATGGTATTGCAACCTGGTACTTTACACTTGTGAAGTTGGCGGAGGTGCACAGTTTTGTAGTGGGCCCTGAAGGTTCCTTTATTACTGTATATCTTTTGGCAGAGGTGACAAGTTATTGGCAAACCAGAGGGAAGGTTTGAAAAGCTGTGATTGGCCTTTTCCATGAGGGCGCAAATTGGGTAGCCATCTTCACTGGGGATCAGGCTTGGCCCTTCACAGCTTTCATCACTGTCTTCCAGAGCTACATTGCCCTCTTCACTCCCTCCATCGGAGTCCCAAGATGAAGGGGTGCTGCTCTCGGACTTCATGCTGGAGGTAGTGCTTAAATCAAGGACGGTGGCCTCACTGGTAGGACCGCAGCCATAGCTCTCTAAACAGGATTCTCGGATTTTGGTGATTGGATAGACGACACTCCCAGTCCGGTTGGTTCCTTTGAAGATGACTGAAGTCTGGGGAGTATGCTGTTTGAAAGCTGCATCCTGATAAACCTCCTTAGCCATATCTTTCAAAAGGCAGGTTGCCCCCAAAGGGTTGTCATTGCTTTCCAGGGTATCTTTGGTGATAACTTTCTGATGAAGACTTAGGTTTGAACTGTGTCTAAAATAGTGAAAAGAAAATTAGCCATCAACAGACTGTGAGTTGTTAAAACCTTAAATCATCAATGTCATTATGAAGTCACAGTTTAGGGGGAAACCTATAGGCTGTGGTGAAAATGTTCTCAGGGAAAATGTTCACCAGTCCTTGGCATACTGGACTGGATTGTACTGACGGGCACATGATAAATGCCTATGTTTGTTAACTGACCCACTGTGACTCTGGACTCCTCATCTAACAGGGATAGACTAGAAGATCCCCTTCTAGCTTTAAGATTCCATGTCATAGCAGCCTATAAGATACTTTGAAGCTTACGAAACTGCAGGTCTCATTACTGCATCAGATTTCACAGGGTCCAGAAATAAAGTCAATGCCACAAAGTTCTAAAAAAGTTCAATATCTCTTCTGCACTTTAATCCATAAATGTTGTTTATTTCTATGACTATACCAGGAAATGAAAATTACTCATTTATTCTGTAAGTACTTCAATTATAACTGTACTAAATTTTTCCACCAAATTTCTAAGTGGAAAGAGGAAGTATATTTTGTTGCATAAATGGACAACAGTCTTACACGTAGAGGAGACTGCGTACAAGTTGCTCGGCAAGATACCAAGTGAACTACAACTACCTAAGAAGCACCCATCTAGAGAATCTAAATATAGGCACTCAAGGTACAAGCATTTGACTTCTGAACATCTTGCATGTATTAATGCTATGCCTATACTGGCTTTTTCCCAGAGACCCAAAGATGTTTCCTTAGCCACCATGTTTCCTTTTCCCCCCTTCACTTCTAAATATGTTATGCATATTAAAGCTATACCCATGCTGAGCTTTCCCCAGTGACCCAAAGATATTCCCTTAGCCACCATCTTTCTTTTTTTCCAGGAGGCCATTGTAACTGAACTGGAAGGGAAAACAGGTAGAAAAGGGGTGATAGGCTGGAAAAGAAATTCCTTCTCCCTTTTAGGTTCCTAGATCTAGAGATGGAAAGACATCTCTAGTCTATCCCCCTCATTTTATAGATGAGGAACTCAGGGCCAAAGATGTCATCCCAGTATATTCTGAACTTAAGTTTCCTTGATTCCAGAACTTGTGGCCCAAGCACAGATGCTACTAAAATTGCAAAAGCAAAGAAGGAAAGGT
The DNA here is from genome assembly GCF_028372415.1 of Notamacropus eugenii. Taxonomy (NCBI): domain Eukaryota; kingdom Metazoa; phylum Chordata; class Mammalia; order Diprotodontia; family Macropodidae; genus Notamacropus; species Notamacropus eugenii. The sequence continues at coordinate 176,807,787 of NC_092872.1, read as the reverse complement.
TCCAATCTTTAAAGACGGGGAAAACTTTTGATAATCTCATGCAACAATTTCATTTTATAAATGAAGAAACTACTGTGTAGTATAACACTGGAGGGAAAGTGAGAAAGACCTGGGTTCAAAGTTCAAATCCTATCCCATATTCTACCTGTGTTGACCTTGGGCAAACAACTTCACCATTTTAACAGCCTCAGATCCATTATAAGAATAATGGGGTTAAAAATAGTACAAACTTCACAGGGTTGTGAGGCTCAAGGGACAAGGTATATAAAACACTTTGAAAACCTAAATGGGCTACATCGATGTACATCATTACTCTTTTTGTTGTTAAATTGGTTTTTATGGACTGAAGGTGACAGTCAGTTGACAGGGGGTATCTCTGCATTCCCTTTTGCAATCCCTGTGGATTTCATTTTCCCACAGAAATAATGCTCCACATGGTCATTAGGTTACTGTTAGGTCACAGAAGTATATTTAACCAAGAATGTGGCTGATTCTGTGGAGGAGTTGAAGAAGCACTGGACCTGGGGTCAGGAAGAGCTGGGTTCTAATTCGATTCCAGACATTTCCTAGCTGGGTGAGCCTGGACCACATCTCCTTTTTCAAAGCTGGTTTCTTCATGTGTAAAAAGGGGCATAAGTATAGCTGGAGCAGTCACCTCCCAAGAGTTGGCAGGATTAGATTGCATAAACCTTCCAGAGTTATAAAAATGGCCATTGTTGCTATTATCAAGAGTAGATACAAGTTTTGTGGGACTAACTTTGGGATTTAGTCACCATTAAAAAATTGCATTTGTATAGAACAACGTATCCCAAATGCATGTAATCAACGATGAGTCCAATGGGCCCCTTCAGGCCATCGTGTCCAGTTGCCCCATTTCATAGATGAGACTTAATTTGCCCAAGACAAGTAAGTGACAATGCTGGGATATTAGCCCAGGTCCTCTGACTCCAAATCAGTGCTCTAATGCAACACACTTGACAATGTTCAATAGTGCTCTAAGGTTAGTTAGTAAAGTGCTTTACAAATTTTATCTCATTTGATCCTCTTGATAACGCTGGAAGGGAGTACAGAGGAGGTCTCTCTCAGTCTCAGTTTCTTCCTCTGTAACTTGCCAGGATCACATCTATGTGATCTGTCCAAGAGTTATCTGAGGCAGAATCAAACTCAGATTTTCCTGACCCCAAGTCTAGCACCCTATACACTGTGCAACCTAACTGTTGCTACAAAAAGAACTTTCAGAATATATCCTGCCTGTAAATGGGGGCCTGCTTATTTTTATAATAAGGACAAACACATGAAATTAAAAAAAAAAGCCTTTTGAATGAAGTGACTACTAATTTAGCAGATGTTGTACAAAATAATAAAAATGATATGTAATAAGGATTTTAATCTCATCAAGACTATTTCTTACTGCTCTTTGTGATCCCCACAGCACCAAATGTGATGTAGGAACATACATTCAAAAGATCTTTTTTGAATGACTAAATGAACCCTCTCCATTTTTTTTTCTACCTTCTCTGTGTATTTTCTTTGCTCTGAGACCACTGTGCTCATTCATGAGAACGCATTTGCTCCTATCTATAAATAGAGGGGCTGTGCTGGCAGGGAGTAGGTTATCCCTCAGCACTCAAGTTGGGTTTGTCATAGAGAGAATGCTTGTTTTCATGTGGCCTGGTCTAGAGGGTCTCTAAGGTCCATTTCAAATCTGATCTTCTGTTATAAATTTTTTCAGCTACAGAAACTCATTGATACAGTGTACTGGAGTATAGTAGAGACAGTCATGCTTATGAAATCAGCGACACTTGAATAAAGCATGTGTTTTATTAGTAATAATATATTCTCATGTGCTCCATTCAAGAGTTTCGTTAAGAAATGTCTTTAGGACTTGAACATTATTTCCCTCTTAATTTCTCCCTCTAGAAAGCTTTCTGAAATTCAATTTGAACTCGAGTTAAAAGAGCTATCTGGAACTACATAATTCTCATTTTATAGATATGGAAGTTGACATGTTACTGTACTTTTTGAACTGATACTCAAAGCCTGCCAGATTCTGGCCCCAAACATTCCAATCTTGCCTTTCATTACTTCAAATTACCCCATGGCTTCAAGTCAAACTAGCCCAAACTTCCCATTGTCTCACCATTCCCCCACCCCATGCTAATCTTTCAATCTGTAATGCCCTTCTTTGTAAAATTCTTCGAGCTACAATCTAATGACCCATTCAGTTTTCCCTAATCCTTCCAACCAAATGGGATCTCTTTCTTTTCTCAGCACCCAACACCTCAGCATTTGCATTTCTCTTGTGGCATTTACTATATATCAGGTCTTGCTTTACAGTTATCTATACACACTTCTCTCTCTGACTAGATTCTACTTGAGGGCAGGGACTACCTGCCCTTGACCAGAGTCAAAGACAAACAGAACAAAATTCAGTTTTGTATCTCCAATAGTACTTAGAGATGCTCAGTGAATGTTTCTTGAATTAATGGATAGGCTACATCAAGACATAATGATCAGAAGGAAGAAATGTATTTATCATTTTTCATGTATTTCATAAAACTTCTGATCTCCTCTGAGTTCTCTTGGGGACAATGTTTCAGAGTCACTGTGACAGGAATGGGATCTCAAGACTTGTCAAGTTAACTCAACTTTACTAAAAACAAAAGGAACAAGATTATAACTCAGGACACATGACCCTATTGGATGGATTGGATATGGTCTATAGGCTGCTTAGTTTTTAAAAGACTGGTTATCTTCAAATTCAGAATCACAGGAGTCAAAATGAGATGAGACTTTAAGAGATGACATTATACTACATACAACAGTATATTATATTACAGCCCCTGAATTTTATAAATAGGGAAATTGGTATGTTTGTGTATCAGAAACAAAAACAAAAAAACAAAACCCAAAATTTAGTCATCTACAGGTTTTCCTTCTTTCAGTTTATCTAACCATAAGCCATATATTAAAAAAAAAAAATCAATCCTCAACATGTACTCAGTAGAATCCTCACATTTTTGCCTTTATCAATTAAAGTTACTCTGCTTTGAAAAATATCTGATCACACCAAGGAAAATAAGTTTCTATAAATGAAAAATCCCTTCCTTCAAGGCTCACACTCATAGCCCCAGCCCCTTCTTGATTCTCCTTTCCAGGCTACAAAGTAAGCTCTCCCTAAGGATACCTTTCATAGCGTATTTTCACATTTTACTCTTTACATTGTTTTTGGCTCCCATGTGATGCTAGAGGGTAAGCTTCATATCCAACCCATCCAACAGGGTCATGTGTCCTGAGTTATAATCTTGTTCCTTTTGTCTTTAGTAAAGTTGAGTTAACTTGACAAGTCTTCAGAGATCCCATTCCTGTCACAGCGACTCTGAAACACTGTCCCCAAGAGAACTCAGAGGAGATCAGAAGTTTTATGAAATACATGAAAAATGATAAATACATTTCTTCCTTCTGATCATTATTTTTAGTAGTCTGGAAACTCTTCTGTTGCACATTGTACTCCCTGCCCCATTCCATTTCAATGTGATAGTGAACCCTTTGCTTAAAGTAGATGTTTATAAAATGTTTGCTGAAGTGATTCAATAATTATATTCTATAAAGGGTACTCAAATAATCCATAGAAAATAAGCTCTCGGTATAAAACCATGCATACCCTTTGACTTAGCAATAGCACTACTAGGTCTGTATTCGAAAAGAGATTTAAAATAAAAAAAGGAAAAAGATCTACATGTACAAAAATATTTAGAGCAGTTCTTTTCTGGGGGTAAAGAATTGGAAATGGAGGGGATGCCCATCAGTTAATGAATGGCTGAACAAAACTGTGGTATGTAATTATGATGGAATACTACTGTTCTATAAGAAAGAATGAGCAGGATGCTCTCAGAAAAACCTGGAAAGACTTTCATGAGCTGATGCAAAGTGAAATGTGCTGTGTATACAGTAACAGCAACATTATAAGATGGTCAGCTGCGAATGACTTAGCACTTCTCAGCAATACAACAATCCAAGACAACTCTGAAGGACTTAGGGTGAAAAATGCTCTCCATCCCCAGAGAAAGAAGTGATGGTGTCTGAATACAGATTGAAGCATATTATTTTTTTTACTTTATTTTTCTTGAAGTTTCTTTTTTTTTTTTTAACTTCCCTTGGTCTAAGTTTTCTTTCACAACATGACTATTATGGAAATGTTTTGCATGACTACACATGTATAACCTATACTGAATTGCTTACGTTCTCAATGAGGGAAGCAGGGACAGAGGAAGGGAGAGAATCTAGAACTCGAAGTTTTAAAAATGAACATTAAAAATTCTTTTTACATGTAACTGGGGAAAAAATAAAGTATTAAAGAAATTTTTATAAATGTAAAAAGGCCCCTTTTCTCAAGTAGTTACATTTCAAATGGGTTGCTATCATGACTGCAATAAATCAGACCTTTTACAAATTTCTTACCTGTCTCGGCTTCTGCGGGAAGGGAAGGTTGCACTACAACCCTCAATTGTACAGATATGCATTTCTTTGGCATGCACATTTTTGAAATGAATTTTCACACTGTAAGTGTTTTTAAAGGTCTTCTTACAGATATCACAATGAAAGCGAGTTTCTTCCTTTTGTCTTCCTAGTGCATGCTGACTGACCTGATCTCTCTCTCTAGCATCTTCAAAACAAGGAAGAGTCATCCCCCGGTTGGACAAAGCATTTAAAAATCCCCCAGTCAGTAAGTGGTGCTGCAACTCCACGCAGTCAGAATTGGGAAGCTGGTGTTTGGACTGTTCTTTTGCATACATGGGCAGAGGCTCAATGACTGGTTTTAAGACATTGGTGTGTTGTTTGGGATCACTGAACACAGCTTCCCTGGGCACAATGGCTAACACTGGGTTTTGTTCAGTCTCTTTCTCTGAGTTATTCAAATCCTGCTCGGATATTTTTTTTAAGTGTTTGGTCTCAATCACCGATTCTGGTTTGGGAGGCCTCCCTCCCTCAGAAAGAGATTTCCATAAGCTGGCCGAGTGTGGGTGCTGCTCTGCTTGGTCAATGACCTCTTTTTCCACCCTGAGCTCACATGTCTCTAGCTCTCCATCACTGACAACCTGCAAGGGCATCTCTTCATCTGAACTGAGGGCATCACTATTTTCATTGGCAATTTCCACTGCTTCCTTCTCTATTTTGATAGGCATGCTCGATTTCCGAGATTTTTTCTTGGGTAGAGCATCGAATGGCAATTCATTGGAAGCCAGCTGTTCAGGTATGGAGGAGGACACCAGAGGCAGAGAGGGGAGCGTTCCTGGGGTGTTAGCAAGCTCAGCTGGTGTGATTGGATTGCGGTAGAAAGGAAGAACAGGCTGCACTGTCTTTAAGTTGGGAAAAAGCACACCATTTTGCCCAATACTGGGAAAGGCCGACTGTACTTTGGAGTCAGTGCATGGTCCTATATAACTGGGGATGGGCCTGCTGTCTGGTGATGACACAGGAAAGCCTGTTCTTTTGCCCTCCTCAGGGATGGTCATGTTCAAACTGTTCCTCAGATCTTTATCTCGGTTGTTCCTGTTCATGGGCATATGAAGCCGCGGGTTTGGGTTTGCACTGTGTCGGTTCCGGCTCCTCAGGGAGCTGAACACCATATTGCATCCTTCAATTGTGCATTTGTGCTTGATCTTTAGATGGACAGCATTATAGTGGATTTTCAGGGTCCCTTTATCATAGAAAGTCTTTTCACATGCAGTGCAGAAAACCCGGCCTTTCTTTGGCCCGATGCCATTTCTTTCAGTAGCTTTCCCTTTGGGCTCTGGGGACAACCGGCTCATTTCCAGCTTTGCGACTGTGTGGTAGGAACCAGAATCACTGAAATGGGCATCATCTTCACTTTTGGGGAGGACATCTGGACAGTTTATACACTGTTCATTTTTGACTTGAAATGCAGCAGAAGTAGGAGTTAAGAAGCCATTTTCAGAAAAGGGTATCTGGATATCATGTTTGGCGTCATTACTTCTGTCCTGACTTTGCTCAATCACATGTCTCTCTGGTGGTGAACCTATCAGTGGGGGAGGCACTGGGCTAAAGAACTGAAAAGGCAGCATAAAAGCCATGTTATTGATGAGGTTTTCAAAATGATGAAGGTTGCCAGGGTTCACTTTGTCCACCGGAACAGAAAGGCTAGGACTTCTCTGGTTGCAACTTTCTATAAAGGCCCGAATATCCAAATTAGTTGTTGTCGATGGTACAATAATGGACTGTCCTTCTTTCTCCTGAATTGCCATTAGCTCTACGATGGATTTGGTCTCTCCAAAACGAAGAAACTGCTGCAGGGTGGCCAATTCTTCTTCACCGGTCATGATACTCCAGTGATCCAAAACCTTTCCTGATGCATCCTGAATACAAGATTAGTTGAAAAAAAAAAATCAGTGGACTGTTCTTTTTGTGAAGAAATGATTCCCTTCATTCACCGTAGCTATTTAATGGCAACATCCAAGTCTAACCCAAGATAACTCAAGTATCCTTGTTTCCCTTCTTTGTTCCAACCCAGTGATAAACTATTCGGCTGTCATGACCCAAAGAGTAATTATTTATTAGAAACTCTTGTATAATTTCATCACCAAAATTAAAATATGCACAATTGGAACAACAGCAGCACCTAAGACTAAGAGAAAAGATAGAGCAATCAGCCTAGATGTATAACTCAAGTATTATTTCACTGAAAGCTTAATAATCTTTCAAGCAACTGACATCAGAAAACAAATGAACCTGTATTGATCTGCTGCCAGTGTTCACAAAGCACAGTTGTAATTACACTAGAGTGTTGGAGTTCTTTCAAACTCTAGCTATGCCTAACTTTTCCCAATAACTATAATAAATATTTTATCACAGAACATGTATTTGATGGCCTACTGAGATTTTTCACAGTGCATGTAAGAGTTTCTAAGATGATAAGGAATGTAACATCATAAATTTTTCATGTGATAGAGGTTCAAGGTAATTGATTCCATATTTTTAATCTGAACACTAAAAAGCAGGATTATCAAGATCGTTAAATATTGATCTATGTCATAATGTAAGATCATAATACTACTTTATATAAAAGGTCATTTCCATCTAGTTGCAGTGCCCACTTTGTGTGAGCACATACACACACACAGATTAATTTGGGGAGATTTGTTAGTCCGGCAAATGTAGGCTACAGCCAGATAAAATTCTATCTACATATTTAAGATCACTATATGAAAATTAAGGTAAATTTTCTAGGACACTGAAACCAAGCACAAGTGACGCATTCCATGAGATGTATTTCCCCCAACAATTCTTAGTCTAGGTTGTCAATTCTATAGTACCTGGAGCACATATCCACGAATATAATCCTGTAGAGTCCAGTCCAAGGCATGAAGAATCTGGATTACCTCCTCTTGTTTCAGAACACTGAAAAGCCGATCTAAAAGAATTTTAAGGCGAATGGGAATAGCTTGGGTCCCGTAGAGCATGAGACTGCTGATATCAAAAACCACATTGGACTGGACTATCTCCACTTGGCTAGTTGGGTACACATTTGGGATCCTCAATTTGCTTAGTGCTGAAAACCAGACATAAGAAGCATTTTAAAGAGGTGATCTCAGTTCAGAGGTAAAGTCACTTAAACTAAAGTCCATCCTCAATTGTTTAAAAGCTATTAATAGTTTTACAATTTTGTTTAACCCAATTACTTCCTGTTCATTCCCACCAAACTTTTTTTTTTTAAACAGGAACTACTCTCTAAGACGTGAAATGGGCAGGTCTTACATTCTTCTCTCCCTCCTTTTCCTCATAGGGGCTACTGAAGCTCATGAGAAGTTAAACTGCCACATACAGGAAGGGAGCGGAATAAACAAGGGACGGAAATAATCCCCCAAACTATATAACTAGCTACTGAATAACGAGTTGATTTATCACAAGCAAAAAGTTATACAAAGTTATTGTGGTTTTTTTGTTTTTGTTTTTGTTTTTTTTACCGTGTGCCACCCATCCATGTCTGCACTGTTCACACTGCCGGTGGTGTATTTTTCCTGGTTTGAAACCTTGACAACTGCAGTTCAGAGTGCATCCGATAGCCTGCAAAAGCAACAAGCACAAAGTGAAAAGAACGGCAGGGTGTTTTCTTTTTTAAAAGCCCGAGCAGAAAGGATATGATCAATTTCAGCATAGGAAAATAAATAGTTAATTTGGTGCCTGAAACCATTAATGTATCAAATGAATTTTCTCTGCACCCAAAGAAGCAGCTCACACATATGGCTGAAACAGAAATAGATTTCTTTATTAGAAATAGACTAGGTTTACATGTAACTCAGAATCCAAAGAGTAAACTCTTCAGAGTAAGTGTTACAGATGCCCCATTTAGAGCAAATCGGATAAAGGATTACAACTGTGTTGCTTTTAAGTGCTAATGCGTTTGAGCACAGAGGTAGGCTACAATAATTCCCTATTTTCCAGCTGGAGAAAGAGAGGAAGCTGTTTGGCAGGCAGCTGTATGTAGTTTATGGTGAAGTATCACTGCAATGCAAATGTTTGCAATGCAAACTCAAATGGAGATTCATGACCTCATTTTAATCACCAAAGGTATCTCACTTTTGGGGGAGTAAATCACATTTGCCTCAATCTACCTGTTCTGTTTCACACCCTGCCTCCTCAATCCCGGCCTGTAAACCCCATAACTCTTCTTACAGGGCACTCCTGAGAACTGTTTTCCTGCAGCCCCTGTTGTTCCAAGCAAGTCTAGTTGTTGTGAATACTTCTCATTGTGGAGTTTGAAGGGTAATGAAAAAGATCAAGGGAATAAAGATTTTTGTGTGAGGGCAGATAAAAAAAAAATTAGTCTCTTTTAGTCTAGAAAGGCAAAGGTAGGAGGTGGGGAGTCAGGAAATATGATCAAAGCCTATAAAAGCGTGAAGGGTATTGATAGGGTAAAGCCCAGACTACTTTGCCACATCCCAGAATATTAGAGCTAGGGAACATCTACCCCTTGAAGCTTTAAGAGAGGTAGTTTTAGAACAAACAAAAGGAAATACTACTTAAACAGCGGGTAGTAAACATATGGAACTCATTACTCAAAGAGGTGGCAAAGGCTGAATACAAATTGCTTCAAGAAGGAGAGATCTATTAAGGGAACCTAGGGAAGTTTGGGGGTACAGTCTTTATCTTTTAAGTGAACTTCATGAAGGGCAGGCCTACTATCTTTACCTACCACTCAAGAGAAAACAGAATTTGGGGCAGAATGGACCCCAGATATGACCCCGTGTGATTCTGTAACATTCTCCAAATGGAGAGTTTGAAACTTATAAATTCGACTCAATAAGTCTTATTGACAACATAGCAGATTACTAAGAGCCACAACACTGCTGTCTTGTAGGTAATGGCAAAGTCTTATTATTCCCACTGTACAGATGAGGCAACTGAGGCTTAGAAAGGTTAAATAATTTGCCCAAGGCCATGTAGGTAGTGCTGGAGTTGAGATTTGAATGATGTTCTTTTGCTACACATCTGGTACACTGTTGTGCTAGGGAGCTGAGAACTTTATAAGAATAAAAGAATGTTTAAGATAGAGATCTTTGGGGATGGTATCATCCAGCCCCCTTGTTTCATGAAGAGAAACAAAGTGAAATGACCAAGGTCAAACCAATCAGAGCCAATGACCATGCTGAGAGTGGTATCCAGCTCAACAGTTCCCAGTTCAGTGCTCTTTTCAATACACAATCCACAGTGCTTTGTCCATACACAAATATGTAAAGATAGGCATGAGTCCAAAGTGGGTAGAGTTCTCACTGACAAAGTTTCAGAAATATTTAAGTTTAAGCTGAATTTCTCAGACCTTCCCTTCATCTCCAATCCTCCAGTGAGATAAAAAGGTCTAAAGAATGAAATGAATTATTAAATAGAAAAAGCCCTCACAGGAGACCTGTCAGATATGAAACTCTACCAGGAGTGGTAAAAGCAGTACACAGTCTGTTTGGACCTAAGAACACAACACATCAGTTTCGGAGAATTGCATTCTGTTGGGTCAGGGACAGGATGAAGGCAATGGAGTACAAAAACACTGGGTTCACTTGTGGTACTGGTTAACAGAATGACTACCTTACCCTCTTGGGGGCTTTAGTTCTTGCTTCCAGAAACATGGAGATAGTGCTTATTTCAAAAGTGTTTTGAGATCCTCTGAACATAAAGGAAGAAGGGAATCTGTTACCCAGAATTGGGAAACCTGCCCTTAGAGTATGTATCAGGGTGCCTCAGCAGTGATAATTAGTGACTCTCACTATAGAATTTCACATCTCTACAGCTTGCTCATTTCCAGGATTTATTCTGAATGAGGATGACATATTAGCATGCCTGGAGATACAAAGCTGGCAAGAACTAGGCAGCCTTCGGTTTTCATCTGAAGGACTGGAACAGGAGGTAACAGGGTGTGCAGCTGACTGGAGTATTTCTGCATAATCCCTCAAAGAAGTCATCCTCAAACGATAAAACTGGTGAAAAAAAGCTTTTAGCTCCTTGTAAAAGAGGCAAACCCAAGAGCATGTGGGGTAGTATTAATTAATCACTTTCTCTCCTGTAACAGATCTATTTTAACTTTGTTATGGAAACATGTGATGAGTAGAAAATCATACACATTTAAATCAAAGGTTAAAAAATAATGAATAAAAGATTGCCTTTACCTAACAAGATGTCAAAACAGAAATATAGTTCAATTAGTTGACATCCTTATACATCTGACAGATATTCCAACAGTTCAGACTTCCATGAAAAGCTTTCAATGTAAGCTGCTGGAGAATCAGAAATCTTGCCCTCTGGCTGTTCTGAACACACCTAGTGTCCCAGTGGTCATTTATAAACAGCAGGACTATTCCACAACCTGCTTCAGCTCCAAGGCTCAGGGAGGGATTTCATCAGAATGGGTACCCCCCCCCCCACCAATCCAGATTGTGACCCCCATACATTTTAGCAGACTGTCCTCACAAGTTGTTGGGATACAAATATTTATCACTTATAAGCCAAGTGGGTCACAAGCCTTTTCAAATACAGATAAAATGGCTCTCAAATGAGAAGGATGTGTTCTGGGTTTATTCTTTATCTTTTTCAGTTCTTGAGAATCTGCCAGATTCTGTGAGTACATCACGATTAAGACTAGGTCATTCTTAGCTTATATTTAAAAGTCAAGTGCATGTCACGTCACCATTTCTCTGATGGCATGGTCTTCTTCGGCAACAAAGGATGAACACAACAACAATAAATTACCTTATCTGGGATTTCTTTTTTTACATTTTCTTTCTCTCAAAAGGACTACAAAAATAAGAGATTCAATATTTCCTTTTCCTCTTGCATTCATTTCCCTCTGAGTATAATTTGCTGTGTATAGTTGGTTAATTAATATTTGCTATTTGCAGCCTGGGAAAATGATCAGTAAAATGAATACTAATGATAATAATAATCCCTCATATCCATATCACACTTCCTCCTAAGGTCCTTACCAGCTTTAAATCTATGCTTTTATGATGTTCCCCTGTAAGGTAGGTAAAGATTTTACGGGTCAGACTTTGTCTCAGACAGATTAAGGTGAAGGTCAATGGACTAGGAAGGGGAGGAGCCAGGAGCATAACTCAAGTTATTTTGATTAGACAGAAACAGAGACACACAGAGAGAGGCAGATAGACACACAGATTCAGAAGAGAGGGTATGACTAGGTTCTTCAATATACTTCATCCTTTATACACAAACTTCTCCAGAGCAGGGATTGTTTCGTTCTTTGTGTGTCAATGCCTGACACCTATCTGGTAGATACTTAATAAATGCTTACTGTTCGATTAACTCATAAGGGTCTTCAAGGAGAGCTTCTCATGTATAGAGAAAGTTCTATGCCAGAACAGCATGGCTCCTATTAACAAATGGCAGCTCTTTATTTACTCTAGCCTAGGAGATTCATACATTTTGTTGCTGAGTCGTTTTCAGTCCTGTCTGACTCTTCATGATTCCATTTGGGGTGTTCTTGACAAAGATATTGAAGGAGTTTACCATTTCCTTCTCCAGTTCATTTTACAGATGCAAACAGGGTTAAGTGACTTGCCAGGGTCACACAGCTAGTAAGTGTCTGAGAAATCTTCTTGACTCCCAGCCTAGTGCTCTATCCACCGTGCCACATAGCTGCCCTGAGATTCATATATATTTGAGAGATTAATTCCACTTTCCTTTATGAACAGGACTTTCTGTCTTGAATATCATGTAACCTGGTCACTTCATTTCAGGAGCTTTCAATTCTCGTTCAGGATTTCCAAGAAATTTATCAACAACTCTAATCTCCAAACCCGTGTTTTATAAGCTACACTCAGATCAGTTCTAACTTAACCCATTTTAAGAAGAGGTAATGATGGTAATTAAGCATCTAGGGAAATAATCTCATCTGAATCGTTTATTAAATATGAATGCTAATTATAGTGGCTAAGAAAGCTTCTAATTTCAGTGTTTTTTCAATAAGCAAGAGTCAACAGAATCCTACCGGGTTGAAGAACAGTAGCATTACATTTTAAAGTAAAACTAAAATATTGAAAGGCAAATAAAACTTCAAAATTCTAATTAAAGGACTAGAGGTGCACATGGAAATTAAAATGGAACACTCTTTTTAAAGTTAAATCCTTTCACTCAGCTTCTTAATATTTCTTCCATTCTCTAAAAACATAAAGCAGATGTTTAAAGCATTCTGGACCTATAAGTTATCATTATTGTCATTTTTTTCATCACACCTCTTCTTAAACTGAGTTTCCAGAATCAGTATTAGACATTCACATATGCTTTAAACCAGTATTAAAAGTTCTGGTGTCCACCATGATCCAGACTCTGTCCATGACAGAACTAGAAGCATCTTTTGGCCATTCAAGATCCAAGTAAGGATACTGACTGGACTCTGCCTGATAGGCATGTTTGGGCTGTCCATTAGTGAGGATGCAGCAGATGCATCCACTATTACAAAGACACGCACCTTGAGTGATTCTTCAAGCTACACGAATGAGTTTGCACTGACTGCACGCACACTCGTAGCTAGCTAATAATCAGGATGTGATTCCTTGGAGAAGGGATCCTTGAGATAGTACTTCTATTTAGCTTGGTGACAGGACTTGGATTGTGTTCAAGAAGCAAAACTATACTTGTTTAAAGCAACTACAATCCTTCGGAGGTGTACCTAGTATCACATTACAAAAAAAGAAATTCAAGAAGATCCTAGATGACTCAAGGCAATGGGGTGGGAGACTTGGGTCCTGTCTTGGACTCAAGATTCTAACCCCAGGGTTCTATAATAGTGATCTGCCACATAGCTTTAGGTCAGTTAATTAACAGTTCCTATACCTCAGATTCCTCATCTATAAAATGGGAATAATACCTGCCACCTATCTATCTCAAAGACATGTTTTGAAGAGTTAAGGAGGTTAACAGGCACACAGAGCTTCAGAGAATAATTACCATGAAATGGTTGCTATTTTTCTAAGTTCGATAAATAAACCAGGATTTCAGTTTTTTCTAGCACTGTCAGCTCAATTCCTGTCACCACCAACAGAACTACCAGAAACTAAAAACCCATTAACAAAACATTCATTCATTTATTAAACAAATATTTACCTAGTAACCATGTGCAAAGTCTGTACTACCCTGGAGGGGCCAAAGAAAGATGAATAAGAAACTATCCCTGCCCTGCAGCAGCTTACAATTAAGTGAGGTGATCACACACACACACACACACACACACACACACACACCCTAAACTACAAGGCAGACCATGTAAAGAGCCTGAAGAAGGAAACATTAGGATGATTTAGAGGAGACAGAAAAATCACCTGATTTAAGAAGGTATAAGACGGGGGCAAAGGAGACCATGAAAGCTACATGAAGGAAGTGACGTTTGAGCTGGACCTTCAAAGATGAACAGTTGCCTTTTGACACAAACTCTAGTCCCAAAGTGAATAGTCCCTGAATGAAATAATAAAGTGGAGTATTTTGTTGCTATTGTTATCATTACGACAGGAACCTGGAAGTCTGAAGGATCATAGGAGCTCAAATTTAGACCAAATAGGGGCCCAAGTGGCTTTCTCCAAAATTACTTCTTTATTGCCAAATCTGATGTTTTGCTACTGGCTTTTTTTTTTGCCCCAGTCCTCATCCTACTTGACCTCTCTCTTCTGTTGACAACCCTCTCCTCCTGGAAAGTCTCTCTTCTCAAGGTTTTTGTGATACTATTTTCTCCTCCTACCTGTCCTGACCATAGCTTCTCAGTCTCTGTCTGGATCGTTATCCATAATCATGCCCCCTAACTGTGCAATGGCAGTAAATGTCTAATAATCTGCTCTCACTCTGCTCCCCGAAATGTACACGACATGCTTTTAAATTTAATCTGCATTAAATATTTAACACAGCACCCAAAAAATACACACAGGATATACTTTCAAGTTTAATCTGCATTATTAACATTTTCCCATCACTTTCTGAAATCTCAATCATCAACAAAACAGTAAATCAAGTGGCATGTGTCAAATTCTAAGGTGTAAATACTCAAGGTGAAGATTTAATGATCAGCTCTTGTGAGCTCCTTTAAGCTGGCTCCAGCATACACCTGGAGTAATCCAAGGCTCTTTCCTACACCTTTTTCCCTCTTTGCTCTGGTGACCTCATCAACTTACAGGGCTTTAATTATCATCCCTATGCAGATGGTTCTCAGCTCTACACATTTGGTCCAAATCTTCCTCCTGAACTCCAGGACTGTGTCATTAACTGCTTTGTTGAACCTTTTGAACTGGTTATTGAAACTCTAATTCAATGTGTCCAAAAGAGAACTCATCTCCCACCTCTTCACATTCACGCCTTCTGAATATCCTTATTTGGGGGGGGCTCATCATCTTTTTTAGACTCCCAGTTTTACAATCTCACCATTATTCTCAACTCTTGACTCATATGTACTTCTATCATATGTCTTGAATCCATTGTTTGAGGTCCAAACTGCCTTGTGACTATTCTACTCCAAAGGGCTCCTAACTGATGTCTCTGGCCTTAACTCTCTCCTCTAATCCATCTTCCAGAACCAAAGTGACAAGGTCAGTACTATTCCCCTACTTAATAAACTCCACTGGCTCCCTATTTGCCCCTGGTATCAAGTACCAACTTCCTAGTTGGGTTTAAAGCAGGGATGTTTTCATTTTTTGTCTTCACATTCTCAGCAGCTAGCACAGGGCTGATAGTAATAAATGATTATTGACTGACTGATTCTAGTAGAATCCCTTCAATTTTACCGATTTGGAAACATAAGCCCAGAGAGGTTAGATCACTTACACAAGGAATCCAAAGGTATATTTCAAAATATTAGTAGACTGTATTCATCTCCTTACGTGAGTTGACTATCATAGTCTGAACTCGCCATATTTTTAAGATATTCATTCATTCCTTCAAGTATTTTCAGTCACCTAATATATAGAAGCTATAAAGGAAGCATAAAACATGGTCCTGCCCCATTGCCAGAGACAAGCAATGTGTAGATAATATGAAAGAATAAGGCAATGATAAGACAATTTAGGGTAAAATGTCCAATAATGAATTCTAATGGCACTGTGGTCAGAGTTCATGGAAGGATTCGAGGAAAAGATACTGCAGAGATTAAGACCTTTTTCTGGATGTGGCCAAGGGGACAATTTGTTTTGCTTGACTACACATGCGTTAACAGGGGTTTTGATTTTCTTGCTTCCTCAATTGGCGATGGGGGAATGAGAAGGCAGATCTAAAAATAAAATAAAATGTAATTAAATAAAAAGAAAAAAGTAATATGGGGAGTTGGGGAACAACATGGAGAAAGGCAGAGAAGTGAAAATCAGGATGACATGAATGAAGGGAATGGTGAGAAGACTGGCATGACTGGTATAGACAGATTCATCTTGTAATGTCTTATAAGCTCAACTTGGTTAGGCACTGTGGGGACTGATAAATGCCTGAAGGAAAAGTTTGGATTTAAGCCTATTAAGTAATAAGAAAACTTGAAGATTTCTTCCTCTTTTTTTTTTAAATCAGGAAAGTGACTTCATATAATCTACTTTAAGAAGTGCAACTGAGGCAGAGCTGGGAGACCAGATGACTAATTAGAAGTTAATACTCAAGATGTGCAGTGATGATGGCCTACAAGACAGTGGTATCACTGGGCATGAAAAAAGATGGTTCCATACAAGATACATGTGAAAAGAAAACACTGGAAAGTGACAGAATAAATGGCAAAGAAGAATGAAGAGAAGAGGGGAAAAGGCAGTCAACAGTAACTTGGAGATTCCATCCTGGATTACCAGAGAGGATGGTGGTACTACTATTGTGGAAGATGATAATCTGAATGGTGATATGTTTGTGTGAATCTTGGAAAAGGGAAGTTAGACTTCTATGGCTGCCTAGTGCAAAGACAGGTGACTAGTCAATTTCTTTTTCTTTTGATCTCTCTCTAAATACATGTATAAACTTCTCCCCCCAAAACATATCACATTCATATCTTCTTTTTATTTTCAAAACTAGCAACTTCAATGACAAAAAGAAAAGAAATATAAAGAAAAACAGTTTTAAGTAGATTACTTAAAACAAAGCAAAGTATTTCTATTCCTTCTCAAGACATATGTAGAATTAAAAACATCTTCACCAGTCTTCCATTTCATACTGAAATTACGAATGTACAATAATAATCTTCAGAGGCACCCTTAGAAAAAGTCAATGGGCAGACGCTAACTGCACTTTTGGATTGATATTTTGAATTTTACTCAGCTTACTCACTGAGATGTCTTCAATCCTAAGCCACCGTCCAGGAGGCAGGTACTTACAAGAGCTATAAACGGCTGTATTGGGATCTGAACTTTGCTGAGGAAGAAACAAAACAACTTACTGCCAATTAAAAAGAGAACCAAAACCAAAGCCATGAGCTGTGCCGTACCGTGTTAATTCTCTAGAAGCTCAGTTTCAGTTTAATTCCCAGGATGCCACTGAAGTCCAAGGCATAATTAAATGAGGAATGCCATTCCAAACAAACTATGTGTGCACCTAAGGAAACCAGTATGTATATCACGAGATGTCAAAAGCACCAGAGTAAGAATTTATCCTTCAATGAAAAATGGAAGCGACAAGGCAGGGCCTCCAGTTCTCTGGAATTAGACGCTTATCTCTGAAAGCGTAGGGGAAATGTTTCTGAAATATGGGGGAAGGGGGTGGCTATTGGTATGAAGCAGGAATATCATTCAGATGCTTATTTTCTTACACAGCAGGACAGAAAAGCTATCCACATGGGATAAAGAATTAGAGTAGGTACAACTATCCTCTTAAAAAAAACAAACCCAACACCTATTGTTAGGTGTAGTTGAGTCAAAACGTACATGTGACAACTGTTTTCCACATGGTGTTGTTTTGACAGAGTTTTCTCTGCCTGCTCTGGACACAGTTTTCTTTCTTCATTTCTGTTGAGCCCTACTTGACTGAATAAGACTATTAGCACCCTGAAGCGATATTACCACAGTTTACAATAATTAGACCATGTGTAGATCTGAATGGTGTTGCAACTTGTTTGGCTATAACTGCGAAGAGTTCTGGGAGGTCAGAAACTGGACACTAAAAGGGTCTAGTCTTCCTTTCTATTTTTGTCTGTTTGTTTTTAAGATTTTCTTGTTTTGGCTAAAATAGAAGTGTATACTGGGTGGAGAAGTACACTCCAATCCCAAGAATCTCCAGAATTCGGAAAACTTCAAAGATTAAGAGAATATACTTCCTTTAAGTCAATCTCTATTTGTAAAAAACTTTGAAAGTACCAACTCTGTACTGCTATTAATAGTAGCCTGCCAGTTAATTCTTTTAAACTGCTAAATAATCTCTCAAAAAACCAACATATCTGCCTTGGAGAATTTGCAAAATTCCCCAACTTATATTAAAAAAAAAAAAAAAAAAGAATCTTCTTCCTAAATAGTGATCTGTGGCACTGAAAAGAGGAGAGTTTTGGACCTGAAATAGGAAAATTTAGGGTGTAAAAGAAGGGTGACATTTCTGAAGAAGGCAGCTTATTATAAAAGCCACCTCTAAATGAAAATGTTCACTTTTGGGGAGGGGGGGAGATAAAAACAACAAATCACCACCACTATTCTTCTGGCAAGTCATTTACCCTACAGGGCCCCTCAGGGCAACTTCTGTTAATGAGTACTGTCAAAATAATTACTAAGGCCACAGACAACTGCTGCCTTTTTTTTTTTTTTAAACGTCAGCAAATACTCTATGCTGTAGTTCAATTTTACTGTCAAACTGTATGTCGTGAACTCATTATATCATGTATATTTAATCCCATGCATTTATAAAATACAGGCATGTTTTGAGGTTTAGTTACATACTCCACTGGATCAGAGGGTTATGACTTCTTGCACCTCTAAGTAAGAAATCAGGAAGACATCCTTCCTTTCGCTGGACATTTTACAACTGCTTGGCTACTCGGCTCAGACCGACCTTAATAACAAGCTGCCAATCCGCACCATACTGAAACACATGCAAGACTGGAATGTGTCTACTGCTGCAAAGAGAAAGAAACATTTTGGGGAACTTTATCTGCAAATCATTACTGTTGCAGAACTTCTCGAAATTGACAAGGGAAGCCATTTCTAAAGCAGATTACAACCCAAACTAACAGAACATGGCTTGCTATCTATTGAGCACCAATTAGTCATTTCAAGCTCCCAGCTTGCTGTTCAAGGTTTAGAAAGCGGCTCAGTCCCTGGAATTCTTATCAGTTTAAATATACTACATGCTAACAGATGATATTACCAATTATTTAAAGGATGATGCCTCATCACAATTACATGATGATTACATGGATGAACTATACGTGTGCTACTGTACATTTTCTTGTCTACATGTTCAATACCTTTCATCATTTAACTTTCTGGATGAAGCAGTAATATCCATTTATTCGACAACAGCCTAGATGGATTATTCACTTTCATTGGTGGAATCAGACTTATTAACAGTTTTTCTTTTAACATTAGATTGAAAAGGTAATGACTGTCATAATCCTTTGTAATTATTTTTAAGAAACTAGCTGTATAATCTAATTTTTAAAAACCAAAGGCTTTAAAAGTAAAAGCTATTTGTAGTTTTCCTTTACTTTAAAATTTGCACTTTTAAATACATTTGATGTTTTGTAACATTTAAGTGATGTGCATTCCTAGGATGGGCAAAAGTTATTTTAACTTTTAAAATATGTTTTCTTTTGGTTTTCACCAAAAGCATTGTAATGTTTAGATATTCTTTTGATTAATTCCCCCAAATTCTCAGGTTTTTTAAAAATCCCAAGTGGCGCTCCAAGATCCATTCACCTTAAACATCAGTCTATGGCTTCTTTTTCTGTGTTTGTTCATGCACCTTTGAACTAAAACTCTTCCAGAAAACTCTACAATGATTACGCAAAAATCTAATGATAAGTTAAAACAGTCAAACCCAACATTTGTTATGGGGGGGGAGGGTTTGCACGGTATACTGGAAAAATGACAATCTCTTGCACAACATAATCCTAGTCACTGAATAAAATTTTTAACTGTGGTTAAATATACAAAAATTCATTAAAAAAAAATCTATGCTACCCCGTGTGTCCACCAAATGGCAGCAATTCTCACATAAACACACATATACACATATGAACACACAAGTTTCTCAAAATGTCCCTTCTGCAACCCCACCTCCAACAGGGTTTCCCAGAAAAACAGTGGGCCCCTCCTTCTTAGGACTCCAAAGTACTAATAGGAAAGCTGGTTCTGACCATGAATTGGAGAGAGATATTCTAGGAGCCTGGCCTTATTTAAGTGCTCTCATCCTCAGAGGACTCTAGTGAATATAACTATAAAATCTGGAGGAAACATAAAAAAAAAAAATACAAAGTGTGATTCCCACCTTCTCCCCCCTCCCAGTAGAATTTTATTCATACAATTAAAGGCTGTTAGTTGGCATCCCATTTAACCGTCAAACTTAGACCAGTGGCAGTTCCAGAGCCACAAAGAGAGGCACTAAATGAGAAGAACATGTTACTACACAGCATATGAGAAAGTTTGGCTCCGAGCTATGCACTGATTAATATCAGATCTCCTCCTTTACTTGCCTCTTGACAATCTTGTCACATCTGGCTGACAAATCCTTACAAGCTTATCCAAACCAAGGCAGCCCGGATCATGCTCCAGGACTAGCTGGAAGGAAGTGGCAACACCAGCCATGCATGGGATGTGCCATCGTGAGACTAATGAAGCTGACTTCGTTTGCAGACTGCGGGAACACTAAGAAACCCAGCCCGCCTCCAGGTTTTGCAACATAGAGCAGAGCCGAGCTCACCCAAAGATAAGACAAACAATAGGCTCCCCGGGTTTGAGAAACTGACTAATTATATGACTTTAAAAAGGGGAGGGGGGGAATTTATTACAGATTCAGGCAGCTCTCAACAACCTAGTGAATACAGCATAACATGCAAAGCCAGTGTTATTAAGCTTGTCTTAAATCTCAGATGGGTGGACTTTTTTTCAAAGTGACAAGTGACCATTTTATCAGGCTTTTTCATTTGGAAAGATTAAAAACTCAACGTAATTCAGTTTGAACTAACCCTGGGGAGATTTTTGTTTTTCAGAAACACAATCCAGACTTTTACAAATTGTTCTGAAACCTGACAATCTGGATGGAAAGTCATTTTACATTTTCCCAGAAACTCTTTTACATCAGTCACACAGCTCTCCTTCCTACCCTCTGTTACCGAAAATATTTGGGAAATGGTGGGTACGTGGTAGGGATTTGGGGGTAGGGGGAAAGACAGTAATTGCCACTCTGCTTTCTGTATAATTCTGCCTAGCAAAATGATAATGGATTTAAGTTTACATTTGAGGCCATGTTTAGTTTTCCACAGACAACCAAATCTAGTCAGAAAAAATAGCCTGTCTTAAATGTCAGCTATTTAGCTGCTTAATTTCTTCAAAGAAAATCACTCCACGGAACCAAACAACGCCAAGTAGATACCTACTTCGTTTGGAAAAAGTATTACTGGCTTTAGTTTCTGAGAGGCAGAGAGCGTCAGCAATGAAATGTGTCTAAAATGCAGACATGGGGCTTCGATTGCTGAACACTTACACGTTCATTCTAAGAACTCCAGAGAGAGGCTGGATGGCTTTCTGGTCTCCCAGTGCATTTATACATCACAATAACTCTAATGTATTTGCTCAAAGCACTTGGCCTTAGAATACATTTAAGTCACAAATCAAAGATTTTTATTGTGATTAACGTATATCTCAGACTTGTACAATCAGACATCATCAGGTTCTAGGTCTTCAGAGCCCGACCACTTCAGTCTGAAAACAATTACCTAACTGGTGTTTATACCTAGGTGCAGTAAGCTAAAATTTCAGCTTTCCCCCTTTGCAGACAGCTTGAGAGCACACAGCCTAGCAGCCCAGGTATGGCAGCTCTTTTGAAAATTAACTCATCAAATGCCTCAACATGTAGCGTTAGAACCCATTAAAGCCCAAACAGACAACACTCCCCCTCAAAGGGCCGCCTCCACAAACCCCATCACTCCAGCGGCAACACACACCCCACAGTCCCCAAAATGAGAAAAAAAAAGTTGTCCACTATAATCAGGCATTCAGTGTCTAAAATGGGAACTTTTCTTACCTCAGCCATGTTGGTGCTTATGTTTCCTGAGCTTTAAAAGAATTTCCCATTCCTCGGTGAGCTCTCACAAGAAGTACTGGAAACACTCCTGTCTGTACAAGTACTAAAAAGGCAGGACCATCACCCACCCCTTTACTCTCGTCTGAATCCGAGCACCTCAAGGTCTGATGTACACTCAGCCCTCAGACGGGAATGAAATAAGATCCTCCCCCTTGGTGTTCTCCAGTACGAAGTTGTGTCTGCCTCTCTCACCTTTGTAGCAAGCTCTCATCTCTGTGCCCGGTGTGGTGTGTTCCAGCATGCCCTAGGAGTCCCAGAGCAGTCCCTCTCACAGCTGGCTTGAAGAGGGCATGACACTCATCATTCACAGAAATTTGATCAAAAGGAGTCATAGAGGCTCGAGGCACTTCTAATGCGGTCTAAGAAGATTCTCCCCCTGCTCAGGCAGCCTGAGTAATGCATTAAATCAATGAAGCTGACCTGAGGCCCATTACACTTTCCCGGAGAACACAGACCTATCTGCAAACAAGCTGAAGGCTTTAAGTCTCTCCCCCCCTCTTTTTTTTAAAGCACAAATGCATTCCTTTTCATCTCCAGTTTAAAACGGTGAAGGTTTTTCTTGAACACTTAAGTGGACTGATTTTACTCTATTCAGGGGATGCACATACAATTGTGACTGGCTACGAAGAGACACAGGTTCTTATATGCAACTTCAATGACAGAGGTAGAAATAACACGGGGGAGGGATGGGGTAAATGTTCTGGATGTCAGTAAAAGGGAGGAGGGATAACATATGGAAATATTGTTAAATAATGGTCAGATGTGCTGAATAATATAAATATGGGCCTCCCAGGGCAGAGGAAGGTTAAAGGATAGGTTATGAGGGGGAAGAAGTTCAACCTATGCTCAAAAATGGAGGGGGTAAGGGGAAATAGGGGTCGAGTCCAGAGTGGGGCGGTGGGTTGGGCTGTGCCAGAAGCAAGGCTAGCTCAAGGTCTTGGAAGTCGTCAGAAACATTGTAACTCGGACTGTAACCTAAACCCAACCAGACCCACAGCGTGCTGATCCCAGTGGAGCTGGAGGCCATGGGAGAGAGCAAGAAAGATGGGGGGAAAGGGGGGTGGGATGAAAAGGGGGGAGACTGCTCCTTCATCTCTTACGAGGAATCCAGAGTCATCCTCAAAGGATTTAGTTCTAGAAAGTACTTTAGAGATCTAGTCCAACCCCTTTACTTTACTGATGAGGATGCGGAGGCCCAGAGACACCACACAGATAGTTAACAGGATAAATAAACATATTTTTTTTTTTCAGAGATGAACCTGAAGTATGACTTTGGACCTCCCTTTTCCAAAAGCATGTCTCCTCACCTGCTTCCCAATGCCTAACATTCCTTTAATGAGAAACAAAGCCTTTTATACCAGGAAGAAAGATAAGGGACTTACAAGGCGAATGCCTGGTTGACGGAACACATTATAACTGCAGTTCGAATGAGTGTCAATCAACTAACAAGTGCAAATGGTATCAGATCATTTCTAGGTCTGCCAGAAAGAAGACGCTCGGGGAGCAGGAGGGCACTGGGTGGCCGAAGGTGGGAGAAGGGGAAAATGAGTTGCCCCTGCAGAGAGAAAAGTTCACAGAAAGGATAGGCCAGGGTCTCCTAAGAAAACTTTTTGCCAATTTTACTGTTTTATAGAGGGCTGGACTGTCTTCATTCGACCAAGATCATCATTCTCATGTTCCTTACCATAACTGCACATTCCTATAATGCTTTAACCTGACACAGGCTGTACAAAAGTTTGGCTTTGTTCAATGGTGCCACCGTTCAGCTTGAAGAGAAAACTACACTGAAACAGTATTGATTTGGTTGGTTCAACTTTGTATGTTTCTATGAAAAAAAAAAATTAATACGTCTAACTTTTATATGGCCAACAAAAAGCTCGGTTGCCAGAAGAACCTGTGCATCCTCATGTGCCATCTTCCATTTGCTCCATGTGTTCATTTTCTGTAAATATCCCCATGATGGCAATGTCCACATTATAAAGTTGCTAAGCCCCGGACAATAGCCCATTTAAATCAGATAATATTCAATTTGACAAGATTTCAGCCTAACTAAAGAAACTGTACAAGTGCCTGGAGCATGCCAGAAACTGCACTGGACTTGTACATTTGTTTTAGTTGAATGTCTTACTTCCCACAAATTAAAGCTTAATCTAAATCAAGTTTTTTTTTTTTTGTTGTTGTTTTTGTTAACTTATCAGCAATGGAGTAGGTTTTGAAAGATTTTGGTAAAGCAGGACATTTAGAACTTCTGTGGATTAAAGCAAACAGGAGTGGTATGGAAGAAGAAAGATGACTTGGCAGTTGTCTGCCTGGCATTTTAGACCTGGAGGAGGACACAGATAATCTTTTTTGAAAGTGAGACCATAAGAGCCTATATGAGTTGTCCAGGGCTACTCAGCATAGATAGGGCTCAAACCCAAATCTCCTCTCCTTAAGCTCTTTCCATCATACTACATAGAGCACGTCTCACCTCACACATGTGATTCCACATGAGAGAGAAGAACAAAAGGGGTGGCTAGTACTTAGCATGCATGTACAGAGCCTCAGAGTGACTTTAAACAGAAAGACCAAGTTTAGAGTGCATTTGTGTGTCTCATAGAAATATCTAATTCTTTGTACATCTGGGACCTATTCTGCCCCTTAACCACCTACAAAAGAGACTTCATGAAGGTATTCAATGAATTGTTTAAAAAGGAAGAAAGATGGGCTCAAGGTTAGGGGGTCATGATCATGATCAGTGGAATATATGGCAGTTCTCCCCCCCCCCCCCCCCCCCCATTCAGCTTCAAGTCCAAAACATTCAGCTTGCGATTAAAAAGAGAAACTGGCTTCTCTTACCTGAAGGGTGCTTTAGGAAAATAGACGATTTTACTCACTCACCATCCAGGAAGTTCCCATTCTCCTGGTACTCTGGCCACAGTTTTTCCAGCTTACAGTGATGTGCTTTGTTCACCATCAGGAAGCTGTGGTTTCTGATACCTCCCAATTCATTTGGGGAGGAATACAGCATCGGATCGTCAAACCATTTTTGGTTGGGGTCAAACACAAGTTTTATTGCCTGCTGAAACCTTTGGTAGCAGCATGTTATATCTGTACACTCTAACTTGACAAAGTCAGGAAGTGCCAATGTTAAGAATTCCTACAGTAACAGGAGCTCAACCAAACTTGAACATTCCAAATGGGAATCCAAAATGTAAAACCACTGGTCAATTTATGCTGTGTTGAGAGCTTAACTCCTGCATTTTCTCAGCTGGGTAATTTTAAGTTTCCACTTGCATTACTATAAATTTTCAAATTTTTTAAAAAAAAATAAGGGGTGAGGGGAAGGACAAACTAAAAAGAAAATTAAAAAAGCCAACAAGAAATAAATCCACCAAGGACTACTGCAATGAAGACCTTAAAATCAAAGAATATCAAAACTCACGGGGACTGTAGATATCATTTAATTCAATTTCTTATTTTATAAGTGAGGAAATAGTGACCTGGAGAAGGAAAATGACTTGCCTCAAGTCAAACAGCTGGCTAGTAACAGAGCTAAGACTTGAATTAAGAATTAACCATCCCATGTGCTGATGTTTTTAAGAATCCAGCATTTTCTAAGGAGCATCTCTCTCTCTCCCTCTCTCTCCCTAAAGTAGCATAGAGAAAAGATTATAAAGCAAGAATTTACAACCTTTTCTGATCCCATATGTCATGGATTTCAGTAAACCTTTCCTTACCCCTATTCAATAGCAAAGAAATTCTAATGTTCACTATGCACATGTCTCACATAATCAGCTAAGCAATCAAGTATTGATCAGGTACTTATTATGTGCTGGATATGTTTCTAAGTACTGAGGATAAAAACAGCAAAAACACAACTTGCCCTCAAGGAAGGTATGTTCTAATAGGAAGACAACATACATAAATCAGGACATACAAGATATATACACAGAAGATACAGAGATTAATTTCATTAGGATGCTATATTTATTTGCCAAGAATTCCCATATTCCTTGATAACCTTCTTGTAGCCCCAGGGGTTCATATATTCCAGGTTGGGAACTTCTGGTGTGAAGAAATGAAATCCTCAAAATCTACACACTTGGCATAACCATTAGGCACTCAACTTTTTTTTTTTTTTAATTACACAACTTCTTTAAAATTGTCCTATGTTCATGTTCCAGAACAGTCTCTACCCATGACTCATAAGTTGTAAAATGGTAACAGGTTGCAAGATGGCAATTTCCAAAGAAAAAATAGGTTGTTTTTTTTTATAGATTAACTCCCCATTGAGGAATGTAAATGTTCTTTCCAATAGAGAAGCACACACACACACACACACACACACACACACACACACTCACACACACACAAGTTTTTGGAAGAGAAATCATCCATTTGTAGATGTATGGCATCAAGGACAATTTCTGAGTATGTATATTTTTTGACTAATAATCACCTAAAAGGGATAAAGATCTGAGCACTAATAAGAGATAGGACTTCAGACTACCTTATAGCTAGGAGGGAAGGTTTTCTGCTTAAGTCAGAAGAGGCCCTGCTACCTGAACACTTTGATGGTACTGTACAAAGAAACTCCACTATTTGTTGATAGGTGATAGGTGGAAACACTGTACCAGTAATGGGTCTACTGATATTGGTAAAAACCAAAATCAAGTCTTTTAAGAGATGAAAGAATGAAAAGAACAACTTGTCTCTCCTTTATTGATCTAAGGATCAATACTGGGAGACTACGAACATTCCTCAGAAGACAGTGTGTCAGGAAACACCAAGAGAAAGGATGAACCCTTCTACCTTCACCCCACTGCCAAAAGACATCTACCTAGGGGCAGCAGGTCTGGGCACATCTGGGGCATGAGATGGTGTTGGGACCTGACTAAGAGCAACAAGTAGGAGCCAAGGTTCCCCCCTACGCAACAAACACCCTGGGTACAGATCATACTGCCACAGAGGCCAAATGTTGCAATTTCTATAGAGACTGGCTCAGAAACAGCCTTCTGTTGAGAGAGAAGGATGATAAGGTCTAGCCAAGAGGTTGGCTCCGATTTCTGCTGCCAAAACACTGTTTTGCCTGTGGTTCCCTTCATGCTGGTCCACTCCACTTTCCCCTCTTCTTGTCTGGATTTCTCCTCCTCTACCTTTACCTTGCATGTTAGACAAAACTAAATTTCCAAGGCTCATGTTGTTTCATTCAGTGTTTCTTCCTTGAAGAGAGAGGGCATTCAAAGTGCCCAGTGGGCATGTGTAATACCTAGAGTGAATGCAAGGTGACTGGACTTTTTTTGTGTGTGAATGAGATTTCCCAATCTTAAGTAAAAGGAAAGAGTAAGAGAAATGAGAGATAAGTATGAGGAACCTAATCTTCAAAACAAAGAAGCAAAACAAAACAAAATCTAAGCCCTAGTTTGGCTCTAAATCATCTCTCCTGTATCTGTCTTCAGCAGAGATGCAAGCTGGAAGTTTTTGTCCCTCTGTGAGAAAAAGAAAACAGGCATAAACAACGTAATGTAACCCCTACAAACTTGGGAAAAATATAGACGTGAGTGGCCTTTAAGGCTTCTTTTAATTGAGGTAAATAAGGCACATTCTGATTTGGGGAAAAAGAAAAAAAAAGATTGCCTAAGTGGTTATCACCATTCAGATCTGCTTAGTGTGTGAAACGGACCTTCTTTTTTGCTAGTTACTTCATGTCGACTTTTCTATCAGCTGCCAGCTCCAG
The DNA here is from genome assembly GCF_028372415.1 of Notamacropus eugenii. Classification (NCBI taxonomy): domain Eukaryota; kingdom Metazoa; phylum Chordata; class Mammalia; order Diprotodontia; family Macropodidae; genus Notamacropus; species Notamacropus eugenii. The sequence goes on along the minus strand of NC_092872.1, from coordinate 176,780,315 downwards.
TCTTGGCTTTGCCAGTAACCTTGGGGAAATCACTGGACCTCTCTCAGGCTCAGTTTCCTCATTATGAACAGACGGCATTAGACTAATGTCTTGAGGCCCCCTTCCAGCTTCAACATATGACAATCCATTGGATCATACCAGAAAGCTGGCATTTCTCTTCTAACCTCACAATGTGAGCAAAGGTACAAAAAAAAATTAAACGGTTAGGTTCATCTCTGGGAACTTTTAGTTCAGTTAATTTCTTGAGTTACATATTTGTATTTCATATTTGAAATGTGGACAGAGGAGGAATGGAGTGAGGATTAATTATATAAAAACCAAGGGAGGGAAAAAAAAAGAACCTCCAATCTTACTCTATGGAAGATGTTCAAGTTTTGATTCCCGTTTTTTTCCCCTTCCCATCTCATTGGCCTGTTGTCTTGAAAGCAGAGAACCCTCTGCCCAGCCTCCTAAGATGACACTGATTTGTGGTCTGTGCACCAGGGAAATATCCTATAAAGAAAAAGCGATTTCTTCTTAACAGGAACCTGATCAAAGATAACAATAGATGGGAACAGCTAATCTTGGAGGTTCTGTGAGAAGATGAACACACTAGCACATTGTTGGTGGAGCTGTGGATCAGTACAATCATTCTGAAAGGCAATTTGGCATTCTACAAATAAATTGACTAAAATGTCAATATTCTGGGAACCATGTAAATGGAAAGAACAACCACAAAACAATTAAAAGCGAATTTGTAAAATTACAAACAACAAAAAAAACAAGTAACACTGGAAAGAAAAGATATGAGAAGACACCTGCTCCCCCTTCAGAGGTGGGATGTCCACACTGTGGAATTATTGCCTGTATGTTTGGACTTTCTCAATGTATTGATTGTCTTTAGCTGGAGTTTCTTCCTTAAATTTTTTTTTGGGGGGGTCACATGAGATGGTTCAGGAGAAGAATACTGGGAGAAATTTTGGCCATATAAAAACAAAAGAGATAAATAATTTTTTTAAAAACAGGATGCCTGATTTTTTCCACAAACTGAAGAAAATATAATTTGCAGTAAGCAATTATCCTGCTTAAGAATTTTTGCCCCCAATAAAATGGAAAAGTAGCATTTGGCTCTAGGAGTATCTTGCTTCATATCAAAATGAAAAAGTTCATAAATCTAAGAAGGTAGTGCTGGTCCTGGTTGGGAGGTACTCTGAAAGCAAAACCATTATCATCAAGAACACAGACAATGCAGAGAGGCAGGTAGGGTGGCACAGTGGATGGAGCACTGGCCCTCGAGGCAGGAGGATCTGAGTTCAAATTTGAACTGACACTTTGTGCTGTGTGCCCCAGGGCAAGTCACTTAACTCCAGGTGCCTCACAAAAAGAAAGGAAAAAAAGAACATAGATGATGGGACCTCTGACAGGTCTGACAGGTTCTACAGCTATGTCCTGGGGACTGGTATCAAATGCTACCCCCACAAAGTGACCCCAGCAATAGGCAAAGAGAAGATTGACAAGAAATGAAAAATTAAGTCCTTCATGAAAGTTTATAGCCACAACCACTTCACATCTACCAAATATTCTGGGGATACTGCACTGGACAAAACTTGTCACAGTAAGAATGTGTCCCATGACCCTGTACTAAAATAAAATGTGGGAATAAAATGAAGGAAGTCAACGTCAAGTTAGGGAAAAGCTACTTAAAAACAAGTAGTTTTTCCAGAAGCTACAGTTTTAGAACTACTTTGCTGTTGGACAAACAAAATGGCTTTTTTTTTCCTCAAAAAAAATGGAAAACTGACCCTAAACTTCTACAATGCCATCTTCAAAGGAAGAGATGTAACCTGTGTTTAGAGCATCACTTCTCTCCAATGATTTTTTCTCTAAGTGCTTTTTAGGGCAATCTCGATGGATTTTATGAAGGAAAATAGCTTAGTACAAGGATGAAATGAGACCTCCAAAGCCCATCTCCTTCATCTATTGGGCCGACATCTCTCAGGCACAGGGGATGAGGAGCATCTCCTTTTTAAAAGATCTAAGGAGATTTCATCATTTTCATGGTAACTAATAAGCCTCACTACAGTCAAGTGTTCTAAATTTTATCTTTCGGTGGAACACATATCACAATGACCAAGCCTGGCCCCTAAAGAGAGATGAGAAAATGAATCTCCCTCCCCTATTTGCAGAGGTAAGGAACTTGGGGTGCTGAATGCTGCATGTTGTCAAACTGTCCATGTGTTAGATCTGTGGAACAGCTTTTCTGCTTTTTCTTCTTTCTTTAAAAAAGAAAGAATGTTACAAGAGATGTCTTTTCGGATAAGGTGAGGAAAGATAGATATATCTGTAAATGAAGGTGGTGTATGACAAAAGATACCAAGACTATTTTTTAAAAAGCCATCTAACTAGTTGGGGTACATCAAAAAGAATTACTATGTTCAAAAGAGTGGAAGAATTAAAAAAAAAAAAAAGCTCTGCATTCCATAGCTCATTTGAGAGACTATATGACTAGATTGCCTTAAATACAATCAAATGTTGCTGTCGCTCTCGTAGCTTCCAGTGCACTCGTACCTCAAGTTCTTTGCCCTTAGCCTTTTTATTCTTCACTGTTTCCAAATAGGCTTTATCTTATTCAATGCAACTCACCATTCTAGCTCATAAAGACCACTAAGCAGTAGACCTAAAATAAATTGAAGAGCTACCTTTCCTTTTTTGTTCCAATGAAGTGGGAAAGAGGGCTTTTGATATACTGCCACTGGAATTTGGTTTGGGGGTGAGCTGAATATTGATACTCATTATATTATTAGGTATGACTATCAGGAAATATGACTAATTGCTAAAAAAATGATACCATCCAAATGAAAAATGTTCCTTTCAAAGCAGTTACTTTGGAATAATCTAGAAATACATTCATGGGCTAGCATGTGGATGAAGCCCTCTTATTAGCTGACTTCCACACCTGTGATATAATTTTTACAATATCCTCAATGGTAGCCAATCTTCAGCTTTTTGAGAGTAGACTTGAATTCTTTTTAACTGTCCAAGATCATTCAGAGTTTTGGCTGGTGAATAAGGCAAGTGATTAAGCTGGGTAATACTATTTGGGTAAAAATGTAGGTGTGGTAATAAAACAATGAGACTTGGTTTCCTGTGTGGCTCATGTATTAGCTCTGAAGGCAATTCCAAAGAGGAATTCTGAGCACTGGCAGCACAGCTGAAATCAAGGTCTCACCTACTAAGGTGACTTCTTTGAAGGGGATGCTTCTCAATTGGAAGTAAAAGTTTCCATATGTTTGCTACATTGATTTTTAAATCCCTTTTCTATCATGTATATTTTTTAAGGTTAATTCAACATTCAACAAACATATTAGGAAATGAACAGCTGGTTAAGAAAGTAATGTCTGAGAATGAGACTTGGAATTCTTGAATACAGCTTACAGTGTAAGAATGACCTGATTTCTGGATTGGAAACGTTAGGTATAGTAGTGATTGGGGGTGTTCAGTTATGCAGACATCTATATGAGTGTGCGCTTTGTCTAAAGCACAGTAATTAATAAGTTCCTGATTTGCCTTGATAATTTTATCCTCTGAAAAGTAGTGGAAACAGTGAGAAATTCTATTCTGGATTTGATTGTTAACAAAAAGAAGGAACGAGTGGCTGCAGTGGGAATGATGGGAAACTTTCAGGGAAGTGATTGTTCTATCTAAAAGAGGAAACGCTGACACACCCTCTAGATTTTGAGAGATCAGATTTCAAAGTAACCAAAGAAAGGATAGGTGGAATCACAGAGCCTGAAATTCTACAGGGGAACCAGTGCCAGTAAGGAAATTCTGAAAGGCACAAAGAAAATCAATTTGATAAAGAAGAAAAGAGGAAGCAGTCTAAAGACACCAGAGTGTGGATACAACAAAATAAAAGATATGTACTGAAACTGGAAGCTAGGGCAAATAACAAAGGATGAATATTAAAGCATGCCATGGTCTTCTAAGATTCATGGCAGGATTTCTAAAGCTTAGAATTAGCTGTGCCTGGAGAGGAGACTAAGAAAGCAAGAGGTTTCCTTCTTACCTACATAGGGAAGAGAAAGGTCAAAGAAAAGAGAGGACCACTGGAGCAATGAATGGCATGATGATAACTGATGGTGAGGAAAATATAGAGCTGCTCAGCTTAATTTTGCCTATCTTCTGTGTCAAGGAAAATGAGTTTTTTAAACTGGCAAGGTCAGAAAAAATGGCTACAGGGGAAGTGATAACTAAAACAAGTCAAACGATAGTAAGAGAACATGTCACTGGACTTGATAGGCTATTCCTAGCCTAGATCATCAGACCCAAGTGATCCAGACTGAGATCTAGAACAGTGAAGGAACTGGAAGATGTAAAACATGGAGAGTGAAAGACTGCATTTCAGTCTAGGTTACACTCCTGATTCTGGACTTTTTTTAACTACAGGTGTAGCCTCCCTTCCCCCAAAGCTTTTCAGCTTCCTTTTTATATGTTGTAAGCTCCTTAAGGACAGGGATCATCTTTCTTCCTTCGTATTTGTATTCCTGGCCTACTGCACAGTACGGCACAAAGTCTTTGTTGCTGCTGTTGAGTTGTTTCAGTCATGTCTGACTCCTTGTGACCCCCTTTGGGGTCTTCTTGGCAAAGAGTAGTTTGTTATTTCCTTCTCCAACTCATTTTATGGATGAGGAAACTGAGGCAAACAGGGTTAAGTGACTTGCTGAGGGTCACAAAGCTTGTGTCTGAGGCCAGATCTGAACTCGGGAAAAATAAGTCTTCTCTAGACTCCAGACCTGGTGCTCTGTCCACTGTGCCACCTAGCTGCTCCTGAGGCTTTTAAATAAAGGCTTGCTGACTTGAACTGAAAAGCTACTATAGGATTTGGGAAGGGCAAATACTATCCTGATTTTCCAAAAAAGGAAAGCAATGAAGTCTACAAACTAAAGGTCAGTGAGTTTGAATTCAATTCTTGGAAAAATTCTGGAATATATCATTAAGTGATGGAGAACAAAAACTGTGATCACATTAACTTAACATGGTTTCCTCAATATCAGTTTTGACAAGATTACTAGACTGGGAGACCAGGAGGATGATATAATGAATGAATAAATAAATAAATGAAAAAGCATTTATTAAGGTCTTATTATATGCTATGCTATTAAACACTTTATACCATGTTAAGCACTGGACATACAAATAGAAAAAAAAGCAAAACAACGAGCTCGTTTTAATTAAGGGACACAACTCATAAAAGAAAATTTAGCTCAGGGCAGATACAAAGGTTTAGAAATTTTTAAGAGTGCATTGGAAGGATAGGTGACAAGGCCCAGGGGTTCTTAGATTGTCAGCAGGTCAGATGATAATGTCAAAGGGTCTGCAGGGTATATAAGACAAGGAAAATCATAAAGCCTGGTGGCTGGTCCTCTGCATCTCACCAGGAAGAGTTGAGTTAGTGATTCCCATGCCATCCAAGCCATGTGAATGGTTAAGCAGCCCCTATGAGTTCTGGCTAGCAGGAGGAAATGAAGGAGAAAACTTAAGAGAAAATGGGCTGTTCCTTTTGGTCTGGTGGTGGTAGGTCTTCCAGCTGCATGGTGAAAATGAACATAATGAATTTTGTTGCTCAGAGTTTAGCTGGCCCTGACAGAGATAGATGAGGTAACTGCTTCTTCTTGACTAGAACCATTTCTGTGGTTGTTGATAACCTATATTTCTTTATTATTGGTATTCTTTTAAAAATTTATCTAGATTTTACTGGAGCATTTGCCAAAGTCTCATACTATTCCTGTATAAATGATGGAAAGGTGATAGTAGATTTAGGAGGCTTAGAATTTGGTTGAACTGGCCAGACCAAAAGATGTCATCAAAGGTCTATGATAAAATGTCACAGGCATCTATCTGTGCTCAGTTTTATGCTACTTAACATTTGTATGGATGCTGACATGCATGGCATAATTTCTTATAAAATCTGGAGGTGCCAGAAGGCTGTGTGAGATATTTAATATGTCGGATGAATCTAATAAGAAGAAATTTAACATAGATCAATGTAGAGTCTTAACACTTAGGTTTAAAAAAATCAGCTTCACATATACGAGCTGAGGGAAGAGATGGCTAGATAGCAATTTGTCTGAAACATATCTAGGGCTTTTAGGAAACTACAAGCATAACATGAGTCAACAGTGTGATATGGAGGCCAAAAAAAATGCTGATGTGATGTTTGGTTGCATTAAGAGAAGAATACAGTCAAGTCCTGATGAGCATGAACAATGAACCCCCTGAAATGTTCACATTTTTCAAACCCACACTGCTTATTTCCATTGGGCCAGAACCAATTACCATATCTTACATAATTATAACTTTGAAAATTTGGATAAATCTGAATACATGCAACCACTTTACAAGACTCATTATTTACAAGAATCAGTACCTAGCTAGAGTGGCAAGGACAAGGACAGTAGTAGTCATGCTACATTTTATCTGGTCAGCCTATATCTGGAATACTGTGTTCAGTTGTTACCACATTGTAGGAAGGAAGTTGATGAGCTAAAGTGTGTCCAGAAAAGGATAACCAGGATTGAGAAGAGCCTCAGGATAACATTGTATCAGAACTGGGAAGGACCTACGACGACTGGATTTGATGGAAACAAAGATGTTTCGCCTACATGAGAGAAGAGTTGGGGAGGGAGAAACAATCTGATGGCTATTTTCAATTATCTCAAGCCATCACGGGGAAGTGGGATTTGATTTGTTTGGCTTGGCCCCAGAGGCTAGAACTAGGAATAGAAGTTGCAGGGAGGCAGATTTAAACTTGAAGTAAAACAAACTATAAACTTATGTTACCCATTGGGAGCTGTCCCAATGTGGAATGAGCTGCCTTGGGAGATTAATGGATCCCCCTCACTAGAGGGATTCAAGCAAGAGTTAGATAACGATATGGATATTGGGCAGACAGGCTCAGGTCCAAGCTGGGTTATATGGCCCTCAAGTGTCCCTTTCAATTTCAGATTCTGTGAAATGTTTATTAAGCTCCTTACTAGTACTGAACTAGGAAAAATTCAAAGAAAAATAAAGACTGATACCTGTGCTGAATGAACATATTAGAACTTGGAAGGAAGAGTTGTAATGAGTAAGAATTGGTGAATATACATAACAAAAACAAAATTTTATAGCTCTATATCTTGTTTTTTTACACAACTATGACAATCTGACTTTACAAATTTGTAACACAGGCTTTGTTTTTCTTGCTTTCTCAATGAAGGTAGGAAGCAGGAGAGGGAGAAGGCTCATCTTTCTTTGAAAATAGAATTTTTTTAAATTTAGAAAAGCTAAGCAAAACAAACAAACAAACCCAAACCCCAAAGCAATATAGTATAGTGGATATAGGGCTGGTCTTGGTGTCAGAAAGATCTGTGTTCAATTTCTGCCTCTGACACTTACTAGCCATGTAGTCTTAGACAAGTCACTTAACATCCACAAGAAGCCAGAGGCAACTCCCTAAGTCATCTAAATCACAAAAAGGTTTCAATCTGCATTGGCAGAGAAATCTCCCATTCTTGGGAAAAGTATTCTTCCCATATTCCAGCAAATCACAGATCCTTCCTTTCAAATTTAATGTCATTTGCAAATTTAATGGCCATTTAGCTCTTCAAGTGTCAAATTAAAAATGTGGAGCTTCCCCCTTCACAAACAACATGAATGGCATATATTATGACTACTGAACATAGTTACTAGACAGACATTGGGCTACAATAATTGAGAATTTGGAATATGACTAATAGCTTGATTTATTACTTTATCCTATTTTTTCAGAAGTAGAGAAAAAGGGCTTTAGAGAAAATAAGATACAGGACTAAGTTAAAAGGTAGACTCATATTTTGTGGAGTTATAGACTGTCAGAGGGGGAGGGAACCAAGTCCAGTCCCTCATTTTATAGAATTATCCTTTTCAAAAAGGAAAGAAAATAAAGATGATTAATTACAATTCCAAACCTTTGAAAATACTTCTTAAGGGCTATATATCCCAAGGGAAGAAGGAACTATAAAAATCAGATGTCAGTTTGAGTTACTAATTATTTTGCTGTCTACAAAGCCATGTGGCCCTGAACAAGTCTTAACTTCTCTGAACCTCAGTTTCCTCATTTGTAAGATGAAGGGGTTGGACTACATTATTCTGAGCTTGAAATCCATGATTCTAATCTATAAAATCAGGAGTTGAATTAGTTTTCAAACTATTTGCTGTAGAACTCTTGAAGTAAAACCTTTTGGGGTTTTGTAAAGATGCCTCCTAATAATGGTACCAAACACGACAAGGTTTACCTTACATATTCATATTATCATGTATATCATATCCAATAGATATTCATAATTGACATAAATGATCCCCCAACTAGTCTCTCTCAATAAGCACTTTCTTCATACTTGGGAAACATCATTGGATGTTCCTGCTTTATTTGTTAAGGTGTTTCAAAATTTTCATTTTCTCTTCTCCTTTATAAGTCAGCATTTTGAGATGTTTTATTTTGTTATATTTTGGCTTTTAAAAATTTTCGGTTTTTTTGTTTTTCAATTCTCTGTAGTTTGTTAATAAGTGCCTTTGGTAATTTTATGGTGCCATAAGAATTTTTTTAAAGAAAAATTAGTTACTAACACACATATTAGGATAACCAGAAATGAATCCTAATTCCCTATTGCTTTCATCATATCTGTTATTTAATTTGTAAACTATCAGTGCATTGGTTTATTTTTAATGCTTTTGCCTTCTTGTATCCTTCAATTATTCAAAATGGGCATTTGGTACAAAACCAATGAAAAAATATCTATCTGTATGAAAAGTTATATATAGATGGGAAGAGGGAGATGCTCCATAGATATAGGTATGGATGAATAAATACTGATTATCTTATATAATAAAATGCTACAACAATGACAAACAACTGGTTATTCATTATACAGTACTGGTACAATCAATTATTAATTCAAGACCAATGAGAAATAAATTAATTTCTAAGTCGCAAATGATTGAATGTAACTGTCCATGAGGAACCACATAGCACAGAACAAATGGGCTTCCTACGTATGGTTGTCTGCTTTTGCAATATTTTCCTTTCTTCGTATCCCCCACGCTTTAGCACATTGCCTAAATCAACAACTGTTGACTGACGACAGATCCTCTTGGACTGCTTCACAGGAGATTATAGTTTCAGTAACCCCTGAAGTCTGTCATCTAAGAATTGGTCTTACCAGTTCAGTTTTCTAAAATTATTATCCTTTAAAGTTTGACTGCAGAATGTTTATAATCAACAAATTAAGTTTTGCTTCTCCCACATCTGATATGTTGACTTTCCGATGTAGGTTCAATTAAATTAGTGATCAGCCAATGGAAGCAGCATATTTAAAGAGTTTTCAATTAATTTTATTGACTGGTCATCTAGGTAAAAGAAGAGAAAAAAATTAAGTACTAGATGGGTCTGAATATAGGCAGCCTCAAAAGAGAGGCTTTAATCTTAAAGGAGGTTCTCTTTGAAAGGATATTTATCCACAAGTGTATATTTGTGCAAAAAAAATAATACTAATTATAAGCCAAACTCAGATTTTATACAAAACAGAGTTAGGAGACTCCTATCTACATTTAGATTGATGCACTATAAAACCTTCCCAATAGAATACCTTTTATCAGCCACATACTTGCATTAGCAAAATGCCATCTAAAAATACATTTTTGAATTCCAGATTTTACATCTACAATCTCTTAAGGACAAGTGTTGGCAAGTCTACCAACCAACATATCCTTATGAAGTTTAAGTCACTGTTAAAGACTTCACCTTTAAGAAAAAGAATTTTTTTTTGGTAAAAAACAAAACCAAACCAAAAACTTTACATAGTTATACTTTTATATTTGAAGGAAAATAAATGAGATTTGATGTGTAGTTTTTAAAAAAGACCCCTTCATAGAAATGTTATAGTTGAAGATTCCTTAAAAAAAAGTTATTGCTAACTGTCCTAACTGCTTTTAGGAATCTCCTTTGTCAAATTGTGGCTTCCAACAACATATGTCTCCTGTACCAGATCAGTTGTGATAGTGATGCTTCCCAGAGGCGTGGCTTTTAATCCTCAAATTACAATGCAAGTTGAAACTGGCAAGTTTTGTCTATCATCAGGAGTTTAGTAATTAACCAAAGATCCCCAACTAATGGTTTATCAAAATGCTGGTAAAGCAAGTTAACAGAATGTATAGTAAATCAGACTGGCATGCTCCCTAGGATAGATGTGATGGATCCCTTGTGCTACATCCGTAAGGGGGCTAGTAAGCAGCACGCCATTATGTGCCTTAAAGGTACACTCTAGCAGAAATCCAAGGCCAACCTTTCAAAAGGAGTTAAGCGACAGACCAACAGCCAGCCAGCCAACCCCCCTCGTAGTTAGTGGCTTCTCTCCCTCGCTTTCTTCCCCTCACAGAGAATCACAAGCTCTGTAGTCATGCTCACAGCCCCGGGCATCATTGTGCAGGAATCCTTGCTTGATCTTTAATAAAAGCTAGTGGTTTTCTCAGGGGTTGGAAGGCAGAACATAACAGCCCGTGAGTAACCTGGAAGTAATGCCTAGTGCTCAGGAAAATTGCCAGTGGTGACAATTTTCCTTTGTTTGTTTCGTGGGAGTGTAAGAAGCAGAGTTATTAGCTGGGGTGACTCTCACTGAGGAGTGGGGAAGGCTGACACACTGAAAGAAAGGTGGATTCTATTTACCAGACAAGCTTGCCAAACCTTAAATGCTCAAATGTGTAGGTGTGCTTAGCTACAACTCTTGTGAGCAACCTGACCAGGGAAAGAAAAAGGACAACTTGATTACTGCCCAAGATTTGTTTTAAAAAGTTTATTTCGGGAAAAAGAATGTTTTTATTTTGTTTTAAAGGCCACCATGCCCTCAAATCATGATGGAATGGTTCCCACACATGCTAATTCTTGTATTTCTCCAGAACTGGTTTCCTGCTTGAACCTCCCCTCTCACTTTTTCTCTTGACAGGACATCACTAATGGATTACAGGCTTCCCACTTGGTCAGGCACAGATTTCAGACACATCTGCTTTCAGAGCTTTCATTACAAAAACACCTGCAAACCTTTAGCTCTGGTGAGCTTTACAGCACATTTTGAGCTTTGAAAACTTTTTTGTCTGCTAGAGAAGAAAGAGAAGGCCATCTGCCCTTGGAGTATCATCGTCCACCTTCTCAGTTTGGAGTTGGTGATGGACACCAGTCTACAGGATGTTCTGCTGTTCCTCCTTAGGTAGTGACCACATGGGTGTGTTAATACCATACCTATTCTACTAGAAATTGGCGAATCAATTTTCTAGAGCCGACTGAAGCTGCAGGAAAGAGATCTAAGGTAGGAGCTGTGGTCACTTTTTGCTTGATTTTTTTCCTCGATAAGTCTTGAAAAGGATTATTAGGCTTTTTTTTTTTTTTTTTAGTTCTTTGGTCTTTTTAAAAAAGTTTTTTTATGGACTTTAAGGAAGTCAACCTGGGTTTTAATCTTGGCACAGCCACCTTTTAGCTGTGCCATGAACCGAACTTTTGTAAGCCTGTTTCCTCAGAATAAAAAAAATGGAGATAATACATGTCCTACTTACTGGTACTTTATAAGATTTTTATGAGAATCAAATGAGATCAATCAGTAAATGGACAAGCATTTACTAAGTGTACACTATGTGCCAGGACTTAAATCTTCGGGATACAGTGATAAATAAAACTGTCCCTGCCATCAAAGAGTTCACATTCTACAGTGGGAGACAACATGTACATCTCTAACTCTATACCTATGGGTACATATATGCAAAGTAAAGAACCCAATAATCTATAAAGTTCTATATAAGTGTGAGCTTCTGGTGTTATCATTAGCTCCACAAAGACCTCCAACAATAAAATAATGGAAAGTTTGTTACGATAAGATCATAAAACGCTTTGTTGACATGTTGAAATTCCTACATGTGCTCAAAGCATGCAGATAGTTCTGTGTTGGGTAAAATCCCCAGAGATTCAATTCAATTTAACAAATAATTATTAAATGCTTACTGTATTCTGTGTACTATGCTTGTAGACTCTATTGCTACAAAAATATTTAAAAATTATACACTACTTGTCCTCAAGAAGCTTACAATTGACCATGTATATATTAATGTAACAAACACACAATTAAGTTTAATATGAAATATTAATAATAATACAAAACAGTGTGATGGGCAGAAGAAATCAGAATGAACTTCATCTTTGAGAAAAATGTGAGAAGAGAGAGAATGCTTTTCAGCAGGGTCTAAACAAATACAGAGGAGCTTTAAGTATCAATAGCATCAGATGAATTGACCTTTGAAAGATACTGACAGGTAAAGATAAGGAACAGGGACATTACCGGCATTGGTGGGGAGAGAGGGGCGGGGAGGGAGGATGGCAGGTACAGTTTGAGAAACAATTTCCTATCCCATTTGGCTGGATTCAAACTAGTTTCAACTGCCTTCTTTACTTTCTATACTTCAAGATTTTTTCATTTCCACTTTTTCCCATGAATCCAAAGAAATTAGAATCTCATTTTAAAAGCTCTGAGTAATTAAAAAATTAAATTGTACATCTTTAGCACTGCCAGAAAAAGTTGTGACAGATGCATATTTCCAGAATGGCAGAGAGAGAGCATTGAGCTGGTCAGCAAGAGGCCTGAGTTCTAGACTCTGATCCTGTACGAACAAGCTCTATGACTTTGGGTAATTTATTTAAACTTTCTGGCCCTTACCTGCCTCATTTATAGCAGGAAGGAATGGTCTTTTTGGTACAGAAGTGGAGGACTACGGTGCAGAATGTTATGTTCCTTGTCAGTCAAGGTCCCTCTGTCAACTGACTTTGCTTAACTGTTTTTGTTTGTTTTTTTACAAGGGACAGTTCTTTTGACAGATACCTGGAAATGATTATTAAAAAAAGACACTAATAAAAACTCTAAATATAAACAAATAAAGTTGCAGCATAAAGAGTACATAAAGGCAGGGAAGGCCTTGCTGAGATTTTATATGAGGATCTCCTGCTTATAAAAATGATGTTAAAAATAAAATGGAACATTATGATTTTATATGTCTCTTCCCAGGAAAGCTTAATTCCTAAATTTCATCCCAGTTCATCTAAATCTTCATCTTAAACATCTCTAGCAATTTCTATTTCCCAAGTATTTTATAATCATTTAAAATGTGGAATTTCTTGCTACTACTGTATTTAAAAAAATTTTAATTAGTATTACTCACCTCATTTTATACATCAAGAAATTAAAGGCATAGTTTATTTTTTTTCTTCAGACTAATTCTTAAACTGGAGTTAAAATCAATTCATTCCACTTCTCTATGATGTAGTAGAAGGCCTTGATGCCTTTATCCTAAATGCTATTTTTTATCTGGATTTTGATATTATTAACAATTATATCATTTGTCTTAGGATCAGAGAATGTTAGATCTGAAAGGGAGCTTATGAATTATCTGACTCAAGTCATTCAGGACCTTTATGGAACACTTTAAGGTTTACAAAGAGACCTACACATATCATCTCATTTGATCCTCTAACAAAGCTTTTAGTCTAAAGCCCTACCTTGTAGAGGAGGAAACTGAGGCTCTAAGACTTTAAGTGACCTAGGTGTCAGGGGTGGAATTCAAACCCAGACCTCACCTTCATACTACACCACACTCCTTCCCAATTTACTGAAAGTCACATTGCTATTACCAGGGACACTAATTAATGTGGGGAAGCAAAGGTTGGTTACTAATGAGTGACAGTGCTATTTAGTGCCACTTTCAATAGCAGGTTGGAGCTGTAAGTGTATCTGTAAGAGAAAAAGAGCCTCTTCCACCCCATCCAATCCAATAAAATTTATTAAGGTACCTAATACGGCACTGGGAATACAACTGATAGAAAGATAGCCCTTGCTCTCAAGAAGTTTACAATCTAATGGAAGGAAATAACATACAAAAGGAGGCAGGAAAGCAGGGGATGGACACTACGAAGGACCCAGCACCAGGGCATCTTTTTCTATGGAGCTGAAAGCAGGCAAGACAACAGATGCAAAATGGAGCCAGCTAAGGGGCATCTAGGTGGCAGAGAAGACAGAACACCAGCCTCGGAATCAGGAGGACCTAAGTTCAAATCTGGCCTCTGACATTATCTGTGTGATCCCGGGCAAGTCACTCAATGCCAATGGCCTCCAAAGAAGGGGGAGGGGAGAGTCAGCTATATAAGTCCAGTTTCTGCCCTCTATAAAGGAAGTCATTGGGAGGAGTTCAGTCCTCTACCTTCCATCCTTCCAAAAAGAGGGCAGGAGGCTGGAGGTGATGTCCGTCAAAGCTTGAATTAAACAGCATGGTGATGAGATCTGAAATGATGAGCTTGCCCTGGGAGGGGCATCTAGTTCCTGGACTTGAAACCAGGCAGAGCAACAGATACAGAGTGGAGATGACTTCACAATGTTTTTAAAAGTTGTTTTATATTTAGGGTTTTCTTTCCTTTCACATTTTGGGACTGGAGATTAAGTACCTTTAAACAAGGAAAAGAAGACCAGACAACTATGATAGTGCTAATTTGATGCTTCCACAGGGTAGGAGGAGCATTCAGGGTGCTCAGGGCCATTATGCTACACCCCAGAAAAGTAGGAGGGAGAACGAGTTAAGGAGACAGAGGTATGGGAAGTACCCAGAGGTGAGTGATTACAGGTGGAAGAGTGAATTTTGTCTTATAAAAAACTGTAGACAGCTCCTCTAAATTATCCCTCCACTGTGACCATAAGCATCTTTTATTTAAGAGGAATTTGTTTGTTTTTGCTTTGAAATTGTCCAACCAACAAACTAAAAGCCTTGGTGAAGGAAAAGAATTATGCAAGGAAAGATTTTTATGAAGTTCTCTATTTTGAAGGGGACTGCGTAACAATTAAGTGATGATTTGTAACATCCTCATACTGCTTTCTACAATAGTTCTGGAAGCCACACAGAAAGGAAACACACTGGATTTGGTTTTGAATAGTGGACACCCTCTACCATCGTCACCACCACTTTGTCCCACTCCTTTAGAACCACAGATTCTAATAGCTGCAAGGGGCCTGGAAGGCCATCTTGTCTACCTAAAAGCAGAACAGCAAACCTTCTACTACAACCACCACCACAACAACCCCTCTACACAATGACCAACAAGAAAGGTTATCAGCCTTTACTAGAAGCCCTCTAGCGAGGGGAAGTCCATTCCATTTTTTCCTGTTCCTAATTCTTAGAAAGTTTTGTTTTCTTACATTAAAATGAAAAACTTCCTCTCTTTGACTTTTACCTACTACTTCTTCCGGACAATTCTGCCCTCTGGCTTGGTCAAATCTTTCTTCCACATGACAGCCCTTTAACATCCCATTTCCTTCAACTGATGCTGATACAGTACATCCTCAAGGCATTTTGTTATTATGGCTGTCCTCTCCCAGGGATTTTCCTGATTCTATCAATATCTTTTCTTAACATGTTTAGTCTCAAGGTGAATTCAAGAAGTGATGTGACTGGTGAGAGGTATGGGGACCTCTTGTCTCCCTTATTCTGGATATTACACTTTTCTTAATTTGGATTCAAATCGTATTATGGCTGCTATATCTTACTCTATGGTGCCTGAAGGATTGGTCCCCTAGATCTCTTTCTAATGAACTGCTATCTAGCTGTACCTTCCCTGTTTTGTACTACTGAAGTTAGTTTTTAAAATCCAAGGGTAGGAATTCATATTTATTTCTTTCATGTTTCATTTAACTAAGATTAGGTCTAAAATTGAAATATTTTTAAAGCCTATCATGTAACATATTAGCTACCCTTCTCAACTTTGTCTCATTTGAAAAACTGGTAATGCTATCTTCATTTACGTCATTGATAAAAATGTAAAAAAAAATCAAAACAACAAACCCACAGAGTCAAGCACAGATCCTGAGGATTAAAAATCTCCTCTGTGATCCTCTAATGACTAGTTTTGGGGCTTGGCAATCAGCTAATTCCAAATCCCCTATCAAGTAAGGCCCACATTTCTCTAGTCCTAATCACACTTAACTTTTCTGGGCCCCTATTTCCTTATCTTAAAATGTTTCACATAGAGAACAATTAAAATTAAATTATGTGTAATTATGATGAAATATGGTTCCTGAGAGATGGGAAAAATTCATCTCCTTCCCTTGCTTAGGTGAAACATTGCATGTACTGTTTGTCAGATGCGTTGAAATGTTGTTTAGTTTTGCTGAGCTCCCTTCTTTTCCCCTTCTTTCTTGGAGAGGCTTGCTGAGTAAAGGAGAGGGAAGGGATGCAAATGTAAAAAGTGATGAAAAAAGAGATGATGCTAATAAAAAATTTAACTAATTCACAGATGTTCAGAGTTGGAAAAGACTTAAGAGATGTTCTAATCCAACCCATACCTGAACAAGCATCCCCTTTGCAGAATATCTGACAAACTCAGTCTTTGCTTAAAAACTTCCAATGAGGAAGAATCCACCTGCCAACACCACTGATTTCTCTGCAGTATGGCATAAAAAAAAAATGTTAAATTTCGAATCAGAAGACACAATTTCAAATTCCAATTTCACCACTTTCTAGCTATGTGATAACCAAGCAAGCCACTTAATCCGCTGAAACCTTACTTTCCTTATCTATAAAATAAAGATAATATTTCACTAGCCTATCCATAGGGCTGATGTAAAGATTAAATCAAACAGCATCCATTAAATACTTTGTAACTGGTAAGTGCTATAATAATATATACGATTTTTATTATAACCAGGCCTTCTGGAACTGCTTAGGCCACAAGACTTTTTTGCCTATCAACATCCTCTTATTTAAGAAGAATGCAATATCAAGGGTAAATATCAATGAATACTTTGATCTAGTCTCCCTACTTTCTACTGGTGTCTATTATAGATGGAGGATCTCTACTACTCTGCTATCTCATAATTCCAATGTCTTACCATCTGCTCTCCTCCTTAAGGACCAATAATCACTTAGTACACAAATGGGCTGTTCTGAGAAATTATACTACTGCTTGCCTTCCAGGAGGTTAATGTTACCTGAAACACCAAAACTATTCTCCTGATGCTGACTTAACCAAAACAGAGGAGGTTCCCTTGAAGCCAAGTTCACAAATTAGCCATAACACATTTTTCCTGGTACATGTGTAAGCCCTGTTCGACACTCTTAGTTTAAGAAAAAAAATTCCCCCCTCTAACTTTCTATCAGAGAGTATAGACAGCATTTTTTTTTTGAGTTCATGAAATATTATAGCAAAAGTGGAAAGTGCATTTGTAGATAACTTGTTCTTGCTACGTGATGATCTCCTAATCCATAGGTTTCATCATATCCTTTCTCTTGCTCAAAAGACTTTATTAGCTTCTTATTGCCTCTGGGATATGATAATACAGCCTCCTTCACTTGTCACATACGAGTTCCCATAGTCTTCCAACCTTATTGAACACCATTCCCCCCCTTTACTTTCCATATCCTTCCCCAAAGGGGTGACTAGCTTTTTCATGATCTCATTCTATAACGCATCTGTGCATTCTTTGAAGGCAGGACCCTAAGTTTAAACAATACCCTTCCCTCATCCCTTGCATCAAGCCCCAATAGGGTGTACTCTTCTTTTCTCAATACTTTTCCTGATCCTTTTATCTACAAGGAATGAGTTTCCCTTGGTTCCTATCCCATTCTATCTTAACCTACTTGTGTGCATGATGCATTGCGTCTTAGATCATAAGCTCAACGAGGACAAGAACTATGTTCTTGCGTCTTTGTACATCCAGCGCCTTGAACCCAGCAGGCATTTTGGTGTTTGCTGATCATTACTTTGTGACAAAGATCTTTCCCCATGAGAACAAAGACTATTTTCAAGAAATACACATGTAAAATTTATATCCTGTGATATTATAGGAAAAACCCTCATCCCTCTTGAACCTTTGAGGAATGAGTTATTTTAGTAACTGAGTTTTCCCAATAGATGAAGGTTTTACTCCTTTGACTACCAGATCATAGGAGGTCCCATGGCTAAGTGGAAAGAACGGTAAATTTAGATTTAAATGGCCTGATTTCAAATCCCATCTCTTTGTCGCTACCTGTGTGATCTTGAGCAAGTCATTCAAATGCCTTATGCCTCAGTTTCTTCATCTGTATAAATGAGAGAGTTGCTTTTTGGCTTGGGATAGCTGGCTTCTAAGATTCTTTCCAGCTTAAAATGTGAAGATCAATGACTTTATTTTAAGTGTGAAAATGGTGATTTCCTTAGGTTTTGCTGAAGCCATGAAATGGCCCAGACTACAGTTGGATCCTGATTAATGTAAAATAAGGAATCCCATGAAGTGGTTACATGAATTTAAATTTTCACTATTCAAAGTTGTAATTTTGTAAAAGATGATAATTTGTTTTAGTCCTGTGGAAATATGCAGCATAAATTCAAATAATAAGATCATTTATTATTCACCCTAATCAAGACCTAACTGCTTTTCTGTTCCTCTGTTTGCAAGTGATTTTCCCAAGGTCACACAGGGAAGTAGGCATTAGAGCCCAGCCATAAATCTAGGTGCTATAACTCCCAAGATACAGATCTTTATGCTATACAATGCTGCTGTGGGCTTGGAAAACATACACAAGTTTGTTAAGACTGTGTATAATGTAAGTCGATGAGCCTTCAGTCATTCTGAAGGGCTCTCTTATGAGTAATATACATGAACCTGCATGAATTTGCTTTGTTAGTTAATTCAGATGTTTTGTCTGTCTATTTCCTGCCAGTCATTTGTTAAGAGATTACTATGTGCCAGGCATTGCACTAAGCGCTGGGGACTTACAGAAGCAAAAGACAGTCCCTGCCCTCAAGAAGCTCATAATCTAATGGCAGAGTCAAAAAAAGCAAACCAACATGTACAAACAAACTCTATACAGGATGAAAAGGAAGTAATTAAAAGAAGAAAAGCAGGAGAATTAAGAGGTGTTGGGAAAGGGTTCCTGCAGAAGGTAGGATTTTATTTGAGACTTAGAGGAAGTCAGGGAAGTCAGTAGGCAGAACTGAGGAGGGAGAACATTCCATGCATGGGGGACACCAAGAGAAAATGGAGGTTTTGTTGGGGGAGGTCAATGTCACTGGATCAAAGAGTACTTGACCAGGAGTAAGTACAATTGGAAAGATAGGAGGGGTCCAGATTATGAACAACAAACTGAATTTTGTATTTGATTTTGGAAGCAATAAGAAGCCAATGGAGCTTCCTGCATGGGGGGGAGAGGAGGAGGGGCAGTAATCCACAGCTGGACCTGTGCTTTAGGAAAATCACTTTGGTGGCTGAATGGAAGATGAATTGGAATGGGGAGAGTCTTGAGGCAAGCAGCCAGGCATGAGGTGAGGAGGGCCTGCACCAGAGTGGTGGCAGCATCCATAGAGAAAAGGGATATATAATCAAGAGATAACAACCTGGTTCCCTACTGTTTTCTCAAACCTAGGTGAGATTGTTGGAAAGTTCCATTCCAGTTAAAAGACCAGACCAGAGACAGAAGAGCCTTCCTCTAAAGAGTTTATCTGACCAACTCCCTCATTTTACAGATAAGACTAGATACAGAAATGATGTAACTTGTCTGAAGGTCTCACACACAGAGTGGGGATTGAGACCAGAGAAAAGAGTCCAAACAGAAAAAAATAAAATTTCTACATTTCTACATGCTTTATAAATATAGATATCCTTACCTCCTTGAGGGATAAGGGAATGGAGTTTAGCCATCATGGGCAATCCATGGGTGAAACAATGGTTGGAACACAAGACATAATGTGGAAGAGTAAACAGGACACTGTGCCAAAGGCCAAGGTCAGGAGGAGTTCGACAAGTGAACAACTATGGAAGCAGAGCCAGGCAGAGATGGAAAAGGGGGGACCAAAGGGAGGCCTTGGGGAAGTGGTGAAGGGATTTGGATGGAGTAAGGATAAAACAGAGGTGAATGACTGTAGGCCTTAAAGGGTACTGTCCATTTATAATAGCAATGTTAGCCATAAATTCTTTTCCCTCAACTGTGACTGTACCACCGTAAGCCTGCAGACATGAGGAAATGCCATGTTGGAGTCAGAAGACAGAAGTCTGAATCCCAGTCCTACCAACTTATTTCACTTAACCATCCTGGGCCTCAGTCTCCCCATCTAAAAAAGAAAGGAAATGAACTTGGAAAACCTGTTCCCTTCCATTTCTACATCTATGATACTATGAAATACTGGGTCTTCATCAGAAATGTGATTAAGGGAAATTAATGGGTTTTGTGATTCTGTAAAAAAAAAAAAAAAAAAAAAAAAAGTTTTTATTGATATTCTGCTTTTGTATCACCTTTCTGGGGTTCTTACTAAAATGTCCTCTTCTTTGGAAAAAAAAAAAAAAGAGTAAAAAATATCCTGTTCGAGTACTACTTGTATCCTTAGATACAAGTAGTAGAACTTAGTAAAACACCTTATTAGTAAAACACCCCTGGAAAAGCAACAGGGCTTTGTGATGAGACCAGACCACTTTATCAGGTCTGGAGAGCAAGATTCTGATCCTTAATTAGTGAATCCACCTTTTTACTTAGGAAAAGCAAAAACCTCATAGCATGGGATTTTTTGCTTCCAAATATTTTACTTCAATTTTTTCTTCTAGGGATACCGGGAAGGTTAAATATTACTTTCCATCTCTGGGTTTCAGATTTTTCATTTTTAAAATGGTGAGGTTGGGCCAATTCTTGAGGTTGGGTAGGGGGAAAAAAAGCACTCAGTAAATGCCTACTATGTGTCAGGCACTGCGGCATAATGAATAGGATCTCAGGTGATCCTCACAACAAAACTTTGAGGTAGGTGATCCCCGATTTAGAGTTGAAGAAACTGAGGCACATAGGGGTTCTCAAGCTGGATTTGAATTCAGGTTTTCCCAACTTCAGACTCAATGCTCTTATCCCTAGAGCCACTGAGGTGCCTGAAGAGGTTTTGAAGCTCCCTCCTTTGATTCTATAGTGTTCAAAACATCTTGCGGTCTTTGGTGGTCAAAAAGTGAGCTCAATGTACAAACACTGTTCGACCAGGGAAATATAAGGTCTCCTCGGGTCAACAGAAGGTATTATTTGCTAGCCATTTTTTTCTCACACCTGCTAGAATATTCCCACAGTTCTGAAAGATAAGGTTGAAGTCCCGTGACATTCTATATTCCAGGAGTGGGGAACCTATGGTCTCGAGATCATTTGTGGCCCTCTGGGTCCTCAAGTGTGGTCCTTTGATGTAATCCAAACTTTTTGTCAAAGGGCTGCACTTCAGGACCTAGTGGGCCACACATGTCCTTGAGGCTACAGGTTCCCCATCCTTGCTCTATACCCTTTTAAGCCTTCAAAAGTAAACATATTACTTTAATTTACCCTTACTAAATGAATGAATGAATACATGAGATCAGAAAAAGGTGCCTGCCAGACAGGGGTGAGTCAGTCAGGGCACTGGCTGCCTTCCTACTCCTCCCAGGGGTCTCTTTGTCTCTCACCATTACCAATGCCTCTGGAGGGAAAGAGGAGTGGTTCTGTGGCTGGCTACTTATTGGGCATCCATAACGTAACAGAAGAAGATGGTGGCCTAGTTAACTAAAGAGAGGAAACATGGCATAATGGGGGGGGGAGACTGTATTCAGAGTGTTAAGGTCCAGTCCTGGCTTTGCCAATCATTAGGATCTTAGGGCAAGTCACCTCACATCTCTGGGAATGAGTCCTTCATCTGCAAAATGAAGTGGCTGATAAATTCTAAGGAACTTTCCAAGTCAAATATTCTATGGTCCTTGGAACACAGCTTGACCTTTGCCCTTCCACTTATCTGGTGGGCATCCAATCTAACCTCTTCTTTGAGTTCCCCTTTGCTTTTGGAGAGAAAAAAAAGAAGATAAGAGGGTATAATAGTTAAATGGCAGGTAATATTCACTTCATTTTAATGACAAAGATCTGTTCTTATACATAGCAGATTTGAAAAATAATGACCCTGTGATCTTCATTTCGTTTCAGACAGATTTGTGTTTTGTCCAGAATCTGTGAGAATCTCTTAATCTACTACTTCCTACCCTCTCCCACCTCTCACCACTACTGCTGCAGAGGCCAGACAACTGTTTGGCATTTGTGGCTGCTCCCTCTCAGGATCTTAGAATTATGGGAGGAGGCCTCTGGGGCCTGTTACCATCCACTTGGGGTTTGGCCACTTTCTCTCCCACTCTTTTCCTTTCCCAATCTAAATAGCTGTCTTTGGGAACATGCTAGGGGTGTTTCCTAAATCAATCATATAAAGGTTATAAAGGCTCCTAATTTTCCCAGAAGATGAGTGCTACTCAAATTTTAAAAAGCAATTTTAAAAACAAAGTCTTTTTTTTTTTTAATCATCTTTAAGGCTTCATCTTTTGCTGAAAATTCTTCTCCGTGGGTAGATTGAAAAAAAAAATCACACTAGTAAGGAGACTTCAGAAATACATATACCTTCATCCATGGGAAAATAAGTGGCATTACTGTTTTGTAATGCTTTGACTAGTCATGATTTATTTCAAATACTGGAACATTCCACTTCTCCAAGTTAAAGACCGTAAGTCAGCTGTCTTCTACCCCCTCCCCACCCCGCAGTTAGTCAAAATGTCTCACAACTGTCTCTTCACCTCCAGCTCTAGTCATTCCCAAATTCAGGCTTTCATGACCTCATGTTTGGATGACTTTCTGCCTGGCTTGGTCAAGTCGCTACACCTTTATGACTTCCAGTTTCTTCATCTATAAAATGAAGGCATTGGGCTATCTGGCCTTAAACTGTCTAATTTTGTTTTCTTTTTGCTATTGTCCTCTCTCTCATACAAACATGCCAGGCTCACTTCTACCCACTGCCTTCACTCATGCCCCCCTACCTTGGATTGCCTTCCTATCTCTCATGGTCAGATCCAAATCCCACTCATTTTCTAATGTCCATCAACCTCCAAATCAGAAGTCTTGAATGGCTCCTTATTATTGCCTCAGGGATAAAATAGTAATTCCTAAGGCAGGCACTGAAAGTCTTCCAGAAACTGGTTTCCTCCTAATTATCTGTCCAATATTGCTCCATATTGTTCCCCTTCTCATATTCCACGTCAAACTGACCTATTAGCTAATTCCCCAAAAGAGATGGTATATCTCTCATTTCTGTGTCTGTGCACAAATTGTACTCCATGTTTCTAATATCTTCTCCTTCTCACTCTTACCTTATAGCTCCCTCCCAAGTACAGCTCAAATGACGCCAAGACCTTTCCTAATCCCAAGTTACTAGTACTCTCTCCCTCTCGAAATTACTTTGTACTTAATTTATGTGTGTATTTATATAGCCTTGTGACCATAGGCAACTCATTGAAACTCTCAGTCTCAGTTTCCTCATCTGTAAAATGGGAATAAGGACAGCCCTCACTTCACTGGATTGTTACAAGAAAAGGTCAAGCAAGATGATAGCATGTGTAAAGTGCTTTGCCAATTTTAGAGCACTATAAAGGGTATCCTCAAACTCTTAGAGCAATTTTCTGGAACACCCTTTATAGTGTTCTGTATAGTATATAACATATGTAAATTTTGCAAAAAAAAAAAATACTTTAAATATACTATCTCATTTGATCTTTCCTTACAACAATTCTATGAGGCATATGCTACTGTTTTTTAAGCTATGAGATCTTAAAACTGGGCTTAGACTTTTGGGACACCCTGTTTAAATGCTATTATTATTTTTAAAAAACCCTTTGAGGTCAATAACTATGCCTCTCATACTTTTTGACACATTTCCCTGATCCTCTCAGAAGGTAATTCTCTGCCTCTAAATTTTTCTTGTACTATATTTATTTGTGAGTATGTTGATTCCAGCATCCCATCTACTAGAATAGGAGATCATCAAGAGCAAGAATTGGCTGGAGGTGGGGGATGGGAGAGGAGACATTGGTATCCCCAGCAAATAGGCAGCGGGCACTTAAATGTTGGTTGAATATTTTCCTTACTTCTAGTAGCACTACGTTTCATGTGACTGGAGGCAGAAAGCAGAAGAATTAAGATTTTCTGTCTGGAGAAATGGAATGTTCTCGTTTGGTTTTCAGTGAAAAACAAAAGTCTAAATAGATCATGTCTAGTTATAACATTAAAAAGCAATAATGGCACTTATTTTCCCCATGGATAATGGCAGACACTTTAGTTGCTGAAAGTGGCACATAAAGAACATTTGTGTGGGGAAATAATAATAAAGTCAGCTTGTGAAGAAAAAGAAAAATACAAATATTTCAGGAGGCAGTCCACTCCTCCATGAAGGTGAGAGGTCCACAAGTGTTACACACTGCACGTGTTTTAAGACTCTTCTATGTACTGATCAGTTGTGCTGTTAAATTTCCCCCATTTAAAAAAATATTATTTATTATATGGGCTGGCTGGGGGGGAGGAAGGGAGAGATATTTGGTATAACTATTAGGATATAACAAACAAGACATCAATAAAAACTTATTTTAAAAGAAGTGTTTGAAGAGACATTTGAGAAATAATACTGCCTCAGAGATAAAAATCCTTGATTAAAAATGGAGATGGCCGAAAGGCTCTGTTGTGTATCAGTTCATTTGTGAATGACTGTTTTCAGAGTTTTGAAGGTTATAACTGAGAAAATAAAAATTAAGTAGCTGTGGGACAATTACTTATAAGTTGAATGTTACACCTGAAAGAAAGGGGGAATTTTTGAATTTCACAACATACAGATAAGTCACTAAATACAAGGAGACCCTGATTTGACACAATGAAAGACAAGGAAGATAGAGTTGTCAACTAGCATGTATTGAACACCTATTATGTGCCAGAAATTGTGCTAAGGGCTATGAAGGAGAAGGTGTTAAATGATGACAGAAAGAAGATACAATACAGAAGCTGACAGCAGCCGAGTCCCTCTTTATAGGTGGCAGACTTTATAGATGAAGTAGGGAACTGTTTGATTGGAATGGAGGACTGTTGTTGTTGGAAGCTGACTGGAGCAAAACAGACTCTTCTGCTATACGATGACCTCTCTGGGCTTACTGTTCTTTCATGCCATCTACAGCCTGAGAGGGAAAATCTCTCAGGGCTGCCTATTTTGACCTTTATCACTCCTCTATGGCTTGGGAAGGGTAAACCCCCTCCTAGCCCACAGAGAACAGAGCTGATTAGCTTAGTAGAGACATAGGTTTTCCTAGTAGGAGAGCTATGATCACCACAAGGTGCAAGTGAGATCAAATGAGATAACTGTAAAGCACTTGGCACAGTTCCTGGCACATAATAAGTGCTATATAAATGTTAGCTAGCTGTTATTCTTATCATTATTAGGACAGCAGCTAGCAGTGGTTTTGCCCAGAAGGTGACACTTGGTACAAACTGTTCCCTAAAGAGATTAAAGACATCAGAGCCTGTAAGTCCAGAACCCAGAGTGGTCTGAGTTTCCATACTTAAGTATGGGTTTCCATCCCACTTCCCTCCATCCTACCCACCCTCCCCAGTCCCAGTAGAGAACAGTAGGAGATTGTTTCCCATGCTTATGGGACTGTCTTATTTTGATTAGTCCTGATTTTGCCTTCAGTTGAGCAAATGTTTTGATCATTTGCCTTTCTGGGGGGTAAATGTTTCATGCTTAAGAATCAGTGATGTGGACACATAGCTCTGAACCCACAACCCATAGAACAACTACAAAGAAGTAACTCACGGCGAATTCTGCACCCAGAGGCCACAGAACATTGGAGTGGGAGATTTCTGTTCCGGAGAGACCTGCAAACCTCTCATGGGGTGTCCTTCGCGCTGCGGACTGGGCGCCGGGACTGGGAGCTGAGTGCAGCCCTGCCACGGCACCGAGAGGAAAAGATCCGAGTGGGCTTCAGGGACGGGATCTCCAGTGGCCGCATAAGTCCCTCCACCCACAGGTGACAGGGGTCGGTGAGAGAGTCTCTTTGGCGGGTCAAGGGGGGAGTGGGGTGCCCCCATGGCTTGGGCCCCCTCGGGAGACAGAAGCTGAGGGGCAGCAGCACACCAGGGCTCCCCAACCAGGCAGGAGCCTGGATCCATTGTTGAAGGTCTCTGCATAAACTCCCTGAGGGAACTGAGCCTGTGAGGCGGCCCTGCCCCGACCTCAGCACCTGAACTTTATCTCACACTGAATAGCAGCCCTGCCCCCGCCCAAAGCCCTGAGGCTGAGAGCAGCATTTGCATCTCAGACCCAAACGCTGGCTGGGAGGATCAGGAGGTGAGGTGGGTGTGAGGAAAATATTCAGAGGTCAAGTCACTGGCTGGGAAAATGCCCAGAAAAGGGAAAAGAAATAAGACTATAGAAGGTTACTTTCTTGGTGAACAGCCATTTCCTCCCTTCCTTTCTGTTGAGGAAGAACAATGCTTACCATCAGGCAAAGACACAGAAATCAAGGCTTCTGTGTCCCAGCCCACCCAATGGGCTCAGGCCATGGAAGAGCTCAAAAAGAATTTTGAAAATCAAGTTAGAGAGGTGGAGGAAAAGCTGGGAAGAGAAATGAGAGACATGAAGTCAAAGCATGAACAGCAAATCAGCTCCCTGCTAAAGAAGACCCAAAAAAATGTTGAAGAAAATAACACCTTGAAAACTAGCCTAACTCAATTGGCGAAAGAGGTTCAAAAAGCCAATGAGGAGAAGAATGCTTTCAAAAGAAGAATTAGCCAAATGGAAAAGGAGATTCAAAAGCTCACTGAAGAAAATAGTTCTTTCAAAATTAGAATGGCACAGATGGAGGCTAAGGACTTTATGAGAAAGCAAGATATCACAGAACAAAGCCAGAAGAATGGAAAAATGGAAGATAATGTGAAATATCTCACTGGAAAAACAACTGACCTGGAAAATAGATCCAGGAGAGACAATTTAAAAATTATCGGACTACCTGAAAGCCGTGATCTTTTCAAAAGAAGAGCCTAGACATCATCTTTCATGAAATTATCAAGGAAAACTGCCCTGAGATTCTAGAACCAGGGGGCAAAATAAATATTCAAGGAATCCACAGAACACCGCCTGAAAGAGATCCAAAAAGAGAAACTCCTAGGAACATTGTGGCCAAATTCCAGAGTTCCCTGCTCAAGGAGAAAATATTTCAAGCAGCTAGAAAGAAGCAATTCAAGTATTGTGGAAATACAATCAGGATAACACAAGATCTAGCAGCTTCTACATTAAGGGATCGAAGGGCATGGAATAGGATATTCCAGAAGTCAAAGGAACTAGGACTAAAACCAAGAATCACCTACCCAGCAAAACTGAGTATAATACTTCAGGGGAAAAATTGGTCTTTCAATGAAATAGAGGATTTTCAAGCATTCTTGATGAAAAGACCAGAGCTGATAAGAAAATTTGACTTCCAAACACAAGAATGAAGAGAACCATGAAAAGGTGAACAGCAAGGAGAAGTCATAAGGGACTTACTAGAGTTGAACTGTTTGCATTCCTACATGGAAAGACAATATTTGTAACTCTTGAAACTTTTCAGTATCTGGGTATTGGGTGGGATTACACACACACACATGCACACACACACAGAGACAGAGTGCACAGAGTGAATTGAAGAGGATGGGATCATATCTTAAAAAAATGAAATCAAGCGGTGAGAGAGAAATATATTGGGAGGAGAAAGGGAGAAATGGAATGGGGCAAATTATCTCTCATAAAAGAGGCAAGCAAAAGACTTATTAGTGGAGGGATAAAGACGGGAGGTGAGAGAAAAACATGAAGTTTACTCCCATCACATTCCACTAAAGGAAAGAATAAAATGCACACTCATTTTGGTATGAAAACCTATCTTACAATACAGGAAAGTGGGGGATAAGGCGATAAGCAGGGTGGGGGGGATGATAGAAGGGAGGGCATGGGGAGGAGAGTGCAATTTGAGGTCGACACTCATGGGGAGGGATAGGATCAAAAGAGAACAGAAGTAATGGGGGACAAGATAGGATGGAGGGAAATATAGTTAGTCCTATATAACACAACTATTATGGAAGTCATTTGCAAAACTACACAGATTTGGCCTATATTGAATTGCTTGCCTTCCAAAGGGAAGGGGTGGAGAGGGAGGGAGGTAAAGAAGTTGGAACTCAAAGTGTTAGGATCAACTGTCGAGTAATGTTCTTGCCACTAGGAAATAAGAAATACAGGCAAAGAGGTATAGAAAGCTATCTGGCCCTACAGGACAAAAGAGAAGACGGAGACAAGGGCAGAGAGGGATGATAGAAGAGAGAGCAGATTGGTCATAGGGGCAATTAGAATGCTTGGTGTTTGGGGGGGGGAGGGGATGAACGGGGAGAAAATTTGTAACCCAAAATTTTGTGAAAATGAATGTTAAAAGTTAAATAAAAAAAATAAAAAAAAAAAGAATCAGTGATGTGTCCATTTACACTGTTGTCTCATATTGTACAAAAGGGAAGCATATTGTACAGTGGGAGCTCAGGAGTTATGAGAGTGAACAGCAGGTGTACATGCCCTGTACCAGGGCTATCCGTAGAATCCTGAGAGTCTGAGATAGCTGTATCAGTGTGATTGTGGCCACGTCTACCTTCTTCTCCTACTTTGAGAGCAACTCTCTTTAGGACTGCTAGTGTGAGGAAAGGATGGAGGTGAGACAGAGATAAAAGGGGGGAGATGAGGGTGCCATGTATGTATAAACATACATACATACACGCACACACAATAGGTTCTCAATAAATACCTGTTGATATGCTCAGGGCTACAACTTTCCATAACTACCTAGAAAGGAACCTAGAATTAGTAAGAAAATCTTCAGGCCTCCAGTGTAAAACAACAAAAATAGTTAAACAGAGCCAAAGATGCAGAAGATTCCAGAAAATATATTCAACTATTTAACAATCTAGTAAATAGATTTAACAATCTAACAACCAGGAACATTCTCCCTTTGGCAGGCATTATGTTATACAACTGAAGCCCCACTAGCCCCAAAGCTGAGAAATGTGGGAGAAGACAAGAACCAAGAAAGCAGAGAAAAATAAAGCTCCAGTGAGCAGAGGAGACAGATCAATGCTGGACGAAAGAAATCAGATCTTAAAGAAATCAGTGCAAGCTTTGGGGACAAAAGGTTCACATCCAGCCGTCATCATGCCCGAGCCAGGCTTTCTTCAACATGGATGGGCAGCTACTTCTGAGAGGCCCCGTTGCCCAGAAACCTCCCTGCTGTAACGTGTAGTAAAGAATACAAGATTCTAGTCACCTTGGAGTTAATGAATTGCATCTTCAGGAGCTATTAGAATTAAAATACTCCAGAATGGGCAATACTTAGTATAATTCACTTCGCAACTGTACTGTACCACCCAATGGCGTCAAATTTAAACCAGGAGGATGAAGCCTCCTCTTCCTCCTCCTCACATCCACATAAAGGGACAAGTGACCATTATTAAATCCCAGGCATCTGTCCACATGGAATAGAGGTTTTTAACCTGGGGTGTGTGAAATTTAAAAAAAAAGTTTGTAACTGTATTTTAATATATTTGGTTTCCTTTATAGTCTTGCCTATTTTATTTTATGCATTAAAAACCATTATTCTGAGAAGGGGTCCATGATCTTTACCAGACTGCCCAGTGGGTTTATGACACAAAAAAAGATGAAGAAGCCCTGAGGTAGAATCTACTTAATCAAGGCCCTCTAAAATCTGGCTAACCTTCTTTTCTAGTCTGACTAATCCTGTGATTCCAGCTAAAGCGGGCTACTCAACGTTCAAAATGTCCTCTTAGGCTGTTCTCATCCAACTTGTCTCCATCCATAGAAAACATTGCCCATCCTACAAGACCCAGGTTAAGGGCTGCCCCTTCCCAAGAAATCATCTGGCATCAGCCTCTTCTGAATTCCAATTACCCTTCTTTCTACTTCTCCAACGAAAGGACACTTCTCACATCCTGCTATCTACCTGCCTAATCTCCCTTGTCCGACTGTAAGTTCTGGAGATCTGGGACCGGTTACTTCTCACTTTTTTATCCTTTCCAAAGTGCAGTACAGTTCTTGGCACAGAGTAGGCAGTCAGTAAACACGGACAGCAAGGTAGAAAGGCCAGCTTCATCTTATTTCCTATGGGATATTCAACACACACAGAATGTTAGTGCTCATAGGTCATCTTGCCCAACTGCCTCATTTTACAAATAAGGAAACTGAGGCAAAAGGTGAAATTAATTTTTAGGTCATAAAGTGAGTTAATGCCAGAGCAAGGGCTAGGATCCTGAGCTCCCTATTCCCAGTGCAATGTTCTTCCCAATACACATTTCTGTACAGAGGTTGACGGGTGGGAAAAAAAAAAAAAAGCCCTGCAAACAGATTCTGTGAAAGTGCTACCATTTACCACCACTTAAAGCTAATTAGCAGCTGCAGTACACCACTCCACCCTTAGCAGTTACATATGCTGCTGGTTTTACTTAGCAATTAAACCAGATTACATCACAGTGCGACTAGCCAGTCATAATTAGGCAGACCAGCCCTTGCACAGTGAATGTGAGTAAACATAAGGTAGCAGAGGGGGTTTTTATCATGAACTCACTGGATTATATCAGGATTAAATAAGCACAAATCTGAAGGAGCAGACAACTCTCAGAGTGCTATGCTATGTAATAGCCTCTCACTAGTTATATGTACACAGCCTTTAAAATTACAAACTGGCCTGTTATCAGCTACTGTTTGTCTCTTGGGGCAGCTAGTGACCCAATGGATAACAGAGTGCTGGGCTGGACTCAGGAAGATTCATCTTCCTGGGCTCCAAGACTGTGTCACTTTGGGCAAGTCACTTCTCCCTGTTTGCCTCAGTTTCCTCATCTGTAAAATGATCTGGAGAAGGACACAACCAATATCTTTGCTAAGGAAACCCCAGATGGAGTCACAGAGGGTCAGACAAGACTGAACAACAACTTGTCTCTTTAAGCTCAGTTAACTTTAAGCCCAATGTAAAGAAAGGACTTGGCTTGACCAAGTAATAGACATAACGGGGAAAAAGAGATTCACAGTAAAACTGCCATTTTTCCTTCAAGTCACAAGTTACTAAAATACCAAGAAAGGCAAATGAACCAAGTACTCCTCTGTCAGTCTGAACTCTTTCTGTGGTTAAATCAACACACTCATTTTTTCTTTTTAGATTTCTATACAGCATCCTATTTTCTAGGGAATTATTAAATGAGCTTTCTCATTACTTAAATCAACACTTAGAAAATGAAAATCGTTTTGGCTTTCTATATGTATGGTTTCTGCCTGGCTAACTTTAGTAGACCCAGAGTTTTAGTGCTAAAGGTATAGTACTGATCCCCTAGGGCACCCCTCCATACTCTCTACAATCCACCTACACTAGCTGTAGTTGCTATGCCTTACGTACCTACTACTGTCCCTAAGCCTGGAATCCACTTCCTCTGCACCTTTGCCTTTGTTTCCCTGACTTCATGCAAGGCTCAACTCAAATGCCACCTTTTCCAGTCTCTCCCACGTCCCCCTTCTCAGCCACTAGCATCTTCCCCTCTGAAATTACTTTCCATTTATTCTGTATAAATCTTATGTGCCACTAGTTATGTACACTTCCTCTTCCTCATTTGAATGTGAATTCCTCAAAGGCAGAGAAGGATTTTTTGTTTGCTTGCTTTCTCAACCATTCCTTAGTGCAATTTCTGACACTAAATGCTTAATAAATGCTTGTCAATTGTTTGGTTCTATAAAAAACATGCAGAAAGTTCATCAAACTGATTTGAAAAATATATGTCAACATCTTATTTTTGACAATAGTTCCATGTTCATCTATAACAAGTCAGCAGTAATAAGAGTAGTAGAATATTTGGAAGACCAAGATATAATAAGGAATAGTTCAAAGTCCACCTAAATTAAAGAAAATCCAATTTTATTTCATGTCATGCTCTCCTCTCAAGTAAACAGTTTATCATGTTCAATTTAAACACTATGGATTAATTTTAAAGCCTATTAGAGAGCACTTCAATGGGGTGTCAAATTATTTTACTGCACCAAATTTGGTTATACTGAATACATAGTATTGTTCTAAATTTTTTTTAAGTTACACTGATTTTTTTTGCTTTCTAAAACCCCCAATATTTTCTGGTATTCTTATATCATTGAACCTTCCCTAGTGGCAAAGAAAAACAGTTAAGCAAAATTGACCACTCAAATTATCTTCTTACAATGCATCTGATTTGATGCACCCATTGTCCCCCACCTCCCTAGTATGTGGATAGAAGTTTGTTTTTTCCATCTCTTCTCTGGATAATTAGTTGGAAATCTTTAAGTGTACAATTTGTTTCCATAAAATACATACAAACTTGAGACACTGACATATCTATTTTCTAGTGAAATACATCTCAGTTTAGGCTTCATGGAAGAATTGGCATCTAAAATGAACCCTGAAGAAATTCAGAAGCAGAGATGGGGAGAAAGCGAATTCCAAACACTGAATACATGGAGGTGGGAGATGGAATGTCAAATTTGGCTACAACATGAAGTGAGTGATAGGGAGTCGTGTATATAAGGATAGGAAGGTAGCTGGAGCCAGATTGTGTGGGTGGCCTTAAATGCCAGGAGAAGTTTATATTTTAAACTAGGCAATAGAGAGCCACAGAAGTTTTGAACAGAGGAGTGACATGGTAATATGTGTGAAATGGGAAAATTATTTTGGTAGCTGTGGTAAGGTCAAACACTGGAATCTGAAGGAAACAACTCAGAAATTATTTTTAATAGTCCAGAAGAGGGGTGATGAGAGTCTGTATGAATAAATGCAGTAGTTGTGTGAATGGAGCCTGGGTGTGAGGGGTCAAGGGGGATTTAGTACAGCATAGAATCAGCAGGGCTTAGCAACAATTAGATGTGGGGGTGAGGAAGAGATAAGAATGAAGGGTAAACTCTGAGGTTTCAAACCTGAGTTAACTCATAGGCTGGTGGTATCATCAACAGAAATAAAAGTTGGGAGGAAGGTCAGGTTTAGGGGAAAAGATAAAAAGCTCAGTTTGGGACATATTGAGTTTAAGCTGCTGAGGGAAGGTCTTTTGAAGACATAAGACCAGAATTCTGTGGAGGAATATGGACTGAATACATGCATAGGGTCTGAAGAGAGGTGATATTTAAACCCAGTGGATTAGATGAAGTCTCCAAAGAGAGTTTAAGGAGAAAGGAAAAGACCCAGGGCAGAACTTTGCTGAATGCCCACGTTAAGGGCTGTGGGGAAAATGATGACTGAGCAAAGGAGACCAAAAGGAAGGTAGGAGGAAAATGGGAAGGGAGTCATGTTACAGAAGCCAAGGGGGATGAGAGTATCTGGGAGGACAGGACAGTCAGTGGTGTCAAAATTAGCAGAAAGTTCAAGGAAGATGGTATCTGAGCACAGAAAGGCAGATTTAGCAATTAGAGCTCACTGGCAACCTTTGATAGTATAGCTTCCAGAAACTAGTGGAGTCAAAAGGCTGACTGCAAGGACTGAGAAAGAGGAGGCAGTGAATGTAGAATAATATCCCTTCCACAGTGTAACCTTCCCCATTGCAGTTTCTATATATCGATGTATTGTGACAGGTCAGCATATGAAATTAAATGGGAATTTTGAGGAGCCCATAGATGACAGAAAAATTTAGAAACTCAGAAATGCATAAAATATGTATAGTATTGTAAAATGTCAACATATTTTATTTTTTAATACTGTAATAATTCAGACCTTCTTCTCTGGTCTGAAGGAAGGTTCAAAAAAATGTTATGTGGATTTTCCAGACTTGGTGGGTGCCATGCCCCAACCCCATGAGATACAGAAGCGATAACAGTACTCCTTCTAAGTGTTTAACAGTCAGTGGGGATGAGTGATGATGAGGACCCTTTGGAGCACAGATTTAAAAATAGGGGAAACCTGAGCATGTTTGTAGGTAGCAGGGAGGATCTCAGTAGTAAGGGGTAGAGTGAAGATGTATGTGAGCAGGAAGAAATGACTGATGCAGAAAATTTCCAAAGGGACACACGGGAGAAGGGGATTAAGAGAGAAAGACAAAGGGGTTAAACTCACAGGGTAGGAAGTCCATCTCATCATCTGAGACAAAAGAAAGGAAAAATGAAAATAAAGCTTCTTAACCAGCCTCTCCATCTCCAGTCACTTCCCTCAGTAATCTTTGACTCTCTCCATTACCAGACTCATCAGAAATCAGGCACAGACCAACATCTCAAACCGTATAACAAGGGTAAGCGCAAAAGGGGTACATGATTTAAATAAAAGGGTAGCATCATAAGGAAATTAGGGGAACATAGAAAAAATTATCTGTCAAATCTATGAATGAGAGGAGAGTTTCATAACCAAACAAGAAACAAAGGATCATGGGAGTTAAAATGGATAACTTTTATTATATTAAATTAAAACGGTTTTGCACAAACAAAACCAAAGCAGCCAAAATTAAAAGGCAGGCAGATTTTTTGGGAGGTGAGGGGATTTTATAGCAAGTTCCTCTGATAAAGGTCTCATCTCAGATATATAGGGAACTGAGTTAAATTTATAGAAATAAGAGCCATTTCCCAATTGATAAATGGTTAAAGGACATGAACAGGCAGTTTTCTGAAAATAAAAAAGCTATCAAAATCATATGAAGACACACCCTAAATCACTAATAATTAAAAATGCAAATTAAAACAACTCGGAGATACCATTTCATACCCATCAGATATGCTAACATGCCAGAAAAGGAAAACAGCAAATGTGGAGGGGATATGGAAAAACTGGGAAGCTAACGTATTGCTGGCCGTGTAATGAACTGGTCCAACCATTCTGGGGAACAATCTGGAATTATACCCAAAAGGCTATAAAACTGTGTACATTCTTTGGCCAAGCAATGACTCTATTCGTTGTTACCCTAAAGAGATCAAAATAAAACAATGAGGACCAATATGTATAAAAATGTTTATAGCAGCTCTTTTCATGGTGGTAAAAAATTGAAAACTGATGAGACGTCCATTATTCAGGAAACAGCTGAACCAGTTTGGTATGAGATTGTGACAAATACTGTTCTGCTAGAAGAAATGACAAGGCGGGGAGGGGGAGTGTCAGAAAAATTTGGGAAGATTTATATGAATTGACACAAAGTGAGGTGAACAAAACTAGGAGAACATTGTATACAACAGGTACAATATTTTAATGAAGATCAACTGTGAAAAAGTTACTCTGACTCAACAATTCCAAAGGAGCAAAGATGAAAAATGCTATCATCCACCTCCAGAGAGAAAACTAATGGACTCTTAAGTGCAGACCGAAGCAAATGTTTTACATGACTTCATATCTATATCTATATAGATAGATATAGATATAGACAGATAGATATAGATAGATACTATCTATATCTATCTATCTATCTATCTATCTATCTATCTATCTATCTATGTCGTAAATCTTGTCTTCTCAATGGGCAGGGGAGGGTTGGAGGGAGAAAGAAAATTTGGAACCAAAAATAAAACAATAAAAATGTAACAGCAATAATAAAAAAGAAACACAGATGGTTTCATCAATTGCTATGGATGAAGGGAGGGAAATGGCTTTCCTGGTTAAACCTCTGGTTAAAAGCTTCTGCAAATTTAGCGAGGCTGGTACTTGGTAATAGATATATAGACCACTGCTAGGTTCATAAGCAAATTCACGCTAGCTTGATAGAATATTACCTCAAGGGCAGTGGCTGTCATATTTTAAAGCTGTATCCTGGGTCCAAGCACGATGCTTTGGACATAATAGGTGTTTAATGAACAGCGAATGAATGAATGGCAGTAGAACCTATTACAGCTTACTCCTCACCGACATACTCTTTGAGAATGCTGAGCTACCTCTATGGCCGTGATGAGGTAAAGAGAAGGATGTATCTTCTTATTCTATATATATATATATTTTTTATCTCAAATAGCAAATAATCTAACAATGTACTGTCACTGGAATGTCTTTTCTTCATTAGCAGAGCTATTAGGGTATTGTATAGAGTAAATATCAGAGGCTCACTATAACACTGTCCCCTGGAACCTACAATAGTCTAGGCCTTGCATGCAAAATCAACTTAGGATCCTTTTTAGTTTTCCAGTAAGAAAATCCCCTTGGACTGATGGCAGTAGGGGTGGAGATGAAATCATCATATACTGAATCCTGTTATATATGTAGCAAAAATCCTGTTAATTCCAGCCGCAGAGACATGTTCCCTTCCTCTACCTTCCATTATTTCCTACCACACTTTTGAATGGGAAGTAAAGGAAATGACACTGGATTCAAATGCTAAGTACCATGAAAGTGGGCAGACACACTGCAAATGGGGACCTCCATCTGCTGGCTGTGGGAGGTTTGGCTGTAGAGATAATCCAGTTTCCTTTTCAGCCAGTTCCTAATCTTCCCATCATAGATGTAGAACTGGAAGGACCTGAGAGACCATGTAGTGCCAAAATGATGTTTTTGCAAAAGAAGAAACTGAGTCGCAGAGAGGTTAAGTGATCTGCCCAAGGTCCTACAGCTGGTGAATTTATTGACTTCCTACTCATTTACTTCCAAGAGCTATAATTCAAACTCAGAGTGTTTGATCCCAAATCTAGAAAATTTTCTACTGTGTTTTTAGTCGTGTCCAACTCTTCATGACTCCATTTGTTTGGGGGTTTTTTTGTTTGTTTTGTTTTTGGCAGAGATACAGGACTGGTTTGCTATTTCCTTCTCCAGTTCATTTTTATAGAGGAGGAAACTGAGGAAAAGGGGATTGACTTGCCCAGAGTGACACAATTAGGAACTGATAGAGGCCAGATTTGAACTCAGGTAAATGAGTCTTCCAGACCCACCACTCTCTCTGTGCCACCTGCCTATTTTCCACTGTACTGCTCTTTCCTAAAACATTCTAAAGTCTATTCAGTTCCTGCCACGTCTTTTAGAACTATCCCTTCCAGACTCTTACCTAGTACCTTCATACCCCTATCCCTAGCAAAAAGCCTTGAGGTTGGCCAGAATTAAGATATAAAGGGCAGGATCTTATTATCACTATCCCAAGAATATCCACTGAATTACCCTACTGACAGTCACAGGAATAGAAATCAATAGCATCCAAGAATTTCAGAGTTGAAAGGGGTCTCATCAATCATCTAGTCCAATCTAGGCTTTAAAAAAACTCCCACTTACGCATACTAAGTAAGTGGTTGTCCAATCTTGCTTAAAGGCGTCCATTAAAGGGAAACCTGTTACAACCTCAGGAGGTGGGTCTTTTGGCTGCTACATCACAATCTATATTTACTCAGAGTGAGCCTGCAAGGCTACAAACAGTGGCAGATCTTTTTAGAAAATGCTGTCTAACCATGCCTCTTCCATTCTGTACCTGGCAAGCTGATTTTATGAAGCCACATGTAAGCCTCCACATTTACCCTTATCAAATCTCATATGTAGCCTAGTTTTCTAACATATCAAAATCTTTTTACATCTTGACACTCCTGTGCACTGTTAGCCATCCCTCCTAGTTCTCTGTCATCTGAAGATCTGCTAAGGATGCCATCTATGCCTTATTGATGAACAACAACAACAACAAAATGTTAACCAACACAGGAAAAAGCACAGGTCCCTGAGTTAAGCACCAGATGAATACCTCTTAAGAAGTTTGCTTGGAATTCAACCACTGAACCAATCTGGAAGGAGTGCAACTGGACTATCATTTAGCCCACATTTCTCCACCTTTTCCACAATAATAGCATGTTACACTTTATCAAATGTTTTGCTAAAACTTAGGTATACCTACATCTATATCACTCCCTTGCCCCCCACCCCCAGTCCACCCATTTAGCAACCCTGGTGAAAAGAAAATCAAGTTAGATGACATGATCCATCCCTGATGATTGCCATTTCCTTTACTAAATGTTCACTAACAATCGCTTTAGAGATTTTTAGAATTTTTCCAGGAATCAAAGTCAAGATCATGTATGTTCCAATATCTTCTCTTTTTGAAATTTAAGACATTTGCCCTTCACCAGTCCTTCTGTACCTCTTCTGCTCTCCACAATCTTTCAATTATCACTGACAATGGTTCAGCAATGACATCTGTGAGATTTTTTTTTTTACCCCTTCAGTATCTAAAGATAGTGTTCACTTGGATCACAGCTGCTTAGTGGTACAATGGATATAGAGCTAGACT
Organism: Notamacropus eugenii; assembly: GCF_028372415.1. Classification (NCBI taxonomy): domain Eukaryota; kingdom Metazoa; phylum Chordata; class Mammalia; order Diprotodontia; family Macropodidae; genus Notamacropus; species Notamacropus eugenii. Next base: position 176,742,179 of record NC_092872.1, on the reverse strand, counting down.
TGGAGCTAGGAAGATCCAAGTTGAAATCCCACCTCTGACATTTACTTCCTGTGTGACCCTGGGCAAGTCACTTAATCTCTGCCTCAGTTTCCTCATCTGTCAAATACTACCCACCTCTCAAGGCTGTTGTGAGCTAAGATTGGTAATGCATTCCGTAAACCTTAATTTCTGGTGGTTGTTGATGTTCAGTCACGTTTGTCTCCATGATCCCATCTGGGCTTTTCCTGGAATGATTTGCCATTTCCTTCTCCAGTTCATTTGACAGATGAGAAAACTAAAACAAATAGGGTTAAGTGACTTACCGAGTGTCACACAGCTGGTAAGTGTCTGGAGCAGATTTGAACTTAGGAAGATGAGGCTTCCTGACTCCAGATCTGGTACTTTATTCCCTGTGCCACCTAGCTGCCCAATTGCCAACCTTAAGGGTCAACATAAATGTCAGTTGTCATTGTTGTTACCATTGTCAGCAGCAGCCTGCAGCTGCAGATTCCCTTACTTCTAATTGCTTAATTCTTCATCGCTCACCCTTCCCAACCAATAACAAGAGAGAAAAAATAGGCTGAGAAGTATGGCAAATGACTGTTCCAAATCTTCTATGATACCCAGTCTCTCGAGCTCATCTCCTGACAAATCCCCTTTAGCAAAGACCAGCCTTGTCTACTATTTTACTGACAAAGAGTCTATTTGGCATAAGTGTCCTTATCTCCCTGTCTCTCTATCTCAAAATATTTATCTCCACTGTCCTATCTCAAAATGTTGACTCGAGATACCTAGCCTACATGATTCTTGTTTTTGGTTATCATACCAGCACCGTACATGGGAAACTGAACTTGTCAATCAATGAATAGGCATGGATTATATTTCTACTCAATGCTACTGGAGGTATGACATGTGACTAAAACTTAACCCCCAAATCTCTCTCTTTCTTAACTTTTCTATTGCTGCAAATACTCATTTTCACTAGTTCAACCTCTTCATTTTACAGATGAGGCATAAAGGGATAAAATGACTTGCCTAAAGTCATAAGGTACCAAGTGGCTGGGCCAGAATTTGAATCCATATCCTCTGACTCTAAAACCAACCTCTTTTAAACTCACCACATTACACCAAAGCCCATCTGCAATTAGCTGTCAAGTCCAAACCAAGCCAAACATCCATTATATATCTATCTTTCCTTCAGAATCTCTCAAATATGCACTTATCTGTTCATTCCCATTGTTGTTATGTTCAGCCCTGGCCCCTATGTCTATGTTACACAACAAAACTTTAAGTTTCTTTAATGCACAAGTTTTGCTTTATGCCTCTTTGCAATGTTTTTGCCCCCTAGCTGCTATCTAACAACACACATACCAACAAATGGTTATGATATATATATGAATATATATACATATATGCAGGCACCAAATATGCTGTGAAACTAAAACCTAATACAAAATGGCACACATCTCAAGTCTAGAAATACATTCATCTTTCCCTGACTTTGACATAAAATGTCTCTCTTGCACCCTCCCTATACTCCCTAACCCCCAAATCCATTTCAGTCATGGACAGGTGCACATCATGAAACCACTTTCACATTTTATCCGCTATGAAATAATAACTATTTAAAATGAAAAATATCTTTTTTTTCTTGTTTCTTTTGGCTAATGAAAAATAAATTATTTCAAAACTGTCCGATTATTTTTCTTTATTTTTTTATTAGGCTGTTGCCAAACATGTTTTACAGAATTCATCAAATTTCTTTCAAGCATCTCCTGCTGTACTGCTAAGCAATGAGAATGATAAAAAGTACAGATAATACTAAGGGCTTACAGTCTAACAAACTAAAACCCAGTTTTAAGTAGGATTCATGGATACAGGAGAAATTGCTACCACTCTGAACAAGGCACCAAGTTGGGTTCCAAGAACATAAAATAGGAGGTTCAACAAATATTTAGTGTTTATGAAGATAACAGATTCACTACCTAAAGGAGGAAGTGATTTGCTGCTGGTGATAGCTAGAGTAAATTCATTTCCACTTGGCAACATACTATTTTCCCTACCTTCAGGGAATTTATAATCTTCTGGCCAGTCTATATGGCCACTTAAAATTACTGTCTACAGAAGGGTGTGCTCCAGAGCAACCTAAAAGGATCTCATCCTAGGAAGATTCCCCCAGGGATGCAAGAAGGACCCATTAATCCCTGCTTCATAAACATAAAGGAAAAATTTGGTAAATAAAAAGTCAGGTCAGCCGATCTTAGGGAGATACTGGAAATAAGATTTTTCTATTTACTCTGTAGTTAAAATTAAGTAATTTAAAGAAAAAAAAATACTGCTTTTCCTGGTTTCTTTGTACCAAGGATCTGGCGTTTAACTTTTTGACTGGCAAACATATACCTCGGCTTAAAAAAAAAAATGTGGGGGAGTAGTGAGGAGAGGAAAGGGGGTGGGGGTTTGGAAATCCACCTGGATGCTATCAGTCTTGTCCAAGTAAACAGTACTGACATTAGTGCTAGCCTGCTGACTGGTACAGGTTAGGAGGGGTCAGAGAAGCAAAATGGTGACCCGACTTGCCCCAAGGTAGAGATGCTCTGGAATCTGTCACAGAGGACAGAGCTAAAAGTTCATTCCTCTTTAAATGAGCTTTGTTTTTCCAGCGTTCCACAGCATTTTGGGGACAAACTTTAGAAATGTCTAGAATGTAAGTTATGGCAGAGATCAAATATACACTTAAAAAAAAAGCTACATAAAATTGCCCAGTAAGAAACTACCAAAAGCATAAAAAAGGCTCCCTGTTAGCACAGTTCCAGTTTGAGTATTCAAAAAACAGAGAGACACACAAGGAGAAAAAATGAACATTTGAAACACAAATGTTTTGACCTACTTGACATCCCACAAAACAAAACAAAAAAAGAGCTGAAATCTTGCTCCGTAACAAGGGGCATATTTCGCTGTTCCCTAAATACAAAGATGAGGTGACAGTAAGGAGAGATTTCAAAAATTTCACAGCTGATTCCCCCTTGGAAGAAAGAGCTGGTCAATAAAATAATAAATAGTAAATAAAACTAACTCTCAAGGCAGTCATCATCACTGTGCTTAATCATTAGCGTAATAAGGAGAATCATCCCTTTGTTGAACCCATAGGTCTTAGCACTTATATGGGTGACTCTCTGCCCTCCCCTTCCAATTTCTCACGGCACTGTTTTTTCCTTTGCCACCATGATCTTGTTCTATTTTGTACTATATTTATTCATCTACATGTTTTAGCTTTCTTACTAGACTGTAAAATCTATGAGCACAGGAGGTCATTCATCTCTGGATCCTATCCCAGCACATGGTATGATGCGTTGCTCAACAGCTGTATGAATAAATGCCTGCATGGCTCTGAACAGAATGCAAAAATTATGCCAGACATAGCCCCTTCCTTCTAGGAGCTTAAAATCAAACTGTGGAGGTAAGACATAGTTACACTTCCTATTCAACTGGAGGAAAAGAGTCTCCTTGTAAGCTTCCTTTCATGATTACACACTAGGCCAAATCTTCCTCTAATTTTATTCCCAGCCAGCCAACTGATATGCAACTGTGGCGAGTCACTTTATTACTCCCAGCTCTGAGTTCTGCTCATCTATGAAACAGAGATGGTAAAAACACACCTACCTTCCAGAGGTAGTATGTACGTTTTATATGAATGCTTGTAAAGTGCTTGGAGATTCATGGATGAAAGGCTCTACAGAAGTACAGAGCATGATTACTATAGTATAAACCTGACCATTCCCATGAAAACTATGATCATCTTTTACCATCTCTCAGAGAACATTTAATAGTAAGTCAGTGGTGTGTTCGCCATGTAAGAGAATTCCATTACTTGTACAAAACAGACTGCAGCATATTGACTAGTATCCTAGAGACTATTATCATAAATAATTAAGACTAAACTCTCCTCACAGCTTAATGAACTAAGTATATTTTGTGATGCAGGAGATTTTGATTGTGGTTTCCCCCAACTTGCTAATGTCACAAAACTTGATTATTCTAGGCGGACCCTCTCGTTGGTCTGAATTAGCAAAGGTTCCACTTTTTGTACTGGGTGAGCAACGTCTTTTATATTACACTTTGGAGAGATATTTCTATCTCTACTTAAGAGAAATAAACCCAATTAGAGGTTTCTTCTGCTCTCAGTACACACAGATAACACTCATTAATGTTAATGAGAGGTTAGGCAATGTGTGCTTTGCTAAGAGAATGAGCCTCTAACTTTATAATTAATCCTGTATAAACCTTTCAGCTTGAAAATATTGAAAAACCCTTACAAATTGAAGTCATACTAATTGCCCATCCAGAATGTATGCATTTGTGCATAAAAAAGCATATACAGTGAATGTTGTATGCACGTATACATGTAAAGATATTCCTCATTTGCTCTCAGAGCACTTTCTATTCTACAGTCTTATACATCATATTCCAATTTCTACATTTATCTGTGTAAATGTCTTAATTCTCCCAATTAGACTATAAGCTCCTTGTGGGCAGAAGCCATGTTATCTGTGCATTTACCTTGAAGGGTCATACAGGATCACACCTCTAGAGTGGGAAGGCACCTCGTAGACCCTCTAATCCAGTCTTCCCATTTTACAGATGAAGAAACTGAGTCTATTACAGATACAAAATCAATGTTGTATGAAAGAAATAATAGATTAATTTAAAAATATTAAGTTTCTGCTTTTGTTTAGAACATGCCCCCTCCAATAGCACATTTACTTATGAACTGCCTCATGAGAAAGACCAATAAGACTTTTTTAGAGAACATCCTGGCTTTCAGATATGCAATATTTAAACTCTTTAAAACAGCTGATTCAATAAAAGTAACAAAATGGAAATGTTAAGAGACAAAGTAAAAAGGCTGAAAAATATCCAAATATGAGCCATTAATACTTAATGCTCAAAACGTGTCATTTCATGAAATTACTTTGAAATTACTACCCCAGAACCTTATTTTAAACTGATACCCAACAGAGCAGAATTACATTTTTTGTGTGATTTTTCACTAATTACTTAATTTCAATTCTGCTGTCTTTTGGAATCCATCAGTGAGGCAACTAATAACACCAGTATGCTCCTGTCTGCATATAATGAGAAAGGAAAGAGATTATGGTTCCTGCCACTGAGGTGACTCGTTAACATTTTAAGTGCTTTTTGAAAATAATCATAGCTGCCATTTATGGTACTTAAAGTGATAGAGGTAGTTGTGGTATAGTGATAAGCACATGGGTGGGTCTCACAATCAGTAGACCTGGGTTTCTATATGGTGCCCACGCTGTGTGAGCCTTTTTGCTTCTTAAGACCTCAGTTTCTTCAACTGTAAAACACAGACAGCAACAACTGTATTACCGACCTCACAGGCTTGTGGTAAAGAATGTTTCTCAGTCCACTTTTTCATCTGGTCTGCCCCATCTCCAAAGCTGCCTTTTACTGAGGATGACACCATTCTAAGGTCAACATGATGATGACTGATGGGTGAATTCTTGACCAGATGGGTGAATTCCACAAAAGTTGTGGCTACACTGCTCATCGCTTCCCTCCCAACTCATTCTCAGCTATGCTCTATCTTCACAATGACCGCCGCAATCTCCACCTTTCCTTTATATGCTGTCTTCTTCTGTTAGAAGATAAATCTCCTTGAAAGGAGGATTCATCTAATTTTCTTGGATTTTCCTAAAGCTAAGAACCGTGCCCAGACCAGTTGTGTTATTCTGTCATTTTAGTCTTGTCTGACTCTTCATGACCCCATCTGATGTTTTCTTAGCAAAGATACTGGAGTAGTTTGTCCTTTCCTTTGCCAGCTCATTTTATAGATGAGGAAACTGAGGGCAACAGGGTTACATGACTTGTCCAGGGTCACACAACTAGTAAGTGTCTAAGGCCAGATTCGTACTCAGGAAGATGAATCTTCCCAACTTCAGAGTAGGCACTCTATCCACTGTTCCACCTATCAGCCCAACCCACAGTGAGTGCTTAATAAATGCTCCTGACTATGGTAATCCACTATTTGATAAATTCAAAAGCTCCAGCTTCTGGCATAAAAACTCACTATTTAACAAAAATTGCTAGGAAAAGTGGAAAATCACATGGCAGAAACTAGGCACAGATCAACATCTTACACCCTATAACAAGATAAAGTCAAAATGGGTACATGATTTAGATATAAAGGCTGATACTATAAGCAAACTAAGACAGCAAGAAATAGTTTACCTGTCAGATACATGGAGATGGGAAGAATTTATGAACAAATAAGAGATATAGAACATTATTAAATGCAAAATGGATTATTTTGATTACATTAAATTGAAAAGATTCTGCACAAAGTCAATGAAATCAAGATTAGAAACGAAGCAGAAAACTGGGAAACAATTTTTAAAGTCAATATCTCTGATAAAGGTCTCATTTCTAAACTATATAGAGAACTGAATCAAATTTATAAGAATAGAAGTCATTCTCCAATTGATAGTCAAAAGACATGAACAGGCAGTTTTCAGAGGAAGAAATTAAAGTTATCTATAATCATGAGTCATGTGTGTTCATCCTTCATTGCTGAAGAAGATCATGCCATCAGAGAAATGATGACATGACTTACACTTGACTTTGTTTTGAGTGAGGGAGGGCTGTGCAGGTCACAGCCTCACTTCTCCTCTAGAGCCATCTGAATCCAGTGACCTGATGTTCATCAGGATGACTGGAGATGACCCAGGATGAGGCAATTGGGGTTAAGTGACTTGCCCAAGGTCACACAGCTAGTGAGTGTCAAGTATCTGAGACGAGATTTGAATTCAGGTCTTCCTGACTCCTGCACTGGTGCTCTATCCACTGCACCACCTAGCTGCCCCTCTAATCATATGAAAGAGTACTCTAAATCATTTATTGATTAGAGAAATGCAAATCAAAACAATTGTGAGGCACCACCTCACACTTACCAGACTGGCTAACATAACAAAACAGGAAAATGATAAATGTTGGAGAAGATGAGGGAAAATTGGAACACTAATGCATTATTGGTGGAGTTGTGAACTTATCCAACCATTTTGGAGAGCAATTTGGAACTATGCCCAAAGGGCTATAAAAATGCATCTGAAAGAGATCATAAAAACAGGGAAAGGACCCACATGTACAAAAAATATTTATAGTAGCTGTTTTTGTGGTGGCCAAGAACTGGAAATTGAGGGGATGCCCATCAATTGGGGACTGGTTGAACAAGTTGTGGTATATGAATATAATGGAATACTATTGTGCTACAAGAAATGTTGGGCAGGCGGACTTTAGAAAAACCTAGAAAGACACATATGAACTAATGCTGAGTGAAATAAGCAGAACCAAGAGAACACTGTACATGACAACAGGCACACTGTGTGACGACTGATAGACTCATCTCTTCTCAGCAATGCAAGGATCTAAGACAACTCCAAAAGACTCATGATGGAAAATGCTATCCACATCCAGGGAAAGAACTCTGGAGCCTGAATGCAGAGGGAAGCATACTATTTGCTCTCCTTTCCTTTAGCTGTTTTGCTTTGTTTCTTCTTTCCTATGGTTCCTCTCACTGATTCCAATTCTTCTTTACATCATGACTAATGTGAAAATATGTTTAACATGAATGTATAAATAGAGCTGTTTGAGATTGCACATCTTCTTGGGAAGGAAGGAGGAAAGGGAAGGGGAGAAAACTTAAAACTCAAAATCTTATGGAAGTGAATGTTGAAAACTAAAATTAAATAAATTAGTTATTTAAAAAAAATAAATGCTCCCTCCCTCCTTCCCTCTATCTAGTTTTGGAAAACTCAAAGTACTATATGACTGAGAGTTCATAATAGTAATTTTTAAAAAGCCTTTATATACATCATTTTTCTTATTTAGTTCTCACAAGAACTGTAAGAAGTAGGTAATAGAGGTATCCTTATTATTCATAGAGAGAAGAAGTGCTTTGCCCCAAATCCTCAGTTTCCTTCAAGGTTTGGTTCATATGTCACCTTCCATATGAGGTCTTTCTTGATCCCCTCAACTGCTAGTCCTACTCTCCCAAATCATCTTGCATCTCCTTTCTACATACCTATGTATGCACATATTTTCATGGCCCCTCACCCACAGTGCCTAGCACAGAGCCTAGCAATGAACAAGTACATAATGAATTTGTGTTATCTAATCACACAGCTAGTAAGTCACATAGCTGAGACTCAAACCAAGCTCTTCTCATTCCTAGCTCCACAGACATCTCCATGATATCAGCTGCCTCTGAAAAAAAATGCTTTGGGATACAAAAGTAACATTTTTTTTGAAGTCAGGGTTATCATCTATGGCCCTTCAGCTTTTCTATCTACAAGTGATCTGGGCCAGGGGTGAGCAATCCTTCCCAAATTCAGAAAATAATCCAAGCATTAGAACCTTTTGAAACTATGGCTTACTCTAACTTCAGACCAGCAGAATCAATAAAAACTTGCCCATGTATAAACCAGTTTACTGAATTGTTTCCTAGGTGTGTTGTGCTTATCACAAAAGTCCATATGACTCTAGGGGAAGATCTGTGAACAGACCCAAGGCAAAATGCTGACATTTCAGACTTAAGTTTTGAGGATTCACATTTATTGGTGACTATAAAATCATGTGATTGATTTATTAACACACACACCCAAATGTATACATCCAAATGAATGCTGCTTTCTTCAAACTAATCATTTTAGGACGTTAAGCATTTAATCCAGTGACGCGGTCATGGCTCAAAGCATTTTTGGAGCGCTTCTTTTGGAAATGCCTTCTGAGGCCATCTTTGAAAACCCTCCAGGGATGGCAAATTTTTGTCCATTGACAGTAGAGTTAATTTCTGGTGGCTGCCAAGAGTAATTTGGAGCCATGTCTAGAGAATAAGGTGGGAGAGTAATTAGAGTTAGCTATAAAGTAATGAGAGGGAGTTTCTAGAGTGGCCTAGAAATTTCCACAAAGCCAAGCCAAAAGTGATCTGGGGAATGGTAGCATTTGGCCATGTGACTTGGGGAGGCTGGAAAGGGAGGCAAACCGTTCCTCTTCTGGAGGACTGTCTCCTCATCAGTAAGATATTGGACTACACAGACTAAGGAATACATCCTTTCCAGCTGCAGATCTGTGTTTTAAAGATCCAAGATGATTCCTAAGTTAAACTCTAGCTCTAGTGTTTTACAATACCAACATATGGCCTTCCCCAAGGCAACTACTCTGAAGAAAACACTCATTTGAAAGTATAAATTCTGATAAGCTCATTTGTTTGGTTTTAGTCCAAATGCTTTATGGTCACGCATATATTTCACTATTTTAAAAATAAAACATTAAAGCATTTTAAATGACATGGCCTATGTGGGGAAATTTTTGATCTAATAGTCAAAATCCTTTGTTTGGTTCTATGAATAAGTCCCCATTTCTCAATCTATGAAATAAGAGTGATAATCAGTTAATCAAATAAACATTTATTAAGCACCTACTACAGGTCAGGCAATTAGGTATTAGGGGCAACTAGGTGGTATGGTGGACAGAGAGCCAGACTGGGAGTCTGGAATCAGGAAGATTGATGTCTCTGAGTTAAAATCTGGCTTTAGACACTTAGTAGCTGTGTGTCCCTGGGCAAGTCATTGAACCATGTTTGCTTCAGTTTCCTCATCTCTAAAATGAGCCAGAGAAGGAAATAGCAAACCACTCTGGTATCTTTGCCAAGAAAACCCCAAATCTGACAAAAAGTCAGATATGACTGAAAGACTGAACTACAACAATGGTGTCTTGCACTACTCTAAGTGCTGAGAATATAAAGGATGTCAAAAAGTTATTTTTCCTCTCAAGGAGCTCAGAGTCTAATGTGGGAGACAGCCTGCCAACAACTTCATACACAAAGCTATAAATAGGAATAAATTGTAAATAATCAACAGAGGGGAGACACTAGAATTAAGAAGGATTAGGAAAGGCTTCCTATGGATGGTAGGATTATCACTGACACTTGAAGGAAGGTGGGGAAGCTAAGAGATGCAGATGAGGAAGGAGAGGATTCTGGGCATGAGGAACAGCCAATGAAAATGTCTACAATTTGAAGATGGTGTGCCTTGCCAAGGAGGCCAGTGCCACTGGATCCCAGAGTACATGGAAAAGTAGAGGGGAACTAGGTTAAGACAGACTTTGAATGCCACCCAGGATTTTATATTTGATCTCAGAGGTAATAGGAAGCGCCTCGAACAGGGGAATGACATCATCAGACCTTCACTTTTAGAAAGCCTAGGACTTGTGGCAGACAGACTGACCAGCAGGCTGCTATAAGCAATAGTCCAAGAATGAGGTGATAAAGGCCTGCACCAGGATGGTGTCTGTGTCAGAAGAGATAAGGGAACATATACGAGAGATATTATGGAGGTAAAATTGACAGAATTTGTCGGATGAGGGAATTATTCTTCTGAATGTCAAAGGAATTGATATAAACATGTATCAGATCCAGGGGTGGGGAGCCTGTGGCCTTAAGGCCACGTGTAGCCCTCCACATCCTCAAGTAAGGCCCTTTGACTGAACCCAAACTTCACAGAGCAAATCCCCTGCATCCCTGATATCATTCCACATACATTGTTTAAAAAAAAACCTGGCATGTTCTAAAACATTGGGCATAAATCTGATTTTTCTAAGTCAAATTTTATTTCAATTGCACTGCGGAAAACTTTCTATTTAAAAGCAAGTAGTTGCAGAGAAGTTAATCCTTTTATAAACCTGAAGAGTCCTTTTTAATATAAAATTTCTGACAAATTTTTATTTTGTAGGTTTGTATTTTCCTATGCTATTTTCCTAAAGTGGTCCATGACTATATATGGAAGGTTCTAAGTTCTCTGAAAGATAAGTAGCACATAAATCTAAGCTGGTATTTCTGTTTTCCTTTTTATTAGAAATGAAGAAATAGATAAATTCCCATCTACCTAGGAAGAGATAAATTAGATAACCTCTCAAGGTCCCTTCCAGACCCATGATTCAATTTTGGCATTGTTTGGATGTACTTATGGCTCCCTATTACCTGGAGGATCAAATAAAGACTCCTCTGGTTGACATTTAAATCTCATCAGAGCTTGGCCCCTCCTACCTTTTCAAGTCTTCCTAAGCATTACTTCCCTCAAACTGTGCTCTAGTCATACTGGCCTAATAACTGTTCCATACACATGACACTTCATAGAATCCTCTACACCCTTCTCCTTAGCTGATTTCCCTACCTGAAATGCAACAATGCTTCCTTATTTCCTTCAACACTGCTCAAATGCCACCTTCTAAATAAAGCCAGTGACCCTGGCCCTGGGCAAGTCACATCACCCTGTTTGCCTCAGTTTCCTAATCTGTAAAATGAGCTGGAGAAGGAAATGACAAACTACTCCAGTATCTTTTCCAAGAATACCCCTAAATGGGGTCACAAAGAGTTGTACACAACTGAAACAATTCAGCAACAATAAAATGAAACCTTTCCTGGTCCTTCAGCTGCTAATTCTCCAAAAACAACCTAAAAGCCCACACCAAGGTGGGTTTGAGCTATCTCTTATTCCTGGGGAGCCAAAGAGGACAGAGAAGCAGGAAGACAGAAGAAGAATGAGAAAGAGCAAGAACCAAAGAGTGAGAGTGAAGCTGAGAAACCTTGAATAGCAGACAGAAGAGCTTCAGGTATATGGGGAAGAGCCAGTACCCCCAAGAGATCCCTTAACTCACAGCACCTGTATTCTAGAAACTTCCAGGAACAGGTGACAGTGTTCTCTCCTTGATTGAGCTGAGAATGCATCTCATTACCAAGGCATAAAACCCCCTGACACCTGTGTGTCCTATTGCCTAAACTGATCTGTATAACTTTTCCAAACTGTATTTTATTATTTGTTCTGATAAATATATCTGCTTGCTGAAAGTGACTGTCTTTTGTGTAGTAAGCGTTTGGTGGGAGGGAAGCAAAACTGAAAGGTCTTAAACAGGCACTCTGGTGGACCAGGGAAAACACCTTCTCCTCTTGATCCCCTAAAGAACATCTTAACCTGAGACTGCAAATATCTGATGTGTAACAATTAGATGTAATTCTAGCTCCATGTCCTTCTTGAAGGGAGGAGAGGACAGTGACTGCCCAGTTATTCCTGGCTCTCCAGTAAGGTAGAAATTGTAGTTTCTCTTAGACATGTAGAATGGGGCATGCTATATCTGTTTACAAACTCATACTATATGCTGACTCTCCCCCATATATCTATAGCTCCACGGATTTAGCTCCGTAGCTCTTCTCTTCAGAGTTTACATCTTCTCTCTCTGTCTCTGTCTCCCTCCTCCGTGTCTCTTGGCTAATCAGGAGCTATATTTTCCTATGCAAAAAGAGCTGCACAAGGAAGTCCCTAAGGGGACTGCCCAAGCCTACCTAGGTTGGGAGAATGTGACATATGATATGATATCATAAAATATAATACATATATGCATATACTTTTACATATATACACTTTTGTTATCTCACCCTATTAGGAAGGAAACACATTGAAGGTAAGGACTCTTTTATTTTTTATTTTATATCCCCAGCACCTGGCACATAGTAATTATTTAATAAATGCCTGTTAATTGAATAAATTGGCAAATAATTTAATTCCAACTATCTTCCAGCTTCCAACAGTTGGCTTCCCTTCTCAAACCTTTAAGATTTTCCATTCCTAAGAGAGAAATAGAAACTTTTCTAAAGAGGCAAGGAAAGATTATGTTTGTAAAGTGTTTTGAAACTCACAGATAAATGATATTCCCAGAATCCAAGAAGCCTAGAGTTTGAAGGGATCTCAGAGGTGACCTGGTCCAACCTACCTCCTGATGCAGTAATTCCCTTTTAGAACACATGGCAGGTGAGTATCCAAAGCAATGGGGCACCTGTTACTTTGCCAAGCTTCCCATTTCATTGTTGCAAAGCTCTTAACTATCAGAAAATGTGCCTTTATATTGAGCAGACTTGCTTCCACTGCACTTAAATCTGTCTTCTGGGGTTATAAAGAATAAGCCACATAATCATAGAATCTCTGACCGGAAAGAGATTTCAGAGGCCATCTAACACAAAACCCAAACCCCAAATTCAAGAATTCCCTATATAACATGTGACAGATAGAAGAATTCAGATTTTATCTTAATACTTCAAGTGATTGGGTTTCCATTACTTCCTGAGGCAACCCATTCTACTTTTCAATATATTTGTTGGGAAGAGGACCTTCTCATCTCACTAAGTGGCTCATTGGACAGAGCACTGGCCTTGCAGTAAGGAAGACCTAAAGTCAAATCAAGCCTCATACACTTACTGTGTGACTCTCAGCAAGTCACTTAACCTCTCTTTGCCTCAGTTTCCTCAACTGCAAAATAGGAACTCAAAGGGTTCTTATGAAGATAAAAATGAGATTAGCTTTGTAAAGTACCTCGCACACAGCAAGTGCTTAATAAATGCTTACTCCGTATGAGAATTTTTTAGTTATTAAGAAACAACAAATTCTTCTCCAGGCTAAATATCACTAGTTCTTTCCAATGAGACCACAAAGAGCACTTTGAATACCTTAAATGTATACATTTGAGCAATTATTATTATTCAACAAGTGTTCAAGGACAAAAGTCCATGAACATGCTGGACACTTTCATCTAGACCTGATAATAAGAGCTCACGATTACATAGTACCTTAAGGTTTTCAGAGCATTTTACATACATCATCTTATTTAATTCTCATGACAACCCCATGAGATAGCATTATAGATTTAGAACCAGAGGGGATCTCAGATGCCATCTAATTCAACTTCCTTCATTATACCCTCTGTGGCCCAGGTTGTTAAATGACTTGACCAAGGTCACCTAGTTTGTGTCAGGGGTGTGATCTGAATCTGATCATGGCTACCACTATCCATTACACCATGCTGCCTCTCCACATTCCAGTCTTTTAAAATATGTAGAACTAAACAATGTACTTCCAACGTGTAGCACAGGGTACAATGAGATAATGGTCTTCTAAAATTTGGGCACTGTGTTTCTGTCAAGATACCCTAAATTTGCACTATTATTTTTTAAGCAACCATCTCACCATCTATTATGAGCACTCTGAAAAATTATCTTAGTTCAAAATTTGTATGAAATATGTTAAGGTGCATCTCTTTCAGCTATTTCAAATGTCACCATTTCCGCTTAATTCAGTCTACTGCTTACTAACAGCCAATTCATTACCAGCTAACCAAATCCATGAACATCTTATGATTATGAATGTCTACTAGGCTGTTATTTATTTGAGCAGTTACCAAAAGCAAGGACAGGAGATGAGCAAAACACCCTGACAATTTGGATAAAGAGAAATATGAGGTGACAAAAGCCAGGCTTTTCCTCCTTAATAACAGTCCATCTCCTCTCTACTTAGCAGAAAACAGACAGTGAAAGTGAGAAGATGAATATGCAGAAGGTAATTTTAATAGGAAAAGTGGGTTTTGGATTCACAAGTGGTAGAGAAGACACACCTGTCAAATTCAAACTTTCCTTCTTAACACAATTGCCTTTAATCATTTTCTTGAGCACTCCTCCTATTCAAATGGCACACCATGGCTAAACAGTTTGTTTAAGCTGTTATAGATTTGAGTTCTATTTACTTACAGCTTTCTTTTTTTTTAAAAAAAAAATCTCTTTGAAAATGAATTGACAAATGGCTTACAAGTGTCGAATGTAGAATCATGTCTCACTCTCCCCTCTCTCTCACCTCCAACATTCAATCAATTGCCGAATGCTGGTTCTGTCTCTGTGGTGTCTCTTGCATCTATTCCATACTTTTTCGTTCTCCCTGTCGGTCCTCCCTTTCAGGTCCTTCTTACCTCTCACCAAGACTACCATAATAGCTCTCTACTTTATCTTCCCACCTTCAGTCTCAATCTAGTCCAATCTGTCCTCTACGAGCTAGCCAGAAGTAATTTTTTTTTTTTTTAACATTTTTATTTCAAGTTTTGAGTTCCAAATTCTATCCCTCCCTGAACCCTCCCTGAGACAATAAGCAATCAAATATAGGTTATATAGGTAAATATAGGTTATGTATATATGTATATATATGTAAAACATTTCCATATTAGTGATTTTGTATAATTCAATCATTATCAGTTCTTTTTTGGAGGCTGATAGTCTGCTTCCTTTGGGATTGTCTGGGATCACTGTATTGCTGAGAACAGTTAAGTCATTCAGTTTTTAATCAAATGATATTGTTGTTAACTATGTACAATGTTCTCCTGGTTCTGTTCACGTCATCGTACATCAATCCATGTAAGTCTTTTCAGGTTTTTCTGAAATTATACTGCTTGTCATTTTTTGTAGTAGAGTAATATTCTGTTACAATCTTATACCACACCTAGTTTAACCATTCCCCAATTGAGGGGCATCCCTTCCACGTTTAAGTCTTAGCCACCACAAAAAGAGCAGCTATAAATTGTACAAATAGACCTTTTTCTCCCCTTTTTTTTGCATGTCTTTGGAATATAGACCTAGAAGTGGTATTGCCATATCAAAGAGTACACAGTTTTACAGCTCTTTGGGTATAGTTCCAAATTGTCCTTCAGAATGGTTTGATCAGTTCACAACTCCACCAACACTGAATTTAGGGTCCAAGTTTTCCCATATCCTCTTCAACATCCAACATTTTCCTTTCTTTTTGTCATATCAGCTAATCTGATAGGTATGAGGTTGTTTTAATTTGCATTTCTCTAATTAATAGTGAGTTAGAGCATTTTTTTCAAGACTACATATAAATAACTTTGATATCTTTGAAAAACTGCTTATTTATATCCTGGGACCATTTATCAATTGGGCAATGACTTGTATTTTTTATTAATTTGACTCAGTTTTCTATATTTGAGAAATGAGGGCCTTGTCAGAAAAACTTGTTGCAAAAATTTTTCCCCAGTTTTCTGCTTCCCTTAAGGTTTTGGTTGCACTGATTTTGTTTGTGCAAAACCTTTTTTATTTTATATAATCAAAATTAACTGTTTCACATTTTTTAATGCTTTCTATATTTTGTTTGGTCCTAAATTCTTCCCTTATCCACAAATCTGATACAATGAGTTTATGTTCCAAAACCTTGGATCTTTGGGTTTATCACATAATAGAGTGCTATGGTCATTTACTATAATTTGTACCTAATCTATTCCACTAATCCACCATTCTATTTCTCATCCAGTAGTAGATTGTTGTGATAATTATCACTTTGTAATACAGTTTGACATTGAGTATGTCTAGACTACCTTTTTCACATTTTTTTCAATAATTCCTTTGATATCCTTGAGCTTTTGCTCTTTCAAATGAATTTTCTTATTTTTTCTAGTTCTATAAGATAATTTGATAGCTTGATTGGGATGGTACTAAATAGATTAGGATAGAATTGTCATTTTTATTTTGTTGGCTCACAAACCCATGACCACTTTTTCCAATGTTTAGATCTGACTTTGTGTGAAAAGTGTTTTATAGTTGTGTTCATGTAGTTCCTAGGTTTGTCTTGGCAGGTAGACTCCCAAATATTTGATACTGTCTAGAGTTATTCTAAATGGAATTTCTTATCTTGTTGTTGAATTTTGTTGCTAATAAGTAGGAATGCTGATGATTTATATAAGTTTATTTTTATTGTGAAACTTTGCTAAAGTTAACTTCAAGTAGCTTTTTAGTTTATTCTCTAGCATTTTCCAAGTATAACATTTTACCATCTGTAAAGAGTGACAGTTGTGTTTCCTCACTGCATAATGTAATTCCTTTCATTTCTTTTTCTTCTCTTATTGCTAAAACCGTTTCTAGTACAATATTAAATAATAGAGATGATAAAGGGTATCCTTGCTTCACTTCTGATTGTAATAGGAAGGCTTCAACTTATCTCCATTATAGATAATACCTGTTGATGGTTTTGGAGAAATATTACTTATCATTTTAAAGTAAGCACCATTTATTCCTATGCTCTCTAGTATTTTTAGTAGGAGTGGGTGCTGTATTTTGTCACAGGCAAAATCTGCATCTATTGAGGTAATCATCTGATTTCTGTTGGTTTGGTTATTGATATGGTTAATTATGCTGCTAGTTTTCCTAATCTAGAACCAGCCCTGCATTCCTGGTATAAATCCTATCTAGTCATAGTGTATGATCCTTTTGATATATTGTTGGAATCTCTTTTCTAGTATTTTATTTTAAGATCTTGCATCAATATTCATTAGGGAAACTGGCCAATAATTTCCTTTCTCTGTTCCTGGTTTGAGTATTAGCACCATATTTGCTTCATAAAAGGAATTTGGTAGGTCTCCATCTTTACCTATTTTTCCAAATAGTTTATATAATATTTGGATTAATTGTTCTTTAAATGTTTGGTAGAATCCATCTGATCCTAAGAAAAAATTCCCAGCAAGTTCATTAATGGCTTATTCAATTTCTTTTTCTAAGAGTGGGTTAAGTACTTTATTTCTTCTGTTAATTTGGGTAATTTATACCTTTGTAGATATTTATCCATTTCATTTAGATGGTCAAATTTACTGGCATATAATTGGGCAAAACAGCTCCTAAAGAGGGGGTGGAGCCAAGATTACGGAGTAGAAGGATGGACCTGTAGAAGCTCCCCCCCACAGCCCACAAAATACCTGTAAAAACTTCTAGAACAGAAGCCACAAAATAACAGAGTGAAAGAGATTTCCATCCCAAGACAGCCTGGAAAGCCAAAAGGAAAGGTCTATCACACCAGAGCAGAGTGGAGCACAATATGGTCTTGGCCACACGGCTTGGCACTGACAGGCCCAGAGTAGGCCTCGGAGGGTGAAATCACAGGGAACAGTAGCAGTTCCCAGACTGTTCAACCCATAAACACCAGCGATAGCTTCAAAGGTCTGTGAGAAAGCTCTTTCACCTGGGTGAGAAGGGAACATGGGCTGGCCCTGCCAGTAGCAGCCACTGCAGCAGCAGTGTCCATTTTTTGGAAAAAGAAGTCCAAAAAGCCAATGAGAAGAAAAATACTTTAAAAAGCAGAATTAGTCAAATGGAAAAGGAGGTTCAAAAGCTCACTGAACAAACTAGTTCTTTAAAAAATAGAATGGAGCACATGAAGCTAATGACTTTAGGAGAAACCAAGAAATTACAAAACAAAACCAAAAGAATGAAAAAATAGAAGACAATGTGAAATATCTCACTGGAAAAACAACTGACCTGGAAAATAGATCCAGGAGAGACAACTGAAAAATTACGGGACTACCTGAAAGCCATGATCAAAAAAAAGAGCCTAGACATTATCTTTCATGAAATTATCCAGGAAAACTGCCCTGAGATTCTAGAACCAGAGGGTAAAAGAAATATTGAAAGAATCCAACAATCACCTCCTGAAAGAGATAAGAAAAGAGAAACTCCTAGGAATATTGTAGCCAAATTCCAGAGTTCCCAGGTCAAGAAGAAATATTGCAAACAGCCAGAAAGAAACAATTCAAGTATTGTAGAAATACAATCAGGATAACACAAGAACTGGCAGCTTCTACATTAAGGGATCGAAGGGCTTGTAATATGATATTCCAGAAGTCAAAGGAACTAGGATTAAAACCAAGAATCACTTACCCAGCAAAACTGAATATAATACTTCAGGGGGAAAAACGGTCATTCAATGACTTTCAAGCATTCTTGATGAAAAGACCAGAACTGAATAGAAAAGCTGACTTTCAAACACAAGAATCAAGAGAAGCATGAAAAGATAAAAAAGAAAGAGAAATCATAAAGGACTTACAAAAGTTGAGCTGTTTATATTCCCGACATGGAAAGATAATATTTGTAACTCTTGAAACTTTTGTCAGTATTTAAGAAATTGGAGGGATTATACACACACACACACACACACACACACACACACACACACACACACACACACACACACACACACACACACACCACACAGAGCAGAGGGTGAGTTGAATAGGAAGGAGTGATATATAAAAAAATAAAATTAAGGGGTGAGAGAGGAATATATTGGGAGGAGAAAGGGAGAAATGGAATGGGGCAGGTTATCTCTCATTAAAGAGGCAAGAAAACATTTTTTCAATGGAGGGGAAAAGGTAGGAGGTGAGAGATAAAAAGTGAAGCTTACTCTCATCACACTTGGCTTAAGGAGGGGATAACATGCACATTCAATTTGGTATGAAAATCTATCTGACACTACAGGAAAGTAGGGGAGAAGGGGATAAGCAGGGTAGGGGGGATGATAGAAGGGAAGGCAAATGGGAGGAGGGAGTAAAATTAAACACTTTTGGGGAAGGACAAGGTCAAAAGAGAAAATAGAATAAATGGGGGGCAGAATAGGATGGAGGGAAATATAATTAGTCTTACACAACATGACTATTATGGAAGTCTTTTGTAAAACTACATATATACAGCCTATATTGAATTGCTTGCCTTCTCAGTGGGGATGGGTGGGGAGAGAGGAAGAGAAAAAATTTAGAACTCAAAATTTTGTGGAAATGAATGTTGAAAACTAAAAATAAATAAATAAACATTAAAAAAGTAGCTCCTAAAAATTGTCTTCATTGCTGGTGAATTTACCTTTCATTTTTGATACTAGTAATCTGGTTTTCTTCTTTTTTTTTTTTAAATCAAACTAACCAGGATTTATCTATTTTGTTTCCCCCCCCCCCATAAAACCAGCTTCTAGGTTTATTAAATATTAGTTTAAGGGTTTTCTTCTTTCAGTTTTATTAAAATATCTCCTTTGATTTTCAGAATTTCCAATTTGAAGTTTAACTGCAGATTTTAATTTGGGTTTTTGTTCTAGTTTTTTTTTAAAATTCCATCCTCAATTCACTGATCTGCTTTTTCTCCATTTTACTGATGTTAAACAATTAAACATAGAAATTTTTCCCTACGTACTGCTTTGGCCACATCCCCAAAATTTTGGTATACTGTCTCATTGTTGTCATTTTCTTTAATGAAATTATTGGTTGTTTCTATGGTTTGCTCTTTGATGCACTTATTTTTAGGATTAGATTAACTGTCAATTTTTAATCTCTTTCCATTATTTATTTTTGAATGTAATTTTTATTGCATTATGATCTGAAAAGGAAGCATTTGCCTTTTCTGCTTTTCTGCATTTAGTTGTGAGGTTTGTATGTCCTAATACATGGCCAATTTTTGTGCAGATGCCATGTACTAATGAAAAAGAAGGTATAATCCTTTCTATTCCCATTTAATTTTCTTCACAGATTCATCATTTCTAACTTTTCCAAAATTTTATTCCCTTCTTTAACTTGTTTCTTGTTTATTTTTTGTTAGATTTATCTAGTTCTGAGAGAGGAGAGTTGAGGTTTCCCACTAGCATAGTTTTAACTCATTCAACTTCTTCAAAAATTTAGATTCTATATCATTTGGTGCATATATTTAGGACTGTATGACTTTATTGTCTACAGTACCTTTCAGCAGGACATGATTTCCTTTTTTAACTCTTTTAATTAGATCCATTTTTGCTTTTGCTGTTTGAGATCATAATTGCTACCCTGAGTTCTTTGCTTCAGTTGAAGCATAATAGGTTGGACTCCAACCCCTTAACTTTACCGTATGTGCATCTCTCTGCTTCAAATGTGTTTCCTGTAAATGATATATTATATTATTCTGGTTTTTTATCTATTCTGCTATCCAAATTCATTTTATGAGTTCATCCCATTCACATTTACTACATATTTCCCTCCATGCTATTTTCACTTGTTTATCCCCCTCTTTTACCCTCTACTCTCTCTTCTCACAAGTGTTTTACTGCCGCCTTTCCCAATATAGCCTCCCTTTTATCACTCCTCCCCCTCCCCTTCTATTATTCCCATTTTCTTTTTTACTTCTTTATAGGGTAACATCAATTTCTATATCCAACTGAGCGTGTATGCTTATTCCCTCTTGAGGTAATTTTGATGAGAGCAAGGTTTAACCTCCCCCTCCCCCCACCCAATCTTTCCCCTCCATTATAATAGCTCTTTTATATGAGATAATTTACCCCATTCAATCTCCCCCCTCTTTCTTCCAGCACAATTTTCTTTCTCACCGTTATATTTTGTTCGGGGTTTTTTGGTATCATTCCATCAAAAACACCTTATTTCCACACCCTCTGTCTACATATATGCCTTCTAATTGTTCTTAGAGTAATACAGTTAGGAGTTACAATTACTATCTTGCCACACAGAATAAACAGTTTAGCCTTATTGCATTTCTTATATTTTCTCTTCCTTTTTTTCCCTTTTCATGTTTCCCTTTAGTCTTGTATTTGGAGGTCAAATTGTTTATTCAGCTCTGGTATTTTAATTAGAAGTTCTTGAAAGTCCTCTATTTCATTAAATGCACATTTTTTTCCCCTGAAATATTATATTCAATTTTGTTGGGCAGGTGTTTCTTGGTTGTAATTCTAACTCCTTTGCCTTCTGGTATATCATATTCTAAGCCCTGTGGTTCTTTAATGTGGAGGCTGCCAAATTCTGTGTAATCCTGACTGTAGTTCTATGATATTTGAATTATTTCTTTTTGGCTGCTTGCAATATCTTCTCCTTGATCTGTGTGCTCGAGAATTTGGTTATAATATTCCTGGGAGTTTTCATTTTAAGATTCCTTTCAGGTGGTGACTGGTGGATTCTTTCAATTCCTGCCCTCTGGTTCTAATATATCAGGCAGTTTGATAACTTCTTGAAAGGTGTTGTCCAGGCTTTTCCTTCTTTTTATTTTTTTTATCATGGCTTTCAGGTAGTCCAATGATTCTTACATTATCTCTCCTGGACTGAGGTCAGTTTTTCCGATGAGAAATTTCACATTTTCTTCTTTCTTTTTTCTTTTCTGATTTTGTTGTATTGTATCTTGATGCCTCATAGTCATTAGTTTCTACTTGTTCAATTCTAATTTTTAAGGAATTATTTTCTTCAGTGAGTTTTTACACTTTCTTTTCCAGCTAACCAATTCTATTTTTTAGGGAGTTATTTTATTTTCCTTGGTAAATTTTTATATTTCTTTTCCCTTATTATTGCATCTTTTTTTTCATGATTCTCTTGCATTACCTTCATTTCTTTCCCCAATTTTTCATGTACTTCTCTAATCTGCTTTTTAAACTCATCCAGGAATTCTTTTGGGGCCTCAGACATTTTTTCTTTGAGGCCTCACATGTAGTCATTTTGACACTATTGTCCTCTTCTAAATTTATGACTTGATCCTCCCTCTCACCATAGTATCTTTATAGAGTCAAGATTTTTGGGGGGTTTTTTTTGTTCATTTTTTCTGCCTTTTTTTGTTACTTGGTGTTTTTATGTGAGAGCTGGGATCTGGTCCTGCACTGTCCCAAGCTTTTTGTGCTGGGTCTCATTGCTGGCTTTCTCTGGGCTTCAGGGCTCAGCTGCTTGCTTTCTCTGGAAGGTAGACTTCCCTTCTGGCTTGTACTGGGTGTGGGATGGGGCTCTCTCTTGGCTGACCCTGGAAGCGGTATCTTGTTGCCGGTCTGTCCTACAGGTGGGGGCCCTGCTGCTGGATTGCTATAAAAAGATAGTCTCTCTGATGGTAGAGGCCAACTCACTGTTGGTCACTGGTCAGCAATGGGATCAAGGCCTCACTGGTGGCTTGTGGTTGGGGTGGAGTTGCTGGGGGAGGCCCTTGCTGCAATGCCCAGATTACTTACTTGCCCAGGGGGCTACTGGTTTGCAGGAGGGTGGGGTCTCCCTGGTGGGCTGCCCAAGCTTGGAGCCTTGCTGCAGGTCCCTTGTTGTGAGGCTGGCTGGTTGCTGCTGCTCTTGGCCTTGCTCCCCTCCCACCTCAATGAGACAGACCTTTCCTCCCATAGTGGTAAGCTGCTTCCATTCTCCTAGACTAATTTTGAGGTAATTTCCTAGTTGTTTGGAGGGAAATCTGGGAGGGCTTCAAGAGGGTTCCTTCTTCACTCTGCCATCTTAGCATCAGAAGTCTCCAGAAGTCATTTTCTTAACATATAACTTCTATCCCATTTTCCTGATCAAAAATCTTTGATTACTTCTGACCAACTCCAGGATGAAATTCAGACCTCCAAAGTCAGCATCCAAGGTCCTCTGTCCTTGGTTCCCTCTTATCTTTCCTAACTTCTCTCACTACTTCCCTTTACTCATTCTGCATTACAGCATAATTGGAGTATTTACCGTTCCTTGAACTTGTCCTGCCCTTTCCTGCCTCTATTCAGGATGCCCCCTAAGCATGAACCACATTCCATCTCCACCCTCCAAGCGTCCCTGCTGATAACTTTCACATCCTGCTGGGCCAGGCTTAAGTGTGTTTATGGCCCCTTCCAAGACCCCTGCTGCTTTAAGTGGCTTACAGTATCATCTTGTGCCTCTCCAACAGACTTATCGCATTCAAATTTCTATTAAATAAAATAATAACCTGTCTGTCCCATGCTGAAATTCTAAAATAGGTTAGCAACTAAACTGGGTGTGGACTAGACAAGGCTGGACAAGTCACGTCACATTTTTCTACCAACTCATCTCCACCTATTTATTAGTAACTCCCTTATGGCACTGTGAGGCCTTGACAAAATTCTTATCATATTGTGAGAGTTTGGGGTTCTTTCTCTCCCCTACCTCACTTGACCTCACCTGATGTCCTGTAGACTTAACATTACTTCCTGTGGACTGCACAGTCAGCCAAGGATGGGTGCCTGACACTATGCCTGGGCTTACAGCTGCTGAATGACAGCTCCCATCAGCAGGTTCCTAATGAAAGAAAGCAATCCAAAGAAGGATAAAATGGGGCTAATTTACAGTTCCCTTTCATTCTTTAAAGCAGGTCTCTCCACACCCAACAATCCTGAAGTAATATTAAATCAGAATCACATTTTTTTTTTTTACTATATGAATCTTTTCAAAAGTTGCTTCCTTGTATTCTGTCTACAGCTAAATTCTTTCCCACCTATCAACTCTGCAATTTCAAATTCCAAAGAAATAACAATCTAGACTAGGAATTTTCTGGAAAGAATACAAAATAAGGATGTCACAACAAGTGCACTTAGAGGCTAACACTGCATACTCTGGCTCTTAGGATGTCAGAGATTATTCGATCTAACTCCTTTATTTTACCAGAGGCTCTGACTTGTCCAAGGTTACTCTGCTAGTCATAGGCTGAATTGAAACCCAGCTGTCCTGTAAAGTTCTTTTTTCCACAAGCATCACACTCTACTACTATTTTTTTTTATTCTTTTTGTTATCTCAAACCCAACATAACCATTTCCGCCCACAAAAAACAGAAAGGATTGTACATGAAACACAAATCACTGAATACAGCTTTAATTTTTTTCAAAAGAATATAGCAAATTCAACAGTTTAGTGTCAAAGTGGTCCCTACTTGTCTTCCTCTGAACATTCCTCTGTTCTTGGGATTTAAAAAAAAGTTTCCTATGATGCTTCTTCATGAATATCTTTTCAGTTTACTCTCATTAGGCCCCTAACTCTCCCCTCTAAACCCTGTCCCTTGTAACAAATAAACAGAGTTGGGCAAAAGAAATCCATACACTGGAGAGAATGAAAATACATGTCTCATTCTGTGCCTCAAGTCCATGGCCTGTCAGTCAGGAGGCGAGCAGCATGCTTCATCACTGCTCCTGGAGGATCTCTCATTGCTCACTGCATTACTCAGAGTTCTGAAGTTTCTCAAAATTGTTTTCCTCTACAACATTCTTGTTATCATATAAATTATCCCTAGTTCTGGTCATTGCATTCTGAATCAGCTCATAAAAATCTTCCTAAAGTTTTTTCAATCCACCATGTGTCATTTCTTTCAATTCAATAATATTCCTTTACAGTCATGTACCATAATTTGTTCCACCATTGATGGGCACCTCCCTAGTTTCCAGTTATTTGCTACAACAAAAAGTGCTATAAGTATCTTTATACATGTGAGTGTTTTTCCTACTTATTTGATCTCTTTGGTATATATATGTCTAGCGGGGGTATTACCTGGTCAAGGTTCTGTGCCTTTTAGGACATAATTCCAAATTTCTTTCCAGAATGACTGGATAAATTCATACTTCAACAAAACTTCTCCAATAACTATATTTTCCTTTTTGTCATCTTTGCCAGTCTGATGAATGTAAAGTAGACTCAGAGTTGTTTTAATTGGCATTTTCTTATTACAAGTGATTTGGGCTATTTTTCTCATATAACCTGATAACTTGGATTTACTTTGTCTTATTTATCACTTTTCTATTGAGGAATGGCTTGTGTTCTTAAACATTTGAATCTGCTTCCTTTAAAAGAGAAACTTACTGTAAAGATTTATTTTCAGTGTTAAGTGGTCCCTTTCTATTTTAACAATACTGATTTTTTGTGCTTTTTGTTGGTGTTTTGTTATTTTCAGTTACATCCAACTCTTTGTGACCCTATTTGGAGTTTTCTTAGAAAAGATACTATAAAGGGTTGCCATTTCTTTCTCCAGCTCATTATACAGATGAGGAAACACAGGCAGACAGGGTTAAGTGACTTTCCCAGAGTCACACAGCTAGTAAGTATCTGAGGTCACATTTTAACTCAGGAAGAAGAATCTCCTTGGAGTGACACTGTATCCACTGGGCCACCTAAGCTACACTTATTTGTGTTTCTAAAATAAGACCTACAGATAAAATATTACGTCTATTTAGAGATTATTGTGGTATGTGTTGTGTACGTCAAGTTTATTTGGTTGAAACCTAATTTCTGTCAGACTGCTTAAGTTTCCTAGAACTAAGCTATGTTTTGTTTTGTTTTTCTTCCTAATATTTTCCTTAATTTTCCTTAATTTCCGGTAATTTTGAAAGAATATTCTACAAGGATACTAGTCTTTAGTTTCCTTTCTCTACTTTGTCTCTTTAATTTAAGTGTCCAAGATTACATTTGTATCATAGAAGGAATATGGTAGGATCTCCTCTTTTCCAATTTGTTACAAATAATTTATGTAATGTTAGAACTATTCTTTGAATGACTGATATAAATCATTTGTAATTCTATGTAGTCTTACGGTTTTTTCTTTTGGAAATTTCCTAATGGCTGGAAGGCTTTGGAAGGCTCCTAATGGTCAAAACACTGCCATTTTTTGATCTGCCCTGGAGATTTCCCATTCAAATATTCTAAGCTGCCTGTTGCCCAATACAAAACGCTTCAGGATTCAGAGACCCCTGGAGAGTCACAGGTTGCAATGTTGTAGAAATTTGTTTACATCTTTTTTCTGAGGTTGGACTTTTAAAGTTCTTTTCTCTCTTGCTCTATTAACCAAGGTATTTTATACTTTTGTAAGGATCCATACATTTCATTTAAATTATGAGAGACAATGTCTAATTACTTTGACTTCTTCATTTGTTGTGAATTCTTTTTCATTTGTAATACTTTCAATAGTTTTCCTTTTTCTTTTAAAATCAGATTAATGGTTTGTCTGTTTTATTCATTTTGCAAACTGTCTTTGATTTTATCATTTTGATATTTTAAGGTAATTTCAACTGTTGATCTCATTTTTTTTTTTAGATTTTTTTTCTTTTGGTATTTAGTTGGCTTTTTAATATTATATTATTCTAGGGGTTTTTTTTTAAATAGGTCAATTAAGCATCTATTATCTAGAGCAATTAATCTAGATGAAAGATCAATTGACCTGTACTTTCTCTCTTGTTGATCAAAGTATTTGATGAAATTTTCCCCTAAGGACTGTGTTGGTGGTATGTTGTCTCATTATCATTTTCTTTGGTGAAATTATCTATTATTTTTCTGACATGTTCTTTGATCTAACCAATTCTTTATTTAAAAGGCTTTCCGTTTATTATTTTTTATTCTCTTATCAATACAAGATTTTATTTTTTTCCTTAATTCGCTTACAGGGCTTTTTTATGTACTAGCACATAGTCAATTCTTGTAAAATTTTTAAAAAGCCAGTCACAGATAAGAAATGTGTATTTCTTTCTGTTCCCACTAAATAATCACCAGAGACTTAATATATAAAAATCTAAATTTTCTGCATTCTCATACAGATCCATAAATTTTTTATCGTTTATTTTGTTGGTGTTATTGTTAGACTGAGGTCAACAACTATTGTAACTCTGCTATTTCTCCTTGTAATTTAACTTTAAGTATTTAGTTGCTATGCAATTTGGTGCACACATATTGAGTACTTATTATTTCACTTTCTTTGGTACCTTTCACCATAATGTAGTTTCCCTGTTTATCTTTAACTGCGCTTGTTTTTTTCTGTCAACTTGTCTGAGGTAGTGATTGCTATCTCTGATTTATTGAATTATCCTGAACAAAAATAAATTCTGCTCCAGCTACTTATTTTAATTTTAATTTTAATTTTTAAATTTAATTTTAATTTTAATTCATTGTAAATCTTTCTGTCCCCAAGTATATTTCTTGCAAACAATATATTGCCTCCAATATACTGCCTCTGCTTTTTAACCCATTATCTTACACTCTTCCATTTTACTGGTGAGTAAATTCCATCTACATTAATGGGTATGATGGTTAATTGTTTATTTTCTTCTATCATATCTTCTCATATATTTTCCTCTTTTTTCCTATACCCCATTATGCTCTTGACAAAGAAGGTGGCAAAAGAAAAGGAATGTGATCAACATCAGTAATCTATAAATGAAGCAATCTGGCTTCTACACCCTTGCCCCTCCTCACTTCAGTGATCAACAGACACTGGTTCATATACTTTTTGTCTTTCAAACTTTTATTATTCAATCTCTGTCTTTGAAGTTTATTTTGCTTGTGACTATTCCCCTTCTAACTCCTCCCTCCTTCTTAAACATTCTTCTGACCTTTCTCCTCTGTCCCTGTCAATTTCTCTGTTGAGTTTGGTATGTTTCTAAGCAAAACTCTGTTTTCTAACAACCTTTTGCACAGTTTAAACTACGTTGTATTTACCTACTTTGTATATGTTTACATTTATTAATATATTTATGGTACATATATTTTTATATGTACATGTTGTCTTCCTTATTAGAATTCAAGCTTATTTTAAGCAGTGATTGTTTCATTCTTTGTATTTGTATCCCAGGAACAGAAAATGAGAGGTATTTAATACATACTTGCTGATCAATTCATATAACTGAGGTTTATATGATACCTAATCTTCTCACTGCTCTCCCCAATGTATTTGTATAATCTTCTTTTCATGCATCCCAATTAGGAGAAATAAGTTTGACTCCCCTGGAGATTTCCCATTCAAATATTCTAAGCTGCCTGTCTCCCAGTAAAAAGTGCTTCAGGATTCAGAGACACCCTGGAGAGTCACAGATTGGAATGTTGTGGAATTTTGCTTACATCTCCAACACACTTGGAGTCCTGCTCTCATTCCTACATCTATGGCAAAAATGGTCAGAACACTATAGTCTTCTTCGTTGTTTAGGGCTTCCCAATCCACTCAACTCTGGCCTTCCTTCTTCTTCCTCCCCAGTACTCAATACAGAATGTTGCAGGTGCCAGGGGTTTCAAGTGCCCCTGAACCATCTCTGGCCCCAGCACTAACACGTTTCCAGCTTATTTACGTGCATTCATTTAAGCTTCCCGGGAGGAGGAGGTCCTTCAGGATTTGGGCCCTCTTCATGTGCAATTTTAGGTTAGTTGAAAATACCTAATTTAGTTTCTCTTTGGATTTCTTAATCATTATGTAAGTCCACTGTCAAATTTTTTTAATCTTTGCTGGTATAGTTGAGTTCATCTGATACCTTTCAAACCACCATCTCTGTCACTACTTATCAAAAATAGATTTTCATAGAAGTGTCTAAATTTGGTATGTCTACTTCCCCCTTCTAATATTAAACTTACCAAATGCTTCTAAAGGATAGGCAACCTGGACATTTCGCAATAAACAGTATCCCTACTGGTAATAAGAGCCATATATAAATCTCCCAGTCCCATTTCTGTACCATAATGGGCTATTACTCTATGTAAGCATTTGTGAGGAAGAATGGTCAAGAGAGGGTAGGAAGAACAGTGAGATTCTCTTTTCAATGACATATCAAAGGATCAAAGACTCAAATCTAGAAGGAACCTGAAGAGATTATTTAGTCCAACTTCTTCATTTTATAAATCAGGAAACAGAGATACACTGTGGTCAAGCAACCTAGCCAAGGTTACAGCTCCAAGTGGCACAATCAGGATTAAAACCCAGAAATTATGGTTCCTATCCTCCAAAGTGCCTCCAATATATAAGCACTCTCTTTCCTCAGACCCCAAATTTCCCAAATCTAATCCTTTTTTCCTACACCCTTCACTTAAAGTATAAGGGGGCCACTGCTTGCAATTAAGTTGCACTCAGAAGTTACAGAAAAGAGAAATGCAATAGTCCTAAAAATCAGTAATCTGGCAAATGAGGACAGTTGGGGGGAATGCTATTTTGATTAGTCAAAAAACAAACAATAATCTACTTGAGAGTATTTCAAGAACCCCCACCTTCACAAAAGAAGAAAACAAGACCATTTTCTAGGCAGATTTCACTAACAATGATTCTAGACCACAGAACATATTCACTGTGTATATTACCAGTAGTATCATATATCAAAGCACCCTGTCATTGGTGGCTGGCAGAGCCACCTAAACACTACATCTAAAAGTCTCTGAACCCTGCAGGGTATACAGTTCCAGAATATCTTCTGGTGGTGAGTCCAAGAGACTTAGGAACTGGGGTAGAGGGAGGAAGAGCCTGGGGACTACGTTCTTAAGTTCAAACCATCCCCTGGAATTAGGTGGCAAAGGAGATATATAGGATGGAAGCTTACTATATTAGCACCACCGTACAGCACTACTCTCCTACTTCCTCCTAGGAAGAAGCCATTGAAGGTAAATAAGGTAGTGGATTCCTTATAGCTTTGAGTATGTGTGTGCGTGTGTGTATGTGTGTGATACAACAGCTCACTTAGATGATCACTTGGCAAAGGTGAACAACTAGCCAGTTCCTGGAATTTTGCTAGGAATAGGGATGGCAACAGGTCATCATTCCCATACAGATAAGCAGACAATGAGATTGCACTGAACAAAAAACTTGCTCAATTTGTTGGAAAGGTTACCCATCCAGAGAAACAGTGATCTGTGATATGCAACAGCAGATCACTATAACACCAAAAACAATAAACTAACAATTAAACAGCAAATGCAAACAATTTTGCTTATAGGCACTTAGATCTAAGAACAAAGTAAGGCTACTGTCAATCTGATTGAACTTTTGATAACTAAAGTAAAGTTTTCACTACAATTCAAGAATGGATTTACACATCACAAACTATTACATTTTCTTCCTTAGCAAAATGGATCTGATATTGAGCCTCATATTTTGTTTCAGACGGTAGGACCATATATCAAAATAAAGTAACTAGGGCAAAATTTGAACTTGGAGTCCTCTTAAAGATTTCATTCTGGACCATAGCCCATTAAGTCATACAAACAGTACATTCTCAACTGTTCTTTCTCAATTGCAAGTCTGAGTTCTGAAAAGCCTCATAATATCAGAGAACTGGAAAGGACATTAAAGAATCCAACTCTAACCACTCATAAAAAAGAGAAGAAAACAAGAGAGCTCAAAAATTACTTGACCAAGGTTACAGAGTAGTAGAACTGGGACCTAAAACAAGGTCTTTCGACTCCTAGTCAATTACTCTATCTCTTTATTCCTAGTCTATGATGCCCCCACAAGAAGTGACACTAACATTTTCCTATGCATTCCTCACCCCAATTTGTGTCTGTGTGTATCTCTACGAATCTACCCTTCAATGAAGTAAAGGGCAGGAAACTCAGAAAACTCCACATGCCTATGCTTCTAGAGACTTTGGACATCCATCAACAGGAGAGAGGGATAGCAGATGGTACGTAAATTGAGCCCCCTTTGTACCATTTTCTTTCCAATTCCTCCTTTCAGAAAAAGTAATGCCAGGCAGGGAGTGAATGACTTTCATCAAGAGCACACTACAGGCTCCAAAGGGGATACAAAAATGAATGAAATACTTTCCAAATTTTTTTTTGCACATTTTGGAACTAGGGATTATGCAAATGGGAACTGGGGTTTCCATAACTCTATTGCAGAGATTAAAGGTACAATGAATGTAAATAATAATAATAATAGCTGACATTTATACTGCAATTTGAAGTTTACTAACCTTCTGAGGCAAGTACTACAGGCATTTTTATTCCCATTTTATAGATTAGGAAACTAATACCCAAAAGTTGAGAGCAGCAGGAAATAAGAACAGAAAGCTAAAATGAAATAAGATTGTCAAAGTCTGGATTTTATTCATAATGTTCTAAAAGTAGTGCCAAGAACATATAAAATAAGTTGAGACTGATTAAGGAATATCTAAGGACAAAACACCCAACAATAACAAAATGTTTTTAAAAGCTACACTGAGGAATAGAGGAAAATCAAAAAGAGATAGGAATACTGCTTGAGTTAAATGGGATGAGAATAGATGATGGAAAGAGAACTGGTCAACTAGCTTATTTGGCTTCTGTTTTCTGTGCCAAGGAGCGTGATAACTCAACTAAAGAGAACAGAAACAAATGGGACTTGAAGCCCCCAATAAATGGGGAGATAATGAGACAGCACCTTGTTATCCTTAAGGAGTCCAAGCTGTCAGGATGAGAGGGGCTATGGAAGCAATGAGAGAATACGATTAGTGGGAAGGATGTGGTCAATGAACTGAATGATCATGAGGAAGGGAGAAAATACTGAAGGACTGAGGGGGAGGAAAGGTTCCACTTAGCAAAAGAGGCTTCAAACTTTAGGTCAGTAAGCTTGACTTGAATTCCTGTTCAAATTCTACACTATTATGAAAGACATTGCTAATGAATATCTAGAAAAGGAAGCAATGCCTGTAAAAAGTCAACATGGCTTCACCAAGAATAAATCATATCAGACTAACGTATTTTTTATTTCTCATACTAGGTATGTGATACCAGGTAGGTAGATCAACAGAATACTATAAAAATAATCTATCAAGATTTTAGGAAAGCATTTGTCTAAGTCTTTCTTGCAAAACAGATGGAAAGATGGGGGCTAACAGGTGGTTTCAGAAACTGATTAAGAAAAAAGGCAGAGAGGTGCCAAGATGGCAGAATAGAAAGACACACATATGCTAGCTCCAAACCCACAGCGCATAAAACATCTGTAAAGAAGAACTCCCAACAAATTCTAGAGCTGGAGAAGCCACAGAACAATGGAGTGGAGGAGATGTCTGTTCCAGAGAGACCTGAAAAACTGACCCGAAAGGTCTGTCACCCACTGGACCCGGAGCAGAGCCCAGCCCTGCCTTGGCCACTCGGCACCGAGAGGAGCAGATCTGACCAGGCTTCAGGGATGGAATCTCCAGCAGCCACGCAGGTCCCTCCACCCACAGGTGCTAGAGGTCAGTGAGAGAGTCTTTTTGGCTTGCTAAGAGGGGAGTGGGGTGTCTCCATAGCTCAGGCCCCCTCGGGAGGCAGCAGCGGAGTCAGCAGCAGACAAGGGCTCCTGAAGCAGGCAGGAATTCGGATCCATTGTTGAAGGTCTCCACGTAAACCCCTGAGGGAACTGAGCCCCCTGAGGTGGCCCTGCCCCCACCTGAGCACCTGAACTTAATCTCACACTGAATAGCAGCCCCACCTTCACCCAAAGCCTTGAGGATGGGAAGCAGCATTTGAATCTCAGACCCCAAGGGCTGGCTGGGCGGATCTGGAGGTGAGGTGGGTGTGGAGAGGACACTGAGAAGTCAAGTCACTGGCTGCGAAAATGCCCAGAAAAGGGGAAAAAAATAAGACCATAGAAGGCTACTTTCTTGGTGAACAGATACCTCCTCCCTTCCTTTCAGATGAGGAAGAACAATGCTTACCATCAGGGAAAGACACAGAAGTCAAGGCTTCTGTATCCCACACATCCAGAATAAATATTCAATGGGCTCAGGCCATGGAAGAGCTCAAAAAGGATTTTGAAAATCAAGTTAGAGAGGTGGAGGAAAAACTGGGAAGAGAAATGAGAGAGATAAAAGAAAAGCATGAAAAGCAGGTCAACACATTGCTAAAGGAGACTCAAAAAAATGCTGAAGAAAATAACACCTTGAAAAATAGGCTAGCTCAATTGGCAAAAGAGGTCCAAAAAGCCAATGAGGAGAAGAATGCTTTAAAAAGCAGAATTAGCCAAATGGAAAAGGAGGTTCAAAAGCTCACTGAAGAAAATAGTTCTTTCAAAATTAGAATGGAGCAGATGGAGGCTAATGACTTTATGAGAAACCAAGAAATCACAAAACAAAAACCAAAAGAATGAAAAAATGGAAGATAATGTGAAATATCTCATTGGAAAAGTAACTGACCTGGAAAATAGATCCAGGAGAGACAATTTAAAAATTATGGGACTGCCTGAAAGCCATGATCAAAAAAAGAGCTTAGACATCATCTTTCATGAAATTATCAAGGAAAACTGCCCTGAGATTCTAGAACCAGGGGGCAAAATAAATATTGAAAGAATCCACCAATCACCTCCTGAAAGAGATCCAAAAAGAGACACTCCTAGGAACATTGTGGCCAAATTCCAGAGTTCCCTGGTCAAGGAGAAAATATTTCAGGCAGCTAGAAAGAAACAATTCAAGTATTGTGGAAATACAATCAGGATAACACAAGATCTAGCAGCTTCTACATTAAGGGATCGAAGGGCATGGAATAGGATATTCCAGAAGTCAAAGGAACTAGGACTAAAACCAAGAATCACCTACCCAGCAAAACTGAGTATAATACTTGAGGGGAAAAAATGGTCTTTCAATGAAATAGAGGACTTTCAAGCATTCTTGATGAAAAGACCAGAGCTGAAAAGAAAATTTGACTTTCAAAGATGAGAATGAAGAGAAGCATGAAAAGGTAAACAGCAAAGAGAAGTCATAAGCGACTTAATAAAGTTGAACTGTTTACATTCCTACATGGAAAGACAACATTTGTAACTCTTGAAACTTTTCAGTATCTGGGTAGTTGGTGGGATTACACACACACATGCACACGCACACACATGCACACACACACGCACACACAGAGACAAAGAGCACAGAGTGAATTGAATAGGATGGGATCATATCTTAAAAAAATGAAATTAAGGGGCGAGAGAGAAATATATTGGGAGGAGAAAGGGAGAAATGGAATGGGGCAAATTATCTCTCATAAAAGAGGCAAACAAAAGACTTTTTAGTGGGGAGAAAAAGAGGGGAGGTGAGAGAAAAACATGAAGTCTACTCTCATCACATTCCACTAAAGGAAGGAATAAAATGCACACTCATTTTGGTATGAAAACCTATCTTACAATACAGGAAAGTGGGGGATAAGGGGATAAGCAGGGTGGGGGGGATGATAGAAGGGAGGGCATGGGGAGGAGAGTGCAATTTGAGGTCGACATTCATGGGGAGGGATAGGATCAAAAGAGAATAGAAGTAATGGGGGACAGGATAGGATGGAGGGAAATATAGTTAGTCCTATACAACACAACTATTATGGAAGTCATTTGCAAAACTACACAGATTTGGCCTATATTGAATTGCTTGCCTTCCAAAGGGAAGGGGTGGAGAGGGAGGGAGGTAAAGAAGTTGGAACTCAAAGTGTTAGGATCAACTGTCGAGTAATGTTCTTGCCACTAGGAAATAAGAAATACAGGTAAAGGGGTATAGAAAGCTATCTGGCCCTACAGGACAAAAGAGAAGACGGAGACAAGGGCAGAGAGGGATGATAGAAGAGAGAGCAGATTGGTCATAGGGGCAATTAGAATGCTTGGTGTTTTGGGGTGGGGGGAGGGGACAAATGGGAAGAAAATATGAAATCCAAAATTTTGTGAAAATGAATGTTAAAAGTTAAATAAATAAATTTTTTAAAAAAAGAAACTGATTAAATAGCTGGACCCCAAAAGTAAAGGAATTACTACATTAATGGTTTGATGCTAATTTTCAAATCCTTGTGTCTGTGTTAATATTTTTATTAGTAGCATGAGAAGAATAGATCCCATGCTTCAAAAAGTTTCAGATAACACAAAGCTAGAAGGCAGAGTTAAAATACAGGATGACAGGTCCAAAAAGATGCTGGCAGGACAGAATGCTGGGTAAAATCTGACCAAAAAAGTATTTAATAGAACAAATTTAAAGTCTTACGTTTGGGCTTTAAAAAATTAACTACAAATACAAGATTGAAGAGGTATGGCTAGGTAACAATTTAAAAAGAACCAAGGATGTATAATTTTGGGAAGAGAAAACTTAAGAGAAGATGAGAACTATTTTAAAGTATTCAAAGAGCTAACATATGGAAGAGGGATTCAACTTCTCATGCATGGCCCCAAAGGGCACACCTAGAAACAGTGGTTGGAAGGGATAGAACAGCGGTTTTCAGTTTGACATTAAGAAAATTTTCACACATTTAGAGCTATCCAAAAGTGGAGAGGGCTTTGTCAGGAAGTAATGGGCTCCTCATGAGAGGGTTCTGAGCAAGGGTATTTTGTTAAAAGTACTCTTATTCAGATATGGCTTGGCCTGATGGCTTCTGAAGTCCCTTCCAAATTAGATTCTGAGGTCCTGATTCTGTAATGGTGAGTCTTTAGATTTAGGAATGGGAAAGAGAACACCAAAAGGAGTGTTTTAAAGGGTTAATTTGGCAAAATAGAGTAAAGAAGTTATCTCCCCAGATACTGGATACAGGAATATTAGTTGGGAGGTCACTAGAAAACAGAAACAAGGTGAAAGATCTAAAATAGACTAGTTAACAGGAATGGAAAAATAGATGCAAAAGATTTTAGACAAAGGAAGGATTGATGATGCAAATGATTTTAGACTAAGGGAAGATTGAACTTGGGGAGGACTTGAATATGGGGACTTAAAGAGAGGAAGGAGTCAAAGGTGACTCCTAAATTTCCAGCCAAGGTAACTAAGATAATGTGGTACTTTGATCAAAAAATGAGGATGTCTGAAGGTGAAACTGACTTGGAGAGGAAGATGATGAATTTTATTTTAGATACGTTTAGATTATGGTGATGGCAGAACACCTAGGTAGAGATGTTGGCACAATATAGCCAGAGCTGTGAAAAGAGGCTAGAAACTAGTAAGAATGTATCGACATCATTCCAGGAACAGTCATGTCTCTACTTTTCTTAAAGATAATCAAGGAAGGAGATTCCATAATATCCCTCGGTATTCCATTCAAACACCTCTCTATCCCCAGAAATAGTCATTATTCTAAATCTCAAGAAA
Organism: Notamacropus eugenii; assembly: GCF_028372415.1. NCBI lineage: Eukaryota > Metazoa > Chordata > Mammalia > Diprotodontia > Macropodidae > Notamacropus > Notamacropus eugenii. The sequence goes on along the minus strand of NC_092872.1, from coordinate 176,705,991 downwards.
AAACATGTTCAGAACTTTGGGCGCCCAATAATTAGAGATACAATCCCATTTTAATAAATACTATTATACTGTCCAAGCCTATATAACAATACCATTTTCACATCCCTGTGAGGGGCCCGAATTAACATCAGCTTTTGCTGAGGTTATTATTAAGATATTTTTTAAATGAAAAAATTCCATGTAATATATAGTCATTGGTTCCCATCCAAGTAAGAGTAAATTTCTATAATAAAGATACTGTCTTATTATTTGGGCTTTCCAATGCAACCCCATTTTAATGAAATAACATTTAATTGTATGCTTTTAAATGTTCCTATTACGATTTTGGGGTCAGGGTGATGGTAAGCTCCAAGGTTGATGATGGTGTATAAAATGCTAAACAAAAAAGCCAAGGCCAAGAGGTGAAATGGACCACATCCTGAGCCAGGGGCAGTGACTAGTGAGGGTGATTATTAGCCAAGAAGATTGTGGCATGAAAATCAAACAAGTGAAGGGCCAGGCTCTCTTAGCAGTACAAGGGAGAGAGCTAGGTAATTAACAAAGCAAGGGAATGGCAAGAGAAGGGAGGAGTGTAACATTCATTTATTCATCATATCTACTGAGCATCTATCCTATGCAAAGTAATTCTAGGTTCAATGAGACATAAGATGAATATTTCAATCACTGGCTATGCCCACAAAAGGTATATTATAGCTAAAGAGACAAAATGCATGCATGCTTGTGAACACGCAAACAGGTAAATAACAATACGGAAGGTATATGATTAAGTACTAAATAAGAACTGTTCCCAAAAGGTGGTTCCTAACCTTTTAATTAGATGTACCTTTACATGAGGATAGTTGTACTATTAAAGAAAATATATAGTAACAGAAAGCTACTACTGTATTTATATCCCTAGCACCGTGCAGTGCCTGCCACATAGTAGATGTGTAATAAATGCTTGTTGATTGATGAATGAACTCAGTTTTTAATGAATATGTCATATGATCAATTCAGGACCTCTATCCAGTGCTAATGATCACGGTTTATCCATGTCAGCTAACCTGTTCTTCTTCTTTGTCTCTGTCCTCCCTGGCAGCCTTCATCACTTTTTCCTGACAGCAAGTGGGTACCAGGGGAGAATTTTGTGGTTGTCCAATTGACATACCATTGCCATTGACTAGCCCATCTTATCTTCCTATTATACATTTTGTTGATGACATCTTTACTCCTATTTTTCTAATTTGGTTCCTCATTTGGTTATATATTGGTTGGTTTCCTATTCCTCATTTAGTTATAGGTTGCAGTCTGTTCATGCCCACTATGTGCCTTTTCCATTAATTCAGTACTGCTTTTAAAATTTTAAATGTAATACATATGTAAGGTATATCATTCAGTAAACAGAAAGTATGTTTGCCTTTCTGTGGTTTTGCTTATCTAGGTACTTTTGCCCCCACCCCTGCCCAAAAAAGAAAAGGTCCAAAGCATAAGGGTTTGGGAACCACTGGTAACAAGAATAAGTTTGAAAGGAAATCAGAGGACTAAGAGATCATTGCTATTATTTGGAACCGTAGGTGAAGGTTTTGGGCTTGGTCAGATAAAGGGATATGAGTTATGGTAGATAAAAAGAGTAAATAAAATGCACTGCAGACAGTAGGAATGATATGAGCAAAGGAAAATAGGAGGAAATAATGTCTGGGGGACAAGTAAACTAGATTTGTGGTAGTAAAGTATAACTGATATTCATGGTAACAGAACAGTGAAATAAGTTTGGACAGGTAGAATGGGGCAAGATTATAGAGTGTTCCAAATGCCAGGTCAAGGTACAAGGTCTTCATCCTGTCATTAGGAGCCAAGCTGGTGAGGGAAGTGTCAGGTAGAGTGATGCTTTTTCTGCCAAGTGTTTTCTGTGTCTCCTTTCTTCCCTCTCTTTCTCCTGATCTTCTGAATAGTTATCTTAACTCTGTAATTTTATTTACTTATTCTGTATAAATGTAGATACACACACATACCCTTACATTTGTCTCCCCATTTAGAACATAAGCTCTTTGAGGGCAGAGGGGTCTGTTCTTTTTCATTTTTTGTACCTCCAGTGCCTAATACCTGTCATAGGATAGGCAATTAATACTTGTTAACTCCATAACAAAGTCAATTCCATAGGTAATTGATTTGGTTCTTCTTTCAGAATGACTGAGACCATCATTATTCTGTGGCTTCCTGATATATTATTGGTTTCTTAAATTTTTCTTCTTTTATTTTTGACATTATACACAAATCCCTGGTGTTAGATACAGTTATTTAATGAGCTTGCTTTGGGTAGAGTAACTGGCCTGCATGGACCTTGTGATTCACGGCACATTTGTTATTCATGGACCACTCTAGCTAAGGTTATCACGAAGTTGGCTGCAGGGTAATGTATGTTTTTTGGCCAAGAAACTCTCCAAGACTGATCATTTACTACATCATAAAAGGGACTGGTACAGAGAATGCCCAAAATGGAAAAAAATCTCAGATCTTTGTGGTACTGGGGTATCTAGTAGAATGTTAGACAAAAATAAGTGCTGATTTACTACTTACTGAAATTAAGATAGAAAAGAAAGCCGAGTGCAACACCCTTCACGATCTTTCTGCTTTCCATGTCAAAATCCCAACCAGAAGAGTTCTACAGATTCATTCCTGGTCAATACTCTGAATCAGGGACTTCAAGATTTGCAATGGATTTTAAACTAAAACTCAGAAAAAGTAATGCTATCCCAATGTCTGTATTTCATAGATCTCACAAAAAAAAAATATTTAACACATTAACAGAGTTAGATTTTGGTTGCCCCAAGAAGTTCCTCAGTTTAAGATAGTCATGTCATATGATACAGTATCTTGCCTGACCCATTCCCTATGGAACAACTAAAGGCCACAGAAGTATTCTATATTTAGTGATCCTTTTGCATGTATACTGAAGTTTCTCAGTATGCCACAAGGGACAAAATATCTTGGAAATAATCAATTCACTAAGTCATGAAGACCATCTAAAGCCCTAGTCAGTCACACTGGAATTACTGTATGCAGGGACAGTGCTCAAAAATATTCATGAAGGAAGCCAGAGGAAGTCCATTTGCATGCTGTAAACCCAGAAGAAGCCTCAAGTTATATATGCAATGACATGTACCAGGAAAATACTGAACTGCATGGAAGTTTTAACTAAAACTATTGCTGAATTCTCAGTTCCTAGGTATGCCTTCAGATAATTGAAGAAACTTTCAGCCCAGCATTCTATGAAACCATCAGAAGCAGAGGTAATGGGAGATACCTAGAGTCCTACATTCATTGACAGAACTGCAGTGAATCAGGTCCTCTGAAAGACATGCAGAGTATGAGAGCAACATGGCACCATGCTCTACAGGCATAAAAAGCAGGGAGACCTGAACCAACCGTAGCTGTTATTTCTAGTTTCTAAGAGGATCTGATCAGCATCACCTACAAGCCCTCATTAAGACCTGGAATGTAGCTAGGCTATGAAAGAATCAGAACAATGCTCCTGTCACATAAGTAAACTGAACATATGCTGGAAATGTACAAATGATGGATGACAGACAGCAGGAATACCCCAAGATACTGGTATGATTAGATCATATGGGGTATTCCACAAGGTGAGAGGGTATAAGGAACACTTTAAGGATCCCTGAAACACAGCCTCAAAAAACATGTCATGAAAAGTCAGTCAAGTCAGGTAGTGCTGAGACAAATGGTGACAGAACAGGGAATTGCTCTGTTTTGTTCAAAGGTCCAAAAAGCCTGCTCATGTTAACCATCCATCTAAGAGACTGCCTTAGTAACGGTGACTAAGTGCATGGCTATACTGTAGCTACTCACTTATCAAAAGACAACGTTTCACTTGTACTAAGTGTGGAAATAACCATTGCCCAATGCTGGCAAATAAACATAGTAATTCACTACCAAGAAATGTCATCTCTGACAAATGAAAGGATAAGAACTGTTTAATTTTTGAAAATCCAAGTACCTGTAAACTACAGCCACAGATCTCCATTTTAATTGACAAAATAATCCTAATGTCCTATCAAATTAGTCAAAACGGGATTCTACCTGTAAAACTCTGCTATCTGTTCTTAACTTATACACACTAAATTCTAGTGGTACTAAATAAATACTAAGAATGACTCTGAATTACAAACTCCGTATATTTATTCTCATTTATCAAGTAATGTTTTTTAAACTATTATTACTTGACATTTGCCAGTTATAAATCATCAAAAGCACTTTAGAGGAATTTTAATTCAAATCAATTCAATGAACATTCATTAATCTTGTCCTATCTCCCCAACGTGGATTATCAGACTTCCAGAAGTGATGCCAATAGTCCCATGGGTTTGGAACTCCCATCTTTGGGTTTGGCTGTCTTGATTGGTGAGCAATGGTGTAAACCCAATCTATCTACTTTATCTCTTTTCCCCCAGAGTAAACCACCCTTCATATCTCATCCAGCTAGCCAGCCTATCCCTCATCTTTCATCTTCACACTCTCTTCTCCCCATTTCCAATCTGCCTTCCATTGGGCACAATAATTAAATAAGTACTTCATTGTTTCTGAAAAGGCTATGTCAGTTGAACTTGCCCTACGGATCAATTCCTAATCCTGTGATGTCCCAGACCAATACTTCTTTTCCTGACCACCACTCCACAGTACAGCTAACATTTATCATGCTTTTTAAGGATTGCAAATCACTTTTTACATATATTATCTCATTTGATCCTCATAACAAATCTACGAAATAGGTGTTATCATTAGCCCAATATTACATATGAGGAAATATATGAAAAGAAGTTGGTTGCATGTCTAGTAAACATGGGCAGAGCATTGCAACTCAGTTCTACCTGACTCCCAAGTCCAGCTCTCTAGGGTTGTCCTCCCTATTAGAATATAAGCTCCTTGAGCACAGGGACTGTCTCAACTTTGCATTTGTATTTTCTGTGCTTAAACAGTGTCTGTAAGTGCTTAATATGTTTTAGTTATACATTCATTAAATCATTAAGTACCCGCTCTGCCAGGGACTGAGCTGGGCAGTGGAGATACAAAAGACAAAAATATAACAGGTTGTGTCCTTAAGACAATTTGGTGTGGTGAAAAGAACGGTAGGAAGGTAGGTGGCTTCCAGGGTTCTTTGCCATCTGAGCTCTACTGTAAATTAGCTATGTGATCTTGGAAAATCTAAGCCTCAATGCCGATTGGAGAAATGAGGTATCACAGACTTGACGCTGAAAGTGTATTGGATTGATTAACTTTTTGGGTCCCTGCAAGACCTAACATCCTATCAATCTCTAATTCTAAAAGCTTACCAAAATTTAATGAGGGGGCAACGACAATCTTCAGTTTTATTACTGACTATTAATTTCACAACTTTGTTCTTCCTTTCTCACTTCTGCCAACTCAACTAGCTTTTTTTCTTTCTGTTTTAAATACATAGGATCTCACTTTCTTAATGTTGTTGTAGTTGGGCAATAACTTGGAAGTTAAAGACAGTTATAAAGATAAAATAAGATTATGCAGACTAAGAATGAGTACAGTCTCATTAACCATTTTCTGCTTTGTCCTTGTTACCAGCTTTTCTACCCTATCATCTTGTGGTCTCTGACACCTATCCAATATGGGATTTAGGGTGGAGTGCTCTTAAAGGGCACTGAATTAATTGTTCAAGAAGGGAATCACCTCAGAAATCGCTAATAAGAGAAAGACAAACTGAAACAAGACTGAGGTTTCACCAAACACCCAGCAAATTTTTATCAAGGATGATAAAAGAAGGGGATAGTCAATATTGGTGAGACTGAGGAAAGATGAGCATACTAATGGCACTGTGAATGGAACTTTTAACTGGTCCAACTATTCCGGAAAATAATATGGAATTACACTTTTAAAAGTGACTAAAATGTTGATGATTTTTGACTCAGAGGTTCCACTGTTAGGGATATGCCACAAGGAGGTCAATGACATGACATGAAAAAGGGCCGATATGTAGCAAATAATTCACAGCAGCACTTGTTGTAGTAGCAAAGAATTAGGCATCAACTAGATGCCCTCTGACTGAGGAATGGATAAACAAGTCGCGGTACCTGAACGGAATGGAATAGTACTGGGATTATCATGAAATACAGAGAAGCATGGGAAGACTTAGAGAAGTCAGAACCAGGAAAACAATGTGCCCAATATTAATGTTAATTAATGTCAATGTTAAACATAACAACTAAACAACTAAACTTACATGCCGTGCAAATATAATGACCAGCTTTGGCCCCAAAGAAGGGATGTGAGAAAGCACTTCTCCCTTCCCTAATTTCTGCAGGGATATGTGTATTGGAGGGAGGGTACAAATATTGAACATTGCATATAGCCTTAGACTGTCAATTTTTTGGTTTTACTGAATCCTCCTCCACTTTTAAAATTCTTTGTAATGGGGGAGGGGCTCTCAGAGGCAGGTAGAGGTTGGGAAACGTAGGTAACGTACAACAAAAGATCAATGAAGTGTTGCTTTAACAAGCATAACTTGCATTTATAGAAGTTTAGATATTAATCAATATTTGGATATTAGCAGATCACACTTCCCCTTTTAACTGCCTGCAATATAGTACCACAGAGCAGATATATTTAAAGGATGTTGTAGAGTAGAAGTGAAAAGAAAAACAATACAAGGGTTTGAATTCTAGCTCTGTTGCTACCGAGGAGACCTTGGCCAAGCCACTTCACCTAGCTCGAGACCTTAGTTTCTTCATCTGCAAAATAAGAAGGGTGAACTCAATGACCTCTAAGAATATCTCCAGCTCTAATTCAATTTAATCATGGATTTATTGATATTTTATTCCTAACACAGAACCAGAACATTTGAGCTGCTTTAGACTGGCAACTGAAAAAGAAAAAGTGCTTAGGGTTAGTTAGTGAGAAGGATATATACGCTCAACGTAGGATCATTTTATTTTCTTAGAAAAGAAGGACTTGGAGGTTTGGGATGTGATGATAAACAAACAGATGGCTGGGGAAAAAAAACTGCAAATATGACTTCCTTCCAGACATAGTTGTGAGAATACAGTAAGTAAAGAGTCAGATAATAGTGAAAGACCAGAAAATCTTCTGGCCATGCTGTGTGAATCAGAATACCAGGCCATATTATCTCAGAGTATGTTAAAGAGCCAGGTGTCAGAGCCAGCTTCCATCACAGCTGCAGTATGTTAAGCAGGAAGAGGGGGTAAAAAGCATGACAACGTACCCCCAACTACAAACAGACAGACGCTGAGCCAAGCTGAAAACCAGTCAGTCAAATCATTGGTTCTGGTGACTGGGATTCCATGGATCACAGCCCTGGGCTTGCACCGGGCTCCCCCTCCAGCTCACTTTCCTGGAACTTGACTTCTGCCTCTGTCTTGGACTTTGCTCCTGGATTTGCCCCGGACAGCTCTCACATCTCTGTGGTCTACACTCCTGGCCTGGATTCAGATGGTCTCCTTGTTTATCTCAAGTACCAGGCTCTGACCTGCTTATCTCCTACCCTGACAAGTAGGAATCTGCTCTAGTCTTCTTTTCCCCCAACCCCCATGCCCAGCTGCCTCATCAAGCACGGGTCAGCTAGTGCCATTTCCACCTGGCCTTGGAGCTGGCAGCCCCTCTTGTTTCCAGGACCAGGGACACTCCCTTTCAGAGCTGTAGGAATGAAGATCAAAGAAAAGTTTTGTCCATTTTATAACAACCTGTGAAGTAGTCAAAGGATAGGAAGAAATAGTTCCCAAAAGAAAAATTGCAAACTATTAACAACCAGGTGAAAGAATGATTCACATCACTAATAATAAAAGAAACACAAATCCAAAATAACACCAGCAAATTCGTCAAGATGACAAAAGAAAGGATAAACTAGGGTGGGGGAAGGAGAAGGGGGAGAGGAGGATGTCATGGAAAGATGCATACATGAATGCTTTGCTGTGAATCAGGAGAATCATTCTGGAAAGTAATTTGGAATTATTCCAGTAAAGTGGCTTAATTATTCATACCCTTAAACCCAGAAATTCCACCTCAAGGAGGTAATTCCTTCAGAAAGAAAGAAAGGAAGGGAAAATGTACATTGATATAACTATAACAGCACTTTTTATGATAGCAAAGAACTGGAAACCAGATGTCCTTTGTTTGAAGGAAGGTTCAAAAACCAGGTGAATACTTTGGAATATTACTGTGCTGTAAGAAACAACAAACACGATGAATCCAGAGAAGCCTGGAAAGACTCCTGAACTGATACAGAGTAAAACAAGCAGAGGCAAAAAAATATACGTACACAGTGGCAACAAAGGAAATTTACACAACCATGAAATAATCAAAAATGAATGTTGCTAAATTACAAAGAACAAGTATGGCCCCAAAGAAGAAATAAAATAATCTGCCCTCCCCCCCTTTGTAAAAGCCCATGGTAATAATATTAATAATAAGAGAGAATAATAATTTGCTTGATGTTTTGAGATTTGCAAAGCACTTTACAAATATTATCTCATTCTTGCAAAAAGCCCTGTAAAGTGCTCTTTTATCCCCATTCTACAGATGAGAAATCTGAGACAGAGGTTAAATCACTTTCCCAGGGCCACACAGCTAGGATGACTGGATTTGAACTCAAGTTTTCCTCTCTCCAGGTTCAGCATTCTATCCATTGTGCCACCTAGCTGTAATATAGGTTTGGAACACTGCATTTTTAAATTGTATTAACCAATTTCCCTGAATGTTTTCTCTTCATCTTTTTCTTTTCTTATTTCTTTTTCTCTGGGAGAGAGGAGGAGGAATTCAGGGGGAAATCTAGATAAAAATAATAAATAATAAAATCTATTAAAAACAAAAATAATTTTTTTAAACATTGCTTTATCATGCTACCTCTATGGTTCTGGCTTAATTTCTCTGAATCTCAGTTTTCTCATCTATAAAATGAAGAGGTTAAGGCTAGGTGACTTAAGGTCCCATCCAGCTTTAAACTGCTCCTATCAATTCCCCAAAGAATTTTTAAAAGAAAAGTTAATCATCTCATCTTTAAACTCCTTATCTAACCTAGCATTCTTTTGGGTTTTTTCATGTCCATGGGTTATTGTGCCCAAGGCTCAACTGTGGACCAGTTCTACATCTGTCCTACACACTGGACACAGAGATGAAGGAATCGAAGAAGAAATGGAAGGAAAGAGAAGAAAAGAGGGGAACTTGGGAAGGGGGGAGGAAAAAAGAGAGAAGGGAAAGAAACATCAAGAATAGATAACAGGTACCTTTCAAGACATTCCCCTGTCATGCTTTTGCCCAAAAGGAAGAATTCTTCCCCACATCCTATCCCAAGAGCTACATCCTAGGAAAGAATTCTCATCTGCCTTTAGCCCGACTGATGGTAGGGTGATTACACAGAGACAGCACATATTCCTTTGCCATTAATCTAGGAGTCACAAAACCTGAAATTTTAGAGTTGGGAGAGATCTTAGAAATCATCCATCCAGCCCTAACATTTCACAGAGGTGTAAACTGAGGCTCAGAGATGAAGTAACTTCCCCAAAGTTACTCTGCTAGTCAGCAGCCTGTTGCATTGAACCCATTCCAAATATTAGAAATGTCAGTTCAGGGCTTTCTCCAACATACCATAGTTAGAAGGAAGGGAGGGAAGGAAGGAAAAAAGAAGGAAGGAAGGAAATTGTTTGTGTCTTAGCTTGGAAAGTAAAAAACATTACAATATTTGTCTTCAAATCCAGAAACAAAACGGGAACGGGAGAAGAGGAGCAGAATGTGATTTCTTTGTCAACAGGTATCTATGCTTTGTGATGTCAGAAACCTCTCAAAGGGGTCCACATCTGATTCTGAGAGTCCATTCAGTCTGCGAAAGAAATGAATAATCTATCTTGATCCGTAAGGCAACTTGTTGCTGCTGGGAATTCAGATACTGCGCACCAAGATACTTAAAAGAGACTAATATCCCTTACCATTTGCCCTTCCTTTCAGCGTTTCCTGAGGACAGTGCCAGACTTGTAGAAACTAGCTTTTGGTCTGACTAAACATTTTCTCTGAGAAGAGCAAGCTACGACGACAGCCTCATTCTTGGAAGAGAGTAAGGCCTGGGGAGAGGCAGAACCCAGCAGAGCAGAGAGAGAACCAAGGCGGCCCCACTATTTCACATTATCACTGCTATATCGCACATGAAGGAGAGAGAAGGATCTCTCAATCTCTGAAGACCTAAATCAAAGTGAGTAAGCTTCAGTATTTGATATCGACTCCCCAGAATTCCACCTCATTTAACATGTAAAATTTCTCCTGGACACACTCTGTGTAATTAGGACAGCAGGAAAAGCTGTGTACACATTGTGACGTAGTAATATTACAAACACTTTACTGTGATTTTGAGTATCTGATTGAGTTAACAAAAAAATTACACAGTAAGTTCATGCCTGTAAGACGAACTAACAAGGATGTGAAGAGGGGAGGAAAGGGGAGGGAAAAAAATGAAAGAAGGGCAATAGGGAGGAAAATGCAGTTTTCCCTGGTGTGTTTACAATTTGTTCATTTTGAAAAGGGTTTAGGAGTGGGGAGATAAAAGAAACTAGAGTTATTTTATTCCCCAAAGTCATCATTACTCAAGGTATTTCTAAGGCCTTTTACACAATCCTTATTTCACCCAAGTTATTACCACCTTAAAACAGGACAGATTTTTAAGGGTCACATACCATTTTTATCCATCAGCCCTCCTTTTGTCTTTGGCAGATGTAGACATGTCATTTGGAATGTAGTGCAAGGGGCCCTGATGAAATTGGAAAAGCATGTGGAGATAAAAATCACTCTCAGATGAATTCAGACACTTCCTGCCACTCTACAGATGCCACAGTGCTGCAAGCCACCCTCCCAGGAGAGATGATTCACCTGGAAGGAGGGCCAGGCTCTGCCAGATGTGTAGGAAGCTGCCTGGGACCCACACGCTAACACTGTCTTGATTGTATGAAGCATATGCTTTCAGTCAAGGGTGAAAAATGCAGGCACCAGCACATGCCAGAAGTCTTTCAAGCATGGCCCACCAGTCAGCCTGAAGCTGAATGCACTGCTCCATCGAGTCAGCAGATGTATGTCACCACCATGCAAGTCGAGGCTGGCTAAACTATAAAAGGGCTAAGTGACCTAATCCAGACATTCAGATCATACAAAGAAAACCATGCCAGTGTCATTTGTGTGCCTCATATCAACCTGATTCTAAGATCACTGTAAATATCTGTGCTTAAATCAACAAAAAATGGTAAGCTGCACTTTCCCGCACCCAGCTGGGCATTTCATTCACTTACAACCCAGGTGCCACACACTGCTGACAAATAATTTTAGAATCAATTCTGAAACTCTACATGCTTTAAATTTTTCTTAATGTAGAACATAATTCACAAATATACCTGATTAAAAAGGTAGTTTTTAGAGTATCTGTTGTAATTACCAAGTTTATATGTGTATGCATGCATGTATGTATATATACACACGTATATATACACACACATGACATGTAGGTATGTATGTAAACATTCATCCTCTTCCAGGTTGTTTGCCCAGTGGGTATCCAGCAGCATAAGTTAGCTACTTAATGCCCCAAGGCATCTCTTCTCACCTCATTCATGAATATCTGGTCTAAGATTTGTCCAAATGGTCTAAAGACAGAAAAAACAGGCTTTACAATTTCTGTCTAGAATAACTCAAGATTAAATGTAGCAACAGAATTTTAGAAGTGGAAGAGGTTTAGAAAATGACCTAATCCATGTTTCTTCATTTCACAGATGAGGGAAACTGATGCCCCAGAGAGGTGACTTGCCCAACTTTAAAGAGCTAGGGAAACTGGGGCCAGAATCTGGACATGTTTGTACATGTATGTAAGTACACACAAGAAACACACACACACATACACACATACCACCCCTACATTAAAAAAAACCAACCTGGTAGAAAAGTGTTCTGGAATAAACACGGTGAGCGCAGCATATGAGCAGAGCCACTTTCCAGCTCAGACATAAGTGATAAGATACAGCTCTTACTGGGCAAACACAATTAAGTAGATGTAAGCAGATGTAAAGCCTTCTCTTGAAAGAAGGTCTTTTCCACCTATCAACTGGAATCCAGTTCACATAGAGCTTTCTCAAGTGTTTCTCTCTGTAAATATCCCAGCCTTTGGAAGAATATCGATGTTGCACAATGACTTCATTGTGCTTGGATACAGCCAGCTTGATCCATAGTCTGAAGCAAATACACACACCTGTTTCATCTATGCCAAAAAGACCGCAAAAGCCAAATTGATTTAAATCATCATTTGAACTCTTCAAATAAAGTAGGGCTCCTCCACCTTACTGGCTTGATATATCATCCCTTATGAAAGTTTCTCCAAGGAAGAGCATCCAGTTGCTTAAAATATAATCTTTATAATTTAAAACAACATAGAGAAGAAATGAATATAAAGAAAGAGATGCAAGTTTTCTATGAATTTAACAGTACTCTAGGTTTTACACCTTAAGGCTTTTTCTGTTACCCCTTTGGTCTGAAAACACCCAAACCAATTAACAAAGTTTTCAAATCCTGACATTTCGTGATTGGCAACTGGAGATCACGTCCCAATCCTACATTTATAAATGAGGTAAAATGAGCTGACTTGCCCAAGCGAGGTCACTCAGCTAGTATGTAGCACAGAACGGACTAAACTGCAGATATATTGGGCTCTCCCCTACTTCCCTTCAGGTCTGCTGCAAAACAAAGCAAAACAAACAAACAAAAACAAACCACAGAACTCCAAAGTAGCTTATCTATGAATAAGGTAGCCAACATGTGTAGGTGTATACAAGATTCATGAAGAGTGTATACGTCTCCACCTCCCATCTCTGTGGCTTTGAATTGGTTGCCCTTGTAGAAAAATGCCCATTTGGATAAAATGGTTTATTTGATTAAACCTTCACAAGAAGGCCTACCCAGTGTCTTGCATCAATGGAGAGAAAGACAAAGGGATAGAGACAGAGACACAGAGACAAAGAAATAGGCAGACAGAGATAGAAAAATGGAAAAAATTCTGGGATCTGAAAACAGACCTCAGTTTTTAGCTCTGATTTCAGCACTGACCAGGATGTGACCATAAGTAAGTCAACAGGGATAATGGGATACTCGAGATTTACACAAATATAATTATAAAATCCTCTATAAAGAAATTAAGAATGACTTAAATAATTGATTCATTGTTCATAGCTGGGCCATGGTAAATATAATAAAATACTACCTACGTTAATTTACCAAATTACTGCTACAGAAAACTAACTTATCTAGGAGAATTTCCTAGTACACAAAAACATAAAATTCACTTTGAAGGTAAGTCCAGAATTTCAAGAAAAATAATGAAAAAAGTAGGAATGAAGGGGTATATTACCTCCAGAGTTCAACTTATATTTTAAAGCTGTAATCATCAGGATTATTTGGTTCTGATGAAAAAAGAGGAAATTAGATAACTGAAACAGACAAAAGAAAAAAGCACCAAAAACAACAAATTTCAATAACCCAGTGTTTGATAAACCCCAAAATATCAACCATAAATTAATGAAATTGAAAAGGTTTTGCAATAATAAAGTTAATTCAGCAAAGTCAATCAATTGGGGAAAATCTTCTGGATTAGTCAGCTATCTCTTATAAGCATCTAATATCCATGATCCATGATGTATGGAGAATTTACACAAATATATAAGATTAAGAGCTGTTCCCCAGAAACTAAATATTCAAAGGATATGAACAAACAATTTTTAAAAGAATTGAAAAGTACTGCTCCAAATCATTAATATGAGATATGTAAATCCAATCAACTTTGAAGTTTTGCCTTTGATTCAGCAAACTGGCAAAGATGATACAAATGTAGAAATAATTCATGTTGTGGGGATCGTGGAAAGATAGAAACATTAACGTATTGTTGGCTAAGCTATGAATTGGTTCAACTATTCTGGAAAGCAACTTAAGTATTACACTTTTGAAAAAGTGACTAAAATTTCCATTCCCTTTGACCCAGAGATCCCACTACTAGGTGCATACCCCAAGAAAAGTAAAGACGGAAAGCAACATTCTACATACATCAAAGTACTCATAGAAGCATTTTCTATGGCAGCAAAGAATTTAAACAAAGTATATGCTCATTGACTAGGGAACAAATTGCGCTGCTTAAATAAAATGGAATTATCACTACCCTATAACAAATTATGAAATGAATAATTCAGCAAAACGCAGAAGACTTATGAACTGATGCAAAATAAAGCAGGCAGAACCAAAAAAAAACAGCATACACAACTGTAACAATGTTAACATAGATAATAAAATCTGAAAGCTCTAAATTTTAATGGCAAAATTTAACCCTAGAGAAGAGATGGGGAAACACACCCCTTTTCTTCACTGTAGAAGTGAAGGGTAGGGGAATTATGGTCAGTATTGTACAAACTGTCAGGCATGGTCAATATCTTGGTTAATTTTGCTGAATTGCTCCCCCTCCCCTTTTTTAAAACTTTCTAACAAGGAATGCTTATGGCATGGGTCAGGGGACAGAGACAGTATATTCACAAAGTAATATGATGATAAAAAGGACATTGTTAAAAGTAAAGAAATTTAAAATAAAATGGATGATCGGTACTTGCGCTATTACAGGGTCGTGCTGAAGAAAATGTCATGCGCCACAGAATCATGACTGGTTACTGTGATCATACAAGCTCAGAAAACACTTTTTTGAAAAATTAATACAAGAGAGCAAAGAATACTGATAATAACATCCTAAACTAGGGAGGGTTCTTAAAAACCAGGTCATCCAGCTCCCTCATTTTGCAGGTGATAGAGCCAAGGCCTAGAAAGGTTAAGGGACTCACCCACAGTCACAGAGCACATAAATGCCAGAATCAAGTCAAGACTGGTTTCTCTTGGTTCTGTAGGCAAAAGGTCACCCCTCTGTATAACCCTGCTTCCTGTAAGTACCTCTCCTCTCCTCATCTGTTCTTTTCCCTTCTTTTCCTCTCTTCTCCCCACTTCTCCTTCACTAGAGAAAGTGCTAAGTAGGCAAAAGTCAGGCAGCTATAAGGTATGGGGGGGAAGCAAGGGCTTGCCAAACCAAGTTGGTTATATTTACTCATTTCAGCCAGGTACAGTGAGAAGACAATTATTAATTATATGATTACACCATTATGATAAGCTTCCAAGACAGCCAGGGTCGTATCTCTTTAATTTGCTTTCCTTAGCACTTAGCAAAATGCCAGTTGCATGTGAGTACTTAATAAACACTAGTTGGGATTATGATAAACACTTTTTTGAGATAAAAAGTAACTGTTTTTAAGACAGTTTTCTCTCTCTCTCTCTGTCGTGTGTGTGTGTGTGTGTGTGTGTGTGTTAAAAACCTGCTTCTTGTTAATTGCTATGAAGTGAAAGGTGCCAGCATATCTCCCACTAAATCTTACCTCACTATGCCATGGGTCTCTTGTTGTTTTAAGTAAGGATGCTACTTAGTTCCAAAAAGAAAATTAAAGACTGCTTTTTAGACAAGTACAGTCATTTGGAGGAGAGAAAACGCATGGTTGCATTTAGAGATCAGATCTGAACATGACAAGACACCCCTCTAGCCCACATAGGAACAGGTCATATGATACAAATCTGGAATTTATACGAGAATATTTTGCCCTTATTATAGCACCTTTTATCAGAAGATCTTGACAACATTTTCAGGCGTTAATTAGTTCTTGCTACCTTTCCTGGAAGAACCCATTTTACAGATAGGAGACTAGACACAGAGTATGTACCCTGCGAGTAGAATAAAAGAATGTGCTAATTGTTAGCTTTGACCTCTTGCCCTCTTATCATCATTAGAATTAAATCTTGCATTGATACAAGAATTAAATATAGAATTGCACAGAATTAAAATTGCATGGATGAAACTTAAGTGTTAGCCATTGGGATCATCTTTTAGCATAGCTGGAAGAAAAACCTATCACAGGGAGACAGGAAATGCTACATCTCACTTTCTAACTTCCCTGTGACAGCCTTCAGTTGTAGAGACTATCTATAGCCCTCTCATGCCATCTCGGTATGATCTGACCAACCATCTGAAGTTTGGAATGGGAGATGGGGAAAAGGAAGGATCAAAACACATATGCAAAGCAACTGTAAAAAACTTAATAAGGTTTTTTACTAACATATAGCCATGGGCTTTTCATAATTTATCCTCTAAGCTCACATGGAAGCACAGTATGTTCCTGACTCGTGGGCTGCCACCCAAGGTCATGAACTTTTCAGCTATGGAGAACACTGGCTCCCCTTGTCCTCCGTGCTTTCTGTCACAGAAAGCTGTTCCCAACACCATCTCTAATGTACCATTGGGTGCACAAAAGACTAAAAAAGACAATATATACATGGTTCAGTACAAATTCATCACTGAGAACTCACAGTTAAAAGATTTAGAGTTGGAACAGACTTTAGGGGCTATCACACTCAACAGTCTATCCATCATACCTTACTGCCTTGCTAGGTGTTGCTTTTAGCACCGTTATTTTCATACTTGGAATAGGTCAAAATGATTCATATTAAACTGTTATTAATCCATTCAAAATGTAAGTTTAGAAAACTGAGAAAATAATTTCTAATAAACAGAGTTTACCTTAAAACAGAAACCTTGGTAAACTAAAAAAAAAAAAAAATAGCCTATAAAAATTTTTAACAGGATGAAGCATTTTTTCCAATCCCTTCTGATGTTTCCCAGAACCACAGGGCATCTGATAGTAGGAAGCACCAATGCCTTAATGTTGAAGCTTTGGAGGTCGTTTTAATTTTTATAAGGATTGCCATGTAAAGCAAGTTCATCTTCTGGCCCAAAGCTTGCAGCTACAAGAAAAAGAATGCCATTTTGGAAACAGCGTAACACAAAGAAAACTAGCCTGGAAGTTACAATCTAGGCCTGACTTTGTCTGACCAAGGGCAAAGCCACTTCCATCTCAGGGGCCTTAGTTTTCTCATTGTCCAAATGAATGATGAAATTATCTTTTAGGTCCCTTCTAAGCCAACATTCTGGCATCAATAACATGACTCCAACTTGGAGCTTCCAACAAGTGACCCCTTAACATCTTCTGTGAGTCTAATGGTAGAGTGCTGTCACTTAGGGCGTAGCCCGTCAAGTGGCAGCATATTTAAGTAGTTAGCTTCAGAATGTAGATCTGCCCTGTTTTCTTTACCCAATGGAGTTTAAAATTCATGCATATTATGTTGGATAAAGGCTACCAGGATACATTCACTAGTGTGTGCCTTTAAATATACAGATAATTATTATCAACACAATTTATATATAGGGTAGTAATGAAAGTGCATGCCTTAATAAAAAATTGGTGATATAAAAATGTTTGGAATTTAGTTTTCATTCTAAAGGAGAGTCAACTTCTTAAGGAGAGCATCAATTAATTTCAGTTAATCAAGAAATATTTTTTTTTGAGTAACCTACTTTTCACTCAATCCTCTGAGAAAGAAAGGAAAGGAAGAAAGTGAAGAAAGAAAAAAAGGGAAGAAGGGAAGTGGGAAATGGAGAAGAGGGGAAGAGGAAAAGAAGAAATGAAAAGCAAGAAAGAGAGGGTGTAAAGAGGGGACCCAGTGTGAGAGAAAGTCTCTATCCTTGAGTAATAAGAGAATATGAACATAAGAGAGCTGGGTAAACAAGACTAATGCATATGTGAGGACAGGAGGGAATAGAAGAGGCAGCAAGGAGGAGTGTGCATAGAGAGCTGCTGGGCCTTAGGGATTCAGGAGAATGTAAGTTCAAATTCAGCCTTAGATGCTTAACTATCTAGCTATCTAGCTATCTAGACCAGTCACTTAAACTTTGTCGGCCTTGGTTCTCCATCTGTAAAATGGGGAAGATAATAGCACCTATCTTCCGTGATTGTCAAAATAACATCATTGTAAAGTGTTCTGCCAATCTTCAAGTACTATATCAATGCTATTTTAATTAAACGTTAAATTCTGTGACGCAAACTAAGGTTCATTTTGGAAACCATTTGAGACGAGATTAATAAAAATGTGAGGAGTCAAGCAAAACTTTTACTTAAAGAGTGGCATTTGGGCTTGCAGGATGGGCAGGATTTGGATAGACTGCAAGGGACAGAAGTACTTTCAAGCAGCAGAAAGAACACAATATAGAGCCAAGGCACAGGAGATGGGTCTGGTGACAGCTGACAAAATACAAAGGGAAATAAAGAGAAAAGGTAAGGTAGGACCAGATTAATGCAGATCTTGGATATTATGCAGGGAAGTTTAGAAATGTTGTAATATAGAATAAGGACCCACTAAAGGTTTTTAAGGAGAAAAATTATAATTAAGGTACTCTTGGTTCTTAGCTATATTTTGGACAGCTGCAATGACATTTAAGCCTTTATGCCACAGAAAATTTAATACCTGACACTGAGACCAGATGATGTACAATTAATTAGTAAAATGGGAGATATCTTAAGGCATATTTTGTGCACATCCTTGGTTCTGTTCTAAACATCTGCAACCTTCTTTTAGCCAATAATTTACTTATTTAGAAAAGGATACTACAGGAGAAAGTCTGGACACTTATTTGTGACTTGCAGGAGAAAAGTTTCAGTAGAGTGGTGGAAGCTAAATTGTAGGAGGTGGAGGAGGTAATGACTAGAGAGGAAATGCAGATAGCAGAAGTAGGCCATTTATTCAATAAATTTGGCAATAAATTAAAAGTGTGTAGGGGGAAACAGAAAAACTGTTAGGGAGCTCCATGGGGCCACGTTAAAGGGTTTTTGTTTGTTTGTTTTACCTTCCTTTCTCTTAATAGGAAAGACCTAAACATTCTTGAAAGCAAAAAGGAAAAAGCCTGTAGAGAGGTAGAGGAACGAACTTCCATTCGATTTTGGATGCAAATGAAATCACCAAGAGCCAAAGTGAATTTTCTTACTTTGCCTTGATAGAGTATGAATTCTATGCTTTAATTACCACCACCTACACAAACTTACCACATAGATGGACCTGAGCACCTATTCTAGGTGCTTGAACACACGTGTTATGCCACTCTTTTTATTCAAGCTATTAAAGCTTCAAATAACACTAAAACTTTTGGGACATCCTGTATAAGCCAGGTTACTGATTATGGCCTTGATAAAATTTACCATGACCGCAGCATAAATAATAAAGGATGTCAACCACTTGTGACAGTCTGATTCATATTTCCAAGGACCCCAGCTAAATAAGTAAGCTACAAGACAAATACAGAATTCTGCTAACATCCTGAATAGAACCAGTAATGGGCAAATACAAAAAATGTACTTCCAATTATACTCCTTTGACAATGTAGGTCATCTTCTTTCACTGTGATAGTCAGTCAGTAAGCACTTATTGTCACTTATAAGTGACTATTACATGTTGGGCACTATGCCAAGCACTGGGCATAGAAAGACCTTCCCCTGCCCTGCCAGAAACAGAAAAAAAAAAAAAAGTCCCATGTTCTCTGAAGGGGCTAGCAGTCAAATGGGGTCACAGATTAAATTTTCTACAGCATGCCGATCACGAAACTTAGGCATCATCAAGAATATAGTTAAGAACAAAGAAGAATGTGAAGGTTTTCTGAGAAGCTAAAATACATGTCACAAAGCCAATGCATGTTAAACTTGTATGCTTTGAGACTTCCTCTAATGATACTAAGTGCCTTACAAATATCTTCACAATAACCCTGGGAGGTAGAGGTCCTATTATTATCTTCATTTTACAGATGGGGAAACTCAGTCAAAGATTCTGTGACTAGCCCAGGGGTCACAAAGTTATCAAAAGTGTCTGAGGTTGGATTTGAACTCAGGTCTTCCTGAGTCCTGGTCTAGCACTCTCTCTACTGTGCTAGCTGGCTGCTCTCTAGAATAAAAATAAATGGTAACAAAAAATAGCTAACACATTTATATAACACCATGCTAAGAGCTTTACAATTATAATCCCATTTAATCCTCATAGTAGCCCTGGGAGGTAGTGTGACAAAGTGACAAATGTGCACTAACATTGTATACTCATGAAGTATTTCTAGGGCCTTCACCTAGAGCAGGGGTTCTCCACCTGGGGTCCACAAACTTTATTTTTAAAATATATATTCTGATAACTATATTTTAATATAACTGATTTCCTTTGTAATGCTATGTATTTTATTTTATGCAATTAAAAACACTAAACACTATCCTGAAAAGAAGTCCACAGACTTCACCCGATTGCCCAAGGACACTCTTTTAAGTTTAATCTGAATTATTCACATTTTTCTCCATTGCCTTCTTTAGTCTACTCAATCAACAAAACAATAAAGTCATGCCCTGACTTTTGGTTTGTCAATTTCTGGGGAGTAAAAGCTCCCACTGAAAATTTAACAGTCAGTTCTTAGAGCCAGAATAAGCTGTCCACAGTACAAAAAAGTTTAAGGACCCTTAACCTAAAAGATATTATTCTTATTTTAGGAGAATAAAAAATTGCTTGGTTAATGCTAATAGAAAGGCAAATCAATACTACGATACAGGTAGGGACAGCAAAAGCAGTGACAGGAAAGGAAAAAAACAAAAAACAAAAAGAAGCATTATACATACAGAGAGAGAGAGACAGAGAGAGAGAGACAGAGAGAGAGAGAGAGAGAGAGAGAGAGAGCGAGAGAGAGAGAGAGAGAGAGAGAGAGAGAGAGAGAGAGAGAGAGAGAGAGCACAATTATTTAATGTAAGAGCTAAGAGACCTACATTTTTTTATAAATCCTGAAGGGCTGTATTACAATCTGTACAATAAGTTCTTTCTAACACCAGACTTTGTGCCAAGTTTTAGGGATACAAAGTGGCAAAATCAGTCCCCCTTTCTTCCAGAAGCTCAGTCTAATCAAGGAAACAAAGTGCAAACACTTATGCACAAAACAAAATATATACAGAAAAACATAGAGGTAATCTCAGAGGAAAGGCTAAATTAACATTAAGTGGGACCTGGAAAGGCTTCCTGAAGGTGAGGTGTTAGCTGAGACTTGAAGGAAGTCAGGAGGCAAAGACAAGGAAGAAAACTCCAGGGGAATAGCCGGTAAAAATGTATAGAGTTGGGAGGACAGCAAAGAGGCCAGTGTCACTGAAACACACAGCATGTGGAAGGGAGCAGAGTGAAAGAAGACTAGACAGAAAGGTAGGAGTGAACTGAAATATAAAGGCTTTGAAAGCCAGAGAGGTTTTATGTTTACTTCTGGAAGTAATAGGGAGCCACTAAAGTTTATTGGATAGGAGGAACAAATGGTCTGACCTGCGCTTTAGGAAGATCACTTTGTCACTTGAGTGAAGGACACACTGGGGTGGGGAGAGAACTGAATCAAAGAGACCAGCCAGAAGGCTTCTGCAATAGTCCAGGCATGAGATGATGAGGGCCTACACCAGAGTGATAGCAGTGTCCAAGGGGCCACATTGGAGACATGTTGTGAAGGACTTGGCAACAGATTGCATTTAGAGAGTAAATGAGGGAAGTCAAGGAAAGCATCTAAGTTATAAGTATGGGTGATGAGGAAATGATGACATCCATGACAGTAACAGAAAAACTAGGATGAGGGGAGGGCTTAGGGGAAAAAAATAATAAGTTCAGTTTTGGGACATGTTGAGTTGAAGATGAAGATGAAGAATTATAATAGGCAGCTGTAGATGCAAGCCCAGAGAGAGGTTAGGACTGGATATCAGTATCTGAAAATTATCTACATAAGGAGGTCTCCGAGTCATCAAGATTAAGTTATGTTTAGGGAACTTCAAGAAGGCCAGAAAGTGTGTTAAACATTTTAAAAATTTTCCACTAAAAAAAAGTTTTGAAGTTTACATGAACAAATTCTCAACTATCTGGAAAACTCAACTATCCAGAATGATGCACACTTTCTGATGTTCCAGAGAAGGCACTATGTTGCGGTTTATAATCCGAATACATTGTCTGTCACTATGTAAAAGTAAACATCTGTGATTATAAATGTGTTGACAGCAGGCTATTATTCACAATGTTGCACAATGGTTATCAAAAATTAGGATAAGATTTATGATAATCCACGACAAGCACTCCTAGAATGAATGCAAATTTAAACATTCTTTTATATTCCAAATGTAAAGCCGCTCACAATTAAACATGTGACATAGAAAAATGACAATCCTACTTCACTTACAATGAACTATTTAACATGCAAAGTAATAAGATATTAAGTTGACATTTACATCCTCCTCTCAGAGGTCTCCTGGAAAGGACCACCACCTTTCCCTGGACAGTTACATACACACTTCTCTCAAGTTCTTGATCAGATGAGTTCTCTTCCATACCTACAGTCAATATTCATTATTCAAAATAACTTCTCTTTCCTAAAAGCTAAATTTGGGAGTTCCTAAGAGGACCCAATGTTATGCCATTCAACAAAAATGCTGAACCCCACTCCCCCTACTGAGTCATGGTTGTTGGAAATCTACATGCATCAGCCTAAATTCTCATTCTTACAACAAGAAAAACCTGCTGAGCGATCTATGTAACTGTATTCTGCATAGGCTTCCCAGCAAAATCTGTCCAAGTGTGTTGAAAGGAATGACACTGACTATAATCACTTTTACATATTCAGATTTGCAGCTGTACTATACTGTGGGCAGGTAGGTGGTGCAGTGGATAGAGCAACAGTGCAGGAGTCAGGAGGGCCTGAGTTCAAATGTCACCTCAGACACTTGACACTCACTAGCTGTGTGACCTTAGGCAAGTCACTTAACCCTGTTTGCCTCAGTTCACCATCTGTAAAATGATCTGGAGAAGGAAATGACACATATCCACCCCAATATCTTTTCCAAGAAAACCCCAAATGAGGTCACAAAGAGTCAGACGTGACTTAAAAAACTAAAAAAAAAAAAAATTAAATATTGTTATGTCTCAGAGAATATGGAGGCTGAAAGTGAGGGTGAGAGGCAGGGAACGGCTCATCAGTGGAGCAGTCAGAACACACACAACATTTATCAATTAGGTTTGCTGTCTTACATGGGTGCAGTTAGTTCATGGTGGCCCAAAACAATTACAATAGTAACATCGAAGATCACTGATCACAGGTCACCATAACAGATACAGTAATAACGAAAAAGCTGAAAGATCCCAAGAATTACCAGAATGTGACACAAACATGACATGAGCACATGCAATTAGGAAAAAAAAAGTGGCTTCACAGACTTGCTCAAAGCAGGGTTGCCACAAGCCTTCAATTTGTAGAAAATGCACTATCTTCGAAGCACAATAAAGTGCAATAAAACAAGGTATGCCTGTAATTGGCAGAGAGTGGTTAGTATGTTTTTACACGCCATGATCTCCTCTCCCACTTGGCAAAAAGCAAAAACACAGCAGGTGATCAGCATTCTTCAGCGACAGAGAAAGATAAGTAGATATCCCTATCTATCTATCTATCTATCTATCTATCTATCTATCTATCTATCTATCTATCTATCTGCATTCCTACAATGCAAATCCTGGGCAGCCACTGATAAAGAAGAAAAGATGTAGGTGGTTTCCTTTCTTTCCTTCTTCACCTCCGAAGGAGTACAGAGCATGGATTAGATTGGAAACAGAGAGCTAAACAAGACAGCCTAGGTAAGCCTAGAGCTGGGGGTGCTGAACCTCTCTGTGTGCTATGGGCTCCTTGTGGCAGTCTGGTGAAGCCCATGAGTCCTTTTCTCAGAATCATGTTATTAAATGTATGAAATAAAAATACACAGGAAACCTATATGCACACATTTATAACAGCTATTTTAGTGGTAGCAAAGAATTTGAATTTGAGGGAACGTCCATCAATTGGGGAATGGCTAAACAAGTTGTTGCAAATGGTTGTGATGGAATCCTATTTTGCTATAAAAAAATGATGAGCAGGATGCTCTTAGAAAAACCTAGGAATACCTTACATGAACTGATGCAAAGTGAAATGAACAGAACTAGGAAAACATTGTATATAGTAACACTGCATGATGATCAACTGTGAATGTCAACTATTCTAAGGAATACAATGATCCAAGATGATTCTGAAGAACTTAAGATGAAAAACACTATCCATTTTCAGAAAAAGAACTGGTGGAGTCTGAATCCAGATCAAAGCATACTTTTTCTTTATTTCTGCTGGGAGTTTTTTTGTGTTTTCTTTCACATTTTTTCAAGACTGCACATGTATAACCTATTTATATCAAATTGCTTGCCTTGTCAGTGGGGAGTGGGGTAGGGAGAGAATTTGAAACTCAAAAAAAATTTTTTTTAATGTTAAAAATTGTTTTTCACATGTAACTGGGGAAAAAGAAAATATTAAATTTTTTAAATGCCTGCTTTCTCAGTTTTGGGCTGATTAGATTATCTTATTAAAGTCACTCATAGATAGCTAAAGGAGGCTTAAGTCTCTACACAAGTGGTTGCAGCATACAATCAGAAGTTAGAAATTCAAATAAATTTCTAGTTGATGAGATATGGGAGGGAAATGGTATGGAAAAACTCTAATGCCACCAGTAATCTTGAAGTAGACAAACACAACTGGGGTTTATAAAGCATTCAAAACAGCAAACTCCTAGTTAGGTAGCTTCCTCTTCCTCCCCTTGGAGGCTCCATAAACAGCAGCAACTTGAGTACTCAGGAAGTATGTCCCTAACAAGGACTTGTATTCCAACTTCCAAGGTCTCTTTGATATCTCTCCTACTCTCAACTGAAATTATCTCAAATAATTAACCTGAGAATACCTTTCATATTACTGGCCTTGACTGAATTTTTGGTGTTTGGACCAGGCAAAAGGCTTCGACTTGTGGCTCTGGAGATATTTTTGGACCAAGTACCTTTATGTACTACTCCTGGTCTACGATGAGCCAGCCAACCCCACTGTTACTTAGTGGACCAGAGAAGACAACACAAATGCAAAATCGGCGTGAAAGACAAGACAGTATCTAACTTATTTCCTCACTTCTACAACTAGGGCTGAGGTTAAAAAAAAAAAAAAAAGAATGAAAGAAAATGTCTATCAAAGAACAACAAAAACTCTGATTTGCAGATGAAGAGGTTCTCCTATTTAACTCTATCAAAGTAGTTAAACTTAAAAATTAAGCCAATGTTACTGCAGATCACAGTTTTTTAGTCATGTGTGGTTCTTTGATAGGTAATCTGTGGTTCTCCATGACTAATATCTGTGTGGGGCACCTAGGTGGCACAATGGATGGAGTTCTGGGCCTAGAGGCAGGAAGATCAGAAAATTCAAATCCAGCCTCAAACACTTACTAGCTGTGTGATCCTGGGCAAGTCACTTGACCCTACTGGTCTCAGTTTCCTCATCTGCAAAATGTTCAGGAGAAGGAAATGGTAAACCACTCCAATATCTTTGCCAAGAAAAACCTAAATGGAGTCATGAAGAGCTGGACACAACTGAAAAACGACTGAACGTACTATGCTAGACTACTGGAGCTTAGACCAGTCATGTGACTTTTTAGGTCAATGGTAACAGTGAAAAACTATTCATATCACTATTAAATTATAAAGTAGATTTAGAGAACTATCTTTCATGGAAATAAGCTGCTACATAAAACTTAGTAGCTTCTTCCCCATTCCTTAATTTACATCATTTCTTAATCTGTTTGAGGACCTCAGAGAGAAGAATTTTTAACTTCTTCATTGACTCATGTAATTCAGTATTAAAAGCCCTGGGTTCTGGAGAGTTCAAGTGCAGTTAAAGTCTTCATAGCTTCCTTCAGAGGAAGCCTTCAAAAAATATTTTTTTCCCTACTCGAAAATTCTAAATGACACTGGAAGCCATGGAAATTTACAAGGCATCACCAAATGGTGCTCTTATGAACACCGTAGGACTGAAAAGTTTCAGAGAATTCTCCAGGAACAATGAACTGATAAATGTAAAATTCATTAGGCACCACGAAATACCTAATTTCACCCCTCAATCAACATATATACAAGCTTATCTATGCTGGAGGAGGGAGTAGAAGGAGGGAAACGGAGATGAAGATATTCCAAAAACTAAATCTAAATCAATTCTTTTAACTTCCTCCATACCAAACTTTTTACTAGACTACTCTGAGTTTCACCTCTTCCTCCCACTCTCTGAAAAAGCAAACAGAAAAAGAAGAATGAGGGCCCTTCTGGGATCACACATGAGATAGCAATGCCTTATATTTTTATGGTGCTTTACAATTTATAAAGTATTTTTCACGACATTGGTTGATTTTATGTTCCCTATGAGGTGGATGGCAAGGATTCTTACAGGCAAGGAAAGTCAAAAAGGTAAAGTTACTTCCTGAAGGCTGGTGGTTAGCCATTGGCAGAACCAGATCTAGAACTCAGGTCTTCAGATTCCTGGGCCAAGGGTGCCTTTCAATGCCCCATCCAGTCTCTGAATAAATCGAGAGTAGAATAGAACACAGAGAACCCAAGAACACCTTCAGGAGAAAGAAATGTTGACAGGTTTAAAACTTACTAAGACTCAGCAGTTCTGGTATCTCTCACTGGAATATCTCCTTGAAATTGGTGTGTGTTGATTTGTTTTGTTAATCCATGTAGGTACCCATGTGGAACTCTGATCCCCAACTCTCCAATACTTTCATCATCTAGAACCTAATGTTCTTTCAAGCAAACCCAAGGATCTCTTTTGAAGCCCCTCTTCGAGCACACAGTTTGAGAACAAAGATGAAACATAGCCATAGGGGCACAATTAGCGCCAGGTCACACAGCAAATCAGTAGTGAAATTACAAACCCCTTAAGGGAATCCATCCAACAACTATTTTTCATACCTATCAGCGCCATTTTTTTAAAACTCATCTCCCAGATCCAGGAAATCCTCTGCTCATTTTAAACAAATAAAGAAAATCATCTCTGGGTTGATTATCAATTTAAAAGAGTATCATCTTGTAATTCCAATGGAAGGAAGGAAATAAACATTTACTAAAAAATCTACTATGTGCCTGCCAAGCACTTAACAAATATTATCACATTTGGTCCTCACAAAAACCCTGTGAGGTAGGTGCTACTATGATCCCCATCCTGCAGCTGAGAAAAACTGAGGTCCAAGAGGCAAAGTAACTTGCCCAAGGCCACAAAGCTAGTAAGCATCTGAGGTTGGATTTCAACTCCCTGGTCTTCCTGACTTCAGACCCAGAACTCTATCCATTGTGCCATCTAAGCTCCCAATTGGCCCATTTAGTACAGTATTAGTTAAAAATGTGTTGCCCTTAGCTCCTATTATAAGTAAAGTACTATGTTAATATTTAATGGCTAAATTTAGAACAGGAAATTGTGTAGAATAGAAAACTTATCTGGACTCAAACAGTAATGTTCTCACCAACGTCAGTTTTTTTGTTTTTTGCCAAGTCATCAAATTTGATATATTAAGGTTTGTAAGCTGGATACAAGAGGTAGCTGGGTGGTGCAGTGGATAGAGTGCAGGACCTGGAGTCAGAAAGACTCATCTTACTGAGCCAAAGCTGAACTTAGACACTAGCTGTGTGACCCTAAGTCACTTAACCCTGTATGCCTCAGTTTCCTCATCTGTAAAATGAGCTGAAGAAGTATCCATTCCAGTATCTTTGACAAGAAAACCCCAAATGGGGTCATGAAGAGTTGGGCATGACCAAACAACCACAATATACAAAGGCAAAAAAAAAATCAGGACATTTTACATTTGCTCAAGGTTTCAAGAGTGGTTTCCAAAGTGATCCTTGGGGTTGCTTGAAAGAGCTTTTGGTCCTTAGAATAATGGTATAGAGCCTTGGTCCAGACAATAAGAACACTGGGGACTTGGTTTGTGTGTGCATGAATACTTTTTAAAATATATGGTATGAAAATGTGTTTAATACATTGCAAAATTTATTAAAGTAAAACTGCGGCATTGAAATGAAAATACGTGGAGTCCAAAAAAGGACGCTCACGAGTTGATAGCTTTAGTTTTAATAGAACCTGAAACCAGATGAAGATGAGAGAGAGAGAGAGAGAGAGAGAGAGAGAGAGAGAGAGAGAGAGAGAGAGAGGAGAGAGAGAGAGAGAGAGAGAGAGAGAGAGAGAGAGATAAAGAGAAAGAGAGAGAGAGAGAGAGAGAGAGAGAGAGAGAGAGAGAGAGAGAGAGAGAGAGAGAGAGCATTTGTTATAGTGTAGAGATGGGGGGGCATAAGTAAAGTTCCCAAGGGAGATTAAGCAGTGCCCCAAAATAATGAATTCAATTGTCTTTCTCCTAGCACAATGACTTTTTTGAACTCTATTCCGCAGAAGCCTATGAGTCTATAACTCTTCTCTAAGGCCTACAACTCGTGGTGAAAGCAGATATATCTGTGCCCTACTCCAATGCCATTTCGGCATCAGAGATTCCAGAATGTAAGAAAACACAAAAGGGAAGTTGCATCAATTTAAGAAATTTGAAAAGATGCTCTAACACCTTCTTTCTTAGAGTCAATGGCTTTCTCCTTTCAGTGCTTCCCTTAGTTTTGATCCACAACTGTTCCTAAAGATTAAAAACAAACTAGGGTCTTTGCCCCAAATCTACCTTTAAACAGTAGGCCAGCAGGCAGAACATTCTATTAGGACCTCCCTGGCTTATGTATTCATGAATGTTAAAAATCCGTTGTCTCCTTGAGACAAGCTGAAATGCAGCCTTCATGTGGCCTCATGAAAATAATTTCTCCAATCTTATTTTCTAGATCCAGGAAAATATCTGCTCCCCATTTTAAACAGAGTAAGAAATACACTCCCTTGCAGTTTCCTTTTAAATCATCCTGCAATTTTAATTGGCACATATAATACCACAAATTAAAACAAAGCTCATAGCCTACCCAAACACTAATTCATTTACTACGCTTCTCATCATCCCTCAAGTGGATAAACTGACCTATGGTAAAATGGCCATATTTCAAATTGTCCAGTGCAGGATAAAAAAGGGGGACTGGATGGACAAAGGAGGAGGAATCTGGGCAATCATTCAATGAGTTAAATATAACCATGTAATTCTAAGATAAAATATAAACTCCTCAGTTAGACTTGTAAAGTCCTACACACTTGGCCCTCACCTATCTCTTCAACCTCACTGGACCTCCCCCAACCCCTCCCGAATTCTTTGAGCCAATGAAACAGGCCTTCTCTATGACCCTCACGCGTGACATTCCATCTTCTGTCTCTGTGCTTTTTCAATGGTCATTCCACATACCTGAAATGTCTTCCCTCCTCTCTAAGTATATCTCTTCCTTTAAGGTACAACTACAATTTCCCCTCCCCCCAACTGCTAGTGCCTTCCATCCTAAATTACCTTATATTTAACTACTTTGTATATATTTTTATTCATTAGTTTTGTACAGGGTATCCCTAAAGTCTTAATGCAACTTTAAACTATGAAAGCTAGGACAGTTCACATTTATGCTGGAGAGATTTTATATGTACATGTTCCCCCCATTAGAATGTAACCTCCTTGTGAACAGGGATTATTTCATTCTTTGTACTTGTATCCTCAGCTCCTAGGTCAGTGCCTAGCACATACATAGTATGAGTTAACACTTGATGATTAATCAAGGGTTCTTCCTCTCTCTCCCTCCCTTTCTCTCTCACTCTCCTTCTCTCTGTCTCTCTAATATTCTGAAGTCTCCTGGAGCTACAATGTCTTCCAAGTAAAGGCCAGGCCTGTCAGAACATGTAACAGCCACGGATAGACTTCAGGCAAGTTTTCCCATAGACTATTTAGCCAAATTCATAATTTATATATAAAATTTAAGCTTAAGTTATTGCCAAGGAGGGCTAATTAATTTCTGTACAAACTGATGAACAGGAAGCATGTTGTTCACATTATTTCATCAACAATTAATTCAATAAGCTCAGATTCATTAGTTTCCTGGCATTCATCTAAATGATGTTTGAAAGGTGTTTATAGAGGGAGACTCGTCTATTTTAAGCCTGCTAGTGAACATGTTAGGCTCAGTTACCTCTCTGGCAGGTGACTTCATTCTCCTCAGGAGAGGATTCGTTAAGGTCTGTTTTGCATGCCCCAGGAATCATGTCTGGGTGGTTGGTGCTTCCTTCTTCCTCAGGATATTCTGGAACTGCATAGTTTCTTTGGCAAGAAGAGAGAAGTGTTCCCTCCTTCTCTTTGGTCAGAAGATCCCTAATAAGCAAAGGTTTTTCAGGCACACGAACTATAGCCTGGACGATGACAAATAAACCACTCGGATGGAGCTCCATCTCAGTACTGTTCCCTGCCAACCTCCCTCTGGCTGGTTGTTTCTGACATCAGAGACAGCAAGTGAGAGCTCAGGGTCTCATTCATCCTGACACCCAAAGGGCAAGCGTTTAAAATCACTTAACCTGATCACCTTTAGTCTATAACTTTCCCATCTGTTTAAAAAAAGGGGGAGGGGGAAATTGTGCATTGCACTTTTATGCTAAACAATTTAGAATTGGATCAATCGAAAACATTCTGTATGCTTAACTTGCACATCTGTATTTAGGAGTAAATGGATTATCAGCATCTAGTTCTAGGACAAAGGTTAATTGCTGCCCCTTCGGAGACATTGGGAGGAAAGGGTGGTGAAGATGAAGAAGGAACTAGAGATGAAAGGCAGTTTCTGACAGAGGGAAAGTCTTCTGCATTCCTCTTATAATAGCAAAAACAAGGGATCCGTCTGCGGTAGGTGTTTGTGTGTCCATCATCACTATTACAAAAATGAAACACCCAAATCCACAGCTTGTATTACTTATTACATTCTAATGGATGCAAAACAAACTGGAAAGTGGGCATCAGGGTAAGGCAGGAGCTAAAGAAAAGGCACCCAAATTCATTCTGCAGATTGGTCAAGGCTACTGTTTGAGCTCCACATCAAAGACAGAAAGAAACCTCTGTTCCCAAGGGTTTCCTGATGGTGTGAGCCAGGCAATCTGAGTCACATTAATCATCAAAATTATTTTCCTTCAGAAATAAACGTCCTTTGTGCACCAGAGTTTATGTAATGTAAACTCATCTGTCCTTTGTTGAAAATGGCACTAACAGTATTTGATACTGGAAAGACTGGAAAACCAGGACCCACTTGGATAAAGAAAACCTACCTTCTCTGTACATACACATATACCGTCATATAACCACCTTGCATGCTTTCTCATATCATAGATTTAGAGGTAGATGGGCCTTAGAGATAATCTAGTACAAATCTCTCATTTTAGTGATATGGAAACTGAGGCATCATGATGATGAGACTTTATTAATGATCCCTATTCATTGTTAAGTATGACATTTTCCTTCACCCTTGCTATGGTAAAAGTACCAGAATGCAAAAAGGTATCTATGTAGGTACATACCCTCTTTCAAACCAATTTCAGGTACATACAGGGGTAAGAAGCATTGCATTTAAGGCTGACATATCAGTTCATCTGGCCTTGTTCCACATTCATAAATGGGAGCATGCCAAGGAAGAAGAGTCTCACCAGTGAGGATATTTTGGCATTACTTCTTGGCAGTTGCTCTGATTTTTACATACTTTATCGCTTTATGAATTTCCTTTTTTGTACGTGTATAGTAAACTGCTTGCAGCTCGACTTCAGTCTTGGCTCATCAAGGCAAGTTATATCCCTTGGCTGCCATCCGCTTTCAGAAGTTCTGACTTGCTCAGGACTATGGAGAAAAATATCCACCATTTATCTTATAGCATCCTCTCTTTTCTTTACTTGAGTGTTGTTCCAGGTTTCCCTTGGGTATTGCCAGAAACACTGGTTTGTACTAAACCCTCAACATTTGCAGCAGCTTTGTGGAAAAAATTTTTTTTTAATAGTTTCTAGCTCCATGAGTGAGGACAGCAAGAAAAGCTGTTTCAAGACAGAAATATTTCACTTAAGAAATTCCTCAGGTTGGCCCAGAAAGAATTATATGCTGAGCACAGTTGTAGTCAGGAAGAAGCCAGGAAAAGTGAAAACAGCTGTCAATTTCCTCCCAATGGTAAGAGTAGATGGGGAGATCTGTGGTCTTTAACATACACCCTGATCCCCTAGGATGCAGAGGCAATGCCTTCCTTTGCATTGCATAATCAACCTCTTCTCTGAAGTCCGGTATCAGGAAAAGTAAGACTTCTTATGAGGTCCTTCCATCTAATATTTCTGACTGCTGTGCTTTAAAATTATTATGGAAACTTTTAATTCCCATTAATCATGTCCCCACAAAGAAACCATCAAAAATAATTACCACCATCATCTGGTTGCTGTTGCTTTTAAATTGAGAGACGGCTAGGGAGTTACATGGTTATTGACTTCGGGTATATTATGGATCTTCAAAATTCAAATTCAGCAAATATTTATTGAGTCCCTAAGTTGTGAAAGGTACTATAAGACACTCTTCCTGACCTCAAAGAAGTTCCAATCTAATAGAGGGAGGGGAAAAAAGAAAATATGGATAGAACACATTTAGTGTTATAGACCACATAAAAAAAAAAAAGGTAATTCCGAAAAGGAATCAATCACGTTTGGTCAATTTGGATCAGGACAGTCTTCATGGAGTCTTCATATACTATAAAAGTGCTATATACAGAAACATATAGTTTATTTTCCCTCTTACACTGTCAGCTTCTTAAAACCAGGTCTCTGTTTTATTCATGTCTGTATCACCCACAAAGTATTATACACACAAGTGTTCCATCAATGTTAGATGAAATAAATCAATGTAATGAAATAAATTAATGAAATGTTGGAAAACTTTCTTAAGCCTTCAGATTCATGGGCCTTTGTTGTACATATTCCCTCTTCATGCCCTTATATGCAAAGTGTTTAAAAGGAATGTTTTTGTAGAATATTAAATGATATGGCATCTTACCATTATTATCCAGCACTCAGCACAAGAAGCATTTAATAAATTCTTATTAATCAATAACTAACAATTATTCTGTATTCCATCCTCCATTCACTTCTATTATATGTCAGGTATATGAATAAAATGGAACAGCAGGTCTTGAAAAACTACTCCGCAAACATTTTCCTCGAGACTCTCTCACATCCTGCTTCTATTTAAACAGGAATGTCTCAAGGTCCCATCCATCAAGGGAACAAGTCTTTTCTGAGCATATTTATTGGGCTGACCACCTGGCAGACACTTGGAGTGGGGGAAAGAGGGAGAGAATTATTTTAAAAATAAGCTTTTCCCTCAAGAAGCTTAAAATCTAAGTGTGAAGACAACAGTGAGGAGATGATTTTATTATTATTAATAATAATAGCACTTATATAGTGCCTACTATGTTCTAGGCACTGTGCTGAGTACCTTCTAAATACCTCATTCAATAATATAGCACTTGCTATGTTCCAGGTATTGTGTTCAGTACTTTATCAATATCTTATCTAATAACAATAAAAAACATGTATATAACACTAAAAGCCAGGCACTGTGCACATGCTTTACAATTATCACCTCATTTGGTCCTATGAGGATCAAACAATCACGTGAGGTATGTGCTGTTATCGTCCCCATGTTAGAGTGGAGGATAGTGAAGCAAACAGAGATTAAGTAAGTTTCAAGGTCATACCCACAGTAAGGAAGAAAAGAGATCTTGGGAGGCTGACGTTATAGGAGGTTCCATTGAGGACCAAATAAGAGAGGCCACTGAAGATCTCACAGAAGAATTTTAACTTGACTTGAAATTTAGCAGGGAGTTACTGTGTATACTTGAGTAAGAGGGTAACAGAGGGAAAGCAGTAATTTTAGAAAAATTAGTGTTCTGCAAGATGGAATGAAAATGAAAGCCAGAAGGCAAGGAAGCTGTTACTGTGGACTAGGGAGGGATGAGAAGACAAAGGCATGGACAATGTTGGTGGCAGCAGGAATCAGAAAGAAAGGCCCATCTGAGGGCCATTTCAAAAAGAAGCCACAAGACTTGGTGATGACCTAAGTCAAAGTGGCTTCCAAGTCTTGTCGGTGAGGCTACAAGGACAACAGTATTGTTGACAGAAATGGGACAGTTAGGAAAGGGAACAGAAATGAGGTTGAAAGAAATTCCTCAGTCGTTAAGATTGAGAACTTAAAAGGCTCTTAGTGATCATTCAGTTCAATCCTCTCCTCTGAAAAAGGAGAAAATGGAGATTTTTGACTTACCCAAGGTCTCACAAGTTAAAAAAAAATAGTTCAAGTAAAACTTTAATCCAAGTTTTGATTCCAAATCTAGTGTTTTTTCCAATATACTGACAAGTTCCAAACAACTGTCCCACAGTAAAAAAAGGGATGGTGCTGATAACATCAAGGTTTCAGGTTCCAACTCCACTTCAAGGCAACCAATGGATTGAGGGACTTTCTACATTTTTAGTACATGAAAATGTCACAAAAATGATTGTGATTCTTTGTTTCCCCAATATGTGGCACTTATAATAATCATTCATTTAACAAATATGAATCGTGCTCATTAAAACAACTTATTCATCTATGCTGTTATACTTAAAGAAAAAAGAAATATTTTTAAAATTATATTTAAGAAAGAAATTCTACTAAATTGTGAGAATAAATATTTTTGAAACTTCCCCACAATGTTTTTATAATGCTGCTGAATGTAATTTTATTACTAATCAAACAAACAAAAAAGCCAGAATAAGGAAAAATCATTGACGAGAAAAAAAAGACAAGACAATTCCTAATTTTTCCAAGCGTTCAACTATATTAACAAGAAACCATACCAAGGATCCTAAAGTACTACTGTAAAAAGCCTGGGAGGTGCCTGGCAATAAAATGAAATGGAGAGTCTGATCATATTCAATAGCATGGCTTCCAAGTATCTTGTATGTAAGACAACAAAATAAAGGTGGCGTTGTAGACTGGATTTGGAGTAAAAAACAAGTGAGTTGGAACTCTTGCACATTCAACAGTTGCGTGGCTATGAGCAAGACAGTTACCCTCTAAGCCTCAGTTTTCTTATACATAAAATGGGAATAATAGCACCCTCTTCACAAGGTTGTTATAACGATCAAGTGAGATCATTTGGGTATCCCAAAAGTCTTAGTGCCATCTTAAGTTTAACACCACAGAAAGATTTTGGAGACATCTTTTATCTGTACAATGCTCTATAAACCTTAAAGTACTACATATTATTATTTTGAGGTAATAAGATTCTACAGTATTGTCATATATAAGAAATGACACCTGGTAGCATAAATTTCTTGTAGTATGAAGATATAAGGGGCAGCTAGTCATCACAGTGGATAGTGATGGCCCGAAGTCAGGAAGATTCATCTTCCTGAGTTCATATCTGGCCTCAGACACTTAATAGCTATGTGACTCTAGGCAAATCACTTAACCCTGTTTGCCTCAGTTTCCTCTATAAAATGAGCTGGAGAAGGAAATGGCAAATCACTCTGCTATCTTTGTCAAGAAAACCCAAATGGGGTCACGAAGAGTTGGACATGACTGAAAGACATGAACTGATCCTGACTGAATAAGATTCTACAGTACCATCAAATGCAAGAAATGACACCTGATAGCATAAATTCTATGTACTGTGGTGACAGAAAGAGCCTGAGTCGCTTCATCAAAGGAGAGAAGAATGAAAAATGAGGAATCAAATAAACAACGTTATGATTCCAGTCCCCTCTACTAATTATAGATACATAAGATGAAAGGACCTCAGATCTCACGCAGACCACCCCTTATACATCTCCCTGATGAGGTCACACAATATAGTAATAATTAATAAAAGCTAACATTTATGTAGAACTTACTAAGTGCCAGACACTATACTAAGTAAGCACTTGACAATTATTCTCTCAATAACCATGGGGGTCAGATACATTCATTTTACAAATGAGGAAACTGAAGCAAGTTATTTGTCCAGGATTATATAGCTAGTAGGTGTCTGAAGCTGGATCTGAACTCAGGTCTTCCTGACTCCAAGTCTGGCGCTCTCTCCATTGACACCAAGCTGCCCCTCATAGAGATAATGACAATCAATAAGAAAGAAAATTACAGACAGTCCCTGACCTCAAAAAGTTTACTATCTAATGGGAGAGACAACATGCAAATATATATGCAAACAAGCTTTACACAGAATAAATTGGAAATAATTAACAGAGGAAGGTATTAGAATAGGCTTCCTGTGAAAGATAGGATTTTAATCCAGAATTAAAGGAAGTCTGGAACGAGAATCGTAAAGAGGTAGAGAAGGTTACAATACGAAACGCCAGAAACAACACGGCCAAATATTAACTTGATTTCATGAGTGGCATGTGATGCAGCTGAGTCTTCTAGAAAATTTGTAGCAACACATAAAGGAATAAAAAATGCATATTTTTTTTTCCCTCCCAAAGTTAATCTCAGGCAGATTCTAACTAAGGAAATGCAAGCCTAAAAACCTTCAGCAAAGAGTGACACTGCTATACTTTAGCACAAGGTTTAGTAAACTGACTTTTTGTGAGTGGGGAAAAACATGACCAGAAACAAGCCATAGGAAAATGAAGTAATTCACTGAGTCCCTTATACTGTGCCAACGGATAAGGGAAAGCTGAGCGAAAGCAACACTTTTTTGCAAACAATCTGATACTCTAATGGATCTTCATCAATGTTAGTACTCCCTCCAATGATGCAACCTAGACATGGCCCTCACTGTGTGCATCTTTTGTCCATGTGCTCCATCCACATGCCCATGTGCTATATATTCTCCACTAGCGGTCCACTTGAAGTGCTAAGGGCATTTCCTTGGGTTCTCTTGCCACTGCCTAGACACCAAAGGGCAACAGTGCCAGATGACTGTGAATAAATTGCTACACAGTACCAACCAAAACCTACACAACAGAATTGGTATAAAGCAGATATATCAAACATGATCAGCAACGTTCCTGCATACTGTCAGAACCAGATTAAAACATAACTAGGAAATATTTAACAAAAGAAATCAAAATATAATAGAACATAGATCATGTGACTACGTGGTTTTGTAAGTCAAGAAGGGGCCCACAGGGAGCCTTCTCTACAGTTTAATGGCCCCCATTTCTATTTTAATTTGATACTACCATTTGAAAGATGTGTAACCAGAAAAAAAGGTGGACCAGTCACATGATGAGAGAGCAGGATAAATGACAGACAGCTGGTTTGCACACAGCAGTTGCTTAATATTTGTTGAAAAAAATAAATGAATCCGTAAATGAGTAACGTAAAATAAGAGGATTAAACTAAATGCCTTCTAAGATCTCTTTCTCTCCGATCCTAGGTAGATGAAAAAAACCCCACCTCCCACATGTAGGAAATAAAAAGAAAATCAAATTAATGCTTTCCACCATTCTAACATAAAATGAAACAAAAAAGCAAATTAAAATCTGAAAATATAATCTATAGCTGAACTAAAAGAGAAAGACCAAAAGGAAAAAGATACTGAAATATTAGAAATGTAAATAATAAAAATTACAATATCATAATACCACAAACAAAAAAGATTATATTCACTGCATATACTCATGAAATGACCATTTTAAAATTAATGAATGTTACAGTCTGTGACTAGAGAAGGATAAGGTTAAGAAGTCTGTAGTGTTTTAGGTTTATGTAATGGGAAAAAAACGGTAAAAGGACATGTCCTTTGAGGAAACGTTAATGGACTTGGGACTATGAAGTTCAGAGAAGGCAGAGGGCAATTTGAAAATCTTCTGATATCAGTCAGGCCCTTACACGCAGGGCAGTGGTCCTCATTATGGACAGAATATAGAGAAATGAGCATAAATATCCATTATCTGGGTCAGATAAGAGAAAGGAGAATTGAGAGGGAGAGTTTAGGACACAGAAATGTCTTCTTTGGAGAGTCGTTTGCATCCATCTGGAATGGTTTCCATTTGTCCCTGCCTAAAGGTAGAGAGGCACAAACCCGATGATGTCCCAATGCCCCTTCCAGCCTTGTGATTGCATGTGCCTCTTTTTTCCCTTGGTGCAAGTTTAAAGCTCACTTTGAATGCCCAAATGAACAGACATCACAATATGTAAATAATATCACTTATCAGGAAATCAGCCGATATACCACTAACATTAGTACAGAGTGAAATATTCTAATACCATGAGATACTTTTTAAAAAGGTACGGAAGGAAAATCAATTAACTCAAGTTGAGTGGTATGCTACAGCAGCACCTAAACACACTTCAGCAATCGCATAAACTTCTAGTATGCTCCAGTGATGCCATACTCACTTGTTTACTAGCTCCTAGGGCTATAAAGGCTGAAGAAAAAAAATGGATGCATGATGAATTGTCAAAATGGATGGATGTGTGTGTGCGTGTGCACGTGCGCATGCATGCACTGTGGCTCATTTGCTGTGAGGCACTTGTTACCAAACAGATCTACCTATTTACCACTGGACAAATCTTCTGGACAGCTTTGCTACATCTCTGTTAAGGTAAGAATCAATTCCATTCAACTGTTAAGCGCCTGCTACATGCAAAGCACTGTGTTAGGTGTATGGGAGATAAAAGGAAGAATATAGAACACAGTGCTAATCCTCATGAAACTTACAATCTGTTTGGGGAGACTAAAATAGGGAGAGAGAACTATGGGGGGAGGTCTAATGTTTTTGTCCTTCATCAAGATGGAGTTGGAATGGAGTTTAAAACATGTGGTGACTTTGTCAACTAGCCTTAAGAGGTCTTCTCCTCAATCTCCAGGGGCCTAGTGAGCTAGTGAGAATGTCTGAAGTTCCACAGAGGAGAGAAGTGGGATAGTGCTGCTTACTTCCAAAAATTTGTTTTGTCAGTTTCTTTTTGGAGATCCAGGGTGGGGCTATTTCTAAAAGGATGACCCAGGAAATAAGGGGGAAAAGATTTCTAACCCAACCTAAAGTGACTGATTTAATAGTTACCTACAGTTGCTAATTTGAATCTTGGTTTAAGGTAAGGTTTTCCCTTATCTAGTCATTTCTCAATAGCCAGAGACTCCCCAATCTAAGACCCTTTCTACAACATCACCCCAAAATAAGTCAATGATTTCATGACCCAATGATTACCCCCAAAGGTGAAATTATATTTGGTTTACCCAGTTTATAAAGACAGAAGAGGTTATAAAGTAAGTGAAAATGATTTTTAGCCATTTTCAATGAGATCAAAGATGATAACAACGATAGCTAGCATTAACACTGTACCTACTATGTGCCAGACATTGCGCTAAGGGCTTTACACATATCTCATTTGATCCTCACAACAACCTTGTGAGGTAGGTGCTTTTTTACAGTTGAGGAGGCAAAAAGAAGTCAAATAGAAATTGAGTGACTTGCCCAAGGTCACACAACTAGTATCTGTTTAAGGCTGAATTTGAATTCAAGTCTTCCACATTCCAAGGTCAGTGCTCTATCTACTATCTACTATCCCAGCTGCTGAGGAAATTTTGGTGCTTGAAGTGGCAAGTTTCCACTAACTAGAAAATTAGCGTATACATAGCATCTCACTCATCAAAGATGCCTGGTAAATGGTTTTACTACTACATGATCTTACATGAACTCATTCACCCCAGATGTCCTCCTTTCCAATGCCACATCATGGCATGGAGGTGGATCTGGGATCTCTCTCAAATACTCCACCCACCAGGAGACTTCACAAGCTCTGGCAAGACCTAGCTAAGATGGAAGGGCTTCAAATTCATGCCCAGTGACAGACTGAGTGCCTCTTATCTTATGACCAACCTAGCTCCTCTTGGAGAGGCTCATACTGAAGACTGGCTATAGGGGGACGACTTTTTCATCCCTAGAAGCAACCAGATGATAGAGGGGATGGGGGCTGGCCCTATAGCCTCAGACACTAACTAGCTGCATAACCCCTGGTAAGTCACATAAACCTGTCTGCTTCACTTTCCTCAAGGGAATACGAAGAGCACCTACCTCAAAGGGTTATTGTGAGGATCAATTGAGGTATTTGTTCAAAAAAAATACTTAGCACAGTGCCTGGCACACAGTAGGTGCTATATAAATGCACACATAAATATATATTACACATTCATAGCATATTATATATAAATATATTATGTTTATAACATATGTAAATATATCATGTATATATATATTATATATAAATGAATCCCCTTCCCCTTCACAGTACAGAAAGGGCATGATCTGAAGCCCTGCAAAGAACAGCCACAATCAGAAGATTAAGTCTTCTTGAAGTATTGCAATAGACAGTACACCTGTACTCTCACATGTACGCATGCAAGTATTCCCAGAGCTTTCCATTTAAGTTCATCTGAGAGAAGACGCAGTGTCTAAATAGCTCTACTTAGTGAACTCTGCAGCTGACGTGGAGGCCAATCAATAAAACTCATATTTTAGATGCAAACAGCAAGAGTTATTTAGGTTACATTTCACTGTGATGGAAAGGAGTTTAAAATAAGCTGGGCATCTTCAAGTCAAAGGTTGGAATCACTGATTTTCAGCACCAGTCTACAATCAGAACCTTCACTTCCTTCCACACATATATGTCCATAAATGAAATGAATGAAGAAATGAACGTAGGAATAATAATGTAGAAATGAAATTACATAAACGATAAGTGCATGGACAGGATCAGGGAAGCTAAACTGTAGCATCTAAGTGAAAAATAATAATAGTATTTTTTATCATTTGTTCAAGTCATTTCAGTCGTGTCTGAGCCTTTATGACCCAATTTGGGGTTTTCTTGGCAAAGATACTGGAATGGTTTGCCCTTTCCTTCTCCAGCTCATTTTACAGATAAGGAAACTGAGGCAGAGTTATGTCATTTGCCCAAGGTCACACAGCTAGTAGATTGTCTGAGGTCACATTTGAACTCAGGTTTTCCTGACTTCAGGCCTGGGTTTTATTATTCTATTTATCTGCTGTGCCAACCTAGCTGCTGTAATAATATAAATAGCTTACACTCATTTCTCACCTTTAAGGCTGGCAAAGTGTTCTACATATATTATTTTGTACTATTAGAAAGCTGAAAATAATACTGCTAAAAAATAAAAACCACACAAGCAGCTGGAACACTTGTGTTTAAATCCTGCCTCAGACACTAGCTATGTGTTCCTGAATAACCTTTAAAAAAAAAAAAAATTTCTCTGTGCCTCAGTTTCCTCTTCTGTAAAAATGAAAGATGGACTCATCTTTCCAGGTTCATTCCAGCCCCTAAATCCATGATCTCTGTGAACTTCTAATTCACCTAGCTGACTGAAAACAAACAAAAGTACCACATGCCAAGTTTACTTCTTTCTCATCACCTTTAGTAAGTTTTTCCTAAAATTAGGCATCTTACAGTTACTTGGTTCCTTCTTTTGATTCAAATGTCAGAATTTCTTTGAATAACTCTGAATGAGTACTGAGGGAAACACTGCATTTTTCTGACACTGCTCCTACTCTATAAATTTTCCAGGAAGAGCCTAATAGCAGGACACTAACCTGTAAATCACAACTTCCTCCCTTTAGGTTCTTTTAGTTTAACCTACAACTCTAGTGCACACTTAATTAAACTCTCTATTTAATTAAATTTTACTTGTGGGTCTCACATGGACATCTAGATTATCGCTAACGTAGTAATGAGTGTTTGTCTCTGAAATTGTTCCCCTCCTTTGGGCGTCTGCGCTAACATGGGTAACACGCCGACTGCCAAAAGACCATAGCTTTTTTGTGCTGCATACCAGACTCTGCAAACCACACAGGGCTGCCTCCAATGCTGAGCGTTTACAAGTTGTATACAGAGGCCAACAATGATCCTCCCCAGACGCTAAATCATAATCTTCATGTTTTTCGTATTTCACATTCTAGCCACAATTTCAACATCCCATACCCCGTGACATTAGAGAATGATAAATCAACAGGCATGACAGCTCCCTTGTAGAGACTGGTACGGACCTAGGTCCTACCACAGCCAACACCCACAGCCCCTGCCAGATGTCTTTAAGAGAGTATGATATTAACCCCTTCAAACTGAGCTGGAGTTTTCTTTCCCTTCTAAGCTAATTCTACAAGCAATTAAAAAAAAAAAATGAAAACCAGTCTCTAGCATTCTTAGGTCAGTCTGCCTAGAATGGTATCTCCAAAGATAACACTGCAGTTAAGTACCTTAATGTTATATCTAGAAGATTCTGAATTTTACTGAACCAACTTAATACGACTGTATTTTCTTTAACCAAGTTCATTTCATTTAAAAGGCTTCTCCCTCAATGCTAGGGCATAAAATGAAGGAAATAAAGGTAAATTAAAGTTCATTTTAAAATCGGAACAAAGCTCATGCAAATCATTTACTTCATAAAGCACATACTATCACCTGAACTGGTCTGTGTGGATATATGACTATACATATGGGTCTGCCACATATCCTGACAGATTATCACAATCCACATGCACACAGATAGACTGTATGCATATTTAAATATTATACAGCCATCATATATAAGACACAACATAGCATAATAGATAGTGACCCCACCTTGGAGTAAGAATAGCCTGACACATACTAGGTGTAAGACCCTGGGCAAGTCACTTACCCTTCTAGTGCCCCTAGGCAAGTCTCTAAAACTATAATTGCCAGAAACTTCACTTCCTACACTGACTGGGACAGGTCTAGACAAATAAACATAAATGTAAATCCGGTTTTTGGTGGTTATTTTTAGTCAAGGGCCACAGGTAGGAGAGCAGGTCAAGAGTCACATGAGTAAAAAAAAAAAATCAATTTACTATTAATAATTTGCTTTGTCATAGAAAAAATACAAAACATTTAATGACTATTTTTGAATTTTTAGATATCATTAAACTAATTCAATAACTAAAAAAAAAAAAGCTAAAAATCCTTCTGTTTCATAGTAAATCAAGTCTATATTTATTAACCAACTACTATGGGTCAGCTAGGTGCCTCAGTGGAGAGAGTGGATAGAGTGCCTGGCCTGGAGTCAGGAAGATTCATCATCCTGAGTTCAAATCTAGCCTCAGACACTTACTAGCTGTGTGACCCTGAGCAAGTCACTTAACCCTGTTGGCCTCCATTTTTCTCATCAGTAAAATGAGCTGAAGAAGGAAATGGCAAATCACTCTAGTATCCTTGCCAAGAAAACCCCTAATGGGGTCATGAAGAGTCAGACATGACTGAAACCAATGAACAATGAATCAGGATGTTGAGAATGCAGACAAAAATGAAACAGTACCTACCATCTTTGAGAAGATTACACTCTATCAAGGGAAATGTACCCATAAAAGTATATACAAAATACAGATACAAAAACAAGTTCCAAATTAAATTAAAATGGGAAGAAAGAGAGACATTTACAGCTAAAAGGGAGAAGCCGTACCAGCAAAGGCTTGCAGGAAAGCAAATTTTTAGTTTAGTTTAAAAAGTAGCTAGGGATCCTTATGAGTGAAGACAGAAACCATTCAGTAATAGGGGAAGATCTATGTGAAGACACAGAGATAGGAGATGGAATATTATCCATAGGAAACAACATGAAAACCAGGTTCGTGGGTCCACAGATACGTGAAGGGAGAGAATCAGATACATTAAGTAGGTTACAGCCAAGCTGTTAAGGGAATTTATTATAGGGAGTTATGGAAGAAAGAAGTAAAGGAAAAAGACATACAAAGCAAGGAAAAGATGAGGAGGAAAAGACACAAAAGGGGAAGAATGGAGTGGGACTGGAGAAAGAGACAGAGATATTTAATAAACGTAGACAGGTCTGACCTATTCTGAAGTCTTGGCAAGCCAGTATATAACAGCTTTTGAAAAATCCCCCTCATTTATTCTCTTGGGTTGTGGTAGGGAGCTTTTTAGCTCTTTAGCTGTTAATTGTAGTTCACAACTTTGCAGCCACTGTGATCAAATCTCCAAAATAGAAATAGTCACAGTATTCTTCAGCA
The DNA here is from genome assembly GCF_028372415.1 of Notamacropus eugenii. NCBI lineage: Eukaryota > Metazoa > Chordata > Mammalia > Diprotodontia > Macropodidae > Notamacropus > Notamacropus eugenii. Next base: position 176,662,181 of record NC_092872.1, on the reverse strand, counting down.
GAAAATTATTTTTCCTTCACCCCTTGCTCCCTTGAGATACAGTCAGGCTGGAAGAATATCAGTTTTCAGGCTGAAAACTGAATGTTAATGAAGCTGAGGGCTAAATGTAGCCTTCACAATGAAGGTTTCCCCACTTCTGGTTTAATATATGCAAGTATCATCCAACATACATCTGTGTTTATATACATATATGCATGTACACTGAATGGACACATGCCATGTATACACTGACAAGTGTATGTCTTTTAGCTACGTAGAAACAAAACGAACATTCAAGTGTTTAAAGGGGCGTTTATTCACTCTCAAATTTGACATGAAAAATGGCTTTAGTGTTTGTTTCTGTCATTTTATGCTTTTTTGGAACAGCTTAGTTAATATCAAAGATGTACTTTACAAATAAGTGTTAACAAAATATTTCTAATTCTATTAAACACGTTCATTATAATTATTCCATTTAGGAACACATAGAAAAGTTGAAATGTCTAGAATTACTTGAGACGGAGAATACCACATGTTGTAGTGGGGAAAAGCATGGGGCTGGGAGTCAGGGATCCTGGGTTCTACCTTCAGTCTGTCATGGATTGCCCAGCTGTGTTTAAACTGCAGCATCTCTGGACTTCACTTTTCTTATCTGTAAAATGAAAGGGCTCTTATCTCTGCCAGTTCAGACTTTCTACGATTTCATTTGTGGTCAACCAATTCCAAATAACAAATCAAACTGTTTCTAAAACTAATATTTTCAAAGGAAAAAAAAGAAATTCAAAAGTATTCTATATAATTCTTTATTTTCTGCTAAAGGGTTAAGCTGTATTACGTTTCAGAGTAAACTGTTTGCCTTAGAGCCATCTCCTCCTCGTTCCTGATGAATTATCTGACACTTCACATATCATGCACTACTTTTCATTAGGAAATAACATTTGGTTCTAGCCATGGCAGAAGACCTGGCTTTGGTGATTTAAGGCCATAAGGAATGTGGCAGAAAATTAAAATACTTTTATATCTCCAAAAGAGACAGACTCTAAAATACAAATGTTCATTTAAAACAAAGCAAGTTGGCTCTTTAAGCACAGTTCAAGAATTATACTAAATCATTAAAGTTACTACTTCTCTCTTTTTAAAAATAAAGTCTAGCTATAGTTCTGCGCTCTATCAAAACCCCATTATGGTCTGGCTGGACTGTGTTAAAGAATGTACTGTGGTTTGAGGCAACAGATTTAAGGAGAAAAATCTTACGTTTTAAGGAATCGGAGAAAAAAATAAAATTTTTGCCCTATTAGCCAATTAATCCACAGCAAGATATAAATTATGTAAACTAGAATTAGTTAATATGTTATCATATTTATTTTATGATACAAATGATTTATTTTTTTTTAAATGAAAAAATCTTTGCAAATGTTTCCCCCTCCCCTTTCCTTCTCTCCTCAACAAAGGCAGTGTTAGTGCAGTGCAACAGGAAGGTGATGGCCTAGAGTCTAGTCTCAGATCTGCCACTGTCCCAAGCTTAGGCATGTCATTACCATCAAAGCCTCAATTTCCTCATTTGTAAAATGTGCCTGTTAGACCAGATGCTCTCTTAGATCCTTTCCAACTGAGATGTTACTCGAAATGATTTTCCTTCTTTTGGCAGAAGGGGATCAAGGGGTAACTATTACTTCTGTGGGAAGAACACACATTGAAAAACCTAGAAAAACAATTAGAACTAGACAAATGCCAATAAACTTCAGCTTCAATTGAACTTCTTTTTGCTCCTCAGAATTCAGAATGGCTCAGTCTATGTAATCCCTTTTCTTTTGTTTATAACAGAAGTTGACTTTATATAAAGAAAAAATATTCAAGGAAATTCTAATAATAAAAAAAATTAATGCTTTAGCAACTTAAATACAAAAGCTAACCCAGGTCATGGTGTTAAGGTATGGGTGTGGGAGTCCAGCAACTCTTAGTCACCTCATGCTGACCCCATGGGATCACAGATTTATTCTTGTCTGACCCCTTCATTTTACAGGTAAGGAAACTAACGTTGGCCTAGGTCACATAGGCAGTAAGCATCAGAGGTGGATTTTGAGCTCATTTTCCAATCTGGTGCCCTTTCTAACTACTTCACTCTGCCTCCATTTCTGCCCTGTTCACTCTTCCACTCAAGATTCCACATCCACCACTATAAGATAACTAATCGATCAATAAATAGTCTTTGCTCAATCCATTATTGACCACTATTTCTCAATATTCCATTTCTCCCTTGCATCCCATCAAACTAGCTATATGCTTACTCATCTCTTTGTCTTGGTTACTATTAATAATAATAAATAATTAATAAAAATAATGGCTAACATCTACCCTTGAAGGTTCACAAAATGCTTCAGTCTAAATTATCTCATTTCCTGTTGCATATGTGTGGGATGACTCACTACTCTCTACCTACTAAATTCTTACCCGTCTTTCAAAGACCATTTCAAATAAATGTTATCTCTACCATAAAGTGTTCCTTGATCTCCTGCAGTTGGTACTGGCCTATCTCCCCTTATACTGCACACAGTACTGCTTCAACCTCTTTAATCATGTATTATTCAGTATTATGAGTTATTTATGCACATCTCTCCCCTCTAAAAATCCCCTCTCCCACCCATCCCTCCCAACCCTCCAACTACCAGACTGTTAAGTTTCATAAGGGCTAGGAATATGTATTATCTCAACTTTGTAACTCTCCCAGTACCTAATAGTACTACACATGGTGCCAATATTATCAAGTATTTGGAAAATTGAATTGAATGTTATGATATCCCAGTTTTCTTACCTCTTTGATTGCCTTTTAACTTTTACTTTTTTATTTTTCCTAAATACAGAATACCATGAGGTTCATTTCATGGCCCTCTGCTATTTGACATACAGTTTCTCTCTCAAACAACTTATCCCTTCTCACTGCTCTATGGAGGGCACTGATACACCCTAAATTTGTATCTAGCTTTGATCCTCCCCCTAACTTTCAAGCTCATATCTCTAGCAAATCTGATTAGTACCTTCCCCATGAACTCAAACCTAATATGCCATAACCTAACAACCACTAGCTTCTGGACTTCTCTGTTTCTTCCAATGGTACCACCCCCTCCAGTTGTCTCAAAACTGTGCAACTATTTCCTTTTCCCTATCCCTCATCCCCAAAGGAAAAAAAATTCAAGAAATAAAATCAATCAGTAACCAAATCCTGTCAATTCTTCTTTCAAAATGTTCCTCCCATCAGTCTCTTTCCCACTGATAGCATCTAGTATGAAATCCTTATCACTTTACCAGAAGATGAGTATAAAAGCTTCCAACTGACTTTTCTGACTCCCATATCTTCATCCTCTAATCTGAAGAAGGCAACAGAAGTAACTCCCTATTAGAGTAAGAAGCAAAGAGGTGGAGGAGCAGATTTGCCCCCTCCTTAGTACTTCCTAGGGCTCTATTTTACTCACCCTAAAAAGTATTAGGGCCATATTGTCCCATTCTAGCCTCCTTACCTTCACTCAATTAAGCTTCCTAAAATGCCATTTTCCATATGTTACTCTTCTCAAAAACCTTTAAATCATCCCCACTGCGCATTACCTCCAGTGCCCTTCAAAAAATGCAATGCCGCCTCAGTTTGATTCAGAAGATTCCCCCAACAAGAAAGGCAGGGACATCATACCAAGGGAGCCCCGAATATGATGCCTGAACCCTTACAAGTCCAAGGGAGAGAACTCTACCTACAGGGACAGAGTTCCCCAGTCTACTGAAACTCCAAATGACCTGACCAAGAATCTGCCCCAAAGCAGAATAACTACCCACTCAAACACCTGTGCTCTAGCCCTCCTACCAAATGTGGCCCAACTAATAATTGCTTCAGTGGTCATACTCTTGGCACTTAGCCTGGTAAAGTCTAGGAAACCTCTGCCCATCCCGGGCACTATTCATGTGGAAAATATCACTAATTTATTAATATCAATTGTAGAGAAATATGAAAAAAGTAAAAAGGCAAGGAAGGGGCAAGAGAAATTTAGTCACGAATTTAGGACCTCAAATGATCAAAGCTAATCCATTTCTTTTTTGTTTTTGCCTGTATTGATATATTTTGTTGAAACGCAGCAGACATTTGGCAACAAAGACCTAGAAACTCCTCCCCACTTAAAGTACATACCCCTGAAGCAAAACTACCTAATGAAGTAATTGCCATGGGCTTTAGCTATTTCTCATGTAGTTCAAAAATATAACCTCTTCTATTTTACAATTCAAAAAAAGGGCTTGGGTACAATTAGCATGTTACATTTATTCTTTGCTATAGCCACTAAAAGGTGGAGCATCTTTAAAGTCTGATAAAACTTCAGAAACAAATAGAGGATTTTCCAGCTAACAGCATGCAAAGCTTTCAAAATTAAGATTTGAATATGGCCTATCTTATATAAAGTACCACTGACTGCTACCACTGCCAGTTATCATGACACAATGACTGCAGCTAGAGCAAAGGGTCTTAAGTCGGATTTGTCTGGAGAGCGGATAGGACCTCCAGTAGTATCATGTCAACCGTGGGCTGGAACAGGGGTAGGGAACCATCACTCGGAGAAGTTTGGATTCAGTCAAAGAGCCACTACTTGAGGACCTAGAGGGTCACGTGGTCTTGAGGCCGAAGGTTTCCCCCCAACCTTGGGCTAGATGCCTCTGGATAGGTGGGAATTTCAGAAGATTATTCTAAATAACTGAGGGTTTTTTCCACCGTACTTTTTGTTTATATGGTATCAAAACAAGCATTCAGTTCATTCAAACAAATCAATCCAGCTATTTGGCACTATACAGACAAAAACAACCACGCAATGGAATTTTCCATATTTCTACTAGGTGTTTTAGTGTCAGATAAATATAGTTTCAAAGCAGAGGAGAGAGAATGAAGGCAATCTGAGACCAGGAAATACTCTCTCCTTAAAATTCTAAAGGTCTTCTATGTGACTAAACAGTTAACATTTCTCCTTCTTTAAATTGTAAGCTGCCTAAAAGCAGGATCTTGCCCTTTTATTTCCACCACAACTCCACAAAGCATCTGATGCAACGCACCTCGTTAGGTAGACATTTAAAAAGTTGAACTCTATCAGTCAATCATCATAAGTAGATGGCATTTATTTTAAAGAGTATACCCTCAGAACAAGGATTCGATAACTTGGATGGGAAAAAAATTACATTTTCATTTCAATATAATTGGTTTCCTTTCTCTTATGAAGTTAAAAACATTATTCTGAGAATGGGCCCACAGTTTCACAAGAATGTCAGTGAGGTTCATGACACAAGAGTCCTAGAGGGAAAAAGCAGAACTATACAGAACGTTACAAATGGAAAAGACCTTAAGATCTCAAAGACTTTGAGGCCACACTACAGTTGTATTCAAATATTCGATGGTTAATCACATGGGAAGGCGACTCGTCTACTCAAGCCCCTGCAGGCAGGACTAGGGGTTATAACTGAAAGTCACAAGGAGGCAAATTAGACCTTACATGAATTTTTAAAAGCCAAACAACTTTCTAATATTTAAACCTATCCCCCAAATAGAATGGATTGTCTTGTAAGGCAAGGAGTTCCCAATCACCAGAATTTTTCAACCAAATAAAATGATCATTTATCTATAAGGATGTTGGTAGGGGGATAAACATGGGTGTATGTGTTTCAGGTAGGGAACAGAAGAGATTCTTCATTCAGTATCTTAAGATTTTAGTCCCCCACACCCCTCCCCCCAACACACACTCACACCCTCTATTTTACAGTTGAGGAAACCAAGATCCAGACAGGAGATGTTATTTGCCTATGATCACACAGGAAACTGAACAGTAGCAAAACCAGTCCTGGAGCCAATGTCCCCTAATCTCCCACCCAAAGGTCTTTAGACCCTGCCAAGCTGCCTCTCTGTATACTAACTTTAAAGCCCTGAAGGGATACCTCATAAATTATTGGTAACACATGCTAATCACAACCTGAGTGAATAACCATATACCTACAAAAGGTGAATGATTTAGCTCTCTCCTCAGGGAACGAATCTGCCAAGTCTTTTTAAAGGGTTGAAGAACTATTTTTTGAGGTTCTCTCTTACTAACATCCTTAGAAAAACCAACAAAAACTGATATTCATTTAAGAAATAAATTATTGTTCACACACCTGTTTTTAATTGTTACTGCCATATTCTCTAATATTTGACTGTCTCTCCTTGGAAATTGAGGAGTTTTGGGCTTCTAAATATAATAGCTTTCCCATACCCTATATGACACTTGCAGTCCATGACATCTACCTAATGGACGTCTCCATGAGTACTACTAGATAGCTTGAAAATGGCCTCCCTCCAAGATACAGGGATCTAAAAAAATGTGGCAAGCAAAAACACTTTGAAAAGTACAAAAGACTGGTTCCATTATTGACAGTAAGCAAGAAGAGATGAGAAACAGATCACAACTCAGAGTTTAAAAACATTAATGTTTGTTCTTAGAGGCAGAGAAAATGAAAACAATCCTGGGCTTTTAGTCCCAGCTCTACCACAAATTAGTTCTATAAACTGAACAAGTCACTTCAAAGCTCACTAGGACTCAGTTTCTCCATCAGTAATATGAAAGAACAAGATATTTTCTGAGGTCTCTCCTGGAAAATTCTTTGGCCAGATGCTTGAAAATTATCCTATCGTAGCAACAATAACAACGAACTAATTAAACTGTTCTTCCAAAAAAAAAAAGATCTTTCTTAACCAAGAAACAACAAATGGAATCATACAGCAAATTAAAATTCTGTCAAGACACACACACCTGAAGTTACACAGGAGATGTTTCTGAATAACACCAACATATATTATATATAATATCTGCATATATTTCATATAATCATACATAATGTATAACATAACAATATATAACCAATAACACCAATGAGCAACCCCGAGTTATATTTCTTAAATCCTAAGGTTTAAAAGGCACTTTCTGCACAACAGACCCATGAGGCAGGAAGTGTAAGCACAGTTATCCCTTCTACATCTCAACTTCCCCCATCTCGGTTTTCATATATCCAAGGTTGGCATAAGAAGTTAAAAGGGAATTTTTTGGAAGTTTTGTAGAAGCCGCAGTCAATTCTCAAAGGCCAGCAGATGACCTAGAGCCTGGGACCCAAATACCTAACTCATATTTTACAATAAGGTACTGTGAACACCCCATAAAAGAAAAAGAAAAAAATTCAAACTTCTAATCCCTGGTGGAAGAGAGGGCCAAAAAATTTTATGAAGATTTTTCCAAATTGAGGGGCACCGCACCCCTAATACCCAAAATGTGGAAGGGATAAACTGTATTATCATAGCAGTTGTACAGATAAAGGACCTAGAGTCTCAGGAAGGATAGAAAGACAGGAGGACCTGAATTCCAGTCTTGCTTCCTCTGTGACTTTCACTTCATCTATCTGGGATTCCATTTCCTTCATCTGCAAAATGAAGGGGATGGACAAGATAGCCTCTAACTAAGCTTCCAAATTTAAATCTATAATCTTTCAAAAGATCTTACATCTTGCCCAAGATCACAAAGCTAGTTTAAGTGTGAAAGAAAGGATTCAAACACTGGTTTTTCCCAATTCCAATCCCTTCACTCTTTCAATTATTTGGTATTTCTCAGTGTCTGATAAGAACTCTGTAAATAGGAGCACTAAGTCTATCAAACACTGAAGCACTGGGACCTCTCATCAAGATTTATCTAACAAGCTGAACTCCTAAAAACCTTGACTCCAGTTCTACTCAGAGGCTCAACGTGTAGCTAGGATCCTGAGTTTTCAAAAGGTTATGTCAATGAAATTCAAGTTGTAGCAGACCTTATCAGTCAATATTTACAAGGAGTCTGTTATGTGCCAGGGTTTTTACTAAGCCATGGGGGTAGGAAAAATAAAGTAAAAAATATGATATCTGCCCTTAAGGAGCTCACATTTTAACAGAACACACCACGAAACTACCTGTACATACAAAGACAGATGCAGTGAAAATGGAAGACAGCTTTAAGGAAAAGATACTGGGGGTAGGGGAAGAGGTTGGGGAAGAGGGAAGACAGTATTTGAGCCAATCTCGAAAGCAGCCAAGCTGTGAGAAGAGAGAGAACATTATGAGCACAGGCGAAAAACCGGTGCAAAGGCTCATCCAGTTAGGAGATGGAGGCAAATTTTACCAGACTGTTGAGTCTAGAGGGGAGTAAAGAGTAAGAAGAAAGGAAAGATAGGAAGAGGCAGGCAATGAAGGGCTTTAAATGTCCAACAGAAGATTTTCATATTTGATAACAGAGATAACAGGGAGCCCCTAGAATTTTTGAAGGGGGAGCCAGAGGAGTGAAATGGTCAAACAGCCCTGTAAGAAAATTACTTTGACAGCTGAGTGGAAAATGGATTTGAGTGGGGAGAGACTTGAAGCAGGGGACTAATGAGGCTATTGAGAAATAGTTCAGCTGTTCCTCTGTAAGGACCTACATACACCTGGTTGGTGACTGTATGAGTAAAGAGAAGGGGAGATACAGAAAGGGGTGTGTGTGTACACATATATACATACATACGCACACACACACACATATATGATACTGTGAAAGTAGGAACAACAAAGCAACAGATTATCTATGTGGAGTGAGCCAAAGAGTCAAGGATGGCATCAAGGTTGGGAAGCTGGATGACTACAAAATTAGTAGTGCCCTCGACAATAACAGGGAATTTTGGAAGAGGGGTTTGGTTAAGGATAACAAGTTCTGTTCCAGACATGACAAGTTTGAGATGCCTATGTGCTATCCAGTCTGAAATGTCCTTTTAAAAACCTTTTGGGATATAGGACTAGAATTCAAGAGAAAGGTTAAAGCTGGATATGGAGATGAACCATGGAAGCTGATGAGATTATGAAGTGAGATAGTGGGTGTATATATAAGGGGTAAAGGGGAAAGAACTTTTAAATCCCTTTGCAACTCACCCCTTCCTACCCTTCCAGTCTTCTTACACTTTACTCCCCTGCACACACTCTACAATCCAATGACACTCATCTCCTTTCTGCTCCTCACACACAACACCCCATCTCCTGACTCTGTGCCTTCTTACTGGCTGTTCCTCATGTTTGGAATGCTTTCCTTCCTCATCTCTTGCCTTCTGGCTTCCTTCAAGTCTCAGCTAAAATGCTACTTTCTGTCTCTGCCTGTCCCCCTCAATGCCAGTACCAGGACTACTATCAATTTGCCCTGTATACACCTTACATATGGCTTATTGTTTCAAAGACTATGTCTTCCATCCCTCCACTCCCACCCTATTAGAATGGGACTTCCTAGAAAGCAGGAACTATTTTCCCTTTCTTCATATCCCCAGGTGCTTAGCTTAGTGCCTGGAATATAATAAGAGTCTAAAAACTGTTTGTTGATGACTGGACACCCACTTTTAGTGGGTGTGACCTGGGTGAAGATCCAGCAAAGGAGACTAGGAGCTTAGAAAAATCAAGATATCAGTGTCATGAAAACCTACAGAGAAAAGAGGGTAACTGACAACGTTAAAGGCTACTACGGCAAGAGTGAGGAGGAGGATTAAGAAAAGGCGATTAGATTTGCAATTAAAAGATCATTAGTGACTTTAGAGAGAGCAATTTTCATTAAATGATGAGGTCACAACTCAGATTGCAGAGGGTCTAGAATCAAATGAGAAGAGAAAACACAGAGGCAGTGAGTGTCGATGGCTTTCTCAAAGAGTTTGACCATGAAAAGTAAGAGATATAGGAAGATAGCTAGCAGAAACATGAGGATCAAGTGAAAGTTGTTTTTTGGCTTAGTTGGTTTTTAGAAGTCTGGAGAGGTTTTAAATCCAAGTGCAGTGGAGAATTACATGTTTGTCTAATGAGGACCAGCCTAGTTAAGTTTGAAGAAGCTCTTTATTAGGGTGAAGTGATAAATTTCTCAGCTATCTAGCAATAAGAACATGTCCTTCCCAGATCTAAATCAATGATTTATGATCTACTAGGTTATAAATATATATGCATCAAAGGGGATTACTGACACTGACTTCATAGATCCTTGGCAAACTAAAGTATTTCATTTAAAAAATAACATTCAATGTCCTGACGTGGTTGTTATTGGGTGGGGGAATGGCAGAGAGAAAGAGGAGGGAAGAATACAGATCACTCTTTCTTGAAATTATGCCAGGTGAGTATAAGTTCTGGCAGGTCTCACGAAACAGGCCAGTTTTGTGTTCAGGCAGTGTGACAGACTCTACACGTCTAAGTTGGGCACCAACCTGGAGAGGCTCAGCACCAAGTGACTGAAAGGGTGATAAAGTCTTTAGCTACAGCAGTTTATGAAGATCATTTAAGGCACAGAAGGATCACAATCTATACTGGTGGAAGAAATAACCAACGAACATAATCATGGGTCCTTAAAATATTAAAATAAATATTTAAAAAATATAAACACTAAATATCATCATGGATTTTTTTTGTCCAGACCTATGACTTCCTCTATGTGGGGATTTCTCTGGCATAGAAAACTCTCTCCACTGATGTAGCAACTCATCTGAAACTTATAATCTCAGAGTTTCTTGGGTCACTGAAATGTTTCTTGGCTTGCGCACAGTTACCTACCACAGTGTCAATGGTGGAACTTGAACTTAGGTTTCTGACTCCAAGGTTGGTCCATTACACCAGGGTACTTCTCAAAAATCATTTAATCACAGATGACAATTTAATGAAAATGCTAAGGATTTCCTCCCCCAAAATTTTAATGAACATAACAGTGCTGCAAAGTAGAAAAAGCACAGGGCCAGAATCAGGGAGACCTAAAGTTCTGGCTCAGCCAAGTACTGGCCTTGTGATCCTGAGCAAACCACTCTCTCTTCAGATTTCCTTCTTTTTCTTGTATGCAAGGCACAGAAATTCATTTCAAAGTAGAACCTCCTTTACATGGGCACCAAGAGTCATAAGACAGAGTCAGGAGTAGGGTAAAGCTTGCTATGCTTGCTCATATGCCCCCCGAAAGTGGGGCTAGAATAGCTCTTCAACAAGCAATCTCTACAGAAATCACCAGACAGCATTCCAAGCACAAGCCGCTCCAGCTCCCCTCCGATGCTTCACACACCAGTAAAAATGGACTTATTGAGGTTCCCCTCTTTCCAACTTGTGACTTGATCCAGGTTCTGTCCCGTCTCATTTAGTCTAGTGATGAAAATGCAAACATTACCACAACTTATTCCAATTAAGATTCTCATCTCCTCAGCTGCCCCTTCTCCACAAGGACTACACATTTGCATCATAAGTTAACATACAGTTGCTGAATGCAATAGAAAATAAAAGATACAAACATTAAAACTTCTAAGCAGCGTTCAACTGCTCTGATAAAGTTCTAAAATCTCCACTCCCCAGTGGTTGCAGCTGCTCCCATTAAGATCCAAGTTTTCAACTTCACCTTCCACCAAGGGAATAGATGCACTCAGAGGGTTTTGCTGAGGAGGGTTTTCAAGCATCCCTCCTCACAATATCAAAGTCATAAAAAGAGGTAATGGAGAAGTCTTAATACAAAATGAGTGGAAACCTCATTCCAACTCCTAGAAAGACAGCAGCCACTTTCCTGATCCATCACCAAGATGAATCCTGCAATGATCTTAACAATCTCTGATTATTTTCTCCGATATCTATCGTTACTCTATCCTGTCCCTTTGGCCCAAGACCGCAGGAACTTACGCTGAAACTCATTCTTCGTATTATATCTGGTTTGTTTTCTCTCTGTTGCTTCTTATGGGCCCTTTCGGTTGTGAGGATAGGCTTCCAATTACTAAATCTTACATGACCCTTGAGTAAATCTCCTGACAATACATGAAACACACTTCCTATATTCCTTTAGAGCCTTCATGATGGGAAAAAACGGGATCAAATGAAAATAAAAGGAGCCCCGTTCAAACCCAAGTTGGCTCAAACATGAGCAATGTGTAAAATGTGGGGGTCAGATTACAATTATCTCTTAAATTCCACCTAGTTCTAACATTGTTTCTATCCGATGGAGAAACATGGCTTAATTGGGTGATCTGGTTCCTACTTTAAAGAAGTACTGACAACCTAGGAGTAGGCTGACATTTGAAGATGGTCCTCTCTTCAATCTCTTTGACCACCAGATGCCAAAATGGCTCGGAGATCTGGTTCTTCTTACATCTCTTGAAGAATACCTGTAAAGGCCACCACATTTTCCATATGATTTTCACAGGGCTTCTGGACAAGGGGCAATGGAAAACAGTTGTTGAGAGACAGGAAAGTGAAAAGAAATGTTTCCTTAACTTCAAAACCATACTGACAGCCATTCTTGCAGAGATCAGACAGGAATCTGTTTTTCCCTTCAAAAAAATAAGCCCAACTCAAGATCTGGGACACAGTCTAACTCCTACGTCACAAGACTTCTAACACTGTTTCCCTTATGAACAGATATTTTAAAGAAAATAGGTACAAGAAGGGGAACCTTAAAACCTTTATCCCAATTTTTGACCATGAATTTCTTGTGACCCTGAAATGACAGGTCAGGGTAGGTTGGTGGCACTAAGTATTGAGGTAACTTGTCTAACTCCAGGACAAAAGTCTTCTTTCTGCATGTTTACTGTCCTTATTTCTTTACGCATGATATTGTCCTCTTTTGTACCCATTCCCTACAACTCCCACGAGAAAGCCTCCAGCCCTCACTTACAACAGGAAACTAACTCTTGGGTAGATTTCCAAGGGATGTTTGCAAATTAATTGTACGAGTCTAACTGAAGCTGTGTGGAAATATTCTGGTTCGTGGGCAGCTGTACATCAATGCAGCAAAGAAAAAATATGAAAGTAATAGAAGTAGCTGGTGTCAGGTAACTAGTTTCCTTGCTAGGGCAGAAAGCTGGGCAAAGGGAGGTGCCCTCAGTCCCCTTTACCTTGCCTTCCTTCCCCTAGAGACCAAAGAAGAAGCAGCTCCTCTCACAAAGATGAAGCCAAAGAGAGATTCATTTTGGTTAATAAGCCCTGCTTTTTAAATGCAAATATCCTCTGGGAAAATTAAGCTATTAGTCATTCATACCTTACAGTAAATGACTTCAATTAGATAATCAGATTGCCTGAAAGCTAACTGAGATCTTCAGGAATGGAAACTTTGATGGCAGGCACTGGGTGGAAGAAGGGAAGTGCTTAGCAATACAGCATAAATACCAGGAAGAGTGTGCATCGAAGTGCTGTTCACACTATATAAAGGATATTAACACAAATATTTACATGATTATAGCCATTATTGGTTAATGTTTATGCGAGGCATGGTAGCTGAATGAATGAAACATGATTCAGTGTAACTCAAACTTCATAACTGGGGGGGCTGGCTTCAACTAAAACAACACATTCCACAGACAATCAGCTCAATTTTTTGATGACTAACCCTATCTAGCTGAAGCAACACATGCAGATACTCTCTTAGGTTAAGTCTCAGAAAACATTCCAAGGGAAAATGCAATTGTACTTGCTGGGGAAAAAAGAAAAAAAAGATAGAGCCTTGGCATCTGTTTTGCCCAGAACCCATCACAGGCTGTCACTGCACACCAAAAAGTCTGTATCTTTTTAAGAAACAAAATAAAATCAAGGCTGAAAAAGATACCTCTTGGCAAGAAGGTGGTCATCCTCTTATATAACCCCCCTGGAATTCTACAGGACAGGAAGTAAAAGAGAGTGGGAAAAATAGGACAGGCCTATGCAGACTTGAGAAATAAGAAAATCTGGAAACACTCTCATAAGATTCTAACAGTTCCACACAATTAATGTTTCATAAATTCAAGGGGTATTTATCAGATGATGGATGACCTTCTATGTTTCCCCAAAGTAGGTTTATATTTGAGGAGCAGTGCAGTGTTCCCTATACTACTATCTATCTGCCTCTTGGAAATCAGAGAAGCATTGACTCAGAGTGGGAGGGAACTTCAAGGTCATGTAGTTCAATGAAAAGTTCCATTTCAATGGCACCCCTGATAGATCATCTAACATAAACTTCAACAATTTCAGTCCTCAAGTCACCTGGTTCAGCTTTTGTTCTGCTGTTACTAATAAAGTTCTTCCTTAAATTGAATTATAATCTGCCTCCCTTGCATTTACTAGTACTATTCCAGTTTTCTGGAGTAATGTAGAGGTCTACTCTGCAATTGATAAGGTCAAATGTTTGACCTGGCTAATGACTTTCCCTTCTTCTGGCTTATCATTTCCACTTTTCCTTTTTATTATTTCTGTGTCAGATAGTTTCCTCACACTAACTAGCTTTTTAAAAATTTGATGCCTTAGATTAAACACAATCCTTCAGATGTGGCAACAGAATAACTCAGTGGAATGATTTAAATTAAGCCTAAGACTACATTACTGGAGAGCAACAAGATGGCAGACTAGACATTCTCTCTGATCTCTACAACCTCTCAAACCTCTACAAAACAAAAATTATGTGCCAAAGACAAACCATCATCAGCTGTCTTCACAGTCTAGGACAACCAAAATTCAAAAGAGTGTAATAAATACCCCCAAACTCAGGAACTGATGCTCACTGACCTTGAAGTCACTCAATAACCATTTCCCACCTTCCACACTACTGACAGGTAGGCTTCCCTAGCAGACCCAAGGATACCAACACATATGCTTTCTTCCACACTCATCTCTACACTCTAGTCACTCCTCCCTTAAGTCGGAGGGAAAGAACCCAGCATCTACTTTAGGATAGTCCTACACTACCAGAAAGTCAGTCCTACACTACCAGAAACCTAGGCTGAAAGAGGCTGAGACATTTTGAGATCCAGCCCCCCAAAAAATCAGAACCAGAGAAGAGTCAGTGATAAGGAAAGTAAAGTGAAAGACTAAAAAAAGTACGAAAGATTTCAGGATATCCATCAATTTTCATAGATCTTCCCATGCTATTATGTATTCACCACACTCCCCATTTCTTATAGCACCATTACATTTCTGTACCATAATTTGTGTAGCCATTCCCCAAGTGATGGGCATCTATTCTGTTTTTAGTCTTATAGCTGTTCTGTCATTTCTCAGTCATACCTGACTCTTGGGACCCCATCTGGGATTTTCCTGGCAAAGATACTGGAGTGGTTTGACATTTCCTTCTCCAGCTCATTTTATAAAAGAGAAAACATCTCAGAGAGAAAACTCATTTTACAGAAGAGAAAACTGCCCTACACAGAAGTGAAAAGAGGATGACAAGAGGCAGACAGGATTAAGTAACTAGCGAAGGGCCATGCAGTTAATAAGTGTCTGAGGCCAGATTTGAACTTGTGAAGTCTTTTTGACTCCAGGCCTGGCGCTCTATCCACCGTACCACCTAGTTGCCCCTTCTCATTCTTAGCTATCACAAAAAGCTGCTATAAATCAACAGGAAAAACAGTAACAGTAGATGGAAATATGGCCTCCAGATCTAGTAAACAAGTACATGATTGCTGAATACTTGCAAAATAAAGGGAAGTGAAATAGTCTCCAATACTTGATACTTACTACCTGTGAGACCCTAGCCAAGTCACTTAATCCCAATCCCCCCCAAAAAAAAACAAAAAAAGGGGAATAACCAACATTTGACAAAACAGTGGGCCCTCTGGAATTTGTGGAGAACATGGAACCACAACGAAGTTTTAAACCTGAGTGGCTTAAAAGAGAAATGAGAATTTATGAGAGTATCTTTATGTACCACATAGTAAAAAATCAGAATAGAAAAGCTTGAATCTGCAATGGCAAACCTCATTTCAGAAATAAAAGAAAGAATAATAAATAGATTGGGAATGCAAATAGAAGAAAAAGACAACCTAAAAGAGGAGAATCAAAAAACAAGAATATTAAAAGAAAATATTCCCACTATGCAAACAAAATATAGGTATCTTGAAGACAGCACACAGAGAGATAAGCATAGAGATAACTTAAGGATCATGGGTCTCCCAGAAGAAACTGACAAGACAAAAAAACCTTCACAGCATAATGAAGGAAATAATGGAGGAGAGCCACTTAGAACTTCTGAACATAGAAAACAAAATTCCACTCGAAAATATTCACAGATGACCTCCAGAAAAAAAAGTTCAAGGTTGGAAAGACACATGAAATGTGGTTAAATTTAAGTTAATTCAGTAACAAATCCCGCAAGCCATCTGAAGAAAGACCTTCAAATACAAAGGAAAGTATATCCTAGTAACAGAAAACTATTCCACACCCACTAGAAAAAGGAGGAAAGAAAGGAATAATGTGTCCCAAAAGACAATGGAGCTTGGGATGCAGCCCAGGGCAACCTATTCTGTGCATATGAACTTAGTCATACAGGACAAAGGATGGACATTCTTTAGAGCTGGAAATGTTTTTTAGAAAGAAAATGGGAACTGAAGAGACTTAGGTGACTCTTAAACATTCAGGAATGA
This sequence comes from Notamacropus eugenii, assembly GCF_028372415.1. Classification (NCBI taxonomy): domain Eukaryota; kingdom Metazoa; phylum Chordata; class Mammalia; order Diprotodontia; family Macropodidae; genus Notamacropus; species Notamacropus eugenii. The sequence continues at coordinate 176,645,792 of NC_092872.1, read as the reverse complement.
CAGAAATGCAGGAGGAATGAATAGATGCAACAGGCAAGGACTGCAACAGCAGTAAAGTGAGCCCAGAAAGACTGCAAGAGACTTCTTTCTAAATGTAGATATATATGCCTACATGTAAGCAATACATTGTTGGTGGAGCTTCACATGTAAATGGTATGATCATTCTGGAAAGCAATTTAGAATTATGCAAATTAAGTGACTAAAATGTCCATGTTTTTTGAACCAGAGACTCCATTACTGAATTTGTTATAATCCAAGGAAGCCAATGATTTAAAAAAAAAAGTCCTCAAATACTCCAAAATATTTATATCAACACTTTTTTCTGATAGCTAAAAAGTAGAAGAGGCTGCTAGGTGATTCAGTGGATAGAGGGTTGGGACTGGAGTCAGAAAAGCTTATCTTCTTCCCAAGTTCAATCTAACCTCAGACACTTTCTAGCTGCGTAACCCAGGGCAAATCTCTTAGTCCTGTCTGACTTGGTTTTGTCTTTTGTAAAAATTAGCTGGAGAAGAAAATGGCAAACCACTCCGGTATCTTTGCTGGGAAAACTACAAGTGGGGTCACAGAATCAGGTGTGGCTAAAAAAACAACTAAGCAACAGCAAGAATTAGAAACAAAGTAGATGCCCATGACCTGGGGAATGGCTACACAATTGTGGTTCAGAAATGTAATGGTGCTGTAAGACATGGGGAGGGTGATGAATACATAGAAGCACAGGAAAATCTATATGAGTTGATGGAGAGTGAAATAAGCAAGAGCTAAGAAAACAATGTACATATAGTAACTACAACAACGGAAATGGAAACTACCACTGCACAGGAAAAATCAACAGTATACGTAAAAAAACTATAAGGATCAAATAGAACTCAAATGTAGAGTTATGAAAAGGTGGGAGGTCCGCAGGTGTTACACACTGCACATGTTTTTTGAACTTTTTCAATGTAAAAAAAAAGTACAGCACCTGTTAACTTAAAAAAAAAAAAGACTCCATTACTTTTTTTTTTTTAAACAACCACAATACATCACTGGCTTATATTTTAGCTCATGGTCAGCTAAAATCCTCAGGTCCTTTTCCACACGAAACGAGATCTTCCTTATTCTGTACTCTTAACAATTTTTTAAAATTTAAACAGATCAAAACAAAGGACACGTGCAATAGTTCTACCTTCTTCCTGTCATTGATCTATCAGCAGGGCCTATCCTAAATAGATGCACTAAATGAGAACTCAATGAGCTGCCTGCCCTTCCCATTGCATGTCATAATCTTGACAATATTCACTCTTCATTCGATTTCTCCTCAGTGGATTGCTGATTTGATCTCTCTGAAATAAGCATGGAGCACACAAAGAAAGCCCTATAAATTTCTGAGGTTTAACATAATCGGGACATTGTCATCTGCCAACAGGATCAGCTGGAGGCCGCAAGGAACAATTGCACACTCCTCTTCCATCTGGATCTTCATAGACTCTATACATTTGGACTCTACATTCACCCCTGTAACAGTGAATACCTGCAGAGAGCAAATGATCTCCCTTAATATTGATAACCAAAGGATCATTAAACAAACTCATTTCTGGGCTACTCCTCTCAAAGAATCTTATATGATTTGAATAAATGCATGAGAGACACCTTGATATCAGGAGGAGAGTCCTCTAGCCAAATTCATTCTACAATCAAATGCTTTTTAAAACTTAAACAATAGACAAAGCACCATCTTATGTTCTCTACACCTCCCATTAACACGGATCAGATCATATTCACCTTCTTGTTTTATAGCTTCAAGTTCGCTTTGTTTGTTATTGTTATATAGATACCTAAGGCCATAGGTAATGCCCCTGACCAGCTTCCCTGTTATTTTTACCTGAGAATTACTAAGCACCCACCTGCATGAGGTTGCTTCTTGCTTTGCCTTACAAGTACAAAGAGGAGTCAAAGGCAGCCACGTGTGTGGTCTATCAGGTACAATTCAGCCATTTTTATGCTCGAACCAGTCCTAATACCTGGCTCAGGAATAAAATCAGGTCCAAAGAAAGATTTCCTCTCCTCAGTGGCAGAACTCAAGAGTGGTGCTATTCAGGAAAAATTGGAAAAGGAAAAAACTAGAAAAGAATGACTAATTAAAATACTGCTTTGGATACATCTGGCACCAGAAAGTAAATATCATTATGGTTTAAAGATATTAAAATCTATATCACAAGCAACAAAAGTTTCATTATCAGTTTCTGGTTCCATGACAATGGCATTTGGTCAACTACACAAATTTTCAAACATGCCTTTTCTAAGTGAACGTGTTAGATAGCACTAACTTGAATGCCAGTCTTGATTCATGGGTCCAAAAAAAAAGAAAAGGGAGGGAGGGCAAGAAATTAATAGAAACGTTGGTGAGTTAAAGTAAGGAAAGGAAAAATCCATACCTGCCAATTCTGCTTATCTACTAGGTTTTCCTTGCTCTTCATAACTGATGCATTGATGTTGGAATAAGCCCCAAAAGGAATTGAATTTTTTAAAAATTGGTGGGGGCAGGAGAGGGGGGTGGAAGCAGAAGAATAGCTGTGCTACCTCACCTGGTCTCCTGCTAGTCTCCTTGTCCTTTTAGCAGTGAGGGACAGTGGCTAGAGCACTAACTTCCTTAAAAGTGTGATGTTTGTTCAATACTGGTTATGTGAAAAGGTCAAGGTGGGGGGAAGAAACAAATACCCTAGATACCCTCAGTCGTCATGGCTGTTTTCCGGAAGTGCCCTGTCCCTTTGCATTGTCTGACTGTCATTATGTATTATCCTTCGTGTGAAATCCAGGGATAGAGGGAAGGAATGGAAGACTTCTCACACTCTCTTCCAATCCCATCATTCTATTTGACCCTTCGAGTCAAATAAAGAGAAGCCACTTATACTATCATTCACACAGAGAGAAGACAAAGAAAAAGTTGTTACAGAATTCCACTTTCCATTCCCTTCTGCCAAGAATATCAATAACATGATGGCTTAGGAGCAATTATACTCTTTCTCCATATAAATCCCCAAGTTTTCCCTCCAAAATGAAATAACTGCATTTTTTAAAAAGTATAATATTTCAAGACTCAAGATTAAGACTGAAAAACTCACAAACAGAAAATAGCTTCATACTTAGGATGAATCACTCACTTCGTTTCCTACCTCTCTCATGTCCTCCCTCCTCACCTCTGCCTCCTGGAATCCCTGGATTTCTTTAAGGCTCCTACAGTGAAACCTCTTCCAGATCCCTTGGTTTTTAGTGCTTTCTCTTTCCTCAAATAGGTTTACTATCTTTTTTACATTTTGTTATCTCCACTTTAGAAAGTTAGCTCTTTGAGGGTAAGGATTATTTAACACTGTTTCATTAACCTCAATGCTTGGAGTGTAACAAATACTTGGTCAGTTCAATCAGTGCACTGTAACATGGCTCAGTTGCAAATAAGAATCCTTGCACTATAAGAGGAAATCCTCCTGACCCAATAGGTAATTGGGTTTCTCTGTTTTGAGGCCGAACCAAATGCCAACTGGATCTTACCGGCCCTCTGGGAAAGTTTCGTTTGTATCGTTAAAGGGAGGAACGGGGAACTGGACCTGTGATTCACTTACTTCTGGAATCGTACCTTCTGAAAGATGCTTCTCTGGGCCCTCCTTAATCTTACTGCCTTCCCTCTAAGATCATAGTTCATTTATCCTGTACATATCTTGTTTATAATGGGTTTTGCATGTTTTCTCTCCCATTAGTTCCTGGGCCCCTACACAGTTGAGCCTATTTTAACTTTCTCTGTATCCCTGCAACTAGCACAATGCCCGGCACATAGCATGCATTTAATAAATGCTTGATGAGTTGATTATACAGAACCCCCAAGTGAGAAAATGGCCATTTACCAATAGAGGTCAGTACCTTTTCTGTACCTTCTAAGTGGCTTAGAGGATTTCTTAAAAGCATTGAGAGTAAATGACTTGTCCAGGGTCTCAGTCAGTAGTATGCATCGGAGATGGGACTGTAGTCTACGACTCCCTGACTTCAAGGTCAGCTCTCTATGTACCTACACCACTCTAGCTCACGTGTCTCCGTATCATTATTAGAAAAACATCACAAAAAGTTTATATGCATGATATATGCTTCTTAAAGCAGAATTATTTTTTAAAGCTTCTTTTTATAAATATAAATATATATTTTATAAATATAAAAATATTTTCAAAATTCAAATAAAATGTTGGCATTTTGGTGTTTTTCTTTTTCACTGTTAGTAGCTTAGGGGAAAAGAAAGTAATGGCCTGGGGACTTGGCCTTGCTAAATTTTGAAAAATAGAGGTAATCTTTTCTTCTCTTAATAATAGAACTTTGTGATTCTCCTGGTAAAAACCTTCTAACTTTAATTTCTTTTTTCCAGGAAGTGGCAAATGGAAGAGAATCACTACCCTAAATTAGGATTTGAAATAGACACCTTAAAAGGAAGAAATTTACCATCAGAGACAGCGAAACTAGTCTCTAGCAACTTTTCAATGAAGACCAAACCAGCTACTTTCAATTTGGTCATCTGTACAAATCATCTCCTCCATTCAAAACAACAAACATTTATTAAGCACCTACAGTGTGCAGATACAAACTTTAGATAAGACCCGGTTCCCACCCTCAAGAAGCTTTCTTTCAGTCTAATGGGGGAATAAGATACAACCATAGGTAATCTTATCATAGTATGGAAAACTGCAGAACCAAGTGTTGGTCTTAGGTGAAAAAACCCTACCAAACACAGGAAGAGATGGTGTTTGAGATGGAATTTAAAGGATGGCTAAGAGTATTAAATTCCACCTACTAAATTGTAGGATGCTTGAGGACAGGGACTGTTACTTATTTTAGCATCTCCCACCAAAGTTAATCAACAGCTAGGTGGTACAGTGGGTAAAGTGCTGGACCTGAAGTCAGGAAGACTCATCTTCCTGAGTTCAAATATAGTGTCAGAGACTTACTAGCTGGGTAACTCTGGGCAAGTTACTTAACCCTGTTTGCCTCAGTTTCCTCATCTATAAATGAACTGCAGAGAAAGTGGCAAATCCAGTATTTTTGCCAAGAAAACTTCAAATGGGGTCACAGAGAGTCGGACACAACTGAAAAACCAGTTAATGCCTTTCGTTAATAAGAATGCTCATTAAATATCAGTAGCAAGGTAAGAAATTGCTTTGGTAAACTGATCTTTAATATGTAAAAGGTAAAGGGGGCACAGAGATGGATGAACATGGTATACTGGCTTTATTTTTTCTTTTAAAAGGTGCCCTATTGGGAGAGGCAGAAGACTGATTGTACAAACTAGGCAAACATATTTGCCTGGAGCCTGCAGTGGTTCTGATGGTAGATTTCCTATGTTTAAGCTGTTTATTTTAAATCATAGTTTAGGGAAGCGGTTCTGTTCCATTCCCCACCTCCTAGAAAAGAGAAATTAAAATTGTAGGGGTTTAAAAATTCCACAGCATTATCAGCATCTGATCCGAGAATAAAACAATCCTCCGTGTATATGTGTGTACTTGCTTGTTAGGGGTGGTGGATTGTAAATTCTGACTTTCCACTTTGTGCAGGGGATGTGGAAAGTCAGAAAGAGTAGAAGCTTGTTAACCTGGGTTCAAATTGGGATTTTCTGTAAACTAAGAATTAACTCCTTCCCCACTCCCACTGAGGAAAAGTTTATAACCAAACCTAGTTTCCAGTAACTTTTCAATGAAGACCAAGGAACGATTACAACAAATCACAAACTTTTAATGAAAATTGACAAAGGCAAGTGCTTTTCTTCCCCTTCTTTAAGGCTTCCCCTGCCTCACCACTAAAACCCTAAATTGGCAAACAGGATGACAAAGGGAACCAGGATTTTTTCTCTGGTCTCTTCTTCTGAAATGCAAAAAGGTTTTGATGAAATATGGCTTGAGGGCAGCCCATAAACAGCCAGGCATTTTAGCAGCTGGATCCCCATCCAGCCAATTAAGTTTCTCTTCCAAAGACCCTCTCAGTTCACAGCCGGGGTACATACACTTCTGGGGGGTTGAGAGAAAGAAGGAAGTAGGGAGACATACCCTTGCCTCACAGAATCCAGGGCAGTGTCTTGCAGTCCAGCACACACACAACCACTCAGAGAACAGCAACCCCTTTACTTAAATTATATGTGGATCTAGGGATATACACTATGCATGAGAAGGTAATTAATTGCAAGCATGGTCTTGTTACTTCAGCTCAGTATAACTTAGCACAATAATTATGACAAAGGATATCAGAGTGTTTAAAAAAAAAAAAAGAGAACCCTACAATATCACTGAATCCAAACTTTATAAATGAGAAAGCCAAGGCCCAAGGAAGGAAAAAGACTCATTTAAAATATCTTAACTAGAACTAGAAGGCCTTCTAGAGTCCTGGCTCATGAGCTGAGATACTTTTGGGAACTAAATCCTAAAAACCTGTCACTTTTATCCCTAAAATTTATTATAGTTGATTTTATAAAACTCTTGGTACCTATGGCAGAACATCTTTAGCAGGTAAGGACTGACTGCTGGTATTCAAGAAAATAACTTAAAGATAGTTTGAAATTCATTAGTGTTTCTTGAAACACCTGAAAATTATATTGCTGTGTATGTATATGTGTGTGTGTGTGTGTGTGTGTGTGTGTGTGTACACACACACACACACACACACACACACACTTTTAAATGACTCGATTTCCTCCGAATTTCAAGTTAAAAACTGAATTCTATCAATAAAAAACTTATTAAAAGTTTTATATTAATATGTTGCCTTGGATACTATTTAACTAAAAATTATAAACCCCATTCCACGGTGCTTATACCTTTGAGTTTTACTATATTTTAAATAAAATTATCTAGGCTTTTAAAAAATAATTTAACAAATGTTTATATGTACATATGTATGTGTGTATATGCATATATATGTATATAAACACACATATATAGTTTTCAAAAATTGTTCAAACCCTACCCCCCCATTTATCTTCTGATCAAAGCATTCTATTTAAGAGATTCTTGGCAGTAAAATACGTGCTGACCACAATCAAGAACAGAAGCCTCATTCCTGATTCTGTCTATTAGTCATCAATGCAATTGGTTTGATATAATAATACAATTCTCAAGGAATTTTTAAAATTTTACTCTGAATTTTGACACTCTCATAAGCTTAGTTTCTACCAAATATACTTATAAGCCATTTTTTCCATATACTTAAGTTGAATGTGCAGTTTGTCCTTCCTTCTTGAAGAGGACCATGACATCAGGAAGGTGATGCCATGACTTGCAACTGAACTGGATTCAAGTGAAGGAGGGTTGTGAAAAGTCACCAGCCTCACTTTTGCCTCCAGAGCCATTTGGGTCCAGTGGCCAGATATGAATCAGGACAACTGGAGATGACCCAGGATGCAGTGGGAGAACTTGGCCTTTTTAAGTGCCCAAAGACATGCTCTTAAGACCTAGGAAACAAATGGGGTCTGTGAGCGGTTAACAGAGAAGTAATGTAGCTACTATGATTCCAATTTTTCCAGACAGAATTGTTATTCATCTAGGTTAGCACAGGGTCCTAGGAGAACTGAGTTCTTTACAAGGTTTTTGTCATGCAAGAGTGCAGGTAATGGCTCACTTAAGAAAGGCCATAGAGTGTACTGAGTAGAGGAGCTATCCTCAGAAGTCTGGAAAACTAGGGTTAAAGTCCTACCTCAGCTGTCTGACTGGGTGACCCTGGACAAGTCACTTGACCTTTTAACACTACGTAAAGATGTAAACAAAGTACCTTGAATCAGATGGAGTTCCTCGGTGCACTGAAAAAAGCAATGGATTTAGAAGCAGAAAAACTGGATTTAAATCCTAGTTCTACCACTTACCTGGGTGAACTTAGGGAAATCACTTATACTTTGGGCCTTGGTTTTTCTCATATGTAAAATGATAGGGCTAGGGGAGATAGTACCTTCCACCTCTAAATCATTTTCTGAGTTTCTAATACCCATGACACCACAGGTCAAGACCTCCCTAAAAAAATGTGACAATACACATATGTATATAGGAGTAAATATAGGGGTTTTTATCACACATATATGTGAGATATACACACATACATGTATATGGCCATGTGTGTACATACACATACATATTTACATATAGATAACCTTTCAAAAGCTGAATATAAAAGTCACCAAACCTGTCCTGGGATGCTGGAATAGGAACAGGGTAGAGTCTACTCCAGGTGGTGTAAAGCTGCCAAATCATTTTTGGGGGGATAGAGGGGGTGGTTCCATTCTCATGAGCATGAAAGGTAAAAGCAACATTGAATTATCAATCAGGAAGGGGACATGAGGGAAAAGGACTTGCAGTAGGAAAGGAGAAGTACAAAAAAGAGAATTAATACATAATAGCAACTAATAGAAATAGCAATAAGATTAATTCTAGGGTGAGAGGAACAATGCCTTCTACTGAAAAAAACAGCCCTCTTATCCCTTCATCTGCTTCTCTGTACATTCTCCAAACATTTATTAAATATTTGATTCTATGCAATGTGCTGTGCTGAAAATTAGGTAAAATACAGAGATAAGACATCCATGGTCCTCGCAAATTTCAAAAATCTCTGAAGAAAGTATTTTGCATGGGCAAATGACTTCCTAGGATGCCTACACATTTTCACAGTAGCATACACAGGTGAAACTATTCCATTTCATAATGGCTCTTTTTGTTAAAATTTTTAGCAAGCCAACCATGTTCTTAACCAGAAAATCTACACAAAAAATTTGTGAAAATTCTAAGGCAGTTTCTACAGCACAGTATTTTCTACTCTCTGAATTCTTAAACACATTACTGCTTTATTACCACATATCATAATGCTTAATTATATGCTATCTTGGATTGTTTGCTGCTGTTTTATGCCCCAGGAGTCGTCTCTCCAACAAGACGATAAGAAGGCAGGGACCTCCAGGATACTCCACAGCATCTGGTCTAGTTGGGACACATATCCATGAATACCTGTTGACTGGTTGCTCAAGCCCTGGGCAGTGAACATTTTAATAAACCCCAAGGACCCAATCAACTTTTTAAAACTCAGGGCTTCTCAGTACAACCATCTTAAAAACCATTCTTCTCCTTTCACAGGACATGTGCCAAGTAGCAAGGAACAAAACAAGACATGTCATCACAGGCCTTCCCTGGGCACCTGAGGTCATCAGTAAATGAGTGCCTCCCTCCTCGGAACCATCTTGGCCAGCCAGCTGCTTAAAGGGCACTAATGAGGGCACTGGCTTCTGCTACTATTATATTTCTTCTAGTGCAATTCAACAATTCCGTTCAACAAATACTTATTCAACACTTACTATGTGCAAGGCAAAAGGCAGTTAACAGTAAGTAGGTAGAAGACTGGCCTTGGAGTTAGGAAGACCTGGGTTCGAGTACTACCTCTATCAGATTCTAGCTGGGGAACCACTGCAGAGTCACTTAACCTTTTAGGGCCCCTAGATAACACTAAATCTATTAGTCACAGAAGTTACTAAAGACTAGACAATTTGTACTAGTGGAAGTTTCAATATTAATACTTCCCTTAACCAGGGAAACAACAGGACGAGCTCTCATTCATTTGGCATTAGGGGTAAAAAGACCAAAATGAAAAAGCAACTGCCTCCAAGGAGCTAGCCTACATTCTCCCAAGGGAATATAACAAGTGCCTAAATAAGAATAAGAGAAGGTAGGGAGTAATGGGGGCCAAAGATCATGGATTTGGAGGCTGGAAGGAACTTCAGAGGCCACTGAGATCATTTTACAGATGGGGAAATTAAGACAAAGAAATTAAGTAATTATACATTAAAAGTTAAGAGTTACACAGTAAGTGTCTGGGCAGTTTCTTCCTAAAAGAAAATATCAGACAAAATATTCTGAGAATATTTGAGGAAGGAGAGAACGCTTGGTCTACCTAAGCAGAGGTCTACCCCGAAGTAGGAATCCATAGAAAACAGTGTATTGTGAATGCCTGGATACCTACAAAATCCATGGATGGTGATTTGGTCACTGCAGTGAATCCTACCTAAATCGAGATCCAGGGATAAAATGTAGGAGAATAATTATTTTTTCAAAATCCTTCAAAATCCCAATCATCAGAGGGCTACTGTGGAGCATGAAGAGAAAGAGAATTCACCAGCACCAGAAAGCATTTACTGTGTGTTCCCTAGGTGGTTGGCAACATAACTAAACACCATGAACAATATTTAATACACATTAGCTACAACACCTACTTACTGTCAGGCTTTAAGGGGGAGAAGGGAGAGGGAAGTCAAGTCTGATGAAAGAGCAATCAACAAGAATATAAAAACACAGATATGTATAGTATATCCACTTGTATTCCTTAAATAAGCCCCAGTCAGTCTGAATATTTAAAGATTTTAAGCATCTGTATACTGTTACTATTAACCGGGAAATTCTTCTTGGCAGTGCTGGCTACTGGAAGGCTGATACTGTATTAGGATTATTCTCTCTAGTTCTAATTTGAGGTGTTTTCTGCCTTTCCCCCTCTATCTTTTCAATCCCATTTCTTTCTCTACTATTTTTTAAAATGTTGGACCACTTACAGGTAAGTAGCCATTGTGACAACTACGGATACAGACCGAGTCGTGTTATCGTTTCTGCACTCACAACTGCTGTAAAAACCAAATCAACAAGATCAACTTGAGGTTAAAAATCTGGAATTATAATTTCATCCCTTCCACGATGCCTCCTCTAATTTACCAGGAACTCCCTGCGAGCCCGGTGCACTTAATGCACGGTTTGCCCCGGTTGGTTAGCACAGTGTAAGTGTGGCTGCTATACGGAGAGAGCTTGCAGAAACTTACTCTCTGGAACCAGGACACCCCCCTGAGGCCAAGTTAATTTAACCGCCCGCCACAGACCTTTTGTTTTAAGACTCGTCCTACCCCCCACCCCCATCCCCCCAAAAGCTAACAAAAACAGAAAATTTAGAAGTCTGGGTGAAATGCACCCGAGCCTGCCCTTGGGCCGGCTGTCCGCAGGGACGGCAAACTATCGTACAGAGAGGCTCTCTCAGTCCCTACTAATGTAAAAGAAGCTCCAACAGCTTTCCCTTTCGCGGGACTCTATCCCCTGCAGTGAGAAAAGTAGTTCTAGCCGGCCAGGGCTAAGGTCAACACCGAGGTCCGGTGGTGCCATCTGCGCCTAAGAAGAATGTAAGAGGCTCAAAGGCTGCGCGTCCCCGGCAGCGCGGTCGCCACGAGCTCTGCCCCCGTTTTGGTCCCAGGCGGGCAACCCCTTCCCTGCCACCCACAGGAGTGGCGAGCCCGAGCCTCCCCCCGCAGATGGCGAGAGCTGCGGCGCAGGCGGCAACGGCCCCCCGGTTCCCTCTGCCCTTTCTCCCGGGCGGTCCCAGCGGGAGCCGGATGACCCGGAGCTAAGCCCCGGGAGGTGCCCTGGCCAGTGGCCGAGGCTGCCCAGCGAGCAGGAGCACCTTCCCTTCCTCCCGCATGCCCAAGCTGGAATGCACGGGGCAGCCCCGGCGCGCGTTAGCAGCACCGACACTTACCCACTCCATCCCGCTAGCCGGGGGGCGGTGTCACTCCGCCCGAGTTTGGGACGCCGCAGCCGCAGCCTGGAGCTATCCTCCTCTCGGGACTCCTCCCTGGGAGCCCGAGGCTGAGGCGGAAGAAATTTAAACGGGACCGCGCCCGGGTGCGCACGGGGAAGGGTGGGACCGGCCGCCTGTCACCCCCCCTGCGGCATGTCCCCGGCTGCGCCGCATCCGGACGGGAGGGGCCCGCCTCCACCCTCCAGACCAGGCTGGGCAGAGCTCGCAGCGCACCTGGGACTCATTTGTAGGCTGCCGCCGGGCCGCCGCCCGCCCCGGGCCCTCCACCTGTCCCCCGGGCCGAGTTACAACAAGCTCAGAGGAAACCAGTGCGCTCAGGGAGATGCCTCTGCACAGCTGGGGCAGGTCCAGGGCTGTGACCTTGGCGTTTACACGCAAACGCCACGGGGCAGGGGGCCCAGCGGGGTCGCCTGAGATTGCACCTCGCGCCCCTCTCCCCCAGCCCTAGATAATCGGGGTCTCTGGGAAAGAGACATCGTGTGTGCATCCTTTCTCCTTAGAAAGCAGGCGAAGTTTCAAAAGAAGTTTATTGGTAGCAACTGGGCAGTTATTTGCTAGCTGGTGCCTTTAGGGTTTCTGCACCCGCCATCTGCGTCCACCCACATCTCCCTTCTCAGCCCCTGCTCTCATGGATATCCCAGCCATTGGGACCCCAAAACTCTCCTCTTAGTGTCTCTCACCTCTTCGGTCCGAGAGAGCCCCTAGCTCTGAGGGAAAAGTTGACCGCCAGGTTGGGGTGGAGTGAGAGGGGGCGCGGCCACTTTGGGGTGGGAGAGGGCGCACCCAGGTACCGTCTTCTCAGGTGTACCTGTTGGCCTAGCTTAAGAAGTGTTCATGTGGCCCTAGGTCCTCATTCATTTAAAGGTGCCAGCTCGGGGACTACTGTCCAGCTGTTTCCTAAAGACTCGGGTAGCCTCGAGACCACTTGGAAGGTGCTGAACTTACACCGCCCCCCCACCCCAACCTCCTCCACCCGCGCCCTTCCTGATCGAGGGAGAAAGAACCCCTTGCGCCGAAGAAAAACAAAGAGTTAAAGCTCAGAGTAACTGTAGAAACAGTGTGCAGTCCCCTGAAGAACTCAGGGCTCTGGGACTAGTACCTGAAAACAATCGGATACTCTATCTTCTTTCAATACATTAGGCTTTAAGTAACTTTCTAAGTCTCTGCTCCGGGTGCACGACCTCACACTAGAACGCGAAGCAATTAAGCCATATTTACCAATAGGAATTTCCTGTCACTTAAAGACTGGCCGGAGGAGCTGTGGACCAAGAGGCAACAGAGAAGCTCCGAGTTCCACCTAATACCTCGGGTATTCATTGCCAGGAAGTGCCCTGCCGGAGGGTCATTATCACTGTCACAAACAAGGAAAACATTTTCATATGAGAAGAGTGAAAAGCGTAATTAACTACCTTTTTAGGGATTGAGAAGGTAAGCATGGAGCTGCCTGTTGCCATGGATATGGTGTTCTGTTTACAGGACTGTTCTTTTCCTAGCAGTTAAAGGGTCTAGGAACCAATAGGAAACTATTTTCCCACAACATTCCACTAGGTTTATAATGGGTAAGTAAGTTAATTGGATGTGTTTCGGTGCTTGAAAAACTTAGGGGGAAAAAGCCCTGAAGCATTGCAGGTGACTTATGATGGTGGTTAAAACAAAAAATCAAAGCAAAGAATATGTTCTTTTTGCTGTCTGCTGCAGGAAAAGCATTCTGTCCCTTGCGGGGGAGGTGGGGAAGACAAAGAAGGATAAAATCTAGCACCCATCCTCAGGAAGCTTAAAGTTTAGTAAGGAAGACAAGACGTAAATGTGTACAAAGTTAAACAATAAAAGTTTAAAGTGACGGTTGAACTATTTACGACGTTCAATCGGTTGTAAATCCACGGTGCTTGGAAAGTTTTTTCCCTAGATAAACTGGTGAAACTTAATTGGGTATGTAGTAATAATTCATAGCATTTGAACAGTACTTTACAGGTAAGAGAACGCTTTTATGTACTCATTTCATTCACTTTTATATTCTATCTGCACACCAACCCATTCTAGAGATGAGGAAATTGTTTCACATAAGGGGACACAGCTAATAAGAGGCAGAAATAGGACTAGAACCCAGGTTTCTGGCAGCTTAAAGAGTGCTCTTACTAATATACTACGCTTTCTGTCCGTTCTCCCACACCATCTTAAACCTTTCCTTGATATGAATAAAAATAGGTGGAATAATCTGCATAGAACTAGGTGAAGTAGGCCAGCTTACTGAGTCTGCGGTAGTGGAGATGGTGGTCTACCTAATACCAGATATCTCCCACTCATCTGAGATTCCCACCCTAGGTCCCTAAGGTTACCACTGGGGAAAAAAATACACTTTTTCATTAGCTCTATTATCACAAGTGAGTTTGTGAGATTTACTAGTTGATACCCTAGGGCCAGGGAAATGAAATATAGAGTATCCAAATTTCAATGGAAGAGAGCAAAGCAAGGACCAGTCCTGATTTCAAGGGACCAATACAGGCTCCTAAGTAACAAATGAGGGGAAACCTAAAGTGATGAAGTTTCTTGGAGGAAGGAAGATGAAGGACAACTAGATGCTCAATGAATTTGTCTAGGGGTGATCTATGTCTGGCATTTTCTGCCTTTAAAAATTTAATCGATCAACCTACAAATTTTTTAATAGAACCTACTTTGTGAAGTGTACTTTGTCAATGATAAGGTATCCCTGCTAACAATGTACTTATAGTTTAGTTGGAAACAGAAGATGTATACACAAGATAAAGCTATAAGGTAGCCACCAATGCTTAGGTCCAAAAGCATAGTAGCCAGTAATTGCTATAGGACTTCAAAGGAAAAAGAAATCATTCATCTGAGACTGAAACTCAAAAGACTAAACAGTCTCAGCTATTGATTAGTGAGTGGTGTAATTCCAAGTAAATCGTTTAAATTTTCTCAGTTTCAGTTTCCTCATATGTCAAATGTAAGCTCCTTAAGGTTAAGGGTCCGATTCTGTTTTGTGTTATGTCCCCATTGCTTAGCACAGTGTTTGCGTACACATATACATATATGTATATATAATTTATCAGTTAAAGTCATAGCTAGATGTTTGATGATAGCAGTGAATAAATGATACAATTGTCAGAGTTGCATAAACAAAGGTACAGTTATTCACAACCACCTTTAAAAAGAAAAGCTGCCCAAATAAAAGTTTCTCCATCCAGGTACACTTCAGAAAAAATCATACATGTATTGCAAATGAATTAAATTATAAGAAGCAGACCAATATGACAGAAAGAACACTGATTTCAGGGTCAGGAAACCAGGGTTGGAATCCTACACCTCTATCACTTATAAGATATGTGACTTTGGGCAAGTCATTTGACCATTCTGAGCCTCAGTTTCCTCATCTGTAAAATGGGTATAATGGGTATAATGATGCTTCTGTAACCCACTTTGAAGGGTTGTTGGTGAGGAAAATGACTTGTTAGTCTTCTCTTTCCCCACTTAATAATATTTTATTTTTTCCCAATTTCACATAAAGATAGTTTTCAACATTCATTTTTATAAGATTTTGAATTCCAAATTTTCCCTCTCCAAGACAGCAAGGAAGCTGATATAGATTATTCATGTACAATCATATTAATCATATTTCCACATTAGTAATGTTGTGAAAGAAGAAACAGAACAAAAGGGGGCCACCATGAGAGAAAGAAAAAACAACAAAACCACAAAAAAGTGAAAATAGTATGCTTTGATTTGTATCCAGACTCCATAGTTCTTTCTCTGGATGTGGATAAGATTTTCCATCATGAGTTTTTTGGAATTGGCTTGGATCATATTGCTGCGAAGAGCTAAATCTATCATAGTTGATCATCGCACAATGTTGCTATTACTGTATACAAGCATCAGTTCATATATGTCTTTCCAGGTTTTTTTTTAAATCTTCCTGATCATCATTTCTTATAGCACAATAGTATTCCACTATATTCATACACCACAACTTGTTCAGCTATTCCCCAATTGATGGGCATCCCCTCAGTTTCCAACTCTTTGTCACCACAAAAAAAGTTGCTATAAGTATTTTTGAATATGTGAATATAAGTATTTTCATGTTTTTATGATCTCCTTGTCATACAGACAGTGGTATTGCTTAATCAAAGTAGTACTACTGGAACTAGATTATTTTCAAGGCAATTTCCAATTATAGAATTCTATGGATGTGTTCCAAATAGTAGCAAGTTTGTGTCTTGTGTTCCATACACTAAATTTCCCAGCTCAACAAAAATTTATTAAGAACCTATGGGAAAGATGGCAGAGTAGGTATGAAAATTCCAAAGCCCTCCAGATTTCCTCCACAAATAAGAAAAAAAATTGCACCTCAGGGTGAACATAGAGCAGCAAAAATAAACAAGAGTTGGATTCAGGGCAGTGGTGCTCCTGGGACAACTCGAGAAGGCCTGAGGAAAGACTCCAGGAACAGACATTGAGCTTCAGTGAAATGCAAACACCTCCAGGAAATCTCCTCTGAAACAACAAACATCAAGGCCTAGCACTGGGTTGGGAGGTAGCCTCAGCTACTGAAATTCTCACCTCCCCCACAGTGTGGTGGATCAGACATCTGAACAGGGGAAGATTAAAGGACCTCCACTGCTGAGGGCCACCAGGCCCAGCTGTGCTGCTGAGACCAGCACATGCACCTTGAATGCAAAAGCAGTGGAGCTGATGCTGCTGGCTCTAGGCACTTACAGGAGAGCTGAATTCTTGGTTTTGGTTATAGGCCAGAGGGGAGAACTGAAGGCTACAGCTACTGGAGGGTCCTCAGGGAGCAAGAGCATTTCCAGCATGTGTGGCTGGGGGACCTAACTGTGGTGTGGCTTGGAGGGGGAAAGGAGTGCTGAGCTGTGGACAAAGCTCAGAAAATAACATTAAGGACCTGAGGCACCATCCACCACACCTCAGGACCAGAGTTCATTATAATAACAAGCTGTTAAAAATAAAATAAATAAAAATGATTAAGCAAAGAAGGAAGAATCCAACCTTACATAGCTATTATAGAATAGAAAAGACCTGGTGTCATTTTTAGAGGAGGATACTAAAGCAAAAAATAGCCTCTCCTACCTCCAAGAGTAACATCAAATGATTACCTGCCCAAAAAGAATTTATAGAGCTTTAAAAAGACTTTAGAAATCAAATAAAAGAAATTGAGGAAAAATTAGAAAAAATAAGAACAATCCAAGAAAATTATGAGAAGAAAGTCAAACAACTAGAAAAGTCAGAATCTTAAGAAAGAAAATAACTCCTTGAAAACTAGAATTGGGCAAGGGGAAGCAAATGATGTTATAAGATACCAAGAAATAATAAAACAAAATAAAAAGAATGACAAAATACAAGAGAATGTAAACCATCTCACAAGAAAAACAACTGATCTGGAGAACAGATCTAGAAGAGAAAACAAGAATTATCAGACTACCTGAAAACTATGATTAAAAAAAAATAATCTTGATACAATATTATGAGAAATTTAATTAAAGAAAATTTCACTAAATTTTTAGAACAAGAGGGGAAAGTAAAAATAGAAAAAATCCACCCATCACCATCTGAAAGAGATCCCAGGATGAAAACCTACAAGAATATCATAGCCAAATTTCAAAAGCCCCAGGTTAGGGAGAAAATATGAGTAACAAGAAAAAAGTAATTCAAATATTGCAGAGCCACAATCAGAATTGCACAAGACCTAGCAGCTGCTATACTAAAAGACATAGGTCTTGGAACACTATATATCAAAGAGTAAAAAAGCTGAGAGTTGTGGTCAAAAATAACTTACCCAACAAAGTTAAGTATAATCCTGAAGAAAAAAAAAAATAAATATGCAATGAATTGACAGATTTTCAGGTTTTTGTTGCAAAAAGACCAGAACTTAATAGAAAATTTGATATAAGATCCAGGAGAAATATGTAAACCTTGAAGACAAACTACAAGGGATTCAATAAGGACAAACTGTTGATTTTTATATGAAGAAATACAGCCATATTCTTAAGACTGTCATTAGTAATTATGCAGTTCTAAGGAAAGATTGGATGTGTGCTGAGTATGGTGTAGTGATTCTAAAAAGCAAAATTATGTAGGAAAAGATAAAAAGAGGAATTATCTCATGCAAATGAGGTGCAAGAGGAAGAACTGATACAGAGGAATCAGATTGGGGTGGTAGTACTGGAACGCATCAGATATGGGTTAAAGAGGAAACAATATATACATCTAAAAGGGTATAAGTCTTCTAAATTTATAAAGAAATTAGAGGGTGAGGGAACAGGATGGGGGGTGGAGCTTAGAAAGGTGTACAGATTAAAATTTAGGAGGGTAGGGGTAAGAGGACAGGACCCTTCAAGGAGTGGGTAGAACAAGGAAATGGAAGTTTAGGGAAGAGGATAAGGGAGAGATTCTTTAAAAGGGTGTGGAATATGGAGGTAGAGGAATATAGAGGAGGGATAGGGTAAAAAGAGAGGCTGAGAAGGACAATAGTGAAGAAAAATAGGATGGAGGGAAATACATGAATAACCATTATAACTTTGAATATGAAGGGGATGAATTTACCCATAAAACAGAAATAGATTAAAAATCAGAGTCCAGCAATAGGCTGCTTACAAGAAATACATTTAAAAATGATAAACACGAAGTTAAAATAAAGGGCTGGAGTAAAATGTTTTATGGCTCAGTCAATGCAAAAAAAGCAGGGGTAGCAATCATGATATCAGACAAAGTCAAAGCAAAAATAGATTTAATTAAAAGAGATAAACAGGGAAACTACATTATGATAAAAGTTACCATAGATAATGAAGCAATATCAATACTAAACTTATATATACCAAATATAACATCAAAATTTTTAAAAGTTAAATGAATTACAGATGGGAATAGATAGTAGTATTATAATAGTGAGGATCTTTAGTTTTCGCTTCTTAGAACTAAAATGTAACCAAAAAATAAATAAGAAAGGAGTCAAGGAACTTAAAAGTATTTTAGATAAGCTAGATATGATAGATATCTGGTGAGAACTGAATGGAAATAGAAAGGAATACACCTTTTCTCAGGAGTACATGGTACTTTTACAAAGATTGACCATATATTAGGGCAAAAAAATTTTATAGCTAAAAGCAGAAATATTTAATGCTTCCTTTAGAGACTATAAGGCAATAAAAATGATATTTAATAAGGGATCATGCAAACATAAAAAAAACTAATTGAAGACTAAACAAGTTAATCTTAAAGAATGTATGGGTTTAAAAACAAATAATAGAAACAATCAGCAATTTCATTAAAGAAAATGACAATAATGAAGCAACATATCAAAAACTATGGTTTACAGTGATCAAAAGAAAATTGATTTCTCTAAGTGCTTATATCCAAAAAAAAAGAGCAGGTCATTGAACTGAGTATATAGTTTTAAAAAAACTAGAAAAAGAACAAATTAAAAATCCCCAATTAAACACTAAATTGAAAACTCTAAAAATTAAAAGAGAAATTAATGAAATTGAGTGTAAGAAAACCATTGAATAAATAAATAAAACTAGCAGTTGTTATAAAAAAATCAATAAAATATATAAACTATTGGTTAATATGATTAAAAAAGAGAGAAGAAAATGAAATTATTAGTATCAAAAATGAAAAAGGTAAATATACCACTAAAGAAGATGAAATCAAAACAATTTTATGGAATTATTTTGTCCAATTATGTGTCCATAAATTTAACAGCTTAAGTGAAATGGAAGAATATTTACAAAAATACAAACTGCCTAGATTAGCAGAAGAGGAAATAGAATAACTAAATAGACTTATTTTAGAAAAAGAAATTGAATAGGCTATAAATGAACTTGCTAAGAAAAAAGCACCTGGACCAGACAGATTTACAAATGGATTCTATCAAACATTTAAAGACCAACTAATTCTATTATTAAATAAATTATTTGGAATAATAGGCAAAGAAGGGGTCCTACCAAACCTCTTTTATGAAACAAATATAATATTGATACCTAAACCAGGAAAAGTAAAAACAGAGAAAGAAAATTGTAGACCAATTTCATTAATTAATATGAATGCAAAAATCCTAAATAAAATACTAGTTAAAAGACTACAATTTATAGAGATTATACATTATGGCCAACTGGGATTTATACCAGGAATGTAGGAAAGGTTTAACATAAGGAAAACTATTAACACAATTGATTATAGCAATAATACAAGTAACAAAAATTATATGATAATATCAATAGGTGCAAAAAAGCGTTTGATAAAGTACAACACTCATTTCTTTTAAAAGCACTTAAAAGTGTAGGTATAAATGGACTTTCCCTTAAACTGATAAGAAGCATTTACCTCAAACCATTAGCAAGCACTATTTGATTTGTAATGGGAATAAACTACAAAGAAGCCTTCCCAGTAAAATCAGGAGTGAAACAAGGATGCCTAGTGTCACCAGTATTGTTCAGTATTGTACTGGAAATCCTAGCAATAGCAAAAAGAGAAGAAAAAGAAGGAATCTGAATAAGGAATGAGATAATAAAACTATCTCTTTATGCAGTTGACATGATGATATACTTGGAAAAATCCTGAAAACTCAACTAAAAAGTTAATTGAAATAATTAATAATTTCAGCAAAGTAGCAGGATGTAAAGTAAACCTACATAAATAATCAGCATTCCTATATATCACCAATAGGATCCTGCAGGAAGAGATAGCTAGAGATACTCCATTTAAAATAACTCTAAACAGTATAAAATACCTGGGAATATGCCTACAAAACAAACATAGGATCTATATGAATAAAAGCATCAAAAATTTTGTGCACAAATAAAATCAAATTTAAGTAAATGGAGAAATATTAATTGTTCATGGGCAGGCAGGGCCAATATAATAAAAATGACAATTTTATCCGTTGATCTATATATTCAATGTCATACCAATTAAATTACCAAAAAGTTACTTTATAGAGGTAGAAAAAATAATAAAATTCACTTGGAAGAAGAAAAAGTCAAGAATATCAAAGATACTAATGGGGAAAAAATGT
Organism: Notamacropus eugenii; assembly: GCF_028372415.1. Taxonomy (NCBI): domain Eukaryota; kingdom Metazoa; phylum Chordata; class Mammalia; order Diprotodontia; family Macropodidae; genus Notamacropus; species Notamacropus eugenii. The sequence continues at coordinate 176,625,145 of NC_092872.1, read as the reverse complement.
ATAGAAAGAAGGTTTAGCAATACCAGATCTTAAGTTTATAATCTTAAGATTATGAGGCAGTAATTATTAAAACTATCTGGTACTGGCTAAGAAAGAGAAAGGTAGATCAGTGGAACAGAGTAGACATACAGTCTACAGCAACAAATAAATATAGTAACCCAATGTTTGATAAATGTAAAGACTAAAGATTTGGGGGTAAGAATTCATTACCTGGTAAAAATTGTTGGGAAAACTGGAAAACAATCTAGCAGAAATTGGACATAGACCAATATCTCACACCATTTATCAAGATAATGTCAAAATGGATACATAAGATAATGGGAGATGTTACACTAAAATTTGAAGAACACGGAACATATTACTTATCAGACTTATGGATAAGTGAACAACTTATAGAACAACAATAGAGAGTGCTGTGAGATATAAAATGGATAATTTTGATTACATTAAATTAAAGTTTTTGTAGCCAAGATCAGAATGAAAGCAGAAAACTGGGGGAAAAAACTCTATAGACAGTTCTTCAGATAAAGGTCTCATATCTGAAATACGTAAAAAACTGTGTCAAATCTATAAGAATGTGAGTCATTCCCCAATTGGTAAATGGTCAAAGGATATGAACAGGCAGTTTTCCTATGAAGAAATCAAAACTATTTGTTATAGTCATATGAAAAAATGCTCTAAATCATTATTCATTAGAGAAATGCAAATTAAAACAACTTTGAGATATCATTTTACACCTATCAGATTGGCTAAAATAATAGAAGGGGTAAGTGACAAATGTTGGAGGGGATATGGAAAAATTGGAACTTTAATTCATTGTTGGTGGATCTCTGAGTTGATCCAACCATTTTGAAGAATAATCAGGAATTATGTGCAAAGAGTTATTAAACTGCCTATAACCTTTGACCCAGCAATACTAGTTAGGCAGCTAGGTGGTGCAGTGGATAGAGCACCGGTGCAGGAGTCAGGAGGACCTGAGTTCAAATCTCACCTCAGACACTTGATACTCACTAGCTGTGTGACCTTGGGCAAGTCACTTAACCCCAAATGCCTCATCCTGGATCACCTTCAGTCACCCTGATGAATATCTGGTCACTGGATTCAGATGGCTCTGGAGGGGAAGTGAGGCTGGTGACCTGCACTGCCCTGCTTCACTCAAAACAAAGTCAAGAGCAAGTCATTCATCATTTCTCTGATGGCGTGGTCTTCTTTGGCAATGAAGGACAAACACACACACACACCACTATTAGGTCTATTTCCCAAGATAATTAGGGAAAATGGAAAAGAACCTACATGTTCTCAAATATTTACAGCAACTTTCTTTGTGGTGGCAAAGAATTGGAAATTGCAGGGAAGCACATTATTTGAGAAATGCCTAAACAAATTGTGGTATATGTTCATGATGGAATATTACTCTGCTATAAGAAACAAAAAGTTCGATGATTTTAGAGAAGTATGGAGATTATTACAAAATAATGAAGAGTGAAATGAGCAGGTACAAGAGAATGCAGTATACAGTAACAGCACTGTTGTTTTAACAACCACTTTGAGCAATCAAATCATTCTATTATAAATACCCTAATTAACTGTAAAGATCCTACGAAGGAAGATGCTGTTTGAATCCAGAAAAAAAAACTGACATATGTGTGTGTGTGGATGTATATGTATACATGTATGTACATATAGGTGTATGTATATATCAGAGCTACACAATTTGGCAGTCGGTAAGTGCCAAAATTAAAGTAGGCTAAACTTTTTCAGGCTGCAGATAAGTTAGAGACAGACTGATGATGGTTGGTTGCTGCAGTTCACATGACAAATAGGAAAGTGTGCAGTAGCAACCCTGCATTTTTCACAGGCTGCCCAAAATTCTTTGGTGGGCCATATGTTGTGCAAGCCTCGTGTATATGCATGTGTGGGTATGTGTTTGTATGTGTATGTGTACATATATGTGTGTCTATATGTGTGTATACATATGCAGATTTATGTCTAATGGTAGACATATGCAGATTTATGTCTAATGGTAGCCGTCTCAAAGATTGGGGTGGGGAGGAAGGGAAAAAAAGTCACATGATGATTTTGTTGTATATTTGAAAGGACTAACAAGTTGTACATAATTGATCTGCAATTTTAGGTGCAATCCTCTATTTTTCTATTGCACTTTGTTATTTAAATACTTGGTTTCTTTCTTCAATTCAGAGTAAAATAAATTTTAAATATTTTTAAGAGAACTTACTACGTGCAACTTGGTTTTTGTTGTTGCTTTAATGGCACTGGAAATACAAGGACAAAAGTGAAACTGTCCCTCCCCTCAAGGAACTTACATACTACTGGGGTTTTGCTTTTACCAGTATCCATGGATCTTCTGATAAATGTTCATTATAATCCCCTGCCAGACTAGACTATGTATAACAATCAGAAGATAACTGTTGTTTGATCAATCTTTCAAGGTCCTTATGAACATTGTTGTGCTATAGATGCATAAGATACGAGACGGGGAATTTTATGACTTAAGTTTGTCAGTCACTGCATTATGAGTCTTCCCCTGCCCCACACCTCACTTACTGCCCTCCCTGTTGGCTAGTTGTTTGCCGTGTTGAGGTAGCTACCTCTTGAGAAGCTGGTAATTAAACTAAAAAAGAAATTATAAATGCCACTCATCTTTTTTCCCCACCAAAACCTAAAGTGTGACAGTTGGCAACTTCCACTCATGGTGTGACTACCTTTGCCTAGAGAACATGGTTATAGGGTCTTTGGATGCTGACATTAATGGGCTTCCTTGAACTTTCATTTCCCCTTGTTGGATTTAAGAGTAATCACATGTGTTTTGATCTCCTGGCCTTGAATTCATGCCTTCTAGACATGGACTATTTGCCAAGGTCCTCTAACTAGATAAATGTGGTCCTGGTCACTCATTGCCTCCATCAACCCTCTGTGATTCTTATCTGGAGATTAGATAGACAGAGAGAGAGAGAGAGAGAGAGAGAGAGATGATAGATAGATAGATAGATAGATAGATAGATAGATAGATAGATAGATTGATTTATAGAAAGAAAGATATCTTTAGGTAAGGAATATACACATTCTATTTGTATATATGCATCTATATATAAAGTTAATTAGTATTTGTTAGACAACTACTGTGTAGAACTCTGTACTTAGCACAGTGCTTGATACATTGGTGCTTAATAAATACATGTTGACTTGACTAAGTACTGGGAGGTGTATAAATGTAGGACTCCCTGTGGTATTCTCCCCTTGCCTCACACTGAAAGGTTGGGTTGTCTGGAGGACAACTACCCCAGCTACAAAGTATTCTCTGGGGCTTTATTCCTAAAACTATAGATCATAAGACTCCCTCAATGTATTTACCTTTCAGTAGTCAGCCAGAGGACACAATTAGCTAGGAATAGAATAATTTACTAGAGTAGCACAACAGGAGTATTTATATTACAGCATTACTCCCAAAAACTCTCCTGAAAATATAGACACTATCAATGGGGAGAGTAAACAAGTCTAGTGATCACACACTAGGACTCCCCCATGTAGAGGATCAACTTATACCTCCAAGTGCCATAGCACCCTTCAAGCCTTCTTAAAGATCGATGTCATTAAGCTATCACTAGAGAAATACAAATCAAAACAACTCTGAGGTACCACATCACACCTGTAAGATTGGCTAACATGACAAAACAGGAAAATGACAAATACTGGAGAAGATATGGAAAAATTGGAGCACTAATGAATTGTTAGTGGTGTTGTGAACTGATCCAACCATTCTGGAGAGCAATTTGGAACTATGCCCAAAGAGCTATAAAAATGTGCATACCCTTTGACCCAGCAATATCACTTCTAGGACTGTATCCCAAAGAGATCATAAAAACGAGAAAATGATGCACATGTACAAAAATTTGTATAGCAGCTGTTTTTGTGGTGGCAAAGAACTGGAAATTGAGGGGATGCTCATCAGTTAGGGAATGGCTGAAGAAACTGTGGCATATGAGTGTAATGAAATACTATTGTGTTATAAGAAATGATGAGCAGGCAGACTTTAGAAAAACCTGGAAAAACTTATATGAGCTGAGGCTGAGTGAAGTGAGCAGAACCAGGAGAATATTGTACACTTTAACAGCCACAGTTTGTGACGACTGACTGATAGACTTAGCTCCTCTCAGCAATGTAAGGATCTAAGACAGCTCCAAAAGACTCGTGATGGAAAATCCTGTCCACATCCAGAAAAAGAACTATGAAATCTTAATGCAAATTAAAGCAGACTACTTTTTCTCTCTCTTTTTGTTTCTTCTTTCTCATGGTTTCTCCCATTGGTTCCGATTCTTCTTTACAACATGACAAATGTGAAAATATGTTTAATAGAAATATATATATATATATATGTGTATGTGTGTGTATGTATATGTATGTATATATGTATACATACATATATATATATATATAAAGCCTATATCAAATTACATGACATCTTGGGATGGGGGGAGGGAGAGGTGGGGAGAAAATTTGAAACTCAAAATCTTATGGAAGTGAATATTGAAAACTAAAAATAATTTTATTTTTTTAGAAAGATATCTCATCACTGTCCTTCACTGGGTTCTACATATCTGAAGAGTGTGTCACTGAGCAGAGAACCTCTGCTCAGCCATTATCTCCACCACCGTCAGCTTCAATTAATTGTTTGGTTGTGGTTTACACTTCCGTTAGCCCAGTTTCAGATAAATACCCTTTATCTAGGATATTGTTCTTTCAAGGAGAACTAGAACCAATGGATAGAATACCTGGTCTGGAGTCAGGAAGACCTGAGTTCAAGTTCAGTCTCAGATACTATGTATGACTTTGGGCAAGTCACTTTCAACTGTTGCTTCAGTTTCCTCATCTGTAAACTGGGGATATTAACAGCACTCCCTGACTCTAGGCCAATCCTACCTTTTCCCCCCTACCCCAACCAAATACATAAAGGTTAGACAAGAAAGCACATCCTCATTGAGCTTATAGTCTAATATGGATACACACATACACACACACACACACACACACAGAGTCTACACATATACATATGTTATCTATATAAATGTATGCATATATATGTACACATGCGTACGTACATTATGTGTGTAATATATGTATGCATGTATTGATATGTATTGGATTATATGATAAATAATACATGCTAAATGCCTAAATATTCAAAGTGCTAGCTACCCAGTTCTCTAAAGCCCCTGAACTAACTCTGATAAATCCCTTAATCTCATCAGGAAAAATTGGAATCATAATAGCTTCATTACTTGTCTGTTAAAGGGGCTGACCGCTAGTTGAGATCCTTTGGGGGAAAAGGTTGTCAGCTGGTAGAGGGGCATAGATCAAGGTTTTATGGAAGAGAAAAATTTGGGTGGAGCTTTAAAGGATGACGGGTAGTGAGGAAAGGGCAAAGGCATTTGGGGCAGAGGGAATTTATGAGCAAAGACATTTGGAAATTATCTACTTAGTTAGGCAAGATAGTTGAAACCATAAAAGCAGAGGAGTTCAAATAGGGAGGGAGAGAAAAGCTGAAAAGTACTTTAGCATACACCCACATTTAAAGTCAGGGGCATATAAAACCAGCAAAGTGGGTAGGGAAAAGACAACTAAGGGGATAAAAACAGAATAAGAATAGTAGTCCAGGAAGGAAATTAGCCAGCAGTGTCAAATCCTGCAGGGAGGTCAAGGAGCCTATAGACTAAGAAGAGACCATTGGTTTTGGTGACTTGAAAGTCACCCTGACCCTAGAGAAAACAATTTCATTAAAGGGGGGGGAGGGGGCAAGGGAAAAGAAGCCAAGTTTCAGGTGTTTGAGGAATGAGTGGGAGTGAGACAATGAAATCAGCTAGTATGACCACTCATCTGAGAAGATTAGCCAAGAAAAGAAGGAATAAGATTGCATGAAGCAAGGGTGATTGGATTTTCTTTTGATGTAGTCACAGGATATAATCACAGATTTGAGGTGTCAGTGTGTTATCAAAGAATGAACTGTTATTTCTTTACTAAGAATGACTTCACTCTTTGTCTCTATTAGAAAGGCTAAATGTTATTTGATAAACAGTCATTGGCCACATTCTGGGGTGACCCTTGAAAGATACAGTCTACTTAGTTTCAGTCAGTAAAGGCAGGAGCAAACTGGGGGAGGGAGGGAGAGCAGGATCCTAATCCTCACTTCTTGGAAGCAGGGTAAGAAGAGAAAGGGATTCCCTGCACCTCCCCTCCTACCCTTTACCATTGAGCAGTAGAGTTTCTTGCCCAGAAGACACCCCATGCAGTAGTTCTAGGTGGTTCCCCAAATAGCCACAGGTACAGAGAGCTAGTCATTTAAAGTTGGAAACAGCTTCAAGTAGCTTGACCAAAGATCAGTAGAAAAAAAGAGGCTGCTCTTGACTCAAGATACCTAGCCCAAGGGCTTGAGATTTGGGCTGTGGAGGGCTGAATGAGGACAGAAAGGATTGGGGGGGGGGGGGGGGGGCAATTAGTACAAGAGGAAGCTTTATCCACGTTAATCACTGGGCATGACTTTTTTGCTGGTGGAGACATGCCTGTACATAGATTTGCTCATTTTTAAAGTGAAGGGGGGCAGAGTCAAGATGGCAGAGAAAAGACAGGGACTCACCTAAACTCTCCCCAAAACCTCTCCAAACACCTTTAAATAATGCCATTAAATAATTCCTGGAGCAGCAAAACCCACATAAGGATGGAGTGGAATAATTTTCCAGCCAAAAATATCTTAGAAGCTCAGCAGAAAAGGTCTGTTGCTCCTAAGTGAGAGTGGAGCACAGTCCAGTGCAGGCCCCACCAGCATAGACCCAGCCCCAGCAAACCAGGAGCAGTCCTTGGGAGCCACTGAATCAGCAGCAGGAGCAGCTGCTTCCAGAGCTCTCAACACATAGATGGTAACAGAGTCAAACAATGGTTCAGAAGGAGATTACAAGGTAATAACAGAGTACTCTTTGCTAGTACTGAGGCAGGACTCTGTTGCAATCCTGGGTGGCAATCCCAGGGTGAAGAGAAGCACTAGGACACCAGCACTTGCAGACACAGTGGAGTAGGGAGCCTCATCACAGTTCCAGAGCAGAAAACAATGCTTGTGTTCATTAAAAGACCAGAGAACAGGCCAGGAGAATAGTAAATGCACTTGTCCTTAGATCATACTACCTTGGAAGAACCGAAAACTTAAAGGTCCCTAGAAGTATATCTGAAAACAGCTGCACAAAAAAAATCTCTGGAGCTTGGGACAGGGCACCCTCTACCCTGGAAGCAGAGCCCTATTTTAACAAAGAGCTAAAAGTCAAGTAATAGGCTGGGAAAATGAGCAAGCAACAGAAAAATATTCTGACCATAGAAAGTTACTATGGTGACAAGGAAGATCAAAACACACACTCAGAAGAAGACAACAAAGTCAAAGCTCCTACATCCAAAGCCTCTACAAAATATATGAATTGCTCTCAGGCCATGCAAGAGCTCAAAAAGGATTTTGAAAATCAATTAAGATAAATGTTGGAGAAGATGTGGGACTGTTGGAACATTAACTCATTGTTGGTGGATCTGTGAGCTGATCCAACCATTCTGGAAAGCAATTTGGAACTATGCCCAAAGGGCTATAAAAATTTGCATTCCCTTTGACCCAGCAATACCCCTTCTAGGACTGTATTCCAAAGAGATCATAAAAATGGGAAAGAGTCCCACATGTACAAAAATATTTATAGCAGCTCTCTTTGGGTTGGTCAACAACTGGAATTCAAGGGGATGCCCATCAATTGGGGAATGGTTGAATAAACTGTGGTATATAAATGTCATGGAATACTATTGTGCTATAAGAAATGATGAACAGGAAGACTTCAAAGAGGCCTGATCTGATGCTGAATGAAAGGAGCAGAACCAGGAGAACTTTGTACACAGCAATGACCACAATGTGCAAGGAGTTTTCTGGTAGACTTAGTATTTCATTGCAATGCAAGGACTTAAATAATTCCCAGTGGTCTCTTAAGGCAAAATGCCTCCCATATCCAGGGAAAGAACTATGGAATTCAATCGCAGAATGAAGCAGATCATTTTCTTTTGTATTATGTTTTGGTTTGTTTTATGATTTCTCCCATTCATTTTAATTCTTCTATGCAACATGACTAAGGTGAAAATGTATTTAATAGAAATGTATGTGTAGAACCTATACAAAACTGTATGCTGTCTCAGGGAGGGAGTAGGGAGGTAGGAGGGAAGGGTGAGGAGGGAGGGGGAAAATCTAAGATATATGGAAGTGATTGCAGAACACTGAAAACAAATAAAATAATAATAATAAAAATAAAAATAAAATTTTTTTAAAGATTATGCAGATAACCATATAATTCAATAAAAAGTATTATTAACAAAGTTTAAAAAATCAATTAAGAGAGGTAGAGGGAAAAAGGGGAAGAGAAATGAGAGTGATGCAAGGAAATCATGAAAAATGAGTGAACAACTTGGTAAAGGAGACAAAAAAATACTAAACAAAATAATACCTTAAAAAACAGAGTAAGGCAAATGGTAAAAGAGGTATGAAAAGTCAATGAGGAAAAGAATGACTTAAAAAATAGAATTGGCCAAACTGAAAAAAAACCACAAAAAAAGTCACTGAAGAAAAAAACTACTTAAAAAGTAGAATTGGACAAATGGCAAAGGAGATACAAAAGCTCACTGAAGATCACTGGACTTGGAGTCAGGACTTAGGTTCAGATCTTACCTCTGACACATAAATGACACTTATGTAACCATCAGCAAATTATTTATTCTCTTGGTACTTTTGTTTTCTCATCTGTAAAACAAGGACTAAAAATGTCTGTAGTCTGGAATTCTGGGGGAGGAGCCAAGATGGCAGAGTAGAAAGATACACATATGCTAGCTTTTACCCCACAGCACATAAAATACCTGTAAAGAAGAACTCTCAACAAATTCTAGAGCAGCAGAAGCCACAGAACAATAGAGTGGAGGAGATTTCTATCCCAGAGAGATCTGAAAGACCTACGGGAAAGGTCTGTTGCACACGGGACAAGAAGCAGAGCCCAGCCCTGCCTTGGCCACGTGGCTCTGAAAGGAGCAGATCTGAGCAGGCTTCAGGGACAGAATCTCCAGCTGCAGCACAGATCCCTCAACCCACAGGCACCAAAGGTCAGTGAATGGGTCTTTTCAGCTGGCCAAGAAGGGAGCGGGGTATCCCCATAACTCAGGCCCCCTCAGGAGACAGCAGTGGAGTCAGTGGCGGATGGGGGCTCCCAAAGCAGGCAGGAGCCCAAATCCATTGTTGAAGGTCTCCTCATAAACCCCCTGAGGGAACTGAACCCTGTGTGGCATCCCTGCCCCCACCTGAGCAGCTGAACTTAATCTCACACTGAACAGCAGCCCTGCCCCTATGGAAAGCCCCAGAGGCTTGGGAGAAGCTCTTTTGAATCTCAGTCCCCAAGTGCTGGCTTGGGGGAACTGGAGGTGAGGTGGGTGTGGAGAGAAAACTCAGAAATCAAGAAAAAGCTGGGAAAATGCTCAAAAGAGGGGGAAAAAAAATAAGACCATAGAAGGTTACTTTCTTCAGGGACTTTCCCCATCCTTTCAGATGAGGAAGAACAAGGCATACTGTCAGAGGAAGCCAAGGCCTCTGCCTCCAAAGGGAATTTAAACTGGGCTCAGGTAATAGAAGACCTTAAAAGACAAGTTAGCAGCTTACTAAAGGAGAACCAAAAAAATGCTGAGGAAAATAACAGCTTTAAAAAGAGGCTAACTCAATTGGAAAAAGAGGTTCAAAAAGCCAATGAGGAGAAGGAGGCTTTAAAAAGCAGAATTAGCCAAATGGAGGAGAAGTTTCAAAAGCTCACTGAACAAAATAATTTGTTGAAAGAGAGAATTGAGTTCAGGGAAATGAATGACTTTGAGTTAAACCAAACAGTTGCTAAACAAAACCAAAAATTTGAAAAAATAGAAGATAATGTGATCGTTGAAAAAACAACTGACCTGGAAAATAGATCCGGGAGAAATGATTTAAAAATTATTGGACTACCTGAAAGCCATGATCAAAAAAAGAGCCTAGATATCATCTTCTATGAAATTATCAAGGAAAACTGCCCTGATGTTATAAAATCAGAGGGCAAAATAAATATTGAAAGAATTCACTGATCACCTCCTGAAAGAAACCTGAACAGAGAAACTCCTAGGAATATTGTGACCAAATTTCAGAGTTCCCAGATCAAGGGGAAAATACTGCAAGCAACTAGAAAGAAACAATTTGAGTACTGTGGAAATACAATCAGGATAACACAGTATCTGGCAGCTTCAACATTAAGAGATTGAAGGGCTTGGAATGGGATATTTCAGAGGTCAAAGGAATTGGGATTGAAACCAAGAATCACCTACCCAGCAAATCTCAATATGATACTTCAAGGGAAAAATGGTCATTCAATGATATAGATGACTTTCAAGCATTCATGTTGAGGAAAAGACCAGATCTGTATAGAAAAATTTGACTTCCCAAGACAAGAATCAAGAGAAGCATGAAAAGGTAAACAGGAAAGAAAAATCATAAAAGACTCTCTAAAGCTGAACTGTTTACATTACTACATGGAAAGAAAATATTTTTAACTCTTGAATCTTTTCTCAGTATTTGTGTAGATGGAGAGATTGTACATACACACACACACATACATATAGATAGAGAGTACAGGGTGTGTTATATCAGAAGAGATGATACACACACACACACACACACACACACACACACACACACACTAAAATAAAAATTAAAGGGTGAAGGAAGAAGATTCCAGAAAGAGAAAGGGAGTAATGGAACAGGGCAGGCTATAACTCATAAAAGAGATAAGAAAAATCTTATTCAGTGGAGGAGATAAGGGAGAAGGGGAAAGGGGGAAAAATAAAGCTACTCTCTCCACATATGGCTGAAGGAGGGAATAACATGCTTACTAAATCTGATATGAAAATTTATATCCCATCACAGGAAAGTAGGAGAGGAAGCAACAAGTGGGGTGAGGGGAATGTTAGAAGGGAGGGCAAATGGGAGAAGGGAGACACTAGAAACCAACACTTTTGAGAAGGGGCAAGGTCAATTGTAGGGGGGGAAAAGGGGGATAGGGTAGGACAGAGGGCAATATAATTAGTATTACATAACAATTATTATGGAAGTCTTTTGCAAAAGAACACACATTTAGTTTGTATTGAATTGCTACTCTTCTTAGCAGGGCTGGGGAGGGAGAGAAGTTGAAATTCAAAGTATTAGAAACGAATGTTGTGAATTTTTATTGCATATAATTGGGAAATAAGAACTACAGGGAATGGGGTATAGAAATTTATCTTGTCTTACAAGAAAAGAGAGAAGATAGGGAGAAGGGAAGGGTGGGGTGCGATAGAAGGGAGGGTACATTGAGGGAAGGAGTAATCAGAATGCAAGGTATTAGGAAGTGGGGGGAGGGGAGTGATGGGGAGAAAAATTGGACATGTTACAAAGTGAGGTAAAAGCAATTAGTATTAAAACAAGTGACTGAATTAATTACTGAGAAAGAATCAATGACATCTTTAGTTTGGGGAAAAGAATTTCAGTCTAAATTTCCTAGAGGAAGGTAACCTCAGGTAAAATTTGACATTGATGGAAAAGTACAGGTTTTAATGGTAAATTTGATTTTATGCTTGCTATTTAATCAGAAACTAGAATATGTATAGAAAGGCATGTAAGCCACTTAAGACTTGCCTCAAAAGATGTTCCTTAGCCAAAGTGAAACTATAATCATATCTGAAACCTGGATATTGGAACTTGCCATTTTTAGATGCTATGGGACTATTAGGTGACTGTCCTTCTGAGTCTAACTCCAGGTATGGGTAGCAAGAAAGGCGATCTGAGCCTCCAATCCATGATGCCAGTAAGCTGGTGAGATGCTGGTATGAACTGCAAAAGGTGATCTCATGGGAAGGGTGGGAGAGCGGCTGTTCAGCCTGGGCTGAGGTAGGATTCTCCTGACTCAATTTCCCTACTGACACCTGGCAGACTTTAAGCCTGACTGAATGCAAGTGGATAGTCTAATCCTGCCTGGAACTGACATGAAGTTGGGAAGATATTGTATCCCTGCACTGTCCCTACTCTTGGTGGCAACTTCCTACAGTCAAAAGGTTTGTAAGCTTAATACCGGATCTATTCAATTATAGATTATTGGTAGGGGAACATCCGAGGTTAAGTCTAAAATTAAGCTATTAGGCATAGGACTTTAGACCAACAACAATAAGTTAGGGTCCTTTAATTCTTAGTAATACTGTGGAGACAATTAGGTCAAGAGCTTGCAAAGTTAGCAGCATAAATATTATTTGTGTCTCATTGGTTAATGTTTATAAAAAAAAAATTCTTTTGTGGTCCATATTGTAAATGCTTTAAAAAGAAATGTCACCTGACCAAAAGTTTGAATTGCTTTATCTATTATAAACTGTGTTAAAAATTAAAAATTAAAAAAAAAAATATCTGTAGTCCTATTTCCTAGGGCTCAAGTGAGAAAATGTAGGTGTAACAAGGAGTACATGTAAGATATGTAAGAATGGAGCCACTTTCTCAGAGTACTGTGTGCTTCATGTAGAGCTGGTGAGCCTGTCTCCATAAAGACATGGTGATATGTAAGGGAAGAACCATTGTCTTCCATTTGGAGCATGTACAGTATTCTATATCAGCTTCTAGTATTACAGCCATGTGATGTAGAGATAGATTGTCCATTAACTGCTGAGCACAAATGGGGGTATATTCTAAAAGCAGCAACTGTCCAAAGCAAGTCTCCTCTTCTTTCTCTTTCTTGCTGCCTGTTCAAGTGAGAGATTCATACTCTGAATTTTTGGATAGGGAGAGGCCTCAGACCTACCTCACCTATGAGTGAAGACATTGGAGGTGGCTATGACTTTTGTGACCTTTAAAAGTTAGGAAGAGTGAGTGCCAGCTGGAGTCCATGCCAAGATTTGCCTGAAGTCCTTTGATAAGGAGCAAAATTCCTGTTTAGACCAGCATAAGTTGAAGGCAACCAAGAGGAAATAACAGCGATTCATCTATTGGTTATTCTGAATGTCAATGAGAATTCTTTGGATTTTGCCACTATGCTTCAGCTACATCCTCCTCCCCACCCTCTGCCACCCAGGGCCTCTGCTCCCATTGGTGGGTTCTTCCCAGAAGTTTCATTTTGGGGAGAGGTCTAGATTAGCTGTCTCCCTTTCTCTGCATTTTACCACCATCGCCCCAAATGGAAACTTCCTCCTCCTTTTCTGTTCCCCTTTTATATTACTGCCTTCCCCCAATAGAATGTAAACTCCTTAAGGAAGGGCAGCAAATGTCTATTTTTTTTTGGCTTGCATTTGTATCTTCAGTACTTATAATGGGTCCTGGTATGCAGTAAGAACTTAATAAATGCTTATTGACTTTGGTGAGATGGATGTAAGCTAGAAAAGACTTTAAATTTTAGGCCATGCTTCTCAGGGACTGAGGTGGTATAAGGGAAAGCTTGCTACCAGGAACTGGGGGAAATGTTTGTACTTCTGTCCTTGCTATATCTTCTCAGTAAATATTCCTTTGGGGCAACTAGATGGTACAGTAGGTAGAGTTCCAGGCCTAGAGTCAGGAAGACATCTTCTTGAGTTCAAATCTGGCCTCAGACACTTACTATCTGTGTGACCCTGAGCAAGTTAAGGCTTAAGGAAGCCTGTTTGCCTCATCAAAAAAACCCCAAATGGGGTTACAAAGAGTCTAAAACAACATAACAAACAACATTTTACAAGTATGGATGTCTGAATTGTGGCATGCTATTCACAAACATTTTCATTTGCTTTCCTCCACATAAGTCCTCTCTGATGTCCCATTATAGCATGGAGACCACGCTGGGTTTTTAGACATTCTGCCAAAGTATAAGCTCCAATAGATGCTCTCAAGCCCAACGTAAGGCAAGAAAAAGACTGTGAGTCTCTTGTCCAAGGACCAGTCTCACTTTAAAGAGGCTCATTGTTAGAAGGTTGACATTAGGTCATTACTATTTTGGCTAGGACAATTTATGAAGAGCATCCATCAACAATCAAAAAGAATTTATTAAGTGCCTACTATGGGTTAGACAAAAGCCAAACACAGTTGGCCTTCATGAATCTTACATTGTCTTTGTAGGAAAAGAATAGGTATACATATAATTATATAAAAAATACATATACATGCATACATATATACACTCTTGTACACACATATATGTATGTATATATGTACACACACATATATATGTATGTATATGGAATTTTCAGGAGATTGTCCTAGAAGCAGGAAAAGAGGAGTCTTCAGGAAAGAATTCATATAAAAGGTGGTGCTTGATCATAGTGTCACAGACTTAAAGCTAGAAGGGACCACAGAGGCCAACCCCTTCATTTTACAGAGAAAGAAACTGAGGTTCGGAGAAGTTAAGTGATTTGCCCAAGGTTATAAGTGGAATTTGAACTCGTGGTTCCCTGACTTCAAGTCCAGCATTGTGTTCACTATACCTAGCTGCCTCTTGACTTGATACTGAGGTAAATGAGATTCTAAGAGGTAGAAATGAGGAAGGACTATAGTCCAGGTACTGACTATATCAAAAGCATCAGCATAGGTGATGGAATGGCATATTTAAGGAACAGAAGGCCAGTTTGACTGTACCATAAAGAGTAATGAAAAGTGTAATAAGACTAGAAAGGTAGAGTGAGGCCAGTTTGTAAAAGACTTTAAACTCCCATACATTAAGATATAGAGGGCTGGTGATTGTCATTAGTGAAGAAAAATCTACAGTAGTGGAAATGACATTATTTTTGATGTGTTAACTTTTTTTTGTATTGAGTTCATCCATTTAAAAGATGTGGTGAGGATTCCTAGGTTCTAGTCACCAATTAGCTGTATGATCCTGAACAAGGGAATCCTGATTCCCTTGTAGAACAGTGTGAACTGGATTTGTAGTCAGAGGACCCTTTCACTTCTAAATCTACAACTCTATCATATGAATCTGGGTCTCAGTTTTCTCATATAGAAAATAAAGAAGTAAGTTGGAAAAGAATGTCTAAAAGGTCTTCCCCTTCTCTAGAATTCTAGGATTCTAGGATGCAGAAGAAGTATCAACAATCACAGAATCAGAGCCCTAGAGCTGGAAGAGATTTCAGAGGTCATCTAGTCCATTGTATCTATCCTCCCTTATACCATGTGCTGACACATGGCCATCCAGCCTCTGCCACCATGTTTTAGTCATGCTGATTATCTAATCTTGCAAAGGGCAGCTAGATGTTGAAGTGGAATGAGTGCGGGACCTACAGTCAAGAAGACTCATCTTCCTGAGTTTAAATCTGGTCTTAGACACTTACTAGCTGAGTGATGCTGGCCAAGTTACTTAACCCTGTTTGCCTCAGTTTCCTCATCAGTAAAATGAGCTGAAGAAGGCAATGGCAAACCACACCAGTATCTCTGCCAAGAAAACCTCAAATGGAGTCATAAAGAGTTGTATGCAACTGAAAATGACTGATTTTTTAGCTTTCATTTGGTCTCTACTTTTAATCTGTTTTCAAAAGAACAACACAAATGATTTTCTGTCCTCCAGCTCCCTCACCTCCATCATTAATCTCCCATTTAGAACACTGGCCAAAACATTGTGAACAAATCTACTACTCTGATGTCTACTCTATACATTGCCTTGGCAGTGGCAGCTTCAAACGAGTTCCAAAAAATTATTGAAGCACATCTTGGCTTTCCTGGGCTCCACTGGTAATCCGTAATCAGGCTCAAGGAGGTTTTTCTGGGTACTTCTCTACTTAATCCATCAAAACACTTTCTGATGTTTCTCTGCAGCTGAAGGGAACCTAGCAGTTCTCTAGCCTTTTGTTTTTGTTTATTAGTCTAAGCCCTGTTTTAGATGAGGGGAGGAAAAAATGATGGTACTCTCAAATGTTGTACCATCTGGGAAAGCCTGAAAATATGCTTGTATTGTCTTTAAGGAAATCCTTTACTTAAAAGAAAAATGAAATTAATTAGGTTAAATCAGCTAACTTCCGCCATCTTGCTAAGGATTCCATTAACTAGGAATTGAACTTCATTGGGAACTGGAAGACACCCCTTGTCTGTTTTTTCCCCACTGACACCTTCCTGGCTATATATCTTGGCTTTGCTGCATTGCCCTTTGTTTTCCCCTTTTTTTTTGTCCAAATTTATGATTTTATTGCTATAGCAAATTTCCTTTACTAACACAGATTGGCACTGAGAGATTAATGGACATGCCTAGGGTCACACAGTTAATATATATCAGATATGAAATTTAAACCAAGTCTTTCTGACTCATTGGTAGTTCTTTATCTATTATGCCAAGTTACTTTATATTGTTTTTTAAAAAATCACAACATCCTGCATTCTATTCTCTGTATTTCTTTTCTAGATGTTCTTTAGGAGGGTCCTTTTTTACTCTGGGTATTAAGGGGATCCATTCCCCATAATATCCAAGACAGTGAAAACTGCCTCCTCCCCTCTCCCATCATCCCACTGGGTCAGTGGATTCCCACCCAAGTAGGAAGTGAAGGAAGAGAAAAGAGAGTCCAATGGCCTAGCTAATCTCAATCAAACCACACATCTAGAGGCCGTGAAACTCTGTCCCCTTCCCTTAGGTTTTTTAAGCCTCTGCCAAGAACTAACTGGCAGGATTCTTTTGTACACAGGTGTGAGTTGTAATTCCATACTGGACATTAAGCAGCTGTGTGCCTTTGTCCAGATCACTGATCCTTTCAATTGTTAATGGCTTCCTCCCACCCCCCCTAAAAACACATTATTTTACATATGCTTTGTAAATACATTTTTATATATGAGCTATCTCCTTCAGTCCTCTTTGAGGGTAGAGAGTTTTGTCTATGTTCCTAGCACCTAGCAAAGTACCAGGTGCTTAATAAATGTTTGTCGGTTGACTGATTGATTTCTCCTCTCTTGCCCTCAGTTTTTTCATCTATAAAAATGAAGTGGTTCTCACCCTCTTTGTATAAAATTGGGTCCATCTAAAATGTGCTATTCCCAAAGATGAAGTAAGTGAGACCCTTTCCAAAGTTTTAGCTGTAGTTCAACATCCCTACCACACTTTACTAGTTTCTATGAAAAATGAGGTATCTGATTTGCTCTGTTTACAATACTTTTAGAAACTAGCTCTCATCAAGGACCATTGCTGTTCTGGTTGGCTACACTAAAAATCATAGGATTTAGAGCTCGAAGGAATCTTAGAGACCATTAGTTGAGGAGTTCTTAACCTTTTCATGATTCATGGATCATTCTGACAGTCTGGTGAAGTCTAGAGGTCCATTCTTAAAATAATCATTTTAAAATAGTTTAAGGAAATGCTAAATTCCAGTTAGAGGTTAGTGAAAATAAAGACATAATATTTTCCCCCTATAAATTTATAGATCCTCTGAAATCTATTCATGGATCTTTAGGAGTATACGTGCCTCAGGGTAAGACCTCTCCAACTTAATTCAACCCCCTCATTTTACATATGAAGAAACTGAGGCTGTGAGAGATGAATTGATTTGCTCAAGGTTCACAGTGAGTGACCGAATGGGATATAAACCCTGATTCTCAGCGTTCAAATCTTGTGTTTTTTCTTCTCTATCATGTTATCCCTAGTTTGAAAGGGTGACCCCAGGCAGGGCCAGGAACTATGCCCAATGAAAGAGTTAAAAATTATGTTCCTCATGTATTACTGTCCACTTCATACTTTGAGCCTTTACTGAAACACATATGACTTGGCTTATTTCAGTGAATCATGAACAAAGAATCATAGAGATGAGGAAAACCAGAGAAATTAAGTTAAGTGACTTGTATAAGTTTACACAAGGTAATGAGTGGCAAAGCTGAGATTTGAACCCATGTTCTTTGTCCCACAATGTCCTCAAATAAATACAAAGTAAATTTAATGGAAAGTGTAAAATATTTAAAGGGGAATAATAAGTCTGGTAAAATAGATTGGTGAACAGAGGAGCTTATGCTTGACTCTAGACGTAATTGCTAGGTGGTACGGTGGACAGAGCACTGTGCCTGGAGACAAGAAGACCTCAGTTCAAATGCACCCCGATTACTAGCTGTTTGACCCTAGGCAAGTTATTTAATCTCTGTCTGCCTCAGTTTAAGTATAAAATGGGGATATTGACAGCACCTACCTCATAAGGTTGTTGGGAGCATCAAATGAGATATTTCTAAAAAAACACTTAGTACAGTACCTGACACACAGTAGGTGATTATTAAATACCTGTTCCCTCCCCTCCTCCCCTCATTACAATTTATTGAGCAGGGGAGTGATAAGACCAGACCTAGACTTACATAATATCACTCTGGCAGCTGTGTGGAGGATGAATTAGAAAAGAGAGAGACTTGAGACAGGGAGACGAATGAGGAGCCTTTTTCAACAGTCCAGGAGAGTAATGATGAGTGAGGGTTTGAATCAGGAGTTTGAGAGATGTTGAGGCAGTAGAACTGGCAAGACTTGGCAACTTGATTGTACATAGAGGATGAGGAAGAGTGAGGAGTTGATGATGCTTAAGGAATTTGAACCTGGGTGACTGGGAGGATGATGTCTTCATCCTTCATCATGAAAATCTAGCTCCATGATTTAAAAAGCAAAATCAAAAGTTTGGAAGGGGCTAACCCCCAAGAAAAAACAAAGATGAAACTTTGTGGAACTAAACAATATCAGATCTAGCTCCTTTCACAGTCCAAGGAAGATCTGAATTTTTTAAATTTAATATTTTATTTTTTCCCCAATTACATTTTAAAACAATTTGTTTTTAAAAATGTTTTAGTTCCAAATTTTTTCTCTCCCTTTCTTTCCTCTCTCCCTCATTGAAAAGGCAAGCCAATTGATATAGGTTGTATGTGTATAAGACTAGTATTTTTTTTAAAAATACGTTTTTATTGATAGGTTTTGTTTCTGTATCTCCTACATTTCCCATTATATGCCCCCCTTCTCCCTCTCAAAGAGCCATACTTTATGATAATAAAAATAAAAAAGAGAAAAAATATCAGTAAAACTAATATATGAAGAAAGTGACATTATACACTCTTCCACACCTATGATCCCACCTGTGCAAATAGGATTGAATCTGAGAATTGGTATATCTTCTACACTGCCCCATGTCTGTTATTTTTATTATGAGTACAATTCCCTGAAGCTATTGGCAGTAAAAGGCTCTTAGACATTTCCAAAAAGGGTTGTATGGTCATTCAGGGCTAGGGAAGGGAGGAAGAGAAGTCAGGAACCTCTGTCCTAGTCCAGTTGAGATGTGAAAAAATCTGACAGAAAAGAGATTGTTGAGAGTGGATGGGGGCAGGGGTGCCAAGTCATGAGAAAAGAGCCAAGTGAGAAATGGGACTAAAAGTTTCTCTTCCCAGCAAAAGATTTCTTGTATCCCTGAAGTATATCAGTTCATGTGTTCATAGATTAGCTATGTTCATTGAGTTAGAGCTGAAAGGAACCTTCAAGTGAATTTGTTTTAGTATTCAAACATCTATAAATCAGAGACTCTCTATGGAATTTTCCCCATATCATCCCTTAGTTGGTCAAGAGAACAGTATTGCCAGCAGAAGAAATGCATACTGTGATCATCAAATGACATTTATTGAGATTTTTCTATGATTATCTCTATGCTGAAGTTTTATCTTTCTTATTCTCAACTTGATAAACACCAATAAACATGATCATTTCCATAGGCAAAGAACAGGAAATAAGACAGTGTATGAAACTGTGAGTCTTTATTCAGGCAGCTTTCTTTTTTTTTTGCAGCAAGTTTCCCTGATAAAGACTTCGTTTCTCAAATATATAGAGAAATGAGTCAAATTTATAGAAATAAGAGTCATTCCTCAAATTATAAATGGTCAAAGGATATGAATAGGAAATTTTTAGACAAAGTAACCAAGGCTATTTATGGTCACGAAAAAATGTTCTAAATCACTATTGATTAGAGAAATGCAAATTAAAACAACTCTGAGCTATCACCCTACACCTATCAAATTAGTTAATATGTGTGTGTTCATCCTTGTTTTTCAAAGAGGACCATGACAGAAAAGGAAAATGATAATTGTTGGAGAGAATGTGGGAAAATTGAGACACAAATGCACTATTGGTGAAGTGATATACTGATTCAACCATTCTGTAGAGAAATTTGAAACTATGTCCAAAGGGCTATAAAACCATTCATATCCTTTGACCAAGCAATACACTAATAGGCCTGTATCCCAAAGAGATAAAAAAATGAAAAAGAAAAGGACCCATATGTACAAAAATATTTATAACAACTCTTCTAGTGGTGGCAAAAAATAATTGGAAACTGAAAGGATATCTGTCAGTTGGAAAATGGCTGAATAAGTTATATATAATTGTGATTGTATATAAGTTTATATAACACTATTGTGCTATAAGAAATGATGATCAGGATGGTCTCAGAAAAACTTATAAATATTTATATGAACTAATACAAAGTGAAATGAGCAGAACCAGGAGAACACTGTATACAGTAACAGCAATATTGTATGATGATCAACTGTGAATGACTTAGCTATTCTCAGCAATGCAATGATCCTTCCAAGATAACTCTGAAGAACTTATGATGAAAAATGTTATCTGCAGAAAAAGAACTAAGGGAGTCTGAATGCAGATTGAAGCATACTTTTTCTTCCCTTTCTTTATTTTTCTTGTTGTTTTTTTGGCTCTGTTTTCTTTCACAACATGACTAACATGGAAATGTGTTTTACATGACTGCACATGTATAAACTAAATCAAATTGTTTACCTTCTCAATGAGGGAGTGGTGAGAAGAAGGCAGAGAATCTGAACTCAAAAATTTTTTAAAGGATGTTAAAAATTGTTTTTACATGTAATTGGGGGAAAAATAAGATAGTAAGTTAAAAAAAAAGTTAAAAAAAGTATCTTTAGAAAAAAATGTAACAGGTTAGTTTTAAAGCTGTCCTTGCTTTTATTATATCTCCCTTGGATTTTCCTTCTGTTTCCGTCTGCGCATTAATTTTTTAAAAATAAATGACACTTTCTTTTCTTTCATTTTGTTGGGATTGAGGGTGGAGGGAGGAAATTACTAGTACTTCTGTTTCTTTCCCCTTCCAAGTCCCCTTCCCATAAAAATAAATTCCTCTGTAATTAAAAGCATTGCTAATAGCTACTTGGTCCAGGGGATAGAGAATTTGACTTGAAATCAGAAAGTCCTGAGTTCAGCTATGGCTTCAAATACAAGTCACTTCACTATTATCTACCTCAGTTTTCTCATCTGTAAAATGGGAATGATAATAACACCTACTTTTCAGAGTGGTTGTGAAGATAAAATGAGAATATTTTTAAGGAGATTTTCAAACCTTAAAGTACCATATAAAGGCTAGCTATTATTAGACAAAATAAATTCATGGATTGGCCATGTTTGAACATGTATATCATATACAAAGTTCCTCCATTCCTAGGAGAAATAATATTTCCTGGGATCATATTTAATTCAATCCAACAAGCACTTACTAAATGCCTATTATGTTCTAGGCACTGTGCCCTTAGGCTGTGGGAATCCAAAGATAGAAATTATATGGGAATCCCCCCCACCCCACTCCCCACCCCACAAGTACTTCCAAGGAGCTTATATTCTACGCAACAGTGGAGAGCAACACATTCACAAATAAGGAAATTTAAAATATGTAAATAAATACAGAAACATAGGAGATTTGGGGAGCACTAACATCAGGGGAAATTAGGGAAAACCACTATGGGCAAAGACACTTGAGGTGCATCTTGAAGAGATCTATGCCTTCCAAGAGAGAAAAGTGACCAACAGTAACCCTCCAGACAATGGGGACAGCCTGTTCAACAGTAAGGGGGCTGGAGGTACAAAAGTGTGTATGGTGGGTAGCAAGCAGGCTAATTGGCTGTAAGATACAGTGTGTAAAAGGAAGTGATGCTTAACTGGCTAGACAAATGTATGTGGAAGCAATACCAAAGTACTTTTGCTTAGCAAGTCAAGTTGTATTCCAAAATCACTGAAAGGTTTCTCTATAAAAGAATTCCAAGGCAAATCTTATTGCAAATTGGAAGTCTCTTTGTCAAATGAATAATCTTTCTTAACTATTTTGTAAATTCAGACTTTTTTTTTTATATACTGGGTTTACCTCAGGGGGAGACAAGGCACAACTTGACCTCCACTCCCACCTCTTAGGCTAATCACTCATCTGTAAAATGAAAGGTTTGGACCAGATGACCTTTAAGGTTGCTGGCAACTCCAGATTTCTCTTGCTGGACCCTAGGCCTCCCAAAGGGCTATTTAAGTAATTTTTGATTAGGAAAACAGCAGGCATCTTCTTGTGTCTATCTCTATGTTTAAAAAAAAAAGTTTCCACCTCCTACCTCCTGAAATCATCAGAAAACAAAAGTCAAATTCATCAGTTTGTCATCTGAGAGAGGAGAAAAGAAAGATCCAGGATAGGGGTGGGAAATCTATTTTTCTCATCAATTCCTTCTCTGTTTTTATTAACCTAAAAAATAGTTACCTTCGATACTCTATGCTTCAGGAGTCTGTCTGCTAGGGTTCTCCACCAAGGGAGTTGGTGTATAAATTACACAGTGTGGGCAACATGTATACAAGAATGGGAAAGACACCTTCAAGGATTTAGGTGATCTGTCCATGATAGGCGTTCTGAGACATCAGTCATCATTGCTGCCTGAGACTCTAGGCAAGTCTGAAAAAGAGCAGGCCTATCACTGCTGGTGCAAGACTGAACTTGATGGGAAATCAAGGAGATTGCTATGGTAATTCCAAACATTGGAACTAATTAGTTTTGTTTACTTGTAGAGTCAAGTCTTTTAACATCACAGGGCTCAGAACAACCTTTCTACACCTTCTGTCCCTTCTCTGGACCACGCCCAGTCTCATAAGTCATTCATTCATGCATTCATTCATTCAATATTCAACAAATAAATATTGATTGAGTAACTTTTTTATCAGAGGCACTGCCCTCAATGAGTGCCTTCTATACCGGAAAGGTACCCTTCAGCCCTTCAGCACTGTGGAGAGTACTGGACATTTTAATGTATTTGAAGTGACCAGCATGGGCATCGTTGGTTCACTCAGTAGCATTCTTTGATTCTGTTCATGTCTCTGCCCTACACAAAATGTTACCTCAACATTACCAGTGACTAAACACCACAGGCATTTCTATGGTTTCAGATGTGCGCTCTGGGGTCTGGTTAGAACAAAAGGGGCCTTTTTATTTAAAAAGTGACAGAATTTTAGAGTTGGAAGAGACTTTTGTGGTCATCAAGTTCAATCTCCCACCCACTCCCTTTTGACAAATGGCTATCTGAACTCTGCTCAAACACTTTCAGGGATGGAGAAATCTTACTGCCTCACAAGAAAGTCCATCCCATTTTGGACAGCCTTTACTTGTTAGCAAAGTCTGTCTTAAATTGCCCTCCTTATAATGTCCTATAAATCCGTATAATTTCCTCCCAGTAACACTATAGTACTGCGCTTTAAATATGCACAGAATGTCTAATCCTTCTTCCATATAATGGTCCTTAATTAGCTCTCTTTCTCTTTTAAACAAAGGAAAGGTTCAAGTCTTTGACTGTACAGAAGGGGGATTGGTATATTCATTTATGTATTTATGACTCATTAATGTCTACGCTGTGCAAGAAATATAGGCAATTAAGAAAAAGTCTCTATGGTCATGGAGTTTATAATCTTTTGGGATGGAGGATAGTAGAGGGAGATGGTGGGATGCAACGCTTTAACAAATATGTGTAACTGTATAACTATAATGCAGGGTGGAAAATGATAAAATTGTAACAGAGGTATAAAGTTGTGCATGAGATCTAAGGAAGGATAGATCACTTCTTTTGGTGCTGAGGTGTCCAGCCACCTCAATCTTCTCCCAATGGTGCCCTCACAGAGGCTTCCATCTTCTTAATATTTAAGTACTTCAATTTCAAAAGTGGAAAAGCACAGGACCTATCTAAGAAACAGTAACTGTCCACAGAATCATAGGATTTAGAGTTTTAAGACCTTAGAGATCAGTGAAACACTATCAGTTTATAGAAAAGGAAACTGAGGCTCACATAATTTAAATTACCTGTCCATGGTGAAACAGTAGAGCCAACATTTGAATGAACCCATATCCTCTGATTCCTAAGCCAGCATTCCAGCCTCTATCTATCTATCTATCTATCTATCTATCTATCTATCTATCTATCTATCTATCTATCTATCTATCTATCTACCCTATGGCACTCCCATTTTGGTTAGTATGTACAGTAGGTGAAGGGGAGTATATGCAGATTTATGTAGTTCCTAGGCAGAGCTAAATAAATAATGTTTGCAGCTTCCAGCAGGGTGTGATCTAAGGGACTCATGGATATTCATTTTCTTTTAATTTAGTAGCAAAAGTTCTTTTTGAAAAATTCTAACCCTTGTGGCATATGATTGTGATGGAATACTATTGTGCTATAAGAAATGATGAGCAAGATACTTTCAGAAAAACCTGGGAAAATTTACATAAACTGATGCAAAGTGAAGTGAGCAGAACCAGGAGAACATTGTACACAGTAACAGCATTATTTTATGATGATTAACTGTTAGCTATTCTCAGTAATATGATGATCTGAGACAGTTCTGAAGGACTCAGGATGAAAAATGCTATCCGCCTCCAGAGAAATAACCAATGGAGTCTGAATGCAGATCAAAGCATACTTTTTTTTACTTTTGTGTGTATGTGTGTGTTTGGTCTGTGTTTTCTTTCATAACATGGCTATTATAGAAATATATTTTGCATGACTGCACATGTATAATCTATATCAAATTGCTTACCTTCTCAAGGAGCAGGGAAGGAAGGGTGGGAGAAATTTTGAAACTAATTTATTTTTTAAAAGTTTAAAATTATTTTTACATATAATTGGAAAAAAATAAATTTAAAAAAGAAAAATTCCAACTTTGTCTTGGCTGAAGTAAGAGGAAGATCTGTTTTTTCTGCACCTTAGTCAAATGGTTAAGAGGAAAATGATGTTCCTGGGGGAAGTAGCTATGAGAGGTGTGAGAGGAGCACTGGACCTTTGAATTGTATGCTTCCTTGTCTGGAAGTCACCCCACTGTGTGTGTGATTCTTGGCTGGGAGCAGGGAATAATGGAAACTGAATCCAAGAAAGTTCACTGTTGACATCTGTTCTCCTCCACTATACCTATTGTCCTTGAAATCATATTATACATTGTTACCTACCTATTTATGTGTTCTATTTGGTAATAATGGGTATCTGAGCTATTACCATTATATAGGAATTTACTTCCACCCTGGGAGTTTTGGCTCTAACCCCTTGAAGCTTCTCTATAGTTCCAGCTACAGCAGCTGTGTTTGTCCTTCATTCTCAAAGAGGACCATGACATCAAGATGATGACATGACTTGCAGCTGATTTTGATTTGAGTGAGGGAGGGCTGTGCAAGGTCACCAGCCTCACTTCCTTCTACTGAGCCACCTGGGTCCAGTGACCTGATATTCATCAGGATGGTTGGAGATGGCTCAGGATGCACTGTGAGACTCTGGCTCGTTCAGGCTAAGATCTTATCACATTCTCATTTTGTGTGAGATACACCCATTCAATGAATAGGCTTCTTTAAGTAGTTATTCAAGGGATGGCCCCTTTAATAAAAAATAATCAAACTGGGAGGGGAAGACCCTCAGGGTTCCTGGGTAGAAGAGAAACGATTACTATTTAGTAATTACAATCACTCTGTGCTAGGTGGGTGGAGACTTCTATGAGTTCCAGAGTGTATTGGGTTTATGGCTTGATCTTTGAGCAAGAAATGTAACCCGTAAAAGGCAGCTTTTATGGGCCCCCTGGAAACCCTAAGGGTATACCAGAAAGGCAGAATGAAAGGCTTACACTAGTAGATCCCGGTGACGGTCAGTATCTGCATACTCAAAAAATTTAACCATGCTTTGGAATTCTGTTTACTCAGTCCCTTTGGTGATTGCTGTTTGGTTTGTTTATTGTCTAGAATGTGTACCACTTAGGTTTAGAGGACGCACTCATCCTAAAGCAAAAAGTTCCCAACTCTTTAACGTTAGAGATTCCAAATAACAATGCCAATTACTAGCTTTAAGCTGTTGCTGAAGCTCTATCCAGTCCATTCAGGCCTCTCAGAGACCTCTGAGTTTCTGATTCTGCCTCCTGGTCTACGATCAGTGCCGTACTAGTCTCTGGCTCTCTTAGACCTCAGGCCCCTGACTCTTCTGGCCTTCTGATTGGCCTGTTGGCTCTAATTCCTTCATTTGCATCTCAGTACATCTCAGTTACCCTTATTCTTAGTAGATTTGCCACCAGGGAACTAACTAGGTTATATACCCTATGGCAAAGTGTTGTGTGGGATGGCTCAGGTCCCTACATAAATCAATTACTCAGAGGCCTCTCAAAGTGATGACAGAAAAGTGATTTATTCAATTCTCGAGAAGCGGGGCTTACCTGTAGGAGTAGGAAAGCCGAAGACAAAGAAAAGGACAGTGATTTATATAGACCCTAACGCAAGTCCCTCCTCCCCCCACTGACCATTATCCTCATTAGCTGAGAATATGGTCTTACATTCTAGACACGAAATCTAACCAATCCCTTTTGAAATGAAGACATCGAGGAATTATGTAAGTTTTGTCCAGTCATTGAGACCCTAATACACTACACAGTTTTATATCCTTATATGGAACTATTCTATTCTAAAAATATTGTAACCTTGAGCCTTTAGGCCTTACCTCACCCCTGGGAGAAAAATCACAAACTGAGGAGTCTTCACTAAGTCTGTCCCACTCAATCCCTCCTCTTATTTTATCAG
This sequence comes from Notamacropus eugenii, assembly GCF_028372415.1. Lineage (NCBI taxonomy): Eukaryota > Metazoa > Chordata > Mammalia > Diprotodontia > Macropodidae > Notamacropus > Notamacropus eugenii. The sequence continues at coordinate 176,598,241 of NC_092872.1, read as the reverse complement.
CCTGAAGACTTCTCACGGATGTTTCAACCAAAGTTCTGTAACATGATCTCACGCTGTCTATTAATCTCCTCATCCCAATCAGGATCATTCCTGTCTCTTGTCTCCACAGGTGCCCAACCTTCCTTCTTTAATATCATCAATCGAATGGCTCCTTCGGTCCTTTCTTCTACTCTAGCAAGTTTTAGTAAAGAATTTCTAACTATTTTAGTAATTAGTGAAATCAAAGAAGATAAACAAATAGGAAATAATACAATACCACTAATTGCTATAAGGCCAAACCACAGTAACCTCTTCCACCAGCTCCCCTCAAACCAGGACCACCAGGATGTATTGAAAGGGGAGCCCCAAGTTTGTATGGGAACATGAGCAACTTTCCTGATATTCTTGGTGATCTCTTTCACTATCCTTCCATTATCATCAATTTTTAAGCAACGTGTAGATAAATTGAGTTTCCCACAAACTCCTCCTTCTTCTGCAAGTAAATAATCTAAGATGAATCTATGTTGCAGTACTGCTTCCCTAGTTTGTGTGGCTTGATCAGCCAAGAAGTCCAAAGCCTTTGCTGTTTGATTGGTTATAATTTCAACTACTGCTTGGAGTCTGATTAGTCTGTTTAATAGATATATAGGGGTTCTATAACCCCAGCTCCCATCTTGAGCCCAAGTTGCAGGCCCATACTCTCTGATTATCCTCTCAGGAGGCCAAGTATCGCCCCACCCATTTGCATTTCCAGTCTGAGTGAGGGAGGTGTCGATGTTCCTCTTTCTTTTGCTAGATCATCATATAGAGGGACCCCTAGATGCTGTTTCCCTGATTCAGGCAAGAAAAAGAATTTAGGTCTCACCAATCCAATGTAACAAACACCTCTCCAGTTTAGCGGAAGGTGAGTATAGGCTGTCTGTCCACATATCCAATAATGCCCTCTCAAAGCAAGAATTTTCCTCTAGAAACAGTCTTACTCTCTAATCCACAGCCGGAAAGTACTTCACATCATCCGGGCCTAATGGTCCCCCTTTCATGATCTCTGACTTACCCTTCCATAGTTGTTATTTCCTCTTCCATATACAATGTTGATAATTCTCCCCAGTTCTATTGATTACACTCCAGAAAGTATCAAACATCATCCTATGTGTTCCATTCTCCCACTTCCATACCCATTCTTTATATTCTGTGTTATTCTTAATACTGTTCATATATATACAACTCCACAAATAGTCATGGTCATGACCCCCCTTCACATGGTTTTCTGGGATCAGAGGGGTTGTAAAACTTATACCCACAACTTTCATGATATTCCCCTTTTGCTCTCTCTTCGTATGAAGAGGATGGGAAAAATGAATGGGTACAGGGAATCACCCTACCATCTGAACAGGTAATACCGTTCTGATCCCATCTGTTTGCATACTGGGCACAATCAATATGAGCCAGGGTTTCTGGCCTTTGTGTGAATGTCCATTTACAATTACTTTCTCCCAGCCATGTCTCCTGCAATTCAGGTCCTGTTTGGTTTAAACAATGTTCACCTGGAACTGGTTCGGACAAAGACCCTTGGTGTTTCTCTTGGCTTATCCAGAATCTTGTTCTGTCATGTACTACAGATCTATTACTTAAAATCCAGACTGGACTCAGCGGTACTGCTACCCATGGCCATTGGCTTAACCGCTGAGGTCCCCCCACAAATCCAACAGTCGGATACCTGAAAGGTGTCCGCAGTGGTCTGAATTAGGGCCAGGAAACTATTTTCAAGGGGGGGGGGTTTGATAACTGCGGCCTGGTATCCCAGCAGTGGGAACAGGATCATGCCTAAAAGGGACATTCCCAGGGTATTACATTTTGGTTGCATTGTTCCCACGGTTTGTCAAGTCCACCCAGTCTTAATAGAAGAGTCCTGTTTAGATATTGTGATTAATGACTTAGGACAATTGCTGAACAGAGAATCCTGTTAAGAACAAACAATAATAATCCTAGTATAGTTCCCCAAATAACAAAACTTATAATGAATATATATATATATATATATATATATCTCATTGGCTATCCCTTTCCAAATTCTGTGTGTCCTCACACACGCTTCAAACGGAGCTTTTAAATACTGACAAAGTGTGTCTCCAAGCATGAAGCTTGAGAGTTTAATAACTAATAGCAATAATTATAAATGAAAGTAAACAACTTTAAAATTTTTAAATCCAATAACCTTCCATAACTTTGTCTACTGGCTTCCCAATCATGATAAACATTTTCTGAATTGGGATGGGGGAATAGATAGTTCAAGGTTCAACTTACCCATATTCCTCCCCTCCTCTTATTTTTCCTTTTTCCATACCTAAATCCAATCAATAAATACCTCTTTACATTCTTTCCCTTATGAATCCTTCCCTTCATCTATCTTCCCTTTTTTTTTTTTATGAATATGGGAAGGAAGCAAAGTTGACTGACACATTAGCAAATTACAGGGGGCAGTCCCCTTGTCATAAGTACAGATACAGAGATTTAAATTAATGAACTGTCCATTTAGAGGTTCCATCTCATACAGCAGTCTGGGGAGAAATATCATCTTATGCAATTTTCTGATCTGGATGCTCCTTCAAACAGTCGTCAGCACAGCATCTCAGCATCTTTTTTTCTTTATCTTCTTGTAGAAATCCAGATGTCCACTCTCCTACAGAACTGAACTTAATACCATCTTAGATTACCACTCCTATCATTCTTACAAAAATCAAAATTGAAACTTTGACAAATTGTCATTTAACAAAAAAAGAAAATTCACATTAAAATGCAGCTTCTACATTTCACAGTAAGTCATTATTCATTCCCTCATTAGGAAGATGAGATTTCACTAAGGAGTCAATACCAGGCTCCAGTACTTATATAAATACAAGAAATAATCATTTTTAACACAGTGCATATCACATCATAAAACAATTCCAACTTCTGATCATGTGATGCTTCTTTTAAAGCATTTACAATATAGTCCACAAACCATTTTTCATTTAACATTAACCAAGACAAAATAATAACTGTGCATGCTAGTCTCACAAGCCCTTGACCTAATCATCTCCACACTATTACTAAGAATTAGAGGACCCTAACTTATTGTTGTTGGTCTAAAGTCTTAAACCTGTTAGCTCAATTTTAGACTTAACCTCAGATGTTCCCCTACCAACAATCTATTATTCAACAGATCTGGTATTATTACTTACAAAACTTCTGATTTTAGGAATTAATTTGCCACTAAGAGTAGGGACATTGCAGGGAAACAACATCTCCCTTACTTTATGTCAGTTCCAGGCAGGAGTATATTGTCAACTGGCATTCAGCCAGGCTTAAAGTCTACCAGGTGTCAGTGGGGAAATTGAGTCAGGAGAATCCTACCTCAGCCCAAAGTGAACAGTCGCTCTCCCGACCTTCCCATGAGATCACCTTTTTGCAGTTCATACCAGCATCTCACAGGCTTATTGGCATCATGGATCAGTGGCTCAGACCACCTCTCTTGCTATCCACACCTGGAGTTAGACTCAGAAGAACAGTCAGTTAATAGTCCCAGAAAAATCTTAAAATAATTTCACATTGGCCAAGGAACATCTTTGAAGCAGGTCTAAGAAGCCTACATGCCTTTCTATACATGTTCTAGTTCCTGATTGAATAACAATCATAAGTCATTGCTCTAATAGATTTATATCTGTTTCCCAAACTACTTTATCCCTTTCTAACCCTGCTCAATCTAAAAGAATGAGCTACACATGTGATAAGTTCAAACACTAACTTGAATTTTTATGTTTATGTAATGAATTCAAATCAAAACAATCATTTAACTTTCAATGCCAAATATTACCAGAGGCTACCTACCTCTAAGAAAATTAGACTGAAATTCTTTTTTCCAAACTGAAGATGTCTCTGATTTAGTCTCAGTAATTAATTCAGTTAATTGTTTTAATACTAATTGCTTTTACATCATTTTGTAACCTGTAAAGATCTCATTCCAAGTTGGGACCTTTGTCCATTACCCCAAAAAAGTTTTAGTTCCATTTGTCTAAAGGCCTTGGAAAACCTCACCTTGAAAACTCCTTGGTTTTTTCCACGTGAACCAACTCTCCTAAGGTCCACTCTATCACTATGCCCAAGTCTGTTCTACTTCCCACTCTTAATTCTATCAGTCCAAATCTCCAGTTAACTGGCCACTCCCATCAAGACCATTCCTGGAGCTCCCAGACCACCTGCCCCCCCCCCCCTTTTTGTAAGGGATTCCTTTCCCTGAATCCCCCTGTAGATAAAATACAATTATAGTTCACTTTAAATCCCAATTTTGTTCTATGTAACAATGATACAATATCTATTTATTCCCATTAGATTTAGAAAGAATGTCCCCAGGGATTTTATTTACTTCTTAGATCTTAAATTTGCCCTAAAGAGCCAATCACTGAAGATCATTTCTTATACATTTTCAAATTCTCACCAAAGCAAGTTCTATATACAATCTCCTCAGCTGCTGGGGCTGTACTTGTTACTAGCCTGAGGACTGCTTCTTTCCCCCACATATACACGCAGTGTACCAGCTTTAGGTTTTAGCATTAGAATTACAAATGGCAAACATAATTTTCATAAGTGATAACAAATTGTTTTAGCTATGAACCCAAACAATAAATTTCAGATGACATCAATTGCATTTTCATATCCTATTAGAGAAACTAAATTCTTCCCACTTTTGTAACTTACAAATACAAATTGGATAGGTAGGCCTTCCAAAAACCCATACGAAAGATTTTACAAAGTATTTCTTAATACAGCAAATATTTCCTCTCTTACGAACAGTTTGCAATTTATCACAATCCCCTTGAAACTAATTGACAGAAATCACAAGAAAAGACCTAAACCCAAAGCCTTTTCACATTTGCCCATAAACTTTCTTTTACAAAAATAACTTTAGAGTAAATGCTTGATTCATGGCAAAAACAATTTTAGCTAAAATTTCCTTTTCAACAACAGAAATAAACTTTTAACATAATACATGCTCAGATGAAACAGGCTTGAAAATCACACCTATATATATACCCGTACATTTTTAAAGTGTTCTCATTTTCTTAATAAGAATGCTACAACAAGGAAACTCTTTTAAAAAAAAAATTCATAACAGCTCTTTTTAACCAATTCATTAATTAACTTAACAATGCAATTTCTAATACAATACTTAGATGGATTACCTAAAAATTTAAACTTATTTAAGTTTACTTAAAACTTAAAATAAGCCATTAACCTATTCAGCTCTTTTTTTATAACCAAATGTAAGTTTCAAATTATCAAATTTCTATCACATCTTTTTAAAACCCCAATCTATGTGTAATAAATTACAAAATTTAAAATCGTGTAACAGTTACATTAGATTAATGTTGCATCTAACAAATACCTATCCTTTTGTTAATGGATCTAACATTTTTGGCAGAAATGCTGCTGGGTGTCTCTGCCCTCCTCTTATTTGTGCCAGGATTCCCAAGGCCACCCCTTTCTGGCCCTCCCACTCTGCAAAGAAAAAGAAAAACCTAAACTTATTATCTTTTTACTTTAAATACATTGTCTGGCATCAAATATATTGATCTAATTAAACCTAAATTCAAAACTCTCAGCTCTAAGTTGCTTACTTGAGATTTTCTTTTACTTTCTAATCTTCTGCTTACTTACACCAAACTTTAATAAATTCTAACCTGTCTTAAACATTAAATTAAGAATGACACATTCCACCTATTCACAATTCCAAATACAACCAGAATGAATTCAATTAACTTTCTGTTATTTCCCATTACACTAAAATTTCTTCTTTTGGGTGAGGCAGGAAATGGTTAATTGGTTGCTAGCATGCCTCTTAGGTCTAAGGGAAAAAGATTTTTTTTTTTCTTTTCTCTCCCTCCTTGTCCCTCCGCCCCTCTGAAACTAGTCTGGAGGGGTTGAAGAAAGGGAGTAACAGGAATTTCAAGGACAGTTCAGCTCAGCCTTTCTGCTCCTGCTGGCTGGCTGGCTAAATTTACAACTTTATCAGATGAAAACAGAGACACACAGACTTTCATTCACACAGAAATACCAACACAACATATACAGACAAAACATTTAACAGAATAGAATAGTACATATAGGTTTAAATTTTTGGCAAACCCAGTCCTCGGAGGAACCATATTTGGGCCAGATTGTGCCTCCTCCTCTGATATCTTTTCACCCCATATGAAACAACAATACTTAATCATCTTCTTCTACATTCTTTTCTCTATAATTTTGGTAATTCATGCCAATTTTGTAATCGGTTTCCCAAGGGACTATTTACCGGTATTTCTTCCTGACTCCACTCCGAAGCTCTATTCTTGGACTGCTTTTGTCTCATTTTGGTCGAGGGTTGTCGCCAACACCTCCGAGTCTGAGACTCAACGAATTGTGCTAGCTCCCTTGCTAGCTTCTCTTGCCAGCTCTCAGGTGAGGGTCGCCCGTCACCAGCAGTCACCCAGCAAACGTTTTTTGGGGGGGCCCTTCACCCTGGGGTCCCGCAGTCCACTAATTTGGTTGGGAGTCGTCACCTTCTCCCCGAGTCTATCTAAGACTCAACGAATTGACCCCCAGACTCCCCCCGCGCTTACTGCTGGGTCGTATATGCGTACAAGTTGCCTGACTGCAAACTTCAACACCAACCGGTTGGCATTTTTACACACTTCACAGCTTCGGAGTCTTTGGAGTCCCTATCTCTATTCTTTTCTGTCTTCACTGAGTTCCTCTGCTTCGGGTGGTTACCTTGCAGAGAGGGAGGCCCAGCAGCCCTTTTCAAGGACGATGGGGAAATCTCCCCACGGGCGCCCAGTCTTTGAACTGAGCTGTCAGCCGTCTCTCAGAAAGGTCACAGATCCCGGACGAGCCCCCAAACTGTGTGGGATGGCTCAGGTCCCTACATAAGCTCAGCTCCCTACTCAGAGGCCTCTCAAAGTGATGACAGAAAAGTGATTTATTCAATTCTCAAGAAGTGGGGCTTACCTGTAGGAGTAGGAAAGCTGAAGACAAAGAAAAGGACAGTGATTTAGATAGACCCTAACGCAAGTCCCTCCTCCCCCCACTGACCATTATCCTCATTAGCTGAGAATATGGTCTTACATTCTAGACACGAAATCTAACCAATCCCTTTTGAAATGAAGACATCGAGGAATTATGTAAGTTTTGTCCAGTCATTGAGACCCTAATACACTACACAGTTTTATATCCTTATATGGAACTATTCTATTCTAAAAATATTGTAACCTTGAGCCTTTAGGCCTTACCTCACCCCTGGGAGAAAAATTACAATCTGAGGAATCTTCACTAATTCTATCCCACTCAGTGTCATCATAGCCCGAGCATTCCACCTCATTTATGGATTACTCTTTAAAAAAAAATCATTTTTCCCCACTCATATGTAAAGATAATTTTTAACATTCATTTTTAACAAATGTTGAATTCCAAATTTTCTCTCTCTCTTTCTCATCTCCACCTTCTTGATGCAGTAAGTAATTTGATATAGGTTATACATGTTCTATGGATTGCTCTTGAAGAGGGGGAGCATCATACAATGGAGGAGAGTAGAAATGGTTGGTTGTTGTCCTTTAGTCCTCTTGAAGAGGAACAAAATGATATCACTATGCTAAAGTCAAGTTTCATTGTGTTTGACTGTGGCTGATCAGATCAATATGAGCTCAAAATGTCCTATGACAGATTGGGCACAAATAGTCTGCATGAACATTTGGGGTAGATTCTCTAAATTTGCGCATCCTACATTTCCTTTGAGCTGTATCAATTCTGCTTTGCTTATAGAGCACAGCATCTTCTCTGATAATGGACACATCACGCTGAGATGTCCTGTACCAGTGTCTCCCATGTCACACAATCAACACTAGAGTTCTTAACAAAGACCTTGAGAGTATCCCCCTATCGCTTCTTCTGACCACCATATGAACGCCTGCCTTATGTGAATTCTCCATAAAAGTCTTTTTGGCAAGTGTACATTTTGCATTTAAACAACATGACCGGCCCATCTTAGTCATTGCTGGCAAGATTTTTGCCAGAGTCCTCTTTAATAGGCTGATCCTTCACATGGAAGATAGTCATCAACCTGAGAGCCAGAGTAGCTTCAGAAAGGGCCGAGGAATATTCTATATGGTGTTAGCTGCTGGACAACTCCAAGAGAAATGCCAGGAGCAGAACAGAGTTCTATACACAACATTTGTAGATCTGACCAAGGTCTCTGATATTGTCAGTTATGAGGGATTATGGAAAATTATGTCAAAATTTGGTTGCCTAGAGAAGTTCATCAGCATTGTATATTAATTTCGTGATGGCATGCTGCCCCGGGTTTTCCGGTTACCCATGGAGTTAAAGACGGCTATGGGTTTGCCCCCAGGCTTTTTAGCATGATGTTTTCAGCCATGTTGTCAAATGCTTTCAGAGAAAATGAACACAGCATCAAGATCAGCTGCTGCACTGATGGTAAATTCTTCAACTTGAAAAGGCTACAAGACAAGACCAAAGGAAAGGGAGTGAAGGTACAGGAGAATAGAAAGCCCACCCTCAAAGGCAGGAAGACCTGGACTCCATTCCTGCTACTGACATATACCGTGGTCAAGTCACTTAACTTCACAGTCCTCTGGGCCAGTAGTATCCAACACAAATAGAAATGGGAGCCACTAGTCTATAACATAAGGATCCTGGGAAGCCACATGTTACTTAGTTTTAAAATACAATATTATCTCTGTCTTATTACATTTTTATTTATTTTGTTAACTATTTCCCAATTACATTTTAATCTTGTTCAGGTTTGACACTTCTGCTCTAAACAAGTCTAAGACTACAAGATGCAGAAAAAGTACCTACTTGCATTGGTAGAGGGAGTTTCTTACCTAGGGACCCCTTACTCCAGTGAAATCACAACAGGAGTCCCCATCCTTCATTTCAGAGAATTCTACTGCACCATTAACACTGCCCTTCCATCATCCCTACCCCAAACTTGCAAGAAATGCATGTGGAAATCAGCCTGTTGAAGACTCATTAAAAAAATGTATACATTTCCATTGGAGAAAGTATACGTGAAAATGTTTTCTAAGTGTAGTATTTCATCTGAGCAAACAGAATTTTCAAAGTTGGGAAAGATACAGTATGGCAGAAAGAGCACTGAATTTAGAGTCAAACTTGGGTTTTAATTCAGGCTCTTACAGTTGCTAGATGATGAAGACATCCATCTTTGAACATGACGACCATGTGGATTTGTTTTGACTATGATCATTTGTTACAAGAACTACGTTGTTCTTTTTTACTTAGAAGTGATGGGATTTTAGGGAGGAAGGAAACTAGTGATAGGGTTACCAAAAAACAAGATGAAAAAAATGATAAGAAAATACAGAAAGAAGAGTCATTGAAGTATTTTTAAAATGTACAGAAAAGAACAGAAGGAAGTTCAGAATAGACATGCATGACAGCTTTGGAAGTAACATGCTGAATTTACTATATACTTTTTCAAAAAGTAAGATGCACATATTAGAGATTCACATTTTCCCATATAATATGAATATAAATGTCAACTTTTTTGTTCTACTCTGCATATGGAAAAGCTCTTTTTTAGCTAGTCATTAATGTCAGAATTAAAATGTTTTTAAATTAGGTGATTTGACCAGGGCTCCTTTTAGCATTATATCTATGACTCTAAGGATATAGAGTTAAGTAATAACTTCCAGCTTTGAATACTGACCAAGTTTACTTGGGAGGTCACATATTCCCAGTTATACCTCATGATACTATACACACACATGCACATATATATGTACACATATATGTATATGTAAGTATGTGTATACACAGACATACATATAATATTGTAATGGGAACTTTAAATTTTTGACTTATTAATCTCATCTGACCAAAACCTGACTCATGGAATAATGATGTTAAGGGAAGGTTAGGGCCATTTCTCCCGAGAGGTTGCTGAGTTGACTAAAACCTGTCCCATGGAATGTGAAAATTTACTTAAAGCCTTAATCATTCCTTAGATAAGAAGCCAAGGAAAGAATCTCAACTGTTACTGACTTCTTGGTGGCATTTCCTCCTCAATTAGACTATTTGTGAACCTTCTAAATGTAGTTTAATCTGTAACCTGACTTAGCGTTTGACTAGGTTTGTTTCCTTAAGGGATGTATGAGATTGTAACTCTATTTAACTAAGGTTTTTCAACTTTTATGACATTGAAGGAAGCATGGGATTATGAATCTATCTTCTCTTTAACTTTTTTTGGAGGGGTAAGGGGGAAAGTGAGGCAATCAGGGTTAAGTGTCTTGCTCATACAGCTAGTAAGTGTCAAGTGTCTGAGGCCAGATTTGAACTCAGGTCCTCCTGACTCCAAGGCTGGTGTTCTATCCACTGCTCCATCTAGTTGTCCCCTCTTTAACTTTTATGGTCTAAGAGGAATATACATGATAGCAATAGGTAAAAGAATTATTTCTCTATCACTCTGACATAATTTTGATTGTAAGAAGTCTGGTTAGAATCTAATCACAGATACATAAAAATATGTAATTATAGATCTAGAATGGGAATGGATCCCAGAGTCCATCAAATCCACTCCCTTCCCTATCCCTCCCCCCCAATAAAAGTGAATTCCAGAGTGGTTACAACTTGTTGAAGGTGACACAGGCAAGAAGCATCACGGTGGAGGTTAAATCCAAGTCCTTTCACTCTAGAGCTGGTGATCATTCCATTGTGTCACTGCCTGCCACAGTGTCATAGACTCTCAGAGTTGTAAGGTGACCTTATAAATCATTTAATCCAACCTTTGGTCAATACAGAAACCCACTCTATAACATCCCTGGCAGGTTTGGCATTTGCTTGAACATTTTCAGTTCAATTTTAGTTCAATCCATCCATCAAGTATGGTCATTCCATTGTTAGATAGCTCTCACTTAGAGTACACTAAAATCCGATTCCCTTGATTTATCCATTGGTCCTATTTTTGCCCTTTTGTGCTATGGAAAATAAGTTTATTACCTTTTTAAGATGATAGTCTTTTAAATGTTCAAGATAGCTATAACATCCTCCTCCCCATCACACAAGTCACTCATTCTGTAGTCTACACACCCTCAGTTTCCTCAACCCTTCCTCATATGAAATGACTTCCAGATACCTCAGTCTCCTACTATCATCTTCCAGATACAAGTGTACTTGTCAATGCCCCTTTTACAAGGTGATGCTTAGAACTGGCACATAGTATTCCAAAGAGGACCAATCAATGCAGAGTTCATTGTTTCCATTGTCCCCTTTCTTCTGTTAACACAGTTCAGGATTATGTTAGCTTTTTGGCAGTCGCAGCCAAATCATTGACTCATATTCAGCTTACAGTCGACTAAAACCCTTTAAGTCTTTCTCAAATGAACTACTGTCTAGCCATATCATCTTTATCCTGTACGGCTGCTCATGATTTTTTGTTACAGTCTAAGGATGTGGTTTGACTTTTTTTTTGTGGTTTGACTTTTTTTTTTTTTTGGTCCAGACATGTGATTGTATCACTGTGGGGAATTCCTGATGTGGATACTCCCTCTACCTGACAGACTGGCGACTAAACTATAACTGATAGTCTTAGAAAATTTCCTGGGAGCAATGAAAGCTTAAGTGACTTGCCTACGACCACATGACCAGTAAGTATTAGAGGCAAGATTTTAACACAGGACTTCCTGAATCCAAGGCCAGCCCTCTGTATACTATGCTATTGCACTGTTTTAAATATAACCTTATTGTATTCCCTACTTTTAGACTAATTGACAATGAAATGAGAGTAAGAATGGGGCAGAAATTGGTTGTTTGTGTTGTGTGTGTTCATCCTTCGTTTTCAAAGAAGACCATGACATCAGAGAAATGATGACATGACTTGCACTTGACTTTGTTTTGAGTGAGGGAGGGCTGTACAGGTCACCAACCTCACTTTCTCCTCCTGAGCCATTTGAATCCAGTGATCAGATATTCATCAGGATGAGCGGAGATGGCTCAGGATGCAATGGGAGACCTTGGCCTTTTAGGCTAAGGCCTTTTCAGGTACTCACTTAAAGTGAGGTAATGCCCATTCAGGGAATAGGCCTCTTTAAAAAGTAGTCAGGGGGGTGGCCCCTTTAATAGAAAAGAAAAAATAAATAGACAAATCAAGCTCTGAGGGGCAGTAGCCTGAGGGAAACTGTTACTATTGACATTTACTGTAAGCCAGGAGGGTCCAAAAACAGCCATTGAATGACAGCACACACACACACACACACGCACACCACACACACGCACACCACACACACACACACACACACACACACACACACACACACACACACACACACACACACACACCTTGCTCTGATGGCAGCTGCCAAGGAAGGTCATGAGGAGCATGTCACATCCACAGAGAATGTGGATAACTCAAACCATGATCCTCAGTTTGAGCCCATCCTGTCTCTTCCTGAGCAGGAGATTAAGACCCTTGAAGAAGATGAAGAAGAACTCTTTCATAAATAGATAAATCATGCTGGGAGGGGCAGCAGCCTGAGACCAGTTAACTTGGGGTACACTGGCCTTTTTCTTTCTTTCTTTTTTTTTTTTTCAACCAAACACAGGGCTCAACTTTATTCTGCTTGTCCTACAGAGAATCCTTGGTTTGTGTGGGGGCTGGTCCCTCAGCACCATCTCTGGGCTGCTTACAGAAAAGTCATCACCGTGCCCTTCTTGCCAATCTGCCAAGGCTCCAGGGGGTAGAACCGAATGTTAATTCGGTCCTGACTGAGGCTCAGTTCCTTCGTGAGAAACTCAAAGAACTTGGCACTGTGGTCCCGGTTCTCCTCGGCTGTGCCAACCACACCAGTAGAGGAGACCATGAGCTGGGCACAAGGGTCCCCTGAACCACTCGGGATCATGGTGAAGTCGGGCCTCACAGTCACATTGACTCTGTCCTGGGGCTTGCCCAACACGGCCGCTGCCGCTGCGCACAGGCGCTGGCTCAGGCCGCTGGGCAGCCGGGAGGCGGGAAGACTGGTGTCCAGCTCCACGAAGGGCATTACGGCAGGACAGGCTGGCACTGCGCGGCGTGGGCTCCGGGAGCGCCCTTCCCGGGGCGGCTGATGGAGGGCTCAGCGGACCGACTGTCTGGCGGAGGGACCCGGCGGCTGGTCCCCAGGGGCGGCGGGAGGTGACGGGGTTGGGGCTCACTCGGCGAGGGGCTCCCAGGAGCAGGACGAGGGGAGGGGAGCGGCGATCGCTAGCTCCGGACCCGGCAGGAAGGCCTTCTTTCTTTCTTTCTTTTCTTCTTTCTTTCTTTCCTCCCCTAAAACTTCACACCCAGGGCACTCTGAAGCCCATGGGCAGAAGGTAGGTGATAGGAGGAAGGCAAGAGGGACATTGACTGAAAGGACCACATGAGATAATACACGTAAGGTGTTTGGCCAGCTTTAAAGTGCTGTGTAAATGTTAGCCGTTATTATTACTAGTAGTTATTATTTTTACAAGAGGCATTTTTAGAACACCAAACTACGGATTTCATGGTCTGGCCTGGTGTTGGTCTTTGATATTTCACTCAAAGTCATCTCACAGGCCACTCTGACATCGACTGCATGCCATATTCTGTCAACTTTTGGTCTAGACCATTTTAACCATTTTTAGTCACAGACTCCTCTGCAGTCTGGTGAAATTGATGGACCTCCTCTCAGAATAGTGTTTTTAAGTGTATAAAATAAGACACATAGGATTGCAAAGCAAAATAATTATATTGAAATATAGTTATAGGGCAGCTACGTGCCACAGTGGATAGATTACTGGGCCTGGAGTCGGGAAGACCTGAGTCAAAACTGGCTTCAGACACTTACCATCTGTGCAATCCTAGACAAGTCATTTAACCCTATTTGCCTCGGTTTCCTCATCTGTAAAATGAGCTGGAAAAGGAAATGGCAAACCACTCCAATATTCTTGCCAGGAAAATCTCAAAGGGGTCATGAAGAGTTGGACATGACTGAAATGACTCAACAACAAAAGCTGTTTTCTAAAAAAAGAAATTCATGGACCCCAGGTTAAGAACATACCAGAGGACAAACTTTTATGACATATTTTACAGTGTGGAAGCCAAAGGGGTTGCAAGATACCAAATGTCTAACATAAATAAGTGGTCAATGAGAAGAAAGTCAGAGAGCAGATCTAGTAGACAGTCTTCCTTCTTTGACCCCATGGTAAATCTAGAATGCATTAGAACCTTTGTTCATATACCTGGAAACCTTATTAAAAAATAAAAGACAAAATTATAATTCTGCTTGCATGGAGTGTGGGATGCAGAGCAGAGAAGATCCTACTACAGTCCTTTATGTTCACACTTGCTCTACCTTGACTAAGTGTCAGAATAAGACAGTTTTCTGACATCCACTCCAGTCACTCCAGCAAAATATCACTGAGCAAAAAGTTCTAGATGAAAGGGTCATTGCAAATGCATTAGACCAGCACAACTATAGATTCCATGCTCTAATGAGTCTTCAGGGATGTGTCAACTGTTCTTAAGCTCCTAGAAAATGTAAAGGGAAATCCTGCAGGATCACCTGTACTTCAATTGATTTTCATCATAGGCTAGTTTATCTAAGAGCTCTCTTAGAATCTGCATTAACTATTTGGGGCAAGATGTATCTGTCCATCAGACACACTCATTTTACCTGTAGCATCATGCAATGTTTTCGGAAGTTAGGGTTTGCAGACCTCATTTGCCAGTTTGGGCAGGCTTGTTTGCACATGCAAATAGTGAGGTTCAAAGGCATACCAGCTGTGCTAGGATGCCAACTCCAGGACCTTAGGAAAGGAAGAATTGGTTCACATTCTACTGCTTACCCTGAATATTTCAAAAGATGCTGACTCTGCTGTTACGCTCGAGAACCCTTTTTCTAAATCTCACAATTCTCTCTTTAATTCTTTCTCTTGACTCCCATAACCACTTGCTTTCTCTACCACATAATTTAGTAATTTTTTTTCCCCAATTTCTTTATTTCCACCAGATCCTTTTCCTCTTGCTGCAAATCTCCTAAAGTCTCTTCCATCTTTAGGAACAAGTACGCTTCCTTTAATCTGGCTCTCCTCTCCATCCACTGTGCCCTTTCTCTCTCCATCACTAAATTTCTTGAAAGAGTAGTCTATGCTAGCTATCATCACTTCTTACCTTGCACTCACTCGTCGACCTCTGATAACCTAGCTTCTGCCCCTACTATCCAACTCACACTGTTCCCTTGAAAGTCACTATGTACATCCAGATTGCCAAACACAAGGCCCTTTTAACAGGTTGTGCTGCTCTTGACTTCTTTGTAGAGTTTGACATTTTGGACTATTGCCTCCTACTAGATATCTTCCCTTCCCTTCTAGTTTTCTTCACATCTCTCCGTCTAATCAATGAAGTTTTCCCGTATCCCCCCAAATGCCAGTTCCACCCTCCCCTAAATTATCTGGTGTTTATTTTAAACGTATTCTCTCTCTCTATAAAAATACATGTTGTCCCTCCAGATAGAAAGTATGATAGTCTCTCTCTGAGGGCAAGCTTTTTCTTCTCATTTCTTCTTTATACCCTTATGCACCTAATTCAGTGTCTAATATATAGTAGGTGCTTAATAAATGCTTATTGATTGATTAATTTATTGATTTTTATAACTCTGGGCCTCAGTTTCCTCATCTATAAAATGAAATGGTTCATCCCCTTTAGGATAAAATTGTGGCTGTTTACAAAAGCAGGATTCCAAAGCTGAAGATCTTCCCTGGTTTGGGTAGTGTCAGCCATGGTTAATTTCCTCTACTATACTCTTCTAATGTCTATGCAAAGTGTAGTCTCTGACTAACTAGGTTAAGTTACCAACTGGAAACCAGTTCTCATCACAGGCCATTTCTACCTGTACATGTTGATTGGCTTCTCTTTCTCTCAACTTACCAATATAGGTATTTCCCAAGATTTTTCCCTTAGCTCTCGCTTGTCTTTATATACTCCCTCAACCATCTTATCTACTCTTAACAACTTTAGCTCTCTGTTCTATAATAATAATTATTATGATAATAATTATTATACAGCATCTATTATGTGCCAGGTACTAAGTAATTTACAAATATTACCTCATTGGATCCTTACAACCCTATGAAGTAGGTACTATGATCCCCATTTACAATTGAGGAAATTGAGGCAACTGAAGTTAAATGGCTTGCCCAGAGTTCAACAGATAGTAAGTGCGGCCAGATTTAAACCCAGGTCTTCCTGACTCCAAGCACAGCACTCCATCCACTATATCTCCTTGCTGTGTAATAGACTCCCTCATCCTACTAGATTACAAGCTTCTTGAAGGCAAAAAACATATCTTGTTTATACTAAATTGTGCCTTGTTCACATCAGGTTTGCTTTGAATGGTATCATCAGTTTGAATTGAATTGTATCTATATTACTAAGTCTTAACATGGGATCCACAGATCCTCCTAGAACTCAGGGTATCTGAATTTGGATGGAATAAAATGAATCTTTATTCCAATATGATTGGTTTCCTTTATAGTCCTATATATTTTATTTTGTGCATTTAAAAACAAAGCTACAGGGGTCAATGACATTAAAAAAGGTTAAGAACCTGTCTTTAAACCTTCAATTTTGATCTCTCTTGCTCTATTTGGGCTCCAGGTCATCCCTTACTGTCTTCTGGACATCTAGAATGCCCTGGCCTGCCCACATCCTGAAATCAACTTGTCTGAAATGGAATCTCCTCACATACTTTCTCCTCCTTTCCTACTATCCTTGTGTCTGTGAATGACTCCACCATTCTCCAGTTACCTCCTCAGAGGCTTAAAGCTCATGAGTCATGCTGTACTCTTCTCTCTCCTCCACCCTATTGGTTGCCAAGTGGAGCTGTTCCTATCTCCACAGTTTACCTAGGTGTCCCCTCCTTTCCATTCCAGCTATGTTCATCTTAATTCAGGCCCTCATTATCATTACTCTTCTAAGTGATATCTGATCTCTTTTCCCTCCACAATCCAGCTGACATTCCACTATCAGATTAATCTTTCCATTACTGAACTTGGATCATGTCACTCCATTGGTCAAAACCCTTCCTTCAGTGGCTTACCACTCACCACTATCTATCAAATGAATTCCAACTTGCATAGGTAGCATTCAAGGTCCCAACCACATTTCCAACTTTCTCATTCTGCTCCCCTTCATCTGGCCACACTTCAATGAAATCAGACTACTGCTGTCCTTTTAACAGCCACTATTCTTTCCCGATTCTGTGCTTTTGCTTACGCTTTCCCCCTACCTAGAATGCCATCTTCCCATACTTTCACTTGTTGAAATATTACCCATTCTTATGGGCCTAGCAAAAATGCTATCTCTTCTAGGAAGCTATCCCTAATTTTCCCATCCTGATGTCACTTATAAGATATATGATTTAGAACTCAAAGAGAACTGAGGGCTCATCCACTCCCCAAATCTTCATTTTAATATGAGGTTAATTGACTTACTCACGGTCACCCAGGTAGTAAGCGCCATGACTAAGTTACTGTTAATGTGATGTTTTAATGCTTACAAAGTGCTTTACCTACATTTTCTCACTTGAGTCTCATGACAGGTCTGTGAGGTAGGTAGCAGAGTGCTGATATTTTTTTATTTTATTGTTACAGAAACAGAGAAATGAGTTAGATGGAGTCATGCAAGTAGTAAGTGACAGAGCTAGGATCTGAACCCAGATCGCAGCTGAAGAATTGAAAGGGACTTTGGAGCTCATTTTACAGGTGAGAAAAAAGTGAGACCCAAAGAGATTAAATCACTTGCCCAACAGATAGAATTTGAACTCAGATCTTCAAAGTATAAATCTAGAATAATTTCCACCATATCCTGCAAATCCAGTACTCTTTCTAATTGATTTCCTTTTCTCCATTCTCTTCCCTCTCCTAACAATTTCCTTCCTTCCTTCTTTCCTCTCTCCTTTCTTCCTTCTTTCCTTCTTTCTTTCTTTCCTTCTTTCTTTCTTTCTCTTTCTTTCTTTCCTTCTTTCTTTCTTTCTCTTTCTTTCTTTCCTTCTTTCTTTCTTTCTCTTTCTTTCTTTCCTTCTTTCTTCCTTCCTTCCTTCCTTCCTTCCTTCCTTCCTTCCTTCCTTCCTTCCTTCCTTCCTTCCTTCCTTCCTTCCTTCCTTTCTTTCTTTCCTTCTTTCTTTCTTCCTTCCTTCCTTCCTTCCTTCCTTCCTTCCTTCCTTCCTTCCTTCCTTCCTTCCTTTCTGGCCATTGTAGTTAAGTGACTTGCCCAGGGTCACTCAGCTAGTAAGTGTCTGAGGTCACAGAGCTAGTGCTCTTTTCACTGCACCTAGCTATCCACCTAACTGCCTCTCCTATCATTTTTCTAATAGCTACCAAAGTGTTATTCCTAAAGCACAAGTCTGACTACATCAGACCAGTGCTCAAGGAATTACAGTGGCTCCCTCTTGCCCTGGGGATAAAACATAGATTCCTCAACCTGGGCATTTAAAGCCTGTCACTGTCAGGTCTCCACCTTACCTTGCTAGCTTTACTTCATTTTATTCACTTTTGTATAGTTAGTCTATAAGGTATGTGGGATCTGTAGCCTTGAGGCCACATGTGGCCCTCAAGTGTGGCCCCTTGACTGAATGCAGACTTCATGGGAACAGTTTAGATTCCATCAAAGGGCCACACTTGAGGACCTAGAGGTCACATGTGGCCTTGAGGTCACAGGTTCCCCAACCCTGGGACTCTATGTTCAGCCACACTGGCCTGAACTTGGCATCCCATCTCATACCTCCTCCGTGCCTTGCACAGATAGAACCTTATACCTAGAATGCACTTTACCTCTACCTCTTAGACTCCTTAGCTTTCTTCTAGGCTTAGTTCAGGTATCACCTTCTATAACAAGTCTTTCCTCTAAACCCCCTAATTTATATTCTCTCCTCAAATTATTTTGCACTTCTCTGTGTAAATGTTATATTCCACAATGGAAGATAAGCTTCTTGAGGAAAGGGGATATTTCGTTCTGCTTTGTTTTGTATCTGGCAGTGTACTGGTAAATGGTTACAGTCAGCTCTCAAAAAAATCCCCAAAAACAAAAAAATGTAAGCGACGTACTTTTTAGCTTAATCTACATCATTAAAAATTTTCTCCATTACTTTCTTAAGTCTAGACGACCATGAAAATGATAAATCAAGTTCTGATATGTAGCATTTATTGATTTCAGAAGTATAAATGCTGACACTGAAAACTGAACATTCTCTTTTGATCTGGACCCTGTATATCTCTGTTTGAATCTCTGGTACCTTACGTGCAGTAGGTGCTTAATAGATGCTTATTGAATTAAATTGCACATGACCTAATGAACACTTGTTCTACACTTCTCAGCTCTTTCATGAACTCATTGCTTCATGGTTTCTGCGGCTCGATTCCACACTAAATCTTTGCATTGTAACTTATCAGTCATAACTACGGTATATTTGATGTTGTGTCCTTGATCAAAAATGTGTTCTCCAATGATATAATATTTTCCCTGAGAGAAAATATAATACTCTGATGATGGGCTTCCAGGAACACACTGTGCCCCAAAATAGGAAGTACCTGGAATCATTTTTTTCTGAACTTGTTTTCTGTCCAAGTAAATTTTCTCCACCCACCACACCCTTTCCCAGACACCAGATGAGAAGGCAATAGCTTTCTTTTTAGAGAACCTCTTAGAGCTTCCTTAACTACTTCCAACTAATAAAGAGTTTCATTAAATAATTTTGATCAATAATTAATTGGTCTGGAGACATAATGAATGGTACCGGGGCATCCCAAAAGCACTGATGTGTTTACTCCCATCTCTCAGGCTGAGGATTGCATTCTTCATCCTTTTCATTCTGTCCTCATAAAGCAGAGATGAGAGGCAGGTATCTACCCAGAAGAGGGAAGAAATAAAGTATAATGTGCTTTAGTTACTTATGTAAAGGCAAATGGCAAGTCAGACCTAGGAAATTGGAGTAAGATCTCTGGAATCATTACAAAACAAATACGTAATCAACAAAAGAGATGCCAGTCACTGTCAGGCAAAAAGTACAGTTGGGAAAGCAGACTGAGAACCAAATATGACCAAAGAGTCATGGAATATGAATATTGTGCCCCCCCCCCCAATCTTCCCAAAGCACATATATATATGTATATGTAAAGGGCAGCTAAGTGGCACAGTGAACAGTGTTGGGCCTGGAGTCAGGGGGTTTCATCTGCCTGAGTTCCAACTGGCCTCAGACACTTAGTAGCTGTGTGACCCTGGGCAAGTCACTTCACCTCGTTTGACTCAGTTTCCTCATCTGTAAAATGAGCCAGAGAAGGGAATGGCAAATTATTCCAGTTTCTTTGCCAAGAAAACCCCAAATGAGGTCATGAAAAGTTACACATGACTGAAAACAACCCAATAATGTACATATAAAAACTATTATTTAAAAGGGTTTTTTTATGATAATATAAGATGGTGCCATGGGAAAAGTCATGATGACAGCAAGAACCTGAGCTATTGAGGAAAATGACTAGGGTATAATGGAAACACCATGAGATTTGGAGCAAGGAAATTTGTGGTCGAACCCAAGCCTTGCCTCTACCCCTCTGACCATGGGCAAGTCCCCTTGAACACTCTAAGCCTTATCTTACTGATTTTTAAAATAGAAGAGAATACATGTCCTAGAGAGCAAGAGTGGGGCAGAGGGTAGAAAGCAAGACTTAGAACCCAGAGATTTGGCTAAAAAGTCCTGTTTCTGATACATCCTAGCTGTGTAACCTCTGGGCAAGTCATTTACCTTTTCTGGAGCCTCTGGCAACATTCTCAGACTCAAAGATAGAAGGATGGCAGTAGAGGAAAGAGTCTTCATGCTATGACTTTTCCATGCTGATGTGGATGTCTCCAGAAGATGGTCTCACAGTATTGTTGTAAAGAAAGTGCTTTGGTGAGTCTCAGATTGCCATCTGAATGACTATAAATATATAATATACATATGTATTTATTAGTATATATAAAATATATGAAGAGTATAAATATATAACATGAATCAATATGTATATATAACATGTGCATGTATGTGTATAATATGTATATGCGTGTAATGTGTATGTACATGTATACATACATATATGTGTATTTTTAAATTTTTTGGTGGAGGATTGAGTTAATAAAGGAAGTCACTCACTAAAATATTCCCTTATGTTACCTCATGGGTGGGGAAAGTTCTTTTCCCTAGGCCAAGGGAGTAACTCCTCCCTTTAGCAAAGTCACACATCAAGCTTCTTTTATAGCCCAGGTGTCTCACATCAGAAGGTAATCCTGGTGGGCCTGGAATTTCCAGAAACAGGCCTGGTGGTTCAGTGAGCTCTGATTAATGAGCCTATCTTCCAGCAGGAAACTGGGTACCACAATATAAGAATCACAAGGAAAGGAGAATGGGTAAGTGACAAGTGCAGAAGTCATTAGTTCTGGAAACGGAAAAAAAGAACAATGTATATTTTGAT
This sequence comes from Notamacropus eugenii, assembly GCF_028372415.1. Taxonomy (NCBI): domain Eukaryota; kingdom Metazoa; phylum Chordata; class Mammalia; order Diprotodontia; family Macropodidae; genus Notamacropus; species Notamacropus eugenii. The sequence goes on along the minus strand of NC_092872.1, from coordinate 176,576,713 downwards.
TAAAATGTTTTTAAAAGGAAATTATTGTCTTGGGCAGACTTGCAATTCAGAAACAAATGCTCTTCATTAGTCATTGATTAAAGGGAAAATAATTTCTTAATCTAGATCTATTTACCAAATAGCTGGACAAATCCCAATACTTTTTTAAATTTTTTTTTTTAGATAAATTATTGCCAAATGTTTCAAAATACCCTATCCTCCTGGCTTTTAAGGATTCAGTTGGAATTTTGTCCTATTGGAAGGCTTCAGTTTGTGGTTCATTTGTACTTGGGACAGGTTGCAGTTTCGAAGAATCCTTTGCCTCAATCTGTCCTGCAGTCCCTGGGACTGATTTATAATTATTGCTTTAACCACCACTTACAGACACTTTTTCCAAATTATGACTCATTACCCTAAGTCATCTCTTCATGAAAGGCTGCTTAACTGTACATGTACCAATCGCTCTCTGTCATCTGACTTTCAGACTCGTTCCTGATCTCCTTTGATATACTGTACATGACAGTCTAACAAAACCAAGTCTTTAATCAGAGTGATGAAGATTCAGCTGTGTGCCACTGTCAGAAGTTTGGGGAACGCTAACATGTAGCAGATGTGTTCTTGCAGGTCAGATGGAATGAACGGATTTAGAACCTCCACTCAGCATAATCTTTAAATTAACCCTAAGATCTAATTTTAAAAGAAAATCCCATTTTTTTCACAAGGTAGAGATGTTCTAGCTAGCAGGTCACTTTTAACAACAGTCAGCCCCCAAAAGGCCTGAGACAAACTTTTCATAAATGGTCAGGAACACAGGATTAAAAGGAAACAGCTTAGACAAGAGGAACTTAGTTTTCAGTCTGACAAAAAAAAATACTTAGGGTGATAGAGCTAGAAGGCCCCTCATAAAGGCCCCCATCTAATCCCATTCCCTTATCTTATAGATGTGGAAACTGAGGCTCAGAGAAGTTTAGTCATTTGTCCAAAGCCAGGCAGGAAGCAAGAGGGACAGGTGGCAAATAGCAAAGAAATCGCAGTTGATAATTTTTTTTTAAACCAGTCTCCCTTTTCTTGTGGAGGTTATGTTGACAATAATACAAATTCAGCGAATGAGCTTCTCCAATTAATCAACATTCTTATTTAGCTCAAACAACAAACAGGAAGCTAACTAGGTAGTTCTCTTTCAAGTGTCAAATATATGTTAGTTCAGTTGTTTTTCATTCACATCCAACTCTTCGTGATGCATTTGGGGTTTTCTAGAGATACTAGAGTGGTTATTTGCTATTTCCTTCTCCTGCTCATTTTACAGATGAGGAAACTGAGGCAAGCAGGATTAAGTGACTTGCCCAGGGTCACCCAGCTAATAAGTGTCTGAGGCCAGATTTGAACTCAGGAAAATAAATCTTCCTGACTCCATGCCCAGTGCTTTAATCGCTAGGCTAACTAGCTGACCCCAAATATGTAGTACCATGAGCAATCAGACTCACTCAATCCTTCTTGAAGATGTGGATGACCAAGGCTAATCTGCTAAATAAGTACAATGGGTCAGTGCCTATGCAACACAGCTGGAGAAATGCCAGAAAGGCCTCCCTGTCCCAGAATATCTCTCCCATAGGTTTGCCATGGAGGCCTTGAAGGCCTGCCCTTATAGATCAGTTTCTTTGGATTGGGGCATCATCCCCTATTAAATACAGATAGTCCTGGGAGGGGTTAGATGTTAAGGATTCTTTGTGGGAAACAGGATGTCATATTTCCCCCCAAAATGACAGCTGGCTTGGAGCAGGATTTAATGGGGAGAGAATAAAGACACAGGGTGCTGAGGGAAGGAGGGGCCAACAAATGGGGAACATGGGCAGCCAAGAGCAGAGGTGGGAGACTGCCAAAGACCAATGTCAGAATGTTGCCAAAGGCAGTCCTTGACAGCACTGATGGTGATGACTGTTGATTGCTGGTTCAATACCCAGAGAAATCCAGTTGAGTTTCAAAGGCAAAGGGGAGAAGCTAAAGGGTTTACACATAATTGTGCTGCCCTTCCAACTCTTGGAGTCCAAGGTTTAGCTGGGGTAAAGAAAAGAGGACGGCAATTACTGTTACTGATAGGCATTAGACTCATCACAACCCTGCTGCATGCAAATTTGAACTGAGTTGAGAGAGGCATAGACCCAAGGAAGCATAGAGTGAATGGGAAAGGGTGCAGGGATCACTCTGTGGATAACTCAGGGGGCTTTCTTTTTTGTGGGAATTTTATACATTTCCCCAGTGAATGGATGAACAAGCATTTATTAAGTACTTCTTATATGCCAAGCATGAGGGATACAAATTGATAAAACTATATAGTCCCTTAGTCAGTCAGTGAATAAGCATTTATTAACTGATTACCATTTGCCGGGCACTGTGCTAAGGGCTGGGGATACAAAGAGAGGTAAAAAGACAGTCCTTTCTAGTGAAAGCTCCCACTCTAACTTGGGGAGATAACAAAGAAAAGGAAATTCAGCTGTATGGTGGATGAAAAGGCTTGCAAAAGGATACTATGGTGGGACTGATAGCAAGGTCCAAGATCCTTAGGTTTTTTTTAAAGTAGTTAATGTCACAGTGCTGAGAGACTGTAGGTTATATAGATAGAAGGGACTATAAAGTTCGTAGGAGCTTAGAATGCAGGGGGAGGGCAGGTGGTTAGACCTGCTAGTCCTTAATTTCACCAAAGTAATGGCGTTGTTGATTTCCATCTCAGGCAAACTTGTGAGCAGTCAAGAAGCTCAGGCGAGGGAGTAAGGTACCTCTCATGGTCACCAGCTGGAAGATTATCTTGGAGTGGGAATCAACCGTGGCATGTTTGTGTATCTCTATACTCATTCTGAACCCCAGTATCTCACTTATTGTGACTACATTTGGCACCTCCGCCAACATAAATAAGGCTCAAACTGCCATCTTTTCTTTTTTCTTGAAAATCAAAGACAAGAATACTTTGCGGTGATATTAAGAACGTGTTCGTTATTCTGCCTTCCCAATGGAGCAGTTATTAGGCATTATAGCATTCACAGCATCCTCAGGGTCTGAGACAGGATTTGAACTGAGGTTTTCCTGATTCAAGGTTCAGTGTTCTGTGCCCCCTTACCACCTACATGGCTCAAATGTGTTAGGCTTCTCATAGGCGTAAATAACTGAGAGCATAGATTAGTGTACAATTCCATTTCATTATACTCCTCCATTACAAAATTATATCAAAATAGTAAAATGTGAAAATTAACTCTATGAACCAAGTGACGCATAACTTGGCCCAAGATTTAAAGAAATGGAACTATAATGTCAAGTCCTGTAAGGCCATTACTGCGGAATGGGGGAATGGGATGGGATTTTAAGTCTTAGCCATTGTTTGGTCAGGAAGTTTGCCTATAAGGGAGATGGAATGGAAATACAAGCATGAAGTATCCAAGAAAGATTTGAATTGGGGCATTACCAAATCCAAAAATAAGGTCTTTTGTCAGGATTCAGTCCATATAGCATAGAGTATCTTTTCTCATCTCACACCACTCCCCATGGGCACAGCATCTCTGCTGGTCTGGTTGCTCAGCTTAGACCTATTCTTTTCCATAGCTCAGTGCCTAATTGATGGCCTCATCTCACTTTTTTTTTTTTTTCAATTCTCAAGGGTCACACTTCTCAACGATAAAATCTGCCTCCACATTCAATTTGAGGGCCTTCTTCCTGTAGTGTTCCATATTTCCCATTTGTTTATAATATCTTCGGCAAGATGCGGATGGAAGGCAGAGAAGAGAGGCGAGAGAGAGAGAACTCCATCCCTTCCCAAGATGCTTTAGTATTCTAGCAGAGACACAAAGGAAAAGGCAAAGACCAACTCCCTTTCAAAAGGTGGGTCCTTCTTCCATATCTGGCTCTCTCTTCTGCTGTTAGGAGTTACACTTTTTAGAATTGCAGAGCTGGCAAGCTTGCATTTTAAGGTCACCAGGGTTGTGGCTATCTTTGGACAGCCAATAGCAGTTGTTGCTTAGCCATGTCCAACTTTTCATGACCATGTGGACCATACTGTCTACGTAGTTTTCTTGCCAAAGATCCTGTAGTAGTTTGCTATTTCCTTCTTCAATGGATTAAAACAAACAAGGGTTAAGTGACTTGCCCAGGGTCACAGCTAGTAAGTATCTGAGGTCAGATCTGAATTCAGGTCTTCCTGATTCTAAGCCCAGTACTCTATCTCCTGAGCCTCCTAGCTGCTCTAGCCCAGGGGTAGAGAATCTGAGGCCTTGAGGCCACATATGGTCCTCTAGGTCCTCAGGTGTGCCCTGTTGACTGAATCGAAACTTCACAGAGCAGCCACAGGTGGCCTTGAACACTCAGGTTCCCCACTCTTGTTCCAGCCAGTAGCAAGCTGCCCTCTAATTCCATCAAGGAGAACTTCTCCATACCTGGTAAAGGAGTAACAAATTGATGCTATGAAATGACCCAGAATATGCTGGTTTTGTAAGAATTATATTCTACTGAAGGGAAATACCATATATACAGTAATTCTGATAGTTGGAATTTACTTATCTCCCTCTCTAACTCTAGAATGTAAACACCTTGAGGCAGGAACTGATTAATTTCTGGTTTTGTATCTATAACAGGCTTTTAATATGTATTTGTTGAATTGAATCAGTCTACAAAATTTTAGAAGCCCACTAATTAATTGAGACCATGATGAAGATAGCTAAGTAACTTTTTCCAGGGTTATCAAACAGAAGTCTTCCTTCTATATTAGCAGTGCATGTAATATCACAGAAAGAAAGTTAGAACTAGTGATTCTAAGTACATAGGGCAAGCGTGACAAAATGTTCCTTGGGGCAAGCAACATGAAAGGCATCCTCACATCAACATTTTAAGACAAATTCAGTTTGGTCGGGGAAGGGTCAGGGCAGAGAAGGAACTTGAGGAGAAACCTTAGATTTTGGAACACGAGGAGAGAGAACACAGGGCAGTGCCCTGCTGGGGTAATCAGAAACCCTGGGACACTGAGAGGATCTTGCAGGGGAGGCTTCTGTGTCAAAGAGTGACTAGGACAGGGCTGGTCAAGAGTGGAGCTCACTGGATATGGAATGAGGGGAGGGATATTGTTAGGAGAGGAAGTGGGAAATCTGTAACCTTCCTAGTTCTTGCCAACTAAGTGCTAAGCTCAGTGGTTTCTAAACTTGCCAAAGGAATACTATCAGAACCCTGCATATTGGTACCCTGGGACAAATCCCTGGTCCCTTATCCTAGTTAGAACTCTGCAAAGAATTGCCAAGTAAATAAACACTCTAGGCAACTGTATTAAAAATACTCTCAGAAAGTTTCATTTATGGATAACACCTGAAGTATTCCTTGGAAATATTATCATCAGTAATTGAAAATGCATACTGACAGGAAGCATCCAATGACTAAGTCATCATTCCATTTCCCCAGCGGATATTCTTTAAGTGAGCCTCTTTTAGTCAGAATGTGAATAAGTAATGGAATCCATGCACAGTAGATCAATAAGGCAAGGTCCTACAATTCTTTTCAGTGTGGAAAATTGTATTCTATTTATTGGATTAAATATATAAATCACATAGTCATTATAATAGAGAAGGTTCCCTTGCCAAAGTCTCTTGTAGGCTTCTAACAGTTGATCAAGGGTCTGTTATACAGACACTTTTGGTCCCCAAAATGTACCAACTCTTGCCTAGACTAGTATTTGACTTGTAGTGGAAGAAGGGAAAAAAGAGTGGCATTAGCATTCAGAACCAGATACCACCAGACTTTCTCAGATCTCACTAGAGTTCTGGCTCTAGTTTGAAGTAGGCAGTTAAATCCTCAACTCTAAGTCAATAGCTATTCTGTTCAGGGAATACCCAGGACAATCTAATGAGTATGGTATTAAAAGTTGTCTCTATATGCATAGGATTCTGTGGAAATAAATTTCCCTTCATAAATCAGTCTATCAGGATCAGTTAAAAATCTTCCCATTTGAGGACTCCCTGGGCCTTTTTTCTTGCAAATAATTTCCAGCAACTCCATACATGAACAAAACTTGCTTTTGAGGTCCTGGTTCATTGACCTAGAAATCACTAGTCACAGGAAAGTAAATTCTCTTACTTAGTCATAGACTCCCAGAATCTCTAAATTGGAGGGGCCCTTGGGAACCAGCTAGTATAAGTCCAACCTGAACAAAAATCTTCTCTAAAATATATCTGATAAGTAGTCACTCGTACAAGGAGTTTAAGGATAAAGAAAAGGAAAGATGGAATGATAGCTAGCAGAGATGACTGGATGAAGTGAAGGATTTTTAAGGATGAAAGAGACATTGGCATGTTTATGGCCATCAGGGTAATTATAACAATATTGTCATTATTGTTATCAACAATTTCCTTTATTTTTCAATTCCAAAACTCTTCCTTGGTTTGCTGCCATTTCAACAACTACTTTAAGTCTTTTGTACTATTTTCCCCTTTTTATTTCCTTTTATCATGCTATGTTTATGGCATTTGTTGTGCTAATGCCATAATTTTCCTTATCTCCTTTTTGAGGACAGCTCACACTGGTCATCAGGAATTGATGGAATCCATCTGCCATAGTTTTCTGATGTAAAATGAAGAGAATTCATTTTTACCTACTTCTCCAAGGCATTTTAAAGTTTGTTGGCATATAGAAGGAAATGTGGAAATAAATATTCACTGTAAGCATACTAATATTTTTTTAAATGATCACAGAACCCACAAAGGAAGAAGAGACTCTAAAGATCTTCTAGATCAGAGGTATCAAACACAGGTCTGAACAGATTAAAATGTAAGTGGATAATATTTGAGACAATAAAACATAGAGAATGTTAATCTGTGGTTTTCTAAGTCAACATGCAGTCACAGGGATACTTAGGTATGCTTTAGTGACCTTATTTCTATTTGAGTTTGACACCACTGTTTCTAGATCAACCACATTCCCCATGCAGGAATCTCCTTCTCCAACATTTCATCTTTATTTTTCAAAGAAAATTTGACTCTCTACTAAATCCGCTCCATTTTCCACACAACTGCCCTGAGATTTAATGAGAGTCATGTTTCTCTTTATTTATCTGCAGGCTACATCCTTTGACATTCTAAATGAGTTAAAAGTCAAGTTGATGTTGGAAAAAGTATTGGGAGGAAAGATCAGAAGGGGCCTGTGAGTATGATGGACTTCTTAGCCAGCAGTCACTTTGCTATGTCAAAGTCATGCAGGAGCTAGTATATAAATGGAGAAAGAAGTTTGGGGACTGGCAGGAGCACAGGAAGATATTCCAGATCTAAGTCTTTCTCTGTGCAAAACTGATTTGGATATCAGGACAATAATAGAGTCTGAACGAATGACTTGGAATAAAATGGCTGGTCAGTCAAAATTAAAGTTACTGAACTAACAGCCTTGTGTAGACAAAGTCAAAATTACCTTGGGAGGGGACAACTTGTTAATGGCTAGGTTGCATTCATATGTTTTGGAGATAAATACAAGACTTCATTTTACAAGATGATCTAAGTCAGTCCCTTTAGCAGGTTCTGTGGTCATCATCATGATCATCATTATTTGAAGAATGGTACTAGTATGGGGCAGCTAGGTAGTGCAGTGGGTAGAGCACCAGTGCAGGAGTCAGGAGGATCTGAGTTCAAATCTCACCTCAGACACTTGACACTCACTAGCTGTGTGACCTTGGGCAAGTCACTTAACCCCAGTTGCCTCATCCTGAGTCTTCTCCAGTCATCCTGATGAATATCTGGTCACTGGATTCAGATGGCTCTAGAGAAGAAGTGAGGCTGGTGACCTGCACAGCGCTCCCTCACTCAAAACAAAGTCAAGTGCAAGTCATTTCAGCATTTCTCTGATGGCATGGTCTTCTTCAGCAACGAAGGATGAACATACACTACTAACAGAAAAGTAGCTAGGTGGTACAGTAGATAGATAGATTGCTGGCCCTGGAGTCAAGAGGATCAGAGTTCAGTCTGGCCTCAGATACTTACTAGCTGTGTGATCCTGGATAAGTCAGTTAACCCTCTTTCCCTCAGTTTCCCCATCTGTAAAAATGAGCTGGAGAAGGAAATGTCAAACCACAAACACAACATCTTTTGCCAAGAAAACCACAAATCCGGTCATGAAGAGTTTGACACAACTGAAATGGCTAGAGAGCAACAGCTACTAACGGAAAGGGGAAAGTTAATTCCTTCCCTCAGTTCTCCAGGGCATATGTAACCTCACCTGTGGCGATAGGCCCTCCAGTGGTAGAGATTGCAACTTGTTCTTACCTTTTCATCCTTGTAATGTGTAATTCTTGTCCAGATCCTCCCACAAATTCTTCCCAGAGGGTAGTCCATGGGCTAACAGTTTTCCCCACGGGTCTTTTAACATTTTGCTGGTATCTGTGCAGCTCTCCAGCTGTCACTTGCTATCTTTTACTCTCATAACAGACCTTGCCCACCTCCTTTTTCAACCATACATTTCCTGGATTTATTTTACATTACATTTTAATTACATTTTTTATTTATTTTGTGACATTTGGTTGCATGTCATCATAGGTAATACAGTCTAGCCCCCTTACACTTACCACGCACTCCTGCTTTGCCTTCGGATCACCAACAATTTGGATTCTTCTGAAATGATGATATTCTGTGATTCACACCCACGTAATATCCTAAAAATGGTGGTTTTGAAAGGATATATTTCTGTGTCAAGGAGCATCTTGGGATTGTTGAGAGTATGACATAGCTCCCCAAATGCAATCCAGCCCAATTTCCTCACCTTATTAAGTTCTAGGCTCAGCTTATTTTTCATCTGCAGTTTTTATCCATGACAGAAATCATGACTCAGTGATCTACCCCTCCAGCTCCATGTCTAAGATATAGGCATTATTCCACTCTTTTGGTTTTCCCTCCATGAACTGTTAGGCCAATCTCTTTGAGTGAATTTCCCTTAGAAGGTTGCATTCTGGGACATGATGAAGTAGCCCATCTGGAGGATTCCCTTATTTTCAGGGAGTCTCTCATTCATTTAGACTTTCCATTTAGATATCTTCATGAGAGAGGTAAACCCTTTTGGTGACCACAGCTCTCCCTCTTTGTTGATCTGCTTGATAGTGATAGTTAAGGGTCACTGAATATCAATCATCTACTCAGGAATTGTGTTATAATCTTGACACGCGAATGACTGGTATGGTAAACCTGCAAAGCTCTCTTTTGTATTGCTAAGTCAAATGTTTTTTTTCAAAAATTTAAATTAAAATTAAAAAATTAACAAACAGTGCATTCTTTTCTCTACAGTTTTTGATTGTGTGACAGCAACTCTCATATCTATAGAAAACTGTGATCATGAGCTTGTTCCCTTCCCATATTTTCATCAATACCCTCAATACATGTGTATTCATGTATGTGCTTTCACAAAGACTTTGTATAGATAAGAAAGTAGGCACTTACTTCCTACCTTTTAGAGGCAGTTTTTACAAACTACCTCTACGATAGTTATTGATATCTTCTATCTAAATTGGCCTTTCCAGGTAATAATATAATCTGTGGCATTTATAATAATTTATTATTTCCTCCTTTTTCAGATATCTTGAAAATCAATCTGTCCTTAAATTTAAAGATGAATTAGAAGAAAAAAAATAAGGAATAGTTTAAATTTTAAAAGTTGGTCTGTTGCTGGTTTCAATGCCATGACCCCTTCAGCATAAATTCCTTCTGTGTGTATTTTGCCTGGTCTAACTCTTCTTTAACTTCCTATTTGCACTTGTATAGCACATCAAGGAATAATGAATTCTTACCTACTTTAAATTTCATAATTTTCATTTCCAGGAGGTTTCAGCACTCATGAAGAAAGTCTACCAAGACCTAATTTTCTTTTTTTTTTTTTTTAATGACTTTTCTCCCTGCCAACTTCAGACCAGGAGGCAATGTGGGAATAGTATCACATTAGGAGTCAGGAGATCTGAGTTCATATTTGGAGAATCAATCATCATTTTAATAATCAATAAACATTTAGTAAGCGCCTACTGCATGCCAGGCACAATGCCAAGAAAGCATTAGGGATACAAAAAGAGGCATCAGATAGTCCCTGACCTTATGGAGCTTTCAGCCTAATGGTGGAGCCAACGTACAGACAATTGTATACGAAGAAAGCTACCTACCAGATAACTAGGAAATAATTTACAGAGGTAATATATTAGAATTAAGGGGGCTTGGGAGAGACTCCTGGTAAAGATGGCATTACCTCTTATTAGTTCTATGACCTTAGTTAGGTTGTTTTCTTGGGGCCTCACTTTTCTTTAACTCTTTTGACTTCACTGTAAGTGATTCTACGACCAAAGTGGGCACATAAGGCCAGCCCAAGTCTGGCTACCCTGCTGTGCTTAAATTAGATGGAACTGTACAGCCGGTCTGGGAGTAAGAGATCAGGATTGAAAATTAGAACCATGAAGTCCCCCTTGGAGTTCAGACCATTATTACTTAGCTAGCATTTGTGCTTTTGAATGAATTAGTAACACCATCGTATTGATCTGGTAGTGTCTGGAAACATGTTTACCTAATTACCATATTTTTATGTCACCTTGCAATTATCTTAAATGGCTAATTTCTTACAAAAGCTTTGGGAGGTGGAGCTGATTTTATACATGGAGAAATGAAGGCCAGGTTTTTCTTTTTCATTAAATATGTATTGGGGTTTCCTTTAGATATTTATTATTTGTAACTGAAGCTGCTACCTTGGATTGTTGGCTCCTAAAATTTCATCCCCACAACTTACTGAGTCCTTAGATGAGTCCAGAACCAGAGTTGAAATGAAGGTGAGAATCGATTCTAGTGAATCTGAGCAGCGTACCTACAACTCAATAACAAAGAGGTTGTCCACCCACCCTAAATTCAATGAATTAAAGGTCTAGGCAGGGTGAACTTACATAGCTCCACAACTTTACTCAATTTCATGTAAAATGAATTTAAAAGCATTAGACTAGCAATTTAAGAATTATTTATAAATGTTATCTCAAAGAAGCAAGTTGAATGTCCTTCATTATATTCTTAGGAAATTGTTGCTTCTTGTTCTTTACTAGGGGCCTGAAAGTGACTTTGGTAATGTCAGCAAGATATCAGCTAAGTTTCTGCAGTGATGTACAGACCTTTTGTATAATAGAATGAGGGGCACAGGGGAGAGAAGAGAAAGTAGAAGGTAGATTAATGATCCCTTCAGAATAATCCTAATCATTTTTTAACAGCTCAGAAGCCTAGGTGAGTGGCAGAGGAAGGTTGGTTATTTACCAAAGGGGCAGGTGTGACTATGTCACCTTCTTACTCAAATAACCTCCAGTGGCTCCCTAGTACCTTTAGGATCACCTGTAAGCTCTATAGTTTGACATTTAAAGTTGTTTATTACTTGACCCCTTTGGAGCTTTCCAAACTTTTTACCCATACTCCAGTTCCCTCCACACAATCTATAGTCTATCCATACTTGCCTATTTACTGTTTCTTGCACATGATGCGCCATCTCTTATCTCTGTGATTTTTCTGTCGCCCATAACCTGGAATGCTTTTCCTTCTTATCTCCATCTCTTAGAATCCCTGGCTTTCTTCAACTTGCAACTCAAGAGCTACCTTCTGCAAGAGGCTTTTCCTGGTGGTCCTAGGTGGGACTTCCAGGCTTTCTGAAAAGTTATTTTTCACCTATTCTGAATACTACACTACCTATATGGGTAGGGATTAGTTAAGTAAGTCAATCAAGTCCCTCAACCCCATTTTAAGAAAGTGATGAAATGCTAAACCCTTAATGAAGTGTGAAAAGGATTTCCATCAATTAATCAGTTTAAGACTTTAGTCAGTCAATAAGCATTTATTGAGCACTTACTACATGCCAAACACTATGCTAAGTTCAGGGAAATTTAAGAAAGGCCAAGTACCTGTTCTCAGAAAGAGTCCCTGTCATCAAGATTACTAAGTATGAAAAGTCTTTGACCGATTTAAGATGTCTTTGAAAGCCAGTAGAGAAATTTCAGTGACATTGTACAAGAAGTGTGTTCACAAGAAGTGTGATTCACTGAGGAAACTTGAACATGCCCTGTGGATCTTCTGTCAAATAGAAAACCAGTTCAGAACCCAAGAGTCTGAGATTCCAGTATGTGAAGAGGAGAGACCATTCCAAGTTAAATTCCAGAGAAGGAATGTGTGGAGCCATCTCTAGTCATCTTGATGTGTCACTGGACCCAGATGGTTCCGGGAGAGAAAGTGAGCCTGGTGACTTTGCACAGCCTTCCCTCACTTAAATCCAATTCACTTGAAAGTCATGGCACTACCTTCCTGATATCATGGTCCTCTTGGGGAAAGAAGGGCAATCCAGAGAAGGAATGTACTTAGGGTGGGGGATGGGGAGGAGCAGAGCCCAGAGCCTAGGCTTTGGTCTCCTCCCAGTCTCTGCCCCCTTGACTGCAATTGGGAAAAGGAAAAAACTTCCCTCATTCCCACCAATATGCTAGCAATGGCTGCATCTACAGCCAAGGATAGGCTGTACAAAGAGTCCAATAGAAAAGCTCAGTCTTGCCCTTGGATTTGATTTTGTATTTACTTTGAATATATATTGTTTTCACTTATTTGTGCACATATTGATTTCCCCACAGTTGAATATAAGCTCCTTGAAGGCAGGGATTGTTTGACTTCTTTGATTTAATTTTTTATTTTTGTCTCTGTCACCAGGAGGACCAGTACGATTCCTAGCACATAATAGCTGCTTAAATAAATGCTTGTTGGTTAATTGAACAAATAAATGATAACTTTCCCCTCTGAGAATTCCTTCTATCTACTTTGTATGTATCTTGTATAGTCCTAGTTATTTAACATTTAAACAATCCTTTTTTGAATGTTAGCACCTTGAAAGCATGGACTTTTTTGTCTTTTTCTTTGTATCCCCAGACCTTAGCACAGTGCCTGACACAGAATAAGGCCTTATGAACTAGTAAAAAACAGTTTGATTGGTATAGCTCCAGTCTGTAGAATGCATGGATGCTAAGACCAGACTTTGCCACCTACCTAATTATTTCCTTGTTGTGACACAGAGTTTTCTGGGTCCCGTCCCCTCATTCTTCATTCTTTACTAGGCAACTCTGAAAATACCATGACTTCAAGGGTCTAAACTAAAAAGATTCATCAACTAGACTTATTACCTTGTCCCATGGGTAATGGGACAATTTCCTTTTAGTGCCCAGTCAGATCTTTATCTAAAACTCTCTGTAAGTTTGAGCCTGGAGTGGCTTAGCACAGATACTTTATTTTGTGTCCAAGCTATTATAGCCTGACTGTGGAGTTGGGAGTGAGGGGCAAGGAACGTCTTTGCTGTTTCCTGTTGGCATCTGACCCCTTCTCATGGCTGCCAACCTTGGTTGGCAATGCCACTCTTCAGGAACAGTTCTCATAACCAATGCTTGTCCTTAAAGGAAATACTTGTTGAATTAATGGCTGATAACTGAAGAGGAATATACATGGTGACTGGACTAGGCATGTGGGGTTTCCATATGAACTAAAGCTCTGGGGCCAATGTAGAAATCAGATAACAAATGACTTCAAAGGCAAAAATCCAAGAGAGTCAAGGTCAGAGTCAACAATCATTGATTAAGTGCCTACTTGATGAAAGTTGATAATAGTGTAGGTACTGGGGGAATTAAAAAAGAAAACTGGGTCTCTGCCCTCAGGGGGCTTATACTCTTATTGGATCCGTCCAAGTGAACCTTTATTTTTTCTTCTTCAGTCTCAATACTACAAAAGCATTTGAAGCGGAAAGCACTGTAGCCCTGTCTCATTTCCCATGTCACATTGATGCTGTGTGGCTCTGAAACAGCCCTGATGTCATTGGACATGTGGGGCCTGGGAGCAGAGGATTTCTGAGTATGTTTAGAGAGCATGAAGCTAAGCAAAGGTAAAATGAAATCCCTGGTGGTTTTCTTTTATCTATCTTGACATACGTGTCTGGCAAAGTGCTTAATAACAATGGAATAGAACTGTCCTACCCCTCTCTAAAAAATATGTTCTGCATCTATCTTTATGTTCAGTATGTGCCTTCATTTTTGAAGTGTGGTCTCCTTAAAAGTGAATTAGATTGGTGTGTCTGAAAAGGTCAAGAGGGGTGGGGGTGGGGGAAGTACTTTCCATGCTGAGCTTGTGGCTCAGACACTTTCTCAGGTGTGTTCTGTCCTTTGGGACCCTGACTTCCAGAATGATGGTCACCACTGAAAGAGGTTTTGAAAAGAATATCCCCATTCTTCATGTCTACATGCTGGGGGAGTTCTTCATGGCTGAAGCTGCTTTCCAGCTATCTGAGATTCTCTTGAGGTCAATGATCCTTAAATTGTATCTTCTGCCCTTTCTCCTTGAGAATGATATCTCATCTGTAGCTATCAAGGAAACTTGGTATGTGATAGAGGGAGCACTGAAATTGGAGCCAGAGGACCTGGGCTCAGGCTTGGCTCTGGCTAGTTGTATGACCCTGGGCAAGTCACTGAATTTTGACAAGGCTTAATTTCCTCATCTACAAAAGGACTGAAATTAGATATGTTGAAAGGGAAATTGTTCCATAAAGTACTGTGAAAACAAAAACTATCATTCACTAGCTCTCTGGGTACTTTTCTGTTCCTTAAGTCTTCATACAGTGGCCCCTGTGGATAGAACATTGGCCTAGAGTTGGGAAGACCTGGGTTCAAATCTAACATCAAATATATATTACCTTTGTGATCCTAGCCAAGTTACTTAATCTCTATCTGCCTCAGTTTCCTCTCCTGTGAAACAGGAATAATAATAGCACCTACCTCTCAGGGTTGTTGTGAGGATCAAATGAAATGTTAATAGTAAAGGCACAGTGTCAAACATGTAGCAGGCACTTAATAGATGCTTCCTTCCTTCCCTCTCTTCTTTCTCTCTTCCTCCCTTCCTTCCTATCTTCCTCCTTTCCTTCCTCCTTTCTTACCTCCTTTACTTCTTTCTTTCCTTCCTTCCTCTTTTCTTACCTCCTTTTCTTCCTCCTTTCTTACCGCCTTTACTTCCTTCCTTCCTTCTCTCTTTCCTTCCCTCCTTCCTTCCCTCTTTCCTTGCTTCTTTCTTTCCTCCCTCCCTTCCATCTAGTACACATTCAGTAGCATTTTCTTAGGATGGTCATTGCTTCAGTACTTGTAGCCAGGTCACATTTTAGGATTTAATAAAAAATGAGTATACTTCAAATCTATTGTCAGTACATATCAGAACCAGGACTTGGACTTCAATGAAATGGAGCATGACCTTAGGGAGGAAGTTGGTGTAAGATGGTCAGCTCAGACTGTGCACAGGGAGTATATCACTTGTAACTCTGAATGAGTGAATCTATGTAATACTAAAGAAAATCATCCAACCCAGTGAGCCCTGGGATTGACTCTGAAAACATAGCAAAGACCCTTAGGAGTTATTTACTACAAGGAAGGGGAAAAGGGAATAAGCATTTTTATGGCACCTATTATGTTCTAGGCACTGTGCTAAATGCCTGTAGCAGCAAGCACTCTGACACATCCAGGGTGGCCTGCTGGCACAGGTTCTTAGATTTGCTTTTCTAAGGAAAGCAACTTAAAAGGGGTTAACAATCTATTTTAATTACATTCACCAAAAGAGAAAATACAAGCAGAGAAATAAAGACCAACAGAAAACAGAGAAATAAAGACCAACAGGCAGGGCTTCTGTCTGACCATAAGCAATACATATATCACAGATCAACAGACAGAACCAACTGTCTGACCATTACATACATACATAGTTACCAGAGAGAGAAGCACCAACATAGGGGTTTTCAAGGGGGGAGGCTCCTCAACAGCTACCTTATCTTACCTGACGTGGAAACCTTCTTCCAAAGCATAAGCCCCCAGAGTATATATACACTTTTCAGAGCTGGAGGACATTGTGACCCATCATGATCCAGTGCTTCATTAGCAATTAACACAGGGTATGGGCTTTCCTACAAAACAAGCCTTCCCTAATCAAGCTTCCTTTAATGGGCTCCACCTGAGGTCTATTCATGGGTACAGATGATCTTTCATTAACATAAATCTCATTAACATTACAATGCCTTGTAAATATCTCATTTCATCTTCACAACAACTGACAACTCTCTTGAGGTAAGTACTATTATCACTCCAGTTTTTCAGTTAAGGTAACTGAGGCAAACAGCTGTGAAGTGACATGCCCAGGGTCATATAGACCATTAGTGTCTGAAGCCATATTTGAATTCAGATCTTCCTGATTCTAGGCCCATCATTCTATCTACTGTACCATGAGGCTGCCAAGCAAAATAAATAATAGTTGGCTAATTTTTTTATGGCACCTTTCCAACCCAAAGAATGATATTTAACAGAAACCTCTTCCAGGTAGGATAGTCAGCCCACAAAAAGGAACAAACTCAATCAATGATGGATATTTGTTGTTGTTTAGTTGTTTTCAGTCAAGTCTGACTCTTCATGACCCCATTAGGGGTTTTTTGGCAAAGATATAGATGAGGAAACTGAGGCAAACAGAGTTAAGTGACTTGCCTAGTGTCACCTAGCTAATGTGTCTGAGACCAGATTTGAACTCAAGAAGATGAGTCTTCTTGACTCCAGGTCTAGCACTACTTTCACTGTGCCATGTAGCTACCACATAGTGGTACATACTGGTGCTAAATGATGCAGAGATATGAAAAATGAAACTATACCAGAGATTGCCTTGTAGAATACAAGGAGATCCATTTATAGCTCTACACTACAGCTGAGGCAGGGTCACAGATGTCGTAATTTTCATCTGCATAATAGCCTTGTGAGCAGAACCATATTCCTAGGATCTTAGATTTAGGGACTTAGAGGCAATCCAATCCAACCTCCACAGTTTACAAATAAGGAAATTGAGACAGAGATGTTGACTTGCCCATGGTTACATAGCTAGAGTCAAAGGTGGGATTTGAACCCCAGCCTTTCTAACTCCAAGTTCCTAATTCTCTACATTACATCATGCATTCCCTTACTCTTCGACATATACCAAGCATGGTTCTTTTGTCATTTATACAAAGCATTAAGCTCTGGTCCCTATCCAAATCTGCCTTCAGTTGTCTGGTGATTACACTTCTCCACATTTCCTTTGACAGGGCTCCTACCCCACCCCCAACTCTGTAGAGTTATTAGAATGCAAGTTCCTGGAAAGTAGGGATTATGTCTTTCTTCATATCCTAAGTGCTTAACACCATGCCTGGAACAAAGTAAAGTCTTAATAAATGCTTGTTGACTTGAGATTGGTGTTCTCTGATCCTGGCTTGGCTTGAGATAATATTTCCCCAAATTCCCCTGCTTACCTTCCTTCTCACATGGAGTCCCTGGCCCCTACTCCAGCTCTGCACTGACCAATCAATGTCCACCAGCTGGAAGCACTTTGGGATAATGGGTGCCTTTCTAGGACTCTTCAGATTGCACAAGATAGACTGACTGCTTCTTCCATCAGTGCAGGTGTCCCAGATTGGGATGTTCACTTTGTCAAGGTAGGGGACCATGGCCTTTCTCAAGTGAGATCTTTGGCTTATTTTCAGATTTGAAAGACAATGGAAGGATGAAGTCTAGTGCCCTCTTTCCTCCAGTCTGCCAGATGTTCCCATCTGGGCTGCAGAGCTGGAAGAACAAAGCTCGTGTTCTGACTCATCCTAAGGAACTCTAAGAACAATGTTAAATGTCTGGAGTCAAGGAATGGTTATTATTTGTCTCATTTTGACTGAAGAACTCAAGAGCTTGAAAGAGCATCATTGATGGCAGTGGCAGCCCCAGGTTTGGCTCTCCTCTTTCTTGGTACCCTCTGCAATGAATCTCCTTTTATGATCTACATCTTACAATCATCTGCCTATCAGGTCCAGTTTAAATCCCATCTCCTATTTCCTGCTCTAGAGCTCAAAGGCTAGCCTTGTATTCTAGTGGCTTCTATTCCTGGGTGGTTGTTGAGTCTTTTTTCCTTGATAGTTACTTGGTTGTTGTTTCTGAGTTGACTCAAACGTATCTGACTCTCTGTGACCCTTTCTGAGGTCTTGGCAAAGGCACTGGAGTGGTTTGCCATTTCCTTCTCCAGCTCATTTTACAGATGAGGAAATTGAGGCAAACAGGGTTAAGTGATTTGCCCAGGGTCACACAGCTAGTATGTGAGGCCAGATTTGAACTCAGGTCTTTCTGATTGGTGCTAGCCACTGTACTACCTAGCTGTCCCAGTTCCTTGGGGCCAAAAAAAGCTTAAACCAAACTGGAAACATAAACTACCCCTTTTCCCCCACTTGATTTCATCGTCCACTTATTTATCTAATGACCCACACAGTTCCAGGTGCACATGGAAATTCCATTCAGCAGGTGGTTACTACTGAGTGACTACTATGAACCTAGTACTGTAGTAAACACTGGGATTATGCAGATGGGATAAAAGGAAATACAAGCTTTAACCTTGATATTTAGGATCTCATTATGTGATTGGGAGCCAAGACCCAAACTTCCCTATTTCTGTTGAGACATCATAATCTAAGACTCATCCTAAACTCTTCCTTTTCCCTCAACCCTCCCATACTAATCAATGGCTGTCTTGTTCCTTGTGCCTCTACAGCATCTCTAGTATCCATCCCCTTTTCCCTGTTCACACACTCTCTGACCTAGTTTATAGCCTAGCTGTTGTAACAGCTTTCTAATTAGATTCCCTGCTTGCCTTGTTTCCTCTGTAATTTGTCATTCACACAGATTCCATACTGTTATTCCCAAAACACATATCTGACTATGTCACTCCTCTACTCAAAAATCTTCCATGACTCCCTATTGCCTCTAGGATGAAATATAAAATGCTCAACCTAGAATTTAAAGCTCTTCATAATCAAACAAACAAGCACTTGTTAAGCATTTACTATGTGCCAGGCACTGTGCTAAAGATGCGAGATAAAGCAAAATCAGTTACTACCTCAAGGAGCTTACTCTAATGAAGGAGATGGCATATACATAAATAGTTATATACAAGATGCAGAATAAATGAAAGGTAAGAGGGGGAGGCACTAGCAGTTGGGCTAGGGGAGGCCTTTTCACTAAATCTTAAAGGAAGTCAGGGCTTCTAAGGAGCAGAGGAAATGAAGGAGAGCATTGCAGACATAGGAGACAATCAGTGTGGAAAGATAAAGAGAGATTGCACATTATGTGTGAGGAACAGCAAATAAGTCAGGAAGTCTGAACTAGAGAGTTTGTGAAATGGAGTGAGGTATAAGACTGGGGGTAGTAGCTTAATTCAGTATGTGCCTGATATTCTTATCTGCAGCCCCACCTAGCCGAGTTCTTTGGCTGCTGCCACAGAAGCCCTTAATTTCTTGGGCATTCGAGGTTATAGGGTCTCTTTGAACAAAGTCCAGATAGCATACCAGTCCATAAAGTATCTGGACCATGAACTCACGCCCACCTCTCTCTCCTTAACCTCTGAGAGAAGGATAATCCTGTCTAATAATTCCAGCCTCTAAGCAACAAGTTCGAGTGTTTTTAGGCATAGCTCGATTTTGTAGACTCTGGATTCCTAATTTTGATTTTATTGCTAGACTCCTTCATGACCCTATTCAGGGCACTGACTCAGACCAGGCTAAAGTTTTTGAGACTCTGAAAACTAATTTGACCACCACCTCATCACTAGCACTACCCAATCTAGGAAAAACTTTCACTCTGTATGTTGATGAAAGGAGAGGACAGATTTTGACAGTCTTAACCCATTCCTTAGGACCTCACCCCATGCCAGGTGATGTTTTTATTTACTCAAAATATGCTTTCCTTGTTCTACATGTCCAAGAAGCAATTTGGAAAGAAAGGAGATATCTGACAGCAAAAAATTTCCCTATCAAACATGCCCTTTCATTTTTTGGCCTTGCCATAGTTGTCTTTAATTCTCTTCAGAGAAATTGTCTTTTGTGCCAGGGAAATTGTCTTTTCTTTATACTCCTTTTGTGCCTGTTTGGTCCCTGTCTGCCGGGTTTGTCTTTTCCAGAGTGCAAGCCATCAACTTCCAGATGACTGCTCAGGCTATATGCCCCTTGAACAGAATCCATCGAGGCAGGGATAGCTCTACGCCCCTTGCCAGCAGGAAGCAGTTTCAGAAGCTGAGACTTTCGCTCTTTACCCCAAAAGAATTTGGGTCCAATCTGTTTTAGGGGGGAATGATGGGGTTCAGACTCTGGGAATCTCCTTGAACTCTCCTTGAATCTCCCCACTTAACCTGGCCTTTCATACTCAAATCTGTGGCCATTTATGTTACCTCTTGATTGCCCCACCTGCTTCCCGCTCAAACCCTCCATTGTCTGATATCTCCTGATTGCCTCCAGCTGCTTTCTGTGCTGGATTACATCATTAGTTATCCCAATCCCATCAAGATTCTCCTTAGACCCACCTCCCAGACCACTAGACCACCTCTAGATTTTTCCCATGGACATTCTGTGTATAAGTTCCAACTCTCCTCCATGTAGGCCCTCAGATTCAATCCAGTTCAGACTCTGTCCAGTTGGGATTCTATCTGGCCCACTTGTGAATACAAGTGTTACAAATGCTTAGGCTCCTTAAGAGTCAACTCAATATGGTGAATCTTTAATAAAGTTTGTTTTTATTTGGCTTTAAAAAAAAAAAAGACTGGGAAGACAGGAGGAGGGAAAGTTAGATACCCAATGCTTAGATAAGACTGTATGTAGAATACTCACTAACCTTCTATCAGGAAACTTCCTGATTGGCTAAGAGTGAGCTGAGTATTATCCTGGATTGTAGAATGAGATTCTGTGTGCCTAGATGGGTGAATATCAAATTGCCTGGGAGGAGAGAAAAAGAGGGGAAAGAAAATTATTTTCTAGGGCAGGGGGAGGACCAGACACAGTGGCAGGGACATCTAGCTTGGGTTGAATCATGGAACAGACTAGGCCATCTGAACTGGAGTTAAAGAATAGATTGGAAAGCTTGGGCATCATCCAGCCCAGGACCAGAAAGTCACAGACTCGTATGTCTCTTCATTCCATTATTGCCACTAATTTCATTCACATTTCAAGGTCTGGGTCTTTAGAGCCCTCCTTTTCCCCCCCTCCCCCCTCCGGTACAAATACCTTTCTCTTTTCTTGATCCCAACTGGTATTGCTGCATAGGAGGGCACTTGGGATTCAGAGTTCATACACAATCTCTAAAGGTTCAATGCCTAAGCATCTCTACTTGCTCTGGGATTTACTGTCCTCATACCCTCTCAAATCAAGGCTAATTCTCCCTGCTCTAGATTAATGACTATTCAATCCCTCTCAATGCAAAGGTTCTTGTCTAAAATTTCAGATCTCTCTTTTTTTCATTCACTGTATGGGTCTCTCCTCAACTATTCCACCCAAAGCATTGATTACTTTGTGTCTTGTACCAACTTCACACAGCCAGGGTTTACCAGAGGTGGGGAACCCTTTGAGGGCTGCACTTGAGGACTTAGAGGGCTACATGTGGCCTCAAGGCCACAGGTTCCCCAGCCCTGGTAGCTTCTACTACTGCATGAGTACCAGTGATCATTTAATGTCCTTAAATATAGCTGAAAACAGCAGCTACTTTATGTAGCTTTGGTTACCCAGCAGTTCTCCATCTTGCTAGATACTCTAGAGCCAAGTAGTAGTTTTTTCCTACATATTTCTAATTGTTTTATGTAATAGGGGACTGATCATTGAACCTGTTCCTTATAATCGTACACAGAATGCTACTGATGTAATTTCCCACATGGAAGAAGCTGGAGATCCTGATTCTGACAAAGTCACAATGATAGATTGGACCATATATAGATACATACTTGGTTCCAGCCTTTGAACTCTTGTGGTAAATAGAAATCTCTTTGCATGGCTATAGTTGTAGAATTGGAACCGGGGATACCTTCCAAAGACGCTAGAAGACGAAAAGCACAGCCTTAGGCTTACCCCTTCCTTCATTTGGTGTTCTGGCGAGAGAAGACAGGCAATGTGTGACGGGAGTGGTCTTGGGCCCTTTCCATCTGAACTTGACACGTAACCCATAAATGTGACCTCCTGTTCTTCGCCTCAGAGTTAGCTCTTTCCTTTTAGGTGGAGGTTAGTCTAAAGGCCATGACCTTATAAATTTTGAAAAGTTAAGGAGTCTGGGAGTTAAGTCTGCTTCAGGTTTTTAGTCAGCCTAGCATCAATACCCCAAGGAGCAAAGATTGATCTTCTGGGGAGGGAAGGGAAGCCAAAAAAGGACTCATTTGGCATCAATGCCATATTTGGACGTGAATTTAGTGGGATGAAAAAGAAGGAAGGAAGAAAGAGTAAAAAGAAAAGAAAAGAAAGAAATAACATATGCATTGCATAAGCAGAATCAAACAAAACAAATGCCAAAAAATGCATTTCTCATTCTGCATAGTAGTCCATCATCTCTCTGCCATGAGGTGGGTAACATTCTTCATTATTGGTGCTTTGGAATGAGGGTCAATCATTTAGTTGAACAGTGGTCTTAAGTCTTTACAAATTGCTCATTTTTTAAATATTGATGTTATAAATTGTTCTGTTTCTGTTTACTTTACTCTTCATTAGTTCTCCAGGTCTTTCCATGTCTCTTTGATGTCATGTTTGCCCTCATTTCTTACAGAACAAATAGTGTTCCATTATATTCATATGCCACAAATTGTTCAGCAATAGCCAATTGATGGACAACCCCTTAGCTTCCATTTATTTTTACCACTCAAAAAAGTTGCTATACACATTTTAATACATCTTTTCCTCTTTATTTGATCTCTTTTGGATACAGGTCTAACAGTGTTATAGCTGGATCAAAACACATATACCATTTAGCAGATTTTTGTGCATAATTATAAACTGCTTTCCAGAATGGTTGGATCTATTCACAGGTTTACCAATACCAGATAATGTGCCTGTTTTCTCACAGCCCCTCCAATATTTGTAATTTTCTTTTTTTATCCTCTTTGCCAATCTTATGGGTGTGATGTGGAACTCTTTGCTTTAATTTGGACTTCTCTAATATTAGTGATTTGGAGCATTTTCCCATATAGCTATAGAGAGCCTGGCTTTCTTCCCTTGAGAGCTAGCTATGTGTTCATATCTTAAAATGTAGGAAAGGACAGACACAGGTCTGACTAGAGTCAGGGGTGGCATGAGGGAGTGTTGTAAGGCACATTCTAAAGAGCTCGGAGAACAGAACCCAGGAGAACATTTTATACAATAGCAGTAACGTTGTAAAAGACAAACACTCTTGAAAGACTTACTAACTCTAACCAAAGCAATAACCCAAAGCCATATGATTCCAGAGGACCTATGAGGATGTAGAAGTGATGGCCTCAGGGGGCAATTGTACAGTGCCAATGCCAGAATTTGTTTTCCTTGACTATGTATATTTGCTTACAAAGATTTCTTCTTCTTCTTCTTCTTCTTCTTCTTCTTCTTCTTCTTCTTCTTCTTCTTCTTCTTCTTCTTCTTCTCCTCCTCCTCCTCCTCCTCCTCCTCCTTCTCCTCCTCCTTCTCTTCTTCAGTGAGAGGAAGAGAAAATAAATTTCTGCTCATTAAAACATTTTTTAAAAAAATCAAGATTAAGAGCTCAGAAAGATGAGGTTTTATACTTTAGCCAGACACAAAAGCTGCAGGAAGTAATTTTTTTTAAAACAATTAATTAATTAATTTTTAGTTTTCAACATTTACTTATATAAGATTTTGAGTTTTAAATTTTCTGCCTCTTCTTCACCTTCCCCTTCCCCAAGATGGCATGCAATCTGATATAAGATCTACATATTCATTCATGTTAAACATGTTTTCACATTAGTCATGATATAAAGAAAAATTAGAATTAATGGTGGACATTCCTTCAATTTCCAATTCTTGGCCACCACAAAAAGAGCTACTATAAATATTTTGTACATGTAGGTCCTTATATCTTTGTATGGTCTCTTTGGGATACAGACATAGAAGTGATATTTCTGTGTCAAAGAGTATACACAGTTTTATAGCCCTTTGGGCATAGTTCCAAGTTGCTCTCCCAAATAGTTAGATCAATTCACAACTCCACTAACAATGTGTTAGTGTTCCAGTTTCCCCACATCTTATCCAGCATTTATTCATTTCCTAATTTTGTCATTTTAGCCAATCTGATAGGTTTGATATGGTACCTAAGAGTTGTTTTAATTTTAATTTAATTTTCTCTAATTTAATTAGAGAAATTGCATTTCTCTAATTGAGTGACTTAGAGCATTTTTTTTTAATATGACTATTGAAAGCTTTAATTTCTTCCTCTAAAAACTACGTGTTCATATCTTTTGACCATTTATCAACTGGCGAATGACTTGTATTCTTATAAATTCGACTCAGTTCTCTATATATTTTGGAAATGCCTTTATCAGAGACACTGTCTATAAAAGTTGTTTACCAGCTTTTTGCTTCCCTTGTAATCTTGGTTGTGTTGGCTTTGTTTGTGCAAAAACTTTTCAATTTAATATAATCAAAATCACCCACTTTGCATTTCATAATGTTCTCTATCTCTTGTTTGGTCATAAATTCTCTTTTCCATAGATCTGACAGATAAACTCTTCCTTGCTCTCCTAGTTTGCTTATAGTATCAGCCTTTATATCTAAATCATGTACCCATTTTTACTTTATCTTGGTATAGGGTGTAAGATGTTGTTCTATGTCTAGTTTCTGCCATATGATTTTCCACTTTTCCCAGCAATTTTTGTTAAACAGTGAGTTTTTATCCCAGAAGCTGGAATCTTTGGATTTATCAAATATAGATGACTATAGTCATTGACTATTGTGTCTTGTATTCTTAACCTGTTCCACTGATCCACCACTCTATTACTTAGCCAGTACCAAGTAGTTGACAATTTAAGATCTGATATAGCTAGGTCACCTTTCCCTGCATTTCTTTTCATTAATTCTCTTGATATTCTGGCCCTTTTGTTCTTCCATATGAATTCTTTATATTATTTTTTATAGCTTTACAAAATAATTTTTTAGTAGTTTGATTACTATAGCACTGAATAAGTAAATTAATTTAGGTAGAACTGTCATTTTTATTATATTAGCTCAGTCTACCCATGAGCAACTGATATTTTTCCAGTTATTTAGACTTTATTTGCATGAAAAGTATTTTGTAATTGTGTTCATATAGTTCCTGAGTTTCTTTTGGCAGACAGACTCTCAAATATTTTATAATGTCTACAGTAACTTTAAATGAAATTTCTCTTTATCTCCTGCTGTTGGGCTTTGTTAGTAATGTATAGAAATGTCAATGACTTATGTGGGTTTATTTTAGCTAATTTTTTTATTATTTCAAGTTATATTTTACTTGAGTCTCTAAGATTCTCTAAGTATATATCATCATATCATCTGCAAAGAGTGATAACTTTGTTTCTTCTTTACCTGTTCTAATTCCTTCAGTTTCTTTTTCTTTTCTTATTCCTAAAGCTAACATTTCTAGTACAGTATTGAATAACAATTGTGATAATGGACATTTGTATTTCACTCCCAATCTTACTGGAAATGTTTCTAGCTTATCCCCATTATATATAATGTTTGCTGATGGCTTTAGTTACATACTACTTATTATTTTAAGGAAGGTTCCATTTATTCCTATGCTCTCCAGTGTTTTCAATAGGAATGGGTGTTGGATGTTGCTGACAGTTTTCCTAATACTGACCAACCTGCAGGAAGTCATTTTGAAGTCTAGTTTAATTTCTTCCATGATACTTTAGTCTGTGTGGAAAGTAAGAGGCAATGTGGCCCAGTATAGAACTGTCCCAAACAGGAAACAGGAACAGGAAAAGTCACTTAATCACTCACACCCTCAGTCTCTTCATATGTAAAATGAGGATAAATCATATTTACATGACCTACCTCATAAGGCTTCTGGGAGGAAAAAATATCTTACATTTTGGATGTTTCCACTGCCCATAGAACTTACATAAGAACTTATAGTTCTTTAAGGTTTATAGAGCAACCTCTATAGAACAACCCTATGAGAAAGATGATAGAATCATAAATTTAGACCTAGAAGGGAACACAGAGACTATCTTATCCAACTCCCTAATTTCATTTAGTCATTTTTCAGTCATTTTCAACTCTTTCATGACCCCATTTGGGGTTTTCATGGCAAAGAAACTGGAGTGGTTTGCCATTAACTGACCAGGATTCTCTAACACAGGAAAATGCAAGATACCTTGCATAGTTTTAAAATCTCCTTGTTCTCTTAATGCTTTTGCCACATGTTGCATGCATGATTCTGGGCCATAAGATGGTACTGTAGCATCCTTTTTTGCATTCTGTTGTGGTTCCTCATTTCTATTACCAGATATCAGCCTTGCTCCTTTTTTCTGTGCGCCCACTGCTAGTTCCTCATTTCCCAGCGGAGGATCTGTAGCTTCCTCTTTAAACGATACAGGCCTTTTTTTTTTTAAGTCTCTAATTGCTTTAACTTTTTGCTTAGCTTTGAAAGCTCAGTCTCCAAATTATTAATTTTTTCTGTCTCTTTCCACTCTGTTAGTTCCTTCTGTAAATTTGGATATATTCTTTCTGGGCTATGCTCTCTTGAACTCTCTGAGGAACTTGAAGGAGTGGTCTGTGTGGATACCGCAAAGTGCCTTACTTGTTTGTCACACCTTCCTTCTTCTGCCTGAAATGAGCATTTTATAATATTGTACAGAAAGAAGGTGGATGGTGACAAAACTCCTGGTTTTTCTAATCCAAATGCGGTTATCTGCTCTCCTACTATTTGCCAGGTATGTGTAGATACTGGCGGTCTATCCTTCACCCAGGGGCACACTTCCTCAACCTGTTCTAAAAATTGTCTAATCACTTTTAACTGCAATGTCACTCCCTGGCTTTTAGCTTTCTTATATATGACTTGTATAAGCCTTCTTGTCTAGTTTTTCTGCTGATGTTGTTAACCCCATGGTGCTAAGAACCTAGCTCACTGCCTAGTTATGTATAAGCAGGTTACTCACAGTTTGTGGTTTTCTTCTTTTCCTCTCCCGGGTGGCTGAGCGCGCATCATCCCACCTGTACTGCAGGGCACCATCCAAGGAATGCAGGCTACGTCTTTTCTCAGGCTACGAGCTCATGCTTTTGACCCTGCACTGCCGCTCCAAGGGTTATTCTCTGGACCCTGGCTTCTGGCTTCTGGTTTCTGGCCCCACATTTGGACACCAATTGAACGGGTTTAGGGCCCGTTCCCCCAAGCCAACAGGTCTTACTCTGACCAGAAGTGCCTGTCGGCCTTGGCGGAGCAAACTGTGAGCAATGAATGAGGCAGGAGATCGAGATGGTGACCAACTCCCGTTTATTCCAGCTAGCTCATGCACTTTTATGGCTTCAATTACGTAAGCAGCTCGAGCAAATTTTATGCCAGTTTAAGCAAGTTTTTACTCCTACTTTCCAGGAAGTATCTTCTGGTAAACAGGGGCGGAACCCTTCCTCCAGAGCCATCTTGTTCATGCCTTACCAGTCTCCCCTCATTTTACCTGAGCCATGACTAGTGAATGCCATCCAAGAGGGCTGGGGGTTGGCAATTCCCTTACAATTAACTCCTTCCTAATTTTGTAGGTGAAGAAACTGAGGCCCAGGGATGTTGAGTAACTAGTCCAATTTCACATGGCCAATAAGCATTAGAAGTGCATTTTCAACTTAGGTCCTCAGACCCCAAGTACAGCATTCTTTCTAGTATATCACAGTGTCTTACCTCAGGTTTCTTGATGATGGAACTGATGTTCAGAGAGATTAGGAGTTCTGCACATGGTCACAGAGCCAGTCAAGTGTCAGAGCCAGGACTTAAAGCCATCTCTCCTGATCCCAGGTCTACTGCTCTTTGTATAGCACCCACAATTGCCTCTTGAACATTCCCAGATTCCAAGTCTTCACCCCTGATCCCGAAGACCACTTGCTATTCCCACCTGAGAGCTCTGGTGCTTGTTTATTGAGTCTTTCCTGTTTCATTAGCTGCAATCTTTAGAAGCCCTTAAGGACTATGGTGTTACACCTACTCCTTGTTTTTTACACCCGACAAATCCCATCATATACATATATATACATACCTCAAAGCCAATTAGTTTCTCCAAGGAAGGAAAGAACCCTGTATTTTCTATTATCTATATGTAGGAATTATTTCAACCCAGGAATTTATCAGGGAATATATTAGAAATATTAAAAAAAAAGAGAATGGGTAGGACCACAGGGAATCACATGTTGAATTTGTATATCCACACTTGGAAGCTGGGTGCAGAACACCAATCCAATCACAGGATATTCACTATAGCTTATAACATCTGTGTATGTCATGTGAACTAACTAGATAGCTATGAGATTTACCATAGGGAATAAATTTTAAATGTAAGCTTAGGATATTGGCAGGATCTGATTTTTATCTGAAGTTGGCTCAGCCAGAGGAGAACTATTGATTTTTCAGTACATTTATTCCCATATCAAAAGATATTTCATGTTTGAAAAAAATAGGAAGGAAGATGAAAATATCTATATGAAGTTTGACTATAAGGTAATAAAACTGATTTTTAAGCAAGCATCCTAGAACTTAAGTAGCTAAATGAATGCTACCCTTCTCTAAGTAGAGACCTCAGAAAGCTAGACACTTATTCTACTGAGGTCTCCTTTGCTCAGTACAGATTTGTTCTGCTTCTTTGGGATTTGCCTTCAAGGCCTGAGGCATCTTCTTTGGAATTTCCTTTTCTTTTGAAGGTGTATTTGACTTTTAGAAAGAGCCAAATGTCATTCACAACCAACTCTAGCGAGCAGATGAGGCTAGGGAGATGAGAGATATACTATTCTCATTCAAAACAAAGCTGTATCTATAAAGTACTGAAAGTGATTTTTCTTATATGACTCATAATAATCTCCCTTCCTTCCTCCCTTTAGATTTTCTTACACATTATTGTCAATGAACTCCATTCTGTAATGTAGCTCAGAGCTATCCAATAACAGAACAGGTCAGTCAGTCAACAAGTCTACCTCTCGAGACCCTCGCTGGAAGATACAAGCACAGAACAGATTTTTATTTGTCAGAGGATTCTGAGAGATTCATAAAATGTAGAATGTAGAAGGAAACTTAGAAGTCATGTAGTCTAAGCCTCTTCTTTCATCAGAGCAGGAATCAGTCCTAGCCTTAGTACCATGTTGCTTATATATATGAATTAGTGATGTAGCACTGTCACATGCATTGATGTAGTCATGAGGATGGCCTTTCACAATAACAACAACAGTAACAAAACACAGCTGCCCTTCTTATATAATAATGAGACCACAGTGGTCAGTAGAAAGAAAACTGGACTTGAAATCAGAGTACACTTGGATTTGAATCTAGATCGCTTAACCTCTTCAAGCTCCATTTTCCTCATCTGTACAATGAGGATAATAATAGCTGTGTTATCTACCATAAAAGAGTTCATCTAAGAGATATTGACTGAAAAAGGTCATGAGTTAAATAGGAAGAATGAAGGATAACAGATTGACAGACCACCTGGAACATTGGTCTCTGCATAGAATCAAAAGAACTAGAAGAACGCCCTCAGTACATGGACTCCTTTGGGTGATGTGCCCTTGAGGAAAGATATACATAAGGATGGGAAGGCACAGATGGGATGAGATCAGCATCTTTGGATGGAGTTCCCGCATCAGTGAAATTATAGGTTCACTAAATTACTGAGGAAGCATTGCCTATCCATAGGGATGCTGTGAGGATTACATTGGATGATGCCTATGAAGTGTTTTGTAGACTTGGAAGCATTATATAATGATCTGGGAGGTAACCCTGCCCCTCACATGACAGCTGCACTGCTCAGAAGAGGTAAGTCTATCACAGCTGGTCATGGCACAATGTTCTGTTATTCTGTACAGTGTTCTCCTGGTTCTGGTCACTTCACTCAGCAGAGCTTTGGTGTTTGTTAACCAAGAGGAGGAATATCCTGGGTTTGGTTTCTATTTTTGTTTTTCTTTCTGTGGGCAACTAGACAGAACTGCTTACTCTACTAGACTATAAGAGTCATGAGGGTAGCGACATATCTTATCTAACCTTTGTAATATTCCTTACTGACTATTGCAAGATTCTACACATGGTTCAGTCTTTTTTTCAGTCCCCTCTGATTCTTCATGACCCCATTTGGGGTTTTATTAGCAGTTTGCCATTTCCTTTTCCAGCTCATTTTACAAATGGGGAAATTGAGGCAAACAGTTAAATGATTTGCCCAGGGTCACACAGCTACTAAGTGTCTGAGGCTGGCTTTGAACTCAGAAAGATGAGTCTTCCTGACTCCAGGCTTGATCATATCCACTGCGCCACCGAGCTGTCCCATTCTACACATAGCAAGAACTAAATATATGATAGCTGATACAAATTTGAAAACTGAACTGAGGTGCCAGCAGTAGTTGGTCACACAGACAAACTCACCCACTTGCTGATAAGAATTGATCCTAGGCTAGACTAGTTAGCTTGCTCTGAAATTACAGCTCTGAGGCTCGTCATATCAATCAACTAGTATTTATGAAATACCTTCTAACTCCTAGGGCACAGTACTAGTCAATGAGGGTCCCAGTACAAAGAATGAAATAATCCCTATTTGCATTAAGCTTACATTCTAATATATATACCTCATAAATATGAAGTTAATAAATACATATTTATGTGTCCATATGTGTAGACACATACATACATGCATGTGTTTGTATGTATACACACACATACATACAAAGTAGTTAAATACAATGCATTTTGGGAATGAAAGGCATTGCCATTTGGAAGAATTAGGACAGAGGTTCATGCAGAAGATAGTGTCTGTGATGCCTCTGAAAGAGAGAAACTCTATGGTGCTATTTTATTGTGCCTAGGGAAGAATAACTAGAACTAGGGAAGAAATAACTCGCACTAGAAACTCCTCTAATTTTAGTTTTTGTCTTTGTTTTCAGAACCAGCTGGTGGTTTTCTCTCCTGTTCTGCACAAACCCACCACTGGTTGCCCCATGAAAATCATCCTTCATGCATCAGACCCAGGGCTCAGGGCAACAGATCCAATGTTCTATTCCCTGGAAACATCTCCAGTCTGGAGACTAACCAGCAGAATGACAATGTTAAAAGGCTTGTGAGCTGGTGACCCGTTATCAGTCAGTTATGTAAATACAACCAAAGGAAAGGTCATTTTCTTGGGGTAATTGCTGTCTCTGAAGATTACAGAGAAAGGTTATTTACACTGAGCTAGTTACAGTATTAATCCTTAGGAGATGCCTTACATCAAGGTCAAAATGACTGTTATTAAGTCAAAAATACATTTTCCAACAATTTCTCCCCCAATGGTTTGTCATATTCATCTTTGGAGCTAAGTGTGTTCTCCCAGTATGACACCAATGACCCAGTGGAAATATTCGGTCCAACCTGAATAACCTTGGAGTAACAAAGGTGGCCTTGGGCTGGAGTAGCTGTAGCTTATTCAATAGAACATCTGTTCCTTGGCTCCCTCGGACTGCGGACTGTGATAGGGCTTCAGGAAAGATGCTCCTGTGCAAAAGGCGGGCCTTGAATTGTATACTAGAATATACAACCTCATTAGTATGAGCCCAACCACCTCTCCACTGGAGCAAGGAAAATGGTCTCAGTCCCTGTTAATTAGCACCCCACTAGGACTTACTAATCACATGAAGCTTTGAACTATATAATTAGTGACGTTACAGACCGTGGGTCAAAGAATAACAATATTTAGACAAAATTATGTGATAAGAGTTTATAGAGTAGAATTTTACAGTTAGAAGAATTCTTAGAAATCTAGTCTATCACTAATGTAGAAATATATTAAACATGAGTGCACATGTATAATGTTATTGGATTGCTTGCCATTTTTGAAGAGGTGGGAAGGGAAGGAGGGAGGGAGAAAAATTTGGAACTCTAAATCTTATAAAAAATTAATGATAAAAACTATCTTTGAACTGACCCAAATGTATAATCATACAAGTCATTCCCCAATTGATAAATGGTCAAAGGATATGAACAGGCAATTTTCAGAGGAAGAAATTAAAGCTATCTATAATCATATGAAAAAATGCTCTAAATCACTATTGATTAGAGAGATGCAAATCAAAACAACCCTGAGGTACCACATCACACCTATAAGATTGGCAAACATGACAGAACAAGAAAATGGTAAATGCTGGAGAGGATGTGGGAGAGTTGGAACACTAATTCATTGTTGGTGGAGCTGCGAGCGCATCCAACCATTCTGGAGAACAATTTGGAACTATGCCCAAAGGGCTACAAAAATGTGCATACCCTTTGACCCAGCAATATCGCTACTAGGACTATATCCCCAAGAGATCATAAAAATGGGAAAGGGTCCCACATGTACAAAAATATTTATAGCAGCACTCTATGTAGTTGCCAAAAACTGGAAGTCAAGGGGATGTCCATCAATTGGGGAATGGCTGAATAAATTATGGTATATGAATGTAATGGAGTACTATTGTGCCATAAGAAATGATGAACAAGAAGACTTCAGAGAGGCCTGGAATGACTTATATGACCTGATGCTGAGTGAAAGGAGCAGAACCAGGAGAACTTTGTGCACAGCAACGACCACAGTGTGTGAGAGTTTTTTCTGGTAGACTTGGATTTTTGTAATAACACAAAAACTTCTTATAAAAAAAAAAAATCCCAAAGGTGGTTCTTAAGGCAAAATGCCTTCCACACTCAGAGAGAGAAATATGGAAGTCACTCACAAAATGTAGCAGATCATGTTTGTGTATGTGTATGTGTTTGTGTATCATGTTCTGATTTGTTATACGATTTCTTTCATTTATCTTAGTCTGACTACATAGCATGACTATAGTGAAAATATACTCAATAGGAAAGTATATGTAGAATCTATACAGAATTGTATGAACTCGTGGGGAGGGAGGGGGGTAGTGGGGGGTAGGTGGGGGGGATAAAATCGCAATTGTATGGCAGTGATTGTTAAACATTAAAAAATAAAAAAAATAAAAAAAAATAAAAAAATAATTAAAAAAAAAACTATCTTTACATGTAATTGGAAAAAGTAAAATAGCATTTACGATTTTTTGAAAAGACCAAAAAAAAAAAAATCTAGTCCATCAACCATGTAGAATGAGACACATTTTTAGACATGGCAGATATGGGTATTTGCTTTACTTGAGCATATATATTTGTTTCAAGGGTTTCTTTTTTTTTTTTCTGGGAGGCATGGGAAGGAGAGAAAATAAATGCCTGTCAATTGAAAAAGTAAAATTTAATTTGAAAAAAGAATTCTAATTTATCTCCTTGATATTACAGATGAGAGGATCAAAGTTAAGATGGGTGAAGTCACTTACCCAAAGTCACACAGCTAGCTTGTGGGAAACAAGTTGAATTCAAATCTCTTGCCTCCCAGACCTGTGTTCTTTATATCACAGGACACTCTCAGCTGCTGCATATGTGAAGAATCTGGTTTAATATAATACAATAAGCATTTATTAAGCACCTAACATGTGCAGGGATAGGAAGGAAAAAAAACCCAAACTAGTTCCTGTCCCCTTGAAATCTGGTTGCATACCTCATCCCTCAACTGCAATTTATGTCTCCAGAATTACCAGCAGTTTCTTAATTGCCAAATCCAAGTGTCTTTTCTCAATTGTTATACTTCTTGACCTCCGGTGTTTTTGAAGCTATGGACTGCCCTACTCCTGGATATTCACTCCTCTCTGGGCTTTGGTGATACTGTTCTCCCTTGGTTCTTCTAGAGGTATGACCATTTCTTCTTAGTCTCAGATCACTGTCCATGTGCCACCCCCAAATACAGGAATATCCCTAAGGCTCTGTACTAGGCCTTCTGTCTGTATACTCTTTGTGAGTGACTTCCTCAGCTTCCATGGGTTCACTTTTCACTTGTACATAAATAAAATCTGGGTGTACTCCTTCTTCTATCTAGCCCTCAAAGCCATATCCAGTGAATCTTCATGAAGTGTTATCACCCATGCCTCCTCAGCAGCCACAGCTACTAAAGAAAAGAAAAAAATTATTTTCAACAAAGTCTTGGCACAATCAATTGTTCAACATTAGAAATGGATATGGTTTTATTAATGCAAAGAACACTAAAGAAAATTCTGCTCTGTTGTGCACCCTAAAGACCACTGGGGCTTTCCATCCAACTTACACCTAAAACCTCCTACTTGTGTACTCTCACCCTATTAGAATGTGATTTCCTTGAGAGATGAGACTGACTTGCTTTTTTGTTTGTAATCCTAGCACTTTACATATAGAAAGTGCTTAATAAATGCATTTTCATCAATTCACTCATGATTCAGGTCAGAGCCCTGGTCTCTGTCTTGAGCTCATTTCACATCATCCACTGCCTACTGAACATTTTGAACTAAATATCCATTAGGCATCTTAAACTCAACAGGTACAAAATGGAACTTTGTAGTTTCCCCAAAACCTACTTCTCTTCCAAACATCCCTGTTTCGATCAAAGGGAGCCACTACCATGACTTCCAGGAATCCAAGGTTCGTCCCTCACTCCTCATTCTCTCTCATACTATGTATATAATCAATTGCCAAGTCTTATTGATTCTACTTCCACAACCTCTTTTCCATTGATCCTTTTCTCCCCATATAACCATCACTCTAGTTTAGGGCCTTATCACCTCTTAATTGAACTATTGTAACAGCCTCAGAGACTCCTGCCACTAATCCATCCTCCACACAGCAGCCAAAGGGAATTTTCCTAATGCATATGTCGGAACATGCCACTCCCTGCTTGATAAACTCCAGTGGCTTTTGAGATCTCTAGAATTAAATACAAACTTCTTCATTTGACAATTAAAACTCTTTCTAACCTGGCTCCAACCCATCTTTCCAGACCTCGTATGTATTGCCTCCATGCACTCTGTGATTCAGCCAAAGTATCTTTTTGCTTTTCCTCCATCATGACAATTCTACTTCTACTTCCACGGCTTTGCATCATCCATCTCCCATGCTTGGATGCATTCTCTTTCCCCTTCTACCTCTTAGAATCTCTAGTTTTCTCCAAAGTTCATCTCAAGTGCTATCACCTTCATAGAGACCTTCTCTTCTTTCCTATTCCCACCACTCACCCTTCATCTCTGCCAGCTGCTGGTTCCATCTCCTGAAATTCCCTCAATTTACTTTGTCTGTATTTATGTAAGTACATGTTCTTTCTCTGGGTTGAATGGCAAGTCCTTGAGGGCAGGTGCATTTCATTTTTGTCTTTATTATTGTCTTTATTACCATTTTGTCTTTATTGTCCCTAAAGATTATTATCTTTACTATCCCTAATACCTAGTACTGTACTTGTTCATTTGTGGATTATTACTCCCTCCATGGAAGTAGATTGCAATCCTCTTGTGCTTTGGTAGATGGTGTGATGAATTGTAGCAAAGTAATTCATTGCCTAATAACCAGCATTCTAATCCCCTTCAAACATAATTTCTATGGGTTTAGTTCCCACCTACCCCCAGGGAGCATCTTTGGAACTGTCTTTCCTGGTTCTAGTACCAAGTGGGAGCTTTGGTGCCATCTTCTGGCCACATGATGGCTTGATGCTAAAGGGACTTGGTGTTTTGGAATGACAAGACCAACTATGAGTGATCACCACGTTGACTTCAGCCCTTGCCATATCTGTTGACAAAAGAAGCCGCTTCCAGCATAGCCTTCTTGGTTGTGACTTGCTCCCATACAGAAAGATAGGGAGATGGGCTGTGCTTGTTTTTTCCTTTAGTAAATGTAGCACCCCAATTCTGCTGTTGCTGTCTTGGGATGGTGCCCCCAAAGTTTGGTTTGCCATTATTATTCTAAAGCATCAAGTCCTTTCAGTGGTAGGCCCCTCTGGTAGAAAAAAGGAAGATGAAAGCAGTCCCCAAAGCTCTTACTCATCAGGTAGAGAAGCTCTGAGCATGCTCCATTGGAGGGGGTTATGTAGTGTGGAATATTCTCCACAACCACCTCCCTACCCTCAGTGAGGCTAGGTTGGTCATAGGTTGACACCTACATTCTATGGCTGGACCATACCCAGAGCCTTTTCCAGCCTGGTAGGACATGTCAGAACTTGCGTTCCACAGGTATAAACCTTTGAGAAGCCAGTCACCTCTGTGCCACAATGAGACATTAATCACTGAGTGAGAAAGCCCAGTGCAATTAAAAGACATGTCAGGATCTGTTCTAATGTTCTGCCCATACACTTTCATTAGTGAAGTGCCACCACCTTCCAGACTAAGGTTGGCTAAGTCTTGGGACAAGTCTCTCCCTTTTCAGGAAATATACAGAAACATTCCTGGTTGGGACAGGAGTTTGCTTCAGAATTTTCTTGGGAGTTGGCTTACATGTCATTTCTTTTTTGCATTGTCATCTCTTTGGTACTTGATGATATTCTGATTCTGATTAATGGCCTGCCTTGCCTTGTCCTTTGATATTTGTGCCCTCTTGACTACCTAGTTCCAATGAATTATATTCTTTCTCTGACCTGTGTGTATATTCCAGGATGACAGGTACTGTGCCTCATCTAACCTTTTTTTTTTCTGCTCAACTGCATGGCATAGTGCTACACACGATGCTTAATAAAAGTTTATTAGTATTGTAACTGATTTTTTCAATATGTGTGTTAGCTTAATTTAGACTAACTGAGGGAAAATAAGATGATAACTGGTAAAAAGTTCTTCTTGAGGAGCTGCCTTGCAACAACAGTCTGGGCAGATAAAATAGCAGCCACATGATGCCCAATGGGACTCCTTGGAATAGCATAATGTAGAGAAAAGAGGGTGCCACTAAGGTGCAGGAGACAGGGAAGGGATAAAAATCTTCCAAGGAAGATTTTTATGAACCATATCACCAAGCCAAGACCGTGTGCTAAGAGATCAAGTCACTGGTGGGTAAAATGAACAGAACAGAGAATCTTGGGTTCCCTAGATTAATGAGCAACTAAGAAGTGTTGTATTGTTTAAAAAGTGGTCTTTTGAACAATTTGAATCTCATTAAGAAAACTCTGCAATGTTTTGGAGCTTTGTACAATGAGCATAACATCATCCACAAACAGGCATCTGGAAGACCTCCAAATCTATATGAACTCCCTCTTTGATTTGGATTTTGTTCTGGACATCCTCTAACAGTGGCCTTTGCAGAGCATACACCTCCCTGACCTATGCCTCACTTGATATTAATAAACAGAGGATTGTCCAACAAGATTATCTCTGTTGTTATATCTTTCAAGGAATCTTGTATGATTTCAGTATATGCACAGTAGCCACCTTGTTGTAGAAGAGCTTTTAAGATGGCATTTTACTTTGGACAAAGTAGAATATTTTATTTTCCAAGGTTTTCAATAAATTGCATTACTGTAAAGATGGAGCATATTATAGAATGTAATTTGGAAAAGGCTGAGTCTTCCCTTTCTGTTCCTTTCTCACAACTTCCTCATGACTTTGGTACATGGGCGAATTATTTTCATAAAGATTTTGTAGAGATGTGAAAGTAAGCATGTAGGCTAGTACTTATTGATATTTTCTCAATCACTTTTTGCTGTTGTTTAGTTGCTTTCAGTCACATCTGATTCTTTGTGACCCCATTTGGGATTTTCTTGCCAACGATGGTGGAGCGGTTTGCCATTTCCTTCTCCAGCTCATTTTACAATGTCTTCAAAATTGTGTCTCCTACAAGAGTGTATAGAGTGCTGGGCCTGTAGCTAGGAAGATCTAAGTCCAAATCCAGCCTCAGACTCTTACTAGGTCTGTGACCTTGGGAAAGTCACTTAATCTCTACCTACCTGATTTTCCTCATCTGTCAAATGGAAATAATAATAGCATAACCCTTCTAGGTTTGTTGGAACGATCATATGAGATCATATATGTAAAGCCCTTTGCAAACCTTGAAGTGACACATAAACACTGGCAATTTTGCTTGGTCTAGTCCATCTGTTTCCCCATATTTAGAATTTGCCATATTTAGTTCATCGTGTATGATATCCTGTTAGAATCTAAACATGATGTCACTAACAGGCATAAGAGTTTGTAACAAAAACCGTTACAGATCTTTTCCATTTTACATCTGTTGTTTGTGCTCTTTCATCTTTTTTTTCCTTATTTAAATCCAGTTCATGTGCAAGTCAAGACGTCACCTGTTGGGGGTGTAAGCTCAGTTTTCACGTGAACAGTCTCGGGCAGTTAAAAGTGAGGACTTCTAAACCTCAGAGTTCTCACGAGGCCCCCCACGGAACAGCTGGGGATCGAGGCGTGAAACACGGGCTATCTTGTGTATTTCTACCTCTTCTCAGTGGGAAACTTGCTGGGGAGAGCATCCCACCCTTGAGATTGGTCTGTGGTCTGAGCACACCTGTTGTTAATTAGCTAGGGACTGAGGGCACGCACGGTATTCACGTGCAAACTATGTGGCGGGAGAGCTTAAGTAGGGACAGGAAAGCCTGAAGGCCCTCTGGTGGATGTGGGGTCCCCTCGGGGGGCTCTTCTTGCTGTGGGGCCCTTGGAGGGAAGAGGGTCCCTCCCCTCTTCTGCTCCCATCCTCTTGCTGTATGATCCTTGCCCCTTGGGAGGAGGAGGATTCCTTTCTCCTGAGGAAGAATTCGTCCTGCATATGGATACGTAACTAAGACCCTGAATAAAGCCTAACCCTTGTTTGACTCTGGAAAGTCTCTTCCCTCAACACGTTTATCCAGTTGGCCACTGAAAACCTGGACGAAAGGTAAGAAGACTTGGGTAGTTCATCGGCCTCTAGGCCGAACAATCACCCTTGTAATGTCATTGGTCCTCTGGGAGAAGGAAGGACGAACAACATTTTTCTCTTTACGTGCCCTTCGGATGATTCAGCTTAACTAGATCTTTCACCAAGCTTCCTGTAAACTTGCCTTTCCCTCCAACAATTTCTTGATGTTTTATGAGGCAATAGTTCTCATATTCTTCTACCTTCCTTCTATACCACATATAGACATAAGTAAATACGAGGTAGTTTGAGGAATGAGAGAGCATTAACAACTGGCTGACTCAGGGAAGATTTCAAGAAAGGTAACATATGAACTGAATCTTGAGAGAAGATAATGATTCTGAGAGGCAGAGGAGAAGGGAGTAAATTCAAGGAATAGGGGACATCCTGTTCAAATATATTGGGATGGCAAGTAGAAGGTCAAGTTTTAGAAATAGCAGGAGTTCAGAAGTGTGCATTAAGGGAAGGAATATGAGACTAGACTGGAAATGGAGGTTGGAACCAGATTGTAGAGAGCAATGCTAGAGATTGTGTTGCATGCATTAAGTCAATGGGGAATCATTGAAAACTTTTGAGAGCATGATATAATTAGAGCTGTACCCTCAAAAGATTATTTTGTCAGCTCTATGGAGGATGGGTTGGAGAGAAAAGAACCTTGAAGCAGGGAGGCCAGTTAGGAGGCTATTATAGTAAGATCATAGATGATAGCTTTATAGAGGTATAAGGGACTTTAGAGATCATCTCCTCTAATTCTCTTATTTTGCAAATGAAGAAACAGATGCCTAGAGAGGTTAAGTGATTTGGATGAGGTCATACAGGTATTAAATCTAGATTCTCTGATTCCTAATCCTGCCTTTTTCCCATGGCACCTTGCTAACAGAGTTGTAACTAGGATGGACTACTGGGTCTTTATCATCAAAATATATAGGACTCAAAATTTTAAAGGATTTTAAGAAATTGTACAATTAAGAAATTTGTTATATACTCATGTATTAATATGTTGCTATATTTATGTTATATTATGGTTGTATTAATGTTAATTGTACTAATATTACTGATTATATTATATACTCTTTCAACTGTGCTGTAACTGATGGGCAAAAATAATTAAAATTGAAAGCTATCAGTCATCTCAATTCTTCTCTGTTCCCCTGTCCCATTGGCAGTCTATCATGAAAACCTGTCCCTGTTACACCTCCATTCAGGCCATCTACAAGTGACAGTATCCGCAGCAGTGACCTCACAGTGTCCCATGGTCTTTTTCAGGGACTGGTTCGGATGTCTCTCCTCCATTCCCCCAACGAAGCCCACTTTAGGGTCTTTCCTCATGGGTGATTTAAGGATATGTTTACTTCTTCTTGCCCCAAGTACCATTTTACGTTGTTTGTCTCCAGGAGCCAAAATTGCTAGTTATAACACTTCTTGTTGCTTCTTCAGAATCCAGGGAAGTATCGATGAAACCATTGGGATTTAGAGTCAAAAGATCATTGTTAATCTTGAAGAAAGTATAGGTGCAGAAGTCTAATTATATAGGGTTGAGGAGTGATTAGGTGGGAAGGAAATGGAAGAAGCGAGAGCAGACAACTTTTTCTGGAAGTCTGACAGTCATGTGGAAGCAAGATAGAGGATGATACCTTAAAGGGATAATAGGATTAAGTGTGTGTTTCCTCAGCATGAATGAGACCTAGGCATATTTTCAGGCAGCAAGAAAGGAGCCAGAAAAGGGAGAGATTGAAGATGACAGAGAGGGATTGGAGAGGAAGGATGTAAGCCAGGTATTGGATATTTGAGAAACAGAAGAGTGATTAAATGTGAGAATATCTCAAGGCAGCCCATTACACTTTTGGATAGTTCTAATGACAAAGACGTTTTTCCTCACATTAAGCCTCAATTTGCTTTTTTGCAACTTCCATACATCTGTGTTATTTTTGCTCAGGGGCCAAGAATAAGTCTAATCTGTCTCTTATATAGTAGCCCTTCAAATAGTTGAAGACAGCTATCATGCTTCCCTCCACCCCTTACCAAATCTTTTCCAGGAGTAGAAAAGGAAGATCAGTCACTCAATAGGCATTTATTAAACACCTAACATGTGCGAGGCACTGGGAAGAGAAAGACAACAAATAAAATTGTTCCAATCTTCTTTTGGGAAAAATAGCATGCCCACATAGAAGAATATACAAAGGTAGTGTGGGTGACCCAGTGTTGACTATGGGTAGGATATCTGTTGATAGCAGTAGGACAAGGAGGCAAAGCATTCAGTGGAAGAGGTATACTGGAGCTAGCTTGACCTAGCTTTTGAGAGCCACTTGTCAAATTTTCAGTGTAAGTATTTGCACCTTGGAAACTGGCAAATGCTACAAATCAAAGCTTGAGTTATTACTTTATTGTTTTGTCTGGACTTAAGAAAGTGGTGGAAAAATGTTAATAATGCAAATTAATCTTAAAAGTGTATGTGCATACATTTTTTTGAGAGTGAGTTGTTAAATATTTGCCAACAAAACACTAGGTGCATGCTTGATTGAACTGATTAGTTATTGCATCAAAACATTGGAAAAAAAAAAGAAAAATGAGTCCAAAGTAAGGTAATAAAGTAAGAGAGCAGAGAGGAATGAAGGGACCAGGAATCATAATAACAATAGGAGGAGCAGGGAAGAGGGAAAGATGAAAGAACAGACTATGATAAAATAGGAGAATTTTAGAATTAGAGATCATGGAGGTATCACAGTTGGGATGGCAAAATAGATGTCACCATTCCTATCAAAAGCCACATAAAGGTGTAGGTCAAGGGAGCTAAGGGACACTTTGAGTGATATCAACATGTATGGTGAAGGGCTCAAGTATGAGTGCAGGGAGAATAACCTGGAGATTTTTATATCATGGTCACAATGACCTGAACAGTGAGGTAGAGTGAACCTCAAATAAAAAGAGGTTACAGAATTTTGGTAGCAGAGGGAAGGTCTGGAAGCAACAAGTCACTTCCCCATGGCTCAGTGTGAAATGAGAAGCTGGAGAGAGTGAGAAGGGAGAAAGTTAGGCTCCCATGATGCACCATGAGTACCAAAACATGGAACAAGTATGAGATGAAGAGGTCCAGAATGAAAGGAGGCTTATTAATATTATATCAGGTGTTCTGGTGAGAATGATAAGACAAAGGACCATATAGACTCTGGAGAAGTAGGCTTGAAGTTGCTGAGGGTGAGAATGTGAAGGAAGCAGGAAAAAAGGATTTTCTCAATTAGTGCTCATCATACTCTGAATTATATATCTTCTTCTTAAGTAATTGATTAAAATCATTAGTATGATCAGATTTTTTTAAGAGGTGACTTTTTTGGGGAAAAAAATATAAACAACTAGAAAATAATATTAAATATCTTCTCTTGGTTAATCACAGTTAAGGAGACTGGATTTTGGGACCACAAGGCCACAATCAAATTATCGCTATATACCTAGTGGTCAAGTATCTTAATTACAAATATTTGCCTTGAAGAAAATATGGAAGCTTCATGATGGATGGCCTTGAAACCCAAAACTTGTATTATGATGGCAAATATCACATATTTTTTTCACTCTTACCTATACACTTACAGATAGCACCACTATTAGCAGCATTATCAACAATACCCACTTATCTAAAGTTTAGTTGAAATGGAATGGGATCCTTGGCTTGATTTAACTCAGATAATCTCCCAGTGAGCGCAGTACTGATGTTTCTTCCATCAGATTGGGAATGACAGGCCAAACACTTATTAAGATGATTACAACCAGTTGGAATGAAAAGAAGTTTGGCTTTTGGATATTCCCAAGGGATAAAAAAAATAGAGACAGTTTAGGATGAAGAGCAATGCCACCAGTTAAAACAATCAGAATACTTTCTAGTTGGGAGGCCTTATTTCAATTTCATCCTAAAAGTGGGAAAAGCTCCCAGTTGTGTTGTTTTTTTTTTTTAAAGTCAAATAGTAACTATTTCCACATTTTCAAAGTATTATAACAAGGGCCCTTTGTTCACTCTTCTATTAGCAGCATAATAACTTCAATGCTTGTGACTGGTTGAGGATACTAACTGGACTTTTAGAATTCTGTGCCAATCTCTTCTCCTAACTTATGGAAAAAAGTCCATGCTCAAAGCAATTAAATCAGATCCATTGTGCCCATGAGAATGTATTTATGGTAGTGGTTTAGTTTTGGGTTTTGTTTTTTTTTTTAACAAAAGAGTTTGACAGAGTTTGTTTTTTGGTAGTCAATCTCCATTTCACATTATCATGACTTTTTCAGAAATAGTCTGTGTTTAAAAAAAAACAACTGCCTCCCTGCCAAAGCACCTGTAGAAAAAGTTAGGATTTGAGTATAGTTACAGGAATGTAGGACAAAGGTTGCCAGCTCTGCCATACCTTTCCAATCTTACTAAAGGATTGGTAAAGGGCAGTCTGTATGGACAGTTCTAGTTACTGGGAGCATGATGGTAGCTGAAAGGAATTTTCTTAGCCAAAAAGCAAGCTGACTAGAAGGGATGGTTGCTGAGGCAAAAGCAAAAGTTATTCAAAAAGATCGATTTGACCTAATGGTTTTGAGTGGCTGGCTGGGTACAACTATGAGTCTGACTCACAAAAGGACTGAATTAGCCCTTGGCTATTTCCCAGAAGAACTCTGATCACTTAACCCTAGGACAGAGTTCACACAGCCATAATGCAGTGAAGAACTATCAGGTGGAAGCACAATTGAGAAGATAGCCCAGTAGGTATCATCACCAGGTTAGCAATGGATAGTAGGGATAAATATATATGCTATAGTATATATTACTATTTACTATACATTGTAGTAATATATACTATGCTATATATAGCGTATACATTTATAGTAGCGTATATATTTATTATATTACATAGTAATATAGTATTTACTATATAGTATACTATAGTAATACAGTATATATGGTAGTATATTATTATAGTAATTGGAACTATAAAAATACTTTAATATTTTAACAACTTCATTTGTG
The DNA here is from genome assembly GCF_028372415.1 of Notamacropus eugenii. Taxonomy (NCBI): domain Eukaryota; kingdom Metazoa; phylum Chordata; class Mammalia; order Diprotodontia; family Macropodidae; genus Notamacropus; species Notamacropus eugenii. The sequence goes on along the minus strand of NC_092872.1, from coordinate 176,532,995 downwards.
TGGTTATAACCTCCACCATCACAGACCAAAAGTATCCTTCAACTTAGTAGAACATCTCTAAGAATGGCTGAATCCTTTCTTCCTGCTAAGTAATCATCCTCCTATAGTCAGTCTGCTGATGAATCTCTTTGAGCTTAGCTAGGCTGATTCTTAGTCCAAAGACATCAGTTCATCACTGGACCTTATACTCAGTCTTTCCATCTAGGAAGGACCTGACAAAGATTATGTTCAATTGGCATAGCCTTCAAGAATCTAGACTCATCTTTACCCCATGATGAAGCATCAGAGTAGGACTTTAGAGGAGGACTATGAAAATACTTAGGTTATTAGACTGTAAGTCACAATGAATTAAGATTTTTATTCCTATCTTTCCATTTTGATCTGAAGCTATTCCTCTCTCTTATGCTCTAACAAAATTTACTTGTTTTGTTATTTACTTATTATTCTATAAATATTCATCACCCTTTCTTATTTATATGCTTTTGCTCATTCCCCCCACCTTTTTTTCATATTCTCCTCACTTTTTCCATTCATCTCTACATACTGAACCATATCTCCTGACCATTTTCTCTTCCATCTCCCCTTAACTAAAGGTGATCTTTGCTCCTCCGAATTCCTGTACTGCTTTGTTGTACCACAGATGGAACTAATCTCACACAGTTACTGTTGTAAAGGATCAGAGGATCTTAATTTAACAATTATAACCACTGCTTGGTCTGCTGGGTAGAGTTGCTGCTTCTTTTTCCTTTTTACCAAGGTGATTCACTGTTACATATCCACTCATATAGCCCAAAACCATTTCAGTCCTTGGGATACCTGAGTATCTAAAAGTACCTAAAAGGGAGGTCAAGTCTTTTTTAGTCAACTCTAACATCATGAGAAAAAATACTTAATGAGTCTTAGCTCCTATCTAGGGTCTCCCCAAAAGGAGAAGTACACAAGGAACCATGGAAATCAGGATAGTTCTTTATTTTCTGCCCACAAAAGAAATGCTTAACATAAAAGTTCTCACAAGCACACACTGACAAGACTTCTGCAATCAATAACATAGTTGAACATATAATAATGTGAAACTACTGTTTTACACTTGAGAAAACTGGTGGCACAGTGGCTAGAGCACTGGTCCTGGAGTTAGAACACCTGAGTTCAAATCCAGCTTCAGAAATTTACTAGCTCTATGACCTGGGCAACTCACTTATCCTCTGTTTGCCTCAGTTTCCTCAACTGTAAAATGGGGATAATAATAGCACCTACTTTCCAGGGTTGTTATAGGATCAAATGAGATAATACTCATTAAAAAAAAAAAAAGAAAAGTGCCTAGCACAGTGCCTGTCACATAGTAGGCATGATTATAAACCCTTATTTCCTCCCTGTCTTGGGGTTATAGTTTTTTTTTCCAGAAGATGCAATGACTGATGATTGCAATCAAGACTACCTTTGTGAATGGAAATTCAACAGAGCTATTCAGCTTTACTTTGTATAGACATGTACATCCTGACTTCATTGCTGCTGGCATCAAGAAGATATAAGAAGCTAATGTGATTGCAGCAAAAACCCTGTAGCTGTCAAACTCAGCTCTGTCTGCCCCAGGAGAATCTGCATGACTGGGGATATTGTACTGATTCCCTATCCCAATCCAGGTCACAAATTTAAATTTCAAAGCTCAGTTGTAACCCAGGGCTGTATAGGAAATAATTAATCGTTCAGCAAAGATGTATTGTGTCTACTAAATGGTGGTCGCTCTTCTAGGCACTTGGGATACAAAGACAAAAGTGAAATGTCTCTTCTCTAAAGGGGCTTAATTGAATAAGGGGAAATAATGTCTATATATTTATATGTAGGCATATAAAATATATGAAATAAATACAAGGTCATTTTTTGGAGGGGGAAGCAGCAAGTATCTGGCAATTGCAATCAGGATAAGTTTCACGTAGACAGAGGTGTTTGAGCCAAGCTTTGAAAGAAAACAAAAATCCTCAGAGGTGGAGATAAGAAGGGAATACATTTCAGGCATAGAGACAGCTACAGCAAAGACATGGAGGTGGGAGAGAGGGTTGCTAATCAGGAAAAGTAAGAAATCCGATTTGGTTGGACCATAGAGTATGTTATGGGGAGTAACGTATAATGAGATTGCAAAAGGTAGATTGAAGCCAGGTTGTGAAGATTTAATGTGATAAAGGTGAAAACTATTGGAAGGGGACATCAAAACCCACAAACCATTAGAAAATAATATGAAATGCCTTCTCTTGCTTAATCACACTTTTAAAAAAGTAGTCATTTATTTTTTCCAGTTAGATGTAGAGACAATTGTTTAACATTAATTTAAAAAATTTTTGAGTTCCAAATTTTTTCCCTCCCTAAAATGGTAAGCAATTTGATATAGGTTATATATATTCAATCATGTAAAACATATCTCCATATTAGTCATGTTGTGAAAGAAGAAAGGGACCAAAAGGAAAAAAACACCAAAAAAAAAAAAAAGTGAAAAATATGCCTTGATCCACATTCAGACTTCTGTTAATTCTGTCTCTGGATGTGGATAGCATTTTCCATCACGAGTCTTTTGGAATTGTCTGGGATCATTGTATTGCTGAGAAGAGCTACATCGTTCATAGTCGATCACTGCACAGTGTTGCTGGTACTATGTACAATGTTCTCCTGGTTCTGTTCATTTCATTTTGTATCAGTTCATGTATGTCATTCCAGGCTTCTTTTTTAAAACTGCCTGCTCATAATTTCTTATAGCACAGTACAATTCCATTACATTCATATACCATATTGATTAATCACCCTTAAGGGAACTAGATTTTTGGACCACAGGGCCACAACCAAATTATCATTATATACCTAGTGACCATGTGGTTTAATTATAAGTATTTGACTTGAAGAAAATATGGAAGCCTCCTGAGGGATGGCCTTAGATCCCCAAGCCTGTAAAGTGATGGCAAATGTCACACTTAATTTTTTGGATCTTTAATTTCAATTCAATCTATTGGAGACATGACCCTACTTATTAACATCTGAAGATAAATCATTTAATTATCTTCAGTTTAACTCAACATACACAAAGTAAACTCCTAGACAAGAACTTTGAACATGCCTGCATCTCTGGTATTTTATGATTCTTTCCTGATGCTGGCAAGAGCACTGTGCTAGGTACTGGGAAAAACACAAAGTTGATGACATGGTCCTTGTCCTCAAGGAGCTTATAGTCTAGTGGAAGAATATTATCTGTACATGACAATAATATAAAAATAATATATATTAAGTGTAAAATGCTTTACAAACCTCAAAACACTTTATTGATATTATTATTACAATTATTAGACTGATTGGAAATCCATTCTTTGATCCTCTGTCCTCTGATGCTCCTTGTTGAGCACTTTTTCCTTAGCATTTACCTGGAATGCTCAACGTTGATTCCTGCCATACTTCAGTAAATGTTCAGCATGGCTTCCAAGATGACTGAATCTACACTTGTAACCACTCAGTTTCCTAGCAAGTATGCCTCTAATCCCAAGAAAGACTCCATCAGCCATTGGCTGACCTAAAGTTCATATACAAGAGATCACTTTCTTGTTTTGTTTCACATGATTTTGTTTTCTTTAGACCAATGACTTAAATAAATGTGCTTTTTTGGTTTTGTTAAATAAAATTGATTTATTTATTTTTAGTTTTCAACATTCACTTCCATAAGATTATGAGATCCAAATTTTCTCCCCATCTCTCCCTCCCCCCACACCAAGACAGAACGTAATTTGATATAGGTGCTACACATATGATCATATTAGACTTATTTTCACATTAGTCATGTTATAAAGAAGAATTGGAACCAAAGGGAAAAACCATGAGAAAGAAGAAACAAAACAGAGAGAGAGAGACAGAGAGAGAGAGAGAGACAGAGAGAGAGAAAGCAAATAATTCACTTCGATCTGCATTCAAACTCCATAGTTCTTTTTCTGGACATGGGCAGCATTTTCCATCCCGAGTCTTTTGGAGTTGTCTTAGATCTTTGCATTGCTAAGAAGAGATAAATCTATCAAAGTCAGTCATCACACAATGTGGCTGTTACTGTGTACAATATTCTCATGATTCTGCTCACTTCACTCGGTATCAGTTCATTTAAGTTTTTCTAGGTTTTTCTGAAGTCCACCTGCTCATCATTTCTTATAGCACAATAGTATTCCATTACATTCACATATCACAACTTGTTCAACCATTCCCCAGTTGATGAACATCCCCCCAATTTCCAATTCTTGGCCATCACAGAAAGAGGTGCTATAAATATTTTTGTACATGTGGATCTTTTCGCCATTTTTCTGATCTCTTTGGGATACAGACCTAGAAGTGATATTGCTGGGTCAAAGGATATGCACATTTTTGCAGCCCTTTGGGCATAGTTCCAAGTTGTTCTCCAGAATGGTTGGATCAATTCACAACTCCACCTACAATGCTAGCTTTTACTTTTTCAATGAACAAGTATTTATTTTTTGCTCTGTCCCAATTCACACCACCATTGAAAAGAAAAGGAAACCACAACCTTCTAACAAATATCTGTAGTCAAGCAAAACAAATCCTTGCATTGATCATGACCAAAGCTGTATGCCTCTTTCTTCATTTAAATAATTATGAACTCAAATTAGGTAGAAGAATGAATAATGACTGGTTGGCTGTGTCCATGTTAAAATGGAAGTTTTAAGAATTAGAATTAGAAGTTTTCTACTTCTATCCTGTGGGGAAAGGGGAGACATAGTGAAGTGAAATCACAAGAGAATTCTCCTTACAGTTGGATAACAATAGACAAGTTAATTAATGATTTCAGTGACAATATGTGTTAGTGAAAAAGACCCTGGACTGGCAGTCAAGATGTCTGGTCCTAATGTTGTTTGTTGTTCAGTCATTTTTAGTTGCATCCAACTCTCCTCGACCCAATTTGGGATTTTCTTGGCAAAGTGTCCATAAGTTGTGTGACTTTGAGCAAACCACTTAGTCATAAGATTTTAGAGTTAGAAGAGACTTTAGAGGTAATCCAGACCAAACCACTCATTTTGTAGTTGAGGAAGCAAAAACTTAGGAGTAGAAGTGATTAAATACTAATTATAATACTATTAAATAGCAGAACCAGGCTTGAATGCATTTCTTCTAGATCCAAATTCTATTCCCTATTCACAGAATCCCATAGTTGGAAGGAACTCGAAGACCAACTGATCCAACTTGTTCCTAAACACTTCCACCAACCTCTTTGAAAAAAAGGATCTTTCATGTTTTACTTGAAGACCCTAAGGAAGAAGGAATCCATTACCTCTCAAGACATCCCATTCCACTTTAGCTAGTTCTAATTGTTAGAAAAATTTTCTTCCCATCAAGTCTAAATCTGCCTTCCTCCACCTTCTTACTATTGCACCTAGTTCTGCGTCTGGAGTCAAGCAGAACAAGTTTTAATGCTTCTTCCAAATACCAACTTAGCATATATTTTAAGGTTGCTGGCACATCTCCATGTTACTTCTCCTACAAAGTCTCCTATGGAGTCTGTGGTCTCAAAACTGGGGGCTATGGCATGATCTCAAGAGGTAATAATCAGCTAGCCAGAGAGTGGGCAGATACTTCACATCTGTCTCCATGTCTCCAACATAACCATGCCTATCCTTTACCTTTTACAGTCCAACATAATACCAGTGTATCCCTTTCCATGTCAGTGCAAGCTCCTAACTTTCCTCCTTCTGAGTCCAGTATCAACTCTTCAGTGCTGTTACAATCTGCCCCAAACCTAGTTCACCTAACTACTTGTGTCATCTCCTCTTAAAATTACCTTCCATCTATTCACAGTTATAGATTATGTTTCAAATATCTGTTGTCTCTTACATTGCAAGCTTCTCTAGGAGATGGACTAATTTTATTTTTTCTTTTTATCCCCAATGTTTTTCATAGTGCTTAATAAATGCTTGTTAATTGATTGATTGCATATCCACAGCAGTACTACATAGGCCCATTGGGAAAAATTGTACCCCAATTGCCCCATTTCCCTTATCTGTCAAGGAAAAAAGTTCTTTTTATTTTATTTTATTTTATTCTTTAAAATTTTTATTTTTCATTTTTAACACAGTTTATAACAGATAAAACAATTCAAAACTTTTGGTCAGGTGATACTTCTTTTTAAAGCATTTACAATATGGACCACAAAAGAATTTTTTTTTTAAACATTAACCAACTGAGACACAAATAATATATATGCTGCTAACTTCAAAAGCTCTTGACCTAACTGTCTCCACAGTATTACTAAGAGTTAAAAGACCCTAACTTATTGTTGTTGGTCTAAAGTCCTATGCCTAATAGCTTAATTTTAGACTTTACCTTGGATGTTCCCCTGCCAATAATTGATAATTGAATAGATCTGGTATTAAGCTTACAAACCTTTTGACTATAGGAAATTGCCACCAAGAGTAGGGACATTGCAGGGATACAATATCTCCCCAACTTCATGTCATTTCCAGGCTGGATTAGATTATCCACTTGCATTCAGTCAGGCTTAAAGTCTGCCAGGTGTCAGTGGGGAAATTGAGTCAGGAGAATCCTACCTCAGCCCAGGCTGAACAGCTGCTCTCCCACCCTTCCCATGAGATTACCTTTTGCAGTTCATATCAGCATCTCACAGGCTTACTGACATCATAGATTGGAGACTCAGATCACCCTTCTTGCTACCCATACCTGGAGTTAGACTCAGAAGGACAGTCACTTAATAGTCCCATAGCATCTAAAAATGGCAAGTTCCAATAACCAGGTTTCAAATATGATTATAGTTTCACTTTGGCTAAGGAACATCTTTTAAGGCAAGTCTTAAGTGGCTTACATGCCTTTCTATACGTGTTCTAGTTCCTGATTAAATAGCAACCATAAAATCAAATTTACCATTAAAATCTTAACTTTTCCATCAGTGCCAAATTTTACCTGAGGTTACCTTCCTCTAGGAAATTTAGACTGAAATTCTTTTCCCCAAACTAAAGATGTCATTGATTCATTCTCAGTAATTAATTCAGTCACTTGTTTTAATACTAATTGCTTTTGCCTCACTTTGTAACATGTCCAATTTTTCTCCCCATCACTCCCCTCCCCCCACTTCCTAATACCTTGCATTCTGATTACTCCTTCCCTCAATGTACCCTCCCTTCTATCACACCCCACCCCTCTCTTATGCCCATCTTCTCTCTTTTCTTTTAGGGCAAGAAAAATTTCTATATCCTATTCCCTGTAGTTCTTATTTCCTGATTATATGCAATAAAAATTCTCAACATTCGTTTCTAATACTTTGAATTCCAACTTCTCTCCCTCCCTCCCCAGCCCCACTGAGAAGGGAAGCAATTCAATACAGACTAAATATGTATTTTTTTGCAGAAGACTTCCATAATAATCATGTTGTGTAATACTAATTATATTGCCCTCTGTCCTACTCTATCCCCCCTTATTTATTTTCCCCACAATTGACCTTGTCCCTTCTCAAAAGTCTTTATTTCTAGTGCCTCCCTTCTCCCTTTGCCCTCCCTTCTAACATTCCCCTCACCCCACTTGTTGCTTCCTCTCCTACTTTCCTGTGGTGTGATATAAATTTTCATATCAGATTTAGTGAGCATGTTATTCCCTCCTTCAGCCATATGTGGAGAGAGTAGCTTTATTTTTCCCCCTCTCCCCTTCTCCCTTATCTCCTCCATTGAACAAGATTTTTCTTGTTTCTTTTATGAGTTATAGCCTGCCCTGTTCCATTACTCCCTTTCTCTTTCTGGAATCTTCCTCCTTCACCCCTTAATTTTTATTTTATTTTATTTTATTTTGTGTGTGTGTGTGTGTGTGTGTGGATATCATCTCTTCTGATATAGCACACCCTGTACTCTCTATCTATCTATGTGTGTGTGTGTGTGTCTCTGTATGTGTATGTACAATCTCTCCATCTACCCAAATTCTGAGAAAAGATTCAAGAATTAAAAATATTTTCTTTCCATGTAGTAATGTAAACAGTTCAGCTTTAGAGAGTCTTTTATGATTTTTATTTCCTGTTTACCTTTTCATGCTTCTCTTGATTCTTGTCTTGGGAAGTCAAATTTTTCTATACAGATCTGGCCTTTTCCTCAACATGAATGCTTGAAAGTCATCTATATCACTGAATGACCATTTTTTCCCTTGAAGTATTATATTGAGATTTGCTGGGTAGGTGATTCTTGGTTTGAATCCCAGTTCCTTTGACCTCTGAAATATCCCATTCCAAGCCCTTTGATCCCTTAATGTTGAAGCTGCCAGATCCTGTGTTATCCTGATTGTATTTCCACAGTACTCAAATTGTTTTTTTTCTAGCTGCTTGCAGTATGTTCTCCTTGATCAGGGAACTCTGAAATTTGGCCACAATATTCCTAGGAGTTTCTCTGTTTGGGTCTCTTTCAGGAGGTGATCAGTAAATTCTTTCAATATTTATTTTGCCTTCTGATTCTAGAACATCAGGGCAGTTTTTCTTGATAATTTCATGGAAGATAATGTCTAAGCTCTTTTTCTGATCATGGCTTTCAGGTAGTCCTATAATTTTTAAATTGTTTCTCCTGGATCTATTTTCCAGGTCAGTTGTTTTTCCAATGAGATGTTTCACATTATCTTCTATTTTTTCAAATTTTTGGTTTTGTTTACTAACTGCTTGGTTTAACTCATAGTCCTTCATTTCCCTGAACCTAATTCTCTCTTTCAATGAGTTATTTTGTGCAGTGAGCTTTTGAACCTTCTCCTCCATCTGGCTAATTCTGCTTTTTTAAAACCTCCTTCTCCTCATTGGCTTTTTGGACCTCTTTTTCCAGTTGAGTTAGCCTCTTTTTAAAGCTATTATTTTCCTCAGCATTTTTTTGGTTCTTCTTTAGTAAGCTGCTAACTTGTTTTTTAAGGTCTTCTATTGCCTGAGCCTTTGGAAGCAGAGGCCTTGACTTCCTCTGACAGTATACCTTGTTCTTCCTCATCTAAAAGGATGGGAGGAGACCCCTGTTCCCCAAGAAAGTAACCTTCTATGGTCTTATTATTTTTCCCTTTTTTGGGCATTTTCCCAGCCAGTTACTTGACTTCTGAGTTTCCTCTCCACAACCACCTTGCCTCCAGTTCCCCCAAGCCAGCACAGGGGGCTGAGATTCAGATGACCTACTCCAAAGCTTCAGGGGCTTTAGGTGGGAGCAGGGCTGCTATTCAGTGTGAAATTAAGATCAGCTGCTCAGGAGGGTCAGGGCTGCCACACAGGGCTCAGTTCCCTCAGGAGGTTTACAATGAGACCTTCAACAATGGATGCAGGCTACTTCCTGTTTTGGGAGCCTCATCTGCTGTTGCCTCTAGTGCTGCCTCCTGAGGAGGCCTGAGTTATGGGGACACCCTGCTCCCCTCTTGGCCAGCTGAAAATACCTTCTCACTGACCTTTGGCAGCTGTGGGCTGAGGGATCTGTGCTGCAGCTGGAGATTCTGTCCCTGAAGCCTGCTGGGATCTTTTCCTTTCGGTGCTGTGTGACCAAGGCAGGGCTGGGCTCTGCTTCTTGTCCAATGTGCAACAGACGTTTCCTGTTGGTCTTTCAGGTCTCTCTGGGATAGAAATCTCCTCCACTACGTTGTTCTATGGCTTCTGCTGCTCTAGAATTTGTTGAGAGTTCTTCTTTACAGGTATTTTATGGGCTGTGGGGTAAGAGCTAGCATATGTGTATCTTTCTACACCATCTTGGCTCCTCCCTGGAAAAAAGTTCTAATAAGAGTACATGATTAAAAAAAAGTTTGGGGACTCTGACTCTAAGCTAAATGTCCCAATTCTTTCATTTGATTGTCTTATGGCAAGGAACGGAAGCTCTTCATCATCATACTCATCTCAACTTTTTCTAATATTTTTCCAACTCTTTCTAAATTGTAGACTTCCAAGTTGAACATACTATTCCATTTATGGTCTGATCAAGGCAAGGGATGGTGAAATGATCACCTCCCTAATTCTGGTTATTTTGCCTTTCTTAATGTTGCCTAAGATTGCATTAGCTGTCTCTTGGCTGTAATATCACACTGTTGAGTAATGAGCTTGCGATCCACAAAAAGCCAGATCTTTTTCAAACAAACTGTTGTTTAGCCATGTTTCTCCCTTTCTATACTTATAAAATTGATTTTTTTAAAACCTAGTGTAAGATATTACATTTATATTCATTTTATTAGATTTGGTCCAGCGATGTAGCCTATTGAAAAGTTAATGATTATCATCACATGGCAGTTAGGTGGTGCAGTGGATAGAGTGGAGTGTGAAGTCATGAAGAAGAATTCACATCTAACTTCAGACCCTTACTAGCCATGTGACCTAAGGGGAAGTCATTTAACCTCTGCCTGCCTCAGTTTCTTCCTCTGTATAATGAGCATAGTAGCAACACCTACCACCAAGGTTGCTGTGAGGATCAAGTAAGATATGTGCCTGACACATAGTAGGTACTATATAAAAGTTGTTATTATTATAATTAAGACAGCCCTTGCCCTTTTCTCCTCTTGTGGCAACTCTTTCATGTTCTACCATCTTTCACTGGTCACTGATAGGGACTCAGAAATCCCATACAGAAGTTCTTTAAATACCCTGGGCTGCAGTTCCAATTTCCCTCATCATTTGAACTCTTCAATAGCAGGCAGGTACTCTCTTACTATACCCCTCCTTATCTTGGATTTTAATCCCCTCTTAATAGCTAACATTTATATGGCACCTACTAAGTGCCAGGTATTCTGCTAAGCACTTTACAATTATCCCATTTAATCCTTACAACAACTCTGGGAGGTAGGTGCTATTATTATCTGCTTTTTACAGATGAAGAAACTGAGGTAAACAGAAGTAACTTGCCTAGGGTCACTCAGCTAAGAAGAGTCCAAGGCTGAATTTGAACTCAAGTCTCTCTTACTCCAATTCTACTAATCTATCCACTGTACCACCTAGCAGCTCTTAGTTATGTTTGTTTGGTCATTTTTGATCTAATGCTCATTAATCTTAGCAGAGAAACAGAAGCAAAACAAAAACAAAAACAAAAAAAAACCCCCAAGAACTGAGCAGCTCTACCGTCTCTCCACTGACCTTTATTTCCAATCTCTTTCCCCCAGGGTGTTTTAGAAAGATTTTTTGTTGTCTTTACTTTTCTGCACTAGTCTCATTTCATTGTGACTTTTTTTGCTGCTGACATCATTCTTATAGGGCCCTACCATATTTTTGTATTAATCTTCCATTACAAGTGCTTGTTTCTATATTCTGTATGTCTCTTTCAAAGCTAAGTTGGTTAATGAATTCCCTGTATTTGAATCCCTGATATTTAGCACAGTGCTTGGCACATAGGAAACACTTAATAAATGCTTTTTCATTCATTCATTTATCTGCATAGAAGTGGTAGCTAAAGCTAAAAGATTGAATGACATTGCTGAAAAACAGAGAGATAACACATTTATTAAGCACTTAACTATGGGTAAAGCACTTTGCCAAGCACCAGGGATACAAATAGGAGTAATGCCAAGTCAGTGCTACCCTCAAGGAGCTTATATTCTAATGGGGGAGCAACACAAAGAGATGGAGAGAGCAGAATGGAGACAGTTGTTGAGAAGATGTCTGGAGAGTTGGGGCATGAGTGAAGTATGTGGGCGTGGCCCCTCCTTATACAGTGGTCTGTGCAAGCATCCACCAGTTAGGAGGGGTGGGACTCCAGATCAGGACTTTCTCTGGGGTAAAGAGGTAATCGTCCAGAGAAAGGAGAAATCTAGAGAGTTAAATTATGAGTGAAGTGAAGGATACCTGAGACTCTTGTGAAAACAGCTATCTAAGCAGTCACTAGCCAGGACAACACAGACTCTGGGACAGAAATTAGAGAAAAAAAGGTTAGCAACAGAATTTGTGGGCTAACCATATTAGCGGATAGGAAGGCAGTGAAAAAAGATAAGTAGGGGGAGGATCAAGAGATCATGTTCTCTCAGAAGTCAAAGGAGGAGACAAAAAGGAAGGGTAGTGGGCAAACACTTTAGCCGTTGCAGTAAGATTAAAAAGGCAGACAGAAAATAGACCATCTGATTTGTAAAGTAGGAGGTCACTGATGATTTTCAAGAAAGAAATTTTTACACAATAGTGAGAACAAAAGCCAGGCTGCAAGTCACTGAGAAAAGTGGGTGCTGAAGAAGCAGAGGTGTCAAATGTGGATGACTTTTTCAAGTTTGGTTGTAAAAGACAGATGGGATGATAGCTAGGTAAAATAGAGGAATTAAGGAGATTGTTTTTTAATTTTTTTTTTTTTAGGATTGAGGTAATCTAAGCATATTTATAGATGGAAAAAATACAATGGAAGTGAACAAGGAAAGGATAAAGAGGGTTGTTTGGAGCAAATTTCTGGAGGAGATAATGGGGTCAAGGGTCAGAGGTCAAGGCAGAAGAATTAATCTTGGTAAAGAGTCATATCTGACAGACTAAGGAAGAAGGGGAGAACAGGTAGTTATGGTGAGAGAAAGAAGTGGAGAGACAAGGGCAGAGAGCCCAGGGTGTGGGTTTCTAACAAGCTCCGCTGCCAAGATGACCAGCAGGGTATTTCATAAATAACTAGTGAACCTGTTGTAACGTCATGCTGGCAGCAAGTTTTGCATGTCTCTGAACTCACAGTACTCTTTCTCCCGGACTTCACCTGCTTGGAGTCATTGTATTCTAAAATCAAATGAGGACTACTTGCTCTACAACAAGAATGCACAAAGATTTGTGACCCAGAATGGAAAAACTGCCCAAGGATTGAAAGACAGAGTCTTTGACCCATCAAAAGTGTTTAAAAATGACCAGATGGGGAAATGGTTGTTGATAGAGGAGCTTAGAGTACAGTGAAGTTTGGGAATTTCTAATGAGATTGGAGATGTTGAAAAAGCTACAGTTTGACCACAGCAGATAAAGGAAAGATTTTATATGCCAGATATTTTACAAGTAACATTGTTTTAGTAGTGCTATTTGCCTTAGCAAAGGCAGCTAAGTGACTTTGTGCATAGAGTACTGAGATTGGAAGCAGGAAAACTCATCTTCATGAATACAAATCTGGCCTCAGACACTTAGCAGTTACGTGACCCTGGACAGATCACTTAACCTGGTTTTCTCATCTGTCAAATGAGTTGGAGAAGGAAATGGCAAACCACTTCTGCATCTTTGCTAAGAAAACCCCAAATGCAATCATGAAGGGTCAGATACAACCAAACAATAGAAGAGAAGTTGCCTTAGCAATCAGGCACTCTTCTGTCTTAGAATCTAGGCCTAAAGCACCTTTCTTGGGTGCTCCAGTATGACAACATGGGTGCTCTGATTACCTCTCTGAATTTGCTGGGTGACCTGATTCTCAGACCTGCTTGGTATACTGCAGACATGGGTGATCTTTATATTCTAGCCAGATGTGCTCTGAGCAAAAAAATTTCTAAGCATGGGAACATTAATAAGAGTAGGTTTAAGTGCTATCTTTGCCTGTTCTCAAATATTTGTTTTTAACCACCTATCATTAGATTCACTACTGGCAAATTATTATGTGGCAATGGGTGATACATGAGTTCTTTCTAGCATGTTCCTTTTATATGATATCTAGGAAGTCTTCAAGCATATGGAAGCAGTTAAGTAGTGTTGACATTTGGCAGAGAAAGGTATGACCCTATTCTCTCAATGATGGGGATCTGCATGAATAAATATCTTTATTTGAGTAGCCATCAAGACAGCAATTAGAAGCAATAGGGAAAAATGAATTGGTTCAATTTTGAACTACAATCAACTAGATGGCTTACTGGACTTAGAATTAGGAAGACCAGATTTCAAATCTAGCCTCTGACACTTACTAGATGTGTAACCTTGGGCAAGTCACTTACCTACGATTTGTCTCAATTTTCTTAACTGAAAAATAGGTATAGTAATAGTACCTCTTCCCAATGTTGTTGTGAGGGTCAAAAAGAAAATATTTGTAAAACTCTTTGCACATAGTAGGTGCTTAATAAACATTCATTTGTTTACTTTTTAATTATCTTTAACTCAGCAAATACTATTGTTTGTATACTTAATTTCTTTTTCAAGTAGCTTTGGTTGAAGTTATAAATTCTGAGCCGCACTAACATGGTTAAGATTGACCTGGTAAGATAAGATGCTTCAAGTACTTGCTAACCGGTAATGAAAGAATGGCTCAGTAAGTACAATTTATTGGGTCTAGTTCCTGATGTCTAATAGATGGGATTACCATAGTTGATACCCATCTGAAATTCCCAGATCAAACATTTAGAACAGCATGTGTCCGTGTGATTAGATAATTGCTTCAGGATTCAGATGATACTTGTATTTTGAATGCTCATAACCACTTGACTGGTGTTGTTAATTTCATTGTTGTCCAGTCATTTTAAATCATGCCTGACTCTTGGTGACCCCATTGGGGGTTTCCTGGCAAAGCTACTGAAGTGCTTTGTCATTTCCTTCTCCAGCTCATTTGACAGATGAGGAAATTGAGGCAAACAGGATTAAACAACTTGCCCAGGGTCACACAGCTAGTAAGTGTCTGAGGCCAGATTTGAACTCAGGAAGATGAGTCATCCTGACTCCAGATCCAGCACTCTATCCACTGTACCCCCTAGCATCCATGTTGGTACTTAGGTACTTAAGTACATAGGTACTTAACCCAAGCAGTTTTAAAGGGTTACCTTCCTATAGTAACCCTAGCATACTTATATTGTTACTTCTGCTCTTTAATGGTCTAAAATAAAATATCTTTATCATGAGGTTTATTTTCCTTTAAACTTATGATCTGAAAAACATCAAATAAATTCTAGAAACATATATACATATTATGTATGAGTATATATTAATATTTATTTTAAACTTATAAATTGAACAAATATCAAATAAATAAATATTCTGTTCCAGGACAGAGGTAGGAAGTAAACTAATAAATGGATACGGATGAGAGTTTTTCTAGTATAGAAAAAAATACATGAGAGGTGGCTTATCTTTCTTTTCTTCCCTTTTCTCACATCTTTACATTAAAATCTTATTTGTCACTTAAACAGGAAGATACAGAATAATTTTCTCTCCCAACACCATTAGGTCAATGCTATTCCATCCTTCTACATTCAATGTTAAAAAGATATCAAATTAATTTTAGCTTGGTAAAATAATGTATTCATTAATAGATAATTTTTCTATACATTTTCCCCCTCTGTCCATCACTTAATTTGGAAATTACTTCTTTGTCAGTAAAGTTTGTAAATTTATGACTCAGAATAAATTATTTTGGGGACATTTTAGGGAAAGAAATTGAATCTATGTAATTCATGCAATGTTCTAATGACTATTTTTGGCAAATATGTTTATCACCAACAACCCAAAAAGAGCTCATCTCTGGTATGCTCTTTTCTAAAATGATGAAATGGAGCTGCATTTTTTTTTTAATGATGTAAGGGAGTTTAGGGAGCTCATTTTAACTGGATTCAATCTTCTCAGTTTGAAGGAGGAGACTGGTATTTTCTGAACTATGAAGTCAGACTAGCATTTATTAAGCTCCTATTATATGCCCGGCCCTGTATTGAGGGATGAGAATACAAATAAATGTGAGGAAAAAGACCAGCCTCTGCTTTCAAGAAGCTCACTCATGTGAGCTCTAATGGGTGGGGATGTGGCTGAAAACTTTATGAACAAAGGAAGATATTTGGAATTGGCTTGAGGAGAACGATAAGACGATAAGAGTATGAAAAAAGATTGTGAAGTAGCAATGAGGACCTAGATGAAATTATGTATCATTAATTAATAGTGGGTGAAATTAGCTCAGATTTGGACTTTTTCCAGTGATGTTCAGCATCGAGAAGTAGCAGCAGAGGAATGCCCCCAAATTCCAGGGCTTGGCTCATGAGAACCCAGTTCTGGCAGCAAAGATAGGAGACCTATGTATGTGCTTGATGAAACCACTTCAGAGTCTGCATAATGGAAGACGCTGCTCTCTATTTCTCCTATTTCTGAGTATGTATAGGTAATTCTATGATTATTCTGCTTGTGTGGCAAAGAAGAGCCTGTAGATGGGCTGCTGAGCGGGAATGGGGTGTGTATGCATACAAAAGTCACTAACAGGTCCAATAGTGTCTTTCTTTCCTGGTGGCAAGGACTATTACCAGCACTGGGGTGGAAAAAGAGGTAGTATCATTCATGGAGAATGGTCTTCTCAGCCAGCTGTTTATTTACCCTGGAAGACGCACCATGACCTTGTTTCTTGCCCTTTTAGTATTTATTCTCACTTTTGAGTGCATGAGTGTTGGAGATGGTGTGGACTAGGCTATGACCTTGCGAAATCACCAATGGCCCAAGAACTGGAGCCCACTCCAGAGTTTGCTGACAGCTACATCCAGCAAGGGTTTAATAAATCTATAAGGGTTTAATACCTATGGAATCTAACCAAAGGTATGCTGGAGCTAACTCGTACTGGAGAACTGATAAATTTTTAGTGTGAGCACTTACACCTCAGAAAGTGGCAAATGCTACAAATGAGGGCTTGATTTATTTTTGGTGGATTGTGCTTAAGGAAGTGGTGGAGAATGCTCTTAATACTGCAGATTAAATTTAAGTGTGTATGGATTACATTTTTTTTTTTTTGGAGAGCTATTTGTTAAATATTTGCCAGCACACTCCTGGACAAATAATATACTGAATGATGGAATCAGGCTCCAGAAAGATCTCTAGGGGCTGGAACAATGGATTAAAGCTAATTAGATAAAATTTAATAATGATAAATATAAACTGTGCACAGTGAGAGGACTCAAAACTAGGCCATACAAGGATCATTGGAGGAAGTGGGGAATGTTTATCCCAAAGAAGAAAAAAGTAACTTGGGAAATATGGTAGCAATTTTCAAATATTTGAATGCTTTTCATGTAGAAGAAGGATTAACTTGTCTTGCTTGACTCAAGGGGGCAAAACTAGGATCTGTGGGTAGAATTTTACAAGACACCAGATTTTATCTTGAAATCCTTTCAATAATTCCTATAGTTCGCGAAAAATGAAGTAAGCTTCTTTGGTAGGTAGTGAGCTGCTCATCACTGGGGTGGTTAAGCAGAGAGTTCATTATCATTGGTCAGAGAATTCAGAGTTCCCTTCCAATTCTTCATTCTGATGACTAGAGTATGAGAACAAAAAATAATGACCAGAGTCATTCAGAATAAAAGATAATAGCAATAAAATGGTATAAACCATAACAAAAGACAGAAAGAGGTTTTTGAAACTGAAAAGTCAGGGGATTGTTGAAGAGTTGAATAAGACAGTGCATAAGAATAACTTGAAGTGGGCTTACTAAGAGGTAAAGGTAGGGTGAGATGGGAGGTCTGAAGATATTTGTTAAGGGGGGGATCCAGTATAACTGTGGAAATGTGGTACAGAAGGAAAAATGATGGACTTAGGGTCAGAAGACCTAAGTTCAAATCTCACCTCTTTCCATGACTACCTGTGTAGTACTGAGCAAGTCAATTATCTCTTTGGGCCTCAATTTCTTTATCTGTAAAATGAAGATTTTGAACAAGATGGATCCCTTGTCCCTTCTCACGCTAAATCTATGATTCTATAGGTCAAAAGATAACAGTATCAGCCAGCAAGGACTTTTATTTTTGTTTTCTTAAGTAGAAGAACCATAGGTTGGCAAAAACATCTCTTCACCCTGGTTTGGGCAGATTGGAGGCTCTGTGAGTGTGTAATATTTTTTTTTTTGTATAAAGAAAGAACTTGAGAAATGAAACACCCCTAAGGATATTACAATGTGGAGAACAAATAAATGAAATTCTGTTGGATGGCATTGGCCCAGCTTGTACCCTCTTCATGGTATGGGGTGGCTACTTACGCAGAAGGGCTAACTGTATCAGGGCACACATGGCCCTCTAGGTCCTCCAGTATGGCCCTTTGACTGAATCCACACTTCACAGGTTCCCCACTCCTGCATAGATGATAAAATTTCAGTGTGTTCTGGAGGAAAGGAATAAGCTTAGGACACATTTTAAAGTTACTGAGATTAACTATGAAAGAGAAAAGGGACATACTCCTTCTTTGATGCTACTGAAAAGGATGAGCAAATAAATGTGGTAACATTTAAATATTGAGGTGAACCTGAAGGTAACTCCTGCCAGATGGATTCAATCTTTTCTGTAAAATAGAAGGCAAGGTCATACACCAAGTGTCAGGAAGAAAAGACGTCTTTTAAAAGAACTTGACAGACTGAAATATACATCATGAAGATAGGAAATTGCTAAATTGAGATTTTCAATATTTTAGAACTTATTTTTATTTTACATAAAATAACTGAACCTGAGAAGAAAAAAATTCAATAGATGTGGTAAATATTACCACCTTCCCCTCACCTTGCAAACGTTTATTGTATCAATAACTGAAATAGTTTAATTTTTTCCCCCTGTGAATAAACCTTTTTGCAGGGTTCAATCAGCTTCTGCATAGGCTGTCATATGAGAACAGAGGAAAAAGATAAATAGTTTTAAGTTATTCATTGATTCATTCAGTCAAAAAATATTCATTTAACACCCATTATGTGTAAAGGATAAGCACTGGGTGCTGTGGGAGGAACCATATTCTAAACCCTTCCCTCATGCATGTCTGGCCAGTTTTTTGTTAAAGGGCATTGAGACCATCTTCGAGATTTGGTTGGCTAAAGGCTCATGCTATTGACAACACTTCCTTGTCGCCTGAAAACAAAACTGCTGCTAGGAACACCAGGTACCTTCTCTGATGGTTTGGCACAGTGGAAAACGATGGACCACTCAGGCAAGAGAACTTGATTTAGCTAAATCAACTTGAGGCATCCTCAATGCCTATCCTTATTGAATATCCTTTTCCTGTCATGACTAAGTAATTCTACATTTCTTGACTTCTGAGTGTCTCATTTGGACAGTCAACAAGCATTTATTAAGCTTCTCCTGTGCTAAATGCTAGGGATACAAAGAAAGGCAAAAGACAATACCTGCTCTCAAGGACCTCACAGTCTAATTGAGGAAACACCATGAAAAAAATTATGTACAGACAAGATATCTACAGGATAACTGAGAAATAAACCAAGGGAAAGCACCAGAATTACAGGGGAACAGAAAAGGCTTCCTGTTGAGGGTAGTTCTTTAGAATGGACTTGATGGAATCCAGGAGGAGGTAGAGAATTCCAGGCTTGGAGAACAGGCAGTGAAAAAGTCCAGAGTGGTGAGATGTAGTGTCTTGTGCAAGGAACTGCAAGGAGGCCAGGGTCACTGGATTGCAGAGTTATGGGAAAGGAAGAAAAAGTATAAGGAGATCGAAAATTAGGAAGGGACTAGGTTATAAAAGGTTTTGAATGCTGAACAGAGGATTTTATCTTTACGTCTGAGACCAAGAGGAAGCCACAGGAGTTGACTGAATGGGGTGTGTGTATGTGTGTGTGTGTGTGTGTGTGTGTGTGTGTGTGTG
Source organism: Notamacropus eugenii (assembly GCF_028372415.1). NCBI lineage: Eukaryota > Metazoa > Chordata > Mammalia > Diprotodontia > Macropodidae > Notamacropus > Notamacropus eugenii. The sequence continues at coordinate 176,513,533 of NC_092872.1, read as the reverse complement.
TGTGTGTGTGTGAGAGAGAGAGAGAGAGAGAGAGAGAGAGAGAGAGAGAGAGAGAGAGAGAGAGAGAGAGAGAGAGAGAGAGAGAAGGCCAGACTTTCACTTTAAGAAGATCAGTTTGACAGCTGAGTTAAGAATGGACAAGAGTAGGGGGAGACTTGAAACAGGCTATTGCAGTGGTCCAGCTGATAAGGGACTTCCACCAGAGTGGATGTACCCAAGAGATGTTACAAAGATATAATCGGTAGGACTTTATAATTAATCGGATAAGGTGGGTGGGGGGGACAAAGGAGGGAAGGATGAATAATACCTAGGTTAAAAGTCCAGATGACAGGGAGATCATTAATAGGAAAGTTCAGAAGGGGGAAAAGGGTTTTGGGAAAAAGATAAGAGTTCAGTTTTGGACATGTTGAGTTTAAGATGTCTATGGGATATTCAGTTGGAGATATCTAATAGTTATTTGGAAATTGGAAACTGAGGTTAACAGAAGTTAGGGTTGAGAATCATCAGCATAGAGCTAGGAATTAAATCCATGGGAGCTAATGAGATCACAAGGTGAAATGGTATAGGGAGAGGGAAAAAAAAGAGGTCCTAGGTTAGAGCCCTAGGGGACACCCAGAGTTAACTGAGGTGGTTTGAATGAAGATCCAACAAAGGAAACTACCTGAGGAACAGTCAGACAGTAGAAAGAGAACCAGGAGAGAGTAGGAAATCTAGAATCGAGAGATTAAGTACCAAGGAGAAGAGAGTCTGGGGGATCACAGTGTTAAAAGCTTCAGAGACATCCAGAAGGTTGAAGTTTAAGAAAAGTTCATTAGATTTGGCAATTAAGAAATCATTGGTAACATTGGAAAGAGCAGTTCTGGTTGAATGATGAAATCAGAAGCCACATTGCAGAGGGTTTGGAAGAGATCGAGAGGAAAAGGAAGTGGAGGCACTAATTGTAGTTGGCCATCTCAAGGAGAGATAATTTGATGACAGATGGACAGATCAAGTGAGGGTTTTTGAGGATGGGAGAGACATTGGCATGTTTGTACACAATAGGGAAGCATCCAGGAGACAAGGACAAATTGATACTGAGGATAAGTGAGAGATGGGATAATAGAGGGGTCAATCTCCTGTAGAAGATGAAATGGAAGGGGATCACTTGTACAGATAGAGGAGTTTACCTTGTAAGGAAGAGTCACCTCTTTATGTGAGACAGGGATGTAATGTTAATGAGATTTAGGTTAATGGCAGTTAAAGATCATCCCACTCATTAACAGGTGAGCTAAGGGAAGCTTGATTGGGGGGGGCTTGTTTTGTAGGAAGGCCCATACCTTTTGTTAATTGCTAATGAGGCACTGGGTAACAAGGGTTGACTGGCTCTGAAAAGTGTATATATATATATTCTGAGGTGAGGTTTTGCTTTGGGGGCTTACTCTTTAGAAGAAGGTTCTATGCCAGATGAGACTCTCCCTCTTTCCTGTTTCTCCCCCCACCTTTGAAAACCCAGATGTGGGTGCTTCTCTTTCTGGTAACTATACATGTGTGGTGGTGCTTTTGGTAATGCCTGATGAGATACTGCTTGCTTACTGTGAGGTTCCCTTCCCCCTACCTAAATTCTAGGATATTAGACAGTAAACTGCCTGTGGCAATTTAGCGGGGAAAATCAAAGAGAACAATGTGAGTATGTTCTGTATCCTCAAAAGATAACTGCAATAAATTATCTTTTACACTGGCCAACTATGTTATTCCTGGGTCTACCAGCCTGGGAATTTAAGCTATCTCCAAGTTCTGCTAGGGGATTTTCTCAGAACTCAGCTAACCTTCAAAGAAGTCAGGAAGAATTGAGTTTTGGGAGATTAAAAGTAATAATTTCCTCCTTGCTACAAAGCACAAATACAGCAGGTTAGGTGTACTCCAGTGGAATGATAAATATTTACCAACTTGCTGAACCGGGTCCCAGCAATAGTAGCGCCCACAGAACTCCTGCCCAGCACAGGGGCCCAGTGGCAGTGCAAGTACCTTTTTCTCCCCATTTTCCCCCAACCCACTTTTTAGCTTCTTCTTGTGTGCTTCTTCTATTATATTGTCAGCACTTTGAGGGTAAGGACTGTCTTTTGCACTTGAATTCGCATCTTCAGCATTTAGCATGGTCCCTGGCATATAGTAGGCACTTAATAAATGCTTATTGACTGACTCATTGATTAGAAGCTTGATGAATGCAAATTAAGATGAAATGGAAGGTTTGTTAGATACTACTGGTAGTATCTCATGGGGTTCACTGACTTCAAGAAGTAATACAAATTGGTAATACAAATAACATAAATTGATAATACAAATCAATATACAAAAGGTTTGAATAAATTCACTAACTATAAGCAGAGCTTGTCAATCTGTTTTCCTATTCCTGTCCTAACACAAAGGCTATATAATCAGAGATGGAACTATGGTACAAATCATCAGGGTTTTGCCCCAGGATAGGAATTTAGGGGGCAACAGTAAGCACTATCCCAGAGTAAGCTTCTTCCCTGTCTAACCCAGCCTCCAAAGCAGTACTGGACTGATTCCAATCACTGGTCCAGCCTCTAAACTGTCTTTTCTCTTTTTGGAGATTGGCAAGACCATCTAAATAGTAACTGATCTCCCAGAAAATTATGGTGTAACAAAAAAAAACCCCAATGCTAGATTTCAGGAAATCCCACAAGAAACTGGCCAGAATTTTTCTTATAGTAAAGTCTGAATAGAAAGAATTTTTCAGAGAGGTACTTTAGGATAACTTATCTAGAAAAAGTAGTCACCAAGCCCCAGAGAACTGAGCTCAAGTAGAAATCATATCCTTTAAAGAATATGATACAACTACAAATGAAATCAGCATGGGAAATAGTTTTAAAAGATATATGCTTTCATGGAGGCTAAAGAGTAAATAATTATATGAAAATGATGACACTAAGACAACATGCCAAAATCTGTGAGATGCAGCTAAGTAAGTAGTCCGTAGAGGAACATTTATAGCTATGAAAGTCCATGCTAATAAAAGAAAGAAAAGAGTAAAAAATTAAATGTACAATTTTAAAAATGAGAAAATCAATAAATTGAAAATACTGAATGAAGTACAAAAATAGACATGTTTAAAATCAAAGGAGAGATTAGGAGCATTGAATTAAGAGAACAATGACCTGATAAATAAAACATTTAAAAAGATCAGTTAAATTGATTTGAACAACCCTAACAAAACCAAACAACATTGACTAATTGGGGAGAGAAGGTGGGGATAGGGCAGAGAGGAAGGAAGAAACATTTACATACTATCTACTGTGTTCCAGGCACTGGTCTAAGTGCTTTACAAATGGTAACTCATCTTATTTTCACAGCAACCCTAAGAAGTGGGTGCTACTATTACTGAGACGGAGGGTAAGTGACTTGCCCACGGTCCTTTAGCTAGGACTTGTCTGAGTTCACATTTGAACTCTGGCCTTGCTAACTTCAGGCCTCCAAACTCTAATGTGCCACCTAGTTGCCTTCAGAGAAGAGAAGAGAAAGAAAAGAGAGATCCTTATCAGAAAAAAATGATAAGGAGGAATTCACAATTAAAGGAAAGAAAAAAAAAATTATCAAAAATGATTACCCCCATTTATATGGAAATACAACAAAACTTAAATGAAATAGATGAATAGGCACAAAAATATGAAATACACAAATGAACAAAATAAGACATAGAGAATCTAGACATTATCAGAAATACCAGTAAATAAATGCTGTAAAATCTGAAAAAGACTTTACATGTATTTACATTTGAAAAAAAGCCTAGAAATAACTCCCAAAGAAATAACTTCTAGTCCTAATGAATTTATGCCTAACAAATATTTAAAATACAAGTAATTCATATGCCACATAAACTATTTTAGAATTAAACTAATTTCAATTAACAAGAATTTATTTTTTTCTTTCCCACTCCTCCCTGCTTTTGAAAAGCAATCACACAAAAAGCCCTCAATAAAACACAATACTTATTTATGTTAAAAGTCGCACATATACACACAGAGACAGAAGCTTAGTAATTAAAGGACCTACACTTCACATGATCAAAAGTATTTATATCTAAACTCAGAGCAGTATCATCCATAAGGAAGAAACATCAGACTATTTCCCAATGGAGGTGAAGCAAAGATACCTACTGTTTCCTTTATTAGCTGATAAAGTGCCAGGCTTGGAGGCAAGAAAGCCCTAGGTTTGAATTCAGCCTTCAGCACTTTCTAGTTGTGTGAGCCTGGGCAAAACTATTTCTCCTCTATGAACTTCAGTTTCCTCGTTTGACAAATGTTAATATTAATAGCTATGGGACCTACCTCACAGAAGTTTTTGGGCATCATCCAAATATTATATGTATTTTACTTTGTGAACCTTAAAGCACTATTATAATTGTCATCTGTTATTATTACAACTGCTAACTCTAGCAATAAGATAAGAAATTAAGTGAAGAAACATAAGTAAATTCTCTCTTTGTAGATAATATGATGGTTTACTTAAAGAATACTGAAATTACTTGAGAGAGTTAATAGCATCATTAAAATTCCACAAACATAATTGGCACTTCATTGACTAAATTGAAAAGAAGAGATCGGAAGAGAAATTTTATTTTAATCATTAAACATTTATTAAGTGCTTAGCATGTGCCAGGAACTGTGCTGAGTGCTAAGGATACAGAAGAGGCAAAAGACAGTCCCTGGAACCTCAAGGCGCTTACAAGGTACATTTAGAAAAAGCAAAAATATATAGGACAAATAGGAAACAATAACAGAGGGAAGGCTCTAGAATTAAGATGGGGTGAGGAAGGCTTCCTACAGAAGGTGTGATTTTAATTGGGATTGAAAGGAATAAGTAAATAACAACAAAATGCATGAAATATCTTCGAATTGATGACTTATATAGGGTATCTCAAAAGTCAGTGCAGTTTTAAGTTAATGAAGCTTAAAGTTTGAGATCTGGGGGGACACCCTGTAGAATATAATGATTTTTATAGGATTAAATGAAAAACTAAATGGAACAATATTCAATCTTTGTGGCTGAACCATAGCAATCCTACCCTCATTTAATTTTTAAATTACTCTGTTTTAAACAAATTGTCAAAGGATTCCTTCACTGAATTATAGTATATGAGTCATTTTGTGAAGTATTATTATTTTTAAAAAGTTTAATTAATTTGTTTTCCATTTTCAACGATCAGTTCTATATTTTAAATTTTCTTTTCTTCTGTCTCCCTCTCTCCCTGAGACAGCTTGCAATCTTATATGGGTTCTACACGTGCGTTCTTATTAAACACATTTTCACATTAGTCATGTTGCATAGAAGAATTAAAACAAATGCAAGAAACCATGAGAAAAACCAAACCAAAATATAATACAAGAGAAAATAGTCTGCTTCATTCTGCGTTCAAATTCTATAGTTCTTTCTCTGGATGTGGATGCTATTTTGCCTCTAGTCCTTTGAGAATGTTTTAGGTCCTTGCATTGCTGTGAAGGGCTAAGTCTATCAGAAAGAGTCCTTGCACATTGTGGCTGTTACTGTGTATAATATTCTCCTGGTTCTGCTCATTTCACTCAGCATCAGTTCATATAAGTCTTTCCAGTTTTTCTGAAGTCCAATTTCATCACTTCTTATAGCACAATAGTATTCTATTACATTCATGTATCACAACTTGTTCAACCATTACCCAATTGATGGGCATCCCCTCAGTTTCCAGATCTTGGTCACCACAAAAAGAGCTGCTATAAATATTTTTATATATGTAGGACCTTTTCCCATTTTTATGATCTCTTTGGGATATAACCCTAGAAGTGACACTGCTGGGTCAAAGCCTATGGACATTTTTGTAGCCCTTTGGGGCTCCAAATTGCTATCCAGAATGGCTGGATCAGCTGTGAAGTATTATTTTAAAGCTGAAAACAAAATGTGGATTTAACAAATGGTTAACAGCTGGATAAACTGGGGTATATGAATATAATGAATATTACTATATCATAAAGAAAGAAAATTGTGAAGAATTCAGCAAAACGTTGGAAGAGTTGTATAAAAACATGCGAAGTAAAGTCACATGTAGTACACGTAATGCTATCACAAGTATTCAGTGCTGGTTCATGGCCCCTTGTTGGGGTTTTCTTGGCAAAAATACATGAGTAGTTTGCTGTTTCCTTCTCCAGCTCATTTTTCAGATGAGGAAACTGAGGCAAACAGGCTTATGTGACTTGCCCACAGCCACACTCCTAGTAAGTATCTGAGGATGGATTTGAACTCAGATCTTCCTGACTCTCAGCTTGGTGTTCTATCAACTGCACTATGAAACTATTTCTACTTGAATTAATTATCTTCTGGGCTCCCCCCCCAAAAAGTCCATTAATTTTAAGAAGGAAAAGAAAATAGATTATCATAAAGCAGATATCACTTTTCCCCAGGAGTAATGTCATACCTGTAGGTTGTGTTCCTAAACAAAGTCTCAGCATTAAATAGATCATAGCTATGACTGATATGTCACGAAGGCAAAAACAGAACTATAAACTTTCATAATAATTTAGAATAATAAAGTCCTCCAAGTCCTAGAAAACAGGCATTAAAGTACATACTGATTATATAATATAGCATGTGCTATAAAGTATATAAAGAGAACTTAAAAACACAACTCTACTGTATCATAAATTTGGCCTGAAACTAATATGCTTGCTATAAGTAAACAGTCAGCATTTAATTAATTACTATGTTGTTTGCCTCGGAATTTATGAGGGTTTAGGAGAAACTTTAGGTCGCCCAAAGTGTCTTAAAAATGTTGTAGTCTAGGGAAGCATGTAGTAAGGCTTTCCTTCTGTTGAGCAGATGCTTTCAAAATCCTTCTTCTGACCTCAGGGCCGTTTTCAAATTAGCTTGTAATTTCACTTTTTGGTCACTAGATGGGGCACTCCCACACTGAAATAAACTGAATTAGAGAACAAAGGAGCCAAAAGCTTGAAAAGGAGCTAAATCAAGCAGTTTGAAATAAACTGACAGGCTGAAAACAGAGGTTTCAGGGAGAAGACAGGCTGGGAGATATGATCATTGGGCACTTTAAGTTAATTGATCAGGAAAAAAATGTGGTTTATAGGTGGGCATGAGAGGGAGCATGACACAGTAGATGGAGAGCTGGCCTCAAAGATGGGAGGACCTGAGTTCAAACCCCACCTCTGATGCATACAGACTCTGTGACATTAGCTAAGTCACTTAACCTCTCAATGCTCTAGGAAACTGCTTTAAGATTACAAATTGTATGGAAGGTTCCTAGAAGTAATTAGACGGTGCAGTGGATAATGAGTTGGACCTGGAATCAGGAAGGTCTGAGTTAAAATCAGCTTCAGACAATTACTAGTTGTGTGACCCTGGAAAAATCACTTAACTCCTCTTTGTTTTAGGTCCTCCTCTATAAAGTGGGGATAATGATAATAATAATAATATCTACTTCCCAGGAGTATTGCGAGGATAAAATAAGTTAATATTTATAAAGTGCTTGGCAAACCTTAAAATATTATCCAAGGGCTATCTATTATTATAACCTGTGGCTTTTTTTTCCCTTAAGGCAACTGGGGTTAAGTGACTTATCTAGCATTACACAGCTAGTAAGTGTCAGTCCAAGGTCACATTTGAACTCAGATCCTCCTGGCTCTATGGCCAGATGCTCTATCTACTGTTCCACCTAGCTGCCCCCTAACTTGCCTTCGGTAGAGGGAATTTCCCTACCTGGGAGTTCCCTGCACCAATGAAATCATAGATCCCATTCTTATCCCTGTCCTTTATAGGATTACATGAACCAAGTTCACATAGGATGGGCAGGTTGCTACTACAAGTACATATCCACCTAATATGTTCATATGAAGTCAGACTCCGTCTGCCTTACTGCTTACTATTCTGTAGTCTAAGTCTTCCTAAACAAGGGATAAACTAAACACTATGACAGGTTTCCTTTTTCTAATAAAAGTAATTTATTCACAAGAAAAAAAATCAATAAAGGGTGATCCTGAAGAGCAAAGCAATTTGATTTATGCAGTTCCTGTTATTTTAGAGAAAGGAAGAGATGTAGACAATTTACCGACCTGACTTTTATTTTAGAGTAGGGAACACAAAACTTTACTCAATAAATAGAATACATATTTTAAAATTATGAACACATTATGACCAAATGGAGTGGAAGATGAAGAAAAAAAAGAAGGGGGAAGAAAAAGAAACATTCTATGTTGTAGTAATATTCCATTACATTCACACCCCCCAGTTTGTTTAGCTACTACCCATTTGTGGAGTCTGTTCCTTTTGTTTCCAGCTTTAAATATTGCTACACAAAACAACTCAGATATTCTAATTTGATGAAGGAAAACCTGGACAATTTGTTTAAAATAGCACTAAATTTGTAGAATAATTTGGGTAAGTAGGATTGCTATTTCTGCTGTCGTGGTGCTCTATTTAGTTCTTTCATTAATTCTGTAAAAAATCATTCTGTAGCTGTATTGAGAGTGTTCCAAAAATCTTCAACTTTAAAAGAAGGGGGGAAAGAGATGGACAGATGGTCCAGAGGACAGTGAGAATTATAACCTAAAGAGATGAAGTGTTTTGAAAAGGAGACCAGAAGGATAGTTGAAGACAGAAGAGGAGGACAGGAGAGAAGGGAGAGAAAGAGGAGGAGTTCTGCATCTTTTTAATGACCTCATGTCTAAAGTGATTTGAGTTTTGGCTCCAAAGTGTTGCCACCTCCAATTGCTGCCTCCTAGAAATGCCATTGAGATGATGAATGACTGTTCAAGTTCCTATGTTCTTTACTCTTATCTGAAAATCTGTAAATGGGATAGCAGCAGCAAGTCTTTGGAGGAATTATTCTCTGGGATACAGGGGCATCCATTCATTCCAAAACTATTATAGAGAGAGATATCACTCCAAAAGCAGGGGAAAACTAAACCAAGAGAGTTCCTGAGAAAGAAGACAACTTCTAAAATACTAGCTATATACCCGATGTATGAAGATAATATGGGAAGTAGGAACAATGTCCTGCAGAAGGAGAGATTTGAAATGGAGCCTGAAGGAAGATAGACTGAAAGGCAGAGGTGAGGTATAGTACATAGCAGCCTTAGTAGTAACTTGGGGGATGGTTCAGTTCAATAGTTTTCCAGTTTTGCTCTTTGTGACCCTGTTTGGGGTTTTCTTGGTAAAGGTACTAGAATAGTTTGCCACTTCCTTCCCCAGCTCATTTTATAGATGAGGAAACTGAGGCAAACAGGACTTATAGCTAGTAAGTGTGTCTGAGGCCAGATTTGAGTTCATGAAGATGAGTCTTCCTGACTCTAGCTCCAGTGCTCTATCCAGTATCCCAGAAAATCATAGGGAAGTTTAGAAGTAGAGAGGGTTTTGGGAAAAAGATAATGGGTTTTGTTTTAGATATTTTTATTTTGAGACACCTCTGGAAAATGAGATGTCCAAAAGATAGTTAGTGATGTGGGCTTAAGTTCAGAAGACAGATTTGGGTTGTGTATATATGTACTTGTATGTGTATACATATGTATATATATGCACATATGTACATATACACATATATCACATATATAAATGCATGCACACATTCATGTATCACATGCATGTAAATATACTGCATATGTGGTATGTATGTGTGTATTATAGATCTGTGAATCGTATGCCTAGACATGGTAATTAAATGTGTAAAACTGTTAAAGTCACCAAGTTAGTATACTTAGTGAAGACCCAAGAGGGTTCAGGATAGAGCCTTGGATAGTGGGCATGACATAGATGAAACCAGCAAAGAAGATTTCAGAGTGGTAATAAGAAAACCAGGAGAAGGCAACGAGGCAAAAGCTCAGAGAGAAGAAAGTACCCAGGATAGGACACTCGTCAGTGTCCAGTGCTGCAGAGAAGTCAAGAAGGATGAGGACTGGTGAAAAGCCATTCAGCTTGGAAATGAAGAGATCATGGATAACTTTGGAGAGAGCCGCTTAGGGTTGAATGAGCAGGGAAGCCTGGCTGAATCAAGTGCTAAGGGGCACTGACTGTAGATGGCTATTTTAAGGAATTTAGCTGAGAAGAGGGGATGTAGGCAGCTGAGAAGTCAACAAAAAGAGACTGAAGATGACAGGGGAGATGACAGTGTGGCAATCTGCTGAAAAAGATGATAGGTGCATGTAGAGAGCATGGCTTTGGTCAAGAGAAGGGACATTTCTTTGTCCAAGATCAGAGTGGAGACAATAAAAGGAAAAAATCGATGACTGAGTGATAAGAGAAGGATGAGAGAAGAAGAAACTTGGCAAATGGCCTAATCTTTCTCAGTGAAGTATGAAGCAAGGTTCTCAGTTGAGGAAGTAAAATGAAAGAACTTCATAGGATGGATGAATAGCTGCTGTGGTAAGAAAGATAATGAATCAATTAGAGAAGTATAAAAGAATTGCTTTGCTGCAGTAAGGATTAGATTAACCCTATTTAAAATTATGTAACAAAAATGTGTTGTGGGCTCAGTCAGTAGTGTCTCATGATTTTTTCTAACTACATTTAGCAATATATGGACAGGAATGAAGGCTGCAAATGGTGGGATTAATCTAAGGCTGGGGTTTGGTAAGTCACGATTTGCAACAGGACAAGGGGATAAGGTAGTCAAGTGTGGAGGATGTATAGAGTTGAACTGGTTTGGTTCACAAAGGGGTCAAGATAGAGAGGGAAAGAGAGTGGCCTGGAGAAGAACTGAGGTATGGAAGGAGTGGAGATCATGATGAAGATGAAAAAAACAACCTTAGGGGTCATAGGGTATAGAGAAAGATAGAATGAGAAAACATCATGATTAGATAAAGAAATTTTGAAGTCTGTGAAGACAGAAGTGGAACACTAGTAGGTGATGGCAAGTTCAAGGTCATGACCATCTGTGTGCGTAGTTGAGGTGAAGTAATAGGTCATATGAATTAAACAGATTGAGGTGTTTGGAAGTTTTGCCAGTATAGGACCCAGCACACAATAGGTGCTCAATAAATGAATGTTTAGTGATTGGTTGATTGATTGAGGACCCATCAATATGTACGTTAAAGTCCCCTATTATGAGGGCAGGATTTGTAGTGGAGAGGAAGACTGAACCAGGCATTAAGAAAGGAAAGAAAATGTCCTCGGATTGGTAATGGCTACCAGGATCTGTACTGTGTAATAAATTTGGGTAACATGAATTTCAAAGGAGGTGCTGAGTGATAATGTTAGAGGGAGAGTCTGGAAGTGACAATGGAGAACAAAGTGAGTGGAGGGGTGGTGGCCAGGGGTTTTGAGTGAAAGTACAACAAATACTGAAAGTGTCAAGGAAAGCAGTGTCACCAGGAGAGAGTCAATTCTCTTTAAGTGCCAGAAGATGGAAGAGGCTTAAGATGAAGGGAAATTTGTCCCTTCCAATAGAGTAGGTATTCCAAAGGGCACAGTAGAAGGGGCAGAGAGATCTGGACTGGGTCACTGAGGGAACTGGGTTAAAGTGGATGTAAGAGTGGGCAGTTGGATTGGGTTTGTATGGGGAGTTCAGAATTACTAGGATTGGAAGAGTTCACTAACCATTGAAGAGTGAGTCCAGGCAGAATATCAGTGGTTGGAAAGAGATTTATTGAGAAAGGGACATGATTAGACATGATTAGACTGATTGAGGTCCCTTCTCAAGATCCAACTGTAGGGCAGGTGGTAATAGGTTTTGTGAAGCCCCAGGATGTTCTCATCACAGAAGGCAGGAGTAAGAATATGTATGGGAGGCAGGTTAGGAAGTATTGCTGTTCAGTCAGAACTGGAGAAGGACCTGGGGGAAGGTAAAAGGAATTTTGTTTTGGGATTGACTGGTGCTTGAGAAAGCCCTGGAGGCCAAGGAAGGCAGAAGCTGATATTAGGGTATTATTAGAGTGGGCTGCTGTTTACTATAAATGTGGACACTGTGTATAAAATTAGACTTTTTTGATAGGTTGGTTAGTTTTGCTGAACTGACTTTTTCTTTTTTTTTGTTGTAAGAAATTATCCCCTGAGAGGAGGTGGGAGAAGAGGTACACTGGAAAACATAGGTCATGAAGAAACAAAATATGTCAGTAAAACTATTTTTTAAATAAATATTTCCCTTAGTACTAAGTGAGCATGATATCATGATGATTAAAAAATGTTAACCTACAATTTTTTCATTACAATAACATTAGTCAACTGAAAATTTTAGGAAGGGTCTTATTCTAAAAGAGAAGCCAACATTTCTTGTAAATCTAAGGAAAAAAATATGAGTTTATTCTGATTACATTGGAAATAAATGTATTTTGGAGAAAAGGAGAAGAAAGTATTTGCAGTACTGTGAGAGTTGCATCTGGCTGGTAGAAAGATGAAAGTTTATACAGTTTGATGTACCAGCCTACCTAAAAATCTATATTAGACTAAATATAGAGGGGACATCATTGTTTTCTTTCCTCCAGATTTATATATAATACACATATATACATATATGTATGTGGTATATAATCTACAGATAATGTGTCAACATTTCAAATGATCAGTCGTTTCATTGGTTGGGGATTCTTACCTTTTTCACCAGTCACATTTACTGCCTGTGGTCCTCTGCTGTGTGACCTTGGGCCAGTCACTCCTCTACGTCTCAGTTTCCTCCTCTGTAAAATGAGGACAATAATAGTACCTATCTCCCAGAGTTGCTGTGAGGATTAGATGAGAAAATAATTGTGAAGAGTTTAGCATGGTGAAAGCACTGTATGAATGCTAACAGCCATTATTTATTATTATCATTATGACCTTGAGTGAATCACTTTGCGCCTCTGGTTCTCAGTTATGATCACATATATATTATGAAGGGAATTTTGTGCAGGTATGAGTTGAACTAGATGGCCTTGGAGGTTTTTTCCCAACTCTGAAATTCCAAAATTCTATGGATGTGCTTTGTAAACCTTTGAAGTTCTACAGAAATGAATTATCATCACTTTTATTGTTATTGGCAGCAGTCATACCACAATCATATTTTCCAAACTCCAAAATTAGGACATGTGCTCTGATAAAAAATATTCCTTCTGCAAAGCCTTGTTTAAAAGTATCTGTTCTTTTCCTAAAATCAAAACCATCCTAGAAAATCTAGGACATATGGTTGCCATATTCATAGGGCACAGGTGAAAATGAAGTCCAAGAAATAGCTCTGGGTAACTAGAACCTACTCCATAAGATATATTTATTAACTAAGCTCTTATAGGGCCCTGAGTGACACAAGCAAGTTAATAAACAGGATGCAGGCTACACTGTGCCCTGCTCAGCTAGACAAAACCATCTGCCTTGTCACTCACACATCAAAGAAACTGATTTTGAAATGCTGGTGAAGAAAAGTGTTTCCACACTAGATAGAGACTTTCATCCTCTCAACAAACTTCCTCCCTCCCTGACCTAGGGCTAGGAAACCTAGAGCTCAGACACCCAAAGCTCTTACTCTTAAAATCAAGTCAAACATAGCACACCTGGAGAAAAAAGTCAGTTAAAGCACCACCACTTTCAACCCTGTCCCCTACCTCAAACCCCCCCAAAGAGAAATCACCAAAGTTTTTAATTTTTAATTCCATCACCAACTATGGAGAGGATTATCTCAAAATCCTCTATAGGTTTAGAGATGCTGAAATACCTTGCCACGGTCCCTATACTGACTGTCTAATCACTGTCATTTAGGTTTACCACTATGGCACAAACAGCATGCCCATAGGACCTCCTCCTAAAGTCTCCTCTAGTTAAGAGCCTTTGCTTCTCCACTCCACTCCAAACCAGCTCACCCACTACTTAGCCCATTTTGCCTTGTTCTTAACCTTATCAACCAGCATTCCTTCTACATTTTCATTTGAACAGAAATCTGGTTTTTCCCAGAGGATACAAAGGTCCCTTTTGGCCCACTCCACTGGTGATCACTTCTCCAACTACCTCTGACTCGTAGGGCCTGAAGGAGAGTCAGAGGGTGGTGGGGTAGGGGTGGGACATACTCATTGATCCTCATTGCTCCTTTCAGATTAGTCCTCTCTATCACCATCCCCTCAATATTTTTCCTTTAAAGGAGTTTATTCAATCTAATGGTGCTGCTCATTACCTATCAAGGTCACCTATAGACCTTGATGCCATTTCCATGAATTTTTTTTAATGAGTCTTATCCCTGGTTCATCATCTTCCTTTCTATTCCGATCTTTGTCTTCTGACTTGGGAATGACTGCTTCTTTTTCTCTCTCCTTTGGCTCTTCCTCTTCTTACCATCCTCTTAATGTAAATATTCCTCTTAGAGTCACTACCTGGTTTTCTTCTCATTGTCCCTTTTCATTCCATAGTTTTAACTCTTACGTCTATGCAGATGACTCCTAAATCCTGAACACCCTTTCAAGCTCTCTAATTGCCCAAGGGACATCATCACCAATATTTCCTACTAGCACCTCAAATTCACCACGTTCAGAATCTAGTTCATTGTCTTTTTTTTCTCTAAACACTGTTCTCCTTCTGACTTTATTTATCTGTAGCATCTCCACAGTTTTTACCCTGGTACTGTCTTACTTTTCACTTTCCCTTACCTCCCATATTTAAACTGCTCACCGGTCCTTGCATAATCTTAAATGTCATAGATAGAACATCTTTTGCATTCGTCTCCCAGTTTACCCCACCTGAACAAATCTTTATTAAGCAACTACTCCATGCAAGGTATTGTACTGAATAATGTGGATACAATATTCCCAGGGTCATCGCTGCAGTTCACCTGCCTGGACTGTTGTGCTGGTCTCCTAATAGATCTTTCCTCTTCAGTGTTCCTCATTCTTCTCTCCCTAATCCCGCCTTCATATATTTAACAGAACAATCTTTCTTATCCATAGTTCCAGGCATGACATTCTTCTGCTCAGAAATCATCAGGGACTCCCAATTGTTTCCCAAGTAAAGTTCAAATCCATTTGCCCTTCATCACCTGGCTCCATCTTACATCCTTCATTTACTTTACTGCACTCTAGACAGGACCTTCCAACCAAACTGGAGAATTGTATCACTGATTATGTAATATCTTCACCACCTGTCTGAAGGGCCACTTCCCCCATTATTGTCTGTTGAATTCTAGTCCATCCTTGAAAGACCAACTCTAATGACATTTCTCTGAAGCCTTCGTTGATCCATACCCTCCTCCCATCTTCCTCCTCAGACCTAAGATAGAGCTTTGTTCAATAATTCTCCAGTGAGCTTTTCCTATCATGTAATACATACATACATATATAAAATACTTACCTGTTTTTGTGCCTTTTCTCCCTTGCTAAATTATAAGCTCCTTGAGGGCACAGACTATATCTGTCTTATTTACACTTTGTACTACTTATTACAGGGGGCAGCTAAGTGGTACAGTGGATAGAGCGCTGGGCCTGGAGTTAAGGAAGACTCATCTTCCTTATTTCAAATCTGGCCTCAGATACTTACTGTGTGACCCTGGACAAGTCACTTAACCCTGTTTGCCTCATTTTCCTTAGCTGTAAAATGAGCTGAAGAAGGAAATGGCAAACCACTCTAGTATCTTTGTCAAGAATACCCCAAATAGGGTCACAAAGAGTCGTGCACCATTGAAAAACAACTTAGAATAATGTTCTGCACACAATATGTGTTTAATAAATACCTGCAGATTTGAAAATTTCGCCGGATGCCTAAAGAAACCTCTCAGTTCACAATAATACCTAACCTACTTATTTTACTGGGGCATTATGAGGATCAAATGAGATAAGGTATGTGAAAGACTTTGAAAATTGTAAAGTATTTCACAAATTATTACCCTGAATGCTGGAATGCCTTTGTGGTGTGACAATGAATAGGATTAGTGCTAGTTAACATATAGAGGAACAGAAAACTTGCAATGGAACTCTAACCACTTGTGTTTTGATTTTTTTTTTCCCTTCAATTAGGGGAAGTGGGAAGAAGAAAAAAAAAATGAGCTACCTGAAAAGAAATTTTAAATAAAACTCAGGCTTTCTCATCTCCATATTAGGATGCTAACTTCTAGACCAATGTTACTGATGCAAATAGTAACACATAAACTAGTAAGTCTCTGGTGGGCCTATAAGGGAAGCATGAATTCTTGACTACTTAAGATCAATTATTGATTCATTCATAAACGTTAATAAAAATGTTTTAAGTTTCTTTAGTTGCCTTGGGAATTTGCTTTTCACTCGCTCATTGGCGGGATCTACGTGACATTTTTATTCTTTAATTTGAAGTCCTGGTGTTACGGTGGTAGGTCACTGCCCCCTATTGATTATAGTCAGAATGGTTTTTAATCTACAAATATGTATATATGTATATGCACACATCTATATATTTTAAATCAATCGGCACCCCTACTTAGAACTGTAAAGGATGTGTTCTAGACCACAATTCACTCAAGTGGGATAATTCTTGGAAAATTAGATCCAAAGCTCATTGCTGCTGTCTTTGTAAAGACAGTGATACAGAAGAATATAAAACAAACCCCAGGTTACATATTCTAGAACTGAAGTAAAAAAGTTATTCAAAAGGAAAAAAAAATGAGTTAATTTTTCCATAGCTATGGCAGAAAAAAGCTATTGGAAAATCCATTTTCTTAAAAATTTTTTCTTTTAATTTAGTGTCTTGGCAAGACCAGTTCTCTCTCATATTTGGCATTCCATTTTATTAAGTCAGTACTTTTTTAAAGGCCAAAAAATTCTTAATGATTGAAGTTCATTCTATCAAAAATATTCACCCAGCAGTTTCTACTGCATTTGAGTGTTTAACTATTACTTGAATGAACAAATGAAACTTTCAATTCCATGATTAGATGTAAGCTATCCACAATTTCAAAATTATCTATATTTCACAAATAGCATTTTACTGTATCCTCTTTTTAAAATAGTCAACAGATAATAGCTCATATTCATATAAGGCCAAAGGTTTACAAAATGCTTTTCTGACAGAAAATGGTTAAGGTAAGCCCTTAATCGCTGTCTTTATATCCCTATTTTATAGATGAAAACATTGAGTTGGAGGGGGTTAGGGGGAAGAAAATGACTTTCTAATGACCATCCTGCTAGCAACTGTTAGAGCCAGGAACTGAACCAAATAATTGCTCTATATCCTACTATGTCCTACTATGTTGTTGCCCCATCTTTACTGTCATGTCTTTGTGGGCTAAGTCTATATCTTATGCAATGCTAGAGAGTGAGAAGATGTTTGAAAAATACCTGTTTGATTCAGTTAGACAACAAACATTTATTAAAAGCCTGCCAAGGGCAAAGCAGTTTGCTAGCTCCTGTGGGTACACAGATAAAAATGAACTTCCATCCTGACATTGTTTCAGCTTGCAAGCTTCTTCTCAGACAAATAAATACATGTGTATACCCCCTTTTGGAGCTGAGGTTTCTTCTGTTTAATAGTTCATAAGATTTTTTTTTCCTTTAACAGTTCTATTAGGATATACAAATGAGAGAACACTAACCAGGCAGAAAAGAAAAGGCTTCCTTTAAAAAGTAGTATATGGGCCGAACCTTGAAATTAACTAAGGAACTTAGGTGGAGGTAAGAATGAAGTGCACTATAGACTTGGGAGAAGCCCATGTTAAAATCTGGAGAAAGGAGGTGAAACACCAAGCTTGAGAACCTGGCTTTGGACTATGTCCAGATCACAGAAGATGGAGACATTCATGTGGGAGATAACAGGGCCCTACTTCTGCAAAAAGATTCCCCATTTTTCTTCACTGTGAGTGGGGGCAGCCCCTTCACAGCACTGGTTTCAGTCACAATGGGTTTACCAAATTAGCTCAGCCTTTTTGTCAGTGTCCAGGGGACAAAGGTCTCATTCACTCAAAACTTAGGCATCATATGCTGAACTGGGTGTGGGAAGAGGGCTGTCTATCCCCTTTGCCCTTTAATAGGCCCTGTGACCTCAGGACTTGGGCTTGGGGTTTTGGTCTGTTTGCTTGTTCTTTCCACTTCTAGGTGAAAGTTGTAGAGTCCCTAGACCTGGAGCACAAGTCATGATAGCCTTGGGAAGCAGGATTCTAGGCTGGATGTTGCCATCATTACAGCAGGGAATCTCTGAGAAGGCAGGGTAGAACTTGTTGGGACCCAGTTAAATTTTTTTTGGTTGTTTTTCAGTCTTTTTTTCAGTTGTATCCAACTCTCCATGACCCCATTTAAGGTTTTCTTGGCACAGATATTGGAGTGTTTGCCATTTCTTTCTCTAGTTCATTTTACAGATGAGGAAACTGAGGTTAACAGTGCTTAGTGACTTGCTGGGATGTTAATGGGATATAAGATGTTCCTTGCCCATTAATAGGCCTCATGTGGAGCCCATTAAAGGATGCTTACTTAGGGGAGTTTTGCTTGTAGGAAGGCTGGCACACCTTTTGATACCAAGTTGATTAGGCACTGAGCCACAAGGTTGGGATACCTTCTGACTCTGAGAAGTGTATATATACTCTGAGTTGGTATTTTGCTTTGGGGCTCACTTATGAGAAGGACCTTGGGATTCCCTGGTTGAGACTCTGAGTAGCCATATGTTCATACCCCCTACTGCTCAGATGTAAAGGCTCTCTTGATCCAGGGATGTATGTAAAGCATATAGCAATATTGCTTTGAGCCCTGTTAGTCTTTATGCTATATTCTCTGCTTGCATTTTCTCTGTGTTCAGGGTGTTAACCTTTCCCCTAAACTAGTGAATATAATTAAGTTACAATATAGTTATAATATAATATAATTAAGTTATAATATAGTTAATGTTGCTTTCCTTTAAGCAAAGCTAATCAAAGAACCTGTGCTGGCAGTCATCCTGGTATTTGCTATTACACTTGCCCAGGGTCACACACATCTAGTCTGAGGCTAGATTTGAACTCAGGAAGATGAATATTCCGGACTGGAGGTCTGGCCCTCTATCCATTGGTAGCTATATACCTACATACCACGTTATATGTTATGTAAGAAGTACATTAAACTATGAGCATAATCCCTCTCCTCTCTCCAGACAATATCAAGATATAGGGAAGATTATGCCCCTTAGGTTCTGGGGATGGGGAAGCAGCTGTGAATGCTTGTGTATTTGCTCTTACTATACGTATGAAGTAAACATTCCCTCGCAAAAACTAATCTGACTGTTAAATGTTTTAATGGAACTGGAGTGCAAAGGACCTCTAGAATTTGGGGAATCCAACTGATTAGAGCTTGTGCCAATGGCAGAAGAGATATCACAAACCTCCTAAAGGGTAAAGGAGAATCCTGGAGAAAGGGTGAAATGTAACATAACGGCCTTCAGGCAATGGAGGCTGGGGTAGACACTTCTACAGGAAGAAAAAGTAGGCCACTTGGTTGAAATAGAGTGTGTCAAGGAGATTACTATGAAATCCATCTGGAAAGATGCTGGAGCCAGGTTGTGAAAGGCTTTAAATGCCAAACTGATGTGTGTATTTTATTCTCTAGGTGATGGGCAGCCCTTGCAGCTTCTTGAGCTGGGGGATGAGAGACGTGCCCTTTAAGAGAGATTATTTTGGCATCTTTGTGGAGGATGCATCAGGGAGGTAACACACTTAAGGCAGAGAGGCCAGTTAGGAGCCTATGATGATAGTCCTGGCAACAGGCAAGGAGGGCCTAAACCCGGTGAGAGGTTGTCTGTATGGAAAGAAGAGGATGGGGAATGTTCGAGTCACCAAGACTCGGTAACTGACCGAACGCTGGAGACAGGAATCAAGGCCAGCGTTGAGGCTGCAGGCCTGCCGACTGAGCCACTGACTGAAGGAAGCAGTTTTCTTTTTAGGTCTTTTGTCAGTGTCCTAACAGGGGTCATCCTCAACTTTTAACACTTTGGTCATTCCAGTAGTGTTTTTCTCAAGTCACCTTTTATTTTCTTGGGCATAACATGCTGCCTGATAGCTAGGCCCTCTCTCTTGTTTGGACAAGTTCTTTTGAATATCAAATGACTGCTTCTCTTAAAAATCCATTAGCTTCAGGACTCTCTTTGATGTGTAAATTACTGTCCTCATTTCCTCCTTCATATTTTTATTATTACTCTCTTTTCACTTTTTCACTGACATAGATTAAATTAAGGGATCAAACCACTGGAATTTTTTTAAGAGAATGGATAAAAGTAATTAAATGGCTTTGATGAATTAGGCACAAAAACTCAACAAGTATTAAAACAATACAGTGAATGAAATAAATAAGTAATAACTAGCTTTAATTTTTAGGTTTACAACACACTTTTCTTACAACAGTCTTCTAAAGTAGTATAAGCATTACTATTTTCCTTTTGCAGATGAGGAAATTAAGAGTCGGAAAGGCTTTTATTCTTGTTCAATCGTTTTCAGTCGTGTCCAATTCTTTGTGATCCCATTTGGGGTTTTCTGGGAGAAGATACAGGAGTAGTTTGCCATTTTCTTCTCCAGCTCATTTTACAGAAGAGGAAATGAAAGGGAGGCAGGCAAGCATGGTTAAATGACTTGCCCAGGATCACACAGCTAGTGAGTGTCTAAGGCCAGATCTGAACTCAAGAAAATAAGTCTTTCTGACTGCAGGCCTGCATTCTATCCACTATGCCACCCAACTGCTAAGGGTCAGAATGGGGCATCAAATGCAGATTTTCTGACACTTAGCCCAGTGAACTTTCTGCTTTATTATGCTGTTTCTTAGTAGTGAAAAATGATAAAATAAAAATTGTCCTAATGTTTCACTTGCTTGTTGGTAAGATGACTCCTAGCTCTGCAACTTACTGATCAAGGCATTTCATGCCTCTGGGCCTCAGTTTCCTCATCTGTAAATTTAGAGGAATTGCACTAGATAGCCAGGTATTTCCAGCTCTAAATCTATGATCCTTACCAGCAAAGGTGTTATATCTCCAGCAAAAGAGGTCTAACAATTTTAAATACTATTTTAGTGTCATTTAGTGTAACTAATTTTAATGACTATCAGTGGTTTAAAGAGTGTTTCAGTGCTGTTTTTAACTTAAGATACACTCTTTTTTTTGGTTTAAGATGATAAACTACTGTTTTATAAATGTCCTACATCAATAAGGCTATGGAGCATAATTTAATTAATTCAACAAACATTTATTAAATTCTTATTATGTGAACTGTCCTGGGCTTGGTGTTATCATCACAGCACATAGTACATTTGGTTTCATCTTACCCTGAAATTCAGAAATACTTCATTTTCCCTATGCACAGGGGTTGTTGTTTTACTCTTAGAATAACTTGAGTGCTTAAGGCTTGGTCAGATCCCATCAAAGACGCTAAGGTCATCCACTGCGACCTGGGCCATTGTCAGTCATCTTGATTTTTGTCTCTCTGGAAGAGTGAGACTGATGACTGTGTAACTCTACCTTATTTAAATCCAATTCACACAGAAGTCAAGATCACCCTCATGATGTCACTGGTCATCTTTGAAAACAAAGGACAAACAATGACAATAGATACAGATATAGAGATATATACATCTTCCCAGAAGTATATATAGGTGTATGTATATATATATGTATATATGTACATACATATATAAAATATGCATGTATGTATATATGTATGTATGTACATGTCTCTATATATTCCTATATATTTGCATACACATATGCAAAAATGTAAAGATTAGTCTACTTTTTTTCTTGCTAGAGGGGATGAGGGGGTGTCAATCAGCATCAGACTAGTCAACAAAGGTTTTCATTGGTAATGATCATATTTCTGGCCATTTGACATTTTCTAAAAGAAACAACATGAGGAGGCAGAGGACCTAGGATTGAATTCTAATTCTCCCTACTACCTTTATGTCCTTGGTAATCAGTGTAAGCTCTTTTGACCTCAGTTTCATCATCCATATAACAGGGGATCTGACTAGATGAACTCGAAGCTACCTTACAATTCTAAATTCTAAGATCCTATGACAACTCAGCCATTTAGCAATTTGAGATGCAGGAGAATGCCTGATATGTCTTATACATAGTACGGTGGAAAAAACCCAAAACTCAACAACAAAAACACCCTAAAGTAACAAAAACCACCAAGAAAAAACTGCCTTTAGAGTCCAAGGACCTGGGTTCCTATCCAAGTTCAATTACTTACTACCTATGTGGCCTTGGACAAGGTACTAAAGACCTCTGGTCTTTAGTGTGTTCATCTGTAAAATGAGGGTGTTTGACGGGTTACCTCTGAAATTTTTTCTAAATCTTAATCTATGATCCTGTGATTCTTCTTCCTTCTCTTCCTCCTTTCCTTTGATTTTTTTTTTTTTTTAAAAAGGTACTGGCCAAGTCTGAAGTTGAAAAACCTGTATTGTTGCTCAGAATATCAACAGACATGCCCAAATCTCAGGTTGCTACAAGGTATCTTCCTTAGTTACCACTGTTTAAGTGCCTGAAGGTGGGGTTTGGCTTGGAAGTCCTCAAATTGAGCTTTCTCCTCAAACTGGATGGTGTCCCAATACTGTAATATGATCATAAGCCAACTTTAGCTTTGTTGTGTTTTGTAGACTGAAAGCAGCTCATCCTACAATTAAAATGTTGTCCCTACTGAAATTAGCCAAGGCATTTCCAGCCATTTAACTGTTCAGAAGTCAAATAGAAATGAGCGTTCACTTTAATGAATTTTAGGTCATGTATCTGTAGCAGTGTTTTCCAGCCTTTTTCATTCTGAGTCACACTTCTAGTTGTCTAAATTTCCATGATAGACCATCAGCTCCTAAAAGGGCAGACAGGGAGCATGCCTCTGGAATAACATACAGTTGGTGAAAGATGATAAACGCATATATTTAGAGATCTTGGAGGTCATTTGGTTTAGCTCCTTTATTTTATAGGTAAGGAAACAGACACAGGCCCTACTTTCAAAGAGCTTCTACTGGGCTATATGTATGCAGATACCAGATAACTGACAACTGGGACAACTGGGAAAGACTTTCTGCAGAAAGTGGAATTTGAGCTGAGTCTTAAAGGAACAGGATTCCAAGAGGCTGAGATGAGGAGGGAGAATGGTACATACACTGGGCAACAGTTTATACAATGCAAGGATGGGAAGAGTAGGGAGAGAATACATAAGTTAGAGAATGACTAGCTAGTTAGCCAATTTGACAGCATAATACCATGGGGGAAATAGAACAATATGAAATAAAACTGAAAGGGCAGGTGGCAAACAGATTGTGGGATGCTTTAAAGACCACACTGGGGAGTTTGTATTTTATTCCCTGAGGCAACACGGAAAATTTTTGAGTGTATGAATGATATGGCCCAAGAACCAGATTCGGAAACATTAATTTGGCAGCTACGTAAACAATAGTTTGAAGAATGGAAAGAATTAAAGTGGGCTAGCCACGTGACTTATGGCAAGTCATTTAGCCTATTTGTCTATAGTTGCTATTTGTTGTCAGGCCTCTTTGAGAACTAAGGATGAATGACAACAACACGCAACAATTTGGGTCAGTTTCTATAAAATGAGAATAATAAATAGCACCTATCTCCCAGGGTTGCTGTGAGGATAAAATGAGAAAATATTTGAAAGACTCTTTGCAAACCTTAAAGTCAGTAATTATTATTATTATCCAGGCCGAAGTGATGAGGGTCCAAATTAAGGTAGTTACTGTGTAAATGGAGAAGAGACAGCTATATGAATTGGGCAGCTGGGTAGCATACAGTAAATAGAGTGTTTCACTTGGAGTCAAGAAGACCTGGATTCAAATCCTGCTTTAGCCTCTTATTGTGTAACTCTGGGCAAGTCCCTTACCTTCTCTGAGTTTCAGTTTTTTCATCTGCAAAAAGGAGATAATAATACCACCTGCCACCCAGGACTGTAATGATAATAAAATGAGATATTAGGAAAAGACTTTACAAAACTTAAAGTGCATAAGTGCTAGCTTTTAATTATTACTGGTGTTGTAGAGATAGAGTTGATGAATATTGACAACTGATTGGATACAGAAGATAAAGACAAGAGAAGAGGTTATAAATCTAATGAGCGAAAGGATGGCAATGTCCTCAATGGACAAAGAAAAGTTTGGAGGAATATATTTCAGGGAAGATGAATAATAATGATGCCTCACATTTACACAATTCTTCAAGATTTGCAAAATATTTTATGTATATCATCATATGAGTTCCATTTTGAATAAGTTGAGTTTGGGGGATAGCTTTATCCTTATGGGAACAGATGTCCATAATTCAGTTGGGGACATAAGACTGAAGTCCAGGAGAGAGTACCTTCAGGTTAGGGCTGAATGTGTAGGTTATGGAGTCACCTATACATAAATGAGAAGTAAACCAATGGGAGCTGATGAAATCACTAAGAACATAGAGAAAAGAGAGCCTTGGAGGACAAATATACTTAGTGGGTTGATGTACAATGGTCCAACAGAGGAGATGAAGAATGACTGGTCAGATAGGGAAAAGGAGAATGAAGAGTATGTAGTATCACAGAAGCCAAAAGAGGACAAAGTATCCAGGAAGAGGGGTTAGTTTAGACAGTGTTGAAAGCTACAGAGAAGTCATTAGTTTTAGTAGTTAAGAGATCAAGGTTGAGGCAGTGAATGATAATTGAGAAAGTGGAGGCAGTAAGTATAACAATTCTTATGAATTTAACTACCAAAGGGAAAAGAGACAGAGAAATATAGCTTGGAGGGATGGCAACAGTAAATGAAGATTTTTTTTTTTTTTTGAGGCTTATAGAAACCCTAAAGTATCTTTAGGAAGCAGGGAAGGATCCTAGAGGCTAAGGAAAACCTGATGATGAGAGAGAGTGAATGACTGAAAGGCAAAGTCCTACAGGAGACAGAAGAAGATAAGATCAAGGTCACAAGTGTAGTGTTGATTATGGGAATTGATGAGTTTAAAGGTACTGAGATTTTATTTGGGATTTTGACTGCATCTCCCTTTAAGAGGATTTGAAGTATGCCTTCTGCCAATCACCAACCTTGCTAATATGGAAATATCATCTTGAGTCTCACTGAGTATGAATTAGTTGCCTCTGACTATTGTAGGTTGGGAACACCTCTTTCTGCTGGATCTATACGAGAAAGTCTACTGCAGTCAGTATTTTTCACTTTCTTCCCTTTGTCCCCTTCTTTAAAGATATGGAGAGCAGCAGAACCAAGGGCAGACCTGGGTCCCAGGAACCATTTATGGCTTCCTTGGAGCAGAAGCACTTTGAAGTTGTACCTACTCTTATTCACTTGAACTGAGAGTTCCTGAACCCCAGAATCTTGGATAAAGGAAGGGGAATTTTCTGGACAATGTTGAGTTCCTAAAGAGTTCTGGAACCTAGACTTCTAAAGAAAGAAGGGGAGTTCCTGGGCAGCACTAGCCTCTTGGGCTAGATCAAGTGCACATGGCTCCTGAAGGTAGGACTAAGCAATAACATAGGGGAGTAAAAGATCTGGACTTTGCCTTCTGCTCTTACTGTGAATAATTCTCTCAGTGCAAGTCTGATGGGAAAGAGGTTGCCTGTTTAGCAAATGCAAGATCATTGAGCTTCTAACACAGCCCATTCCCTGAGGATAGTAGTATAAAGTTAGTACTATTTAGTTCTCTGGTGTGGAAGTGGAACTTTTTTGAATGTTGAGGGAAGATAGGTTTAGCAACCCTGCTCAATTTCCTTTCCAAGGGGAATTTCCCTTCCCTTCAAACCATAGCATGTTGCCAAAAAAACTGGGGGATTATATAGGGGTCTAGAAGAAGGTAGGACTGATCACAGAGAAAGGATAAGTATATTAACTACTTAGGGGTTACTGTGAGCCCTTTATGCATTTTCTGTGGGTTTTCCTGTACCTGATATAAGCAGTTTTAGCTTGAGAATTTGCATGGGAAATCCTCTTAACTATATCTTTGACATCTGTGTTTGAGTTATAACCAGAGATTTCCCAGAGGCAACTCTGGGTAAGATTAAGTGAATCCAAGAGACATGTTTACTCTCAGCTCTTTTCCCAAGGTTGGCACCAGGCTCCACTGCTTCAGTCAGAACCCTGAGAAAAGATGGTGAAGGTAGCAGTCAATGGATTTGGTCATTTTGGGTAGTTGGTGACCAGGGCTACATTCGCCTCAGGCAGAGTGACTGTTGTAGCCATCAAAGGCCCCTTCACTGATCTTAACTCTATGGTTTTTATGTTCCAATATGATTCTATCCATGGCAAGTTGAAGGGTGCTGTTAAGGCTGAAACTGAAAAGCTGGTGATCAATGGAAAAGCCCTTACTGTCTTCTAGCAGCATGATTCCATCAATATTAAATGGAAAGATGCTGGATCAAGTATGTAGCAGAATCAACTAATGTCTTTCCCACCTTCAAAAAGATTATCTCTGCCCTATCTAATGATGCCCCCATAGTCATGATATGAAATATGATAATCCCCTTAAGTCTATCAGTAATGACTCCTGCACCACCAACTATGGCCCCCCTGACCAACATCATGACAACTTTGTATTGTGGAAGTATTCAGGACCATATTCCATGCTGTTACTACTAACCAGACACAGAAGACAGCCCCTCTGGGAAGTTGTGGTATGATGGGCAGCACTCTGCTTCTACTAGTGCTGCTAAAGCTGTGAGCAAAGTCATCTCTGGGCTGAATGGGTAGGTCATTGGCATGGCCTTCTGTGTTTCTACTCCTAAGGTATCTCTTTGGGTTTTTCCTACTCCCTGGAAAAACCTACCAAACATGGTAATTTCAAGAAAATGGTGATGCAAGCATCAGAGAGACCCTTACAGGGCATCGTAGGCTACAGAGAGGACCAGGTTGTGCCCTGTGACATTAACAGTGACATTCAATCTTCTCCCTTTGAGGAGGTGCTGGTATTATCCTCAATGACTGTTCTGTCAAGCTCATTACTTGGTATGACAACCTCATGGTCTATATGGCCTCCAAGGAGTAAAGTGGAAAGCTGTGGATCTTTATCCACAACCAAAAGATTTCCACCACTGGAGAAGCCCACATCCCTAAACTATTTCCCAATACTGGGGATCTCATAGCTCATTCACAGTCCTTCCCTCAAGTTCTCCCTGTAGTAGCAGGGAGAAGCAAAGAGTCCTATGTTATGTTCCATCAATAAAGTAACCATAATCAGTGCAAAAAAAAAGTTATGGTTTATGAGGGTCATATGACTCCCAAGATTGAATCTGGGTAAGTTGAAGTATAGAACCTGAGGTGCTGGGCCATAGGATACACAGGTAAAGTGATTAAACTCATCAAATTGAAGAAGCACTTCTACCCCAGAAAATGGATCAAAGGAGGAGAAACTGGGAATAAGTTCAGAGATATTTTGAATTATGGTGTAGGGGAAAGAGGGATTTTATATTTGATGGCCTCAATTTTCTCAATAATATAAGAGGAGAGGTTTTCTGGTGAGAGAGAAAGAGGCAAAAAGGGTTTGAGGGAAAAAGAGAGCCTGGGATAGTCACTTTGGGGAGAATGACAGCCAGCAAGAGAGGAATAAATGCCTCGTCCTGTATCAGTGTAGGCCTGTTTAGATTTTACATAAATTTTTAATGGACATAGTTGCCATGATTGACAGCTAAGTCAACAGAGAGCAATCTAAGTCAACAGAGAACAATGAACTCAAGGTCACAACAGCCTGGTTTTGAATCCTATCTCAAACACTTATGGTTGTCCAATTCTGGGCAAGTCTTCTCTGAGTTCCATTTTTCTCATCTGCAAAATGAAGGAATTGGATGCAATGACCTCTAGCTCTAAATCTACAATCCTTTCTTCAGTAGTATTCCAGAACATGAAAGTAGGAGGGGAGATAGTGGCTCTTTGGGAAAACTCAGGTTGAACTTTGCTGAGGCATGAGTGGTGGGTAGGAGAAGGTGAGAAGTTCAAGAGTGGAGGAGAATGTACAGGCTGAACTGGTCAATTACACAGTCAAGATGGTAAAGGGAAGGTAGTGAGTGAGACCAGGGCATGCATGATGGCCTAGGAAGTCAGGAAAAGGTATGGAAGCACTAGAGTTTGTAGTGGGCAATAAGAAGAGCTTTAGGATGTGGCAGCTGGGTGGCACAGTGAATACAGCACTGACCCTGGAAGCAGGAGGGCCTGAGTTCAAATTTGGCCTCACTCGACACTTACTAGCAGTGTGACCTTGGACAAATTTGACCCTATTGCCTCACTTCCTCCTTCCAAAAAAAAGAATAGTTTTAGGATGAGGCAGTCAGATAGATGTGAAAAGATAGGAAGTTATGATTATAGAGTGACCATTAGAATTTAACCTGCTTGAGGGTAGAGACTACTTTCTGTCTTTATCTCCAGTCATCCTGTTGAATATCTGGTCACTGGATTCAGATGGCTCTGGAGGAGAAGTGAGGCACTCACTCGCTCAAAACAAAGGCAAGTGCAAGTCATGTCGTCATTTCTCTGATGGCATGGTCTTCTTTGGCAACGAAGGATGAACACACACACCCAAGTCCTAGCACAGTATAATTACTGAGAAGTTAGTAATGATCATAAAATGTTAAAACTAGAATGAGACTTAGAAATCACAGTATCGTCATCAGCCAGTATAAATGATTATTTATTCAGGGATAATAGGATAAAATTTGCTTTTTAGTTTTTGAATGATAATTGTATTTGCCTTTCGTGACTTTGGGTGTTATAGCATAGTTGTATTATTTTCTGGTTTAAATGCCCATGACAGTTATAGTTCAACAACATTCAGTGTAGGGAATAACCAATAAAAGTAGCTATTTTGTTAGTGGTTAAAGCTCTGCTGGAAGGTTGGCCATAGAGAATGCTTCTAGAGAAGCCTCTATCATCCCATTAATGCACAGAAATTTAGGCCAAACTGAACCTTAATTTCTTTATTCTATGGGTCAGTAACAGAAAGGTAACACCCTCACTAACTGAATTGAGGTCAACGTATATAATGTTTTTCAATAATAGAATCATTTCTACAGAACCAGATGGGACACAGATGCTATCCTATTCAACCTGCTCATTTTGTAGATAATTGCAATGTAACTGAATTTCAGACTTGAATACTACAGTTTTAAGTGGCAGATATACTGTCAAAACAAGCAAATAATACCACAGTAATACAATATCCCTCTTTATGTGAGAGATTGGACTTGTTCTATTTGGCCCCAGAGAGGACAGAACCAGAGGCAATGAGTCCAAACTGCAAAAGGCAGCTTTAGGCTTGACATCAGGGAAGAGCAAACAAAGTTATGGTAAGAACTATGCCAAAGTAGAATTTGCTGCCTCAGGAGGAACCAAATCCCCTTGCTAGGGCTCTTCAAAAAAGAAGACCATTTATTGGGAGTATTATGGAAGGGATTCCTTTCCAAGATTAGTCAGATTTAAAGTTCTGTTTCTAGAATAGTCCTCTACACATTGCTTAGAATAAAAAACACGTCCCTGGCAGGCCCAAGTTCCCATCCCACATGGACTGAATCCCTGATAGACTCTTTTTTGGTTTAATTTTTATATTTGATTTTTCCAATTATATTAAAAACAATTTTTAATATTCATTTTTTAAAACTGAGTTCCAAATTATCTCCCTCTTTCCCTTCCCTATCCCTGCCCTGAGAAGGCAAGCAATTTGCTTAGATTATACCCCTCACAGACCCTTGCAACTGGCACACAGATGCTATCTGGGTAAACTCCCTCTCCATCCAAAGATTTGGTGGTCATTTCCTTAAGACAATAATCAGGAGTCTATATCATCAATTTCTAGCCAGAGGTTGTTTGCAGAACACAAATAAATGACAAAGAACTGGTGGCGGATGTATTTCATAAAGTTTTAGGAATTCTGGTAACACCAGAAGATGGCATTTGTAGTTTACTCACTGCCTAGCTTCCCTTTTTTGTATATGCTATTCCTTGAAGTGTGAAAACATCTGGGCGGAAACAAGAACATTTGTAAGAAAATGCATACTGCAGGTTCATTACAGGTTATTGACCTAGAATTCAACATTATATTTATGGTGTACTGAATAGTTGGATCATGTATTGGCAGACATATCACACAGGTAATTGTCCCATATTACCGATTAAGTGCCCCTCTTCCAGTCCTCATTGCTAAAGAATTTAGAAGCCCTAAGATTTTTTTCAGCATTTGAAATGAAAAAGAGCTCCTGCTCATTCCTTGAACTGACCAAATGACTCTTATTAGCTTCATATAAACCAATAAGTACAAAAAAAAAGATTACCCGTTCCCATTTGTGATCCACTAGGCCCAAGGAAAACTGCCATGTTTAACATCTGTAACTCATCATGTCTTTTCTGTTACCTCATTGATCAGCACACAACATGTTTTCCAGATGTTCCAACATAGGGTTCCTGAAAGGCCTATTAAGTTACAAAATAAACAAAACAATATTCATGCTTTTAAATTCATGACAGAGCCAGGTATGTGTAAATGCCTATCAGCTATGAGCAAGAATTTTTTAATGTCTGATCTATAAAAATAGTGGACATACTATATAAATATTAAATATTTACCCCTAAAAACCTGGCATAACATAACCTAGTTACTTTCTAGAGTAAGTTATTCAAAGGGAGTATTCCTAAATAGGGAAGTCTTGCTAAAGCAGTAACAAAAATAAAAGAAAACTGGCCATCTTTGATAGTGTGGGGGTTATCTTGGGTCTAAGTGTGCCAAAGCCAATCTTTTAGAAATTGGAAGAAATGTCATCTGTAACTTAGATGAGACCATTTTGTTGAGCTCTTCAGTGACAAAGATGGCAGAAAATTCAAGTGGATAAGCCAACTTCTATGGCCAATTTGGATCCAGTTCTTCTTTATTCCAGGGAAGGCATAAGTGGTTTTGGTTTGTACTGCTGGAAGGAGGATGCACAAATCCATCAAAATATCACGCTTATTTCATACCATGTTTATTCCTCTGACATGTGTGACCTATAATTATTATTTATCATGTGGGAAGTTATAAGAGCTTAGCACTTGTACTCCTTCTGACTAAACTCTGAAAGCAGGGACCAGGCCTTATTCACCTTTGTGTCCTGAAATAGTGTCTAATGGAGAGCCTTGCATCAGTAGGCACTCAACAAAGGTGTATTTACTTGAGTTTAAAGTAAAACATTAAAACTATAAAACTCCAGGAGCCCTCCACTGATGTGTTTATCTTTATTAGACAGTCAAAAGGAACAAATAAATTGAGTAAATAAATACATTTGGGCAGCTAGGTGATACTGTGGATAGCATAGTCCTTCAGACCTAGAATTAGAAAGAACTGAATTCAAATCCAAATTCAGACAATTAAAATCGGATAATTAAATGCAGGCAAGTTCTTAAGTGCTGGTTTGTCTTATTTCTTCATCTGTAAATCAGGATAATAATAGCACCTACCCCACTGGGTTGTTGTGAGAATCAAAAGATATAATGATCGTAGAGAGTTTAGCACAGCATCTGCCACATAGTGAGCACTATATAAATGTTCGCTATTATTAGCTACAATTATTATTGAAATGATTCAACATGAACAGTAGTGATGGAATATGTTTTCTGCTGGGAAGGCTGTTTAGTTTTCCCATACACATTTGTGTCCTTAATGCTGGGGCTGACTCCTCTCTTTCTAGGCTCTCTGGACCTGCTCTCTGCCTCATGTGACCTCCTCGCATCACTGTGGAATGCACTTGGTTATGGTGAGGAGGAGACAGAAATCCCCTCTTCTCTCTTCTATTCCCCTTGAAGTCTGGCAGAGAGAGGCACAAGGGGAAAACCAAAAACGAATTCCCTCTCAAGAGCTGGGTTCTTTATAAAGGATTTTCTTCTCTTATTCCAAGGAAGACTCCTTCAGTTGTTAGAGATGACTTTCTAATCTCCTCTGACAGAGTTCTTGGGTTCTCAATCAACTCCTTAGAGAAAGTCCCATTTACAGAGGTAACCATGAGTATGGATGACTGCTGGTCCTTCAACTAGCTAGCTGCCCTATAATCCTATCAAAATGATAGGGGAACTTCTTCATGCCTCCTAAAGAAGCAATGAGTGTGCACACACACACACATTCCCCTTACAACCTGAGAGTGGCAACTCCCAGTTTTATATCTTTTATAATTTGTGAATAGATCACTTAGGGTATGAGGCATGCTGAAGGTGCCATAGTCTAAAATAAGCTTTATCCCATACCCTTATTCAATAAAATAGCTTTAAATATTTTTAGACACATAGGACCTCTCCCCTGTCCCCATGAGTACTTTAGATAAACCCAAGAAATGGAACTGTTGGTGGAAGTGGAAGTTTCGTACCTAGCACTGTCATTACTCAGTCATGTTTGACTCTTTGCCATCCCATTTGGGGTTTTTCTTGGCAAAGATACTGGAGTGATTCATCATTTCCTTCTCTAGTTCATCTGTCAGATGAAGAAACTGAGGCAAACAGGGCTAAGTGACTTGCTCAGGGTCACCTAGCTAGTAAGTGTCTAAGACCAGATTTAAATTCAAGACGTTGAGTCTTCTTGACTTCAGGCCTTGCACGCTGTCCACTGTGCCATCTAAATGTCCCATGTATTTCACTACCTTGTATTTATATTGTACTTAAAATCTTTCCAAACCTGACCTCTTCCTTCCTTTCCTGTCTTCTTGCAACATATTGTCCTCTATGTATTACACTACAATCCAGTAACACTGGTCTCTTTGCTCTTCTTACACAACATACTACTACTACTACTAGCTAAAAATTATAAAATGCTTACTATGGGGCAGGCATTGGGCTAAATGCTTTAAAAACATTCTCTCATTTGATCCTCACAACCACCCTGGGAAATGGGTGCTATTATACCAATTGTACCAGTGAGGAAACGGAGCCAAATAGAAGTTACAGTGAGTTGTCCAGGGTCTTGCACCTAGTAAGTGTCTCCACCTTCCTACTCCCTGCACTTTCCCTATGCTCTGACTTCTCTGCTTTCTCACTTCCTGGTTTCTTAGTCTTACTTCAAATTTCAGAAAAAAGACCACTTTCTGCAAGAAGCTTTTTTCAGTCCCCCTTAATGCTTGTACTGTCCTTCCGGAGATGAACTCCAATTTAAAGTTAATAAACGGTAAGCACCAAGTAAATGCCAGCCACTAGGCACTGCCAATACAATACAGAAAAGTAGTTCAAGTCAGATGAAAAAAATGAGATCTTTGAGCTAAACTAAGCTCGGTCCTGGGGCAGTTACTAGATACAGTGCCAGACCTGGAATCAGGAAGATTCATTTTCCTGAGTTCAAATCTGGCCTCAGACACTTACTAGTTGTGTGACCCTGGGCGAGTCACTTAAGCCTGTTTTCTTCAGTTTCCCCACCTGCCAAGTGATCTGGAGACTGTTGCTGGGGCTTTCCTAGCAAAGACAGTGGAGTGATTTGCCATTTCCTTCTCTAGCTGGAGTAGAAAAACCCCAAATGAGGTCACAGAGTCAGACAACAACTCCTCCCCGCCTTCCTTACAGGATTTAGAGTTTGTGGTTTTACCTATCAGAGTGACAGAAGGTGAGGATAAGGTGGAGTACTGAGACTGATAAAATCTTGGCAGATGATGAGGTTTTCCCAATAATGAGCTTTCTGGGGCATGCTGGTGGAACAGCCAGTCAGAAGTTCTGGAGTAGTTCAGCTAGGTGAATAATTAGATGTTTTGAGAAGTGCTCCCATCTTATGTGGAGGTTTTGGTTTATTGTGTTATATATTGTTTGTAAACTGTAGTTTGTATGCTGTGTCCCCTATTTCAACTGTGAGCTCCTTGAGGGCAGGAAATGTCTTTTGTTTCTCTTTGTATCCCCAGTGCTTAGTACAGTATCTGGCACATTTGTTCAATTGTTTTTTCAGTCCTGTCCAACTTTTTGTGATCCTATTTGGGGTTTTCTTGGCAAAGACAGTGGAGTGATTTGCCACTTCCTCGCCCAGCTCATCTTACAGATGAGGAAACTGAGGTCAATAGGGCTAAGTGACTTGCTCAGGGTCACACAGTTAGTAAGTGTCTAAGGCTAGGTTTGAACTCAGTCTTCCTGACTCTACGCCCAGAACTCTATCTACTTTGCCACCTAGCTGTCCAGCTGGCTCATGATAGATGCTTAATAAATGCTTGTTGATTTGACTTGTATACACTTATATATTCACATTGTTTTCCCCAATAGATTGTAAGTTTCTTGAGTACAGAGATTAGTTCACTTTTTTGTCTGTATTTATTCCCAGCCCCTAGCTCAGGGCATGGCCCATTGCAGGTGCTTGATAAGTGTTTGTTGATATGCCTGTTTGCCTAACATTGGCTCATATCATCAAAAAATTAGTAAATGTGTTCTGCTCTCAGGAAGGAGGGAAGGGAAAGGAAAAGTATCTACCTCTCCAAATCTAGTATGCCTTATGTTGAACATAGGGTGTTCAAGGAGGACTAGCACCTCTGGTGTGAGAGCCTGCAGAGCCCTTGGTGTCCACTGGTCACCTAACTCTCACCTGTAGCTCCAAGAAGCTGTAGCATGCACAGTAGTCACACCTTGGTAAACCATCCAGATAGACTAAATCAGGGGGAAGATAACCGGTAGGTCTCCTACTGGTTGGTGAGATAAGGGGACTATCTATCCAAAGCATGTGAAGACTTCCCCAGGCGGAACCGTGACAACTTATTCCAACAGCCAAGAAGGTAACAAGTAGGTGCTGTGGAGTGCGCATTTCCAGGTGCTTACTTCTTTAACCACTCTTCCTAAACCCTCTCCAGAGCTAAAACTTGTAGCATAACCTCAGAGCAGCTCCCTAAAGAACACTGGCTAAGAATAAGGGCCCTGAGTTTTAATTCTAGCTCCCTAAATTGCTGATCACGATAAGACCTTGGGTAAACTGCTTGATCTTTCTATACCTCAGTTTCCTCATCTGTAAAATGAGAGAGTTGGACCCAATAAACTCTAAGGTATTTTCCCTTGCTTTAAGTCTGTGATTATGTTAAAAATTGTTTTAGAAAGTAATTGGGGAAAAAACCAAAATGTAAAAAAAAGTCTGATTAGACAGTATCCCATCTTCACTAATTACAAAGGGTGCCTAAATTCTTTTTTCCTCCTTCCCTCTCCTTTCCCTCCCTAATACGGCATGAAATCTGATGTAGGTTATACATATTTCCACATTAGTCATGTGAAAGAAGAATCAAAGCAAAAGGGAAAAACCACAGCAAAGAAAAAACAAAAAAGAGAAAATATTATGTTTCGATCTGCATTCAAATTCCATAGTTTTTTCTCTGGATGTGGATGGCATTTTCCATAATGAATCTTTTGGAATTGTCTTAGATCATTGCATTGCTGAGTCTAACAAAGTCAGTCATCACACAATGTTGTTGGTAATGTGTACAATGTTCTCTTGGTTCTGCTCACTTCCCTCATGCAGGTTTTTCTGAAGCTTCCTGCTCATCATTTTTTATGGAACAACAGTATTCCATTTAATTCATATACCACAACTTGTTCAGCCATTTCCCAATTGATGGACATCCCTTCAATTTCTAATTCTTGGCCACCACAAAAAGAGTTGCTATAAATATTTTTGTACATGTGGGACCTTTCCCCCTTTTTATGATAACTTTGGGATTCAGACCTAGTAGAGGTACTGGATCAAAGGGTATGCACAATTTTATAGCACTTTGGGCATAGTTCCAAATTGTTCTCCAGAATGGTTGTATCAGTTCACAATTCCGCCAACAATGCATTAGTGTTCCAACTCTCCTACATCACCTCCAACATTTATCATTTTCTTGTTTGTCATGTTAGCCAATCTGATAGGTGATATGGTACCTCAGAGTTGTTTTAATTTGCATTTCTCTAATCAATAGTGATTTATTGCATTTTTTCATGATTATAGATAGCTTTAATTTCTTCCTCTGAAAACTGCCTGTTCATATCCTTTGACTATTTATCAATTAAGGAATGACTTGCATTCTAATAAATTTGATTCAGTTCTCTACATATTCTAGAAATGAAGCTTTTTTCAGAGACACTGGCTGTAAAAATTGTTTCCCAGCTTTATAAGAATGCAGTGTTTTTGAAAAACTATAGTACTAATCCTTTTGTGATGAGACAGCTCATAAAATATATGATTATAAGTATATATCTATATATATCTATATATCTACCTACCTACAGACTGAGTCCACGAATAAAAGATGGCTTGTGCAGTTGCAAAGCAGTGAAAAATAGCATGTCAGGTGAGTGAAATTGCCAGTCATCAATTTCATTTGGAAAATAGGGTTCTGTGAAGGGGAATAATATGAATTGAAACCAGGAGATGGAGGAAGCTAGTTTGTGGACAGTACAGTCTAGAGGAGAGGATTTTGAATTTTATACAGTGGGAAGCCACTGAAGAGTTTTGAGAAGGTAGATGTAAATCTTCCATATTATTTAGGTGGGAATGGGCAGTTTCCCACTCTGAAATGGAGATTTCAGAGAAAATTACCATGCTTTTGGAGAGCTTGGATACTAGGTTCTTGATATGCCTCTTTGCTTATAGCAGCCCTCAGGGTTCGATGTTTTTCAATATTCTTTAATCTCTTCATTTTGAGGGGATCGAAGGGTTTAAAAAAAAAACCCAATTTTGGAACAGATATGTATGCCCTAAAAGTTTATAAAACTATCTCTGAGGGTGGGAACTATGAACAGTCTTCCATTTCTGTTTCAGGGTGTTAGGGAGAAGAGCAAGAGAAACTAGAATTTGTAAATTACTTCTTGTTTTAAGGAATTTCATGAAGGACATATATGGTACATACAACAATGATATAACAATGCAAAGTTTTGTAAAAGCTTCTTGTTCTACTGACCTCAAATCATGCTCCCCTAGTTATTCGTGGTATATTTCTAATTAACAAAGACTGCCTGTAAAGCTGTCTTTATCACTAGATACTGATAACAGTGGAGTCATGGAACCTTAGAATTGGAGTGAGCTTGGAGACACCTTAGTCCAACCCCTCATTTAACTGTTGAGGCCCAAATAGGGTAAGTAACTAAAATCATGAAGTCAGTAAATGGCAACGACTCATTTAAAACCAAGGATTTTGACTGCAAGTACAGTATTTAAAATATATATAATTTTGCTGACTTTTATTCCACTTCCTTTGCTTAATAAACAGAACACTCCCCAAAAATGTTCCCTACCATATGAATGAATTCTATAAAAAAAATGAAAGATGTGCGCTGATATTTTCTTAGAAAATATTAAATATGAAATTATGAGCATGAAAACTTCAAGGATCTATAATTTTAGTGGTATGGGTACTCCCTCTATTGATGATTTGGAGGAAAATTCCATCTTCTTCACAGCCCTGGATGCTCAGGAGCCTTTCAGAAGATAAGTAGGCTTCCTCTAACAGACATTCTTGTCCATCACTCCTCCTAGGATCCAGACTTGGGATCCTGTCCAGCTTAGTTTGGCCCAGGAGAGCTTGGGCTCAGCTAGAAGCCAAGGCTCATTTCTATTTTACAGGGAGGCACCTTGTCTTGAGAATGAAGTGGAAGAATGAAATGATACAAATATAAAAACATTTATTACAGCGGTCAATTTTTGTGAGCATACCAATAGGCTTAGCCTAATTTATTTTGTGTCCAAATTTGTCCAATTCTCTTCCGTCCCTAGGGAAAATCCATATACCCATTATACTTTCAACTCCACGTCCATCCTTTCCTCCCTGTGCCCCAACCTGTGAGTATTTCCGGACAAATTGATTTGGGAAACACCCAAACTGGGTTAGGTAGACTCGCTTGGAAGCAGGTGCTGCCTATTTATAAGATGCAAGAGGGTAACCCGGGAATAAATTGCTTTAGGGTGGGACAGTACACACACGTATTTAACTGTAAATTAGCAGGAAGCTGAGCAGCTCCCCAAAACGAGCAATTCCTGATCAGCTACCCCGTGGGAGCCTGGCGCATCTCTGCGTTACAAACCATGACTTAGGGCACCCCTACACCATCCGTTACCCAGGGTCGGGTTTCTCCCCTCCGGGCTTCCTGGTGTGGGCTGCCCGCTCATCCCCTGCCTCGCCCCCGCTGTCAAAGGCTGGTTCTTTGCTCGTGGATCTCCACCTGCCCGCGGGCCCGCGGCCCCACGGAACGAGGACAACCCGGTACCTACACCCATCCTAACGCAGGGTGCGTGGCACACGCATCTCAGGCGAATGCAAAGACTTGGAGGCCAGCAAACCCCGACGGGAGAGGATGCCACAACCTTTAGCAGAAGAAGCCCGCCGAGCTCTCTCGCGCCCCTCCCCTGACCCTCAGGCCGCGCGCCTCTCCCTCCTATTCACGCAACAATGAAGCGTGGGCGTTCTTGGAGAGCCTCATTTGCATACAGCCGCGGCTTGGCCAATGGGCGCCCGGGACGCTTTAGAACGCGGCGTTTCCATTTGCTTGTCGGCCAGCGAGTGAGAGAGTGTGGCCGCGGCGGTGACAGTGACAGGCGGGGGGTCGGGCGGAGAGCAGCCGGGCCCCTGGCCTGGGCGTCCGCTCCCCTCCCCCGACCGCATCGGCCCCCTCCCCGGCCCCCCCCCGGAGGGTCGGGGAGCCGTCTGGCCCCACGCGCGGTCCACAATGTCTTGGACCGGACTGAGAAAGCAGTTCCACAAAGCTAGTCAGGTAGGATGGGGGAGACGTCGGGGCTGGGGGTGGAGGTCCCGCAGTCGGGGTTGGGGGGGGGGCCCAGAAAGACCCTCCCGGGCTGGGAATTGCCTCGACCTCCCACCTGTTTGTGGTAATGCCCTCTACCCCCTGCTCCAGGCTTCCCCTCCTTCGCTGAACACCTCATCCCCGGTGTGGGTGTCGCGGGGAGGGGAGGTGTGTGTGTGTGTGGGGGTGAGGATGAGGGGAGGGGAGGGGAGGTGTGTGTAGGGGGAGGTGAGGGTGGGGGGAGGGGAGGTGTGTGTAGGGGGAGGGGAGGTGTGTGTGTGTGGGGGTGAGGATGAGGGGAGGGGAGGGGAGGTGTGTGTAGGGGGAGGTGAGGGTGGGGGGAGGGGAGGTGTGTGTAGGGGGAGGTGAGGGTGGGGGGAGGGGAGGTGTGTGTAGGGGGAGGGGAGGTGTGTGTGTGGGGGGGTGAGGATGAGGGGAGGGGAGGTGTGCGTGTGGGGGAGGGGACGGTCCTTGTTGCTCTGCTTCCTTCTCCCTTAGCTCACCCCCTCATGTTCCCCTCTTTTAACCCCCAACCGGGAGCCCGCTGTCTCACCCCCTCGCCTCATCCCCACCTACCCACGTGCCTCCGCCCCCAGGCTAGGTGGATCGGGGGCGGAGGTGGAGAGACATTGGGATTTCATTGAATGGGTTTTGGGGATAGAAAAAACTCCCAGGGTGGTGGTAAGTCCTCCCTGCCCCCTACTCTTTCCATCTTCCTCCTCCTCCTCCCTTCCTCTTTTTCCCTTTCTCCTTTCACTTCTCCCTCTTTCCATCCTTCCTCACTCCCCTTTCCCTCCCTTCACCTCTCTCCTTTCTCCCTCCCTCTCTCTCTCCCCCTTTCTATCCCTCTTCCTTTCTGTCTCCTCTTTCCCACTCTCCAGCTCTCCCTCTTTCTATCTCTCCCCCTTTTTCCTCCCTCAAACTCTTCTTTCCTTTCTCCCTCCCTTCCCCTTTCTCTCTTTACTTTTTTCCCCTCTTTTCCTTCTCCTTTGAAGCGCCTCCAGGGAGTGGTTTGATTTTTTCCCCTAGGAAGTGCTGAATCCAGTTACATATGTGAGCCTGGGCCTCTGAGTCTCTGTGCTTTTCATTTTTCTCTCGGGGCACCCCGCCTCCCCCTACCCCGGCCTGCCTCCCATTCCATTTTTTGCTCTTCTGAAGAAGAGACAATATGAGTTCTAAAGGAATATTTATTTACATCAAGCCAGGAAGCAAAAACACTATTATCTCCCCCCCTCCCCCTTACCTTTTTCATGGGAACCTGTGTAATGTGCTTTGAACCACGTTAAGGGATCTTAACTGTCCCATCTTGTCACAGTGTATCCATTAGTATACTGTAGTGTAGGAGTGTACTACATTCTGTTACTACTTAACTAATCTAGTATCAGATACCCAGAGAAATTGCTGTTTGTATATATCATAGTGGCATGTTGAATAACCGGACAACTGAGGTGTTTCTAAAACATTACAAGCTTTACAAAGGAGGGATGAAAGTGAAGAAGTCACCAAAGGAACCACCACAAAAGCATTGTGTAACTTCTAATTTGGTAGTTACTGTTGGTTTTTGGCTGGCTAACTAAGAGGAAAATGTGGCAATACTAGAAAGTGGACGTGTTTGGAGAAATTACTTTGATGACACACTTCAGATAACTGAACTGGGTAAAATAAATTGTATTAAAATATAAGTTTGTGAATCCGGTCTAGAATGCCCTACTTGGGAAGAAGTAAGAACACAACAACTTTTTACTAGCAGAAACCACATTTTTACATTTGAAATGCTAAACAGATAAAAGTTTATTTGGTCCCAAAATTCTCCAGCACAACAGATAGGGAGGGAGAACTTACATAGGATTTAGTGCAATAGAAACAGATAATTTGTGGAATAAACAATACTCAAGTCAGACAATATTTAAAAATTTGTTATCCTTCCAGTTTTCTTATCAGAATTATAATTATTTTATGCAAAATTATCACAGAATTGGAAGAAAGAAGAGTATTGAAAAGACAGTCTGAAGACTTGCATGCTAGTCTTGTGGTTGGGTTTTGTTTTTTTGGAGATTTTTTTGACCATGAAACGATAACTGTGTGACTTTGGGTAATCACTTAACTATTCTGGACCTAAGTTTCCTCATTTGTAAAATGAGGGGTTTGGATTTGATTTCTAAAGGTTCTTCAGACTAGCATTTCAAGTTTTCATTCTATATTTCATTCTCTATTTAATGATAAGATGAAGACATAATAAAAGAGATTATTTTTCAATAAGAAAACAGGAAAATGGCTGAATAAAAAGGTTTTCTTCAAGGTGAACAAGAACAATTACTTGTAATTTCTGAGAAAAATAATCCTTTATTTCCTCTATTTTGCATATTAAAAAGGCAACTTTAATTTATGGAGCTTGAAGAACTGTGTTTCCAAGTTATGAATAGTTTTGGAAGCATATTGAGGATAAAAGATAATAGTAGAAATTAATCCCAAATAAAAAGATTATTGTTGGCGGTGGTTAGTTATTTTCAGTTGTGTCTAACTCTTTGTGACTCTTTTTGGGATTCTCTTGGCAAAGATGCTGGAATGGGTTGCCATTTCCTTCTCTAACTCATACTACAAATAAGGGAACTGAGGCAAACTTAGTTAAGTGACTTGCCCAGTGTCACACAGCTAGCAAACGTCTGAGACTGGTTGAGTTGATAATAAATTATAATTTATTACCCCAAAGTTCCCTACCTACCCTCATCTTCCATCTGGGAAAAGATGGGGGCTTTTATTGCTGTTCAGTTGTGTCCCACTCTTTGTGCTTCTGTTTGGAGTTTTCTTGGCAAAGATACTGGAGTGGTTTGTCATTTCCTTCTCCCACTCATTTTACAGATGAGAAAACTGAGGCAAACAGCCTTAAGCCACTTGCCCAGGGTGTCACACAGCTAATAAGTGTCTGAGACCAGATCTGAACTCATAAAGTTGAGTCTCCCTGACTCCAAGCCTGGCACTCTATCCACCATACCATCTAGCTAGATGGACACAGTTGAGAAGAAATAGACCAATTTCCAAGAGAGAGACAGTGCTAAAAGGATACAATTTGTTATCAGAACTTGTAAGGTGTATCACATATAAATCTTGTACTTTAGGATCTTGTGGACTAGTTAGGGAAACAAGACATATGTAAAAGAAATAACTAAGAATAATTTTATGTATTGTAACAACTGTATAATTAGAAGTAGAATATATAGACTGTAAGGACTAAGAGAACTAAAACATTTTTGATCATCTAAATTTCTCTTAATTAGAAAAGTAGGTATCAACACAGCTACTTTCCTATTCAGGATGTCCCAAGTAGAGCACTAGGCCTGGAGTAAGGAAGATCTGAATTCAAATTCAGCCTCAGACATTTTTTTCCCTCCTCTGTTTTAAAGTAACAAAATGGAAGTGGGGAAAGAGGGGAGGTGGTGCTCCATCTGCACTGGAAAGTGCAGGGACTACTGTTATTGCCTGAATTCATCAGGGACATTGCTATGCTATTAGTTTCCTTAAACCAGTTCTTAGGACTCTGTTATTGTGCAGAATAAATGAGTATTGGAGAATGGACCAGTTTGGCTCTGGTGGTCTGGGTTCCATAATTGCTTCCCTTTCCACAGGTGTATTTGTGTTCTGCTGGTTTGCCATTTATCCAAAGAAGTCAACATGCCCTGTGTATGGTACTTTG
Organism: Notamacropus eugenii; assembly: GCF_028372415.1. Lineage (NCBI taxonomy): Eukaryota > Metazoa > Chordata > Mammalia > Diprotodontia > Macropodidae > Notamacropus > Notamacropus eugenii. Next base: position 176,471,296 of record NC_092872.1, on the reverse strand, counting down.
ACTGTGTCTCGTGGGACTGTGTTCATTCATATTGAGTAGCCAGAGGGAACCTGTTCTTGGATGGTTTGTGCTGCAGATTCAGTCCCTGCTGTGTGCTAGGTGTGATTGACCTTCTGACTGCTTTGCTCTTTCCTCAATCTATGTTCATGGCAACAGTCACTTACCCTGCTAATCTCTGCCAGTGGGACTGAATTCTTCTCATTCAGTTAATCCACATTTGATATTCCACTCTCATCCTCCCATCTTTTGGGTTATCTATTGACTATTATTCATTAAGTTTTTGATACTAAAATTGAGTTGCAAAAAAAACCTCCTGCAACTTTGTTTTAGTCATCTGAACTACTTTTGAATCTTCCAAACAAAATTGGTTATCCGCTATTGAGGTTTTCTGAGTTTTCCCAACTCTACTTTTTAATATATGAAATTGACTTTAGTGTTGTATTGTAAATGATGACTATAAATGATGAACCTCTCTAGGTAGGAAATGAAGGTAGCTTCTTTGTGAAAAAAATAAAAAAGATTCTGTAAACTTAATTATATATTTTCTTCTGTACATATCAAAAAATATTTTATGGCAAACTGTAACTGTTCTTTTCATTTTTAGAGGGTTTAATTTGCTTCATTAATTAATATATAGATCCATATGACATTTCTTTGAGTCAAATAGTAACTATTTAAGAAAAATTATTTGAATAATTCATGCTCATCAGGAAGATAGATTCTAGTCATTTTTTTCTTTACAAAAATCATATTCTGGGAGTTTGATACAAACTTAAAATCAGAAATTTAGACCTGCAAGGGACATGAGACATCATCTAGTCAGACATCTTTATTTTACAGAGAAGAAATCTAGGTTTCAGAGAGATAAAAGTAGTGACTTGCTTGTTGTCGCAGCTGATTAATAGCAAAACCAGGATGAGGAACCAGATCTCCTGTCTCCCTATACACAGCCTTTCCACCTGGAAAAAGCCACTCACTTCGTTGCCCAGGGCCGCCTTCTCTGTATTTCTTCAACCATAAAATCTTGGAGGTTGGACTACTCAAGGGTTTCATTTTTTATTTGAAACTGTGATCCATTTTCATATGTTTTCCTAATTTTTTTAGTGGCTTGTGGACAGTAAATTATTATTCGGTCACTTTGTTTACCAAAGTGAATCGCCAAGGCACCAACAGCAACTATGAATGTGCTGGCATAGTTCTGAATCACAACATATTAGACTCTCCATACAGAAGTCAGAAGAAAAACCAGAAAGCCAAATCCATCATAGTAACCAAGACGTCAATACACATTAGCCCTACAGGGGACAATGGTATTCCCAAACCTCCCCCCTTTCCCACAAGCAACATTCACAACAGTGGCTGTGCCTGCCTGTGCCCTAACTGCTCTCACCAACTTCCCCCCAACTCTTGCTCCATCTTTCCTGTTCCACACTTTCAGCAAGCTTCTTCTACCACATGCAACTTAGGCTTCCATCTGATTTAAGCAGTTCACATAAGCAGGGCTTATTAATGGGTGGGAAGGATCTTCAAATTAAGCAGAAATATATTAACAATACACAAAGCTAATGAAATCAGGATACTTGTGAATTTATTGGGAAGTAAACTAGCTTTATTATGGGAAATCTGATATTTGTGAATTTATTGAGAAGTATACCAGTTTTATTATGGGTAATCTATCGGAGTCCCCAAAAACAATGAGCATTTCAATCAGGAATTCCTAATATGTGATTGATGAACTTAGTGTTTTTAATATTTTGAAACTATATTTCAATATAATTAATTTCCTTTGTTGTCCTCGATATCTAATTTTATGCATTTAACATTATTCTGAGAAAGGGTCCATAATCTTTACCAGATTGCTAAAGGAGTCCATGACATAAAAGAGATTAAGGACCCCTGATTTAAGTTTTTTGACTATTAAGTCTTCAACTTACTGATTTTGGATATTTTCTTCAATAAAAATAGGCATTGCTATTTAAATAAAACAAGTATATTCATTTGTGTACTTAGAAATATCTTTTGAATGTTTTTTTTTTCTCCCCATTACCATACATTCTTATCCAGATCTGATATCTGGATTACTGAAAATGTTTCCTAATTGGTTTCACTACCTTTCCTTCTTCAATTCTATCCCATGGAAAAGCTGCCAGATTTGAAACAATGATAATGTCAAAGCTTTCAACTGCTCAGAGCATATGCCTACATTAGAAGCTGCTTCTATTAAATATGGGATGATCACCATAGGAATTTCTGATGACTACAACTG